>NC_040238.1:7968199-9460074 GCF_001444195.1 Xiphophorus couchianus | reverse complement strand
TAATATGGCACTAACGTTTGAAATAAAATCCATAGAGGTGGAGTTCAAGCATCTTTGTGTCCTGTTGTTAAATAATTGCAGCACCGCAAAAACACAAAATATTTCAAGGTGTTTTTTTGTCTAGCTACTGGTGCAAATATCTCAGTATATTTGAAATAAGACAAAACTAACTTACAAGTAAGATAGAAGAAGTTGTGTAAGTAATTCATTAATACTGATTTACTAGATCCTCTGGCAGATTATTTTACTTACATCAAGACATTTTTTCAAGCTTTTATATTTTGATGAAAAGTTACATGTAAGTTAGTTTTGTCTTATTTCAAGTCAACTAAGATATTTGAACTATAAACAAAACAAAAATACTTGATACAATTTTGAGGTTTTACAGTGAAGATGAAGACAATTGGAGTGTTGAGTTTAAATTTCAATTTAAAAAAATCACCATGAACACCAAGTTTACAGAGTAAAGTTTTTTACTGTAAATTACCAGCAGCACGCAGAGTAATGAATGGAGGAGGAACTGCTATTAGCATCTTTCAAAGTGAGTCTTTTTTTTATTACCCCAGAGATGCTGACACGTAGTTATATCAACAATAACACCATATTTCTGCGCTGAAAGTTTAATTTTAATTCATCATAAATTAAAACAATTCTCCGTAGGTAACAGTATGTTTCCATTGAGAAATCCACCCACTCACCGTCTGTTATTCTCCAGCAATGATGATGAATTACAACAATTACCCATAGACCCAGAAAACAATGTGTTATTGATGGTGGACGCCTGGAGGACAAAAACAAAGAGAAGAAAAAGAACTTGTCCGCCGTATTCATGAGAGACGCTCGGTCTACGAGCAACACACAGATAAAAGCCCACCATTAAAGGCCAGCCAAAGAAAAATAGAGTCTATATTTAAACTCACAAAGTGCAAAACTGTGAAAAAAGAAAAAAAAAAAGCCATTTGCGTTTTAAGGAACTCAACACCAGAGTAATGGTCAGAGCAGATCTGGAGGTCTTAGTCAGAGAGAATAAAGTTCTGATAAAACCCAGGCTCAAAATGGTTCTATAAATATGTATCTTTTAAAAAATATGATTATGCCCTTAACTCTAAATGCAACTGCTTTTTTTCAAACTTGCTTATATAGTCTTTCGCAAATGAAAAGAACATACAAACAGTTATACTCAATAAATTAGAATATGCATTCTGACGAAGCTCATTCGTCAGATTAAAAGTTCCTTGTGAAAATTTACCATTTTTATGCAGGTATTAAACATACCTTTCATTAAGGCTACAATTCTATTAAAATTGTTTTTTTTATTGCTTTGAAATAATATTAAAACTTTAAATGCCATTTTTACATGACCTGAAAGTGGAAAATGATCATAATTAATAGAAATAAAAACTTTCAAACATTCATCTGTGTGCAATTAATCTATATAATGTGTTTTACTTAGTGATAAAGTTCTTGAAATAAATTGACTTTTCAATTATATTCTAATTTATTGAATTAAATATATAGGTCATCTTCTTCCATACAAAAAAAAAATCCTGCAGAAATTGAAAATGTAGTCATTGGTGTTTGGTTGCATAGTGTGTGTTTCTTTCTTGTATCTTATTGCCTTTTCCATGTGTGGATGGATGGATGGATGGATGGGTGGGTGGATGGATGGATGGATGGATGGATGGATGGATTGATGGGTGGGTGGATGGATGGATGGATGGATGGGTGGATGGATGGATGGATGGGTGGGTGGATAGATGGATGGATGGATGGATTGATGGGTGGGTGGATGGATGGATGGATGGATGGGTGGATGGATGGATGGATGGATGGGTGGGTGGGTGGATGGATGGATGGATGGGTGGGTGGGTGGATGGGTGGATGGATGGATGGATGGGTGGGTGGATGGATGGATGGATGGGTGGGTGGATGGATGGATGGATGGGTGGATGGGTGGATGGATGGATGGATGGGTGGGTGGATGGATGGATGGATGGGTGGGTGGGTGGATGGATGGATGGATGGGTGGGTGGATGGATGGATGGATGGGTGGGTGGGTGGGTGGATGGATGGATGACCATATTTGAACTGTTTTAGTTCTTGTACTAAATGTTTCCTCCGTCTTCCACCAGAGTTAAAACGTATTCAGTGATGATGTGGAGAACATGCTGGTTTTAAAATGGCCTGAAAAACAAACAAGAGATCCATAAAAAACTGTTCATGACCTGCAGCATAAAAAGGTCTGTCTGAAGTAACAGCTTTGTTATTTTTCATGCTTCTATTTTATATCTTTCTACTTCTATTTTATTTTCCAGCATCTACTCACACTTTGTGTCTTCTTTGTGCAAAACCAGATGTGTGAATTGAGTTCATGGAAAAAGTGACGGGGAGGGGAGGACAGGAAGTCCTGGTGATCGCAATTCCTTTTGTCATGTCTTCTGCCGCAACTGGCTTTTCTCCTCTCTACTTCGAAACTCCGTAGTTTATGTCTAATAACCCGGAAGAAGACGCCAGTCGTGGCTCCCCTCAGTCGTTGTCAGGGGATCAAAGCAAAGAGAGGAAAGCAGGAAGACCAGGAGAAGGGAAAAGCTACAGAGATGTGGGACAATACAAGGCAGGCAGACACAAGGGCTGAGATGGGGATGTAACAGAGATAAAAATCAGTTGGAGCTGGGAGAAAGCTGGTAATTTTCCGCCTGGATCGGCTTGGCTCATCATGGCTGTCGGGGAAAACCGTGGTGGGAACCTTGTGCCTTTCTGAGTGATATGATAAACATTTGCAGCTTCCAGCAGTCCTGTTCTATCAGACCTCCTCACCTCATCAAACCTCGGCCTCCAGGCAGCCTCTGTTTTGCATCTCACAGTGCAAAGTGGACTCTGTGGGCTTCTCTGCCAGAACTGAAGGATTTTCTATCATTTTGCCAGATTCTTTTAAGAATATCCTTCTTGGCTGGCAGAGAAAAGTGCTGAACCAGGTTTTTTTTTTTAACACTTTAAGTTCATTCATTTTACCACTAAAATCTTAGCGTGCATTCACACCAGCTCTGTTTAGCCCACTTTAATTGAACTTTAGTTTGTTTGCCTAGAAAGTCCAATTCATTTCTGGAGGTGTGAATGCATAATGAACTCTGATGCAGACCAAAAAACTGACTCTGATCCGCCTAAAAACCTACTTTTTGATTCGGGTAAAGAAAACTCTGGTGAACTCGAATGCATATAAGAACTGCTAAAAGCAGGAAACTTTTAGCAATCTTACCCAGAATGCCCTGCATTCTGCGTAACTACCCAGAGAAATGACTCGTCGTATTTTACCAAAGATTAAAGAGTCTAAACTAAAACCACTGAACTCTGACACCGCTCCATTTGCTTTACATTTTGTGAATAAGGAAATTACGCTCATGATGTCTTCTGAGGTTTTTGTGTTGCTTCCTTCAGTAATTCTTGGTGCAGTGCCACCTCAGGCGAGGAGGTGAACAGGCTTTTCAAAGGGTTGGACTGTTGACACAGTACAGTGTGAAAGCAAACCACAGCAGCTGAAAGTGGAACAAACATTGCAACTTTGGTCTCCAACTGAATCGAGTCTGTTGGACTGATGTTCACAGAAACTCTTCTTCCACTCTGATTGGCCTTGAACAAAATCTCCATCTAATGCATTGAGGTTTGAGGCTGCAATGTGAAGAAATGTGATGGAAATATTTAAATGAAAAAACTAACAGATTAAAAGTGTTATTTTGGTTAGGTGGAGGTATGTAAAACTCCAGCATTTCTAGCCTGCCCCACCTAAATGTGTAAAAAGAAACCAAATCCTCTTCACTTGCACTTTTTCTGAATCTCCGTCATTTATTCAGATTGTGCCCAGAGCAGCAGTGCTGAAATTGGATGTATATAAGAATAAATAACCATTTCCAGATTTGTTTTTAACGGGGTAAACTCTTTCAGTCAGCAAAATCCCTGACCGTTCCATGGCCTTCGAGTGTGCTGCAAAGCTATTTGAATTACACAAACCCCACATTGGGAAAGGCTTACCCCCTCTTCACACACACCCACATACGCACACACACCGAGACTGCAGAACCCAGACATACGTCGTCTTGACAGACTGAAAACCACCGCGGGTGCTTTTTGTCTCCAAAATTTCAGACTCCAAGACATTAAACGGCAAAGTCTGAGCTGAGGCATTAAGCCTGTGCAGAAGCTGAAGGTACCAAACAACAGATAAACAAAGGCAAATTAAAAGGGAGAGGCCCTCGCCTATTCCAAACACTCCATAAACCTCCCAGGGCAAGCTAAAGTGTCTTCAGTGATTACATGCAAGACAGAATTAAAACAAGAGCGAGCCGAAGCAAAACAGGCAGAGGAGGAGACACGGCGGCGCAAAATTAAAGGTGTCTAAAAGGAAAGAAACAGTGAAGATGAAGACGTATGAGCAGAGAAGAGGAAGCGAGAACCCAAACACAATGAATTTGATTGAAACTAAGCAGAAGATCTGCTGCTGGACCTGCCAGTGAAGACAGATGTTGGCTTTCTGCAGATTTTTCAAGCACCTCATGCTCTAACATGCTGGGCTGCTTGGATGAGATGGATCGCTCTGGCAGCGACTCTCGGAGCTCCTTATCTCGTCTCTGCCGCTTCCAAAGCAGACAAATCTGTTCGCAAAGTAAACTCCGCCGAAATTTGTTGTGGGGCTTTTACTTTTCACAGCACAACACCGACCAGGTTCAAATTAGAAACAGAAGCTGAGCAGCGTAACAACTCTGGGAAAGTACCTCAGAAAGCGGAAACTCCTTGTGTTGAGTTCTTTTTTGAGACATAATGAAGATGGGGAAGGGTATAACAGATTACAAGCTTGGGAGGAAGACATGTTAGTCACTGCTGCTGCCTGTTAAAGATGACTGAAGTAATTAGGGATGGTTGTTTGATCTGATTCATCACCGTCCCCTCCTACAATCCTCTCAACAGGTTTTGTTCTGTTTGTTAATGTCTTCTTTGGGTTATGGGTATCCTTACATTCAGTATTTAGTGTTTGTGAATTCACCTATTTGTACCTATTTTTCCATTGAATGCTACTCTAAATTATTCCAAGAAAGTGTGCTCATTTTTTCTTAAAAATCTTTGAAAGAAAATACAACTTGGGAAGCTAAAATACATAGTACCAAATTTAGTTGACATGCTGCTGGCTGGCCACTTATTTTCTTTGGCACTCAGTGGCTGTACGCCCAAGAACAGAGATAAGAAAGACCCTAATCTATTATGCACGTTTTGCACATTATTATACTTCCATTTGGGTCTCAACTGCTTCTAAACAGTGCAAGTGCTTAATAAAACACCCAGTTTTAGGCAATAAGTCCAAGGTTTTTGGTGTCTGGAAATCTCTGGAATGTAACATACTGTATGTGCAACTCCAGCAAAGCCCAGTCCGTCAACTATCAACTAAAGCTGAGTTCCAGCAGTTTGGTCAGTTGGTTTAACTTCATCGTACAAATAGCTGCTGGAAAAGACAAGTGTTGTTGACATGACACCCAGAAACCTCTTGCTCAATATCTGGGATCTTTACTCTAAGTACAAGAATCCTGAGTGTGTTAGGGTATTTACTGATGCGGATAAGAGTGTAGATTAGTGATTGCAACTAATCATGGTTGAAGCAATGCAAAACTTCCAGAACATGATGTTAACAACCACCTTGTTTCATAGTTGGTACCATGTAATTAGGTTTGAAAGCCTCATATCATCTCTTTCAAACATAGAAAAAATAAATTTGACCTTAAAATTTTTATTGGCAAGAAATTTTGGTTGAGGTTGTAGACCTTTACAAATTTCAGACAAGGTAAAAATAAGTGAGTTTTATTTTTCACGGTGGACAATGGCAGAAATGTCCCACTTTCTGATTTGGTCAGATGTCTTAAATTTGGACATAGTTGGGTATTTAATATAAGTTTCCAAACTTACATCAAAATGGAATGTGATATGGAAAAAACAGCTAACATCAACTAAACTCTACCTAAAATTTGCGGACGATACTTAAAAGATGGGTCAATGCCAGGGAACTGACCAGCTGGAATGAACCAACTCTCTTAAGGCTTAGCTTGTGTGTAAAATTTTGACCCAGTTTGGACTTGTGCATTTAAATCTTGTTTTAAAAAAAACATTGCAGTCCTATATTCTATAATTACACTACACACAGAACCATCACAAGCCCAAGGCAAAAATACATTTATTCAAAATGTGAAACAAGAGTCTGAAATCTTTTTTTTTTTTAAGATCAAAATGCAGATATAATTATCTACTTTGGCACATTGCTATCAGCTAGTGCTATATCATAGCCAAAAGGGTTCTTGGAATGCCGGCATGGGTTATAATAGGATCAGAATTATAGGCGCACAATGGAGCCACCACCATTTAGTTGGGGAATATCATAATATCGCCTGACATCTGCACTGCAAATGAAATCTGGATGTACAAACCATAATCGAGCCGACATATAAACATTTAGTCTCCATACCAGAACAGTAATTATCAGACAATGTTCAAAACAAAACCGTGTATCACAGAAGATCTATAACCAATATTTGCCAAATTGAATACAAATCAAACTGGTTGTGCTTTAAATCTGGATTCTTTAGATGTTGTATTTAACACTAACTGTCATAAAGGTCCTTGTATCAGTTCATGCTGATATTTTTGGAGCTGGACTTATTTCTTGTATTTATTTCCTTCTGGATATCAATTTCCTTGCATTTTATTGAATCTCAAAGGTCCAGGCACATTAGCTGTGGAAAGACTTGCTGCACTAAAGGATACAGCAGCTTTGTGTCTTTGGGAGTGCCACAAGCTACTGCCATATAGTCAGGGTATTGATTGTTTATTACTGTTTCTGGGGAAACAGCTTGGTGAATTTAGGCATCATTCACACAGCAGACAGATGCGACCCAAATCCAATTTTTTGCCCATATACAACCTACACCCAACTTTTTCATGGCAGCCTAAACAGCCCAGTTCCAATCAATCCCCCTCAAACAATCTGATTTGCCAGTTTCATATGTGATACTAAATGGATGTCACATTTTATCTGACTTTCACATAATTGATGAGATATGTATCGTAATTCTAAACCAGAAGAAGCCTGGCGTAGTAATTCCAGATGTAAACAATGGCTGAAAACTATAATTATGAATTACTATGCAAAGTGTGCCCAATATTGTATAGCCTTTGGTGTCACCTATTGAGTAACAATGTTTTACCATTACCTGAAAATTTTGCAATCTGCACAAAACGTCTGCATGCAGCTGTTAACATCCTTCTCTTTTATCATAAGGAGCAGCTAGACCTACAAACAATCCAGACTGTCTGGAATCAGATTTTCAGAACAAAGAAAATACTGTGAAATGTGAAGAAAACAAACACCCTTGAGAGATTCTCTCTCTCACAGGAGATAAATCGCATTGAGAAAACAAAGCTGCAGACTTCAAAAACAAACATGTCCATACCTTGGAACTCACATACCAAGCAGACAGCGTTACATTTTAGGGTGCAATATGCATCCGACAAAGTTGGCACTATTTATTCCCATTGCAACAGTCTGTAGACACTGTCTTCAGAAACACGGCCCTGACTGATAATATATATATATATTCCAGCAAATAGGAGTCAGCGTGTGAACGAAGACCCCTGCATGAAGTGAGTTTTCAAATATTTAGCTTTTTTCCCGTGTTGGTGCCCTGCTTCCCCTGCTGTGTTGGCTACTTTCACTTTGGTGTTGGGTCATTTACATTTTAACCACTGATGCAACTTTGAAGCAACACAGGTACAGTTTGTTCTTCTTTCTATCTTTTTGTAAAGCAAAAACACCAAAAAATGATGGCTGCAAAGGCATAGCTTCAACATCTACATAATTTCAGTATTGTAAAAAACTAACATTAAATTAACACAGTATATATAATTAGGACCGAGTATTAAAGCCATACTAAGAAAAACTGAAAAATAATAATAATAATACAAGAATTAAGTCATAGAATTATGAGAAGAAATTCACATTATTCTGGAAATAAAGTCTTAATATTATGAGAAGGAAGTCATACAACTTTAACGTCAAAATAATATGAGAGTAAAGTCATAATATTTATAGAGTAAAGTTGTAGAATTATGAAAATGAAGTCAAAATAATATGAAAATGAAGTCATAATTGTGCTGACTCCATCATTATGTTTTGTTTAGTTTTCCAATGGTAAATTGTAAGTTAAACTGTAGAGCCTTACTGATACCGAGTGGACATTGTTTATGTATTTAATTTGGTCAGTCAAGCAGAACTCGTCCAGCTGTACGCTTGACATCATCGACTGTCCTTCAGACAAGTTTGTTCCTTGGACACTATTTGTCTGTAAGTTCATTTTATTTATTGTCATTTCAGTATTGTGTAATATTTTATAGAAAAGTTTTATGTTTCCCAACCAAAATTTAACGCTACATCATTAGCTAATTGGTGATAAATGGGAGTCATTTGTTTGCTGTAGTCTAGTTGTTTTCTGAATCTTGTCTGTGGTTGATGTGTACTTTTGTGCTTTGTTACAGTTTTTCAAAAAGAAAAAACAAAACGAGAAAAGAGTTGCAAAATCAAACAAGAAAACTATCAAGGACTGGATTATTTTCAAGTCAAGTGTTAGCTAGCTGTCTAGCTTTGTAAGAGCAACACATCGTGAGGGCAGCATAATAATAGTACTATAAGTTATAAATTATATTATAAATAAAGTTAAAGTTATATTTTATAATAAAGTAAAAGTTATATTTTAGAACTTAAGCTTTATTTATATATAACTTTAGTCTCATATTATTTCAACATTATTCTTGCAATTTTGTGACTTTATTGTATCTAACAATATATAATTGAGGAGAAACAATTTTGAGAAGCGTTAGCAAAACAATCAGATATAGGTATTTATTAGGTCATGTTGACTGAAATAATGTAGCTATGAAACAGCTTCAGAGTTTTTCATCTTACTTTTAAACATACAGTATTGTGCAAAGGTTTGCCACCATCCTTTGTTTTTTGTATCTTTTCCAACGGTCTTGAAATGTAAGGAAATAGCAGCAAAATAAATAATACAAAATAAAACTGCTTTATGTGATATTTGAACTGCTGATTGCATTGAAACACAGTATCTGTCTCCACCTGTATGCGTGTAAAACGTGATTCCTCAACTAGCTGAGCATGAGTAGGCTGGATCAGCATGTTTGCAATAAATGGCCCCCTGTTTGATTGCTGTCCCAGTCCATATGTTGGAATCAGGGCTGGTAAATGAATCCGTGATGTATGTCATGCACGGCCCGCTCTGACAAAACTGCTGAAGACACGACTCTGTCAGCTCCCAACTGCCTACAAATCAAATAAACTACCTCCAACATCTGGAGGGACATGCAAATAATATGATCAATATTCTGCAAAGCAAGCCACATGTGAAGGAACAACACCTTGCATAGTAGTCAGTTCTTTCAGAACCAAGAGCACCCTCGAAGCTTCTTATTCCAGGAGGTGGAATAAAAACTTGATGAATAAAATGACTTTTTTTTATAAGCTCTTGCACTGATGCTTTCTGAAATGACAGACGGGAGGTTCAGCTCAGATGCTGTGTCTGACTTTGCTTAAAGCTAGACAGAACAATAGTACTAGTGATGTTATTCTCTGACTCACATGTCTCCCTGTCTGCCACGTTGTATATTGGTCTAATATTTCTTTCTCTGGAACAACCTTATCACAAAGATACAGTACCAATAAAACACAATATGAATTTTTAAAAATATGTTTTGTTACACCAAATCTGGTGAATTGCCATCACCAGTGACCCATGGTGGCAGACGTTAATGAACACCCACCATGTGCATGGATGTCAATCTTGCTTGTATTGGTTTAGGAGGAAAGAATCCCCAAGTTGTTCTCACTCAGTTGGGAGGATGAATTTTTCCAGAATGTCAAGCCTTGTTCCTGAAGAACAGCCCTTTTTACATTTGACACAAAGGCTTGGCTTCACGCACTTCTCAAATCCAGACTTATCCATTAGAAAGTTAGACAGAGAGGTTTGACCTGTCACCACTGCACCTGATGTTTTGCATTGTACTTGAAAATGTAAGGCTGGATGCAGCTGCTTGGCTGTGGAAACCTGTTCCATGAAGCTCTCCACACACTAAATGAAGACCACATGAAGTTTGAAGGTCTGTATTGTTATTGGCTCTGCAGAAAATTGGCGACTTCTGAAAACTATTTGCCTGTTAATTGGCTTCCAACGTGAGTAAATTCGCAGTTACTTTTCTTATGCATGGTTTTAAGCAAGTTATTATAGGTCTAAAGTTTGTACAAAACATGTTCATTACATTTTTTACATTAAATAATTCTCAGATGATATTTCATCTTCTCAGTCTGCCTATTTTGAGCTCCTTTCAGAATGAGCTGTTTGAGGGAATCTGTCACTTTTATGTAAGTAAACTGTTGCTGACCATGCCCCCCAACTCAATGTTTACACTTCGACATTATACAAGTGAAAATGACTGCAAACAGAGGGGCAATTGTGCAAACGTACAACTTTGATGTACAAACATCAAGGATGCAGCAGTGGTTTCCGTTATTAAGATGACAATAAAACACTTGTTTTTCCCAGCAGCCATTGTACAGTGTATACAGTGGTCAAACCAGCTGACCAAATGTTATGTTCTTCTAGTAATGAAGTGGGTGAAGCTCTGCTTGGGTTGCAAGTTGACAAGCAATGTCAGACAATTATGAGAGACCCAAATAGAAGTACAAGATTGTGCGAAGTTCTTGTACTTTTTAGTACAAAAAGTTAATTTTACATAACATCTCTTTAAACAACTTTAACATTTAACTGAGAAAATTTCCTTTAATGGGAAGGAAATTTCACAACTTTAGCTTTTGCACAAGACATGATATCATCCTGCCCCTGCTGGAATTCACTAAGCTCCTGAGAGTGACACTTCTTTTCCCAAATGTTTGCAGGCAGTTTACAAGTCTAGTTGGTGGATGTAGAAGTGATTGGAACACCTGAATTCAATGTTTTAGATTGGATTTTGGACAGCCTGTTGGCACAGTTTGTGACTAGTCCAAAAGTGGAGATGGGTACATCCAACTTATACGAAGTTGCAAGTATAAGAAAATTGGCAATTTAAAAATTTAATTCCCAGTTATTGTTTTTAAAATTGATTGTATTTATAAGTTGTACAATTATTTCACCTTGTATAAACAGCCAATAAATCAATAAAATGACATGGATTTTCATGGTGAGTGTATGCAATCTTCTGACTGTCACTCTAATAATCCCAAGAATTAAAAAGGTCAGTCAGGGGTTTCTTGCGCAGAATTGCAGCAGCTGCAGTCCCTCTGAAATGGCTTTATTCTTGCCTCCTCTGCTCCTGCCACAACCAGTCTGTCATAAAGCCCTCAATTCTCATTTACAGCCTGAAACGACAGGAAGTAACAGCACAGATGTCTCCCAGAGGCACTATTGTGTGTCAGTATGAGCTGTCCCTTGTTTTCTCCCCCTCGTGTGAGGCGCCATGCAGGTGCCATGCCGCACGGCGCGAGCGGAAAAGGTGAGGCATGGCCGCGTGCTAATAAAACGTCCTAATGAATGTGGGAGAGCAGCAGCAGAAGCTGTGTGGGAGTGAAATCAACACATCAATGTTTGTGACAAGGTAAAAGGTGAACATGGGGCTACATCTGCCATGCCTGACAGGACAGGCTGCTGTCGGTGGGGAGGGTTGAAAAGAGCGAGGTGACAAATGCACTGACATGGAGAGAGCGATGACAGAAGGTAAGACTGCTGTGTCCTCTGTTGTTTGACAATGACCTGTCAGCACAACACCAGGGGAACAAAAACCAGACAGTATACGGAGGGAGAATAGAGAGGAGGAATGATAGAAGGTTGAATGTGAAACAAAAATAACACATGAAATAATCCCATTGATGCAAGACTTTGGTGAAAGTTCTTAATAGGAAGAGTTGAGATGAGTTCAGGCACTCAAACTTTACTTGTTAACATCATGATCTAGAAGAAAACTTCCAGAAGGTGGAGCTGGGGCCCGACAACACCCTGTCCGTCCATCCGTCCATCCATCCATCCATCTCACAGCCTATCCAACCATCAGCCTGACGCTCCAAACTGAAACTCTGAACTACCATCCCCACCATGAAACATGATGGTGGAAGCATCATGTTCTTGCTGTTCTCATTTTTTCTGGGAGACAAAGAAGTGTTTCAGAGTTGATGAGAAGACGAATAGATGTAAATTCAGCATAATCTTGAAAGAAAACATGTCTGAGAGGGCAGAACAGACTGAGGCTAACAACTGGACAACAACTGGAAAAACAATAGATACTGTATATTAAGAAGAAAAAAGTGGAAAAGTCGGGGTATGAGAGAATGATATAAGCAATGATGAGAAGATCTGGTGAAAATGGATCACACGAGGAATATGATGAAGAGGATACCTTTATCTTTGAGTCTTCATCCCTTTCATCATCTGTCTCCAGGAAACTTCACGCCCACTAGACTCTACATCTGTCATCTCTGTAAGACCTATAAAACACCTCTCCCTTTCAGTGATTTACCTCCAGATTGATCGCAGTGCACAAATCAGTCAGACGTGAAAGTCTTCTGTATTCAGTCAACAAACAAAGCCCACCCAATTCACCCCCATCCCTTCACCAGGCAGGCAGTCGACCAAAAGAAAGCCGGATGAAGTTGGGGCAGCGGAGATTTGTCACTCCGCTCGGAGCCTGAAGCTTAATGTTCCAGCTAAACTGTTACAGAATGGATGTTGACACAAAAGTGGCAGGCTCAGAAATCCGACATGACCGCAGGGATTTGGTGGGAGGATTCTCAAAGACTGCTGGAAGTAAATGTGACGTAGGGCCATACATCAGAAACAGGGTGACACCACAAAGAGCCTGTTGGAAAGAAAGAGCTACACCGCTCTCTTTGACTGCAGATCTCTCTTTCAATCAGACTTAAAGAAAGCAAAGGCATAACAGACCTGCAAGCCCTAGTCAAAGACTGATGATCTCCAATGCAGGCACACTGAGAAGTCTTGGAGCAGTCAACCTCTGACCTTCCATTTGTTAGAATTCATCCTACCCAAGTAAACAAGACCAAATGGTACCACACAGCAACTAGAAACAGAAATGCTGAGATTGCTACAAAAAATGTTTAATTGTAATCCAACCAATCCTCCTTAGGGATTTGAAGGTAAACACAAGACATGAGTAATGAAATGAAGCAAGTAATTTCAGCTGAGCTGGTTTTATTTCACCTCCCAGGCTGTGTGTGTGTCTAACTTGTCTTTAGAAAAATGTTGTTTACTGTGATCTAAATTGCAAAAATGGAGAGAGATGTGACTAAAGTGGAATTCTTAGGATCACTGCAAGTAATGAGAAAAGATCGCAGACCTGGCTGAAATTTCTTTTCCCTTTCATACTTTATTTTCTCTATATTGAGGGAACCCAGAATTTTCTGCTTTCTTGATCAAAGGTTGTTCAGGCTTTTCTGTTTTTGTCTTCAAACTTTGGCTGCTTGCTTCCCTTGTTCTGTGTGACTGTGATTAAACAAAATGATGTCGTTAACCCTAGTTTGAGAGCAAAGCCAGCTCACCTGGCAAAACAATGAACTTCACCTTCATCACCTTCTTTTAATCCAACTGCTTCACTCTCAGCTGTTATCCTCTCATCCCACCTTGCTTCATCTCCAATCCTCATCACCTCTTTCTATCATCATTCCTACCTCTTTGGCCTATCTTCCATGATCTCCACCTTCATTGCTCCTCTCATCTTTTGTACTCTCTCTTATTGCTTTTTCCCTACATCCCTTATCTCATCCATCCCTGTCTTCGGTATCCCATTCCTTCCTGCCTTCTTTATCCTGTTCATTACTCATTTTCCTATCAGTTACTAATACCTTCATCCCACTCATCCCTGCCTCTATTATCCCATTCACCTTTATTCTACCCATCCCTACCTTCTTCATAAGTCCTTTATCCTTCTTTTTCAAACTTTCTTGAACCCCTCTCATTTCTGATCTACCTCACTCCATCTTAATAGGTTTATCAAACTTATCCTTCCTACTTTTGCTCAGCATTTTTTCCTCACCATCTCACCTATCTTGCTTATTAGCTAAATTTTGTTGTCATTTCTTGGTAAGTTCTTTGATGGTAGGTGTAGGGGCTGCGGTGGAGGGTGGACAGGTACGGTCAGATGAGGAGGAACGAGGAGCGAACCGACTGCCAACTGAGAGTCCAGGAACTGTTCATGGCAAATCTGCAGAGGCGAAGAAGGGACTCGGGCAACAATCCACGGCGTCACAAGGGGAGAAATCCAGAAAGCCAGGAACTCTGTCCAGCAGATGAACACTGAAGATACAAAATAAGAAAAGACAGAAAACCATAAAGATGCTTCATCTGATCATCTCTTGAATGCAAAGTCTACATTTTTAAGTCTTTGGGAATCATCTTCATCATCAGGCTTTCCAAATGGCTTGAGAACAACACGTCACAACCACTTGAATAGCTCATAAAAAGTCTTGTTGCTTGGAGGGAAGGTATAAAGAAATTAAGGATAACTTGAGATTTTTGCACAGAACAAATAATCATCCAGAGCCAGAGGCTAAAAGCCTTGTTAAAATCCCCTCTGACGAGGCTAAAGAGTGCAGGATGGGGAGGGCAAAGTTAATTAAATGCATCATATTTATTGAATGTGTGAGTGTGTGGTATAGTCGATGTGTAAAATGCTTTAATATGCTCTTTATCTGTAATAAAGCTAACTAGTAGTTGGGGGCTAGTGACTCGGTAAAATTTTAATAAGTGTAATGGGAAGATTAGAAAAAATAGTTTGTGTGAATTAAAGAATAGAGGCAAGCTGAGAGAGATGAAGAGAGCATGAAAAGGAAAGGAGGCCATAATTTCAGGATAAGTAACACAGTTCTTGATTACATCTGAAGAATGGTAATAAAGGTGGGTTAAAGATAAGTACTGTGCAGATACAAAAGGTAATCAAAGAAAATTACACAGGTCCCTATCTTGTAAATATGAGGAAATGAATGAGATTTTGTGGAATAACAGCTCTTTTATGAGTGCTGCTTTGGATGCACTTCCACTCAGCACAGTGCAGATGAACCAGTAGATTGTTGGTTGTCACCATCTCCTTTTATTTATTTACTTCATATTAAAGGATGAATTGATCACCTAGAATTGACAATTGCACCAAAATGATATTAGATCAATTAAATTTCTTTCTGTGAATTGGGACCTCAAACACAAGGAAGGAACGATGCATAAAGGCAATTTAGTGATTTAAGCTATATCAACTGAATTGCAAATCAAGACATTCCTAAACTCATAGATGGTATAATGAATATGAGAAGACAATATAAAAAGTTAATCCACAGTTAGCACCAGGGACCAGCAAACACAGGTAGGCATCAAAACTTGAGAAAGTGAAACTGGATCAGCAACATTTAGACACCAAAATGCACTTTACTAACTGAAGCTCTCCACTCTGCCTTACTGTGGTCGGGTCTCTCAGTGAGCCTAAAAGCAATGTTGTCCACAACGTTTTTATTCCTCCTCTCTGGCTTACAAGAGGTGCCATAGAATAGTACAATGTTGATGGGGTGACAATCAGAGATAAAGGCTTTGGTTGGTTGCCAAAACTGGCAACAAACACATGGGATGAAAGACACTATTTGGTGTGAAGTAAATTGATTAAGTCAATGAATTGGCTAAATCTGCTGAATTCCAAATGATGCATTATACATTGGAGGACTGCATTTATGAATCACTTTAACAGATTATGAGTAGAAATGTTCGGCTATGAGGACCCAAACAACACAGATCGGCCAAACTGAAGGAAAAATAAAGCCTTAATAATATTCCACAGATCCTCAATGTCCATAAGCTGAGCTCTGCAAACCCACTTACAGATCTCACAAGGGTGAACTGAAACAAGATTGGGAACAATGAGGAAAAACACATTTCACACTTTTTTATGTGGCAGACTTTCAGGTATTTTCCTAAGAAAAGGCAAAGAAAAGGGATGAATAAAGGCACTTTCATCTGCCTGTATCTTATCCACAAAGCTCGTTTCATTTACTTTTCATTTAAAGGACTGGAAACTATGAGTGTCTAGACACAAAATCACTACTGCTGCCTACAGACAGAAAAACTTTCAAGAAGTTTCACTTTTTAGGTAAAAAAGGTTTTCTGTGACATCATACATAAATGTAACCATATTGAGCAATGTAGGACCCTAATTTGGAATTTTAATCTCAATGAGGTTACTTATTTTTACGATATACAAACACATTAGTAACATTTTAAATTTAATTTGGAGTTAAATTCCTTTTAACCCCAAATTAAATCTGGTTTCACATGTTTGTTTTATATTTGAAACAGCAACTGTCAAGATAAACTGAACCACTGGAGATGAACAATAAAAGGTTAATTCACAGATTTACAAGGACAATAATGGAAAGTTTGATCAATCTACTGTACAACATCTGTGCTCTACTTTAGAACGGGATAGTTACAATTATGAATACTGTTGTAAAAAAATAACTTAAACATAATAACTTAATCAAAAATAATTCTAATTCTGATTAAACTCAACATCTTAGCAGTTCTCAATGGAAATATGATGGAACTTTTTGTCAAATCAGTTGTTATTTGTGCAGAAATCAAAGTCTAATTCCAATTGAATAAGCTCTTCACTCTGACTCATGTGAAATGCAAGAACGTATTGAAATGTGCATGAAATACCTTGGTGCCACTTAATGTTTTCAAAGTTGACAAAATCTTCAATATTAAGTTCATATGGAATTTAAACCTTAACCTGTAGCTTTGTCAAAACAGAAGAAAACAATTAAGATATATCTCCAACCACTGGAGCTGGAGCTTGTTTTGGTCCTATATTCCTCAACACTTGACAATGTATAAATAAATGACATTTCTTTTGTTTTTGTCACAAAAAAAATCAGTTTCTTGTATCTCTCCATTTTCTGTGTCTATCTCCTCCTGGCTATTTTTCTATTTTCCTCACTCAACAGTGTGATGGCAGTGAAACAGAAGATGAGGATTGTGTGAGCCTCCTGCTGCCACTTGAACAAACACCGCTGGCCCCACGGTGCGTGCATGTGCTCATAAATTGGCATTCAAAGTGTCAGCGGTCTGGCAGAGAAAAGGACTCTTCATGGATTCAGAGGCTTACCAGAGCTGGTGTTCATTTATTCAGAACATCATACTGAGTACAGGGACAAGAGGTAAGAGTAAATTGGAGCAGAGCAATGAACTGGAGTGATATGCAAATATAAATGAAAGCAGAGCAAATGTGATCAGTTGGGGGAAACCTGCACTTGTACATTTCTTACTGATACATGTAGTTTTGTAAAGTTGCATCAGGCCAAATAAGAAGCTGCCTAGAGTGACAGATAGGGGCGCTGCAGGAAAGTCACAAAAGGAGAGAAAAAAATATGAAAATAAAATAAATAGCAACAATGGGTTTGTCCAAATTCAGGGGCAGCATCCTTTGATGAACCCATTTAAAAACCTATTATCTGCAGACAAAGGCTACAGATTTGTAGGAAGGGTATCTTTCACAGCCAACCCCATCCCAAGATTCATTGCAAGCCAAATAGAAGATTTTTAATTTCTTTTTATGCAACAATGGTCAGTGAAACAAGAGAAGAATACAGTTTTAAATATAAGTATATTCAAATCTAGTGGTGCAAAAGTTACGCTTATAGTAGTTGTGTTGTTAGGATTTGTCATTTGTTTTTTTTCATATAATTTTTTAAAGGAAAAAATCCTATTAATTAACTAGTTCATTACTTCAATTAATTAAAAATAATTAAATAAGTACTGTGAAACTTCAATCAATCAATCAAATTTGATTTGTATAGCACATTTCAGAAGCAAGGCATTTCAAAGTGCTTTATATCATATCAACACAGAAACACAAAGCAACATAGAATCAACAATCAAAACACGACATTAAGTCAAGTTCCATCAATAAATTTATAATTGATTACGTTTCAAATACAATCCTAAACAGGTGGGTTTTTAGTTGAGTTTGCATCCATAAAAAGTTTATCTGTTACACTCCTACTGTGTTATATGGAAAAAAATATCTATTACTATTTTTATTCCCACTCACGCTCACAATCACACAGTTTAAAACAATGTAGACAGCATTTTAATGGGCTTCTGGCACGAGACTTCAATGAGATTGTGAGCTTCATTTTTAGCGGTTTGAATTAAAGGGAGGAATAATTTGAAGGTTACACCATCCACCCGCCCCCTTTCAGTCTCTCTGTCAGCAAAGACCCGTACTTCGTTTGGCCCTGACTGATCTTATGTTCTCATGATTTGCTGAAAACATGAGAAGTTACAGTTCAGCAAAATAAAGTTAACAGGCCGGGAGTTTTATTGCTGCCCACTGAAGTCGGAAGCCAGCATATGATTTGAAACTTCTAAAATAGCTTTTTCACTTGTTTAACAGTGGAAATGGAAGCTGTGAATCAGAGTTGAGCTTCAGTTTTGTGGTTTGCACTTAGAAAAGCTGTGAACTGTTAGAACAGCTTTATACAGTTTTACCTGCTGCCCAGTTGTTCAACAGTATGTCTCCTTGTGAATAGGAGAAGAGGAAGCCATATCAACTTGGAAATAAATTAAAAATTTTTTAAGCTCATCAATATATTTTTACTTCACAACAGGTCCACTGTTATTAATAGTTTGTATTCTCTTGTCACCCAAAAAAACCCCAAGAGGTTCAAGTGAGAGAATGTGAATCTCTACCTAGTTTTTGTCATTTAGGAAGAAATTTAATTTCTTTTGTTTTTTTTCCTTTTGCATAAAAATAAGTGCTACTGAAAAAAATAGAAACATTATATCCCTGTGTTAATTGGTTAAAGAATTAGATGAAGCTTTTTGCCTTCTCTGTTACTTGTTATCTTAAAAATATGTTCATACAACAATTGGATTGCTACATATTAACACAACAGCACAACAAAGCTTTGGATAAAAGAATAAAGAATATTTTTTTTGTACCATTTATACATTTTTCAGAAAACAGTAGTAAATAGGTTAAATTATAGGTTGCCTAATAATACTACAGTAACAATAAAAGTTTGTTGCAACCTCCTTTTATTCACTAAATTCAAAATCTCAGCTAAATGTTATGTTAAACACATAAAATCCTCTGCTGCAGCTGCAGCTTCTACTTGCTCTATTCAGCAACACTTAAATCTAATCTACATATATCCTTGACAGTGGCACTAAGGGAATATTAAACAAATCTCTCCATATGTGACTGCTCTAAAAGTCAATTTATAATGTAAACTGATAAACCTTCCACTTTTTCTTAACCTCCATAGAGGTTAAGGAAACAATGTGAGCTGTATCTTCCACGCAGATTCTAATTATCTTTTTATTGCAGTTTAAATAAAAACCATTTATTTGGTTTTCTAAATCCTTTTTCCAAAGGATTTAGAAAACCAATAGTAACTGATTAAAAATGGTGCCTTGCAGTGTTCTATCAGCAAAGGTTGTGAAATATTATCTATTTAATTGCAAATATTACTGTACACAAGAAGCTCAGTCTGCAAATATTCCTACATAAATATTCCACATTGAAGCCTACATCATCTGTCAACCCTCTGTTCATACTTGACTTAAAAAGTTAGAGTTAAGCCCCAGATTATTGATACCCCCAGCAGATTTGGGTTTAGGCTTACTTGCAATCAACTAAACCAAGAAGTTGCATAAAAATTGCTGAATTAGATAAATCCTCAAGACATAATCAAGCTGCTTCTCCTTCTTAGACACCTTCCTGTATCAAGAGCCAAAAGAATATTCAAGACAATATTTTTTTTGTAAATATTGTAAGGCTTTCCCTTTATGCGTCAAAACCATAGAAGATGAGAGACTTTATCATTTAGTATTTTTTTCCCTAATTTTACTGTCCTTAACTTCAACATTCTAGACGGCATGTCAAGAGCTAACAAACTGTTAAAACGTCAGCTTTATATTACGGTGTTAAAACTAAACTCTTATTTATTTTTATCCTCCAGAACTGTAAGAACCAAAAAATTAAAAGCCAGCCAGATGGTACTTCTGTTTATTGCAGGACCATTATGTCCTGAAATATACAACACACCTTTTTCTTTTTCAGTCGATCCTTCTGCTTCCAAGTCTTCCTCACTTTCCTTCCCTTTGTTCTCCTAGTCGTCATTATCAGAGTAAAGAAAGAGGTCACCATCTGTGGTGGCACAAAGGCCAAGTCAGACTATTCATCTATTAATCAGAGCTACATTTACCAGCATACTTAATACTGTGCAGTCTGCCTAATGCGTACAGGAACATAATGTGGGTAAATATTTAAAAAGCTTGCCAAATGCCAGTTTCCCCTCCACTGAACTGTGGATGTGAACAACTTGTAGGTGTTGTGTAAAATCAAATAAGCAAACAGGCGATGAGATGAAGAGATGTTGCTTCCATTCATATTTTGGTGATGTACTCATGATCTAGCTTAAAAAGAGATCTCTTCATTGGCTTAGTAGCCAAAACAGCCTCTTGAGTTTGCCCTTAAATTGAGCTTGGTTAGCAACCACAAGACCAAACCGTAAGTAAGTTACCCCATCTTGGTAGGTAAACAGTGTTACACAGGAGCAGCGTTACTGATGCTTCAATTAGGTTTCTTTAAAGATTTTTTCTGCTCTTCCAGAGAACCAGTTGAATAAAAATAGCACATCTTATGAAAATAGTCAACAAATCATTTGTGTTTGCTGAGAGTCGTACAATGACGAGGATGACAATCTGATCGGCTGTGACAGTCAAAGTACTTGTGCTGAAGTACAGCAGTGACTCTGAGTGTAACTAATATTTTTTGTTCTAGAGCAAGTGTTGCAGCAAGGAGAAATGTATATTTGCACATCTACATTTTATAGTTGCATTTCACACTTTGTGCAAATGGATCTGTCATATTAGTCCATAGGTTTGCCTATAGATTACATATTACAGAGTTAGTTTTAGACACATTTGAAAACATTCTTACTGCTAACAAAATGATCAGAGCAAATCTGTGGTATATTAGATAATTTGTGTTTTGTTTCCTCTGGGTGTTAGTAAAATCTTGACTGACTGTCAAAACTAAGATTGCTCCAAATGCCACTTGGTTAGGAAACTAACTGCACAATGACAGAATCATTCAAATCAGAAAAATACACCTTAAATGATATCAATAGATCAGGCTTATTTGTATAGCTCATTTCAGCAACAAGGCAGTTCACAGTAATGTACATCATAAAAATGGCATAAAAGCATTATACAGTCACCAACTGTGAAACCAGTAACAAACTTTACATTTCATCAAGTACCATCACCAAAATCATCAATACATATCAAATATTCTGGTCAATCTTAAAGTTGATATGCAACATACAGATTACCGTCATGTCTTAAGGGGTGAGGGATTATTTATTTGTGCCTGGAAAGGCACTTTGTTTAACTATTGTTATAAACAAGTAACTATTGTTATAAACTCGCTGTATATATCAAACATAACTTAAAGGAAATTTGACTTGGTAATTTGACACCTTTAAAATGGCTGCTGTCTCTTTAAGAAGCTCCTGTTCTTTCAGACACTCCACCTTCAGCATGTCATTACAATATCTATCCAATAAGCTGTTTACAACCATTCTTAGAGCAGTGGACTGAGTTATAGTTTGTACAAGCTTAGCCAACCACCAGGTGTTGGCCAAGCTTATATATAGCATGATATAACATAATATAAAGCTCAAAGAAGTCAACTTTACATGTGGAATATCATCCATTTATCAGACGGGTGATTCAGTAATAACGTGTTGCTTAATTTTTTCCCGCACTCCACTGGAATAACTGCTATGGTCATCACTTTAACATGTTAAACATCCAAATAAAAAAACTGACCTTTTAAGGGTGATGTTATAGCTTGACGTTTGCAGCAACAAATGCAGCTGAATTACAACAACCTTACAAAGCTGGACTTACAAAAAACACAGCAGCCATATGGTTCAGCATCTTCAGGTAAATTCATTTTGACCCTTTGGCTACAGTTACATATGGAGTAAAAATAGGAGAAATTTGATATTTAATGGAACCTATTTATGTCTCTTTATATTAAAGCTTTTGCATCAACTGAAAGGGCATCTTGTCTCTTCATGTTTAGCATACCCTTGCTTTTGCAATCCATGACTGAAAGCTAGTTCTCTCAACAGTTGGGTATTTTCCAATATATACTAATCACACAAGTTTTGACCCCTAACATTCTTATTTAGAGTTAAAAATAAAGTTAATTGGTAATATTAATTGGTAATCCCTCCCTCGGCCATCACCCATCCCACACTGCACCCAACCCCTTTACTCCTCTCACAGGTGGTGGGCCCCTGGGAGAGGGGACCCATGTCTCCTCTTCGGGATGAGCCTGGTCGGGCTCCATGGGTAAGAGCCTGGCCACCGGGCGCTCACCATCGTGCCCCCCCTCCAGGCTTAGCTCCAAAGTGGGGCCCCGGTGACCTGCTCCGGGCGAGGGAACACCAAATCCAATGTTCTCATCCATCATAGGAGTCTTCAGGCTGCGCTTTGTCTGGTCCCTCATTCAGGACCTGTCTGCCTCGGGTGACCCTACCAGGGGCATAAAGCCACAGACAACCTAGCTCCTAGGATCATTGGGACACTCAAACCCCTCCACCAAAATAAGGTGGCAGCCCAAGGAGAGGATACTCTACTCAGATTAGAGCTGCTGCTCTTTCACGTCGAGAGGAGCCAGTTGAGGTGGCTCAGGCATCTGGTCAGGATGCCTCCTGGACGCCTCCTTGGTGAGGTGTTCCGGGCACGTACCACCAGGAGGAGGGCCCGGGGAAGACCCAGGACAAGCTGGAGGGACTATGTCTCTCGGCTGGCCTGGGAATGTCTTGGGATTCCCCCGGAAGGGATGGATGGATGGATGGATGGATGGATGGGTGGATGGATGGATGGATGGTAATAACTATGTTTTCTTGAAAGAATCTAGAAGAGAATGTATCCTGCAATGAAATTTCCAAGCAGCTGGTTGCTGGCAGGAAACCGCCCTCGCCTTGGCCTGAAGAAGAAAAGGACGGTCTTGCATCAGCGCATCGGGACAGCTGTTGTAGTTGACCTTTGGGCCTTGATCAAAGAGGCCTGCTTTGTTTGGTGTTAATATCAAATGATGAACATTCAGCTCTTGCTCTGCCCTTTATTTTCGCTGCCAAACAGGCTGCAGGAGCAGATCAAGTGGATCAGATTGCTATTCATAGACGCGTGTATAAATGATTATAAAACTGCTGAGAGCTGCTAGGCAGTAAAGGTTGGACAGGCTACTCTGTGCTATATTTCTCCACCGTATCTTTTTAAAGATTAATGTTTAACTGGAACGATGTTTTCAATGTGGTATAAACTTGTGAATGATTTTATTCAAATCTCTTTTCTCTTTTATATTTCACTCCACCACAAAAACTCAGGTTTATCTCAAAAGATGATCCTCCATCTCATCTTTCAAGTCTTTTGCAGCCCTGCTTTGCTCCACCCATTGATCCATCTACTGACCAGCCAACCTGTCATTACTTAAAAAAATAATCTTCACTTTGACCACAACATGAACGTGGCCCAAACAGTTCAGTTTTGGTCTTACCTGTCCAGAACGTCTTCTCTCTAAAGGTTTCTGAATCCCCTCCATGACGTGGCAAACTGAACTTCTTATATCTCTCTTCTTGCCACTCTTCCATAAAGTGAATATTTCTGGAGTTCATCTTGAACTGCAGACCATTTCAACTTGGAACCAACAGCAAAAAAGAAAAAAAAAGCATTTGGTGTTCTCCAAGGCAGGAAACAGATGCTGGAGCTTTTCAGCTGCTGTGGAAAGAATACAGGAGATCTCTGGTTTTTGAAATGCATAGAATTCAAAGAACAGCAATTCCTCCTGCTTACTTGGGCATCAAAATATTAGAAAAGTATTTTTATATAGTTAGCTGGATCTGACTGATTAATGTAAAATTATCGTGTTATATGTTTGCTTTCAGCGATACAAACTCACGTTTTACTCCAATTTTTTTATTTTTTTTTGCCTTTAGCTTTGCCCAGAACAAAGAGAATCATGTCCACCCTAATTATGTCTCATTGCTCCACATATGCGTTTACCCTAACAAGGACCTGTCCCAGATAATGTTTTCAAGCTGCGTTCAGTGACAACTCAAATTAAAGCTTTCATTTGAACTTTTAATCCCCACACGTAGTCATCAGCTGGAACTCTCTCCTGCTCAACATAATATTTTTAATGAGTCCACAAGCAGCAGAAAGAGTCATACCAAAAGGATCAACGTAAGACCTGTTGGAAGCCATTTTGATAGTCTTTGTACTTTTTTCTTGTCATCACTCTGGTAAAAGTTGACCTTGGTTTCATTTGTCCAAAGATAGTTCTTCCAGAACTGTGCTAGCTCTTGTAGATGTTTTTTTTTTTTTTTTCAGTCCAGGCTTTCTGTTCTTGGCTTGCACCATGGAGTGAACCCTCTGAATGTACTTTTATGGAGTCTTCGTTATACATTTGATGAGTGTTGTCCATTTAGGTGGCTGTTGCAAAAAGGGTTTCTCTTCACAGTGGATGTCACCAGCACTTTCTTTTTTCTCAAGATATACCAAATTGTAGATGTTGCCACTTCTAATATTGTAGCAATTTCTTGGGGGGGTCACAGCCGAGGTGCTGCCCCAAGAGGAAAAGTTCAAGTATCTCATGATCTTGTTCACAAAACAGGGAAAATGTAGCAGGAGATCGATAGACAGTTGGTACTGTGGACTGGTAAACACTTTAGTTTAGAAACAGGTTGATGCTGGTTTTAGCTAAGGTAGTTTACCTAAACTACCTCAAGTTTTCAAAACTTGAAGACCAGTATAGATTTCAATAGATGATCTAAAACTAGAAAACACTTGTGGAGCTTTAGTACCTGTAGAAGGTGTAAGAAATATGGAAGGTTAGCAGAACTCATTGATATGGTCTGGATCTCGAAAACCTTCAAAACTTTCATGAAAATCATCATGTCAGAATTAGATTAAAGATTCAGTCTCTACATTTAATGCTGATACTTATACATCAAAACTGACATGGAAGATATTTTTACTTGATTGGAAATTTTGCCCAGGAAATGTCTAGAACCTGTCATAATTACACAATCTGAAACATTCTAACATTAGAAGCTCAGTTTGAGCTGCAATGCAATCAGTAAGCCCAATAGCAGGTTTATGAACACTTGCTTGATCACACGCATTAAACACTACTGTGTAAAGATTAGAAAATCATGATCTTAACTCAGTAAAACATGATGCAACACACAGTAACCATATGTCTCCACTATAGACCCGTAGCAATGTTTGTTTCCCCTTAGGCCTCGATCCAACATGAGTGTTTTATTTATTGGTGTTATTTTCAATCTACACTACCTATTTGAAAATACTGATGACCAGAAAGCTTCAAGTAAAAGGTCTTAAGGTTTATTTAGATGTCTACTTTGGGAAATAAAAACAAACAAGGACATTTCCATCACATTATTCATAAAAATCTGAAGCATTAAAAAGTTTTGTCCAATGTCAGAGGATGTCACATGTTAGTAGTTTGAAATGAAAAATAGAAATGAATTTGATTATCCCTTCAGGATCTATAAATGTTTGGGGGCTATTATTTGAGATCTTGTCACAGAAACCTTCTGTTTTTGTCACCATTCTCTGAAAACCCGAAAGATTGTTGTGGGTACAAATCCCAGAAGAGTAGTTGCCTCTAAAAAACTCAGAACTGACTATCATCTTCAGATCATGTTTCTTCCTCATTCTGATACTCATTTCGAGTCAGTAGAGAGAGGCGTCTTCACTTTGTCTACTTATCTAAATGCATTGAGTTTCTGCCATGTGATTGGCCGATTCATTGTTTGCATCAACAACTAAATGAACAGGTGTAGCTAATAAAGTGACCTGCAGTTGTACATATTAAGGACAGCACCTGCCAAGTATTGCTCCAGCCTCAGGTACCTGGCCACCTGTGTATGTTGTTGTTTGTTTTTAGTTCTCTTGGACGGGCTTTACTGAAATGTCAAGTCCCCCATAGGAGACTAATAATGGTATTCTATTCTATTCTATTCTATTCTATTCTATTCTATTCTATTCTATTCTATATTAAAGCCGAGCCCTATCTACTGAAGCATTACTGAAAAAACACCTATTTTCCTCTGTTAGAAAAATCTTCTTCTCAGCTGATGATCATCTTCTAATAAGAATTAATGTCACTCTTTTAGCATTTAACATTAATTCATATTTCCTCTAACAGGACCCCTTCTTATCATCTCAGCTTTGGTGTTAAAAATCCACTTAACGAGTTCTGAGTCCTCAAGTCTCTTCCCATTACCGTGTCGCACGTTTGCTCCCCCTGCTTTCATCACCTCATGCTTTGATTAGTATGTAGAGCCTTACGTCGGTCTTTACGCTCACTTCATTAGCAGACATGATGTGTGTAGTTTCCCCCACCGAGGGGAACATGTAGATAATCTGTGGGAATGTGACAAGCATACATTTACAATCTGAAAGAGATCCACTGCCGCTGAGAACCTTCAGAGCTTTTCAATAAATTTAAAATCTGACTCATTACTGCAGCTGAGTGTGAGTAATTCAATCAAATTCAGAAATGTGCACATGAGGATGTACATGCTGGATCACACTGGCATCTTTACCAGTGCAGAGTTTGTTGGGATTTTTTCTGTTTGGGTTGCTTGTCCTAAAATGTAAGATGGCTTTTTTTTAATTAATGTTTCATTTTAAAACATTTGGGTGACTCATTGAATTTTCCACCATTGAAAGAGGCATTAACCTTCAGTCAAACTCCCAAAGAGGAAGTGCCGCCATTTAGTCTCGAACAACTTTAGAGTTTTTAGCTCTGTGTTGGTTACAGATACATTTTGTAATTTTAAATATTAATAAGTCCATTAAGTTCAGAGTGGCTAAGCTGAATCTTTTTTTTTTGTTTTAGCTTCAGGTAACAGTAAGTCCCATTAAAAAGTTGCAAAACATTAAAAAATTAAACATCACAATGAAACATTTATCATCATTTTGTGACGGAAATCAATTAGTTTTTTAATAGAGTAAAATAACCTCACTAATAATCTTTATAAAGTTTAGCCTTTAACTTAACTTGATTGTCTTCAAACATTGATTGAATAAAATCCAACATTAAGAAATAATTATTTTTAGCTGAATCACAGCAGTGTTAGGAGTTTGGGAAATCACAATACATTGTTTTTTTTTTTACTGAAAAACAATGTATTTCTGTTCTGTACATTTCTGTTCTCTCTATGGTGCTCAAATATCCCGCAGCAGTAAATGCACCACCGTGGGAAGCTTTGCACTAGCACAAGGCAGATGAGGTTCACCTGTTAGTGTGTTGCAGAACAAGGACTTACAGTAGAAGACAACGAAAAAGGTTGGGTGTTTTGGAAGGAAAACACTTGCAGCTATTAAAAAAGAGGATCATTTAATGCTAGCTTTGGATAAAACGTTTGGCTTTCTCCTCTTTTAATCTCCCGAGTCCTCGGCGAGTGACGTTCTCCGTGGGCGACGGGCAGCGACGGCGTGCTGCTAAAACGAAACAACAACAAAGCGTGTTGACGTCACAGATCACAGAGTTTAATCTCATACAAAGCAATGAACAACAAAGCTGCAGAGGAAAGAGATATGCATTTTCTCATCAAAATAAAATAAAATAAAAACACACAAGGGGAAGACAGACAAACATAAAACACAGACAAAAAAGGCAAAAATAGCGGCCGCTCTCTCTCTCTCTCTCTCTCGGCGTGCTGACCTGGAATTTTTAAACTAAAGAGGTGTTTCCCTATTTAATATATGCAGTCAAGGCGTTCCGTTCTTTGACCAATTAGAAACTCCCTCCGCCCTCAGAGGAACTTGGAAACTCCCCTCATTTATGGCAAAGGTGTCTGGTTTTTGTCTAAGCAAAAGGGCGGACCACTCCGCGCTCATCCCCGTCCGATACGGGCAGATCCCTGGCGCCAAAAAGTCTCTTCTCCCTATCGGAATGTAAATTTTATTGCTTTGTGTATGGGGGAGGCAAAGGGCCCTGCTTGTTTAAATGTCTGCTATTTCAGCTCCCACATGCTCAACAGAAAACTGTTCCAAATCAGAGTGTTGGCTATATCTTTACACATGTCGTAAGATTAACTGTATTAAGCACCAAAATAATCATTATTTCTTAACACAGCCAAACAAAAAGAGGAAAATGCATCTTATACCAAAAGAAACCGGAACTATCACCGGGCTGGATGCACAATGAGCCACTGGAATTAGCTGTTGGGGCTAATGAGGAGATGGACGTCCAGGCGAGCTACTGTAGCTCTTCAATTGTTTTCTCATACCTTCATAAACCAGTTCCAATAGCGAATATTTCACATTGATGTTTCACATAGCATTGAGTTGCATTGAGTAGCATTGTTCTCTATACATGTGATACTGCATCAGTATTGTCTAAACACTTTAAACTTTCAATATTTTCTGAACATTAACTGAAAATTTAATCGGTAAGCTTTTTGGAGTCCTTGAAAGTGAAATTAATTTCTTGGTCACTATTGTGACCGGTGGGTTTATACGGAGCCCTCTAGGGGACATGGGGAATTTTTTTTCTTTTGCGTTACCTCGCAATACTTTTGCGTTACCTCGCAAAACTTTTGCGTTCCCTCGCAATACTTTTGCGTTACCTCGCAAAACTTTTGCGTTACCTCGCAATACTTTGCGTTACCTCGCAAAACTTTTGCGTTACCTCGCAAAACTTTTGCGTTACCTCGCAAAACTTTTGCGTTCCCTCGCAATACTGTACTGGTCAGTTATGCAGCATAATTGAACACTGCCAGCCTTTCTTACGGTGGGCGCCGTACTTTATGCTTTAATATAAGGTTATGTGAGGTTTTTCCATGAACGTTAGTATCTTTTTGTGAAATATCTGAAGTTTTATATCTTTCTTTAGGATAGAAAGGCACCACAAACCTACGATATAAACAGAAACCTTCCGTAAGTAGGAAAGAAATAAAAATACATTATAATTTGGACTATTTCTGAGTTATTATCGCGGGTAATAAATCATCTGACAGTTTTGATTGTGTCTCTGTTGTGTTCGTAACCTGAATGGTTTAAAGAGCTGCTTTCAGTGCCGCTCCATCTTCGCCTTAACAGACATAAACATGCAGGAAAAAATAAATCGATTTTCAATCAGTGTTTTGCACCAAACAGTTAATAATAATAAACAAGTTTTCACTGAGGCTCTGTAAGAGCCATATGAATGAAATAAGTAATTATTGATATGACAGGAGCAGCGACTTTGACACTTGTGTGGTGGGTGTGTCGATGTGGGCGTGACGTCACCAGGTATGAATGGGAAGGATACTGGCTTTGTGTGTATTAGGAAGCGGTGAGCGGGGCGGTCAGTCCTTGCAAAGTTTGGAACCTGATCATCAAAATGGAATAAATCGATAATTGTGACAGAACAAAGAAAAGGTTTGGAGTTGATTGATAAACGGACAGATGAGATTCCCAGAGTTAACCCAGTGCGGTACTTTACCATCATTAGTTTGTCATGTTTTTAATAATAAAAACTTGTTAACAGTAAAAACTGTTTGGTGCAAAACACTGATTGAAAATCGATTTATTACTGCATGTTTATGTCTGTTAAGGCGAAGATGGAGCGGCACTGAAAGCAGCTCTTTAAACCATTCAGACTAGAACACAACAGAGACACAATCAAAACTGTCAGATGATTTATTACCCGCGATAATAACTCAGAAATAGTCCAAATTATAATGTATTTTTATTTCTTTCCTACTTACGGAAGGTTTCTGTTTATATCGTAGGTTTGTGGTGCCTTTCTATCCTAAAGAAAGATATAAAACTTCAGATATTTCACAAAAAGATACTAACATTCATGGAAAAACCTCACATAACCTTATATTAAAGCATAAAGTACGGCGCCCACCGTAAGAAAGGCTTGCAGTGTTCAATTATGCTGCATAACTGACCAGTACAGTTTTGCGAGGTAACGCAAAAGTTTTGCGAGGTAACGCAAAAGTATTGCGAGGTAACGCAAAAGTTTTGCGAGGTAACGCAAAAGTATTGCGAGGTAACGCAAATGTTTTGCGAGGGAACGCAAAAGAAAAAAAATTCCCCATGTCCCCTAGAGGGCTCCGTAGGTTTAAATGGGTTAAAGTTTGGACAATTTATAGTAAAGTAACCTGCAAATGATGAAAAATCCAAATTAAGTTTGAAAGTGTCGACTCAATTGTGTTTGGCTACCAGATCATTTTCAGTCACTATGCTTATTCTTGGCTGCTTCTAATGCAGGAACTGTCCCTACAATGAGGGCTGCTTTCAGTGGGGACTTTTAATCCGGCACACGCGTTCAGGAAGTATTCTCATTTGACAAAATGACATTCCCAGAGGAACGCCAGGCCAAAGTCAGTGCTGAGCGAAAGCGTTGGTGAAAGAAAAGATGAAGAGACTTCAGTGTGATTAATTTGACAAGTCTCCTTCCCTTTACTGGTGCCCAGAGCAACAATAATACACCCTCTGTGCTAGGTGTCATATTTAAATGAGGAAAAAATTCTAAGATGTGTATATATATATATATATATATATATATAAATTTTTGTTTTTTTTAAGGGAAATCAAACCTCACATGTACGTTTTCAGATGACCGTTTACATAATATCAGAGATAAAATAGGACTGAGCTACAATTATTGTTTTTTTATTTTTTCCAATGACAAGTAGATTTCGAACTCAGTCTGACACCTTTATTTCTAAATTACTGCCTACACCTTCTTCTCTGACAGGAGAGATGCTGGATTCACCGTGATTTTTAGACTCTCAAGTGTCACAGCGGGCTCTGATGGCTCCCGCGTTTGGTTTTTCATATCAAATTAACTCTCTCCGGCTGAATTCCGACCTTCACTCCGAGCGCGAATTGAGGCTTCTCTTGATTCGTCTCTCCTGCCAGGCGCCCTGCGGGACCTCGGCATGTTAAACACAGCCGGGTTCATGCAGGAATAAAGCTAAGGTTAGCTTTGATGGCACATTTCATTTCTCCCTGCCGCTGTCAGCACTTTGAAAGCTGGGGGGAAAATTAATTGTGGCACGTATTGCTCAGCCTGCTAGAGTTGAAATGACAGATCTGTCATTTATCACAAGAGCTTCAGTGAGAAACGCTGAGCTCTTATGTGTAGATGAATAAACCAAACAGAAGTAACCCCATTATACTTTTGCCATTTGAGAGAGAGCCAAAAAGCTGAATAAATGTGTGTTCTTTGCATCAAAAAGGAAATTGCCTTCTTATTAGATCTTAATTATGTCTACTTGGATTCAGAATTGGTACAAAATAAGCTCTTAGGAGCATTTCCAGTTAAAACACCAGAACAAGTAACTCATCAATGCTATGTGAGGAAAAGATGGGAACTGCTTGAACTTATGCAAAGACAAAGCGTAATGAGGACCACCAGTTTTCATGTATTACCTTTAAGTCTGTTGTTTTTATTCACATTAGTAGTTGAGTTGCCATGCCATTGCTGTTTTAGACTCTTACAATGCATAACCATTTCAACAAGGTATTGTTTTTACAACAGGAAGCAGTTGATTAGCGTGTCAAAAATCCAAATAACACTGGAATTTTGGGGTTGAACTACAACCCCAAAATGAAAGACATTTTCATAGGTGCAGAAAGAGGGAAAGAAGTTCAAACCATCTCTCCCATCGGTCATAATGGGCAAAGAATCCAGTCCCAGACTTTGTTCCTCTGCCTGGCTTTCTAACCAAATGTCCAGACAGAGCTGCGAAGAGGAGCAGCAAAAGCAAATGAAATGGATTAGCAGTGCTTGGAAAGAACTGATGGTGTCATCCAGGACATGTTACTGTGAAATATCATCTCTGCTGCTTGGATAATGAACTGTTACCACAACATTGTCTTTAGTCCTTAGCCTCTTTAGCATCATCATCCACAATTTTGCCAGTTGTTTGTTGATTCTTGCGCTGTGTGTGAATTGTGAGACAGTTATTTTTTGTTTTTGGGCATGTGCACCGACTGATGGCACCCTTTGAATTTGTCCTTGTGACAATGACAATAAAGATTTATCTTATCTTATCTAACAACATTTTGAAGATACTTGGGTGATATGAGACATGACATTTGATCTCCTTTTGGTTTGAACAAAGTACCTTTGAATTTAAATTGAGTTGAAATGAAAAAAGCCAACCTGGAAGGAGCGTTTCATCGCTATCGAGGTGAGAAACTCAACCTCAGACTTTGAGATGATTCTGCTTCATTTCCCACTCCAGATGAAAATCTACTACTTGAAAACGCTACAAGAATCGCATTATCTGCAAAAACCTAAGGGGCTTAGGCTTTCCAAACCAGTGCAGCCTCCTGTGGAGGTTGTCGCCACAGGAGGGTCACTGCGAAAGCCTCCACTTTGCATTGAGAATGTTCTGGGTTTGGTGATTTAAAGACTGGATGCACTTCTTTCAGGCTTCATTTAGAGTACCTGCAAGATCTTGAAAATTCAGTCTCTGTTCTGCCAGATTCTTTTCAGTCTATATAGAGAGTATTACACAAGTCTTTATGATAACAGATGGTTTCAGTTGGGACTTGTAATCTGGTGCATGTCGTGTTCAGAAATGTTCTTGACTTTGTGTTGAGAATATGGACACAGTTTTACCTTCAGGTATTCTGAGGATAGATGGTCTTCAAAGAGACTGATAAAAGTTTTAAGCTTAAATATGTTGAACATTCATTTCCAAGTCACTTCTGCAGGGAGACACAGTTATCAACACGTTTCACAAGAATATATTGGGCTTGAAAATCTGCAAACATCTTTTTGCAAGGAATTTGCAATGTTCTCTTTGAATAGATTAGAAATAACCTTTATTTTTTTTAAAAGCAACTCTAAATGTGAGTTTTTAGTCTTGATTTAAAAGAACTGTGTTTCAGCAGTTTTGCAGTTTTCTGGACGTTTTTTCCAGGCAAGATTCTTCGGATCACCTTGAATAAACTGAACTACAGTACATCTTCCATGTCAGACTGATTGGGATCCCCATGAAAAAGTTTCATTTTTCCATGACTTTAAAAAATATCAAACATGACCCATATTGCAAAAAACACAGATTTATGACTGAAACTGATGGTTAAAGATCAATAATATAGCTTAACTTGTTCATTCAAATCACTTTTAGTTAATTCATTATAATTCCCCTCTTATTATGACAGATAATTCTGGATATCTTCTGAATTATACACTCTCTTGTCAGCATGTAAAGTGATGTGGACAGAGCCCTATAAAATATATATTCACTATAAATAGAGCATTGAGCTTTCATCGCCGCTCTGTGCACATAGTAGTGGAGGAACACATGAATACATTTTTGTGGTCAAGCTGAATGTCAGTTCATGTTTGTGGGCTTCTCTCCTAACAACGGCCACAGGATTTACTAACACACACCTTCCTGACAACCGAGCCAGAGGGGAAATAATTTAAAGACCTGGCAATGCATGAGGTAGCAGGCAGCCTGACATAATATTGCAACTGAAAGAACCTGCAGGAGGCTACAAAGGAATACGATTGTGATCTGGTTCACTGCTTGATTTTTCTGTTTAATGCTAATTAATTGGACTCTACTGTGTATATAGCCTAAGTACTAAAGCAAAAAAAAGTAGTAAAGAAAAAAAAAACATTGTTTGCAGCAGTAAAAAAAAAGAGATCCTGAACCACTTGTTCCTGCTGAAACTGGTTAACAAGCTCGATGCTGGATCTGCTACAAGCCCTGATATATGCTGCATCTGAAATCAGCTGTGGGATTGGAAGTGACCAATCCTGTATGTTTGTGTGTCTGTGTGATTTAATTCAGCTCATTATCACTTAAAAACAGAGGAGTGCATGTCAGCAGGGTTGAGTGGATGGTATACTTCTTCCCCGAGGAGAACTTAAATCATTATGTTCCAGTGTGGCTGTCATTGTGTTTCATGTTGAGAGGGCAGCTTGAGGTTGAGCCAGCTCAGTGTACTGGAGGCAGCGGCGTGGCCCTGGCGGTGCTGCGCCTGATGAATGGGGTTTACCAGACCAGAAGACAGGGGCTGAAGCCACTGATGAGAGATGTGGAACATTTATTTATTTACAGCAATGGAAAAATCAATTAAGCTTCACCTTTTGCTTCTGTCTTTGCACTTGATGAGAGAGATACAAAAGGTTAGAAAATAGTAAAACTTATAATTGTGAGGTGTAATTGGTTTTACTACTTTTTTTACACTCTCTGCTGTCTCTACAAACCAAACCTGCAGGAGGCAAATGTGCATCTCCGCATAACCATGCGAGACTGCATTGACCTACTTAAACCTCCGGATGGGTGGAATGCACACTGCACACAAGAGCAGACACAAATTTAAGTATTTCTCTCCCATCTCTCTTGCATGTACAAAGTGTGGCTGCCAGAGTTTTGACACTGAAAAATGGACGAGAGAACTTTAGTTTCCAGCTTTGAGGTTACTCTTCTCATATCAATTAGCGATACACCATGCTATGATTTAAATAAATGTGGGACTATAAGGTCTTATCTCTAATGCAGAATGTCCCATCCTGTTTTATGGCTTCATTCTACACCAGCAGCTACACATTGGGAGATTGTTTTGCCTGTAAGGTTACAGAACTTTAACTTTGGACTTTCGTTTCCAAATATTTTTCAGTAGTGAAAAACTGTTCTTTCTCCCCAGGGTTTAATATGTCAGCTTATGATTTGCATGTATAACAGCGTCTGAGGAGGCTTTTCATCAGATTTAGGAGTGTGTGTTTATTAAGGCGGCACAACATTAGAAAATCTCAACGGTAAATATTGTGATGACAATATCAGTTGTGATAATTGTCTATTTTCTTTTGTCACTCGCTAGCATTTTGGGCGACATCATTTATGTCCAGTGTGAGCATCTGCTGCCCGGAGACTCTGTCCACCTGGATAAATATTGCATCAACATGAGAAATGTAAGTTCATAATACTTAGAATATAGTAGCCAACATTTATTGTGCTTTGTGATATGAATATGACACATATTGATGTTACCTTGATGATATATTCATAAAGTGTTTGGAAATGTTTGACAATTTTTTCACAATACCATTTAACTGCTTTCCACAATACCACTTTGCTGCCAATACCATGGCAGCAAAGCCTATTTTACAACTTAGAGCCACCAATTAGCATCTCAAAGACGTAGGTAATACTTGGATGCAGTCGTTTGCCCGTAGAAGCCCTTTCTGTGAAGCTCTACAATTCTTGAATCTGAAGGCCACATGATGTCAGTGTTGGTGCTGATTGTGTGGAACGTTGGTCACCTCTGCACAGTATTGGTGGTTTTACTCAGCATATCACTTCAGTGCTGCTTGCTCTTGTTCCCAGTTACTTCCTGTCTATTAAAACTGGCAAATATTTAGTTGGAAGTAAAGTTCAAAAGTGGACTTATTCCACCAGTTGCATCACATCATGATCTAATTTTAAAATTCATTGAGCTCCAGAGTAACTGATTTCATCTCAAATGACTATATAAATGTGTGGACATCTAGGTGTTGACTTTTGTACTACTTCCTGTCAGACAACGTTAAAATAGCTGGGCAGACTGATATGATCAACCAAACTCGTAAATTTCACTGTCTGTATAACTTGTTACAGGCTGTTGAAATATTTGTACAAATAAATCTAAATAAACACCAGTTCCACTCCTTTTCGCCAAATCAAAGTGAATGCAGTGTCAAGGCAAGTAATTATAGACAACATTAGACTTCCATAGTAGAGTCACGGTGAGGTCACTGCACCATGCACTCAACTCTGTCTCTTTAAGATGAACCTCTGTTATGAGAGATATTTAATGATGAAAAAATAACTTTTAGGTTTCAGGCATTTCCTTTTCGTTCCTTTTGTGAAGACTGAATATGTGTTCAGCAATTTCTTTTCATGTCACAGAAAATAACTGCTGAGTGTTATTTTTGATCTCATCCTCTCAGTTCTGATTGTGGGGTGTTCTGAGCAATTATTAGCAATAATTAGGTCAGGAGGAGGCAGCGGCCTGCTGAGGGAAGGGAGTCGCAGTCCTCTGCAACCCTCTGGGGGGAACTTTCACCTCACAACTCATTATTGCCAGTGCTTTACAAAATTGAAAAAATAAAACATAGCTCATATTGTTATCACTGTGACTTGTAAACATGACCTAAAACCAAATGAATGTCAACTCAGACAGAATCTGGAGGCTTCTCAGCCAGTTGGTTGTCCTTGTTGAAAGCTCCAAAGTACATGGTAAACAAGTAGGCTGATGAAGAACACTTTCAATTAAGGAAATTCCATTTTCTGAGTATTAGCTGAAATACTAATGTATAATTCATTAGCTAAGGCAGTGGTTCCCAAAGTGTGGGGCGCGCCCCCTAGGGGGGGCGCAGTGCCATTGCAGGGGGTGGGGGGGTGGGGGTTGCAGGAAGCGGTATGGATGAATAAAAAAGGAAAAAAGCACTTATACAAAAGTGTTTCACTGTAAAGATGGTTTGTAGTGTGTTTGAAAACAAAATTTGTGTATACGTTTATGTCTGGTTGAGTGACGTGTGTGCCCAGTTGATTTTTTTAGTTTTTTTTGGGGGGGGGGGGGGGTTATTGTAATCCATAGGGAGGCCCAGAAGAAAATCTTTGGGAAACACAGAGCTAAGGCTTTTCGGACCATGTGTAATTCTGTAGAACCAGTACATAAAATACCCACCTTTTATACCAAAGATATAAAAAGATCTGATGTTCATAAAAAGGCTTGGGAATTATCGTGTAAAATGATATGGAATGGTAGCACTCATCTGAAGCTAGCTGATGTCAAGAGCTAACTGTCATTCTAACTTTACTGAGATTTCATCATGAAGGACCTTCATATTTTGAAACATAGATATGTTTTAATTCACAGCAGCTCAACTTGTAAGAGCAGACCATGGTGGGCACACTCATGTTAATGTGCTAATAGCAGAGCTACTTTTTCACTTTGTATGCCACTTGGAGACTGCTTAGTGTACTTTTCTTGTAATTTTTGCAATTCTAAAGTGCTAATTTACTGTTAACTGTTTTTGTACATTTTCAGTTGAATAACATTTGATATCTGTGTTGAAGTTTTGGTTATTGACTGTTAAGAATTCTTCAAGTCGGTAGCTTTGTCTATTCATATTGTTCTGCATAGTCATTATTCAGTCTGTTCTGTGTTGGTTTGTCCATCACTGTGTGATTTGGCTCATCCCCATAGTGGGGTAGGTTCGTTTCAGATCTTCCCTCCATCCAGGACTTGTTCAGGTCTAGGATCAGGAGAAAGACAGCCAACATCTGTACAGACCCCACACACACTGGACACAAGCTGTTTCTTTCCACTTCAGGTCAGAGTACCGAGGTCATTATCATGCACATTTGCACTAATTGAACGTTGTCTTCATCTTTTGTTAAAACACTGAATATGCATATTTACAAGAACGGCGAAAATTTTTTTCCTTACTTTTAAGTGTCTTTTTTTAAGCAAATGGAATTAGTCAAATTCCTTGTTTGTGCACTAGACTGGCATATTAAGCTGATTCTAATTTATACTAATAAAACTTATATTAATTAGGGTTACATTTTCTGAAAAAGACACATTCAACATACTGATCATTCCATCAGTAATTCTTTTATAACCAATCACTGGGGAATATGTCAGCTATCTCCATTAAATAAACAAGTGTGCAGCTTGTAAGAAATGAAAAAGAGTAGATAATATAAAAGTTCTGTTTCAAGGCAAACTTAGGTTGTAACTTTAAAAAAAAGTTATTTCTGAAGAAATTAAACTACTCAGTCTTTGGGTTGTGCATAACATGGCCATCAAAGTTTTCTCCTAAGATCCTTGTACTTGTGCACAAAAGGTGTATTAAAGGTGTATTAATTTTTAACGTGTGATGCACCCTGACACCAAAAGAAGGAATGCCACCAAAGCAAGATCAGCAACACAATGAAAATAGTACTTCAATAGATGCAAAAAACCCAATGGGAGCCATCTGGAGAATGAACATGCTACCATTCCGGTGCATCATCTTCTTCACTTGAGATTCTGAAATCTGATGGAGCAAAAGTTTTAAAGTCAAACAATTCCAAGACTCAAAAATTATTTTAACATTGGATTTGTCGGAAAACTCAATCCATGTCAGTTTATTTTTTTTTAATGCAAGCCTGACCATCTATTTTTAATGCTTCTTGCAGTTATTCCTGTGTTGGTATGTTGTGAATATGTGCTAGGAAACACAGGTTGAATTAAACTTTGATAAATTACTTTATTCATGAGCAACTTCTCTGTGCCAGGAAGAACTTAAATCAAGCCCCAATTTAAAATGTTTTTCACCAACGTTCAAAGAGAAAATCTTTTGATTCGGTTCATGAATACACATTTTTATTTATTCTAGGTAATCTTTCAAATTCCCCTGATACCTTCAACACCAACCGTCTGCCCACGTCCATCAGTTTGAACCTTATGGGTGGCTTGCATCGAAATCCCTTTTTGTGCTTTGTTTGTCCCCGCCGGGCTCCACTCTACAAAAAGAAACATGGCTTCAGGGCGTCAGGCAACTCTGGCAGTTTAATAATTCATGGCTTGTCAATGTGAATCATGGCACGCTCTCCCTGCTGCAATCACAGAGATCATTTGCTCAGCACAGCCTGTTAAATGCCTCTGCCATTTGTCACAACAGTAATTAAACGCTTTGAATTGATCCAACCACCTGCGGTCGGTACGCATGACCTGAAACCAAGTGTGGAAACACACAGGTGGGCCTTCTAGAGGCTGACGTGTTGTTGTGTAAACAGAAGGCTCAGTTCAGATGAGATTATTCAGATGAGAGAACAGTTTGAACATCCTCCCTGGGAACCTATCATGGCATAAATACTTCATCATGCAACAAAACTCCAGCTAAGATGTCTCCTGCAAACAATTAGATATTTTTAGTCTGAAATAGTATGGTATCATTTCAAAACAAAAAAACACCTAATTTCATTGTCACCAAAAATTACTTCCTTTTTTTTTTATATTTAAAAAATTTTTTTAACTCTAAAACATGTCACCGCATAACAATAAAAACACTTTTAAAATATGAAAGTATTCAGAAACTTCCACAGCCTTTGCTCATTACTTTGTTCTTGCCCCTTTGGCAGCAGTCAGTTTTAGCTGTTTTTGCTACTCCAAATAAAAGGTTGCACCAACTTTTTGAAGGACTTGTCAGATTAAGTGCTTAAAAGTACAAAATCAATGTGGAATTTGTTTGAAGATTCTGCATGAAGTTTGATTCTTTAACATAAGAGAATCTATCAAAACATTTTTATATACGAGCAGTGGAGCCATTTCTTCTATTTCCTAGAAAAGAAAGTAGCATTGCAATTTTACAACATGTTGAATCAATTTGATGCTCTGAATGTAATGAACATCCATAATGCCCAGGTCCCTCTTGAAAATGAGATCTAGATTTAAACGCCATTTACCTAGATAAATAAAGGAGACAAAGAAAAAAGCAGCAAGAGCAACCTGCTGCAGACATTTAAAAAGAAAAATATGTAATCTGCAGCAGTAGAGAAAAATCTCTTAAACCTACAGGATCTTTGCAACATTTTTCATCCAGGTGATTCTGCAAAAAACTTTTTTTTATGGCACAACATTAATTACATGCATGGATTTCCTTATGCTCTAAACTTAACTATTAAAAACAGAAGGCCACATCTTATACATAAAACCAACAAAAATTATGCTGAAAATGTTATTAGAAATGGAACACACCCGGTTCTGCTGTGTAAGCATGCGCTAGCCCAGAGCTCAGTTTGCAGAAAAGAGCAAAGGAAAGGAGCTTTGAGGAATGGGTGAGAATAACTGAGATAACGGTGTAGACTTTAAGTGACATGAATCAACATTTTATCAGCTGATGTCCTTAGACACAACAAATGGTTTATGAAGTAGCTAACTGTGCTTTGAAAGTGACTGGAGTTAAAAATGTCTGTAAAACTTAACTTTTCAAACATATTTTTGCTATCTAACAAAAGCAGATGGGAATTAAAAAAGCTTAATGGGGAATTAAATCATAAATAATACAAGATACCATCCATCCATCCATCCATCCATTTTCTGTTCACCCTTGTCCCTAATGGGGTCGGGAGGGTTGCTGGTGCCCATCTCCAGCTACGTTCCGGGCGAGAGGCGGGGTACACCCCGGACAGGTCGCCAGTCTGTCGCAGACAAGATACCAGAGAATCAAATTAGTATGCAAAATAAGAGTTGTGTATATAAGTGACAAAACCATCATTCAGTAAACACATACAATATATTTGTAACAGTTAATTGTCTGCATTAATTTTTTTAGTATAGATTGAAGACATACCATTCTATCCCATTCTCATCACCTTTTTATGGCCTTTAGCTTGACCCATCGTATATCATATTGCGGATTGAATTTTGGCTTGCCTTATAGGTGCATCTTAATTTATTTCAATCATTCAGTTAAACTGAAACTCATATTTGTTAAACTAAGAGCTTGTTATGATAATTATGGGTCACAGATAATAAGAAAAACTAAATTGGCTTATTTGCTTGATTGTTCTTTGTCCCAGGTTCAAACTGTTCTTCTTTGTAGATGTAAGTAGATTCTCTTCTCCTAGAATCTGAAGGAAGAGTGTGTAATCAGAATTGTTTGAGGTCCAGTTCAAAGTGTTGAGATGGTTGGGACAGACCTGCAGAAGTTGGACTGTCGATGTTATTGTGCTGCATTGGGAAGGAAACTGGCCTGACCAGAACTTCATAGAGAATCTATGGATTGTTGGATGGTTCATATAACAACAGGTCTTTGGTGTATTTTGGTTGCTTCAGTGATTGATAAACTAGCCAAAGTATTTTAAAGTTACTTCTCCAAGCATTATCTTGCTGGTTTTAGTGATATTGCAGGTAGCAGCACACTGGAGTACCTAGAGAGAATGAACCCAGACCAAGTACTTGATGCATAGACTCAGTACTTGGTCTGAGTACATGCAGACCAAATACATGGTTTGCATATACTCATGCTAAATGGACATGCTTTTTCATTTACTGAATCCATTTACTGAATGGAAAGGCCAGGGGCACCATATAGGGGGGAAAGTTAGGACAATTCCAAGGGCCCCTGACCAACAGGGAGCCCCCCACAATTTATTTATTTATTTTTCATAGAAATTAAATAAAAAAGGGCCCAATATGAATAATTACAAAATTATTCATATTGTGATTTCTAAAATAGTTTTTAGCAGTAAAAATCAAATGTTGCCACTCCCAGACCAAAAAGCACACATCTGTATTTGTCCTGAACCCCCCTGGATCTGCGTGAAATGGTTCGTTCCTGCTTGGAGCGCTTGATGGTGACGGTGTTCAGCAGCAGTCAGTGGAAGACAAGAATGACTGTGGCGGTTATTTTGCTACTAAAACAATTTAGAAAATCAGGTTTTCAAAAAAAAGAGAGATAAGAGAGCGAAAAAGACAAGAGTGTCAATTTGTAACCCAGTTTTTCTCCAAGAGAGGTGGGTAGACCGTGTGAGATTATCAACCATTTAGCATAGTTAGCTTAGCTACAGACTACTGTCTACCTCCATTTCACTAGCATTTAAAGAACGAAGAAAAAAAATTACCAAGATATTCATATATTTAACTTGCCCCTGTACCTTTTACCACACTTAACAACAGATGAGTCAGTCAGCAGCAGCTCTAACCTACGTCCCTCCTGACCTGCCCTCTCTTAAATTTGCAGTATGTAACTTTTTAAAAATATATAATATATAGGTCAGTCGTTGTGCATGAGAGATGATGGCGACGATGAAAGTCGAGGGTCAGCTTCCACCAAATTCAGTCTTTTCATGAAAAGAGGAGCTGGGACCCAACAATAGTAATACAGTGGAATAGCTCAGAACACACACTTCATTTTACAGTCATGGCCAAATGTTTTGAGAATGATTCAAATGTTAATATTTACAAAGTCTACTGCTTCAGTTTTTATAATGGCAATTTGCATAATACTCCAGAATGTTATAAAGAGTGATCAGCGTAACAGCAATTAATTGCAAAGTCAATATTTGCCTAGAAAATGAACTTTATCCCCCAAAACACATTTCAACTTCATTGCAGCCCTGCCTTAAAAGGACCAGCTAACATTGCTTCAGTGATTGCTCCATTAACACAGGTGTGGGTGGTGATGAGGACAGGGCTGGAGATCAATCTGTCATGATTAAGTAAGAATGACACCACTGGACACTTTAAAAAGAGGCTGGTGCTTGGCATCATCGTTTCTCTTCTGTGAACCATGGTTACCTTGAAAGAAACACGTGCAGTCATCATTGCACTGCACAAAAATGGCCTAACAGGAAAGAGAATCGCAGCTAGAAAGATTGCACCTCGGTCAACAATCTATCGCATCATCAAGAACGTCAAGGAGAGAAGTTCCATTGTTGCCAAAAAGGCTCCAGGGCGCCCAAGAAAGACCAGCAAGCGCCAGGACCGTCTCTAAAAACTGTTTCAGCTGCGGGATCGGGCTACCAGCAGTGCAGAGCTTGCTCAGGAATGGCAGCAGGCAGGTGTGAGTGCATCTGCACGCACTGTGAGGCGGAGACTCTTGGAGCAAGGCCTGGTCTCAAGGAGGGCAGCAAAGAAGCCATTTCTCTCCAGGAAAAACATCAGGGACAGACTGATATTCTGCAAAAGGTACAGGGAGTGGACTGCTGAGGACTGGGGTAAAGTCATTTTCTCTGATGAATCCCCTTTCCGATTGTTTGGGACATCTGGAAAACAGCTTGTTCGGAGAAGACAAGGTGAGCGCTACCACCAGTCTTGTCTCATGCCAACTGTAAAGCACCCTGAAACCATTCATGTGTGGGGTTGCTTCTCAGCCAAGGGAGTCGGCTCTTTCACAGTCTTACCTAAAAACACAGCCATGAATAAAGAATGGTACCAGAATGTCCTTCGAGAGCAACTTCTCCCAACCGTCCAAGAGCAGTTTGGTGATGAACAATGCCTTGTCCAGCATGATGGAGCACCTTGCCATAAAGCAAAGGTGATATCTAACTGGCTCAGGGAACAAAACATAGAGATTTTGGGTCCGTGGCCTGGAAACTCCCCTGATCTTAATCCCATTGAAAACTTGTGGTCAATCATCAAGAGACGGGTGGACAAACGAAAACCTAGGAATTCTGACAAAATGCAAGCATTGATTGTGCAAGAATGGACTGCTATCAGTCAGGATTTGGTCCAGAAATTGATTGAGAGCAGGCCAGGGAGAATTGCAGAGGTCCTGAAGAAGAGGGGTCAACACTGCAAATATTGCCTTGCTGCATTAACTCATTCTGTCATTAAAAGCTTTTGTTACTCATAATATGATTGCAATTGTATTTCTGTATGTGATGACAACATCTGACATACACACATGAAAACCAGAGGGCAGCAGATCATGTGAAAATATAATATTTGTGTCATTCTCAATACTTTTGGCCATGACTGCATAATCACTCTCAACACAAATCTTACAATCACCTCAGACTCACACATCAGCTCTCTTTTCATATAGTCATGCAGTCCCACACTTAGAAACCTTCCTCTCTCATACTCATTCACACACACTCACCCTCTCCCCCACATACCGATTTGTATAGATTCAGCTGAAATCATACTCTTGCTAAAAGCTTCTCTCAAGAACTTGAGTTTTGTATTTCATACAATTCCTTTCTAAAGCATAAATGGAGCCTAATATCCTGCTGGATTCTAGAAGGAAATGAATTTATTATTAAAGTGGAATTACAGTCATTTTCTGACTGTTCACTTGATGGCTTATACTGGACTAAAAAGGTAAATTAGTGCCACCAATAATCTTTTTTTACCAGTTGCCACTGGTAAGTTAGTCAGTCAGGACAAATCTCTTCATGGCTCTGATTTTTATATTTATTGTGAAATTATGAGAGGAACTGCAAGTACCTCAGGAGTTGGAAGGAGAGTTTTGTCATTGTATATTTAATTATGTCAAATATTATCCATATAAGTTCCAAATTAAACGCATTAAGTGCTAAAATAATAACTAAAATCTAGGAGTAAGAGTACAGATGGTTAATTTATCTGCCATTGCAGCTGTAGGGTCATTTAACTGCTCAATCAATTTATAGCTGTACATTTTTGACAAGACAGAAACGGGATGAGCACAAAAGTTGAGTAAAATAAGTTCAGTATGAGCAGTCAGCATCTCACCTATAGTATATGTAACTGAAGCAACATGGGTTCAAATAGTTGAAGAAGTTTCAGTGACTGAGCCAAGTCAACATCTGATCAGTTTAGAGATTCTTCAACAGGGAACTGCTAACATCCAGAAAACTAAGCTAAAAAAGTCCCGACAGTTTGGGCACACGATTTACAGATTTTTTTTTTTTTTTTTAAGCATCTCACTACTTTTTCAACAGTAGCTAACTCTAGTAGTCTGCTATTTACACTGTCAATATTTTTCTACCAAATACAATTTATTGCCAACTGCCTTCACTTAGGTTTCTTAAAATGTCTGCAGAACTCTGCCAGGATTGAACAGTTCTTCATCTGTATAATGTAAGTCCTGCAGTTCTCTGACTTATAACATTTTGCTTTTAAGAATCCAAATTAGAGTAGATATTAATTTGAGTCTAAATAGCTGGTAGCTCATGTAGCTTTTAGCTTGATTCTGAATAACTGTTAGCTCATCTACTGTTGACTTAAATCAGAATAGCTTTTAACTTGACTTTAAATGTTATTTGGTAGGTATTAGCTTTTCTCTAAATAGCTCTCAGCTTAAGGGGATATTCATTACATTCTGTTCTCATCTCCCTTCAGTGCTTTGGCTGGGATTTGTACCATTGACTTCAGTTTCTCAGGATGCATTTGATCCTGGCTAGTCAGTAAACATGAGGAGTTGTGAACGGTTGCCTGTTTCTGAATTGTAGTCTGCCAATCGTTAACTACCGTAATTGATTATCTTGACATTGAATATCTACTGGTTTAACTCTTAGTAGTTGTTAGTTGGATTAGCTGTTAGCTAAACTCCACATAGATGTTGACTTAACTTTGAATAACTGTCAGCTTAAGAAGCTCTTAGTCTAAGTGACTGTGAATAACGATTAACTTAAATAAATGTGAGCCAGGGTCTTCATCTACACACTACCAACCAGTTTCAGTTCTGTCCTTGCGGTCTGTCCTGCCAGTAAAGATCTAGAGTGACCAGAAAAGTTCTCAAAATGTAGGCATATTAACAGACACCATGTTGCCTGCTCTGATACCTACATTGCACCAGTACATATTAGTGAGTCTCTCTGATGTGGAGTGGACCAGCCGGATTGTTTTTGATTACAAAGTCTATTTGAGCAAAGTCAATCTTATCAAGAACAAATCTGTGCATGTAGAATTAATATTCTGGTCCCTTCTGTTTACATCTAGTTGTTATGTATGAAGAAAACACTTGAAAGGTTGAATTTGTCACAAGTACTGCAGCACTGTTTGCACGGAGGTTTGTGGCACTTCAGAGGCTGTTTGCAATTAATGTGGGTCTTATTCAGGGAATTATTCCGTAATTGAAAGAAAAAATGCAGTTGCCTTCCCAACATAATGAATCCTAGGCATCTTCACAGGGACTCATCAACACAAATTTATCTATGCTGCCCAATGTCACAGCAGTGTCTCAGCAGGCTTTACTCGCAAGAAACGGAAAAACTACAAAATACCTCTGAAAATTGAGGTCAGACCTCTGACAACGAAACTCTTTTGAGGTTTGTTAGGGCTGCGAATGTAATGAGGAAACACTGCCAAAACACTGGGATTTGTGGGTAAAAAGGAGACGGATGCTGACATCTGACTGCCAACTGTTCCTAATGAACAATCTGAACTCAAGACGGGGCTGGATGGATGCACATTTCTAGAAAATTCTTCATGTGTTTCCCCAACTGATGCAGACTTCAGACAGAAGGGCAATTACAGCAAGGGCACAGACAATAAAAATAATTTGTCTGGCCTCCAACAGCTTGCTAACATGGTGACATCTGCCATATGACACTTTCCCAGTTTGCTTGTCTGAAAAGCTCATGCCAAAACTGTTTCCGAGGATTAAAAATTTCCCAGCAGAAATACACCCCCTACTACTTACAGTAAATTAAATTGGAACAAAAGAGCCATCGATTCTGATATCTAGATGTCTCTTTCAATCCTGAAACTGGAGTAAGCCCTCCACAATCTGCACCAAGTTGTGTGATTACGCCTTCAGAAGCCTGCTTGGGCCTTCATAAAAATATGTCTTAATTACTGTACAGGAATGCACTCAAGTCGTGGCATGAAGAGGTTTGACCTTTGGTCTCACTGAGGTTTAATGAAAGCCCAGGTTGCTTTAACTATGACCTTCAGCCCAACACTGTTACACACGTATTGAGTAAGTGATCAAAATGAAAATCATTTAATATTTAAAAAATTACATCTGACAGACCAACATATAAAGTTATGTGGGAATATTGTTATTTGGTGAAAATAATTCATATAACTGTTACAAAATATCAATATAGAATTTATAAAACTTTAACAAGTGTCTGTGAATATGTCAACGTGTGTAATGAACCTATACAAACGGTGGTTTGAATTTCTTAAAATAACGTTTTGATATTCTGAGATCCACCTGCATATCAATAATGTATCTTGCAAACTTTGTCACCTCAGCTTTTGCTGTGGTGACAAAGTGGAGTGGAGTTTCATTGACTGTTTTTAGATTGTTGTTCAGATCTGATGCACATTAATTCAAAGGAATTAAAAAGTTTATTTCAGAACAGAATCCTATTTTCACTACACTGTTTCCCTGAAGTCCCACTTACTGTAACAAGCCGCGATATTAAAAAATGTTTTCATATCATATTCTCTGACACAGATTAAACCATTTATTTGAGCTTTTCACACACCATCTTTTTCCTATTCAGCACAACAGGAACCCAGTGTTATCACTTTGGAGTAAATGTAACAGAAAAAATGACTTTACTGTCTTCAGATAAAAAGACAACCTGTTTCAAAAGGGTAATATCCTGTTTAAGCTGAAAGCAAGACCCGTTTATTTAAATTGCACCATTCATGCAGAAAGAGAAAAAAAGAAAAGCACAAGTGTAAAAGCATTACAGAAAAGAAACTGATTAAAATTGAGATGCAACTATATTTTTCTTGTAAAAACACCAAGAGTTGAACTGATTTCACACTATCAAGCTAAAATAAGCAGCCAGGTGCGAGTCCCTCTTTTATGCATGCGTTATGAGGAACAAGCAAACTCTTCTGAGCAAAAAATAATATCAATAACTAACTGAAATTCTGCAGGTTGCACAAGACTGGACAGTAGTTATTTTTTCTGATGAATCGTCTTTCTGATTGATTGCGACATCTGGAAAATCATTTGTCCGGAGGAGAAAAGATGAGACCTGCCATGACTCCCATGTGGCACCTGCAGTGAAACATCCTGATTCAATCTGTGTGTGTCGTTGCTTCAACACACTACGGATTATTGTTGGGGTTATAGTTTGGAACTACAATAGTTGGTCTCTGGCTAATTCATCTCTTCCTGAAATTGTAGCTAAACATTATCATTTCATGCTGTCCTACTTAAATTTGATATGTTTAGCAATCCGTTTCCTCCATGAGTACTTCAACCATTGGCTATTTGTGATATACAAAATATTTGGTATTTTGCATGAATTTTTGAGATATATGGTCATGAAAAAGATCAAATATCATGTAATTTAATTTATCATTTAACGTTTGTATTCCAAAAAAATATTTGGGTTCTAATCCCAGTTTGAACCGGTTTGCTTTTATGACATATTAAGACCACTGATCAAACATTGAGTGGGTGTGACGTTCTGATCATTAGCTGCCAGCATGGTTCAGGATAAGGAGACACTGTTTACACTGCAAAAGCACAAAAATCCTACCTATTATTGTCTAGTTTCTAGTCCAAATATCTTAAATTAAGACTTTCATGTAACTTTCCAGCAAGATATAGAAGCTTGTTTTAATAATTCCTTAATATTGATGAAAACATACTAGTTGCACTGGCAGATTCACTTGTGAGAAAATGTCTAATTATAAAGTGAAGCACATTATTAAAGTCAAAAGTCATTACCTGTACTTTTTTTTTCTTTCTGTATTTCAGAGGGTCCATCAGAATTTTACCAGTAATGTTTAAGTCAACAGCTCATAAATGTACAATTTTCTTTCTTTTTGTAACCAGTAATGATGAAACAAATAATTAAAAGATGCAATTAGGATCAAGTAAATCAGTATATGTGCTATGCCAATCATAATTGTTCCCCAACATTGCCAATCCTTACATCATGTCTTAAAATGCGACACGGTAGCTGTCCTTCATGGCCCCTTTGCAAACATAATAGAAAAAAAAAATAAGCCCAGGAGACAGTGATGCTCCTCATGGCATCTGGTAAGCAGGCGTCTCATCCATCTAGATGGGTTGTATTCTGATGGGTGTAGAGACGTATTTGATTGCTCTGCAGGTGTCATATGCATATGGCTTAATCAAGGTAAGAACAAGTGTGCTGTTTGTGTGATGGTTCTGTGCTGTGAAGCAGATCTGTAATCAGGTTCTGCAGATTTATGAACATGTTTGTCCTGCTGTCATTCTTGGTAGTGGAGATTTCATGAACTGAAGCAGAGGGCCTGAAGTACAAATGGAGAAAAAGCCCACAGGCTTCCCGAACACCGCGGGTTCCCTCAAATGACTTCCATTTACAGTCCCTGAAGTTTAAGAAACACAATCTATTATTTCATTCTTCTGTGTCCAACTTTCTTTCCTTCATTTTTGTGAAGTTGCAGTTTTTAATAGTCTAAGTTGGAAAATGAGCAAAACTTTTCCATCATCCCAACTTTTCTAACTTCAAGGAAGTTCAGGAGTCTTTCAGACAGGAACATTTCCATGACATGTTTGTTGCAGTCTCAATCTTTATCCACCTTATTCCTAGCAGTGATGCTGTAGGACATTTTTTTATCAGCAAGCTGCTGTTTGCTTTGATGGCTAATCAGATGTAATGAGTTTAATTTTCAAAACTTTTGTTTGCGGTTTAGCTGAATTGTCAACTTTTTTTTTGTCAATGTGTGGAAAAGTCTATGCACACATTTGAGCATTCCTACATTCCTGTTTCCAGCTGCAACTTTATGAAGATGAAGTTTAACCCCTGGCTTCAGGTGGTTAAACATGGCCTCAAAGGAAAACTGGATTTTTTTTTTTCTGCATCAATGGTTCAATCAATCAATGTTATCTCCTTGTTAGTACAGTGGTGAGTATCCCCGCCTGTCACGCGGGAGACCGGGGTTCGATTCCCTGACGGGGAGTGAAGTTTGTTTCCCCATTTTCCCTCTTGAAAATGAGATCTAGGTCTCAACGGGGTTTACCTGATTAAATAAAGGAATAATAAAAATAATAAATAAATAATAATGGACCATTTTCCTTCAGTTACTGTAGACGACTCAGTTTTATGTTGGTCCCTGTTCTAATGTGCACACCTTGCTCTAGTCAGTATCTATGCATATTGCTGAATGTTGAAAAAACACAATTTTGTGACTGCTGTTTCCATTAAATAAAAAATGCAATAAATATAATGTCAATAAGTTTGTTCTTATGAAAAGTCATTAAAAAACTATAATTAAAAAGCAATTTTGAAATTGTGTTTTGTCTATATTAGCAGAATATAGACAAAGATTTGCGTACATTTGCAGTGGACACACAGTTATTGACGTTTTTTTGTTGTGATATACTCACCACTGTTTTGCTTCAGTAATGAAGCAAAACATTGCTGTTTTGGTGATTTCCCCATACAATGGGGAAATCACCATTGCATGCTTCTATTTAAATGCCCTACTATCATGCATGTTTAATGTTTTCCATAAATTCCACCCAAAAGCCAAACATCTCTAGCTTTTTCTGAGTGTGTATGTATATCAGTCAATCAATCGATAGGTTTAGCAGCAAAATCCTGAAATTTCGTCTGCCATGTCTCACACAGATTACCACCATCATTCCCTTAGAGTACAAAATAATTTACTTCAAACGTAAACAACTCCTATGTCCCTGAAGGTAAAATTAGAAAACTGAATTGGTGTGCTAAAATGATAAAGCCTTTGTTTTGTAGGTTTACTTTAGAAAAGTGGAGGAGGCGCCACATGCAGCACTATTATGAGGTGGGAGTTTGATTATACTCTCATAAAGTGGCACGCTGTGGGACAAAGGAGCCTTAAAGTTGCCTCAAGGCTTCAAGTGAAGCATAACTGTCTCCCGCATGCAAACGGCAGTATACTGTTTCAATAAAAATCTGGGAAGTCTCTTTGTGATACTGCAATCTTTCTAACCGCACCAAAAAAACCACACTTGTGCTTTCCTCTTGTGATTTTTTTCTATGATTTTAAAGTTATGAATTTAGTCCATGGGAAAGGCATGAGGGACCCCCTTTTTAGTTACATTTCAAGAATTTGACTTAGTTTTGGTAAATCTGGATTGAGGGAAGTGATAAAATAACAGTGGGATAAATTAATAAAATATTTTTAAAAGATTGTGAACGTAAGAAACTGGTAAAGCTGCATTTCAACTACATTGCTGCCACTTATACATAAGAGTTTGTGGCCTCGTCATGTGTGGGTTGCCAGCCACCTTATTGCAGTGATATTTATTCCCTTATTGCACACTTACATAAGTTGACGTCTCCATAAGCATCTAATGCTAATGGCTGTTGACATTAACTGTCATGTTTTATGTGAGTCTACATAGTTGGCATTAGCAGCATAATTACACAGCTGAGGGAATAAATTAGATTAAATACATTTAGTTGCAAGTTAAAACCATCACTCTGGCTGTAAAACTGCAGGAAATAAACATAAATGGTCATTCCTGATTGAAACATAAGTTCATGATTCATTAGGTAATTCTATTTCGAATATGCTTCACTAACACTGGCTTTAAAACAAATGTTTTAGTTTTCTTTTTTAAATATTAGATAAGATTAAAAGGTGCAATGTGAAGAAGAAAAAGTCTTATGGGACATAATTAAAACGAGAAACATTAACAACGCTTTAAAATTTTTATCTATCATAATGGGTATCAGCGTTATATTAATTTAAAATGATTTTTTTCTCCAAGGTGCAATGATGCAAAAAAATTAATTTGTTTTGTGTAGTGTTGCTCTGACAAGGCCTGAAGCATAAACATTTATTCTTTTTAAACAACTATTTTTTTTGTTTACACACAGGCTTGAAGGGGATTCATGGGAGTTTAGGTTTGTAAGGGAAGTTCGGGTCACAAATGGCTTCTCTTCATCTGTTGCCTAATATTTTGGCTTGAATTGACAAATATGAATGTTTTGTATGTTATAAAATCCTTTATCATTTAGTGTTTTAATGAGAAACCTTATCTTTACATGCCTAATTTTATGCGTTTGTTCTGTTACAAAAGCAGGTTTTCTTACTTTTGAGTAATACTATAATTAGACTTTATTAACTTTATTACTTAGCGTTTTTATTTACCACAAACACAAATGAACAAATCGCTTCAATCAAATCAGGGGTTTATCTGATTAAATAAAGGAATATATATACAGAAACGGAACCAAATTGTGTAACCAAACTATATCCACCTTCTATTCCCGATATCTCTAGACTACATCCAGATTGCTGCTTTGTTTACAGTTGTCAGTCATATTCATGGGATTTTGCGACACACTGTCCTCCTCACTGCTATCTGACTTCTTTGGAACACGACCTATCACTAGTTTGTGTTTAATATTTGCATTTGATACATTTTTAGCTCAGTTATTGTTGTTGACAATGTCTCGCCATATCGGTTTGCTTCTTTTGTTCAATTTTTTTCCTTTCTTCTTGATTTTGCTCTCCTACCTTAAATTCAGGCTTCCCCCTTTGTTTGTAAGATCACTTCTATTTAATCAAGCTCTTCCTGTGTTTACCACTTTCCACTGCAACTTTTGAGTACCAAATTTAGGCCAATCATCCATTCATGTTTTCAGATGTAGGAGAGGTGAGGTGGTCTGAGCAACAAATGAGCTCAAATTTTGTTTCCCATTTTCTAGATAATTATGATGAAAAGTTGCATTTAGGTATTGAATCAACTGAAGAATATTGATACAAGGACAGAGAATCCATCCATTTTCTAACACCTTTGTCCCTCGTGGGGTCAGGAGGTGCCTGTGTCTATCTCCAGCTAAGGTTCCGGGTGAGAGGCGGGGTCACCCTGGACAGGTCACCAGTCTGTAGCAGGACAGAGAATCGCTTATCTAAAATATGATGCATACATTGTTGAAAGTCCTAATACCTGTGTGCAAGCTGTGATGAAAGGTGTAAACGTTCCCAAGCAGAAAAACTGACTGAGTCAACCAGTAATAAAGTTATAATAGTAGCAACTTGTCAGGTTTAGATGGAACAACATGACTGTTTTAACCTAACTGTACATGCTGTGCCTTGTTTAAAGGTGACATAACATCTGTAGAACAGCAGAGGCCAATGAAAGCTGCCACCGGATTCACAAAGGTAACAGACGCTGTTAATTAATTAAAGGTATAACTTTACTCTTTGGCATTTCACTGTCAAAAACGTTGAATAACTTCAGCCATAAGGCCAGAGAAAGGACTGGATGAATGAATTAATGGTGAAAGTTTTCCTGAAACTTGGATATATTATGAAAGTATCCACTGAAGTGCCTTAAAAGCTGACCCACATCTATTTTAGAAGAAGATGGAGTCCCTCAGAAAGAGACGGAGAGAACACTTAGGGACGTGTTTTTTCTTTTTCAACATCAGTCTCGCTCGGTCTCCTGGCGTCATTAAAAGTTTAAAGCAGTTAGAGAAAATTGAAGAGAAGTAATCAATACTTAATAAAGCTGAATTACTGAAATTATAGCCAGCTTTATGCGTAACAGATGGGAATTACTGCGGCAGCTCAGAGCACACAAACACAACATTTCTTCTTTTTACAAATTTTGCTAAACAGCTTGAAAACACGTTGATATAGCTTTGTGTCAAAATTCCAATTAACTCAATGGTGGTAATTCACTGATTTCATGGTATATCTTCCTCTATTACAACCCAAAACGCTGAGCCAACCCAAACAGAACTGCCTACATGTAATGACTGGACGATGAGTTAATGAGCAGGGAAGGAAATTGAATCCATGCTGGAGTCTAGGAGCTCCTCAATTGTTAAATCATTAAGCCAAGTGAGATATTTTAAGCGACATGAAAACAGGACCTTAAACAGAAATTAGCTTCACAACGTTTTGTAAAAGATGTCGCAATCTAGATTTAGTGTCATGTTTGACTTTAGTGAAAGTAAAGTAAAACAGGATTAACTGCCAAAACAGAGGCAAACTTACAATTGTGCACATACAGTACAGACCAAAAGTTTGGACACACCTTTTAATTCAACGAGTTTCCTTTATTTTCATGACTATTGACATTGTAGATTCACACTGAAGGCATCAAAACTATGAATAACATGTGGAAATATGCACTAAACAAAAAAGTGTAATACAACTGAAAATAGCCCTTATATTCTAGTTTCTTCAAAGTAGCAACCTTTTGCTGTGATTACTGCTTTGCACACACTCTGCATTTTCTTGATGAGCTTCAACAGGTCGTCACCTGAAATGGTTTTCACTTCATAGGTCAACCTGCCCTGTCAGGTTAATAAGTGGGATTTCTTGCCTTATAGTCATGAAAATAAAGAAAACCCATTGAATTAGAAGGTGTGTCCAAACTTTTGGTCTGTACTGTATGTGGAAAAAAAATAAGACAATATTCAAAAGCTGGCATGATTTTGTAGAATATTTTAATTCTCCGTCTTTATCAAGATTAACAGTAGTTGAAATTCAAGTATTACATGTAAGCGATTAAAATTGAGAGAAAAACTTGCAATATCTCTTGAGGAATATTTAACGCTGCAGGTAGAATCATCAGGGTAGCTAGTATCTCTGTAGACCACACACATCCTGGACACAAACGACTTATTCTTTTACCTTCAAGTCAACGTCACAGAGCACTATTTGCAAAACCAGCCGCTGCAGACACAGTTTCTTCCCCCAGGTTGTCTCCCTGATGAAGCAGTGAGTGCCACATTTTATCTTGTTTTAAACATATTTAAAATGTCTCCGCTGAGAGACACTCCTGAAAAAAAACAACAACTTGTACATCCCTTGTAATTTGACTTTTTATATTTCCAAGTTTTTGTTTTTTACAACATTTCTGAAATCTCAGAATTTGAAGATTTTCTAAAAAGAAAAAAATGACAATTCAAATTCAGAAATGTCCTTTTATTCTTGAAAAGTTTTGATTTAATCAAAACATTTTTAGGTGTTTTTCCTCATAATTAGTCAACAGTTGGACCACAGAAATGTCCTTGTTTTTTCTCCAAATGTTAGTTATTCGGTGTAAATTTACTCCTCCTCTAGTTTTTTTTTTCTATCTGCAGTGGCCATCATAGAATTCAGAGAAAAAAAAAGCAACAATTCTTTTTTTTTTCAGTGGCCCCAGTCCTTTTCGGTAGCTTCTGAATAAGTAAGGAAGAACGTTGTTGTGGAGGAGAAAATTCAAAACTGCCCACCAGTCCAGGTCTGCCTGTCCAACCTAGTTTATGCAGAGAGCAGCCAGCAACATGCTAAAAATTTACTCTATCATCCTGTTAACGTGAAAGTAAAGGCGTGTACAATCAAAGAGTCTGTACAAGTTTAACATGGGAGGTGATCTAGCTGGAAATGTCTGCCCCCCATTTGGACTGTTTGAATGAAGTAGTTCCAGTGCTTAACCAGGGATTTTGCTAGAACCAGTTCTAACTTGGCTGCTCACACTCCTGCTTTATTCAGTTTTTTTGTGAAGGATCGTAATCTATGGAGAAAGTTTAACAAAAGAAAATCCCAGCATCTCTGCAAACAGATGCTCTAATGCCACCATTGAAATGAATCAAGCTTGTTTTAAACAACCAGAGGTGCTTGTAAACGTTTTGCAATCCTGTTCAGCTGATCTCTCTCCCACAACAGCTGCTGACAAAACAAGAGCTAAACCCAGCTTTCAAACCAGGATTTATTAACGCCACCTGGTGAAGATAGAAAAGACGGACAAGGTTAAAGGACTGAGTGGGAAATGGAGTTTATGGATTCAGTAGAGAATAGCCAGCTGTGAGTGCAGCTTTAAGTGCTGCATTGACCTACTTATAGAGTGGAAGGCAAGAGAGCGTTGGTTTCTGTTAGTCTGACGCGACATTTTACTCATGATGAACCGTGGTTCCTGCCAAACTGTTCCTGCCAAAATTGACAAATTTAATGAATGAATGCATTCATTAAATTAGAAATACAACTAAATACAATACAATAAAATTAAAAATAAGTATTTATGATATATATATTTTTGTTTTAGTTATTTATTTCTGCTCATATTTTTACATTTCATACAATTTTTTTTCCTCCAGTGTTTGGTAATGGTAAGAAGGTGGGCGGTTCCACCACTGGCCACATGATTGGTCAGTGAATCAGTGTCAACCAATCAGCTCCCAAGAAATTCACATAACATTCTTGTGCTTGTTCCTGTGGGGGGGTTTAAGTTAAAGTGTAACTAGCCCCCAAATCAACTTTTTTTGTTTTGCTGATGAACTTTTTGCTGATGAAACATTTTGATATTTTACTCTAGATTTGTTTAGAGTTTTGCTGCCAAACATTTCCAACACTACAGGAAAAAAGTTGCTAGATTTATCACTAGTTGTTTTGAAAAACAGTTGCTACAGGAGTCTGAGGTCAATAAATACAGCAACAACGTGGAGAAGCTGACAACAGTGCTTTTGTCCTGAAAACAGTCCTGCTTACCCCTCTGTTCATTGGCCCTCACATATTTCGGCTTGGTTTTGCTCTCAGAGTGGGATTAGTTGCAGTTTTAGTTACTTCCTGGTAGCTTGTGTTCTCCATCATAAGTTGCAGATTTCTACATTTTTCCATCTGTCTACTAGAGATTTTAGATGTTTGTTATTCTATGATGGACCAACTCATTCCTTCATTTTTCCATCATATCAATATGTGTCACAATCTTTTCTAAATATACCCATATCACTTAGAAAGCAATATAGAATTAGACAATGTCAAATACTAAGGGGGCATTACAGTTCTCCTCACCCGACTGGACCTGCAGTGGATGCAGCAAACCTCCTCCAGCCTGTCGCTCTGTCAGAGTTAATGATGAGGAGTTCTTGGTCTATTGAAAGAAACACAAATGCTTGTTCTTTGGACCAGGTCCAGATTGAAAGTTTCAGATGAGCAGCAGACTATTTACTTCAGAGCGATTAAGAATAAATAAATAAATGTTAGGAGTCCCAGGAAGTTTGTTTTAATTTCTTGGGAGCTGATTGGTTGTGCAAATTGATGGCTGACCATTTATGGATTAGACCACTGGCAGAAACTCCACCCTCATTATCATACACTTGAGGGGGGAAAGGTGTGAGGAAAAGTACAAATAAGTGAATAAATGTGAAAATAAATAAAATATGGAAATACATATTTACTACATATATTTATTTACTTCCAAATGTATTCATTTCCTAAATATATTCCCTCATATTTAGTCATTTATTCCATCAGTTATTTTTTTCTTTCAATTTTATTTTCTTTATATTTTTATTTAACTTTTGTATTTGTTTTTGTATTTATATATATAGTTATTCACCTTATTCAATTAGTCAGATTTGGCAGGAACAATCCTCCATGCTTACTTTTACTGTTTTTTTTATGTTTTAAATTTAACAGATCCCAATAAAACTAAACTCCAGAGTTTTAACCTGCTTAAAATGTTTTCACAGTATTATAAAAAAGTTTTAATGGCAAGGAAAGAACTCTACTTTTCCTCTTTGAGCTCTTCAGTCTTTCTACTTTCAGACAAGTTGGTTTAAATTTTTATTTTTTTTGTTTTGAACTCGAAACACAACTGCTCCTTGAATGTTTCTCCCTGACTCTTCATAAAATCCCTCTGACTGTTGTCTAACTTTTAGGTACACAGAACCACCTCAAAGAACCCCACTTAGAAAAACAGATTTCCCTTTAAAGTGAAATCTGTTGATTAAACATTCCCTAAGGGAAATGAGCAGATGCATGGGTCCTCACAGACAGCTGCAATTAGAGTGATAGTGCTCAGACATATGCTGTTTTACATCCTGCCCATACCTCTGCAGGGCTCTGCTTGTGTCCATATGGAGCAGCATCACCTCCGGAGTGAGCTCAAGTGCTAACACCATTCCCTGTCTTGCAGCTTGATGATTCTCAAGGATGTTTTCCTCTTTGAGCTCTGAATAATATGGCTGGGCGCCAACAGTGATGTCTGCAAATGAATAATGAAGCGTGTCAGGAGTCCACAGAGGAAGAGCAAGGACGTGTTTGCTTGAGCTGAATTTGGATTTCTTGACAGGGTGTGACTTGTGTATTTGCATAACACGCTGAGGGGGCTTTTGTCAGCTCGCACAGGCTGCTTCAGGGTCTTCATACTTTCATATTCTCTTTTTTCTTGCCTTTTATCCCATCAGTTTGTCACCAGCTTTCTTTTACTGTATTTTCTTGTTTTGTTCTGCCCTTTTGTGTTAATGTGCAACTTTTCAAACTTTTAGTCCAACCCCCACGAAATGCGCTGGCTTTACTTCCTCCACGTGAATTGGTGCGCTACTTTGTCTGTTTCTATTGTAAATGCAGCTGTACCACACCATGCTTCATCATTTGTAGGGCAGGTTGGTCCTTAGGGGAATCCTGGAATGTTTTCACACCTGATGGGTCAGTAGACTTAGTTTGATTGGGAACAAAAATTTAAACATTAAATTTGTTACAGCGATCTTTATTCAATTTCATTGCCAAATTTGAGAAATATGCCGAAAAGCAAGGTATGGAAAAAAAAAAAGCCAGCAAGGCTGCCAAGAACGTTGACAAAAGTTGACGAAGAGTGATGACGTAGTGTTTGGAAGGAAAGACACAATGTCTACTCACAACAAAAGAAGGGATAGCAAATTTTCCAGTTTACGTTACTTTAATATGCCAATTTCTGCTGTGAGAAGGAGAACGTCAGGAGAAACATTTGCTTTTCACAGTACAGTTTGACACAATGCAGTGTGGAAGCAAACTTCACAGTGTCAAACGATCCAACATAATTGAAAAAATTAACATTCTCGTCTGTGGTGGGGCTGCATCAAGAGCAACTGAAGGAAACGACACAAAAAAATCTAAAGACACAAAAATGAAGTGGAGTCAGATTTTAAAATTTGTAGGATTTCTATTTTGTCATTAATAAAAGGATAAGAGCCATTTCTCCTGCCAGTGCCAGTCATGTGTGTTTTGTTTTGGTTGGATTTACCCAGAATGCCCTGTGATGTAGTCCACTTCCTGCTTTGGAGCGGTCTCTGGTCCCCTAGGACATTCACTCGGCATTTGAGCAGCACCAGAGTTCACTTGAACCGAGCTGAGACCTAGGAATGTAGGCGGACCAGAGTTTGCTTATTGGTCCACATCAGAGTTTGATTGCACATTCACACCACCCCAAACAAACTGGACTTTCTCTCCAAACAATTCAGTTAGTTACAGTGGAATAAGAAGGATTGGTGGGAATGCACATTTAAAGAGATCGCTTATCCGAACACTTATGTTTCTGGACTTTAGAAGGAAATCTGGTAACCCAAACAAAACCCACAGTAAACATTAGCTACTCTGTTGTGCCACCATTGCAAAAGTAAATCAATATAAATAAATTCATTTATTTACAAAATCTAAAATTTGCTTCTTCCATCTAAAATGTCTCAATCCTCTGATTTAAACTACAAAATGATCCAGTTTTTACAACCGGGAACAAAATGTACCCAGTGGACCAGTTAAAGTAAATTATTCTGGAGTAAACCGGACCGTCAGACTAAAGCCTTCCCTGGAGGGGATTGCGGAGCTTAACGTAAAAGGTTTTCATCAGTGTTAAAATGTGTGTAAACTACCTGACTTTCACGATTAGCTCTGTGTGCGAAAGCAAAAAAAAAAAGATCAAGGACGTCCTTTTCAGATTTATCATTTCACACCAATGCCAAGCGAAACAGGTTAAATGGTTTGGATACTGATTTAAAATTCCCACACCCCGTGACTCTTGGCTTTGCCTTCTGCAGCTGCACTGTAAGTAAATCCCTCTTCAGCTGCAAAAACCCGTCTCTACAACACAGGATTCTGAAAAGGAAAGTGTTAAACGTCCTTGAATGAAACGGGGAAGGCAGGTTGAATAAAGAAGCGAGCCACTCTGCCAGACTGGAGGCTGAATCTGGCTGAAATTATTATTAAATGCATGAATACTGCACAAAAAAACTATTATTCTTACCAACATTTTTTTTCATTCATCTACTGATTTCTATGTCTTTTCTTCTTTTGTTTCCTGTCTCGTCAGCTTTATTTGTCATAACAGGAGGTAAATGATATAGATGTGTCTACGTTTGAATTTCGTTTTGTATTCTGGATCCGTTCTTATTGAAATGCGATACCGGTATCAAGAAAGCAAGCTCAGAATAACTAGAAGTGGATCCAAACCCATTAGCCCTACCCACCACTATCTGAGAAAGCCAAGTATAATTAGTCTAATTATAAACAACAATAAAAAGCTGACAGCAATGATTAAAAAAATTACTGAATAATAACATTTGAGCTTGGTTAACTAAGCACACAGAGCTTCAGAGAGGGTGAAGATGTGCTTAAGTCCTTGACTTTAATCATTGATTCAAATTTTACTGCAAATTTATGGAAGAGCTTTTTGATTACTTAATACAGCAATAAGTATATCAAGAAGCCTTAAAAAGTGTTTCAAATTTAGCATTTTCTTTGCTTTATGTTGTTACAGTCAGAAAAATAGGCCATAGCTAACTTAAAAAATTAAGATACGTTTCCCACAAGAGGATTGGGTTTATTTTGAGTGCTGGCTTTGCTGGTCTTTGTTTACAGCGATGTGGCTGAATGTTTTCTCAGGGTACTCCTGTTTTCTCCCACAGTCCTTTTAAAATACTTTTTATTTGTAGTGTGGCTGCAGGAGCTCTATTTAATGATTTTTCCCCCTTCACTGTAAACATGGACTGCAAGTTGCTGTAAGTCTTTCCTGTGGGTCAGCAGTGGTGCATGTGTGACGCTCTGGGTGAGCTTTGTCTCCTGAACCCCCACCTTTGAACCAGAACAGTTTTCATAATTTAACTTCTCAGAAATACGAAACATTGCATTTTACAAACATAGTTCTATAGATCACTTAAGCTCTGGCTAGATAGAAGGATGATCAAATAAACCTACTTTGTTTAAAGAAATAGCCCTTTAATTTAAGACCATCTTGAAATCTTCAGTGCCGTTAGACAGTCACTGTTCACAAGTGAACAGTGGATTTGCAGATTTTTCTGTGGAACACAATTCCAAATTATTCATGAAAAATTCTAAATTTACCTATTCAGATTGTATTTACAGTGCATATCTGAAATATTTGAAAGAAAATGCTGTTTGGGAAGCTAAAATACATAAGAGAGACATATAGGCACCCTTATGACAAAATTTAATCGGTGGAGTGATTTATGACCCTAATCATTAGTTGCTTTTAATTTCCGGTGACCGGATGTGGCCCCCCTAAAATAAACATTCCTTCGACATCGGTTAATCCCATCTCTGTGACACTTTGTGTTGGTAAACTCCTTCTGACCTCTGAGTTTTAAGAGAAATACAATTAAAGTATGAAAAACAATAAGACAATAAGTGTTAGATAATCAAGAATAATATACAGTATATATATATATATATATATATAGCATATACTATACTCAGAGAAGTTTAAATAGATTTGGATGTTGTATTTACCTCTGGTTTTAAACAGAAGGTCTTCCTGATACACAGTGTGAAGGGGGGAGAGGACTGACCCCACCACAGGATGATTCTCATGACCTCTGGGGAAAGGTCGATGACAGTGCTTCATCATTTGTAGGGCAGGTTGGTCCTTAGGGGAATCCTGGAATGTTTTCACACCTGATGGGTCAGTAGACTTAGTTTGATTGGGAACAAAAATTTAAACATTAAATTTGTTACAGCGATCTTTATTCAATTTCATTGCCAAATTTGAGAAATATGCCGAAAAGCAAGGTATGGAAAAAAAAAAAGCCAGCAAGGCTGCCAAGAACGTTGACAAAAGTTGACGAAGAGTGATGACGTAGTGTTTGGAAGGAAAGACACAATGTCTACTCACAACAAAAGAAGGGATAGCAAATTTTCCAGTTTACGTTACTTTAATATGCGTATTTCTGCTGTGAGAAGGAGAACGTCAGGAGAAACATTTGCTTTTCACAGTACAGTTTGACACAATGCAGTGTGGAAGCAAACTTCACAGTGTCAAACGATCCAACATAATTGAAAAAATTAACATTCTCGTCTGTGGTGGGGCTGCATCAAGAGCAACTGAAGGAAACGACACAAAAAAATCTAAAGACACAAAAATGAAGTGGAGTCAGATTTTAAAATTTGTAGGATTTCTATTTTGTCATTAATAAAAGGATAAGAGCCATTTCTCCTGCCAGTGCCAGTCATGTGTGTTTTGTTTTGGTTGGATTTACCCAGAATGCCCTGTGATGTAGTCCACTTCCTGCTTTGGAGCGGTCTCTGGTCCCCTAGGACATTCACTCGGCATTTGAGCAGCACCAGAGTTCACTTGAACCGAGCTGAGACCTAGGAATGTAGGCGGACCAGAGTTTGCTTATTGGTCCACATCAGAGTTTGATTGCACATTCACACCACCCCAAACAAACTGGACTTTCTCTCCAAACAATTCAGTTAGTTACAGTGGAATAAGAAGGATTGGTGGGGATGCACATTTAAAGAGATCGCTTATCCGAACACTTATGTTTCTGGACTTTAGAAGGAAATCTGGTAACCCAAACAAAACCCACAGTAAACATTAGCTACTCTGTTGTGCCACCATTGCAAAAGTAAATCAATATAAATAAATTAATTTATTTACAAAATCTAAAATTTGCTTCTTCCATCTAAAATGTCTCAATCCTCTGATTTAAACTACAAAATGATCCAGTTTTTACAACCGGGAACAAAATGTACCCAGTGGACCAGTTAAAGTAAATTATTCTGGAGTAAACCGGACCGTCAGACTAAAGCCTTCCCTGGAGGGGATTGCGGAGCTTAACGTAAAAGGTTTTCATCAGTGTTAAAATGTGTGTAAACTACCTGACTTTCACAATTAGCTCTGTGTGCGAAAGCAAAAAAAAAAAGATCAAGGACGTCCTTTTCAGATTTATCATTTCACACCAATGCCAAGCGAAACAGGTTAAATGGTTTGGATACTGATTTAAAATTCCCACACCCCGTGACTCTTGGCTTTGCCTTCTGCAGCTGCACTGTAAGTAAATCCCTCTTCAGCTGCAAAAACCCGTCTCTACAACACAGGATTCTGAAAAGGAAAGTGTTAAACGTCCTTGAATGAAACGGGGAAGGCAGGTTGAATAAAGAAGCGAGCCACTCTGCCAGACTGGAGGCTGAATCTGGCTGAAATTATTATTAAATGCATGAATACTGCACAAAAAAACTATTATTCTTACCAACATTTTTTTTCATTCATCTACTGATTTCTATGTCTTTTCTTCTTTTGTTTCCTGTCTCGTCAGCTTTATTTGTCATAACAGGAGGTAAATGATATAGATGTGTCTACGTTTGAATTTCGTTTTGTATTCTGGATCCGTTCTTATTGAAATGCGATACCGGTATCAAGAAAGCAAGCTCAGAATAACTAGAAGTGGATCCAAACCCATTAGCCCTACCCACCACTATCTGAGAAAGCCAAGTATAATTAGTCTAATTATAAACAACAATAAAAAGCTGACAGCAATGATTAAAAAAATTACTGAATAATAACATTTGAGCTTGGTTAACTAAGCACACAGAGCTTCAGAGAGGGTGAAGATGTGCTTAAGTCCTTGACTTTAATCATTGATTCAGATTTTACTGCAAATTTATGGAAGAGCTTTTTGATTACTTAATACAGCAATAAGTATATCAAGAAGCCTTAAAAAGTGTTTCAAATTTAGCATTTTCTTTGCTTTATGTTGTTACAGTCAGAAAAATAGGCCATAGCTAACTTAAAAAATTAAGATACGTTTCCCACAAGAGGATTGGGTTTATTTTGAGTGCTGGCTTTGCTGGTCTTTGTTTACAGCGATGTGGCTGAATGTTTTCTCAGGGTACTCCTGTTTTCTCCCACAGTCCTTTTAAAATACTTTTTATTTGTAGTGTGGCTGCAGGAGCTCTATTTAATGATTTTTCCCCCTTCACTGTAAACATGGACTGCAAGTTGCTGTAAGTCTTTCCTGTGGGTCAGCAGTGGTGCATGTGTGACGCTCTGGGTGAGCTTTGTCTCCTGAACCCCCACCTTTGAACCAGAACAGTTTTCATAATTTAACTTCTCAGAAATACGAAACATTGCATTTTACAAACATAGTTCTATAGATCACTTAAGCTCTGGCTAGATAGAAGGATGATCAAATAAACCTACTTTGTTTAAAGAAATAGCCCTTTAATTTAAGACCATCTTGAAATCTTCAGTGCCGTTAGACAGTCACTGTTCACAAGTGAACAGTGGATTTGCAGATATTTCTGTGGAACACAATTCCAAATTATTCATGAAAAATTCTAAATTTACCTATTCAGATTGTATTTACAGTGCATATCTGAAATATTTGAAAGAAAATGCTGTTTGGGAAGCTAAAATACATAAGAGAGACATATAGGCACCCTTATGACAAAATTTAATCGGTGGAGTGATTTATGACCCTAATCATTAGTTGCTTTTAATTTCCGGTGACCGGATGTGGCCCCCCTAAAATAAACATTCCTTCGACATCGGTTAATCCCATCTCTGTGACACTTTGTGTTGGTAAACTCCTTCTGACCTCTGAGTTTTAAGAGAAATACAATTAAAGTATGAAAAACAATAAGACAATAAGTGTTAGATAATCAAGAATAATATACAGTATATATATATATATATATATATATAGCATATACTATACTCAGAGAAGTTTAAATAGATTTGGATGTTGTATTTACCTCTGGTTTTAAACAGAAGGTCTTCCTGATACACAGTGTGAAGGGGGGAGAGGACTGACCCCACCACAGGATGATTCTCATGACCTCTGGGGAAAGGTCGATGACAGTGGTGCTCAGTGTACCTGTGCATATGGGCGTGTGTGTGTGATGGATTTAAAGTACAACACAATTAATGTATGAAAAACAATAAATGATAATCAGACTGTTAGACTTTATGGAACTCCATAATACTCCATAATAGTGTCCAGTAATAGCAGATTAACACAGATTGTGTTTGTTTCTGTTTAAATGCTGAAAGTCTTGCATCATAATTCTATGTATTCAAACTTTAATGTAATGTAAATAGCTGTTGATGTGTTTGTCTTTGTTTTAAATGTTGCAAGTTCTATGTCAATGTTGCATTTTTTATTATGTATTTTTATTTAAAAAATGCTAAAAAAAAACCCCAAGCAAAATAAGTAAAAAAATTTGATTTGATTTTGGATCTATTCCACCTCTTTACAGTAATATAAATAGCTTCTTATGTTTGTTTCTGTTTAAATGATGAAAGTCTTATACTTTCTTAATTCTTAAACACTACTCATAAATATTACTTCCACTAACAGTAAAGTGCTACACCAATGTGGTATTTAGCAGAAGCTAATGTTAAAACACTAACTTGGAACTAAATTAAATCTGGGACTACAACGCTCAAGCACCTATTAAATTTTTAGATGTGCCTTAATGCCCTTATTGTATCTGTTTGTCTTGTTCTCTACTTTCCATGTTTCTAGTTTGAATTAAATTAATTGAGAAAACCAAAACATAAGAGGAAACAAATTTGTTGCATAAACAGCCTTAACCCACTTCAAAATAAGAGTATGAATATAAATGGCCAACTACTTGAAATAGTAATAGTCAAACTAAACTTCAGCACAAATGTTAAACTTAATTTAACTGGAAATGTTTACACAACAGCCAAGTAAATTAGCCTTTTAGAATATATCCAGAAAAATATGTTTTAGCTAAGTGTGCTAAATGTTTTCAAAGTTAACAAAAGTGCTAGACGATAAATTAGGTCTACTATTAGTGCATTAGTGGATTATAGGAAGTGTGCCCAGCACTTCTACCTATTTTTAGAAACTAGTGAACTGTATTCAATTACAAATGAAAAACAATTCCCTCTTAGTGCAAATCTTATTTACAACAACCACTTGGGGAGACTTAAAGTCAGTTATGAGTGAGACTGGACATAAAGGCTTGTTTTTATTGTGCCTATTATATTTGCCCAATGTACCTTAGTTCTATATATTTTATCTCTCCTCTTTTTGAACCAAACAACTCCTCTAATACCAAGAAAAATCCTAAAATGCAGCATGAATGTTTCAGAAAACTACATAGCTGAAAGGAAATGAGCAGATAACACAGCTACAGCTGTGATGGACAGAAAGCTGTTTTTAACTTTCAGCCCAGGCTTCAGAAGGGGCAGCAAGGCCACGCCTGAGGAGTTGCATTATTTTTTTATGACACCGTGTCCCAGGATGAGAGCTTGCATTTCACCGCTGCTTCTCAACAAGCAAAGTTCCCAAAGCCTACAATCCAGGAGCAAACCTGCTTTCCGTAGAGCTTTAAAGAAATATTTTATTTCCACCCTTTTTTATGAGTTCAACTTTTTGGCCTTTGGCTACTGATAATGCGGGCAGGGCGGACTGAAAAAGCTGGCTTAGGCTTTGATTTTTCCAAGTTTTCTGTCTTCTTTGTGTGTCCTCCAAGGGTCTCATTGTCCTTTCAATTCATTTTTTTCTTGAGTTATCGAGCCGAAGCTTTCTCCTGGAAAAGCCTTTCAAATCGAATGCAACATCAAAGCTTTCAGACACGTGTTTTGATCCACGATGGCCGTTGCTACACAAAAGAGCGGCAACGGCAGGACAAAGACATAACACGAAAAAACATGTGAAGCAGAAGATAAATATATACTTCTGTCAGTTTCATTAAAAATAAAGTATATAATTACTGTGTCTTTTAGCATTTGAATATATGCTCCACTGATTTCCCCTCCTTTTCTTAAAACGTACTATTGTGAGTTGCTATTTCGGCCTGTAGACCACACAATATGACTTAAAATCTGATTATATCCAAGCATACTCTTTTTTTCTCCTTTTTGTAATAAACCAAATTTAATATATTTTTTTGCAAGGACAAAGGACCATTTACAAATGGCTCGATACATTGATGCTGCTGTTTTGTCAGCAGAGCTGAAGTCACGACAAATATACTTTTTTTATTAGAATAAATTTACATATTTCAATACGAGTAACAAAGGAATGAACTAGAGATATTCAGATAGCGGTCAGTTTCAATATCCAGAGCTTCCACACGCTTGGTGCTTTGTGTCGATGGTAAAATAAGCAGTGGAATATAAATGGGATTTATTATTGTCCAGCTCTGGATTGGTATTGGAAACAAGAGTGTGAAAACATCTTTGTCTTCTCACTCGCACAAAATGAAGGTTTTATTTAGTTTTTTTTTTTGCATCATATATGATTTACAAATGACTTCTACATTAAATCTACCAGCAATTCATCCCTTACTCCATCCATCCATCCATCCATCCACCCATCCACCCTCTCTCATTCATGCATCCTTCTATCCATCAAATACTCTATCCATTCATATATCCATCCATCAAAACATCTATCCAGTTATCATCCATTCATCAAATTTATCATCCATCCATCCATCTGTCAGTCATCATTTATTCATCCAACCATCAAATCTATATTCATCCATTCATCTAACCCAGGGGTGGGCAATCCTGGTCCTCGAGGGCCGGTGTCCTGCAAATCTTAGATGTCTCCCTGGTCCAACACACTTGAATCCAATAACTGAATCACCTCCTAAGTGCAGTCAAGTTCTCCAGAGTCCTGCTAATGACCTCATTATTTGACTCAGGTGTGTTGAAGTAGAGATGCATCTAAAAGTTGCAGGAGACTGGTCCTCGAGGCCTGGAGTTGCCCACCCCTGTCCACCCATTATTGTGAGAAATTCTAGATCCTTCTTATTTCAGATCATTTTTAACATATCCTTGAACAAAACTGTGCTTTGGTTCTTATCTTTTAATCTCAACAAAAGGCTTTTTACATAAACCTGGTAGGCATTTAAAAGAAATTTTACAAATTCTTGAACTGCACCAACAATCTGAGTCCTACTGAGTCCTTTTTCCTTCACTCCCTCAGCCTCTGTAATATGATGGATGTGGCTCTGCTAATCATCAGCTCTTCACTGCACCTCATCCTCTGGGAGACCCTCCACTTCACTCACTGTTCCGTGTCCTCCTCCTTCCTTTCCGTCTCTTTTTGTTTCCTCGTTGCTGTCTCCCCTTCACATCTCCTCTCGCCTGTGCTCGATGATGAATGTCGCTTCATCAGCTCCCGCTATCAAGAGAGGCTCTCAGGCCTGTGATGCCAGAGGACCCAGAGGACAGTGGCCAAGCCAAACCTTCCCAGCAAGGTGCTCATTAAAGTCATCATGGGAAACTAATGAGGATGAATTTGGAGTCTGGATGTGGTTTAGTACCAAGGGAGTGCTGGGCTTGTCTCAAAGTGTCTGTTCATCTGTTTTACACCAGACTAAGGGAGCTATTTCATTCTGTTTGGACTGTCTGGATTTTAGTTCTGCTTTCTTTCAATTCCCAGTTTTATTAGAGACAAAACAAACTGGCATTAAACTGAACTATAGGAATTAGAAAGTAGGGAAGGTGCCATGTGAAAGGCAAAGGTAGTAAAGGTTCTAAATTACGTTTTCATTGGCTGCGCTCACCTGAAGAAATATTTAAGGCAAATATATCTGGAATCTGAGCCAAAATAAAATCTGAAACTCTAAGGGTGACTCGGTTTGATTGCGGACCAAAATTACAACATTTGTTACATTTTTAGCTGGTGTGGTCAGGCTTTCACACTGCGATGTCAAACAAACCAAACCTCCGTGTCGGCTGTGATAGCACTACACCAACAACTACTCAAGGACACGAGACAAAAACCTCAGAAGACAGCGAACGCAACTTCCTCCTTCACAAATGCAAACAAAAACATTGATTTAAATAAATTTGAGCTGTTTCAGGATTTCTCTTTTTTCTCTCTTTTGCATTTCAAGGTCAACTAGGATAAAACATTTACTTCCCCAGCAATCAAAGTTTCTTCTGTCAGTGATCTTTGTTTGGCCACCATGATCCACATCTTCTTTAAATATGAGGTTTGGAATATATATTGACCAGTAAGTCAGGATCTTCTTCACTAAGAGACAAAATGGTCACAGATAGACCCAGTGCCATCTGTCCAGCTCTGGCTCCTTCTTATTGTTACCTGTGATAGGACCAAGATTGCTTAACTTTTTCACTGAAATGCCACCAGCTAATTTTCGATCCAATTAACCTGTAAATTTTGAACAAACTTTTAAATGTCACAAAACTGAAAAAAGCAGACCAACCAGGTTACCAAAGCATCATTTTGTTAGACGTTGACTCTATACATGCCTGTAATAAATGTGATGCAGAGCTTGCAAACTAGCATGAACCACACATTTCAAATTTTGAAATGCCTCAGAATTCTGTGCCTCTGGGAAGGCACAGACCCACCAGTGGATGGGTGTGTTTTCTACATTAGAACTTATTTGGCAAATGTGTTTCCATCTCCCCTTTAGCACAATAACCGTTTTTCTGAAAACCTATAGACCATCTCAAGTGAGTGTAAAAACCTTTTTTTTGTTTTTTTGTTGCCAAATTCAGAAAGTAATTTTGAATTTTGCCATTTCCATCAACATTTTCTAATGTGATACTTCAAAATGTGTATGAAACACCTTGATGGAAAGACATATGTTTGCTCTCATAGATAGTTTACGTCAACAAGTCGCATGTCAACAACTGGAGCTGGCCTCTGTGAAGATGAAGTCAGCATTGTGGAACCTGCGAGAGATAACCGTATTATAGCCGTAATGGCAACTAGGTCAGATTGACTCCAGCGCTTCACATCTGCTCAGCAACTTAACTTCCCTAGCAGCTTTGAAGGTTAAAAGTAACAACCCCCCTTTTGAACAAGTTTTCTCAGGAAACTGTACATATTTAAACAATTCTTATCATCTTGTGGCTTGCTCATCGTTTAACCTGTTTGACTTAAAACCCTATGCACTGAATATTTTTTGTTCTGGAATGGACAACTGTAAAAAGCTAATATTGCAGGTTTTCTTACCCAATGACTACTTCCTCTTTGAATTTGTACTAAGAAGTTCAAGCGTCTCTGAAGCCTAACCTTCATTTTCAAAGGGCTTTCCTTCATTACATTGTGTAATTTGGATTCACAATGGTCCAGGGACTATCAAGCCATCTGTGTCATTTAATTATAGGTGTATGAAATTAGAGTTTTTCCTCCTGCACTCTTCTAATGCTTCCTGGAATTGATAAGTGAGAGGAAGCTCATCACATTACACTGCAGAGCTGTGATCCTCCTTTGTTGCGGCTCACTCACACTAATGGGCCTCATCAGCTTCGCAGGCAGATACTTGACTATTAACCACAAAAAGAGGCAGAAGTCGTAATGGGAAACACAGAAACAGAAGGTGGGATGATGGGAAAAAGGGAAGCAGTAAAGAGGGAGAAAGACTGAACACAGGGAAGCTTTTCACACCATCCAGGATGTTAAAAAGAAACAGAATTTTGGTGGTTAAAATAGAGCTGGATCTTAAATTTTAAAGTTTTAGAAAACAAATGAATCTAAGATGCACATCATGTTTTATAAATCCAACCTATAAACCAGTCCTCACTGCTGCTGATGTCTCCACCTGTCATTTATCCATTTGTAAAGGCCTTTTGTCTATTTCAGCAATCATGTCTCTTTTTAGGTTTCAGTGGGGTTGTATAATGTAGAGAAGGCAGCATCTTATACCCACCTCAGAAACAAGCAGCTATACTGTGCTGAAAAATTACCTTTAAGTTAGTTTTGTCTCATTTCTAGTCTACTAAGATATTTAGTCTGGAAACTGGACAAAAATACTTGGTAAGACTTTGTACTTATGCAGTGTTCAGCTTTCCTTGATGACTGTGTAGGTATCCACCCAGAGACACTAAATGATCGTTTTGTTACAGAAATATCTACAGCCACAGTGACTTTTTGAATGCTGATATGCCCCATGTTTTTACTGAATATTAACTATTCACATTTTCTTTGTTGGCTTACAATTCCCATTTAGAGCTGTGCAAGATCCTGCAAGAAAGCTGACTTAAAACTAAAATTGGATTCCCCCCGGAATTTATTCCTACTTTCTACATCTTCAACCTCCAACTTTATTCACTTTCTCTACACTCGATTAACAACCAGGTCTCGATCTCAGAAATCTCTGTGATACAGGTCCCGTTTTTTTTACATTCCAGGACTGACTACTAAACGCAGTGAGACTCTGAATTATCTGCATGAGATACAGCAACAACAAGAGGACAAACTCCGCTGCTGATTTTTAAGTAGGCACCCTGAACACACACCCACACGCTTGTGAGCACTCTCCTGCAAACCTATGAGCCGACAAACAGGCTTGAGAGATGATTATTATGCAAAAACAGATGCGCGTGTTTCTGCCTTCAGATGGTGCTTTCAGTGGGATTTGGCCTTTTCTTGTTCGCCGCTCACCTACAACGGAGAGGTCAGAGGGTGACGCTGCAGCAGCCTGATAAACAAATGTAGACAGTGCTCCAAATTTTCAAGTAGCCTGTTTCCACAAATACTAAATATGAATGTTGGTGAATTTAGGCACTATTGAATTCAGTGGCTGTGAGTTCTAAGAATTAATAATTTAGAACTTTACATAATTCAATCATCTATGACTAAGTCATATGTGTGGAAAAATAATACGATTGTTCAGACCCATGTTGACTGAATTGAAAGACTGGGGGTAAAACTTTTCTTTTCACTTACAATTACCCAGGGTAGTTTTTTCTGTAATTTACTGCTTTTGGTTTTAGCTGCTGAAGAACTTTAGCAGTGTTTCCATTACAAATGTCTGCAAAAATCTTTACTTCAGTATGTTGTTTTAGAAATGCTTTTCTTCTGCAAGACCAGGGGAAGAAAGTCAGAGTTGATAAGTTTGATTTAACGCTGGAAGAAAACATGCTGGAGTCAGATGTAAACTTTGAGCTAGGACCTTAAAATTAGATTAAAGCATAATTCACGGCATGGCAGACTGGCCTACTCAAAGGCCAGACCTAAATCTGGCATGAACTTTGACGTCTCCATCCAGTATGAGCGTTGCGGAGGTCTACACCATAAAACTCCAAAGACTTGCATTGAAGTTTGTGGTTTTAGTGGGGCACAATGTGGAAGAGTTCAAGAAAGGCCCGGTTATCAAAGGTTTGGATTCTCATATTAAAATAATTGGTTATTTTAAATTCCAGCCACACTTGATTTATTCAGGTGCAGCGAGCACAGAAGGACATTTCACATTACTAGGTCTTTATTTACACCTTTCTGTCCTCATATCTTATCCACTGAGGCAAAATGTAAAAAAAACCAAAACGTTCTTTTTTGCTGCATAACTGGCCTCAGGCCAGTGAAGGTATATATTAAAGAACGACAAAACTACTTAATGCCTGCAGGCGTGCAGGCGATAGGGCTGCCATATGTTCTCATGAGCTCCAAGCAGATGTTGTAAAATTAAGGGTGGGAGGGTAGAAGAAGCTTGCTGTAAAACTAAGTGGAAGCAAATTAGCACAAATTAACAACAGGACATTGATTTTTAGCTCTTAAAGGTTAATGTGGTTTGTGACTCCTCTGTCTGAGACCTTCCTGGGAGAAAAGAAAGGAATGTGAGCAAGAATCGCAGAGACTCTGACATTAAAAGAAATAAGGCCAGGGAAAGACAAAATGGTGTTCCATGCTGCAAAGATGGTATATTACACCTGCAAGCATAAAATGAAGAACTGGTTGGTAGGTAAGTGTTAGCCAGGATGATGATGAGGGGTTAAAGCAGGGTTATGGTCAGTACGAGGGAATGGACAACTTAGCAGCTTTGTTGCTATTTTGAGCAACTTTTCAGACCCTTCAAATTTATTTATTTATTTTTTTCAAATTTTTTTTCAAGAAAGCAACTAGCAACAAATCTAGATACTTTTTCGTATATTCCTGGAGACAACACATGAAGCACCAATCTTAGACATCAACAAAACCGTACCTTTTTTAGCCAACAGGAAATTGTGGAGTTAAACAAATTTACACTAAAAGTCAGAATTTGTACAAAACCATAAAGATAACACTATTAAAAACCAATTTAGAAAGCTTATCTGCAATAAAATTAATTTGGAGTTTAGATATTTTTTGCACTGAAAACTTTACCCTCCAAACACCTAAGGACACAGTTGGTAGCATTGTTAACTTGCAGCAAGAAGGTCCTGGGTTAGAATCCTGAGGTCTTTCTGCATAAGTTTACAATTTTTTAAAATTTTTCTTAAATTTTCCTCCCTGTGGTAGACTGGCGACCTGTCTGGGTGAGAGGCAGGGTACACCCTGCGAGACGAGATTTAGAAAATGTTCACAATTTGGTCATTAACTTAAACCTTGCCTTTTCACAACTTCATTGGCTTTCTACAGTCTTTCATTATTATATCTCTGGTAAATCTGGTTTTAACATCTGTAAAAATTGCACATTTGTCTGAGGTTGGGTTAATGTTATTTTATTACTAATTTATTAGAATAGAACTGGTGTAAAGCCATCTGATTTTCATTGTTGATTGGGGTTGAATGCTGTTTGCAGATGATGAAATGGATTCTTGTTGTAGATTTTGAAACGTTGTTCCTCTACTCTTCCCTGAGATAAAATGTCTTCCCCTGAAGTCTGATTGAACCTGATTCATGCATTTTAAAGGGTCAAGAGAAGCTTCCTAGATTCTACAGCTTTGTGCATTCAGAACACATCTAAAATGTGCCAACACTTAATAGACTAGCCGGTCTTATGTCCTACACATCACAGCGAGGGACTGATTTTAATCTGAGCTTTATTATCAACATCTTTTTGTTCCTTAATGATCTGTATTAAGGTATTTGCCCAAAACCTTTTTTAAAGTCCCTGTAATGAAAAGGGACAAAAGATGAAAGGAAACATCGAAGGATACTGAATCCAGCACTTTTCTTGACCCGCGCGAAAACATGATGCAGCTGCAGGTTTTAGTTCTTTGGGCAAATGAATGAAGTGGGTTTTCTGATGGTACTTTTGAAGCTCAGGGCATTCATAAGAAGAGTAAAAAGATTTTATTGAGCTGGAGTGCATCACAAGAATGTTCAAACAAACCTAATAGAAAACCTATTTCGTAATCGCAACGATTCAAATGAGGTTTGATACATCAGCAGGTATTAGGTTTGACAATTAAACAATGGTATCTTTGAATAGTTAAAACAAAAAAAAGAGTTGGTGAGTAATCCTTGGTTTGATGGAAATACTAAACAGCTACCAAACAAAGATCTTTGAATGATAGATGAAGATCATGACAAAGGTTTTATTATCTGCAATAACTAATTCGGTTTGAACCCAGCTTAATGTAGCAGATCAATATCTGACTCCTAAACCGCAGTTATAAAGAGAAACTCTGAAACCCTCTCTGAGTTTCAGAAGACACAAGGAAAGATCATCATGCATTGAAGCCGAGTATAAAGTAATAAAATTGGTTAAACTGGCTGATTTTGAGCTGGTGGATTATTCATATTTTAGACCCAAATTAGCAGATATTTCCGTATAGATTGTTTATTGATATAAAATTGAGGTTAATTAATATGAAAGTTAAAAAAAATTAATATGAAAGTTCGCGTTTGAATTATTTAAAGGAGCTATTTAATCAGTGGTGAGTCTAAATGATGGACAGATGGACAAACAATTGGATGAGTGGATCAATGTTGGATGATTGGACGGACGGATGGACAGATGGACGTCTGGGATAACGGCTGAAAATCCATACCTAAAAGTTATTCCAGACATTGTGACTTTTCCAGAAGTTGCAGGATTCCTGTGAACAAACATGACTTCCTGTTTCCTCCTCCAGACCATCACACATCTGCAGCATCTCAAACACACAACTCCACCCAGAAGCACACCAAAACCAGCACGACCCTCTGTCACAAACACGCGTACACACACCCACACACTCTGGATGTTTTTTTGTTTTTTTTAAAGCTCATGAGGCTTTTTTTTTACATCCGTCTCTCTGCGCTGTATGTTGCTTTGTGCAGACAGCTACATAATGTGAGTGTCTGAGTGAGCGCCAAGCTCGTGCCTGGATTCTAACAGAATAAAATGCCATCATTTATATTCATACTCTGCCTGAGGAGAAAGAGAGCAGCACACTTTGTATTCGACACTAATGCACATAAGACACGGGCCCTTTTTATAAATAATGATTCATGCTTTAGGCTTTCAGTGTCCCTCCTGAGCTGCTGTAGTTTTCCTCACGAGTTTTATAACCAGATACTTTTGTAAATTGCATCCATAAGATCAGCTAATTTCTCATTTGCATGTTTGATTCTTAAAACATTTCTCCTGTGCAAAGTATGTAAACCAGGAGTCCAAACTCTGCATATCATGAGCAATATGACCATTCAAATGGTAATGGGTTAGAGAGGAGGCGGGTTGTTCATTAAAGACAGGATTTTAAAAAAGCATTTTATTTATGAAAAGCAGCATGTGGCAGAGCTGAGTGGTCACACCGAACCAAGAGTGTGTAAAATGGGTCTGGTGTCCCTCAGGGCACTCTGGACTACTTTAACTCCGACATTAATTGAAAAATGCACTCGTGTAATACGTATTCAGCCCTAACTGAGTATTCCAATCAAGCCAGCGGAAACGTTTTTACTTATTAATACAGGGTTATTAAAAATATCACCCTATTAATTTTGATTTTCATTTACATTTTTGATCACTTTTACCCAAATGCAGCAATTTGAGCTACTTATATCAAAATGAATGTTCTGAATGTGTTGCTTAAATAAATGTGACGAATTTCCTGCACATATTTTTCTCAGTCTCACATTAAATGTGACTAAACTTTTCCTGCTTCAGGTCAGTTGGGATTATCAAAATCATTTTTACTGAGAAACAGAATAATAAGACTGTCACTTTTTTTCAAATTTGAAGGATTACACATATTTCCAAAGTATATTTAAAGCGCCCTTTAAATCTGACTAGCATGTTTTTGATCTGCTTCTATAACAGCCTATTAGCACCATTATAGATAGAAAAAAATACACTTCTGCTATAAACCTGACACTTTGAGATTAAGCTCAGAAAATTTTGAGAAAAAAACATGGACATTTCTGTGTTTCAAAGGTCAAAAGTATTTGACTTCTGATTTTTTTTTTTTCCATTTTTTTCTCCAAAGAGTTTTTGCGGCGCTAGTGGCTCGTATTTTTTGTACAGTAGGCAGACAGGAAGGAGAGGGAGGAAGACATGCGGTAAAGGTCATCGGGACCGGGAGTCGAACCCGCGACGTCCGCGTCGAGGACTAAGGCCTTCAAACGTGGGGCGTGCTAACCCCCTGCGCCACCACAGCACTCCCTGACTTTTCATTTCTGAAATTAATCTAAAATTGTTAATTTTTTGAGCAAATTTTTTAGTTTTACTTCTTTGTAATCTAAGAATTTCTTTCTGAGTTTCTTTGCAAAAATGTAATCTTGTTTATTTCGTATTTCCTCTGTACTTGGTGTTTTCATAATGTCAAGCGTCTCGTTGTTAGAGGAGGGTGAATTGATGCAAACTATCGATATTATCAATATCGAGTCAGTGTCTGTGTCAGATTGATACTCCAGTTTCAGATTCCCTTACAAAATGTTATTTTATTTTAGTGTTGTAGTTTCTCAGCTCTACCTCAAAGAAAAATCTTGTTTCAATATTATCTCAAATGATAAATCCTTGCACTTTGTTTATTTAGAAAACACATGCTATTGTATTGTTTTGTTTATCTTAACATGTTATTAAAGTATATTGTTCAGAGACATGTGTAAATGTGTCTTTCTGAGATTTAACAATAGAATTTAAAGAAAAAACAAAATAAATAAATATCACAACCTTGATGTATCAAACTTAACTAATAATATTAGTATTGGTATCTGCAATACTGGCTTTGTATGAATTTGGTAGAGGATCGGTGCCAAAATATGCAGTATCACACACCTCAGTATGTTTTATCAGACTGTAGGACATGTCTTCAATAACCAAGGTATTTGTCCCTCATTGCATTTTCAAAATATAAACTGGTTGTTTATTTTGTGCTTGTTCATATGGCCTCTTCTCCTCCTTTCAGGCCATGTCAGTATTTGAGTTGTTTCTCTGAGAATTAAGACCGACCAGTTTTATTCCTCATTTTCCACCTCGTTTTCTTTAGTTCTGGGGTTAATTTCCACAGTTTGCACTGAAACACATTAATCTCAGGGACAAAGAACCCATCTTCTTCTTGAACTGGGGTTTCCCATGATGTTTGCTTCATTCACTTGCATAAAACTGTTTGAACAGAAGGACGGGTCACCTCCAGGCACCAAAATCATATTCTACGATTTACCAAACATGTGGAGCTCCACTGTTCTCTTTCTGACATATTGGCTGATTTTTCATATTTCCATGATGCCACACAAGAAAGGTTCATTCTTCCTTCAAATTTTGCCTTAAAATATGACTTGTCCATCAAAAACTTTCTAAACCATGACCTCATCATCTGGACTTTCTTGTCTAAATTTGAAGAAATTGGGGGAAAAGCCTAATTTTGCTTCTCATAAAGGACATTAAACAGGAAAAGTTGTCTGGTTTAGGTGAGGAAAGAGAAAAAAAGATGTTTCTTCTTTAAAATATAAAATGTTGGATTCATCATTTATTCATTTTAGTTTATTTTAATTCAAAATAAAACTCATCTTGCAGCCATAAACAAAAGCATAGTCGGATCCAGCTCAATCTAACAGAACACAGAACCATTTACCCAAGTAAATAAACTCTCTGGCAAATATTAGCTTAGCATAAAGGCAAAGAAAAGGGAGAATGAGAATCTTTGTCATTTTTATTTTTTTCTGCAAGCAGTGCTGAGAGTAAACAATTCATCTCGGTTACTTTGAAGAGAAGCTCTCCAGTGTTCCTCTGATTCTGCACAGCCCTTTTTGAGTTTGACAAGATGAAGTCTGTGGTATGAGAGCTGCTCCACCTTTTTGATAGCGAGTCAGGCGTGCAGGAGGTCGGGACTCAGCAGCTGGAGTACATATTTACCGACGTGATCCGAGTGTCGACTCCATCATGAAGAGATCAGGCTGAGGCGGCCCGTGATCCTCCTGAGCAGGTGACCTTTCAGCGAGGCAGCGACAGCGAACCAGAAAGGGAGACGCAGAAAGACTGGAGGCCGCTGGAGAACTAAATGACGCTGACATTTAGACACGGAACAATGTTGACCTGCTGGGATCTGAACGTGCTCCTAAATATTAGCTGGACAGTTCCACATCAGACACTTCAACCCTCAACGCATTTATTTATCTTGCAATATTGATTAATTGATCTCAGTCAGATGCCCAACTGAGATTGTATTTTATTTATTTTTTATTCATTGCAGATGGGAAAAAAAAACAGATAAATATACAAAGTACTTTCAAAAAGTATTTTCTTTCTATTAACCATGCTCTTTGCTTTCACTTTCACTTCTAAGCAAATAGGATCCCAAACATCAAGACACTTTTACTCAGAAGCAGACTTGGGCACAATCATTATAATTACAGTAGCATATTTGAAGAAAGAATGATGAGCCAAATCCAGTCATTGTTGCTCAATCCACAAGATTTTGTTTTCTGGATATAAGTAGAAAACGATGAACTCCAAAAATTTAGGAAATGTGTCATATTCAGTAATCACTCTCTCTTTTTCTATTTATTTAGAAATCCCATTTCTTAGACTGTCAGACTACTCTGGAGCCCCACATACAGCTTGGATGTTTTTGTGAAACATGACTCCGAATTATTTATGGAAAATATGTGCGCAGCATGAAGGGCTGCTGTAAAGTCAGTGAGGCATGAAATCTGCTGGGTTTCCTTAGATAGAAATGTTTTACCTATTGACTAATTTCCTGAGTTAGATGTGTTGTTTGACTTCTGATCAGTTGGAATCTATGTGTGATTTAATTGAAATGACTTCTTTTGCAAAGTGATTGGAGACATTGTTGTGAAATGTCTGAAATGCACAGCTGCAATGCTACTTGACATGCTATTGGCTGTTATTTGCAAAGCAGCCAATCGAGAAGCGGAATTCCTTTTGACTGGCATTGATTAGATTAGCCTAAAGATTTTTTTGGGCTAAACAGTTGAGGTGCAACTTGTGACATTTAGACAAATTTTAGTATGTTTGAGGTCAATAAATTCAATCTTATGTGCACAGGAACAGAGTTTCCCAGTGTCATGCAGGATGCCAAGTATGAACATTTATTTTCCTCCAATAGCAAACATAAAGAAGACTGTAGATACCAGCTGTCGTGGTGCTAAGACTGTTTCCACTGTGTGCAGTATAACTGTTTATCATGTATTTGCAGATTTCAGCTACTCGCAGACATTTGTGATCCCTGGGAATACCAGAGATCTACTGTACTTTATTTTATTCACAATTTTGAATTAGCAAAAAAAAGTGCATGGATGTGTTGATTTTTGAGTGAATTTTTGCACAAAAAAAAAAAACAAAAACTGGAGTAACTGACTGTTTGGCCTGATCAGCGCAGATAAAAACTGCGTTGATCAATAAAATAATATTAAAGCACACTGCTGTTATCTTGAAGGTTCTGTTTATGTGTACCTCTGGATATAATCCCATTTAAAATACCGCTGACTCTAGTGTCTTGTCATAAATATGCAAAACTTGATATTTTGGGGGGAGAAGTGTTGAGCGATACCAATGGTGGTTGAGTACCTTTTCTGAACGTATTCCTACCCTTTCATTTCCATGGCGTTTCAACCCCAGCACCTTTACGGCGAGACGACCCATTGAGCTCGCAGCTTGACATTAACAATTACGGCAGAAGTGCTCCTAATTTTTGATGATTTTACTCACTACCTCTGAAAGACCCTTCGTTTTAAAGAGCAGCACGCCCAGGTGTACCGACAGACTGACCTTCGCCGCTGCAGATAATGAGAGTGAAAACCGAGTAAACATCTTTCTGCTTCCCCCTCTTCCAGAGAGGCTAGGTCTGAGCAAAGGGAAGAGGAGGAAGAAGAGGAGCTAAAGCCTCTGCACTGCTCTGCTCATTACTGTAGATACACGAAGGAGAAAGAAAGGAGGGTGAGATTCACGGAAAAGAGGAACTCTGACTGGCATGTTTCTCTGCTCCCTCCTCTTCCCACTTAGCAGAGATTTAAGAAGATGAGATCTGTGAAAGTGGGGGAATTATATTAAGCTTTCCTCTGGTGTTAAGCTGAGCTGCCGGGGCTTTTCTTTGAGCAAACACAGTGAGGTGAGCCGGCAGGACAGAGCTCGCCTGGGGAGATGGAAATCTGCGACTGAGGGCCCCGTCTTGCCGAGAGCTGTCATATCTGTTTACTGCTTTGCAACGTGGTGGGTGGCTGGGGACGCCCGGCTCAGGCCCACTGCCACTGTGGATCTTTCTCACTGGTCCTTTCTCCTGCCCGAATAATTTCAAACACACAAGCAAACTGGCTGGAGAGGCTTTAGCTGGCAAGCCCATCTGTTTTAGTCCAATCACTGATGTTTCAGAGCGCCTCAATGCAGCGCAATTAGAGGAATGCTTCTTTACTGTATGAAGAGATGAAGTATTCCCAGGTCTGGAGTATTTTGGGAAACGGAGACCAGAGTATTTGTATCAACAGATCCTATCTAGTCATAAACCACAGGATGCTGTTTGGATTTTGGGTTTAGATTTAGTTTTGTATCTTCATTTTTTTTCTTAATTTATTTATCTTATTTTTCCCCCAATAACTTCATATTGGGAGGTGGCCCTGTTAAAAACTGTGCTTTGTTGGGAGAGTTTTCTAGTTGACCTATTGATCTTTCATGATTCTAAAGACTTTGCCTGATATTACACTTTGTATTTTATTTAGTATACTATTTTTCCTTTAGTCATTATTTTCAGTATTTGCAGACCCACATCATCAGATTGTTCTGTGGAACGTAACTCTGCCAATTCACATATTTATTTCCTGAAGTATATCTGAAATATTTGAAAGAAAATGCATCTTGAGATGCTGAATGCATGCTTTTTGACAGAATATTGGCTGGTAATTGCAAAGCATCCAATCCAGGAGTTCCATTAATATCTATTTTCTCCCCTTGGTCTAAGATTGTTGAGGGCTAAGTGGTTGAGGTTCCACATGTTCTGAGTCATTTAGACAAATTTTCCTATATGTTGGAGCCTGTATTTATAGAATTTTGATTTCAATAAATTCAATTTTGTGTGCACACAGGAACAGATTTTCCTGTTGTCAAATATGAAGACATTATTCCATATTTGCTTAATTTTTGCAAATGGAAACAACACACTGTTGCACAGGTTGCACCAACATCAAAGCAGGGCCTGTACGGCATGGAGCTCATGCATTTGTGTCGGAGTGTGTGGATTCGGATTCCTTTTGGAAGATTTCCCCTTTGTCCATTTTCAAGCTTCTCACCAGGTACACACAACACGTGGCGCCGTATTTATGCATACCATCACAGTTTAAATGCATTTCATTAACAAGACATTGACATCGTCCCCATTGTAAGGGTGAACGTCATGTAGTGTGCGATGATGAGTTTCAAAGACCCTGCAGATCTAACAAAAGGAATCCAACTGAAGCTTGGCCAGAAATTAGAGTGATTGCAAACTTCCAAATACATGACTTTTGTTTCAATTTGCCTAAATTGTCTATCAGGAGTTTTAGTTCTGAAATTGAAAGCTGTTCAAATTAGTGCATGCTGGGAAATGTTCTCAAACAACTCCTACTATCGGCTGGATGACTGTGGCTGTTTAGGAATTTTTATTCTCCACATTTCCCTCTCTTCCAACCAGCTTACAAGTGACTGACAGCTCCAATCACAGCTGCACTGCCTAAATGCTGTTTGCTGAAATTAAACCGAGATGGTACATAATACAGCATGTCCTGTTTAAGCTGCCGCAGCCGCTGGGGAGAGAAGGAAGAAAAATATGGTTTTCAGTCGTGCTCCTATAATGATAAAGCAGGCAATCTCTGCAGAAACTATCAATGTCTCCGCCTCGCATCAGATGAAAGTGTCCATCTAATTGAGCCAATGTGGCCTCTCTTTAAAGGACAAAGAATGAGCTCTTCAGGCTACAAATGTATGATGATAGAGAAAGGGAAAATGGAAAATGGTGTACTAAATTAGAAGACTAAATGCAGTAACACAGCAGAGAGGGAGGGGGGAGAGAGAAATGTACGAAAGAAACTGTGAAAAAGTTTTGCTGTTTTACAGCCTCTGTTTTTGCTTTTTGCGTCAATTTTAAGTGTTTGATTTGATTTATTAGAGGGGATGTATTATGCAAAATTCACATTTTGCATGTTTTTGTGCTTGCATTTGGTTTTCTAAAAACAGTTTTACCGCTATATGGCCTGTACAATGGCTACTGGAAAAGACGCGTGTTTTGTTGTTGACTTATCTTCCAGAAACCACTTCCTCATCCTTCTTGTTCATTTTGAAGGAGACTTTACATTTCCTGTTCAAAGATGTACAGTTGTGTAATTGCGCATCTGTTTGCGGCCATTTTCACATGCGAATGTAAACATTGTCAGGGGGTGTGGTCTACTCAGATTATTTGGATTTAAAGGGACAAGAGGCACTAAAACATCTCCTGAAAGGAGCTTAAAGTAGGCAGAACTGAGCAGACTAAAATCTAAAAATATGCTTAACAGGTTACCTGTAAGGGGAATTGCTATCTAAGCCAATGTGAAAAAGCAATTGCCTCTAAATCTAATAACCAGATGTGTGACCTTCGGAAGGAATGACGGCCATCAGGATTCATGTCAATCAGTCTTTTAAATCACTTTGGAAGAGTTTTGGCCCAGAACTCTTTACAAAATAGTTGTCATTGAAAGACATTGGGAGGTTTTTGAGGGCAAGACTTTGTTTACAGCTTACCAAATCAGTCTGGCTGGACTTTTCTTTAGCCATTCTGAGGAGGAGTTTGACTTTAGCTGATGTGTTTTGGATCATTGTGCTGCTTTATTTCCAAATGATGGAGGCTGACCCACAGCAGAGGGACAGATTGAGGCTTCCACTCTACTAGAACGGCTTAATTAGCTCAAAGTCAGAAGTTGCGTTGACGGTCAAACCCTTTTTTTTTTTGGGGGGGGGGGGGGTGCTTGCGGGCTGCACAGTGGCGCAGTTGGTAGCACTGTTGCCTTGCAGCAAGAAGGTCCTGGGTTCGATTCCCGGCCGGGGTCTTTCTGCATGGAGTTTGCATGTTCTCCCTGTGTATGCGTGGGTTCTCTCCGGGTACTCCGGCTTCCTCCCACAGTCCAAAAACATGACTGTCAGGTCAATTGGTCTATCTAAATTCTCCCTAGGTGTGTGTGTGTGTGTGAATGGTTGTTTGTCCTGTATGTCTTTGTGTTGCCCTGCGACAGACTGGCGACCTGTCCAGGGCGTACCCCGCCTCCCGCCTGGAACGTAGCTGGAGATAGGCACCAGCAACCCTCCTGACCCCATTAGGGACAAGGGTGAACGGACAATGGATGGATGGATGGATGGGGGTGCTTGCGGGGTTACTCCTCGCTACTGCAAGATCATTTATAAAAAAAAGGTTTTATATAACTAAAGTGTCATGTTTATATTTTTCTACACCAACAGGCCTGTTTTTAGAACAATATTCTTGACCATAATTCAATAGTGTTTTAGGTTTCAGCCTAAAATTGATCTGATTCTGCATGTCTGGTAGTAATGAGGCCTAGGCTTAGCTTGTGAAATTTAAAGCTGTTTTGTCATAATGTAACAAGGAGGTGCAATTACTTCTTCACAAGGTTTTTACACATAATGAAGGAAATCATTTGAAAGCTGCTTTGTATTTTACTCAGGTTAGTTTTCATTTTAAAATCAGGTTTACCTTTGACATTTTTGTGTGGAAAAACCAAAATCAGATTAAATCTGCGAGGAGGGGGGGGATATTTTTTCCCTGCAAAGTACAACTGCTGACACTAAAATAACTCCTTGTAAACTGTATCACTGCATATTGGCATATTCTTCAACCTACAGATATTAATTAACCTCTGTAATTTAGCTCTGGTTGTTACTGCAGGCCTGTCAATGCGGTGAATCAATGCAGAGATAATTGCATCAAACAGATTCAGCAGAGAAACCGTCTCCATGTGATGACAGATCTCTTTGCTCATGCTACAGATAAATATTCATACCTCTTTGTAGTTTTCCCACAGGGCTCTGTTATCCAGAAGGCTCGATAAACATTTAATCAGAGCTAATAGTCTGGGTTAATTGCTCACACAAAAGGTCAGATCAGTTATTGACAGAGTCTGAGCAGGATGAGGAGTGGAGGTCATGATGCCGAGGAGGATGATGGATCAGGACGAAGGCAGCAACAAGTTCTGCTCAGTCAAATGAAAAGTTACAGAAGTTTGTTAGTTTCGGGACATTACTCATTTCAGAAAAATAATTCATCTTCGGACTGACAGAACCATATAGAGTGTTATTACAGAACACCAAGAGTGACAGATTGGAAAATTATAGTAAATTAAAGCCCAGCAGGAAGAAAGGAGGGAAGAATTGTGTTTTGGAAATGATTTCAACTTGGAAAAAGCTGGAAACAAAAACCAGTATGTGGCTGAGCGTGTGCAATCCTGGTTTAGTATCCAATTAATGAGCATGGATATCATCAAGGTTTTAACAACATTTCATTTTTAAAACATATTTATTAAACATGAGATCATAATCAGAATTTTAATATTGGACACATCTGCTATGAGTGCCTATGGAACAAATTAAAGTGTGCTTCAAACACTAAACTGATGTATTTTAAATTAAAATTGCAATTCTCCAGACACATAATGATGATTCGCACTGACTGTTAATGATCTCAAAGAAACATCTCATTTGTTGTATATCTGCTTACACAGTTAAATGATTTGATATGATGAACACTTCAGTAAGACCAAAACTCAGATAAAGGCACATTTAAACGTGATGTGCAAATTAGATTAGATGTGTTAAATAACTCCTGCTTTTCGCTACGCCATAAAAAAATTATTCTGTTTTTGTTATACGGTGAACAATCTTTCTAAATATGTTTCAGAGATATGCACAATCAACGTTATCTACTTTATTCTACCACTTGATGTAGTTGAATAATTTAGACTAAATTAGGCTAATGTTAGCCTTAGCATACTCTCAACTTCATTGCTTTCCAGTCTTTGTTGTCTAATGTGTAAAATGTCTTTGTACACATTTTGATTGTATTAAGTCATTTCAATTAGTCTACCTCTCAAATATTAGCTATGGATGTAAAAGTTACCAAGTTCCTGAAAAGGTTAAAGTTAATGCTCTCTATATATCTGATCATGGAACTTTTTATATTGATATTGGTGCAAAACTCTTTACACCAATATCATTGTATCATATAATCAGGTTCAAGTGGTTTGGTATGTAACTCAATAATTAAAACTGAATACAAAGATCATTGCTAATATTCTACAGTTAGCTTGAACAAGCTCTTTTGGTTGTAGCTAACCAAAAGAGTTTCTTTTTATTTATTTATTTTTACTAAAACTTCTGTATACCATTTTATTTCAAAATGTCATTCTAGTTACGTTGGGTATTTTTGAACAAGTCTGACGTTCTAAGATGCAAAGTTTAGCCTTTGACTTGCAAAAGTTAGCACTAACATGCAAAATATACAATAAGAAATAAATACAATTATTTACCTCCCTGGAGCCAACCATCCCAAAGCACAGAACAGACCCTCAACCAATGGAAATAAAGTGGGTTTTTTATATATATATATAAATTATGCAACTAGAATAGAAGTGAAATAACACACCAGAACAGCTACAGCCAAGCTTAGTCTACTTAAAGTCACTGTTAAATTAGGCAACAATTTATTTGGAAAGCCTCAATATAAACTCCTAGATATCCGAAAGCGTCCTTAGATTTATTTTCCAACATCAAATCGGTGATGGAAACAACAATTCAGATTTCCAACAGGCTGCCACCTCCAATTTACAAATCTCATCTCCAATGTCTTAAATCCACCCATGCGAATTACAGAAATAAAAAGAATGAGACAGTGTGAGGAAAAATGAAAAACAGAGATGGAAAAAGCAGAAAAGAAGAGGTCATTGAAAGGGTATGAGGCAACTGCATCATAATTCAAACTGGTGCACTATTCAGGCTAAAAGGTTGCCCAGTTTAATTTGCCTGCAGAGTAATTTCCTACAGAAGCTTGTCATTTGTTGCCCATTATGACAACATTACCATGAAATGGTTTCGAAACTGAAAGTTGCGAACTGTTGAAGCTGCAGAGGTGAGGACACCCAGGCATCCCAGGTTATCATTCGGTCAGACATAAACTACAAGTAAACACAAAATGTAACAACTTTTTTTGTTTGGTTGATTATTTATTTGTTCCAGCAATCTTTTTTGGCAATAAATCTCACACTGTCAAAAAGTCAGTTTATTTCTCTTAAAGTGGTGGCAGATTTTGAAAGGAAAACTATTTTCTGGTTTGAGCTGCAGAGTTAATCATGCAGGTCGCGCCCATAATAAATTCTCTGGGCCAATGCCTCACAGCTTATTCTGCTAATGGCTCTTGTTTGGAGTCCTCTAATGGATTTGATTATTACATTTTAAAGTAACAAGACACACACAAACACACACACCTCTTCATGCTGGTCACTGCCTTAGTGAAGGTGGTATGGCATCACTTTCCTCACAGTGGATATTGCCACTGGTTGCCAAATGTCAGCCAAATATTTATCTGCAATAGTTTGCCTCAAATGATGATGAAGAGCGATGCTGTCCCACACCATCATACTGCCTCCACCAGAAGCAGAAATTTGGTGATGGCAGAGAGAATTTGGTAAATTTCTAATTGTCCGTATTTTCAAAGTAAGATTTGAAACAACTACAAGGAAAGCACAGCTATTCAGGGAAAATAATTGAAAATACTTGACAATAATGAGGAGGGAAGTGTTTGACAGATCAGAACAAAATGACTTCTGATTTAGATTAAGATTAAATTTAGATTAAGTTTAAGATTAAGGTTAAGTTTAGATTTAAGTCAGACAATGCAAAACAACCTAACTACACTGAAGAGTTTTTAGTGGTGGGGATCTCTTTTTTTTACCTCTTAATATTTACCAATTTAACTACGAAAGAAGAATGCCTGAATAGTATTCTGTATCATTTAGTTTTTCCATATTCAATTCACAACAAAAGTTCAAACCATAAAAACGTTTTTTTATTTGTTTTTGAATCAGTTTAAAAAGAAATTTAAAAATGTCTTGTTCCTCATATTTTCACATTGTAGTCACGGATCAAAATCTACAAACTAGAAAAACGGACCACAGGATTGAATTTGATTTTAATATTTAATTGCTTGGGTTTACATAACATGGACATTTTTCTGCCAAAGTTAGGGTCATCTAGTAACACCAGGGGATATGTGCAACACCTTCAACTTTGAATATTATTCAGGTAAATAAAGGAATAAATAGCTGCTGAAATGATCATTATTAAGCACAAAAATATACTGAGGAATATTACTGCAATGCTATATTTCCCAGTGCTTCAGGGAGTCCAGTGAGTCTTTGTGTGTTGATGTCAAACTCGTTCACTTTGTCTTCCTCTATTTTGAGCATAGCAGGATGTTATTCTGCTGCAGCTTGGAGGAAGTTTCTGCTTGTCATACGAGTGCTGAAAACCCCTAATTAAATTTGTGTATGGTTCCATTGCATGCAGAACAATTTCCGGGTCACATAAACCCAAGTAATGAAATATTCAAATCAAATTCGGCTGCCTGTTTTTTTTTTTTTTGTTTTTTTTTTTTCATTTTGTTGTTATGATGCAAGACTAAAATGGAAAATTTGAAAAACAAAACATTTTTAATTTATTTGTATCCAATTCAGAAGCAAATAACACACACACATACACACACAAAATCAGTTTAAATTTTAGATTTTTGTTGTAAATCGAAAATGGAAGGTACGACTGGATCTGATCCTGAAGGCAGGTATGCTGGAAGATTTTATTGTGACCTGATTTTAAAAAATAAGGTAAAAAAAAGTTTCTGTCATGTTTTCAGGGCACACATTTAACAAACAGTTATCTGCATGTGCAGCATCTGCTTCATCAGCACAAACATAATCACAGCACTCGGGGGACATATTCGAGTCTTCAGTTCTTCTACATGAGCCGTTAATTGCACTAATGACACAGATGCACAAACTCACAAATACAGAAGTGTAAACAACCATCCATACCACCGCTGCCACACACCCTTAGATGCTGCAGGCCCAGCATATGGCGGCTCATGTGCAAACTCTGATTTTCTCCAAGCAGATGTTGGTGATGAAGCTTCCCTGAGGAATCGGATTAACGGCGCCAGTAAAGACTTTGATCGCACCGTCCAACCGACTCGTCTGTCGTGCTGAGTCTGTTCATTTCTTCACCATCTTTTCACATTTAAAATTCACCTGCAAAGTCCTTTGTGTAATTTGTAGAACATGAGCGTTGCAATGACAGTTGGGAATAGTGAAGTTGTAGAACCCAGGACTTCAGTTGATTCTCAGGTCTTCAGCTGCAGCTGATCCAGAACGCTGCTGCTCGCTTTCTCACTAAAACCAGGAACAGAGAGCACATCATCCCTGTTTTAAAGTCCCTGCACTAGCTCCCTAAAGATCAGAGAACAGTTTTTAAAATACTTAGTTTATAAATCACAGAACAGCTTAGCACCACAATACATTAAAAATATGCTGTTGTTTGAGTTTGAGAGCCCATAGAATTACATTCATTCAAATCAAATTAAACTTACAAAACGTGGAATAAATGAGCCATCAATGTTGTCCTACAGAGTTAGTTTCTAAAAAAAACCCCATTCTGATTTATGATGTATTTAATGTATGATTTATTAGTACATTGACCAAACAAACATGTTTATATACGTTAACAGCTTTCAGCTTGGTAGATTTTTTTTTTTTTTTTTTTTTTGACAAACCATATTCTAAAACCCCAGGATTGCACAGTTAATAAAAAGTTGTCATTTAAACGTGTTGACTCCATAAATGTCCTGGGAAATTGGTGACTACAGTTTCCCCAAAATGCTGTACCTACTCTCAAGGATCAGAAACTTGTTGATCTGAATAAAACCCTGACACCTCTGATGGCTGAATTATCAATATATCATGTAACTGTTTACATCTGTAACTGCGATGATTTTTAATGACTTATCTCTTGAACAAGCTTATTCACGTGTGATTTTAATTTCATTTCTTTAATGGAAACATTGCAATTGTGAAATTTCAAAATTGCAGGTTTTTTTGGGGTTTTTTGCATTAACAGAACAGCTGCTAAAATTTGTGCACTTTTGGAAGGGAAAGGCAGCTTTTGTCTTCCAGGGAGTTGCACATTTACATGAAAGTATCCCAAACACTTTCTGATCTATGACAGCAGACTCATTTGTTCCAAAGTCCTTCATGGGTGACGCCTCCTGATCTGAGCACCTCTGTGTGTTTATATATCCTGCAACAGCCTCCATCTGTAAAGACAAACGTGCATTAACAACTACATCACCTTGACCTGCCGGTGACTTAAACACACCTACTTACAGAAGCATCTAGCTGAGCCAAGTTCAGCAGTAGGTGAAGGTAAACAAGTTAGCCGAGATTGACGTGAATGTGGACAGACAGGTATACATACAGTGGGTATCCACAGGTGGATGAGTAGAAAGTTGAATTCTTTTTGCAGTTGCTGCCAGGTGTCATTGATCAGCTGTCTCCTCCCATAGTACATTTTTAATTGCATGGTGAGAAAACAAATTAGACAAGGCCATGGGGCACAGAGTGAGCAGAGGTGAACCAACGCTGCGATCACTCAGGGACCTCAAAGAGCACTGATGACCCCAGAGGAACAGGAATCAAAAACCCAGAGGAAATAAACAAATGGCTCTGCATCTAATGCCATTTTAAAGGTTTTAATTTAAACGTGTCACGTAAAGAAAAAATGATAAAACTAATAGGCTTGATTCTAATGAACTTGTCAAAATGCAGTTTAGATGTAATTCCTTTTTAAAAGATTTGATAGAAAATAACTTGTTTTTTTACAATATATTTTGTTTGTATGTTTAACTATTGTGCAATTTACCTAATAATGGATAGTTTATTATGGACTTTAGAGAAAGTACATGCAGAGAAAAAAACAGTTAATGCAATGGCTCTCAAAGTTGGGATTGAGAATCATAATTGAGGAGTTTAAAGATTCCCTTTGGAATTTAAACTGAATATGAAATACATACATGTATTAAATGTGAGAGTATAAAAAAGGTACTTACTGATTGGGGGAATAATCATATTTGGCCACTTTAATAACCAAATAAAATTGGCCTTCCTGACTTTCTCCTGACAGAATCCTATGAATAAATAAAAGTTTTTTTGTTGTTCAAACATTGAAATTGAAAATGGAGAGTTAATTAAATATACGTTCTTAGAGGTCTGAACAGTTGACAGTTTAATTGTTGACTCACACAGCAGCTTGAGTCAGCTACAGTAATTGAGTACAGTATTTGATCATGTACACACATTTCATAAAACAGTAAAAATAGCATCAAGTCCATAGTTTGACATAAACCTAATGTTTTAAGTTGAAATATAGTGTATTTTTGTTGTTCCATTGTAGAGCACTGACAAACCACATGGAAAGAACGTGCATTTCAAATCTTTATCAAATTAAGTTGACAGTGGACATTGGGTAATTATGTATCTTCATCAATCCAGTGCAGCTTTGCCATTTTATGGTCTCCATAGGAGACCATAAAGTACTTTTTTAGTCAAAAAAGAGCAAAGATATGGTTCCATCTGTCTCTATCATCATGTCACATCCGAACAAAAGATGTGAGTGGCTTTCAAAGGCTGAGTGTGGTATTTTTCCTCTCACATTACATAAATCATCAGTTCATGCTCCCAACACTTGCATCAATCCCTGCCGAACAATCCCTCATTGCCACCTCTTGTTTGCCTGAAGACAATAGAAAGCACCACCCTTCCTCTGAGTGCAGTTACTGCAATGAAAAACTTGTTGCTCTGTGTATGTTGACGGATGGATGATGGTAAAACAGCAGCATGTGAGTCAGCAGCAATAAAGTTGGTGTCACGTTGTATTTTCATATTAATTTAAAGGCTGGATGTGTCTGTGACAAATTTCCTTAGGGAGCGTTGAATCTGTCATCTCTGTCAACCTTCCTTACCTAGTTACAGAAAATGAGAATTACAGGTTCCCAGGTGTGTGTTATGCTACAGGTGAAATAATATGAAGTGAAGCTGTAATGCATTCAGCTGTACCTTTTTTAACAACAGTTCACACCTCCTGAATGTCCTTAGGTTTGTGTGATTTGAGAAGTGACTTTGCATTTTTGGGATGTGCAATGCAGCACATCATGATCTGTGTAAAGGCCAATTGTGATTACAGATTAAAGGATGTGGTCTAACTTTAGCCAGAGACTTTTTGAGAAGCAGTAAAAGGAACAGCGTTAAATAATTTACATCTAACCGTAGTTAGTAATATAGGGCCAGTATATTCCTTTTTTATTTTTCAAACATGAGTAAATATTCATAAATAAATATTTACAGACATGCATGTCATGGGATTGGTGCGATGTAAATGTCCAAAATGTTTCTAAAAAATAAATTATTAACTTTATTCATTGAATTATACTCTTCTTAAAAAAGAGCAGAAAAGTTTGTTCCAAACTTTTGTGTTTCTGACTAATTAAGAGGTGATTTACTTGTATTGATTAAAAACAAACAAAAGTGTGGACTTGCTGTAGATAAGCTGGTAAAGTTCTCACTTACTTCCACTTAGGTAATACCACACTCATGGGTTTCTCTTGCCTGCATGAGCAGATATGAGAAAACAAATGTTTTAATTATGCACCTGTAAGGTATAGAAGCACAACAAATGAGATTTATCCTTTAGAATTAGTTTCCCCTTGAGTGTTCAAGCCAAACAACTCAGTGCAGTCTGCTCTTAATCTAATTCATTGTATAAAATGAACTTAGTTCTATATATTTTATGTACTGAGTTTACTTTCATGACGTTTTGAGAAACATTAACTTGATCACATAATATCAGGATACACATGTCTATTCTGCACATACTGATGCAACACAAAGCGTTTTTTTGGCTACAAATAATAAGAACTCTGCTTTATAAAAGGACATTTCAGAAGTCAGTAATATACTGAATGAATAGATTAAACTAGACAAAAAATGGAAATTAAAGAGTATAGCATTTGTACAAAAAGACTGCATAAACTACTATGTATGCAAAGTTTACAAATGTCGATGTAAATGTTTATCGCCAATTTATCATTATCGTAATATCACTTGAATATGCATATGTTGAAGATCTTGGGCTGCAGTACATGTTACTTAATTATTTCAGTGACATACATGCAGGCCTTCCATTCCTGTAACCTGGTAACACTTATTAAACAGCAGTTAAGTTGGTAAAGTTATTAGGAAACTACAACTAAGTTGTTTTATTAATTCAATCTGGAGAGACTCAGACAGAGAAAAGGGAAACAATTAGAAAAGTTTATTAACAGCATGAATTAAATCTTTGGCGCTTGGGTCCCGGCTGAGGACATTTATTATCGCAAACTTTGCGATGGGCTCGGATGAGCATTCCATATGCTGTTAGGAACGCCATCCCCTGAGACCGGCACTGGTGGTGGAGACGGTGAAGAATGCGGCCGGATAGCCGAGCGAGTGGAGGTGAAGGGGTGGAGGTGGGTTGAGCTCTGCTGGAAAGCACAAGACGCCATGGATGGTGGTCCTTATCAGCTGGGGCTTGGACGGTGATTGGATGTGACGAGTCTTGGACCGGCGTTGATCAATCAATGGTGATGAGCCGGAAGCTCCAGTTGGATGATGCAGGTGGGGCTAAAAGAGTCTTCCAGTTTGAATTTGCGCCTAGGCTTCATAACAGCAGGCATTTGCTCAGCTGTTTCAATTAAACAGGTCATTGAGATGAAAATAAGTTCGATTTTTTTTCCCTGTGAATAGACTGTTTGCCATTTTGATTATGTGTTTGGAATGAATCCAAAAAGGACAACAAGGAAAACAATAGATATTTATTTATTTATGTAAACATAGAAGGTGGTTTGGTCAGATTAGACTGAAACTTAACTTTTTGGTCAACATGCAAAACCACACGTGGGCAGAAAACTAACACTTCTCATCCATCCTAAAACACTGGCTGAACAGTAAACCACTGTTCCTCTGACTGACGCTGCTGCCTCACTCCGCTCTCTGGTGGCTTTTTCTTCTGAAGCCTGTGGTGCAGGTGTGATTTTTCGAAAGAAGAACATAGTTATTGGTAGCTGTCGTTGCTCTATTTTCTTCTGGGCAAAAATATTTGTCAAAATTTGCCAAGCTGTATTATGTATATGTAAATACCGTAACTTTATTGGCACACAGGTAGAGAAGAAGCGTGGAGACTGTTTAGCCAATCAGGATGCAGAACACAATGCACTGTGAAAACAAAACTACACAAAAACATCCGCGAAGCAGCGAGGCCGTGAAAGGTGAACAGCGTTATAACGGGGGTTCACTGTAGATAAAATAAGAAGGAGTGTAAGGACATGGCATTTTATAAAAATATGTTTTCTGTCAGACAGTAACAGCTATTTCAATAGAATTTTCATATGAACACTTTCTAAAAACCCATCAAATGTTTTGAGAAGCAGGTCAAATTTTAACAGTACGCCCAACGCTGCTTTTTCCATTCCAGGATTTTCAAAAAACCATTCTGGCAACACTGAAGATAACATAAAAGGACCTGTGGCTGTAACTGCGGAAAAAAAGGTAGTTCTACTGCACACATTATTGACTGAGGAGCACCGAATACGAATCCACTTCACAGATTTTTATTTGTAAAAGAAACTTTGAAAGACATGCATCATGATTCTAGAATACCTATAAAATAAATTGAAGCTTTGCGTCTGTAATACTTTCAAATGGGAAGAAGTTCAAATGACTTTTGAAAAGTGCTGCATGCATCATGTTTTCTTTCTTGTTCTGGCTCCTATCTGTTTTAGGGGTTTGGTCCTCTTTGTCCACTCCTGTCGTTTGTTATCTATGCCCTCACCTGTCACTGATTACTCATCCCTCATCTGTTTCCACTCACCTAATCAATTCTGCCAGCATGCATCTTCCTCTGTTCATCCACAGTGGGTTTGTGTTCTTCCTATCCTCTTTTTGTGGGATTTTCTGTTTTTGGTGGTTGGTTTTGTTTTGGGGGATTTTTGTAGTTTCTGCTGCACATTTTGTTATTTATTCAGGATTTTTATCCATGCCATCTGCTCACCAACAGTCATCTCGTTTTGCATTTTGATCCCCTACCCTGCACATCATGACGCTAGGTGAATTTTAAACACTTAAGTCCAGCTAGAGAACAGCACTTATCTGTTGGTTTCTAACTCTTATGTTGCTACATGTGACAAATACATTACCTAATACCTAAAGGTCTTTTACATTTACTGAGATGTCAACATTTTCTGTTATCTGCAAATAATAAATCATAATTACTTCCTAGAATTTCTCCTCTGCAGCATGGTGTTAAGTTGGCACAAAGCTGTGACATCCACCTTGTGCATAATGTGCTATCTGCAGGAATAAAGGCATGCAGAATCACTCCACTGCCACTGAATGTTTATTTATAAATGCAGGTTTTGTTATCAAGGTCAAACAGTCTGAACTCCGTCTTCGTGGCAGTCATTTTTGTTCCCTGAGTTTTGCAAATGGAGGAAAATACAGAAAGAGAAAAGAGGGGCATGCAAAGAAAACACCAACTTTTTGTTTGCTTTATCCAATACGGGCAGAAAATCAGTCGGCAGAAGAACTTTCTAAACTTTTCCTTTTCTCAAACTCCCCATCATGTTTGCACTTTTCTCATTCATCTTTACCAGATAGTGTTTGTTGTAAATGAATTTCTGGTATAGAATTGATGCTGACAAGGAGAAAGGAGATCTTTTTTGGAGATTTAAATCTCCTCTTGTGTAATAACTCTCTGTTATGTTTATCTACAAAACAACGCAGAAAGGAGTGATGAATGCCTGTGATACACTCTGACATCTCATAGGCTTTCTGATGCTGCTGTTTGTTCACTCAGAGGGCAGGATTGTAGTCTAGTGCTTTAATAATACCTTAGTTTTTCTTTTCTTTTTAAATCTGCTGTTTTATTCTAATTCTTTCATTCCTTTATGCCCTTGGCCATTAATATTTGCTCTGTTTAAAGTTGTCTCTTTTCATGTGTAAAAAATAAACTGAGGGTAAAGACGTTTTTGTTTTACTTTGAACTAACTTCCCTGTCTGTACTATTTCAGTGCAGACGCCTCAAGGGAGTCAGAACTCATACAAACACAGTGAAGGACAGTGAACACGAAGTGATTGAGATAAACGACAGAGAAACTTAATTTAACACATGAGATTTTTTAGTTTTTCTTTAGTGAACATGAAGGTTTTATTAAATTTGTATTTGTAGAGAAACCTCTGCTGCCTCCTACTGTTGAGTTTGGTGCTGCCATCTTGTGTTGGGAAATATTGCAGTATAATTGGTTGGAACTGGAGTAATAATTGGGGTCAGGGTGGATGTTAATCGTAGATTGCCAGATAATGTGTTAGTGTGTTCTGTTGGTGTCACCTTAAGAAATCAGCCATTGTCTCCAGCTCAGGGGGTGTGGCCAGCAGCAGCAGCTTATTTGCATAAAAGTGACAGAGCTTAAAATGGCTCACTATGAAAGGTACTTAAAATAGACAAAACTGAGCAGGTGAAATTTCAATATCTGAAAATGTATTTGTGCAAAATTGTAATGAACATGTTTTGTAAAACCCATAGACACAATGCTAACCAGTTTAAAAGAAAACTTAATCGGTACACTGAGGATTTTAGAAGCCAAGCTTGGAAGTTCCTTGACTTTGGGTTTGTAGAGTGCAAATAAAAAAAGCATGATGAATAAATCTGATAATTCTTTGTACACAAAGTTGTCTTAGTGGATTTAAAGTTGAGTTTTGTTTCAGTGTTTTTTTTTTCTTCAAGACAACAGAAATAGAATAAAGTATGTACTGGACACTGGACTACAAGAATCAAGCAGAGATGTAAGGCCAGGCAATGAATGGAAAGAAAAATCTCCTGAAGAGCAACGTTTGCTGCAATACTGCTGCAATACCTGAACAATTTCCCTTTCCCTTTGTTGTTGATGGGTTTTGGTTTGAGCCTTACAGATGAGCGCAGGAGCTTCTCTGATACCAGAGTTACGGCTGACAAGATGACAATTTTTCTGATAGACGACGGATCAAAGAGATTTAACGTTGCAGTCAATCAAACTTGGAGGGTGAAATGATGAACCGAGGCTAAGACCTGACTCCACAGGCCTCTGCTTTCATTTTGATAAAGTTTAGAGGTACAAAGTCACATCTAGCCGGAAAGTTAAAAATCTAGACATCTGAAAGAAAAGTTTACAGATGTGTTGGCTGTTACAGTTTGAAAGATTTTATTTAGCTGTTGTGTATTTCCTGTGTTTTCTGTAATATATATTTTTTTCATTTATTTTCTTCTGGGTTGCTTCTTAGGTGCCAAAGGAAACCAAGTCATTATTGGAAGAAAGCTGCAACTGTGAGTAGCAGAACCTTCTGGTAACCACACCTACATTTCCTGTCAGTAATGTGTCTATGTAGGAGAAACAAAAAATCCGTTTTGGTTTTTAAGGAAAATTTCACATTTGAAGGCTAAACAGTGAATATGTTTGAGTGGACAGTTTACTCTCGAGGGGATTTGACTGAAAACTCTTAGATGTAGTGCAGTGAGAAATACGCTGTGTGATAGATGAGAACAATGCCTACATTTTGATGCATGATGCGTATATGTGAAATGGACAATATTGATGTTAGACGAACTTTAAATCTCTAAAAATCACCAGTAATTGTGTAAATAAAATGTTTCAAAAATGTACAGTGGTACAATTGCACATCTTTTTGCAGCCATTTTTACATGCGAGTGTAAATATTGAGTTTGGGGGAATTCAAATTAAAAAATACCTTATTGATCCCAAAGGGAAATTAGATATGAGTTACAACAAGATTTAATTTCCCTTTGTGATTATTAAAGTATTTTTCCAAATTGATTTAAAGAATTCCTTTCCTAATATTCTATTAGCCAAGTGATGACAATGAGATCACACATCAATGACAGAAATGGGTTTCCATACCAGTGAACTGTGATCAAATGAAAGATTTTAGTTTTTTCCAAGGTCAAACCATCTTTCTGAAATAAAATATTGTATTTTAAAGCTTATTGCATCCTATATCTTTACCTAACCCATTAATCTGGAGAAACTAAGCCTTTTTAAAATAAGTGTCTCTTGCATGTGGGAGCAGCACAGAATAGTTTCAGTTTGCTCAGATCAATGCCTGTCGCTCCTCTTTTTCCAGTTGGTGGCCTTTTTGCCATCCTCCACCTTAAAATAGCCTGTTGCCATTACGGTTCCTGTGTATCCAAGCAGATGAAGTCCCAGCTGAGCGCTCCGTCTGCACACTCGAGCATAGTGATAACTTCAGACAGTTAGCTGGCTCTGCCTTCTCATGCTGAGCTGCAGAGCTAGCCTTTGCCCCAACTACTGCTGCTGACACTGTAATGACCGGGGACCTTTAAACTTCAGGAAGACAGACGCCTTCAAAAACTTCACAGCTATAAACAATAGAAAAGAAAAGACCAGGAGGTAGGGCAGGAATAACAAAGCATGAGCCGACTTCACCTGAGAGATGGATATTTGTGTGCGCAGGTGGGAAAACATGCCAAAATCCGACGAGTTTCACCATGTCCTTGGCAACCGTTTCAGCAGTCAGAAGATGACTGGTGTCTGGTGAAATGCTGTTTGTTTGTAAAGAAATAGGAAAACCAATAAAGACAAACCCAAGGTTACAGGTGTTTTCTTTCGATCTGTCTGACTGACCTGACGGATCACATCACTTTCAGCTTAAAGGCATGTTTTATTCATGAAACACTCAGCCATCTGCAGCTGCTGCAGGGGGGAGACATGGATCACTGTGGGAAAACTTTAGATTCAGACTAAAATCTGAAAAATGTAGTTGTGAAGCATGATATGAACTTAATGGCAGTGAATTTTTACTTTCCTCACAAAAACTTGATTTTCTTGTGTCCTTTTAAAGAAAAGCATTGAAGATTTCTGATTTGTTGCTTGAAAATTAAGCACATTTTTAATTTGTTTGACTAATTTATTTTTAAGTTGATAGTTAAACTCAAAGTTATCCCTTGTGTTGTACTGCGGGTCAAAAGTGACCCATTAACATGCTTAGCTGTAGAAAAAATACCCTAAACAATCTTTTTCCTACTTGAAATTTTATGACTTTTCCTAAATTGACCCCATAATTAGAAAAAATTGTACTTTGTTTTCGTTTATACAGTATTTCCATGTGGGCTGTACACCACTAGGGTACAAGGACTGTCTTATGGGTCATTTTGAACCCATGCATTATAAAAGCATTTAAACACCAGAAAAGGAGTTCAAAGGCCACACACAAACGCTCTTTAATAAATACACACACAGCACCCCACACACACACCTGCAACCCCCCCGGTGGGGGGGGGGGGTGTGCAGACATGCCCACACACGCCTACACACATATTAAAGAAACTGTATTGATGTACGAATTGAACTTGTATTTGACCTGTACCTGCACTCTCAATCTGCAGCTAACCTCCCACATCACACAAGTTCCCAAACACAACAAAAACTATATCAGACATAATAAAAACAAATTAGGTATATAGGATATGAAGGTACGCTGAATCTGAGAACCGCTAGTTGTTCCTTGCTGAAGCCATGAGTAGACGTTTCACTGCCCAACAGGTGCTACGTTGTATGTCTGCACATAATGACCTATATGGGATCTTCAGCATAAGCAGTTGAACATCTTATGTTAAACAAATTGTTTGTGCTGAAGATGTTCAACGTAGGAGCGTCTTCATATGGTGAAGAACAAATTCATGCTATGAACATCTTGTGTTGAACATTTTGTGTTCAACTTGGGATGTTCTTCATCTTATGTTCAACGTGAGTTAGGAAGGATAGGATGTTCGTCTTATGTTGAAGATGTTTATCATAAGAGCATCTTTATAAGATGAAGAACATCTTCATCTCATGGGGATGTTCTTCATCCTCATGAAGGTATCAGGTAAGGTATCTTTCAAGGTCAAAGATACATTTCCAAAACACCAATGGAAACATTAAAAAGTTGTTCAGCTATTTAAAAATATTTGATTTTCTTCTTTGCTGTCAAAGATTTTTCTACTGATTGACAAGGGCATACAGTAGAAGCCTGTCTATTCAGGGATTGTTACATTAATCAATAACTCCTGATTATTTGCAGAAAACACTCTTCATGGATGTTTTTTTTTTTAAATATTTTTTTATGTAAAGCATATAGAAAATATTCTAAAGAGAGTGCAGCTTGGGAAGCTGAAATACCTTGGTGCAATGGCTGGAGTTTGAAAAGCAGCCAATAAATGAGCATCATTTAGTTCCCTTGGTGCTGATTGGCTGAATCCCCAAGAGGAGAAATGAGAAAAACTGTTAGTTTCTGCTGTAGAGTTAAGATGGTTTCCACTGTGCCGATTAATGCATACTACGATACATTAGCTGTTTTGAACTATTAAAATTGGTAGATCTAAGTATTTGCAAGCAGCAAATACCAGGGATCCACTGAAAATGTTGGCTACAAATTAATTTGAATGAAATGTTGAGAACAAAAAAGATACATTGCCAATCTAATTTAAATTAATTTATTTCCAAATTGATGAAGCTGAAAATAACTTCACATCTAAATCTTCCAAAATTATTCAAAATGAATAATTTTGAGCTTAACAGTATAAAACCCAAAAACCAAAGTCCATTTTTTTCCCTGAACCATGGCTCCAATGAAACAATGAAGGTCATCTTTAAGCAATTACTTGATGAACTGTCAGGTTGAGTTATTTATGTAACTGTGCAGTTGAAAATCAACATTTGCATAAATAATATTAGATATTGCTGAATTGGCTAATCCAGTTTTGGAGTATGTGGCAAAATAAAGTTGAGTTTATCCATTAGGCATTTTTATCTCTCTGACCGAGTTTAAGTTTTGAGAAGGAATATTAAAATTCCAGTTCAAAGTATATTTAAATGAGGATCCTATTATTGTGGCAAAATATAACTCCTGCAAGTGCTAAGGCAGGTCTAGTACTTAATATTTCCCTTTCTTTTGGCATCCACAGATGCTACTTCAGATGAGGAGTGAATGTACCCCATGGTTTGTTTCACCAACATTCAACTGACAAATTGTTGCTGTGGTAACCTAATCCCCTAACAGTCCCAGGAAACAAAGTTTGAGAGCTGGCTATTATTTTCAGCCAACCAATCTACACAACCTTATTTGACAGCATCCTAATTAAATTTACTAGGCAGATGATTATGTGGGCATGTTTATGAAATTGAGTCTGTCTTCCTGTCATATCGTGACTGAAATACTCAAATTACTATAATCAATTTATGGTTGTTTGTGTATCCAAAAGCTTTTATCATGTAGTCCTTCTTGCTTTTACCTGCTGCATTTGTTTTTTCCTTCACTGACAGGCCATGATTCTTCTGGCCTTCAGTGAACCTGCACTTCCTTGTCTAAGACATTAATGTCAGCAGCTTGCCACTGAAACGTCATGACTAAAATGCTGCAGAATGTTATCGGCATAGAGAGGCTACAAACTTGAATTTTCTCTAGAATTATATTAAAGGTGGTTTTAATTATTATTATTCTTCCTTGAAAAGGTTAGGATAGGTTTATGTGCGATATAAAAGATGTTCATTATATTTTTGTGCAAAATCATTCTTTAATAATGAGATTTTAGTCTGGTCTGTTCTATTTTCATCTTCCTTCAGATCAAACTGTTTTAGGGCCTCTGCCACTTTAAATCTAAATAAGCTTCTGCTGGCCACGTCCCCCAACTCAAAGTTTACACACACACACACACACACACACACACACACACCCCCACACACACAAACACACCCGCCCTCACGCACATACAACAAGTCAACAAGAAAACCCTTGTCTTTTTCCAGCAGACATCATACGGTGTGTACAGCAGTAAAACCAGCTGACCAAACATGCTGGAGATCAGCTTAGGTTGCTAGGTGATGGGCTGGACTTACTAACCTTACTTACCTGGGGTTGCCAGGTGGGAGACGGTGCCTGCTGATGTGTGAGATTACATCTGGAAGGTTTTTGAAATGGCTCATTTTCTAGACATCAAACAACATTAACTTATTGCCAAAAAATGGCTGTGTGGTTTATTTAAGCCCTACTGCTGCTCCTGTTTTTAGAAGCAGTACAAACCCAAATGGAAGTACAAAAACGTGCAAGATGTGCATTTCACATAAGAGGTCCTGTTTTAAGTCAAAGTTAGGTTAAAAAACTTTAGTATAAAAATGACACGTACTATTTATACAGTGTTGTAAGTTGTATATTATAAATATACAAACTGGCCAAATTGTATGGCATTTGCATCAACACAGGCAAAGCAATCTGAAAATGTCAAAAAACACGTTTTTCTTCTTGCAGTTCCTTTGCTCTAAAGGTTTTTATGTTGTTTTTTTTGGGGTGGGGGAAGCTTCTTTTGGTGCTCTTGGTTGCACAAAACAATCCAACAGGAAAATGGAAGTCATATGATGGTCTTGGCCTAATCTCTGCTCTCAGATTGAAGAGCTAAATTGTTGAGTGCGACAGGTGTATTTGTTGTAATTGCCTGAAAAGGAGATGGCACATTCCAACAGAGTTCAAAGGAGACAAAAAAAACGTGTAATTCTGATATGACTGTGGAGTAGATAAGAGCTCTCAGAGTAGAGGAAACATGTCATTTCCATTTCAAGAGCTGCTAAGGAACAGAAAAACATCATTCAGAAACCTGAGATGGTGAATGGTACACAGCTGTAAAAAGAAAAATGATGAAGATTCTTTTTAAAGGTCATTTTGAATACTTTAAATTATCTTTAAGAGAAGGAAACCTATGAAATCAGCTATAATTAATTTAGTTTTGCAAAACAAAGCTAGACATGTTTGGAGGAAAGAGGTTAAATAATTGTTTTTTGTTAATGTGGAGGTTAAACTGTTGAGGTTTTGATGTCAGCTGTCAATGTACTGCATGCTCATGTGGAAAAGATCAAACTGCAGTACTTGCTGAATCATCAGTCTGATGCACTGAATCAGGGATCTGTAACTCCAGTTCTCAAGTACCATTGTCCTGGATACATCCCTGCTCCGGCACACCTGACTCAGCAAGTTTTGCAAAGGCCTGGTCATTAACCATTTATTTGATTCAGGTGTGTAGGAGCAGGGATTACTTCAATAGAGGTAGCAATTTTTTGCTGAAATATTGCTATTGTTTCAATAAATAATTGCAATTAAGGCATAAGACCTTATAGAAAAGGATAACAGTTCTAACTTTTATCCTGAGTTTGAATTCACATGTTTAAAATCATTTTGTTTAATGAGAAAATCAGGGTTAAGTTCCATTTAGGTTTCTGCTGCTTCTAAAACAGCCCAAGTGCTTAAAAATGGCCTGAAGGTTTTTGGCAATAAGTTAATGTTTTCTTGGGTATCTGGAAAATCAGCGGTTCCAAAAACCTTCTGAATGCAACGTCACAAATCTGCAGGCACTGCCCCTCCCCTAGCAATCCTACCAAAGCCCATCTTGCACCTAAGTGGAGTTAAAGCACGTTTGGTCAGGTTTGGCTCTACAATGACTGCTGGAAAAGACAAAAGTTTTTTTTTGTTGTTTTTTTTGTGACAGAAACAACTTGCTGCATTCTTGTTGGTTGTGCAGAATGCTCTACTTCTGCTTTTCTAAGATGTACAGTTGTAGAATTGTGCATCGGCTTGCACCCACGTGCAAGTGTAAACATTTGGGGGTGTGGCTAGCAGCAGTTTATTTGGATTTAACATGACACAAGGACACAAAGCAGTTCATTTTGTAATCAGCTCAAAATAGGCAGAACTAAACAGACTAAAATCTTAATATCTAAGAATGATCTTGTTAAAAATGTAATGAACATGTTCTGCATAGTCCAGACCAATCCTAACCTCTTCAAGGAGACATAAGAGGTCACCCTTCACTGTAGAATCTGTTGTTTACAATATTGCCTTCTACTGGTCCAGCCTTGATATTGCAGTGTATGTGAAAGAAGTCTGGAGACCATGTAGGAATATTGTTTTTCTATTTTTAGAAATGGAAGAAAATCTGGTTTATTGATGTGTACTGACACTTTTTATTACATTTAGCTTCAAAATATCTTGGTTATACTCCTGATTTCACCACTGCGATTATATATTGATGTTGTCCAGCATCAGAGGGAGTATCACTTACCTAGGCCAACTGTTGTAAAGCTGCAGTTTTATTCCTTATAGGCTTCATTTTTATCACTTCTTAGCTAACTGATTCACAATAAAAGATCTATGGCTTCTTCTTTCCACAGTATATTTAATCCAGACGGTCAGTGAAGGCTTTAAAATACATTTGCCTTCCTTTTTGTGTCCCTTTTGGTCCTTTTCCACAGAGCCTTTCTCAGTTCAATGAGCAGTGCACGGTACAAGCTGAACCACAGATTACTTCAGGTTGGACTAATATCTCACCTTCTTTGTCACCAACCTTTACAGATTTCTGTCAGAGATTCCTTTCAAACACCACAGGCTTCCTACCTACAGTAACTCTTATTTGACTGTAAAAGTTAATACATCTGTCAGCGACCAGGCGATGGAACCAGCCTAGTGCAGATGTAATATTCATAGAAGTTTTTCTTATAGGTAATGGCAAGAATGAATGTGTGGTTCACTGTCTATAGACAGTAATAGTTTATTTCTTGGGTTTAATAGTTGCCAAGAAAGCAATACTTGTATTTCCTTGCTGAAAGAAGAAGAATAACGTTCTAAACTGTTTAGGTGACTCCCTGACCAAACACATGCTTTTTAACAACAAAGTGTTCCATGGTTAACATTAACCATTAACATTAACCATTAACCAAAAGTTTCTCCAGTCGGGTTAAAAGAAGCCTGTTCAGGGGGAATAAATGCAACACCCCACAGCTGTAGTCAATTATTAATCACTTATCAGTTTAACATCCAGTAATTACTCCTCCCAGTACTTAAACTCTTAATATATATCCAAAACAAAGTAAAGGTAAATTGCCTGTACCTGAATAGTGCTTTATCTATCACCCCAAAGCACATTACTCTACATTCAGTCACACACCCCTTCACACCCTGATGGTGGTAAACTACATTGTAGTCATTGCTGACCTGGGGCAGACGAACAGAAGTGAAACTGCCCTAGTTTTGCAGAAGGACACGACTGAGCCAAACTGGCAACCCGGTGGCTACAGGACCGACTTCCACAGCCTCCACCTCAGGCCTGATAAGCAAATCGGACACCGTTTAACCCAACATGGACGCAAAGTACGTTCAACTTTATCTTTAGTATGTGTGGAATATAGGTCAAAATTAGGTTTCAGTAAGACCGGAAGTGGTTTGAGAGAAATTTGTGACAGTGTAGTAAAATGTGGGCAAGACTCTGGATGAGGTGAGGCAGTGCCTCTTGTGTAATCCTGACAAGTAAAAATGGCTACATGAGAACTAAATAAATAACAGGAGAAAATCAATTTGTCCACTTGACTCAAATACATGGAAGAAGAGTGGGGTGAGTGGGGTGAGGCAGTGCAAAGCTGGGTCTCACCTGTAGAGGTGCTGGGTCAGACACCGTGAATAAAACAGCCTGTTGGATAATGCTCATTACTGTTTCTCTTTATATCACCAATTGATCTGCTTAATTACTTGTGGAAGTTATTTGCTCCATAAGATCCATTTGATAGTGGTTTAATCACAGCGGAATTTCTAAGGATCATTCAAGTTGTGAAAATTGTGGCAAAGTCTTGAATTTGACAACCTTTATTCCTCTGTAATGATTATTGAGTCACTTTCCTACATGATGACCACCTACAGTATATACCTCTACACTGCAGTGTTTTTTAGAAAATGTATATTGACTATATGGATTCACTTTAACATTTATTTATTTTAGAATTATTTCATGTGCTTAAATCTAGAAACCCAGCATCTCTGAGCAGAACTGTGTATTCCCTGTGTTTTCAATTTGCTCCTTTATCATATATCCTTTTGTTCACTGAGTCCTCAGTGATTTTCCCCTCTCCAGCCAGTCTTCTGAGACTGTAAAGTACTCAAAGCGAAGGTCAGAAATCTTGCTGGTGGTGCCAGCATGTAATAGTCCTCTGCTCTCAGTCCTCAGATGGTTAGGTTGTTAGAAATGCCCTCCAGCTGCTCCCAGTGGGGTGGAGCAGAGTGTCAGCTCCTCATACGGAGGTCAGACAAGGGGGGTTGAGCTAGTTTTTCCTCCTATGGCTTAAAGTCGGCCACTTTCTCAGTCTGTCGGTATAAAAGTATGAGCACAACTTTGAAACTAAGATTTTTTTCCCCCATCAGTTTAATACAGAGAAGCACAAAGGTTTCTAACGTTATGCTGGACTTTAATGAAAATATTTAAACTACACCTTCACTGGAAGTTTTATGATGGCAAATACACCCATATTCAAGAAATCCCAACCCTGAGACCTTTGCTGAATGTCTTAATCCCACAAATGCCACAAAATCCTAACAACACATCTTGGTCTATATAAAATAACAAAAACAAGATTTCAGACTTTCCTAGCTTGTCTACCATTCTTCTTCTCAGCTTTTTTGGAGTATTGGTAAGTCCCAAGAGTATCCTCAAGCAAATCCTTTGTATGCTGGCAAAGGGAAACTACCTACTGCACTCCATCCTGATTATCAAATAAAAGTAAATAGTTCTTGGCCTTATGAAGTTAGAAGTTTATTCTTGAACTTTTTTAACAATTTGATAAGACACTAAACAAGTTGACACATTCTTCTCTTTGTTTGCTGTTAAGCTCTGGATCTCAATTTCTGTTCTAGTGGTTACCCTTTTTTCTATACCAAAACCAACTCTTTGAACACTTCTGCAGAAAATGTTGTTCTAGATGGACAGAAGCTTTCATTTTTGAGGCAGCTTATGGTGAAAAGGGGCTTTGCTGCTCAAATATCTGAGAAAATGTATCTTTAGCTGGGTAGAAATCGTTAAATTTGTTCCATTTTGAGTCTTTTTCACTTTGTTTCCAGAGGTTTTTTCCTACATGTATTCAGAGTGAAATAAAAACAAACAGAAACATATGAGAGAGCAGAATTTCATGCTGTGAATGGTATTATATATGTAGTGACTGCAAAAAACAATGGAAAGAAGGATATGAGTGAAGAGAGAGGGACAGTCTGCTTCCACACCTGCAGAAAGAGAAAAACAGAACTAAGAAACCACACCCTCTAAACTCTCTTATCACTGCATATTTCTATAATTCAAACAGTAAATATACCTTTTTTATGGATCTTGTCTTTGGTTTTATTTGGATATTGCTAAGTGTTCTCTACAAAAATAAAATATATTGGTCTTTGAGAGGATGACCTTGTATTATTCTGCCACTATCAATATATTGCTTGAAAATAGTCTCAAAACGACATTATTATCATGTATCGCAATAATTTCTCAGTTTATAATCCAGCTAAATGTATTGTGACAGGTCTGAGTTATGACCAAGACATTGAAATCAAACAATCCCAAGTAGGTCTTTAGGCTAACCCATGATGTCAATACATAAAAGTTAACCAACTACTTTCAGTAGGTTAAAAATGATTTACAACTCAGTTTAATCCTCTTTTTCAATCTAGTACTGGTGTTCTCTAAGAAACAGCTCGATGTCCTTTCTCGTCTATGGTGCATGTTGGTTGGAGTGTGTTGGCCGTGCTTGGATCCCTCTGACGTGTCACCCAGGGATGTAGTATGCGGCTGTAGCTTGAGGGATGTGTGCTTCATATTTGTGTAAAATTCTGTGCCAAGCCCACTGATCCCTGAGCTTGGCACCGTCTGGGCTGGACAAGTGAGCCGAACAGACAACCGGTGAGGCTGTTATTGGAGAGTTGATCCCGGGGGTTTAAAAAGCCAGCTTCATCTAACCTCTAACCTTCCACCACAGCCTGAGGCTATGGCCCCCACTGAAATACATGGACACAGACAAACAACAATGTCTGCATGAAGCAATGCCCAAAGAAAAACAGGACTGACTTGACTTCTTCCAGCTACAACTGCAGGTCACAGTGGAGAAAAGCATTGAGATAATATATTTTACAAGGCAAAAGCAGTTTATGCAGAGACAATCTAAAAACTGAGTGGGCACCATTATGTGTGTGTTATATTATTAAACAGATACAGTTTGGAAAGAATAGGCCTCAGAGATCCACTGAAGCAGTATAGTGATTAGAGAGAGAAATAAATACCAGCTACAACTGTAAGAGAAAATGCCATAATCACATTCTGTTCTCTAAAGTTCAAGTTTACTTTGTCATTTTAATAGTTTATTCACTTCTGATTTATTTTCCCTCCTGATACGACTCTAAAAATACTGTTTTTAAATGCCCAGTTTATCTTCATGGGTAATAGCCGACAGTTTGTTTGTTGTTCACTTTTTAATATTTCCTCTGTTTTATATCACACTAAGATGGGTTGGTTTTGTATTGAATGATGGTGTTTATGGTCGTTTAAGTGAATGAAACATACCTATCCTAAGCTTGACCAGTTAAGATACTGTATGTATATGTGCTATACAAAACATGTTCATTACATCTTTTGCACAAAATCATTCTTAGATAATGAGATTATAATCTGTTCAGTTCTGCCTATTTTGAGCTCCTTTCATAATGAGCTGTTTTAGAGCCTCTTGTCACTTTAAATACAAATAAGTTGCTGCTTTTCACACGTGAGAATGGCTGCAAAGAGATGCATCGTTAAACAACCGTACAAAGGCAGCAGGAGAGCCTCGTGCACAACCAACAAAAACATTTAAGAAAAGAGAGCCATCCAAACAAACCTAGCCATGTGTGAGAAGGGCAGTCATGAATTAAATGTGACCAATCAGTTTTTGGAAAGTTGGGTTCACGTTTTGCTAGCCTAATGTGATGTGTTAGTTGCCAGTCTTGGCCAGGATTCTCCTGCAAACGAGATTTTTAATCTAAATGGATTTTTTTTAAAGTTTAAAAGCCAGTTACTCTTCCGCATAGAATTTTGTTAGTTTGCTTTTTTTTTTTTTCATTGCATTAAAACTCCATTCTGTCTTGACTTGGGTTAACTTCTGATGTTAAAAATGTACAGTACCGTGAGCAAGGTGACTGAGTTATTGGATTAATAATATCAGCTCTAATCAAACTTGAATATTTCATTTCAACCTGCCTGAAAGTTTGAATTCAAGCTATTTATTTTTATTAAAATATTATTAAAACAGTAATTTGAAGTTAAAATGTAATTTTGCTGCAGTTTGAGAAGACTTTGTCTCTTTCCTCCATCTGACATATTAGAAATTACCACTAAGAAAATTCTGCTCTACACACACGTCCTAATATAATTACAATAGTCACTTCATCTTCTGTGTCTGCCTCTCTGTCTCACTGCCTCCCTTATTCTGATTATCTTCTCTCTCCCTCGTTCACTTTCTGGCTCACAAATCTTGAAAATTGAGATCTGAAGGATGGTGCAGCGCGAAGCCTCGATACAAGGCTACCCCTCTCAGTCAAACAAAGACACTTCTCTGGCACAGGAAGCCGGGTGGGGGGAGAAAAAACCTTGACACGTGGATTTCTCAAAGATTTTAATCTTGAGAGAGGAAACTCGCACTTTAATATTACCTCTGTTTTATATCACACTAAGATGGGTTGGTTTAAGTTAATCATTCAAAGCAAAATCTAAATTACTCTTTTCATTTTTCTTTCTTTTTTTTTTTTTTTTTTACAGAAACTCGAGACCAAATTGAAAAAAAGGTAATATGGAGTTGTCTTTGAATTTTGCTTTCTTTTTTATTCTTGACAGTCGAGTTAGCTCCCCACATGACTTTGGATAATTTCATGCATTTCTATCCTGCTCACATGGGGGGCTCAGCTGAAGCACCTTCTGCCTCAGTTGTTCTCACAAGGCTGAAGAAACATCACCATAAAACTACCTCATCCTGAGAAAAAACTTCAGACTGGAGGGGAAAACTCATCTACTTGTGATGTTGTCCAACAATCCTAAACTGGAAATAATAACTCTATGCTCTGTTCTTGAGCTAATCTGAAGACCACATGAATGTTAAAGTTCTATATCTATTGATTCTGTAAAAGGTTGGTGACCTGAATCAAGCCTAGCTCAGCACCTCAGCATCCATTGACCTCACTGGCGGTTTCCAGTTGCTTCCACTTTATGCTCTAATGTTTGGCTGTGGCTTGTTTGGTAGTGAGGACATTTACAATGTACTATTAGTGGAGCTAACTTTTCATTTAGGCACTTTAATTAAAGATTAAAACATTTAGTGCACTAGCTTCCCCTAAATTGACTTTTTCCAGATAGATTCAAAAGTGCCAATTTACTTTAACTGTTTTGTAAACTGCTAGTTTCATAAAATTCAACATCCTTGTTGAAGTTTTGGTTATTGACTGTCAAGAATTTAAGTAGCCCCAAAACTTTATTTCAAACTAGAAACATACAGGAATAAAACAAAACATGGACAGTTGAGAACAAGATATAAACATAAAGTCAATATCAAGGGGCATTACATAAAATGTCAGTTATAATGCCAACATTAAATTGCTTGATTGTTGGGCGTGTCGTGGTGGCGTAGCAGTTAGCGTGACCCGTATTTGGACGCCTTGAGTCCTCGACGCGGCCGTCGCGGGTTCGACTCCTGGACCCGACGACATTTGCCGCATGTCTTCCCCCCTCTCCTTCCCTGTTTCCTGTCAGCCTACTGTCATATAAGGGACACTAGAGCCACAAAAGACCCCCTGGAGGGGTAAATAAAAAATTGCTTGATTGTTGTAGTCTTTTAACTGCAGATATAATTTAAACTGGAGTTATTGCTTCTGCTAAATACTGTGTTGCCGTTAGCTTTAGCAGAACTAAAGTTCATGAATAGTTTCTTAGGTTTAGCTCAACTAACGTTTTAGTTAGCAGTGCCCATCACTGCTCTTGGCAATAATCTAGGTTCTGATGTTTGAAAAGTGCTGCATTACAGTGAATTTGATTTTAACAGTTGTGAAACATGGAATATCTATTTTTTCCTCATTGCTGTTTCCACCTGCTGTTTCCAAGATAATAGCTTTCCAAACAAACCCAGCAAAGGCCAGCATCAGTCTGGGCTCGGCCTGCTGGCAGAGCCTTCATTTCAGCCCAGCCGGGCAGAGTTTCCTCCTCCTCAGCCCGAGCTGCGGCCGCAGGATGCAGTCAGGATGATGGGGACTCCCGCAATGATTGAACATAATGACGTGTGAAACCATTAGGCAGCTAATCAGAACCGGCAATGAAGCTGAAGATGATGAAGGTGGTGCTGGCAAGGACTTCATCATGATCGTCCAAAAAAGGAAACAGGATGGGGGATTCTGCTGCAGTGGTGTGTGTGCTATAAGAATGAAGGCTGGCATGGAGAGGATATATGAATAATTCAGCTTAATCAGGGGAATAACTCTAAGCCAGCTGCATTTGTTTGGGCATTACCAGTATCATTACTTTTTGCTTTTATTTATCCTTTTGGCAAAGGTGCAACATAGTTAAAATGAAATAGAAGTTTTCTTTTCAGTGCAGGATTAGGGTTGCTTAATTTCTAGACCTCAAATATTTGCCTCGGTCTTTTCACCTCAAGCTGGTTCATCTCAGTATATTATAATCTTCTGTTGTGCTGGAGAAACTACTGACTGGACAGCTGTCACTGACTCCGCTCAGACAGAGCGGACTCCTAAATGAAAGTAGAGCAGTAGGAAGGTGTACACTTTCACTTTTCTGCATTTAAAATTGTTGTCCTTATTTATTATTCAAATGTTTTACCAAACCAGATGGTTAGCTTTTCTAGATTGTTAGCTGAATCCAGATGGTGGTGCTAGGTCCACTCAGGAGTCTGGAGCTGAACGGTTGCCATGGGACACTAAATGATTTCCCAAACAAGCATGAAAGAATCAAGCCAACACTCTAGTTATATTTTTGATGAGGGAATAACATTATAACATGATGTAAAGGTCAGTCGTTTTACGTATTTTAAATATTGCTCAGACTGCAGATACACATGGTAAAGTTTCAGTGAGTTGCAATTTTCTTTGTACCCGTTACGTTTTAAACAAGATAAATTCTGCCTTACTTGTATGGCATGTTACCTTGTGTCATTTTGAAGCGTGGCACAGATAAATAAGCCACTGTTACTTGTCGTATCTATACAGGAAGAAAACAAGGAGCCACAAATAACTAATTAAATGTACATCGAAAATCTAACCTGCTTGAAGTGTGAATTAAAAAAACATGCTTCAGTTGCATGTATTTTATAAGAATTGTTGGCAATGAAGCTGATATTTGGTCGGGACGTGACAGCGTGTTAGAATTTCACACACCCAAGTTTCTTTTATGCTGAAAAGCGACAGAAAGCAACAACTGATGAGCTTGGCAGATGTGTTGGTGGAAGGAACATAGCTGTAAGCAGCTGACCTGAAACATTCATCATCACACACTTCGCCCACAACGAACACACTTCTGAAGCTTTTGCCTTAGATTTCTCTCTCTGGTGTCTCTCCACTTTCTCTTAATTATTACCTCTAAGATCTTTTCACCGTTTTATAATAAACAGCCTCTTGTGGAATAAATAACTGAGAAAATCCCTACATGATTGGTTTTTAGCACATTTTGCACTTTTTGTGAACTGCAGACAGACACAGTGCATTCTGAAAGTGTTCACAGGATTTCACTATTTCAGCATTTTGTAATATTACAGCTTTACTCCAAATATTAATCTCCCTAACATTATAAAAACTAATTCCCTATTAAGACAAGGTTGAAGACAGTTTTGAGGCAATTTGATTTCATGCTTGGTGTTTGACCTCTGACCTGCAGTGGACCTTACATAGACAGGTGTGCCATATCAAATCAAATAGAATCAACTGTATTCACCACAGCTAGTCTCCATCTAACCTGTAGAAACATTTAAATGTTGATATTCATAGTAGTGAGGTATTTGTGGAGAATCAGGATCACACTAAGAAATTAAAACAAAAGAAAATTATGAAAATAAATTCATAATGTTATGAGAATAATGTCAAAATAATATGGAAATAGTTGTATTACAAGAATAAAGTCATAATATTATGACTTTTATTTTATGATATATATTACACTTATTTTCATTTATTACTACTTTATTCTTTGTAATTTGATGACTTTATTCTCTAAGTACAACCTTATTTTCATTATTCTGTCTTTATTCTCTGAATTAATTTTTTTTTAGAATGGTCCTAATACTAGAGTACAATTTTGAGATTAATTTAATACAATCTGGAATAAGGTTGTAACAAAATGTGGTAAAAGTGAAGCGTTGTGAATAATTTCCAGTTGTACATACTTATATACATCTGTGTGATGTTTCCTCCTTAACATCTGGATTTTTGGTATATTCGAGATTTTAAAGAGACTGTAATAGTTTGAGATGCATGTATTATTCAGATGTTTTTTTGTCTGTAAATTGAAGTGAGAAGCAGAGCTTCGGTTTGGTCCACGTTCATGCTGCTTCTGCTTTACCGCCAACTCTCCAATGCCAAATCCATCCTGACAGAAGAGAAACTAGCAGCTAATGTTTCACAGTTATTCTAACAGGCAACAAGCTGGGAAATATCTCTGACTGTACATGCTAAATGCCAGGACTCATCATAGGAAACCAAGCTTTCCAGCGACTAACAAGCGCTGATGTTTGGTAGTGCAGTGAAAAACTTGACACACTCTAGTTCTACAAAATCTGATGAGAAGCTCAGATTTTAATTTTTTTATTTTATTTTTATGTTTAGCTGCAGCATTTCACTAAAATATTCATAGAAATTGCAACATGTCTTCCAAGTTATTGCCTAACATATATTTGATAAAAGCTTCCAATTTTGACTAAAAATGTCCTGAAAGTTTTGGTCTTTTTCCCAATGATAAAATCAAAAATACTTTCAGTTTTATTTTTACCTTTACATTGTTTTGGTTAATAGGTACATTTATTAGAAGTTGAGAAAGTATTAATAGTCAAGCTAAAAGTTTAGATTTGTACATGCCTCATGCATGTGAGTACGAGCTTTTATGTGACTCTGACCGCTACATGAAGTTGAGCCAGCAGAAAAAAAGCTAATCTGAGTGGCTAGTAACTCAGCTAGCCAAAGCTAACACAACTATTTCCACAGCTAGTCTAACAGTTTGTCCAAATGCTTGTCTGTGTTTCTTGACAGCAACAGAAATGTAGTTTAAACAAGAAAAGCTAAACTGAAACCTTGACTAATGTTCTGAAAATAATAACTCTAAAACTTTAGCAATTCTTTCTAATGGCTTTTTTTCTCTCCATTTTGATAAGTCTCTGATATTTTGGTCTATGTAATGTTTTGCAGTTCTATGTGTATTGAAAGGTCTGGCTGTATGGAAGTACTGCCTTGGCTCAGTTGTGTTTGTGGTGTTAAGCTGTTTTCTAGTCTGTCAAATGGACAGATGTCTGACCTTTAACTAAACAGGTTGCATCTTAGCAGATAGATGGGAAGCTGCAGCGACCAATCAAGTCTCTGTTCTTGGCCTTAATTTTCCATATTTTCTTAAAAATTATATTATGTACCAACTGCTTCAAGGCTATTTAAAGAAAATTAGACCCTGTTGCAAATGCAATGCCCTTTACACGCTAAATGACATGGTTGTTTTACATAAGGTTTAAGAAAACTGTTTAATAATCTATTGAATTGTTTGGTTTAAGACAACAAAAGTTTCAAACGGAGCAAAAATAGTTTCTAAATTTTTAGCTAGAGTTTATTTCAGTAATTGGGACCGGTAGGCAGATGACATGCTATACTTGATTTCAGCCTGAAAATAGTACAAAAAATGTATATTCTCAACTGAGCAATGAACAACGGAGGCAAAACTGATAGAGAAACAAAGAAAGGGAAGTATTTTCTTATTTTGAAATATATTTATTATAAACTGGACATCCAATTTCAACATTTCCACTAATTTATGGCTCTTTAAGCAGCTTTAAAAGACCAAAATCATAAAAAAATATGTCATGTAACTACAATCAAAACTATCCCTGGCATTAGAGAGGACATTTTTGAGTTTTTAAAATATAGTTATGTGCTACTGATGTCTTATGAAAATGATTTGTCAAAAAAAGAAAAATTTCAAACTCATTTGGCTTTGTATACATGAATTATGATCCTTTGCCTGATTTTGAGCCATTAGTTTGTTTCATTAAGTCAGTGAAACATAAAATTCCAATTAGGAAGAATCCTGTGTGTGTCTGCCAAATGTAAAAATGCTAAACTGTGGCGATTAGCAGACTAATTTACACTTTGACTGTCTTTGGTTTTACATTGGTGTGTGTTGCATTTGACTGCTGCTTCCCCTCTGCTGCCTCAAAAGCTTTAATTCCACTCTAAATGGCTAAACAATATGAGTTGGGAAGGTCGGTATTCATTTGTTTTTACAAGAAGCGGATAATCAAGTTGCAACTACATTCACTTGTAAGGTTGTATTATATGATTACATTGGGTTATTAAAAGTATGGTCATTTTATTGGAGGACGTTCTTGAAAGGTAACCATCACAGAGCTCATTTAAGTACCAGATGATTTCAATAAAACTGCAGTTAAAGGTTGAGATTTGCTATAAGTCCATGAGCATTTTAAAAGCCTCTTTCCAGCCCCTGATGGCCTCAAAAAGACATTAAACTGTTGCTTCTTGCTTAAACTTTAGGCTGCATTCACACCAGCCCTGTTTGGTCTGTGTTCATTGCAATCTTGCTCCTTTGCCTATAAAGTCCAGTTCATTTGGGGAGGTGTGAATGCACAATTGAACTCTAATACAAACTAAAAAAGCAACTCTAGACTGAAGTGAACTTTGGTGCGGTTTAATTGATCCAAAAGCAGGAAGTGGACTACAGCTCAGGGCATTCTGGGTAAATACAATCAAAACAAACCAGGGAGTCTAAGTGGTATTTTATCAAAGGCAAAAATCTTACAACAGCTAACACCTCTCCATTTTTGTTAACAAAGAAGGAAGTTGTGCTCAGTGTGCTCTTCAGAAGTGTTTGAGTCTTTTCCTTCAGTTTTTTTGGTGCAGCGCCACCACAAGTGACAGAGGAGGAGGAGGGGTGGAGGGGTGGAGGGGGGGGGGGGGGGGTTGTTTGACATAATGAAGTGCTAAAGCAAACCACACCAGCTGAAACTGTAACAAATGTTACAATCTTAGTCTAGTAGGTTTGGTTCAGTTGGGGGCTATCAGGTGTGAAAACACAATATGTCTCAAGCACTTTGCAAAAGCACAAAATTGGTCACCTTTTTTTGTGACCAATTATTCCATCACAATTTATTATTTTAGCAATACGTAAAGCTTGTTTTAAGAAAATATGTCCTTAATATTGTTTTAAGAAATATATTATTTCCACTGGCAGACTACTTCACTTAACATGAGAAAAATTTATTCTTATAAGTGAAATAATTTGCTAGTGGAGCTAGTACTTATCCATCCATCCATCCATCCATTTTCTGTTCACCCTTGTCCCTAATGGGGTCGGGAGGGTTGCTGGTGCCTATCTCCAGCTACGTTCCGGGCGAGAGGCGGGGTACACCCTGGACAGGTCGCCAGTCTGTCGCAGGGCAGCTAGTACTTATTATTAAATCAATGTTAAAGACGTTTTCTTAAAACAAGCACCTCTAGCTTGCTGAAATGTTACATGTAAGTTAGTTTTGTCTTGAAGTGTAGTAAGATATTTGAACAAAAAACTAGACAAAAACACTTGATAAGATTGTGTTTTTGTAGTGTGATGATAAACTGTAAAAAGAATAACTGGTCACAAAAAAGGCTGCACAACTTCTAATTTTGTTCAGTGAATACTTTACAATTAACCTTGGAGGAACTGACAAATAAAAGCTATAGTACGAGCCTTTGCTCTAGCTTTCTGTAGCCAAAGAGGAAAGGTGATTTTTAAAAAAGACATTACTGTACCTCAAATATAGGGACAAACAAGTTCATTAGTTAGTAATTAGCAAAGGTCACCAGTAATTATCCCCTTCCTGTGACCATAAACTGTGTCCTGGCAAGCTCCGAGGCTTCTGTGGCAGATCCATACTGGATATTCAGCAGCGGGCTGCGAGTCCATCTGTTAATATCGACGGCTGCTTACAGAAGCATGTCTTTATAATTGCATGTGCTGCTCAGACACGCTGCATGCTCCACTCCAGCAAAGGAGGCAAAACGAGCTTGATGAATGTGTCTCTGCAAATAGAGGAATTTATACTCTTTCTCTTCACTTTCCATCACTTTAAAAACAGGCCAATATTATTTTCATAACAAGTATTGATTGCACTTGTGCTAAAGCTCTCTCAGCAAATTAGGTGTGTGTAGGTATACATTACGTGTGTGAGCGTGGCATTCTGCAGAGTTTTGCTCTTGAAGCAAGTGTTTGTCTGTGTGTAGTCGTCCATATGGCTGATATGTGTATTTAAATGTTTACTAAAAGCTCAGATTTTTTCTCCAGTATACGTAGTGGAGTTATCAAGCAAGCAACTTTAGTCATATAGATTAAGGGAAAGGTGCAGCATGCATACTGAATAAACTTTAATTTTTAATTTTTCTCTGAGTCACGTCTGTCTACAAATAAAGAAGGGCCAGATGGTCAGTGTCCTAAAGAATAGAAATTTGACCAAATCCTTTAGCTTTATCCTCTCCTTATGTCGCTGTATGTCCTGTCACCTAGCAACTGTGTCACTACTAAACACAATCTAGTAAAAATGGAACTTGAACTTTTGCAGAGCTTAATTTATTTAATCCTTTAAATTAATTAATTAAATACTTTTTAAAAATTTTTACAAACTCAGACAAAAAATGCGTATGTAAATAAAAGGCCAACAAAGCAAATGCTCTGAGATTTTAACTTTTTACCATTTTTAGAGGAACACCACCTATTTGCCATTAAGTATATGTATTTATGTATTTATGGACTTTCCTTTGGACTGAAAGTTATTCACGAAAAATCCGCCTTTTTAGCGCACATTTAAAATAAAGCAATTGCTCAATGCTTCTTAGCTTGCTTTTGACTAGAGATCACAAAGCAGCCAATCCTGGAACTGCTTTCACTTTCCTTGTCACTGATTGGTTGAACCTCCAAGACCAGAAATGAGGAAGACGGTTTGGTTTCCACTTTGCATATTCAAACATACTAAGATTTATTTGGTACTATGAACTTCTAAAATAGGACGAAAGTGTTTTTATGGGGGTCTCGAGCATTTGTGGATTTTAACTATTCGTGGCCATATGTGGTCCTTAACCTCCACAAATACCAGGAGTTCTCTGTACTTATTTCTAAAACCAAGCTTTTATATATGCTCTATTTCACAGTTTATCTGCCACTGTTACAAGAACAAAAACCTCTTGTTTGGCCCTCAGTGAATGTTGGGATTAAGTGGCATTCGAAGGATACACCGAACAAACCTTTGATGCAAGTTTTCACAGCTGGCCTTCAAAACGCTTAGCTATAAATCAAAATTATTCTTAAATGATCCCTGAAAGACCAATGACTATATATTAAGTCTGCTAAAGTCTGCAACAGTATGGCAGTGCTTTATGATGACTGCATTACAAAGTTCATAAAATGTTGTGTGTCATTCAAATATGTTGAATCCAGAGTTCTTGTAGGCGCTCCCAGGTAGGCAAGCTTGTTGCTCCAACGCCTGCGAAAGACGTCGACGTCTCCTCTGATGGTGATGAGCACTAGCGCCACAGCTGAATTATGAATATATCTCATGGAACGTTTATTTCCATCACTGCCATAATTTGTAATGATGTGCGTGAAAAAGCTTCTTCATGTTTAATTTAACTTATTATTTTATGGAATCGCTGCAATTGTGAAATTTTTTTTTTTTCGACATTAGCAGAAATGTAGTCAAAGATTTGTGCACATATGTAATGGAAATGCAACTACTGACCTGATGCTCTCTGCTGGGCTTCTTTAGATGGAAAACTGTTTCAATTTGAACAATGAACTGAGTTTAATGCTCTGTTTGATAACCAGGATCAGTTGGAATATATGTGACTGAATTGAAATGACTTTTTTTGTAAAGCGCCTTGGGAGCCATTTACAGAGCCAGTGGTTCTGTACAAGTAAACTGAATTGATCTGACAAAAGACTGAAGGTTTTGCACTTTAACCAGATGTAAATGCAGTGGTGAGATCCAAACATTAGTGAGACAATGCTGGAAAGCTTCTCCAACACTGTAGCTCCTCCTGAGAGTTACTACTGCTGAAGATGGTTCAACAAGCTCTTGAATCTTGAGGTGTTCATGGTTTTTCCATTGTGGCTCCATCTCTTATTCTCTCCCGTCTTGCTCCTGGTTTCGTTCCCCCCATCCTGCCTCTAGCTCATAAATGTGCATCTGTCCGTCTCTCTTTGAGGCTTCAAATCGTGGTCCTCTATCCCCACCCTCCACCTTCTTCACTGAAAGGAAAACTCCACCTCCTCGCTGCTGTTTATGTACTCTCTGACAGTGCATGCTCTCACTCTCTCTCTCCCCATAACCTTCCTCCTCCTCTTAGCATCCTCTCCCCTCACACCGCTCTGTGACTCCACTTGCGCTCGCAGCCTGTTTCCTGCCTCTCCGCTCTTCGTACTCACACCCCCACACGCATGCATGCACACACACCCTCATCTCTCCGTCTTGTCACACTCGGTCCTGTGCAGACTTGAGCTCTGGGAGTGGAGGAGATGATGTTGGCACTGATTCCCTTCTTTTCTCTCCTGAAGAAGGGAAAACTAGTCTGAGAGAGATGTTGATGCAACAGCAGCTCTTTCCCTCTGCCTGCCTCCTGCCAAGCACCAGCTCATATTAGGTGGATTTAAGCGACAGAGAGTGCTTTGCAGTTGTGCTGTACTGGATCTTCCGCTTCTCCTTTTTCATCGTCCCACCTCAAAGGATGCTCAGATCCCTGCAGGATCAGGAATATCACTTCTGGAACTGTCATCGGACTCGCTGCCCCGGCATCGTTGCAGTCTGAGGCGGCCCGGAAAGCAGAAGCATGTCAGAGGCACCTGTGATGCTGAAGGAAATGAGCCGAATGCGTGCCGTTCTGCAGGACTCGAGCCTCTGAACCAGATTGAGATTATCTTGGAAGAAATCTGTTGGATCCTTGGAGTTGCTTTCTCATGGTTTTCTAACTTTGATCGCTTGGATCCGACCAATAGGTAAGGTTTTGACTTCCTCTGTTGCTTCTTCAAAGCGTCTTGTCTTCATCTTGTCCACTTCACCAGATTTGCTTTTGCTGGACTAGTTTCTCAGCTCTGGAAGAGCTCCAGCGCCGTCTGATTAGTCATTACTGCTGCTGCTCCGTCCTGTTTACTATGCATCACCCAGCGTCTACGGCGGCGGCAGCGCTCACAGAGTGCTTCTGCTCGGCTGCAGAGCAGAGAGGAATGCTTCTGCAGATGGGAAGGCAGTGGCAGCAGGTGTTAAGTGGATTTGAGTTTTGTCATGATCTCTCTGCTAGTCTGAGTGCAACAGGAAGCAGTACTGACACTGTGATTTTTTGTGCAGTTCTTTCTGGTTGATTCTCAAATTCTTCGGTGTATAATATCGAAGTTATTTACTGATGAATTTTTCCTCTTCAGTTGTTATTTTCCTTAATGTGCTTGTTGGATTTGCAGGTGTATATTGCTTCAGCGTTGTTCGATGTTCTCCTTTCTGTGTCATTTCTGGTATATAGGTGCAAAATTTTCATCAAGACTGAAATTTTCATAGCATGTCTAGTCTACCTGTATGTTTAGCTTTTTTCTTGTGTGTCTGGATTTATCTAAAAAAAATCCACCTTTTCTGTGTTGGTGAGTAATTTTTGCTTCATTGGTTATTTTCTTTCAGAAAACCTCCCAGTTTCTGTTTATTAGTCTTCCTTTAATTTTATTTCACATCTTTTGAGATGACTCAATAGATGTGCATTTGAGTCATCTTTGGTTTATTAGTTCTGATGTTTCCTTTAAAATCAAGTCTAATGTATGTGTTGCTTTCGAAATTGATAACTTCCATATCAAAGTGAGAGATTTTGCAGTTAATACATATTTGTGAACATTTGTCATTGTGCTTAAATTTCCCTTTTGCATCCAGCATTGGTGCTGGATTTCTTGTGACAAATCTGCCATTTTACTGGTTTTCAGTTTGTGCTTGGCTGGAAAAAGATTTACCTTTAGAAATCCCATCTTCCTTTATTTCTTTCGGTTTACCGTTAGATTTGCTGGTGAATGATCTCAGCTTTATCAGTTCCAGGATAGTTACCTATCCCTGGTTTAAAAGTACCTTTTTTTCCCCTTAGAAATTAATGACTGGTTGCAAGTTTCTGGACTTCACCTTAAAAGGCGAATTTTAGTGCCTTGTTATTTTTAGAAGATGCTTCTTGGAAACATTTTGTGTAGATGTAGTAGTTTGTCCTTTCCAGTGGACACACATAAGATTTTTGACAAAATATTTTTTCTTATGAATTGGTGACAGGTGTTTACCACTGTGCTGGATTGATCATTCTCTGTTTTGTTTTGCAGCATTTGAAAGAGAAAAATTATCACGTTTTGTGTTTATTGGATGATGGGCAGGTATGTGTAGAGATGTGAACAATAGAGACGAGAATTTGATTAGCAGGTAAAATACTGAAAAATCAGATATTTTAAATGCATCAACACTGAGAATTACAAATGTTTTTTGATGTATAAATGCTCAATAGGGTGTAGTTTGACCTTTTTTTGAGTTTAATTAAATTCAGAAAACAAATAAGGACATTATGTTTTGATTTATAAACCGGAATAATCTTGTAATTGTCTTTTATGTTGCATTCAAAACCACTACATTAAGACACCAAGCACTTTTTCTCTGTACTGTATTATATTACTAAATTGTAACAAAATGAGTTAACATTTGAATTGGTTTCAGACTTTGGAGAAAACTGGTTATTGGTTTCAGGAATAGCCTGATTGACGCATCTAAATCAGACTCGATTCAACTGGACTAAACTGGGACCAGAACAATTAATGTAAATATAGTGTTAAACTGGAAAAAACCCACACAAGGTGAATGAATTATGCAAGAGATTAAAGCATATTTAGGATAATCAACTTTCTTAATGCATCAAAACACCAAAAATATGGAACCTAGTAGAAATTAGATGAGTACAACGGAGAAAAAGAGATTGGGATGAGCTCGTAAAATGTAGTTAGATGTACATTTGTTTTAGTGACTAAAACTAATAAATGGGACGAAATACAAATAAAATGTACTGTATTTGTTTAGCCCTGTCTATCAGGCAAGATTTGTCTTGACTAATGTCATTTTTTGTGTGCTTTTGCTGTTTTTAGTTTGTGGCCAGTCAGTCTTGCTTTTTTTTCTTTATATCTTCTAAATTGATCATAAAAACTGGACTGAAATGTGTTTTTAACTGCGTCTAGTGATCTTGGAAAAATCGATTCAGATTGCTCAACCACTTGTTTTACGGCATTTTTATGAAACTACAGCACACTGTTTCTGTCTTTGCTATAAAAAAACACTTTCCCTCTGTGTCTTTTTTCATTGTTTTGGTTTAAAATCTTTAAGATATCTCTAAATATGCTATCTGTGTGGTTCATAGTCACTATAAACTTATACTCAGTTTTTCTCTTTTTATGATCGATTCTCAGAGATAAACAGAGTTGCATTGTCAGGTTTTGTTTTCCATAAGATCTGCTTGTTTTTGGTGAAAAGAGTCTTTAGTTCTGGTCAGTCTATGCTGGTTTTGGTTTACATAAATCAGACTTTACTTTTATTTGGATTTTAGATTGTTTGATGCAGCATATTGTTAAAGTAGAGGGAAAATGACATCATTCAAAGATCTTTTTTACACATGAAAGCAGAACAGTCTGACATTAGAACAGAACACATTAAACATGTCTGTTCTGGCTACTAATTAATTGTGAGACATCTGGGTGAATGGTTTACGACCCCAAAGTGACCCGCATGTGCAGAAGAAGAGTGTAGACAGGAAGAATGAACAGCGCCATCTACAGATCAATTTTAAAGTTGTTGAGCAATGGGAGCTGACAGTCTTGCCACAAGATCATAAGAAGATGAAGGAAGCTAAGACAAAAGAAAGCACAATTAATAGAAAAGGTTTCTTGTGACACATTGACTCCAACGTCTGTAGAGAAGTCTGTCTGGATTTTTTGATGCAACATAAGCGTTCAGACTTCAGAAGCTTTGAAAACTCTCAGATGCATTTCTGATTTACTTCTAGATATTTACTACTACAAATCAGATCTTTTTGAGGGGTGAAAAGATCAGAATTAGACCGTTCAGACGGCCATGAAAACATCTGATTTGGTCGCATTTGCTTGCTGTGTGAACGTATAATTTACTAAGAAGGAGGTAACAAAAAAGTCCTTGAACTGACCCCAAATCATGTGATTTTTAATTGCTGATTCATTTCAGCAGATGAATATACTGATCCATGTTCGTGAAAGAAAACTTTAGTTTCTGGGTGGTTGCATTTTCAGGTTTTATTTTCCATAAGATTCCTTTGCAGTTTTAAAAGAATATGAGGACATGTCAACTTCTTTGCTAAAATAAAACAACATCTTCCTTTATTTTTTTTTTTTCAAAAATCAACCATCACTCATGCTCCATTTATCCTGGTTAACTTAAAAGAGCAACATATTGTGCGCCCTGAGCCAGACGCCTGTGAATGAGATCTGTAACATCTAAACATGATGGGCATACATGTCGTAAAAATGTAGCTTTAATGACTTATATTGGAACAGTTTCACTGCTCAGTGGTAAAATTAAACAAAATCCATGAAACGTTCTTTTATTCACCTACATCAATACATTGGAAAGGAGTATTTTGGATCAATTTCTAATCAGATGGAGATTCCAAGATAATTGGTGTAAAAGATTGTGCAAAATCCCAAATTAATCAGCTGGGTCACTAGTTTGCTGAGGTCTGGAAGAATTGGTTATTGTCTGCCTGGACTAGAAACTGCTAGAACATCTCCAAGTATCCATGAACTGCTAGAACTCCCTGAAGATTGAGCTGCTTGGCCACAATGATAGTCTAGGAGTTAAAGGTGGGGCTTTCAAACGACAGATCAATGAGTTGGTTGTTCGCCATGAAGGCAGCAGATAGGGATGGAAGAACTGTTGTGCTGTTTTTCCTGGTCTTTGAGTCTCTTAGAAGGTTTTGGCTTTAGAAGGTCTGGTCTTGGTCTTGGTCTTGGTCTGGTCATGCTCAGAAGCTTTTTTCATGGCGATAAAACATGGGTGACCAAAGTGTAGCTCAATGAGGAATATTTAAGCAAATGTTAGAGCAGATGTATGGCTGTATCTCAGATTATATGTATAATTGTACATATAATTATACATTATATTGTATGTACAATATGATATAAGGGGATTCAAGAAAAATCAATTATAATTTATGCTTGAGGATTTATTTTTGTGTAATCACTCTGTAAAAAGAAAAGTTCAAATAAATTGTTAAAAGGCAAAAATTAATGACATTCATGCCTTTGAGAAGATGTGACCTTCCTGCTGTGAATCACAATTAAGAGCATCTTTGCTTTTTTTTTTTATTTTACTGGAGCGATTTCATATAGATACTCTGGAGTTGTATAGTTTTGGTTCCGATTCTTGTTTTTCACCAGATTCTTGAACATGATGAGTCTATTTTAGGTCAATTTAAATTCTCTCTCGATGTTAATTCTGTTGCAAGAAAAGAACAACTTCTGCATTTCCAAACGTGTTCCTTTGGGTCCTTAATGCAGCAGACACAAATGTAAGAAGCAAAGAAAAGGAACTGTTTATTGTGATTGAACAAAAGGAAGTGGGAAATAATGTGAAGACGAGTTCTGGAACATAAAATCTCTCCACCTACATCATTAAAGCGCAAAATAATGAATAAAATCATCAATGGTACTGAGAATGTTTCTGAGGAGGAGCTCTGCATGTGTTTACTACTTTGTTCAGAAACACCCAAGGCCTTTTGATGAACCGGCTGCAAAGAAGACTTGATGTGCTGTGTTTTCTTTTGTACCTGCAAGCTGCATGATTGTAGAAAGTTAAAACTCAAAATAGGTAAAAATCAAATAAGAGCGTTTGAGCCTGGAAGGGCGAGCCGGGGTTTGATGCTTCTGGTGGGTAATGAGGCAGAATATGAGCAAGGACTCTGTAGTAATAATAATAACAATATAATAATGCAGAGGTGGAGGAACCTCAGCATCAATCAGATGCCTTCAGCTTTCATTTATAATGGGACTTTAGGGGCCGTTTGGTTGATTTAAACACACAGGAATTTAAATATGGTGGCACCTAGTGGTAAAACTGCATATTGCCTTTCTATCTGCCCATCCATCCTTATCCTTCTATCCATCCATCCATCCTTATCCTTCTATCCATCCATCCATCCATCCATCCATCCATCTACCATCAAACCATCATCTTTTTGTCCTTCCACCCATCATCCTTTCATTCCATCCATCATTCTTCCCTCTAACCATTCGTCTGTCCATCCACTCTGCCATCCTCCTTTCATCCATCCTACCCACCACGATATTGTCCATCTGTCCACATTTTACACTTTCCATTTTCAAACTTTGTAGACTGTAGAAGCCATTCTACAGTCTACAGTTTTTATTTCATAAATATGAAATAAAAAAATCATTTGGACAGAAAAAAACATTTCTTTGTCTTCTCAAATCCTCCTAGACACAAATCCGGAAACTTGTCTGATGAAATCTTGAGATTAGAAAAACCAATGTACTACATCTGTTGCTTTTACTGTACTCATGAAATTATTGGAAACCAATTTGGGTTGTTCCCCAGAAGAGCTCCAGCTGGCTTGGTAAAAGAAGGCTGAGGTTGGGGAAGGAAGATGAGTAAAAGGACAACTGGCGACTCTGATGTATGTGAGATGTTTCTCTGTTTGACTCCCCCTTCACCTCACAGAGCACTTATAAATTACTCAGGCTAAAAACGAGCCCACTGCCACACACAAGAGGATCATAACTGCATTAGATCTGAAAGGACGTCACCTGAAAGCTGATTCAGAGCCAGAGGACGGGCTGATTCGTCCTTCAGCGAGATGCCACCCTGAACAAATCAGTCGTATTTTAGTCCTCTGACAGCTTCCTCTGTTCCCCTTCAGCCTCAGGACACAAACGTTTTGGGAACAGATCGACTTTGAGGCATAAAAGATGGGATTTAGAGGGAGAGACTGATCGTGTAGGCATTATTCCGAGGAAGCTGGAATGAAGATAGAGGAAAGTTATCGTTTAAAATGACACTAAACCTTTCCCAGATGCAGCATTTCTTGTGTGTGAAGCCTCTTTCTTTTACTTTCAGTGGTTTTCATTCTGTAGTGTGATCATAAAATAAAATGCTTATGTTTCTCTGCTTAGACTGACACTGACTGGCGTTTTGGGGAACCCGAGCCTCGTCTTTTCTGTAGTAATCAAACACGTTGGGGAGCAAACAGTGATTTCATGTGCAAGTGGTTAATTAAAGAAGTGTTTGCAGGAGGAAATCAGGCTTATTCTTATGCTTACAATTTAATTACAACATTCTGTCCTCTATTTTTTTATATAGAAAATGCAGGATAAAGTTATTGATAGATATTGCGTACCTCATAAAGATTTCCAGATGACAATCTGCAGTAAACAACATGAAACTGACAAATAATGTTTCAATTGTGTGTGAGCAACCTTCGCTTTTAACAAGATTTTCGATCTAGTTTGAGTTTGAGTTTGGTATTTTATTTAAAATGTAATGATATTTCAATCAGTTTAGTTGGAGTCCATGCAGGGTAATAATATTCCCACAGTTTATGGATGAGAAACAGAACCACAGCATCACAGGTCTCCTACCATAACTATTTTCTGGACCACTCATGCAAATGGAAATTATGGAGCTTGTTTAGGCTCTTGTTCTGGGGCCTTCTAAATACTTTGCTGTTGCTGAGAAAGTTTTACATTTGAGGTTAAGGGATGGAAAGTGAAGGTGGATGACTGCTTTTTCTTTATCACTGAAAGAATTTAACGGCTGGATCTCATCTGCTCCCCTTTCATTTCGATCAGCCTGCTAATTAGATTAAAATGCTGATTTCTTTCACAGCTTCCCCTCCTGATGTTATCATAAGGCTGATATGAAGAGAACATCATAGATCTAATTAACTCAGTAATTTAAAAACTATGGTAAATTTTCTGATATGATATATGGATGCATAATAAAAATTATATTCTGTTTCCCATATTAGCTTCTTGTAGTTTTCCACTCCTGAAATGTCTTTTTTTCTTTATATTCCCTTTCTTCTTGTCGTCCCGTTCCTTGTCTTCCTTTTCTTCATTTTCCCCATAAACAATACATCTTGATTTCTTTGTGTTTCTACATACATCTATTGCCTAGCTTACGCCGTCCAATTAGAGACAGCAGCAACGTATTTCATTACAGACATTCTGTAAGAAAACATCCGCTGAAATCTCTGTAAATCATCTAGTAAAATGTGTGTGTGGTTGAGTGTTGCTGTAAGGATTGTGTTTGAGCGGGGGGATCTCTCTGGGGAGGCATGGAAAGGAAGGACTGTGGAGTCGACTTCCTTTCCGCTAATTACCCAGCAACCGTCCTCGCTAATTGTCAGGGCTTCACATGCACTTGATGTCTTTAAATATCTAACAGCAAGAAGCCACCTAAAGGAAGCAGAGAAATGGTAGGAGAGGGGGAGGAGAAAAAAAAAAGAGGTCAGGCTGTGCTTTGAAGTTGTGCAGGACCCGTAACCAGCAGAATAGCTGCTGCTGGATGCGGGATCATCTCGGAGGTGGCAGAGCTGCTCTTCCTCCGAGCGCTGCACACACATCAGCTGCAAGTAAATAACTCACAGTGACATCAAACAGACACGATCGTCCTCTTCTGAACGCATCCATACAGTCTAACGTCATTTGCTGTAACCGAGAGCCGGAGTGAAATGTTTGTGCCGGTAAAGCTGCCCTGACTTTATCGCACTAAGGATATTAAGGTTTTGCTGAACCAGATCAGATTTACAAAAACCCGCAATGCAACTTCATGCTCATTTATGACTATTTAGAGTTTTGAATTCGTGGGATTTAGTTGCAAATGGCTGAAATACTTGAGATCTTGTCTAAAAGCTACTATAATTGGCAGTTTTAATAGTTAGAACACCAAATATAGATTAATATCCCTTAATTAGCACAGTGGACGCCGTATTGGAGCTACCACAGAAGCTAACATCTACAATCTTATTTCTTGGAGATGCAGCCAATCAGCTCCAGCAAAATAAATGGTGGTCCTGGATTGGCTGCTTTGAAAAAGCAAGTAGCATTCTTACCAGGTATATAAGCATCCCAAACTGCATTTTCTTTTGAATACTTAAGATATGCACTATGAAAGAATTTGGGAATAAAGGACAATTTATGTTTTTTAATACAGAATAATACTGATTTATTTAGGGTATAGATTAGACAGGACTTGTACTTGATCAGATCCAGAAAAACTGTGAAATATTCCTTTGCTGAACAGGAAGCCAACTTCAGCATTGTGTGGTTTCTAGATTTGCAAAACATAAAGACTTGAAGCAGGTAAATCATAGTCACTCAAATGTCCAGAATCTTACAATTAAAATCTAGAAAATTGACAATAGAAAGATAAAAAAATATGTGATTTAAAATTGGACATATTTTTGTCAAGAAATTAGGAAAATATAACATTTTTGTTATTGTTTTGCATTTTTAGGTAAGTCCTCAGTTTTACATGCATGCAAATATGAGGTATTTGTGAAGGTCAAGAAAGTGAATGAATATTTCATTTTAAAAGAAATTAAAATGTTTTTCTTACATTACATTATAGTACAAGACTAGACCACGAAACTTCAGTTGAAATTATGGTTTGAAAAAATTTTGACACATAAAACAAATGTCTCTAATTGAATTTACCATTTTTTGTTTTCAACTCTGTGAAAAACTGAGTTTCATAAAATACTACTACATAACTCACCTTGAGCTTTAACTGTTTCTTAAGTGAAAACTTTTAAGGACCAAAACTCAGAACCTTTGCTCCTCTTTAAATATTTCTCTAAATTAGTTTTAAAGCAAAATGTGACAACCAGAAGAAAAAAACAAACAAAAAAAATAAATAAATAACAGGATGTTTCAGATACCAATGCAAGGTAGACACATGCAGCACCGGTAAAACAAAATCCATGCCTGCAGTGAAATGTCAAAGAGCAATCGGTTAAATCAGGCTTGACATGAATATTTAAAGCAAACATGAAATGAACGAGGAGTAAAAACAGGAAAGATTTCACACTGACTGCTGACAGATGACGCTTGTCTGTGTTTACCCAGAGATTTAATTCGACTATTTGTGTCTTTAAAGCCATTTCCAAACCAAACCTGAGGTCTCTGGAAAGTCCTTGCTCTCCATTTGGGGTTTTATCCCCCTCCTACACAAGTGATCCTGACAGCCTACTTTAGCGGTGCAGAAATTTCTGACAACCTGATTTGTCTCGCAGAGAAGAACAAACACAAAAGGTTCACGTGAAGGTTGGGAAACCTGGCTTTGGAGGGAAACGAAGCGGCTGATGGGCTTTTGATTGCATACTGTAAGTGGAGCAAATAGATTAAACCATGAGTCACATTGCATAAATACACAAGGGGAGGTGGATTCCTAAAGGAATCTGTAATGCCTGATTGCTCACATAGATTCCTGAGAGGCTACATCGTAAATACAGCTGGTGTAATGTCCTGTGAAGGAACATGGCTTTCTGGGGAATAAATGGCACCTGGTCCTAAACCAATTAGCACTTTTCAGAGTGAAACCAAGCTAAGCAGTTAAGATTACAAAGAAACAAGACCAAAACCAAGATTCTTAATACTTAACTGAATTCAGATCATTTTCTCTCTGCTTTAAAGTGGATTCGTCTATAGATTTTTTCCAAATTAAAGGTATGTTATCTTTGTCCCCATTGGTTGTACAACTGTATATCTTTTTAAAAGCATTAGTAGCACCTCCTGCACAATCAACAAGACTGCAACAGGTGGTTTGGCAAGTCAAAGAACAAAATGTGTTGTTTCCAGCAGCCATTGTACATAGCATACGGCAGTAAAACCAGTTGTCCAAACGTCCTGGAGCTCCGCTTGGGTTGCTCAGTGTTGGGCTGGGCTTCCTGGGGGTTGCTAGGTAACAGCATATTGCCTGCTGATTTATGTTGTTACACTCCAGACCTTTTCCAGATACCAAAACACATTGACTTATTGCTTTTTTTAAACAGTGAAAACCCAAATGGAAGTACAAGAATGTAGATTTTGAATAATAGATCACATTTAAAGTATAATCTGAGTTTTCAATAAACATTCTGGCCTCACCTATTTGTTATAAAGAAGATATATTCATCACTCTTTATAAAAAGCCAATCTCTCACACTAAAACACATACAAATATAGATAAAGAAAGTCCGATTCAAAGCAGCTGCAGACTCATCTTTTTAAAGAAGCGAAACAATCTTTTCTTCATCTGAAAAGCAAACATATTTTAAAATGGAACACTTACAGATTCAAGAAGTTTATGTGCTTTATTCATAATTCAAACACTTTTCTAACCTTGAAAACACATTAAAATTCAAGCATGTTCTATGCGTTTTCCAGCAGCAGTAAAAAACAAATGTAATGGAAAAAAATGTTTAGGATTTTTCTATTCGAGCTACAAATAACCTTCATTCCAACCAAAATGGGATGACTAAGAGTTTTAGCATGCCTGCAGATGTATTAATGCTGGGAGGAAACACTTTCATGGTAAGCTGGATAAGTAGCAACAATTATAAATCTGTCCCTAGAGGGGATGAGCCCGGAAAAATTATAGCCCAAAAATATGTGTGAGATGGGATTTTCAAAGGCTGCTCATTTAAGAAAAGAGTAGAATACCCTCATCAGCTTCTAGTGTTGCTGATCAGCACTTCTGTCATTTCAACTGCAAAAAACGCCGCTATCTGTTGTCCCAGGTAACAAAAAAATATAATACAAACAAGTTTAAGAGTTCTTACTGAACATATTCAGACTGAGATATAATAATGATCTTTGTAAGGTCATGATGGGGATTTGGGGTTGGTGTATTTACCATACAGGAGAAGGTTGAGGTATTTTTGTTGCAACCTTGAATGAGGATTTGTGTGAACAAGAGTTTGAAATAAAACTGACCAAGTATCAGTCCTCTAAATAGGCATTAAGTGTGGCTGCTGCTGCTTTTGCATTGTCTAAAGGGGGCCAGACTCTAAGAACCCCAATATTTATTACTGCCTCAGGTATGGCTTTTGTGTTTGGAGGAGCACCCACACCTCCAAATTGCACCCATGCTCAGTTGTGCTGGTTGCTGGATCACCAAATGAAGCAATGTGTAGCTCTTAAATTATCAAATGGAGAACCCCGGCATCAAATATGGACTCGCAACGAAATGAGTTGCATGATTATCTCTTTACCAAAGTACCTGTCAGTCAGAAACAGGAGAAACAAACATCTGCAAGTATTTGAGTTTGACCAGGACCAGACTGTGATTGCTAGCAACTTTATCAGAGCTTCACTAAAGGCTCCCACATACTCAGGCGCACACTACGTATTCTCACACTGTCTATGGACAGTTGAGATTTTATAACTGAGCATACCGCTTGCCTTCATTTTGTTTTGCTTGCTTTTACAAACCACTTAGATGTTAGTGTGGAGTAAAATAAAACACATTGATTTGTTTGTCAAAGATTGTGAATAATTCTGATGAGACATTGAATGTAGTGAATCAAGACGTACGCTGGCTACGAACAGATGGTTTGCTGATGTATGATGATTATGTGATTACTGGACCTTGAAACAAGGCAATGAGAGATGACCACTTTTGCTAACAAGATGCTTCAAGGCATCATTCATTCAGGGATTTTATTGACAACCTCCCAGGGATCATGATTGCTGAACAGTCACAAAAAAAGGAGGGCATTTATCTCTTTTAGAAATGATGTCGCAGAAATCAAAATGTTGCATTGGTGGAGTTTCACATGGATTAGTCATTGTACCATGAGATTCAACTCTGTGCTGAAAAGGGTGGTTATTGTCTTGCAGACAATCAGGGAGGGGATTTGGGGGGAAGAAAGAGGGTGAAAGAGGGGTTCAGAAGGCAGAAAATAAAATGACCAAAACTTGGAAGCAATGAAGCGGCAGAGGAGAAAAGGAAAAGCGAGAAGATTAGAGAAACAGACCATCAAACTGAGATGGAGAGAGGGAAATGTTGTAAATGAAGTGAAATAACAAGAATCCAATTTCATTTGCATCCAGAGAGAAAGCTTGTCTTCATACATGGCCCTCATAAAAAAATATTCAACCATCTGTTGTATCAGTTTTTAAAGGAATTAGCTCTCATTTATTCATCTTTAGGGTGGCAGATTGCTATATGAACCAACCATCTGTCCATTCATCCAAACGGGAAACCTGCCTGGATGGAAACATGCTGCAGCACCTTACGGGGTACACAGCCCCTCCTCTGGTTCTGGTTCTTCTCTGTGATCTGGTCCCACTGAGATGAGACAAGAGAAACTCAGAAGGAAGCCATCCTGCAGCCGTCTGTATCTGATGAACCATCTCATCCTTTCAAAGTGGAGAAGCAGCATTTCTATTCTCCCCCAGGATTGTGAATCTCCTCACTGAGCCGCATCCCAGCTGCCCACTGGAGGTACATCACTTCCAATGTTGCTATGTCCTCTTATTATAGGCAACTTTGGGCTTGTTTTTTTTTTTTCTGCTTGCAAATATCGTGAGTTGCAGGTTGAGTTTTTTTTTTTTTTTTGAGTTTGTCTTTGAATGTGAAGTTGCTTATATGGAGTTGGCTTTCTTTCCAAGAAGATTATTTCCCAGCTCCCCACAATAAAGCAAAACACTAGTGGTCAGTAGTTTGCAGTGTAGTCTGTGATATGCAGGTATACACTGTAAAACCACTTTAAAATCTCTTCAATTTGTGTTTACCCACTTAAAATAAGTAGTTTCATATCAAGTCAGGCTTTGTCTGTCCATCTTTTCCTGAATGATCTGACTCATTTGACTGAGTGTGAATGCAGATACATTGAAGGTCTGTTTTTTGTGGGGGTTTTCCCTCTTCTTTTTTTATGCTTTTTTTTCTTTTTCCAAACTGGCTAAAGGCAGTGATGCTGCTCCACTGAGCTTTGTTTTATTTTTCACATACTTCTGTTCCTGGCGCTAACAGTGAATTTGTGGTGGCTTATTTTACTTGATGTGTAGTGGATGCAGAGGTTTAAAGTCTGCTGGGCTGTCTGTTTAAAATACAAACTGGAGCAGCTTGTGTTACATGTATTGCTTTAAAGTAAGTGACTGGGCTCATCTCAAACGTGTGTAGCTGAAAAATAAACTATAAGTTTATATTGCGATTGAAAGCACCAATAAAATGTTACTGTTTCCATGAGTTTCTGTAGTGGAAAATCTACAATTTTTCAGTTTGTATGTAAAAATGCACTGAATATTTCCTTTTTGTTATTATTTCAGCAAAATAGAGAAAATCAACACCAGTTCCCAGGAGGAAAAAAAAAGAAAAACGTCGTTGGTCTGAGAAATTTCAATGAATCGGGATGCAAAAATTCATTATTTGATTTCCATCTCCTGACGGGACCAGCTGAATCCCTCTCCATAACCGGCTGTGGAAAAAGGCCCCTGGTGTTTGGTTGTAATACCACAGTATCATTTTAATGTAGATGTTCCCAGCTGAAGCCTTGACTGGTATTCAGTCAGCAATCAGAAAGAGAATATTATATTGAAAGTGAGAAACAATTTTTTTCCTCCTTTTCCAGCACAACCACATAATAAATTGAATTTCTTGACATGAACATTGAGGAATGTAAAATGTGTATTGTGTTGGCTTTGTGGTGTTCTATGTATGCTTTTCTAAAGAGGCGTGTTCCGGTACCAATTGTGCTTCTTACCAAAAATATGTGAATTTGCTTCTTTATTGACATCCATACTTCATGGTTTAGTTTTTTTGATTTACCAGACTTAAAACCACACAAGCTGTTGTTGTCGCAACCTGTGGCAGGCTTTTTATTTCACCCGTTGAAGCTCCAAAGTTACCTAATGTCTGCTTCACGTCAGGATTCAACTATGAAATGCTGAATTGATTTCAGTACCAACAAAATAACAAAATAAGTTGTCTTTTTGCTAATCTGAATTTTAATATTGAGATAAAAAAAACAACTAGAAATGATCAAATAAATCAAGATTCCAAAAATAGTTGAAATCCATGAATACAGGATTTACATGTATTCTTCTCCAATTCTTCTACCTTTTCTTCTCCAATAATTTGTGCTGTAAAACAAATTTACCTGATTAATTTTTAAAACTCTGTCAATCGGTACCATGTATCTGGGACTGCCCAATGAACACACTGCTCTAACTATAAACATGCAGGTCAGATAAAGTAATGGTATTATCCCTAATTGTCTAATCTTGGTAGCTTTATTTTGTGTATATTTAAATGTCTTTAATTTCCCTTTTGGATCAATTTATCTCTTCAAGTTTCCCTTGAAGATGGGATTTTATCTCAAAGGACTTCCTGGTAAAATAATAGTCAATAATAAACATAAGTAAGTAAAACTATGCATATTGGTTGAATAAAATTGATCTATTTTCATTCACTAAGTAGCACCGACATAAAAATCAAAATATTACTTAATAATTAATCTTATTTCAAGAATTAAAATGTAATAGTGAATCAAAATGGTGATGCTTTTTAATTTGAAAAATCCAATTGAAATACTATTGACAGCCACATTGACTAAAACCAAAGTAATTATTAATCATTATTAACTAAACATAAGTTCTAGCTTACAACTGAGGCGTCATGACACTAACAAAAGGTTAGTTAGTTTAATTACTTGATCAACATATCTTAGAATATTTCTCCTTCATTCTGTCGTGTTTATTTTTTTGAGTGTATTTTTGTGTAATTCTTTACTAAAGGGAAGAATCAGCCTCAGCCTAACTGAGAGCCAATAATACCGAGGTTACCGTAAGTTTGAGCTAATGTTGGCTTTGTGACTGATGATAATATTTACCTGTTGAACGGTTGGCTGCTTTGACTAATGACTACCTGATTTTCATTTTCTTAACTCCTGACTTTGTGGGAGGGCTGGAATAAATTAAAAGATATAAAACGGGAGGAGGAGGTGGAAGCAATGGCAGATGAAAAATGGGCAATTATTGAAAATGTCCACAAATCCTCCATGGGCGTATTTCAACGATACAGAGTGTTTGTCATTACAGATAATATTGTCATGCAGTTACGTGTAGAGAAAATAAAATTGCACCTAATTTTTTATTATGTTTCACTTCATTTTTAATAATAAAAAAACTTGTCAGGTTTTCAAATCTGCACTCTTTAGTCATTTCCTCACACAAAACTGTTTTGAGAGACAAAAAAATATGTAGATTTTTTTTTTTAAAAAGCACTTAACCCTTCTTACATAAATGTAAAAATGTCCCAGTGCTTATTGAGCCAATTTCAGGAATGCACCTTCCTTTTGGCTGAAACATAAGAGGAAAAGAAATGTGGAAAATACTTTCAGTTAGCTTTGTCTTCAGTGATGAACACAAGTCTAATGGGATTGGTTTGAATAGCATGCAGTTTAATTTTGACTGAGGTCGTGCTTCAATTGAGGTATTTAGACAGAAAAAGCCCCTGAAATTTCCGACACTTATTCTGCGTTTATTCTAATAAATACCCATTTTTGCTCTGCAATCTCTCCAGAAGCTATTAAGTTAAGCAAATAATCGCTATAGCAACCAAGATGAAAATTACATACACAATGCAATTTCCCTCAAGAGTAACTACATAATTATAGCTAAATGCAAACACAAATCTTCAGGTCTGTTGGTGAATATTTGTACAAAAGTATTTGCACCCACACATCTGAGTGTGACACTTAGTCTGAGCTGAAGAGTTTGATGTCAGAGACTCAATGACTTGTGTAAATGTAAAGAGCAGCTTCATGTAAAAATATATTTACCCACCATCCCCCTTGTTAGCCATACTTTAGCTTTAAGTTTACAGTCCAGTTGGATTTCTACCAATCACTTAGTAATCACTTCAGGTCCATGAAGTTTTTTGTGGGAAAGCATAAAGAAGCCCAAGGATCTGAGGAGCACTAAACTGTTTTTGCAAAAAAAATACATTTCACAGGAGCCCATAAAGGAACTTTATTTATCCATCGTCTACATTTTTCCAGACTGTTTGAATTTTGAAACTTGAATAAACTCTATTCCATCTTCTAACAAGGTTTAACCTTTTTTTATTATTATTTTCCACAAAATCTCTATGACTGCAATGCATGCATAATGATAAGCCACAACACTTTCAGCGGCTCAGTTCCTCCAAGTAAAGGGTGTTTACTTCGGGACAAATTCCAGCTGCTGATTGGTCAGTTGTTGACAAACCCACAGGATTGATTGACAGATGGTGTCAAGTCAATTACATTTGACACAGAGCCAGGTTGTTTTGGTATTTTCCCCTTAATAAATACAATCATCATTTGAGAATTGTTAGCTGTGTAATATTAAATCTGGTCTGAAACATTTGTGTGACCAAAATATTAAAAACAGAAAAGATTTGTTACGGTGCAAAAACAGTTTCCAGGCAATGTCCCACTGAAACCAAAGAAAGTCTTGGGGAAATTATATTTTTGAGTTTACTTTTACATTTCAAGCTGTTATAATTTCAAGATTTAAAAAGTAGGAATAACCAATTCTGATCATAGTTCAGAAAATATGTGTCATTTGAATAACCAAATATATACTGAAAATATATACAGTACTGTACAATACTGCACAATAATACATTTGTTTTCAAGTAGGAAAATCTTTTTCAGAAATATCAGAAAACGTTTATTTTTGAGAATAAAACCTACTCCAGGTCACTAATTGTGATCTTCCAGGAGTTTTTGACCCGTCTCTTGTCAGATATAGAACAGTTCACCAGAAGTCAGTGATGAAACAGAGGCAGCAGTACCCTCTCTGAGGTCTGCAGTTTTATTGGTCACAGCTGCTTCTGGTTAATGAGCCTCTTTCTCCTCCACAAGCTGCTCATATATTGTTGTTTCCTAAAAAAGCACCCTGCAACTCTTGTTCTTCTTCTCGCGACCTCCTCTACTTGTTTTCTGTTCTCTCTTAATCTTTTATGCATCTGTTACCAAGTTTTTTTTTGTCCACCTGCAAATAAGCACACCCCCTTACACAACCTTGAGGTGAACTGTGGGTGGAATTGGCAGTTCTACACAGCATCTAAACCATCCACAGAAATACTGTCCTTATGCTTTCACATGGAGCTTTGCACACACCTTGCTACCTGTTATTGTGCTGGTACATATTCCTTTTCATTCGGTTTTTAATTTAGTTCCGATTCATTTTGTGCAGAAGGTTCATCTTTGCTGCTGGCCTTGGTTTCTGTTCTCTGATTATTTAGATTTATATTTTCAATTTCAATAGTTAAAATAACGTTTGGTGTTTTTTTCCATTATTCCAGTCTTTAAAAGTTGCGATTTAAAGGTAAGATCTTGATTACAGTCATTAGCTTGAAGTTGAAAAAACAATTGACTTAACAATCAAGCCGCAGTAGGTGGCAGAGTTGTGCAGCCCATTGGTATGAAAATAATTAGCCAAACAGATTAGTAGCAGGTGCAACTTTCTTTAAAGTGACAGTGGAGAAGGTAGTGGTTGCCATGGGAATTGTAGCTTCATTCATTTATTAGGGCTACCTATTATTATTTCCATGCTAATGAAAGGTTCAATGACCGTAGCCTAGACTCTGCTGTCTGAGTTTATTTAATCAGGACCAAGCTAGCATGAATAAGATAAGCAGTTGCGGAAATGCTTATTAGCTAATGTTAGCTTATTGTCTAATAGCTTATCAGCCAAACAGATTAGCACTCGCTATTTGCTTGTTAGCAAATAAGATTATTAATTAATAAGCTAACTAATAAGCATTTCATCTAATTCTAATAAGTATAACTATGCTAATAAGCCTAGCTAAAACCCTTTTAAAAGTTGTTAAATTACAAATATATCCATAAATCCTATATATAAGTGATGTCATTTCCTCTGTTTGAACCACTTTCAGTGGTCAATTGGATATCCGTTTGCCTTCCTGTTTTGGATGAGCTGTCACACGAAGAGACAAATTCTGCTCCATCTAAAGTGGACCGAGCAGCTCTGGTGTCCAACTTCTACCACCTCGTGTGACATATTGTCACTTCTTATAAAACAAATCCTTTCACATTGTTTAGTCGATAAGAAAACATCTTTTTTCCTAGCTGAGTAACACTCTTCTACTTGTTTCAAAGAAAGGAGCAGCATCATGGAAACGGCAACATCTTGCACTGGCTCTTTAAAACCTAAAGTGTGGGGAAAAGGTGATAATGAATTAGTCTAGTGAACTTGAGTAGCTTAATCAGAAGGGCTTTGATTTTAGCAAGTATTTGGGTAATAATGGTGACCATTCAAGCTACTTTGTAACAATGGTTCACCATCTTTGTGAATCAATGAAGTTACCAACTGGAAGAGCTGCAGATTTGTAGCTTTTGATTATGATTGTTTAATTACTAGTATTCATAAGCAAATGTGTATTTCTGCTTTTAATTTCTCAGTTTAAGTCCTGGATTAAAATTTATGGATTTTTGTTCCTTTGTAGGTTCCAAATAACATATGGACTGAACTATACCCGGCGATTCCCTGTGCCTGTCAGTGATCGACCACAGTTCAGTAGAGATGCACTGTGTCAGCCTCTTGAACAAACTGTACTGTGTTTGTAGCTGTGTGGCAGCTTCCTGTCACATGCTCTCAGACGCATCAGGGTCCGGTTGAACATCCACTTTGTCCCCACACTGAAGAGACTTTTATTTTTATTTTTTTCCCCCCTGTGAGTCAGAGATCCTTTTAACTCTGCAGCAGAAGATTGCTAACAATTCTCCAGTTTTTCTTCTGTTCCAATCATCTCTTGTTGGCTGAAGTGCTTCTTTTGTTCACCGCTAAATGGAGGAGACTGACAAACACTCCTGCTGCAATTGATTCTTTTCTTTACAGGTATAAGTTTTCTAATGAAAAAGTTTTAAAAAATCCCTCCTGATGTTTTCACAGGGAGGAGAACTCTTGAATATTGCCTATTTGAGTAAAACTAACACTTAACTGAAGTGATCAACATTTTTTACATTTTCCAATGACTTGTAATAATGAATAAAAAGGGAGAACTGATTTAAGGAAACATAGCATTTTTTATATGGACTATCTGGAGAAAATCTAATTTATTGGACACATTTCCTCTGAGAGTCTTAAGAGAAGAACAGATAGTTTGAGGACTGAAAATGCATTCTTTTTAAATGAAAAAGGGAAATTAGAAACAAGAGCTTCTTCAAAATCTTTCAATAGGCTGGAGAAATTACAAATCGTAATTATGTAAAATGTTTGAAGATCCCTCTTCACCATACCGCCTCTTCTCCAAAGAGCAAACAATCCACTATAACCAGCTTGCTTGACGCATTAACTTTTTCCACCAAAGGCGATCAGGTAAAGAGGACTCGCTCTTAAAAACAGAAGCTCTAATTACATCTCCCCAACACTTGTTCCACTTCTCCTCACAGCCCAGAGTGATAACACCAGACGCCTCTGACCTGCACAGGTGCTTCGGCTGCAATCTGTTCCCCAACAAAGGAGCCAATTTTTTGACTCGAGGCCCTTACTTTGAATTTTACGATGAGAAATTAAAAGATGGAAGAAGGGAAATAAAGTCTTGGGCTCCAATTAAGAGAGTTTTGTGGATCCCACCGAGAGGTGATTATGGAGAATAGAAGTTCCTAACAAGCATAGCATACGGTAATCCTGCACTCTCACAGCACCCAGAGGCAGTAATGGCTGCTCAGGGCTTGATGAATACATGGACTGGAGTTCAAGCACTCTGTAAAAATCCAACAAAAAACTAAAGGTTTTTTGGGCTGGGGACGCAAACATTTTCAAAATCTCTTCCAAGAAGTTACTAAAGTTTTTGGTCGGGCTGTGTTTATCTCCTCCTGGAAACTCTTTGCTCATATTCTTCACATCCATAAGGAGTAACTCTGTTTTTGCAAGATATCTGTTTTGATTTTTGGCCAGTTTTCTCCTACCAACAATCTTAAGGACACTCAAAGGGAACCTATTATGCAAAATTCACAGACGATCCAAGTGCTTAAAAAAAGACTCAAAGTGTTTTTGGCAATAAGTTAATATTGTTTGGTGTCTGGAAAATGAGCCCTTTCAGAAACCTTCCGAATGTATGTCACAAATCAACAGGGACTGTCCCTCGCCTAGCAACCCCAGCGAAGAACAGCCTGTTACCTAGCAACCAAAGGTAGGCTCTAGCACATTCGGTCTGTTGGTTTTACCGCTCTCCTATGGCTGCTGGAAAAATGTTTTGCTGTTGACTTACCATCTAGAAACCATTTGCTGCATTCTTGTTGGTTTGGTAGGAGGCTCCACTTCCGCTTTTTAAGTGTTACAGTTGTATAAGATGCCAAAACATCTTTTTGTTTTGCTTTTTCTCTTCAGAATTGTCCTCAAACTATTGCCATTGCTTCCTGGTGGGCCGAAATATTTGTTTACTCTGAATTCACATTTGAAAATTTTTGTCTGACATCTGAATGTTTGTCAGTTAAATCTATCAGTGTGGAGTGTTGTCTTTGTTTTGTGGCTGTAGACCACATACTGTAGGACTAAACTATAGCTATGATTTTTTTTTTTTTTTTTACATTATATGTGTGGTCTGTCATGTTCTGAAAATAAACCATTTTAAAATCTTGCACAGTGAACCAGGCATCAGCGGTGACAGAGATGGAAATAACCTAGTAACTAGGAGTCGGCAGGTGTGGCTACATATAAAGAAAGTGATTTCACAATAAAAGTCCAGAAATGCAGCTTAAAAATTCCATTTACTTGGAATAAATAATTCTCATGCTCCACAAAGCAACGGAGACAACAACAGTAAAGAACCTCAGCTGCATCACTGGCAGTTTTCTTGGCTTTGATGTATTTCCTCTTCTGTTCAAATTGTAGATTGTCATGCTACCGACAGGTACATGCATGGTAAAAGGTTATGCATCATCCCATTACAGCACATTAAAGTGATATGTAATGGTGTCTTTATGCTTAAGAGCCTACATTGGATATATTTCACTGAACAAGATAGCCGTGCAGGATTTTATTTGAATGCCGTGTTGTCAAACAGAGTGGGATTAAAACGTGAAGCGGTGAGCTGCTTCTAGTCTGTGTGGTGATTTACTCCACTTGAAAGAGAGTAAATGCTGAAGGCTCTACAAGCTGTATAGACAAATAACAGCAAGTGTTTTCCATCTTTATTTCAAAAACATTTTTAGATCAGATGTTTCAGTTGTGTGAAGTTGAATGAAAAGATATTTTCACAACCTTCTCTCTGTTGGTTATAGGTCAGGTTAGATATTCTTTCAAACTGCACCAGAGTTTACTTCAACAAAACTAATTAGGAGGATCAGGGTTCACTTTCCGTCCACATCAGACACCTCCCCAAACGATCTAGACTTTATAGGAAACAAGCAGTTTGATCAAAGTGGATTAAAAAGAGCTGGTGTGAAGCCACCTTTAATCGGCATTTGGAAACAGTTTGTCTTATTTCCACAGGTTATCACTGATCTGAACTATCTGAGTAGAATGCATCAACAAACGGCCAATATTTAGTGCAGTACTAAGTTAAAACTGATTAGTATCAAAACAAACTTTTGAACACAGAACATTTCATAAAGACTATATTTGGTTAAGCAAGAAGAAATTCTTTTTTTTTTTTTACTCTTATTTGTAATTTTATATAGAAAACAACTAAAACAAAAGTCTAATGAGTCTTGTAGATGGATTTAGGGGAAATAAGTTTAAAAAACCCCCAAGGGAATAACGGATACTTCAGAAAAAAATATTATTGAGGCTCACGCTAAAAAATAAGCCATGGTTAAAATAAAAAGCTGGGGTTTCCCGCTGTGATTTAGCACATATACTCCCACATGGTATTTTTACTACAGTTAAGGACGGTAAAGTCACTCCTCTGCCATAATCCTGTGCAAGAGAACTAAGACTTTAATGTATACAGCAGTGCGGATGCCGATAGCGACATCAAAGGGCCCGCTTTATGAAAAGTGCTTCATGTCAGAGGGATTCAGGAATCATAATTGTAATGCAGAGGATCCGTCTGGCCTGGAACAGCTTCCTCTCCTTTAAACAACAGTGTTTTTAATGCAAGAAGGAAAAGAGCATCGGTGGCGCTGGTGTTCCAGTCGGCAGATGAGGGGACAATAAACTTGGTAGTAATTGTATGGCTTCTGACTTTCATTTGTCCTCCAGCTCAAGCGGATTTACAAATTAATCTGTCAGAGCTTCCTCTCTGATCGGGGGAAAGGTGCTGAAAACACAAGCTTCCTTCTGTGCTCCACACATAATCTTGGATAGAAATGGGAAATAATCTTTTAAGAAAGCTGGCTGTTTATTACATTAGGTATCATTAGATTTTATCCCAACTTGACTACTGCAACCTCCAACCAGACCTCTCTAAAACTGAACTGCTTGTCTTCCTATCCAAACTATCAGCATCCAGAATCAAACCTATGTTTTTGCTGAATCAAAGGGAGTCAAGGACCAGTTGATGTGAACGTATTATACAAAATTCACATTTTGAATGTTTTTCTTTGGGTCTCTACTGCTTCTGAAAACGGCACAAATGCATAAAAAACAAAATGGGAAAAAAATAAATTAATGTTTTTCGTTATCTGGAAAATAAACCATTTTTAAAACTTTCCGAATGTAACATAACAAATCACCAGGCACTGCCCCTCACCTAACAACCCCAGTCAAGACCAGTTGGTTACCTAGCAACCCAAGCTGAGCTAAAGGACATTTGGTCAGCTGGTTTTACTGATGTATGCACTATACAATGTCTGCTGGAAAAGAAAAATGTTTGTCAATGACTTACCATTGAGAAGTTGTGGTTGTGCAGGAGGCTCAACTTCTGCTTATCAAAGAGTTATGTTTAGATAATTGCTCCTCTGTTTGCAGCCATTTGCATGTGCAAATGTAAACATTGAGTTGGGGGCGTGGCCAGCAGCAATTTGTTTGAATTTAAAGGGACAAGACCCCAAAACAGCTCATTCTGAAAGGAAGTGAACACAGGCAGAACTGACGAAACTGAAATCTCGTTTGTTTTGTATGGATACTGCTACTTTTGCTAGACTATCTTGTCAACAAATTTTCTTTGTCTTTTCTAGATCTAGAACACACAATAAAGTCATGTATTCTCCATTGTTGTTGTGTTTCAGGGAGCTAGAGTAGAAGATTAAACTGAGAGGTTGGACCTGAGCTCAGGCTAAATGAATTTAAAACATGGAACTCAAGCATGTCGCCTGCAGAGTATTTTAAAATCTAAGCCTTTTTCATCCATTTCCTGCTTTTTCAAGTGATGGAATGACTCTAGTTTTTCTTCCCTGCTGTAAAATGTTGAGCTGTGACAAAAAATCTGATCAAAAGCTGATATTTAATAACCATATGGGACATATATTTCTGTGAATGTGGTGTCGTTGCCCAGGGGGCTGAACAGAGCCTTTCCTTTCCCCAATTATGTTGTCACTTTTTTACCCAGCTTTCACTTTTCAACATCTTCATGTTCTTGCAGTTTTTCTCCAGCTCTCTTTTCTGCTCCTGTTCCCGCGCCAACAGTCCACTGATTTTCCTCACATCTCTCCTTCCTGTCTCACTGTCATGTGTTCAAGGTATCAGCTTGTTTTCTGACTGAACAGTTCGGTTCATTTAAAAATTTCTCTGGCCCTAAATTTGCATGAATGCTGTTTGGTTTCATTACTTTTTGTGCTTTTAATGTACCTGAACAATAAGAGGAAAGATCAGCCCTTCCCAATGCCTGCCATGTTTATCGTTGCTTTTAGGTTGTGCTGATAAGAGTTTTGGTTTTCCAAATGCAGAAAACTTTGCTCTTGTCTGTCCACAGAAAATAATTATTCAAATTTTGGCATCTGTTCAGATGCATGTTTGCAAACTTTTTGAATTAAAGATACTACCGGAGCCTGTAAAGCATCAATTTCACTCATTTCTGTCTGATCTTGGGGAGAATTTGCAGAGACTTCCACTCCTGGAAACATTTGCAACCATCTTAAATGTTTTCCACTTGTCAAGATTCCTTCTTTCTGTGGATTAATAGTTTGGAAATGTTCCCCGTCTGCTTATACATAAACTTGGTTTTCCCTAATTAGTAGTATGAAAGGATATCGGCAAAACATTGGACTTTACCATCAAGGTCTGATGTGAGAATGTAGTTTAAACTTAAGGGCAAAAGTCTCTTATCAACATCCCTTCACTTGATTTCCACCTTAAATTGTTATCAATACATTTCACTGCTTTAGCAGAGAGTCTTCTTTTTAGCTCACTGAAATTTAGTGTGGAGTTTTGTGTTTAAATCATCAATTTTAAGCAGGTGAGAAACGATTATCAGCCTAAAAGATGTTCAATACCATCTTTACTCAGGCTAAAGAATAACTGTCCTGTTCAGGCTGTGTTAACAGATTTATTTCTAGGCTTAAAAGGCATAATAGTGCCTGCAGGCACCATTCGGTTTAATATTCAGTGTAGATGTGACTAAACCAGGAATATATGATAATGGGTGCAATGTAAATAAATTACTCCGGTTCTATTCAGTGGCGGCCACAGGGCTCCGAGTGAGGACAGGAACCATTACTGTGACGGATGTGAACCGGAGCGACGGGCTCATCGCGGCCCGCTGCGCTCGGAGACCCAAACAGGCAAGTCGGGAAATAAAAGCCGGGCTCAGAAAACCTCCTGGGAAAAACAAAATACCACAGACGCGGGAAAAAGAGGTGAGAGTTTCTGCCTCCCTCCAGACCACATTTTTACGATCCCATTATATCATCTCTGCAGTGGGAAGCTGTGATGATGAGAGGAAGGGATATTCTCTGCAGATTTAGTGGTCAGGACAGTGAGGAGATGTATATTCACTTTATGGTCATTAGCCGGCGAGAAAAGTGCACCTTCGCTGCAGCTGCTTTGGCGCTGCTCCCAATTGGTTGGAAAGAGATAGCATTCCCCTCGAAGGATCATTTGAATCCCTGTAAATACTGCTATCAGCTGGGCCTGGAAAGACACATTCATAATCACAGCTGCCGTCCGACCTGCTTGAATTTATACTGGATTTAAAAGAAATTTATTTTAATATCATAATATAATAATTTCCAAATATTTTTAGAAATAAAAGGTGTGTAATTCAGATTTTTAGTATCTTTTTTCCCTTATATTACGATTTTTGTTCATATTTAATACTGTTAATACTGCAAAACAATGAAGGACACTTTACTGCTGCAAACTCCTTCATAAGCTTTCACTTGATCAAATGTATTCAGTAAATTGAAACAATATTAGCATTAAAGAGGATCCACATTTTGCACATTTTTCCATTTGGATTTGTACTACTTGCAAAGAAATACCCAGCTGTTTATTGTCAATAAGTTAATGTTTCATGGTATGTGGAAAATGATCTGTTTTAAAAATCTTCTGACTGTAATGTCACAAATCAGTAGGGACTGCTCATCACCCAGCAACCTCAACGAAGTCCGCCTGTTGCCTAACAACGCAAACTGAGCTCTAGTACTTTTGGTCAGCTGGTTTTACTGCTACATGCACTTTAAACTGGCTGTTGGAAAAGACCAGGGTTGTTGATTCACCATCCTGAAACCACGTTCTTATTGGTTGTGCAGGAAATTCTACTTTTCTGCTTTTCTAAGATGTACAGTTATAAAATTGCACACTACTTTGCAACCATTTTCACGTCTGAGTGTAAACATTGAGTTGGAGGCGTGGCCAGCGGCAGCTTATTTGGATTTAAAGTGACAAGAGACACTAAAAAAGCTAACCCTGAAAGGAGCTAAAAATACCACGAAGCACTGCTGCCAGTTACACAGACATACCCAAATGCTACCTCACATCTCACAACCTCAGCAGACTAGTACAGTGCACACAGGAACATTTAACATTTATTTTTGTCACATTTGGAATCCCATAGTTTTAGCATAATTTCCACTGTGACTTTTTTTTGTCTGTTTACCTTTCTGGCTGACCGTAAAAACCTGAGGCTAGATCATCACAGAAACAGTTTGTCAAACACAAAATGCACTTTCTTCATGACCTATAATAAAATTGAATAAAATGAACTTGTACAACGCTATAGTGGAAAAGTAAGTACCTTTCCATTAGCAAATGGGATTGTTTTCAAGACTAAATTAAAAGTGAAAACATTCACCACTGATGATTTTTGTTTAATTTATCAAAATTTAAATCACGTTGTCATTGAAAGAAGCTAAATTGACAGATCTTTAAAATTTCATGCCACTTTTCTGATTTTATATTGTATTTATTTAAATTTCTTTAATTTAATCTGCTTTTGTTTTGACTAAATTCATCACATTTCATAAAATAGTTTTAGTTACTTTCATTGCCCAGATTTTATGTATAAATTAACATAATAATGCAACTTTATTTTACAATTTTCCCATTTAGATTGAACTCTCCAGTCTTTCTTCCACAGTTTTAATTGAAGCCAAAAGTATTTTGGCATTAATTTAAACTAGTACACTGTGATTTCTGCTTCTTGTTGCCTCCTCTCTCTGCAGCTGTGAAACATTGCTGCAGCTTAATTACTGTGTTCATTTCATCAGGGCATTGTTCCTCTGAACAAAGCTGAAGAATAGCAGATGGCTCGAGCTAAAACACGCAAATATGCACAAACAGACAAATCACACAACCAACAATTGTTGCCTCATAGAGGTATGCACATTTGTTTCTAATTAGGACTCGTTTCTTCTTCTTCTTTTTTTTTTTTATACACAGTCCAGCTCACCTTTTGTCACGTAACCCCTTGGTCTGAGATGCACAGAGGGCAAAGAGCTGTCGGGTAGCTAAGGCTGAGGTATGTGACACAGAGGAAAAATGAAACATGAAAACTAAAAGTAAGGAAGGAAGCGAAAGGCAGGAAGGAGGCAGCAGAATCACCTTGTGAAACATTCCTCTGTCAAAAGCTCCTCAGATTTATCAACCCAGTTTTCTTCCTGCTTCTCTCCTCAGATAATTGGAAGGAAGCGTGTGTGCACAGAGCCATGGGGGAGACAGAAAACATATTTTGGCAGAGCCTGACAGGTTACACAATGATAGAAAAAGCAACAAACGCTGTCAGGAGACAATAGCGGCTGAGTCGGTGAGGAGCCACACTGCGTTATCTGCGAGTCTGAAGAGCACAACCCAGAGTTCAGGGGTGAATGTAAACGTGTTTTTTGCCTGATTGCGTCTGTGTGTGTGTTTACGTGGCGCCCAGGCGGTGTCCTTGCAACAATGAGACCAGCAGATTGACTGCTGTTAAAGGTCACAGCTTAATTATCTGTAGTAACTCAGCCGCCGCCGTCTCCTCCGGTCGTAATGCAGTTAGAGCGCTAGTCCACTTCAAGTGGAGAACAAACCACCGCTGAAGTGACTGCTTTGACATTTAAACAGGGGATCCAACAATGTTCTTTAAAGAGAGAAAAAGCTTTATTTAGTTGTCCGATGATGGTTTTTATAAAATAATGAGCCACTTATGAAAGCACTTATGTACAATGTTGAGCGTGAATGCCAAAGCCAACTTCTCAGAGACAAGCCCACATTTCAGTCATTAGCATTTCAGATGTAAAAGCCAAAAACAAGCAGTTGCCCTTCGGTTTGCTGTGAATATTCAGGAGGATTCATCAGAAGCGTCAGGCAGGAAAATAATGTAATTAATTTGAGCAAATCTGAACCAAAAAAAACCCATCTCAGTTTAGACACAAACATAAAAATATCTGAATTATCTGTGACTGAGATGTCTGCTTTACCGTCACATCAGCCAGCATTGGAGCTCCATAGCTCACCCATCATTTACATTAGAGACATGATGTAAAGTTATAGCAGGTCACAGAAAGTTGGATTTTAAAGAACCGAATTACCATCTTAACCCCTTTTACGATATTTACACGTTGGCTGTTTAGATTTTATGCCTTTGACTTTTTGTTTTTAGTGGAATGTTCAGCTCAATGCGGTGATGATGTCACACTCAAGGTTTTATAAAAAAAATGAGAAACTTGATTTACACAGCTTTTATGTTTATAGTTTTATCCACACATGTATAGATTGCATATCAAAATTTTGTCTCCGATCATTTAGTATGTCTTTCTCTCATGTAGGACTTATGGTTTTCTGTCAAATCCTCTAAGAGTGCAGAGCAGGCACCTCTCACTGCCTTTATGTTTCAGCTCTGAAGCTTTCTTTCAAATCTAAAACTGTAGGGTGTGTTTAACCTTCCATATGTCACACACAAAACTCAACAGACATGAAAAATTTCACAAGTGTGACCACAAAAAGACTTTGCTACTCATGGTTCAAGAACATTTTTAACGTTTCGCACAGTGACGGTTTGTGTGAAGTTTAAGTTCTTGTCTGTCTTTGGTAAGTGAGAATCATCATGGCAACTGATGACTCACCATTTTCTTAGTTGCATATTCTTTTCTTAGCAGCTCTTTATTTACCATAATCCATCAATAAAGTTCTAACTTATTAACATGAATATCAGAAAGAAGTTGAACTAAGTTGAATCAGGAATGCAGGAAAATGAAAGACTTCCTGTTTGTAACCAAGGAAATTCTAAAAGACTAATTAAATCCCCCCCCCCCCCCCCAAAAAAAAAAAAAACACACGGACATGAATTCCTTCTTTTTATGTGTTTCTATTCAGCAAAGTTTTTACTTTTTTGTTTTGTTGATGCCCGACATCTGTTGTGTCTTTGAGTACATGAGGCATTAACTGATCCTCCAGATCAATTTTGATTGAAACAAAAGAAAAGCAGAGCTTGAGGAAAAGATTTGACAAACAGACTCTTAAAAACTAGCAGCTTGATGAATTAAAATGGAGTTTCAAAATGTATCGATCTATTAAACTCGTAGAAAAATGGCTGACTGGAACTTTTTCTTGGACAGTCAGTGAAAGTGTTCTGAATTTCTAAGAGGTAGAAACTCTATGAAGGTTTCTGTGAAGGTCTTCAAGCATGAAGACTCATTTTCTGGATATGGACTTCAGTTTTTTTTCCAACAAAGTTACGATTTGACAACAAATATTCTTGTACTTGTCATCTAGAATTTCACTTCTGACAGCAGCAGCATGTTGGAGTCGCTGTGCTGTTAGTTCTGATTCTTTTTTTTTTTGGTGTTTGGATGTTTGAATAATCATTCTTCTGATTTTGGATGCTGTGTAGCCTGCAGGAGTTTTGCTCTTAGTTTTTTTGCTTTTGGACAGTAGGGATTCGTAACCATGGCAACAAGGTATGGTCTTTACAACTGCAAGCAGCTGATTAGCATCTCAAAACTGGTGGAATATCATCTCTGCTGTCTGTATATTGAGCTGTTAGCATGTCAATGACAGCTACAGTGTCTTCAGTCAGAGGCTTTTCAGATGTGATGTAAGAGTGACTGCTACTGGTCCTACCCACATCATTTCCCATCCACAACTCTTTGAAAATACATTTCTTTTAGGGATAAAGTGTTCTGGGAGTGACTATGTAAATCTTGAAATTTAAACTAATAAAGAGCCAAACACCCCGTGTTGTTTTTAATCCCCTGCTTAAGACCTGCCTACTGCTACCTTCCTAAAATAATAATGGCCTAAGTCATTCTTTGCCAAAAGTGTTTTTCTTTTCCTTTTTCTTTCATCCTTTAACTAGACTGTCATTTAGCAAAAAAGGTGCTCTTTTGTTTTGTTTTTACAAAAAAAATATATCACTTTTGGTAAAAATAACGTACGCCATTATTTTAGGAAGGTGATGATATTTGAGTATTTGAGTTCATCCTTTGTTAGCCAGAATTTAAAAGTTAGAAGTTTTTTGTTTTTTTTCAAAGTTCTCTAAAGATAATTGATTAACTGAATAAATGATTTCTCCACTGGTCATGAAAATGCGGCTCATTTGCAGCCTCAGACAGATGAATATAGGCAGACAGATGGATAAAATTGACTCCAACAGTGGCTCGTCAGCAGGATTGAACCCTGGCACGTCCTTCTGGTGCTGAACTTTGTGTTATTGATGTTGTTTTACCGACATTACTTGACACTGAATTTGGCGGCGGCTCTGATCAGCTTCAACCTGGACACCTCGGCGGACCCCAGCTGATGTTTTATTCACCACCTCTGAGATAAAACGAGCCGACATAAACCACGTCCTGCTGTTGCTGGGACGCTCACCTGCGATGCCTCGTAATAAAGCTCCCTCTGTCTGTCTGCATCAGTCCGCTGCTCCCCCACCAGTTGTCTGTACCAGCTGTGAGTGTCCAGCCTGCTCTGGCTCCTGGAAGCCATCATGGTCGCGTATGTGAGAGCCTGGATGAAAATGAGATTACAAGCTGGTTTAATGGTGTCATTTAAAATCACGCAGAGTTACTAGAATGGATGGAGCAACACTTCTGTCTGGATTTTCTCTGCTGTTTGCTGAAATGATGATGATATTCTGTGTTGTAAGAGTCTTTTTTGGACCAGTTTCATTTCACTAGCTGTTAAAAAAAAGCTTAAAAAGCAGGTTTTTGCTGTCGTTGGAATTAAATTATGGAATCATGAAAGCATGGACTTACGAGAGGGTAATTTGATAAAGGGGTTGTATTATGTAAAATCAACTTTTTTGAGCTTTACATTATGTTATAATGTTATTTCCGCATCAAAACACACCTGGAGTGTTGTCTTGATTCTATCATGCATGCTTGAGAAGTACTTTAATTTCCCATGGCAACCATTCAGCTGTACAAAACGCTGGGTGGACCTCAATTATTAATTCAACTAAAATCTTAAAGAAAATTGATGTGTTGACCTAATCACAGCATATCCAGAAATTCTGTCAAAACTGAAAACAAACTAAAAGAGTTATTATACTAAGTCAGTATTTTTAGTGTCAGTAAAAATTTAAATCCCCTCTTCAAAGGAAAGAAATCGACTTTTAGTTTAGTGGAGTTCAGGAAGATGTCGTCATAGAAACATCATACAGTCTGATAAAGCATATTTACAGCCAATTACTGCAGGATATTCTCAAATGTAACTCTTAAAAGATTGTATATTTCATTTAACCAATAACATTTTCACTAAGTTTCATTTCCTATATAGTAAAAGTGAATTCAGCTGCTGTCTTCTCTTAATCCACATCTGTTTGCATTATTAACGCCTCCTCCTGTTTCTCCATTCAGCTCAGCGCTCAGTCGCCTGATTAGGAAAGAAAGAAAACAGTGTTTGATTTATCCACTGCCACCAGCAAGCTGAGCAATCGTCCGCCCCGCTATTGGCTATCAAGGGCATCGCTGATCTGACTATAAATAATCAATTATTTCAGCTAATGACCCTATAAGATCCCCCGTTAGACGAGGTCAAGCTTCCACTTGGCAGGCGCGCCGCCGCCCCTGCCGAGCCGACAAGTGATCCAACATTAGCGGGCTTCAACACGTCCTCTTGGCCTCCCTGACCGAGTGAAGGATCGGCTCTGCTCGGCTGTGACGGAAAACTCTGGGTCAGGGCTGTCTCTTCAGCCCCTCTGTCCTCCTGCGCGGTCAATCTAAAGTCTTTTTATACATTGAGAGTGTAGAAAGTGGCAGAAAGAAAAGAGGTCAAACTGTCCTCCATTTAGAGCAGTGATGTCTAATGTTTTGTACAGTTTCCTTACTTAAGATATATATATATTTTTTCTATTCTAATGTGTTTGGAAACCCTTAACTGTATTTAGACCATCTTAATTATTGGATGTGACTAAGTCTGTTTTTGAGTAAAAAGTTGCTAGAGATTTGTGGCCCCTGCTTAGCATTAAAAGCCAAAAATAAAAATAAAAACACGGACAATGAAAGAAAAGCACTTGTTTTGTACTTAAAATTTTCTATTTAAGATATAAATTTGTCAAAGAAAATTTTATACAAATAAAAACACAAAAACGCTCCATCTGAGCTCCACTTTAACCTGGACAGACTCACATAGAGAGAAAATGTATTTGGCAAATAATAATCTTTGGCACTCGGATCCCGACACAAGACACAGCACTGGTAACCACAGCCAGAGAGGACGAGCCTCTGTGGATAAGGAAGAGAGTGTTCCCCCCCCCCCCCCCCCCCCCCCCAGGGCCCCGACACTGGTGGGTGGTGGAGAGAATGCTGAAAGACTGAAGGGTGCTGAAGAAGTCCAGAGTTGAAGGTGGAGAAAGGGGTGGAGGTGGGTGGAAGCTTAACCAAGGAGCAGGTGTAGAGAGGATGCCGGACTTTATGGAGGAAGCGAAGCCTGATGATTGGAGGAGATGAGGAGAAGACCGGAGCCAATAGGCCTTGAAGGAGGAGCTTAATGATGTGATTGGCTGGGTAGGTGAGATGAAGAGTTTTCCAGTTTGAATTTAAGCGTATGCTTCATTTGCTGGAATAGCATATAAACCATTCCTAAATAGCATCTAGGGCCACTGAAAACTACTCAGAGGGCTGCAAATGGCCCCAGGCCACACTTTACACACCCCTAATTTAGAGTCTGCTGACTCTCTAATACATTTCCATGCTGTATCTCTTGTACGTTCACATTCAAATGATGGGAAGGCGTGGGCATTTATAGTATCGTTTGTCATGTATCGTGAACAATTTCTAATCCTGAGAATTTTGATTAATCGCTGTGATAAATTTCAGTTATTGATGGTAAATGAAAAACAAACTGACAGAATGACCAGAAATATTATTTTTGCTATTTTCTACACCGTTTGTTCGGTTAGATCAGCAATAAGTATTAGTACATTTAAATTCAGCTACAGTGTGGAGTTTAGTGATATAAATCACCTTTTTTAAGTAAGTGACCTCCTGAAGAATCCTATTTCATTTTTTTTGTTTGTTTGTCAGGAACAATATTTGTGTTTCTGGCACTGTCAGTTACCTGAAACAAAAGTAATAAAATAGTTTTTAGAATAATTTTGTCATTATCACAATAGTACCGCGATAAAGGTTGAAATATTTTCTCATTCATCCATCAAACTGGAAACGTTAGCATTCATTTGGAGCCATTTTCTGGAGATCTAATGTTTTTGTGTCACATTCTCCTCTCGGTTTGTTTAGCTAAGTCCTCCACTGGGGTTCTGATAAAAATGTTTTAAAATCTTATGAACGAGGAATAAAGACATCGGGAGTCATCAGTTGTTCTTCACTAAAACACAGTTGCTCCCTGTTGGTGAAACATAATGTGTGAACATACGTTTGAGCTAAAATCCATCATAAATTACTTTTTTTTTTTTACTAAACCCACAGAGAGACTTTAAAATGTTGTTTGGGAACCAAATTAAGATATCACTGCTCTGGCATCTTAAATAAACCCAAATAGCTTCTTTTTTTTTAATTAGTTTATTTTTTCGTCCAATGTGTTTAAAAGTCTTCTGAATTTTGCAACTCCCCACACCGAGAAGTCAAATGTCAAACATGATGGATGGAATATAGAACACAAACTGCAGTTTCTTTAACTTCACCTCACATTTCCACCCCACTAAGCACCTCGTCTCTGTACCTTCCCCTATAGACTAGCGGCAGCAGCAAGTAGTAAACAGCTGGTGGAACACCAGGTCTGCTGAGCTCCTAAGAACGGTCCTAAACGGCATCATGGAGAAGAATTGTTGTAATGATGTACTGAAGGTAGGGGTTCTTAAAGACAGAGGCCTGTTTCAAGGCATCAAATTGCAAAGCTAAATTTATTTTTAGTTGTTTTTGATATATACAGCATTTTCATAAGAACTCAAGGCAACATAGTTACTTGATTCTGTTATAAAAGAGCACTCTGTGCCTGAAATCAACTCACCGACTGAAAAATAAGAATTCTGACATTTATTCTCACAGTTCTGAGGCTATAGTAAGAATTTTTCAATTAACTTAAACCTAAATCTACCAGATGTACTAAAAGTTAGAGTTTACAGTACATTGTTTTATTTTTGCCTCTCTTAATAAAAGAGAAGAGAGTACTGGCTCCAGACAAACCAATAAAGTATTTCAAGTATGGTAAAATCCATGTTGTTCATGCAGTTCACTGTTGATCATTAATTCTGCAACTATATTTTTACTATCCTGAATAGTAATTTAAAATAATTACAGATATCTTAAGTAATTAATATGTCTGGTCATAAACCCATTTCAGATGTCTGGAATATAATGTAATGACTTGCCATATAAGCCACGTTTGCACTGACTATGGTTCTGTTTGTTTTCGGAGATGCAGCCTGATGAAACACCTCAATAAACCTGGTGGAAAGTGGAGCAAGGGTGGTGCAGAGAGGTCTAGACTTAAAAATGAGTTTTGGAAACAGGTGCAGTAAATGTTAAAATGTATTAACTTTTCCACAAAAATGAACTTGCAGTTTTAAACATCAAATGAGGCCAAACCACTGTTCTGTCAAGTCAGAGAATTGTGTGATGTTATGGTACAATGTTGCGTAACTTAAATATTTTCATGATAAGACGCCCCATAACTAGGAAACTTTGTTTCATGTGTTTAAATTCCGTAATATTAAAAAGTACTTTATCTTAAAGGCAATAGGTCATTATCTAAAGTGGACCAGTCTAAGACATGAAACTCCAGAAACTGAGTCCCACTGCCGCCCTGTGTTATGGAGATTTGAAGTAACTTTGGCTGAAATAAAGCAGTGTGTTGCATCATTAACTGCATAGACATTATGCAGTTAAATCTACCTTTTAACTTCATGTAAATGTGAAACAACTGAGATTTAATCTTAACTGTATTACTGTCTGCTGATGGCTTGGAAGGTAGCATAGCATTTGTGTGGCATTTGTGTCTTGTAATATCATGATGGATTGACTGGCTGATGAAATCTGCTGAATCACATGGACTCACCTTACACAGTGACCAATCAAGCACTCAGCAGGGGAAATTAACTTTCAGATAGCAAGTTTCAGCTTGGTTGGTCCAGTTCTGACCTGCAAGATGTCCGATGACCCCTCCCAGCGGGTCTGTTTCTCACCTAGGGCGCGCCAGATGCCCGTCGACCCGTGGCAGCGGCCAGCGACTGTTTATCAATCAGCCTCGGCGTCCGCTCCAGCCTCCACCACCTGTCCCACTCTGTCAGTGTCAGAACACATTTTCGGGAGCAGGCCAAAAAGCAAGCGGATACATTGAGCTACTGGCTCGCAGGAGGGTTTCTTCATGGGTCATTATGTAGCAGAAGAGCGGGCTGTTAACGAAGCCATTACTGCAAGCGCTTGGGGCCTTGTGTGGATCTGGTGGGGGGTCTGCTTCTTGGCCGTGTTTTGAGTTTATTCAATTATATCTTATCATTCGGGATCATGTAAGTGCAGAATGTCCAGTTGGATGGGATGAGGGAGACTTGGCAAGAAGGCTTCCTGTCTCATCCAGCTTCATTAAGGCCTTTAGAAACAACCTTCAAAGAAAAACAGCACAACAGATTCCAGAACTGTTTTAATGTCCATTTTCTTTTGCCCTCCAAAGACAAAAAAGGATCTACATGAAAGACGCAATTGTTGGTTCAAGGTGTTTTAAATTTGCCCCTTTCATTTTGTCATATGGTCTCTAATTGGGTTTAGAAATTTTTATCTGGGTTTGATTGGTTTTAAACCTTTTAATTATCATTCTGACTGTAGATTTGAGCAAGTGTAATGGATACCTTTTGTCTTCTAGCCAGTTTCTCATATAGAAAGACATCTTCTGCTCTAGTTGAGTCATATGTTCTCTTGTGTTTCCCATTTTGAAGAGTGAGCAAGAGAAATGTGTCACTACGTCTGATTATATTTACACTCCGGGGGAAACAGGAAGACATAAAAGTTTCAAACTAGACTGATAGACGCTGTGAGGTGGAACTGTGTTCCACCTCACAGCGCTAGTGTCTTGTTTTGCTTCCTTACAGAAGTGAGGTAGGTGTCAATTATTTTGATGGCTATAATATAGCAGAGAAGCAGAGTAGGTGCGTAGGAACACATAAAGAATCTCAGACTGATTAGCTCTTCACCAGAGAACCCTTGAGGAAAATGATGCAGAGCGCACCTCGGGCTCTAAAGCTATCTGTTTTGAAAACTTTGAGTGCGGGCCTCCATCATCCCTCGGCTGCGTTTCAATGAAGACATTCATCCTTTTGCTAATGCATCAATAAAACTGCTCATATATTCGGACAGTCCAGTAAATTTTGATTAAAGACCTCGAACATTCCCGGTGCCTGATGGTCATCTGAAAAGAAAGCTTCACATCATAAACCTGCTATACAACCTCGGGGTGAAACATAAAACACCTTCTATGATGCTCCATGCAGAACCGTGGGGCCGTGGTTGAAATATTAACTTCCAGAGACGGAGATAAAAGCCGGGGTTTGCTAATTTATCTAAAATGCTAATATTTTCTCAGGATAGAATAATTTAACACAATTAAAATCCTTCACACTCCGGACCACTGATAAAGGTGTTTTGTGTCCTTTATGCTAAGCCTCTTGAATGCTAAGTAATGTCATTTATTCTTATCTTGAGCTGTTCCAAACTTCAAATTATATTATTAATCTCTAATCAGACTCAGGTGAAAAGTTCCAGGAATTACAGCAATTTATAACCTTAGACAGATGGAGATATCTGCATGTTCTATAAACAGAAATACCAAACATTGGCAATATTTTGGTTTAAAACTATCCTATATTCCTAAAGACACTTGTAAAGGTGCACACACCCTTATTATTTCAACTTTATTCTTGTGATGGTATGACTTCTCTTTTTTTTTTTTTTCTTAGCATTGCCCTAATACGCTGTCAGTTCAAAATACAGCTTTAAAATGCATCTTTGAAATGTGTTGAGAGGTTTTGATTATAATTTGTTTTAGAAATCCTAAATTTTGTTATTTTGTACAACTTATTGCCCCATCATTGTGGTTTAGCTTGACTTCCTCCCTCCTTTGATTGATTGATTGATTGATTGATTGATCAGACAATTGATTGATTGTCTGAACCCGTTCCAGTTGTACGCTCTCTGTTGGTAGAATCCGAACCTGTTCAGTTTTTTTAGCTATTCATCTGTTTGAATTCTCGTTCTGGGTTTTCTTGGACAAATCATGTCTGTTGGTTTCTGTTTGTAGATTCCACCTGTGAAAACACTTTACCCTGAAATATGACTGACTCAACAAACACTTTATGTAAAGCCCCCAGTTGGGCAGTTTCTAGGAATCCTTTGGGATCTTTGCTACAAAGCCTCATAGCACATAAAGTTTAGTCAATATAACCCACATCCTGCCCAGCATTAACTTTGAGCCAGTTCTGGTGCCGCCATTCATCACCGCTTAGAATAGGAAGTATAAAATCTGCTGACATCAGGTCTGCTGGCTGCCCAGCTCCCTCTTGACCTTCTACTACAAATCCCATTTTGTATTTTGCTCCTTTTTGGGGGGATAAAAAAGTTGATCTGATGATGCTGCAGGATACACACTGCCCGCCGGCTGGAGGTAGACAGGTGGGTCACAATGTAGTATTTATGACTCAGTAGTGGAAGAAGGAGTTTGACTTTCTGCAACACTGTGGATTCATGTCTCTGCCATCGTTTGTCTTTGAGTTTGGCCTCAGTTATTGTACAGTTTCTGTCTCTGTTCATATACAGGTGCTACGCAGTATTTTGTAATCTCAAAAAAAATAGACATTTACTTCAATAATAGAGGAAGGGAATCATCTGTATTATATAGATTGATACCAGACAGAGTAATTATTCATTGTGTTATTTGTGGTTATCGTGAATGGAAATTAAAAAATTCAGCTTAAGACTTTCTTTATATAAACGTGTGTGAAATGACAACATTCACTAGAATATACATTTGAATCTTTAGTTATCATGCTGAAGCAGTTTTAAGACGCTGAGTCACTGTTGTGGTTAGCTGCTGGTTTCTCATCTAACATTAAACTCCTGATGTTTTTCTGGGACAAAATATGAGAGATTACAAGATAGGAGATAAAGTTCCTGCAGGCACCCCAGATAAGAACTGGTGTGTCTGATAAGTTTAATCTTTTCTGTGTGTTGGAGTCTTTGAAGTCTGCTGGTTTTGATGTGCTGAAATGGAAACTCATTTAACCCTCATTGACTCAGACACTGCTCATACGCAGGTTGAACAATATTGTTGCAATACTCAAACATAAAAGGGCTCTTCTGTACATAATACATGGAGCTCAGAAAAAAAAGCTTTACATCTGGAAAAAGATTTATTGATTTATTGGGTTGAAGAAAAGACTGACAATTATTTAGGGGACAAATTATGGTAGCCTTAAGAACATATTTGTATAAATCTGTAGAAAAGGCTCAACTGATAACTTTGCGTTAAAAGATATTTATAGCAAAATATTAGGAATCTCATAGTTATCAGAAGAACCAATACTGAAGAAAGCTTCTCTTTTAATGGAATTTAATTTTGGGGGGTATAACAATAAAAACATCAGAATTTAAATATTCTGCCTCTTGAAAACCACCTTTAACTGAAAAGTTAGTTGTGCCAACCCCAAATCACTAATCATAAACATTAGTTTAGTTAACGCTAAAGCACTACACTAACACTGTACGTAGTAGAAGCAAACACGAACTGCTGTGTATAACCATATACAGTTAATAATTGAAGAATTAAAAGTGGCCTGAGGATGAAGCCTTGAGGAACCCCATATGTGATTTAATTTCCAAATAACATAAGGAAGTGGTCTGTCAAGTAATTAGCAATATTTTCATGCTCTCTGCTGTGGAAGTTTTAAACCACATGCAATTGCTTCATAATCCCCCCTTTAAAAAGTTTATTGAATAAAAATAAAAGGCCACAAAATTAAACATGGTGAAATCTAATTGAGCTGGTTCTTTTTATTTAATTTAAGAGACTTTTCATGGTTATTGTCCAACATTTTCTCTACCTTAAATTATTAATTTGCTCCTGCAATAATGATATTCTTTTTTTTTTTACATATTTAAATAAACATCAGCACAAAAAATTGACAGCTGGTGCTCTTTTTGAAAATATTTGAAAATAAAATAATCAATAATTTACCTCTCAAGCTTTACTGAAGCTGTAATCAAACTGTAATCCATATCAGCAAAGGTTCATTAACCCTGTTCAGCAGACTGCTTCATGTTGGGGAAACTGTGGCATGCTTGGCTCATTTCATTCTAAATTCAAAAGTTACTTCCTTTCTTCCTGAGCTGGTAAAGATTTCTCTTTGTCTGACAGTTGGAGACGCACGGTGACTGTGAATGACGGTGTCTGGAGGTGCTGGGGTTCATGGTAAAGCTATGGCATGCAAATTAAAACTGTTCATTCAGCCTTTGTCTTGCAGCTGTTCTCACCTTGTGGATGCTGCAAACTGACTAAAGATGCATTTTTCTCTTTTTTTTGGGTAAATCAAAAAACATTCTGTAATTTTGATGGGGTTTTTTATTAGAAAATAATAAAATCAATATTTCAGGAGAAACATTTTTTATTATTTCTTGATAGGAGCAACATTGAAAGCTTTATTCTCTGGATGACGGTTATGTCATTCTGAGGAGTCCGTGAGGAGCAGGAATATGTTTGCATGCATAATTTGACACGGTTACATGATATTCACACATTAACATGCAGGCCTAGTAATGTGATCACACATAACACATTAAGCTGTAGACACCTAGATGTCTACAGACCAGGATCACTTTATGAGATGTATAAAGATGATGGTTGGAGGTGCATATATAATTGTTTATTGAATGAATGTAACTGAATCTTTGAACTGTTTTAAAAAGTAGATTGTGCAAGGCAACAGATGCACTGGGTAAAAACCTCTAAGCACAGGTAAAAAATATAATGAAATATCCAGTTTTTTGTTCTGAATTGTAGCATATTTTCACTTCTCATTGGATTGGATGAAGACCTTGATCTATTGCCACGTTATGATTACAATTTGATGCATTTTAGTTCGGAACTCTTGTCACCACCAATGGATTTTCCTCCTAGAAGGCTTTCCATCAATTGTTGAGAAGCTTGTTATTGTGGTTATTCTGGTTATGAATCAGACTCTGAACAACTGGAAGATCCCTGAGACTTGTTACAGTGCAAAAGTTAAATGAGCAACATGAATGAAAGCCTGTTTGTCTGATGTAAAGTTGTCTATCATTAATTTAGCTTCATTTCCAGCCACATTTCCAATACATGTATAGAATTAACTTGAAGTGACCTCTGCATGGCAAATGGCTGTTATTTGGAGGAGGTAGCTGATGGATGCTTGTGTGCATAGGAATAACAATGCTGGTCAGAACTGGAGTAAACGTTACAGATGTTTCAATGCTCTGAAACTGTTAGTGTTTGGAATTGAAACAGTCAATCAGCCACATATTAAAGTAGCTGTAAAAACTTTATAGACAATAGTTAGTAATTGTGTGTTATTTAAGGCCTACAGACCTAGAAGTGACCAGCACATTGCAAAATACAGTTCAGGAAAATATACCTTACACCTGCTTTATAACCGTTTATTGGTTTATGAAGTTTCAACAGCTTATTACATATTTATAAGCCTTATTTTAATATTGTACCATTGTCATTCTGAGTTACAAGTCTGAACACAGTTGAAAAGGCGTAAAAACAATGATACATTCCACTAAAAATAAAATGATGAAGCCTTCTGTTATTACAATCTGCGTTACCAAGCCTAACCTTTAGTTTTATCAAACAACCAACTTTATATTTATATTCACACATTTATATTCACATGATCAGATTTTTAGTGACAGTAATAACATGGATGAAGCTGGACATTATGTCAGATCACAATAAAGACACAATAAAATAAATTTGTTTTGATTGTAGTCATGTAATACTTCAGGGTCAGTGGAAATAAAACCCTCCTCCTATGCTGTTATTCCTGACACAGCCGAGGTGACCCTTCCTCAGCTTTAAACCTTCAGCTGCTAATGAGAACAGATCTTCAGCTTCAAACTCCATACAGACTTCAACTATAAAGGTAAAGAAACTCTGCTCACTTCGTACAGTGACCTTGTTAATTATTGCACTATATGGAGATTAATGGAGGCTACGAACGTGATCTCTGGACATTTAGGAGGCTTTAATACAGAAGCAGACATCATTCAGGATTTGGAAACCCTTGAAATGTAATCAATTTTATTTTGATGTTAGAAAACTGGTGAGGTTTAAGTTTCCACACAGCTGAAGTGTTCTGTTTTACAAACACCCTCTGTTTAGATCCTATATTTTCTCCATCACTGGACATTATTTCTGTTTTAGTAGAGCTGGTACCGGATCTGAATGCTTCTGTACAAAGATTTTCTTGTTAATGTATACAGAAACGGTGAAAGTATCCTCACTGGACAGAAAGGGCTGTCTAGTTCTTTTAAAACAGATTTAGTTTTTTTTCCAAGCCTCTACTGGCTGTTAAAAGCTACTTTAAAACACTTTAATTTTCTGATCATAAACTGAAATATAAAGAATTGTTAGACTGATATGCAAAGTAAAGGAAGAAAAAAGAGCATTCCTGCCTTTTTATGTTTTATTTCTCATTATGTTTTATTCATATAGCTATATAACACATTTTTTGAAAAAAATCTGGAAAATTGCTTTATAGTAGGTCATCCTTTAATTTGAGTAAAAAAAAATTTTCTTGGAAAATGAAAGTTCATACAGTTATACAGTTCTTTAATCTGATATGGTGCTAATTTATTCAGTGATTTTTTTGAACTAACAACACTATTTTCACATTTTATTCTCTGAGTTACAGGGAGCCAGGGTAAGGACTTTAGAACTGGGAAGTTGTGCTGTATCTTCCTGGTTTTAGTGAGAACATGAGCAGCAGCATTCTGGCTCAGCTGCAGCGTTTTAGGCAGAACTATGAGGACACTGTTTCTGTAATCAATGCGACTAAAGATAAACGCATGAATGAGTTACTTTAGATCTTGCTGAGTCATTAGTGCTTTTATTCTGGAAATGTTCTTCAGGTGATAGAAGGCCGACTTTGTAACTGTCTTTATGTGACTATGAAGGTTCATGAGTCCATCGCTACGCATCAGTGTATGGATCTGAGTATGTTGCTTATGATGAACAGGACATTATTTTATCATGTTTTTATTTATTAATATAAATAATGAGGCTGAAAAAGACGCAAAACATGATTTAATTTGCAGTCATATTGCAAAAACCTCTTGCTCATTCTTATATTTCCTACCTGTTTTACTGTACAATCCTGTTTTTGCCATGTAAGCTGTCAATGAATTTTGGGTTTTCAGTGTTTAGGAAAACGGTTTTAACTCTTACATCTCAAAAAAGGCTCGTATTTAGATCCACATAGAAAAATCTCAGTCTCTACTGCTGTGGTTCCAGCATCTTGCAGCACAAAATGTATTATTTGACCATTTTCATGCAGCTGCTGATCCTCTGACAGCGATTAGGTCTTAAACGGCTTCATGGGGGCTTTAATCCACAGGTGCACAGAGTCGCCCTTGGCTACACTCAGATATTTTCTGAGAATTTTAACAGAAGCAACATTGCTCTGCTAAACAGAACAGCTGGGCTTCATCTTCCTCATTCTGCAACTGCTCAGAATGAGGATTTATTTAGGTGTTTTCCATCTACAAATAAATAATAAAATACAGTCCATTATTAAGACATGAGTGGGAGAATAAAGGAAGGTGTCATCAAAATAGTTAATAAGCCAGATGTGATGAAAAGTTTTCTTTCCCTACATGTTGGTGTTTGACAGGCTTTAATAGTGAAACAACCCATATGAGTCGGCTGTGGAGCAGCACTGTGGGTACCAGGGACACGGAATGACCTTTGAAAAACTCTCAGCATGGGAATGAAGCCATCCCTGAGTGGTACATGACAAACAGGATTATTAGGCTGTGGTGAAATTATTCCAAAATGTCCCTACCAACAAAATAACAAAAATCATAAATCCCTTCTTTCTTTTCTTTTTTTTTTTCTTTAAATCCTTTTATGCTCCGGTGATTCGTTATGCAGTAAAGTAAAGTGAAACATATTCATCCACATCTTTTAATGCTGGTGAACGTTATTCATCATTCGAGTCCCGCCGTCGAAGAAATAAACTGTTTGGTTGTAGGAAAAGCAGTCAGTCAGCTGAGACGTCAGTGAGTTAGGCTCATGTTTGCAGGCTTTCCTGTTCTGTTTGCTTTGTGGTGTTGGATCAATAAAATCTTTTCCAATCTGAGGAGAGGAGAAGCCGGCGAGCTGGCACAAAGTTTTCCTGTAATTGCTAAACTGTGTTTCATTCATTTGAGCTCAGATGCTCAGATCAAAAGTCATCCTGCTCCGAGGAGCAGGAACAAACCTTCAGGTTTGTCAAGATTTTAGTTCAACGAAGAGCTGATGGACTGATTATGATTGAAACTCAGACTAGAGACAGCCAGTTTGACTTTTGAGTTTTATTCATATAGTTAAGCTAAATGTAATAAAGTTATATTTAATTTACCATCCTAACTCTTTCTTGACACAAAAAAATCTGTGAGACTTTTATATATGTTGACTGTCCCGACTTGTGAGCCGCTGGCAGGATTTGAATAATGATGCTGTTAGACAGCCGGACCTGTAGGGGGCATCAAAGAGCCAGTGTGTCACTATTTAAACTTCAATTGTTAGTTATTTTAGTCAGTACTTCAACTTATAGAAGAGATGAAAGAAATCACCACAAATAAAGCTAAAAGTATATTAGTACATCATATACTTTTAGTACATTAGTACATTATATACTAATAATAATATATTATTAGTATATTAGTTTGGGCTAATCGTGTATACAAAACTCAGAGGATTCTTTTAAAACCTGTGTTTTTTGTTTATTTTTTATGCACAAAACCCTCTTCCTCATTTTGACTTTTTACTTTTTAAAATATTTTCTTTTGAGTTCATAACAACATAAGTGAAGTTTGAAAAGTGTTTAATTCCTATAAAGACATTTAGTTTTCTATTAATATAATGGACCCTGATTATACACCATGACCACCCAGAAATAGCTAAAATACACAAATACTTTACACTCTCTCTAAAAACGCTTAACAGTTCAAACATTTATATTCCTTAATTTGCATAAATGCGCAAAGTTGAAACTGTCTTTGCACTGCAGAAGCTAATCTTTGTTATTTCTGCTCTTTGGGGTGCAGCCAATCAGCACCAAGGAAAATGAATGATGCTCCTGGATTGGGGTAACAGCCACTCCATTTTAACTTTTCATGAAGAAGGAAGTTTTCTTCAGTGTTGTTTTTTATTGGTTCTTGGTGCAGCGCCACCTGTGGTGAGGAGGTGAACATGTTTTTCAAAGGGTTTGGTTTGGTTGGAGTATCAGGTGAAAACATGAGTTATTTAACATTTTTAATGTTAAGTAACTTTAAGTAACATTAAAAAAAATAACTCTTAATGGCTTTAGCTTGCACTCCATCTTGATGCTAAGATTCTTTTTATACCAAAGTTTCCTTTGGAAAAATGAGCTATTATCACTATAAGCTATTATCAGTCATTTTAAAGTATTTATGTTTCATACTTTGAGTCAGACTCAGCCTTAAAAGTGATTGAGCTCCCTCCCCTCCATCTGATCAGTCTGTGTCCTGGGCTCCTCCCTTCCAGCTGGTCCCACAGGGAGGAGACCCAGAGGAAGACCCAGAACTCCTGGAGTGGTTATTTATCCTGTCTGGCCTGGTTGCACCTTGGGATCCCTCAAAATGACCTGGAGTGTGTGACACATCTAGGTTTCAGGACCCAGCTGGAAGAAGGTACAGAGATGCATTCCAACGAAATATGAATATTTTTGAGACTTTACAGAAGGTTAAAAGTAACAGGATGTCACCTTGTGTTTTCTACTTCCTGCTGGAGCAATGCTACACTACAAAAATACAAAATATTACTAAGTATATTTGTTAATATATATTTAACCTCTGCCATATATTTGCGAAATAATTTCCCTGCTGGGATGAATAAAGTAATTCTATTCTATTCTATTCTATTCTATTCTATTCTATTCTATTCTATACATGCCATCTCACTGTACAATAAAAGCTAAATTATTGTTCTGCACTAATCAGTCCAATTTTGCACAACTGCACTGTGGCACACTTGCTGTACATATATTTACATATACATACTGTATCTGCATTTTTTGAATCTTTGCAAGGACTGCTCTTAAGTTGCTTTTCATATTAACAGCATTTTATATTTTTACAATTTATAGCATTTTATATTTTATTTTTTATTTTATTTTATCTACAATTACTATTCAGTGGTAGTTGTTATTGTGTCTTGTCTCTATGCTGTAACTGTGAAGTAATTTCCCTGCTGGGATGAATAAAGTACTTCTATTCTATTCTATTCTATTAAGTTTCTAGTGCAAATATCTTAGTACATTTGAAAAATGACAGAACTAACTTAAAAGTAACTTTTAGCAGTAAATATGTGCTTGTTTTAAGTCAATAATTCCTTAACATTGATCAAAATGTATTTGTTCCACTGGCAGATTATTTCACTTATAATCAGACATTTTCCCATGTTGTAAGTGAAACATTCTGCCTGTGGAACAAATACATTTTTAACAGTATTAAAGAATTATTGACTCAGCTCCTACATCTAGCTGAAAATTCACTTTTAAGTTAGTTTTGTCCTTAGTGTACTAAGATATTATATACCAAATGTGCTGCTATGTCAGCAGCAGTAAGCTGTCAGTAAGCTATAATTGGTAAACTATAATCGGTGACAAAGAAAATTCCTGTTTACTGTTGCTTTTTTATCCCATTTTTTTATTATCAAACCAATGAAGCAGTCCTCTTAACACTCCCCATGCAGACATAATGAATAATTTAATCCCACTGGTTCGGATCACGAGAGGAAAACATATTTAGCATCTGATGGACATTAATGTTAATGGTGTCTAACCACATTTGAATCTAATACAGTTGGTGACAATGCAATCTCCTTCAGATTTATTACACACAAGCTCCACACAAATATTTGCCTTTTCCTTCCTGTCGGAAATCAGCCGTGCGCTCTCTCGGTAATCCTCAGCATATTGGTTTGTGACAAATTGTTCGGTTCAGAGTCAAACGTGGAATAGGGAACATTTGTAAACAGCCGGTAGCACATTTCAGTGCGTGTTACTGAGACATTAATCTTGATCCGTGTTAGCAGAGACAGTCTGATCGCCGTATGATCCTCTTCTTGAGATTCACAGGTGGAATGAAGCTCCAAAAAGGATCTACAGTTGGGTGAAATGGATATGTGAGAACAGCGTCAAGGTGTTTTGGCTTTTCAGCTCTTGATGAATATGTGATTTCTATCAAGCCCAGATGCAAACCAAAGACTGATTGGCCTGCTGAAAGCCAGAGTGTTTGTCTGGTTCCTTGTTGCTTTTGTCACAAAATGAACAGATTTTGTCATCATCCGCAGCTGCAGAGGGTGTAATTTCCTGTTTGTGAGTAAAAATGGAAGCAGAGGGGGCTTCGCCTTGGTTACACACTGTAAAAGGGGCTTTTATATGCTTTAACACAATGGGAGCTCAGTGAAAGTGGATTATTGCACCTGGCTTCTTGTGACGGCACGCCATTCTGTGGTACCGCCAGTGCAGCGTGCAATCCTGTAAAAGCCAGTAACCGAGACCCTGTTGGGACCATGACAAGTCCACACGCTCACACTGGTAGAAATCAGAACATCAGGGCTTGAACAAAGGTTCATCAGGGCTTTGTTCTGGCTGGCTGCCAGTAACAACTAGCATTGTGGGTAAGTACTTCAGCTTCCCAGCTACATTTTGTTTTTGAATATTTTGGATATGCTCTACAAAAATATTTGTAAATTATCTATGTATTAATTTAATAATATAATTCAGTCTTTAGCTGATAAATAGTATATTAAATATTAAATGATCTAAAACAGTGGTCCCCAACCTTTTTATCACTGCGGACCGGTCAAGGCTTGGCAATTTTACTGCGGCCGGGGGTGAGGGCAGTGGGGGAGGGGTGTCACATGAGAACACAACCTTTTGAATGTGACAGGTAGCCAATCAGAAAGTGCGGTGACGTAAGCATGGAGGGGAATCCCAAACAGCTGACATGGCGCAACTGAGACCCTGGTTTAATCCATAGTGCAGCAAATAGAGCGGCTGCTCCCGCCATCTTTTATCAAACTCCTTTTCTTTTTACGTATTTTATAGCTTAAAAAGAGTCCACAAACTATCACTACTGCTTCTGCATCATTATCTGTGTTTGATTATTCTAAATTCACGTATGGTATGTTGGGAGTTTTACTGGATTTTCTTCTGGAATCAGAATGTTCGTGAGTGGAATCGGTTCTTGTGTGATGTGTTGCTCCTGCCGTGTGGCTGGACACACGAACCGACCGAACCTGTTGTACTTTTATCGGCTCTGTGGTCTCAGAAGTTTGGAAAATTGGCAGACAATCCTTAAATCGTGCCGTGTGAACCAGACCTAAAACTCACAAGCTCTACTCCTCTCATCTCCTCTGGACCACTGCCCTAACGCTCTCTGACTCTGGTCGCTATGGTAACGTTTACACATCCCTTCAAAATAAGATACAGATACGCCACAAAAAGGAACATTTTATTTTCATGAAAATTTTAACTCTCAATAACGACAAATCAATGGGAGCCCTGAGCTTGTTTCTCTGCAATGAGACCCTGGGAGTGATGAGAGACAATGACACCCGAAGTGTTGCTCATGCACAGGATGCTTGGTCTCTACTTGGCGAAGCACTTTGAAGTTTCATTCCCTCATTACCGAGCCGGTCACCATATCATGCAGACCTTGGAATGTGGGAATCACCTACCGGTCCGGGATAAATCCATTGTCCTGTCTCTTCTCTGGGCCTTTTCCTCTTTGCAAAGAAACTTTCCAAATAATCTGATCTGTTTCTTTCTCATATGTGGGATCATTGTTGGCGCGCAAGACGTAACCGAGGGAATCAGGTTAAAGGATTTATAAAATAAAAGTTCCTCCAGATTCAGATAATACATAAAACAGAAATATTTAATTATCTCTTGTGCGGCCCGGTACCAATTGGTCCACAGACCAGTACCGGTCCGCGGCCCAGGGTTGGGGACGACTGATCTAAAAGATAACTGTTAAGTAAAAGAATAAAAACTGGGGATGTTTTCACACCAGATAGTCCACTTGACTACTGGCGACCAAAATTGCAACATTTGTTATGTTTTCATTAAAACCCTTTGAAAAATCTGTTCCCGCTCCTCGCCTGTGGTGGAGCTGTACCAAGACCAACGAAGAAAGTTCCTTCTTTGTAACAATTAAACAAAAATGAAGTGGCATAAGATTTTTTAGGATTTCTCTTTTGTTGTTGGGAAAAGACTACAAGCCACTTCTCCCACTAGTGCAAGACACACGTGTTAGTTTTGGTTTCACTTACCCAGAATGCCCTGTGCTATAGTCTGCTTCCTGCTTTTGGAGTGGTCTGTTTGTACCACCATATACAGTACAGACCAAAAGTTTGGACACACAGTTGTGTATATATATATATATATATATATATATATATATATATATATATATATATATATATATACATAACTGTGTGTCCAAACTTTTGATCTGTATATATATACAACTGTGTGTATATATATACAACTGTGTGTATAGTGTGTATATATATATACACACAGTTGTGTATATATATATATATATATATATATATATATATATATATATATATATATATATATATACTTTTGATTTGTACTGTATATTCAAACTGCGCCAGAGTTATCTACAACCAAACCAAGACTAGGGTTTGGTGGACCAGAGTTTGCTTTTTGGTCTGCATCAGAGTTTGATTGTGCATTCACATTCCCCCAAAGAACAGAACTTTACAAGCAAATGGACTAGAGTTTGATCAAAACAAACTAAACGTTATTGGGATGAAGGCATCCTAATTCTTTTTTAAATGGGTTTAGTTTATATTTACAGTGAGTTCACTGTACTCCAGTGGCCTCCACAACAATTACAACTCAATATTGAGGGATTTCCTATTATGGACCCCTTCTTGTCAATGTGGAGGAAACCTCTGCCATGCAGCGTTAAGGCAGTTCTGAAGGTAAAAAGGAGTCCAACCTGCTACTAGCAAGTGTACCGAAGTGGCAACTCGCTTAGCTTGAAATCATACCATGGGGTGTGATGAGCTATGTAAGTATAAGTATTTAATTTTTGTATGGAAGAGATTTCCTGAACTTGAGCTCACTTTATCGCTGAATATGGGCCATCCATGAATGAAACATATAAATCGGTAGGTAGTAGTAGTCCTGCTCCACTTACTTTAAGGGAAAAATTCTTCCTTTGCAAACTTTCCGTCTGCAGCACTCTTGATGTATCAAAAAGAAACATTGAAGCAGATGAAACTTGTAATTTTTCACAGCTTTTCTTTAGAGAGAAAAAAAAATGTCGTCCTCGTCGGTTTGATGTCTTTCTTCTCAAGCTTTTCCCTTTCGTTGCTGCAGACTTCTCTCCGTTCCTTAAAGTCATGCTCCGTCTTTCTGATCCGATTTTCCTTGTTCCATTCTCCTTTCCTTCAGTCTCGGCTGCAGTCATATTTCTCGCTGCACTCAGCCATTTCACTTCAGCATACCTGAACAGACTCGTTTAGAGGCGACCACAGAGAGAGGGGACTTATTAGAAATTTCCACAAGAAGACTGCGGCATGAATTACAACTTTGATATGTTCAACACTGATTTTTTTTAACAGCTTTTTATCATTTCTGTTTTGCATTAAAATTTGGAGTTATTTGGCAGGAAGAGCTTTCCTTGCACAAGCAATAAAATGAGTGCAGAGGAGGGTTCCTTTTCATTTTGAGGTATCTCATCGTTCTTCCTAATTTCCTCCTCCCAAATTGCCTTGGCTGACTCTCTACTATCCTGCTTCCCCTTCTACAACCATTAAATCATTTTTTTAGCAACAAATTTCTGTCCTGCCTCTAATTTTTGTCTGGAAATCTGGTTAGAGTACCCTCTCATTGCAGTGAATGCTTCCATTTTAACCCTGCACAATCAATCCAGCAGCGGAAGGTGGATTTTGAAAAACGGGATAATTGCTACTCTCAATCATTTTTTTTTTTTGTTTTTTATCAACATCTTGGATCAACATCAATAGCTCCCACAGGACTTCCTTAGTGAGCTGCAAGTAAGCTGCCGACACTGTGTGGAACCCTTCCCGTGGGTTCTGGCATTAATCTCAGTTACGGTTGAAACCTTCTCGGTGAACCTGGAGCTCGCCCTGAACATGGAGCAGGATCTGCCAGCTCGGCTTCCAAGGACCTGTCACATGCTTGTGTTTGTGTTGGCAGTGAAAGATGTAATGCTGTTATCATGGCCTCTTAACTTTGTTTGCAGTCTCCAAGCGCGACTTTCAGAAATCTTTGAGCCACAGCGAAGGAGAAACGTCCTTGATGACGGCGCTAGGGATGTTGATGGAGGAGTATGACGATGCTGTCCCACTAGGTGGCACTTATACTAGACATGTATGACTCTTCTGGTAAAAGTACAAACTGCTGGAGATTTTGAAGTTTTTGTACTTCCATTTGTGTCTACTGCTGCTAAAAACTGCAAAGGCACTTTAAAAAAATCCATCCAGATGGTTTGTGGCAATAAGTTAATGTTTTTGGTGTCTGGAAAATATGTCTTTTCAAAAACTTTCAGAAGGTAACATCACAAATCAGCAGGCAATACTCATCACCAAACAAACACAGCAAATTTCAGTCCATCACCTAGCAACCCCAGCGAAGCCCAGACTGTCGCCTAGCAACCCAGGCTGAGTTCCAGGACATTTGGTTTCTGGAAAAGACAGTTTTGTTGTTGCCTTACCATCCAGAAACCATTGGCTGCTTTCTTGTTGATTGTTCAGGAGGTCCCACTTCTGCTATTCAAAAATGTAATTACACCTCTGTTTACATTAATTTTTACATGCGAGTGTAATTGTTCAGTTTTGGGGCGTGGCCAGCAGCAGCATCATTTGGATTTGAAGTGACAAGCGACCTTAAAATGATTCATTCTGAAAGTAGCTTAAAATAGACAGAACTGACCAGACTAAAATCTCATTATCTAAGAATGATTTTGAGCAAAAAATGTAATGAACATATTTTGTATGGACGATAGACCTATCTGAACCTGTTCATGGATACACAATAGGTGGAGTTCTAACTGGCAAACGCCCAAAGCTGCTGCATTTTGGGCATAAATAACCTTTATAGTGGTGTTGGAAAATGGACATGAAAAATTATACATATGATCCACATTTCTGGTGTTGGATTGATAATAATCAGGCATTTATAATGTTAAATCCAGTAAATTAGTACCGAACAAGCCACCAGAGAACTGAAAGCTTAATGACTTTCAGAATGAATAATTCTCAAATAACAAAAGAGCTGCCTTTCATTATGCTGCTATTCATCAAATTAATAGTAAATGTTCAACTGACTTTAGCAACAATTTTCTTTTGTCATAATTGCAAAAGAGTGCTTTCAAAGCTCTCTGAAAATATTTCATAAAGCCAAATATCATTTGATCTTTTTATGACAGTAATGGTCAACAAGAGAGCTTTTGTTGTTGTTAGGAAAAAGCCACAAACATGAAACCATTACTTGTTCCCCTGTTTGATAAAACCTAGCGTCGTAGGGTCATGTCTGAGCGTCTCACCTCAGCGACAGAGGCGCCGGCCTTTCTGTGCACAGCGGTGTGTTGGAGAAAAGGTCAGAGGATTTCGTTGATATTCTGCAGCCGTGCGCTTTTTTGGCAGCGCACTCGAAGGCGTAGCGGGCACTCAAGCTTGAAATGATGTTGCTTCCTCTGGCCAGGAGGCTACGACTCCCATGCCACACAGCATATGCAGGACGCCATAAATCGGGCAGTGTAAATAAAGAGCCGCTTCGCTCTAGCACGTCTCACTCCTTCTGTGTCCCTTTTTTATTTTGTAAATGCTATCTCTTTTCACTTTCTCTCTCCTCTCCTTCGTTTTTCTCCTTTGCACCTTCTCTGGCATATTTTCTTCCTTTAACCTTTTTTCATTTTCCCGCCTGATGTGGTTCAGACAAAGCCCCATAATCTTCAGTCTGTGGCAATTTTCAAAAGTGTGCATCCAACTGGGATTTATGTATCTGCACTTTTGTGAGTAGTTGTTATAATAAAGTTGTTTTTTTTTTCTTCTCTGTTGGTTTTACTTTATTAGTTTGACAGCAGGACAGGGCAGAGGTTTCTGCTTTGACACTTGTTTGGAAAGCTGTTCACCGTCTGAACAGAAATAAGCGTTCCCTGATTACGGGCTTACATCTCTCCTGCTGAGCTTCCACAGCGTTCAGGCTCAGCAGGTAGCACGCTGCTGCTCAAGAATTATTTCAAACCAAACAATACTCTGTTGTTTCACAAAAACAACATACAAAATGAATGTGCAGCGATACAAACTTTTGATTATATTCCCCGGAAAATCAAAAAGTTCCCTGTTGGAGGTGTTTTCTGAACCCAACCACACTTATAACCAAAGATTTAAATCATTTGACTTAGAATCTTGTGTATTCTCTCATTCCACAGCCTGGTTCCTCTGAAGACCACACTAGGCATTGGCGATGATATCAAGGAGGCAATGACTTTGGTTTGGATCCACTAAGCACCCAAAGGCAAGTTTAATTTTTTTTTTCTTTAAGGGATAGTATTTTTGTAAAATTGACTTCTTTGAGCTTTACATCATGTAAAATTCTATTCCCTCATTACCTGCAGTGTTGCCTTGATTATTTTATGTGTATTTAAGAAATCCTTTAATCTCCATTTCAACCATTCAGCTGTGCAAAACACCTGGGTGGACTTAGCTCCGCCTTTGAGGTGCAGCTCCTCCTTGTCGCTCCTTCCGACTAGCCAGCAGCAATTAGCAAACACCTGGTTGAAATTCATATCTGCTGAGCTCATTGTGAGCTGCTTCTCAGTGGTCAAAACATATTAAAAGGTTAATAGGGGAGCCATGTGGAGTTTCAGAAAGAGCAGGAGTTTTTAAAGAGACAGAGGCCCAATATCAATGGATTAAATCACTAATTACTCTTTAAGTCATATTTCACATAGATTTTTATTAATAACTCAAGGTAGGAGTTACTTTATAGTGCACATAATACTGCCACTTTAGTAACATGAACAAAATGTTTTGCTCTCACATCCAAATGACTTGTTGCTCTTGTTGCTCTGCTTGTTCCTGCTTGTACACAGAAACAAGCAGAATGAGCAATATTTCTAGTTTTTAAACAATTTCATTTCTTCACACTTTTAGCCAGATTTTAAACACCATCACTACCTTATTTGGACAAAAGTACAAAGGTTATTCACAACGTGGAGAGCTTTTGAATATTTGTAAATATTGTTTTTATGAGGGGGAATCTGTTTTATTCAAAAAGTACAAATATCTTAAACTTTAATTATTTGCTAAATTTATCCGCACTGTAAACTAATAGAACCAAAACCAAGTGAACATACAGCTCCTGGAATCAAACAGAAGCCCGGTAATATAATTAAACGAAAAGGGGGAGATGGAGAGAAAAAAACTTCCACATTTAAAATGGCTCCTTCCAAAAGAACATGTGTTGCTCCACAAATCTCATTAAACCCATGCGCGAGCAACAATAATTAAATATGTTGCCAATTGTTATATTTCTGTTATGAAGGCGGCAGGAGATCTGTTCTATTACACAAAGGGGCCGCAGTAAAAGGCCGATTTTACTCATCAGTGACTTGTAACCTTAATAGCCGACTCTCCATTATTTGTGTCACACCCATTAATGTGCTTGAAAGCCAGTTCTCCGCAGAGAGCGGCTAATGCACGACATGAAATCCGACCCAAAGCCTCTGGAGCGGTCTTGACTCTTGACTTTTACTCACCAATGCAGCCATGTTGTATTTTCCCTGTAATTAACATAATGGGTACAAAGCAAAGCATAATTTATAGTGTTAGATATGACTTTTATAGCTTCTGCAACTGAAAAATTATTTCATGTTCAAATAGTTTTGCTATTTAAAAAAAAATTAAAGACTCATTCTTGTAACTCAACATGAAGGCTTTGGCAATTTATTACAAAAAATATGAATGATATTTCATTACACTTTCAGTTTTCTTGATCAGAATAACTGAAGTGAGGTTTTTAAAATTTACACTGAAATTGTGAATTATGTAAATCAGCATTTTTATTTAGTTCCAGAGTCTTGAAAAGTAATAATAGACAATAATCTGAGGAAAAAAATCTAAAATTTTATTAGAGCTATAAGTTGGGCATTTTGAATTAATCATGATGCTGAAATAATCAACTACGTCAGCATTCGAGTAATCTGTAAGTGGAGCATACAGACTCACAAAAGGCCATTTGTTGAAAGAACAACATACTCAGAGCAGCAATTAAGCCCAATCTGTATAAAATATATTTGGTTTTTAAAAACCAAATACATATTGGATATATTTTTTATATTAATAAAAAAAATAATCCAGAACTCCAATGGCATAGATTTAGCTTCACCCAGTTCAAATTCTGTAAAAGGAAAAACTATTACCGTAAGCACTTTCTGTTGTCCAGTTAGTAATTAGTTAATCCAAACAATAATCACCAGATCAGCCCAACACTGTACTGATGTCAAGTCAAGCAGACAGGATAGGATACAAAATCTTCCTTTGAACTTTCAGTCTTTCTATTGTTCTTATAAAACTTGGTGACTTTTTAAAAAAGTGACAATAATAGGTCCTACTGATGGGTTGCTTCACAAAGAGTTTCACAAAAGATTTCAATGTTTCAGCAAAAATATAATTTTCTGGGTTTTTTTCATCTGCTGGTTTTTTAAAAAGCAATAAAGGTGAATCACCAGCATTTTGTGGCAAATCATTCTCTGATCTGCTTTACACCTGACTTGCCTGCTCAGAACAGGAAAACTGCTGTCTGATTTGTACAATCAAGACTGACATTTCAAAACCCTTTATGTCTCACTGTTGGTGTCAAAGCATCAAAAGGAAAGGGCCGCATTTCAAACACGTCCTCTGGCGTCTGCCTTGAACTGGAGTCAAACAGTTCCTCTCAACTCCTTGCACTGTCTCCACAGAAGATGACTTCTTGTTTTTGTCTTCTGAAGCGCTCTCTGCTTTGCTCAGCTGCCAGAGATACAGCAAATCGGAGAAACTGCTGTCTCAGTCCAAAGCCTGAATCCACACAAAGTAACAAGGCTGAGGTGGGAGGGGATGAGGCGTGTGTTAGTGCGCTGATGAATAGAAATTACCTTCCTGCACATATTTTTCTCCGTACGTGTGAAGAGGCTGATAATGTCTCTTAAACGAAAACCGGGCCTGGTCCGCTAACCGGATTAGCAGCGAGAAAAGAGCAGTCGGCATTTTCCTGCAAGGTACCGAATTATGTTTCAACAACACTTCTTTCTCATCCCTTCCTCCCTTCTCCATATTGTCTGTTTTTACTTATTTTGCTATCATGTGTTTATGTACTTGTGTGAGTAAATCCCTTGAGAGAGCAAAAAGGCAGCAGCTGAAATGTGATTTGTGGAAAAACAATATCGCAATTACACCTAGAGATGTGAAAGTCAAGTTTTCCCTCTTCCAGCCTGTGTGTTGAGTCCACATTAAATAACTTTCAGAAAACAAAATTCACTAAGTTTGAATTTTGCAGCTGAAAGTAGTTTTTCTGGATGCTCAACAACTACAAGATGAGAGGTCTGTCTTCTTCTCTTCCTGCTTTTTCAGATCTTCAGAGCGAATCCTCAGTCTCCATTTAGTCTTATCTTCTGCATCCTTTCCCAATGTCCTTTTTGGTCTTCCCATGTAATCATTAGACATGCTTACATGGACATGTAAACGTCCCATTCAGAATATTCTGATTGGAATCAGCTCGATCGGAATGACTTTGTAGTCTGAATTAGAAGGATTGTTAATCCAAACAGTGTGTATGTAAACACTTGTGCTACTCATTGCTTCTATTATAAATAAACACTGGTGTATCTAAACACACATCATGATCTGGTTAATTAATTTTGTACCCATATAAACTACACATTCGTAATTACTTAATATGAATACATTTCAATCCAATCAAGACATTTTGCACTTGTAAACATAGTCTCTTGTAGCAATCTGTATTACAGTGGAGCTAAAATAGCCTCTAACGGAAAAGCCTCTGTTTGTTTAAGGCCAAGTTTACATGAGGCCAGAAACTGGAAACTGCTGGTATTATTGGATGTTTGTTGTTTGTTCCACGTTTAGACGGCACCGTCAAGACACCTACAGTTAACTGTAATTGTCAAGTCAGGCCACTAGATGCTGTTATGATTTTTGGATGTTATCAAACAAACTGTTTTTTTATTATTATTATTATTATTATTTCTTCAACAGAAAAACAAGACACAGCATAAAAACATACAAAAAATGGCAATGACCATTTCACATTTAACATTTTTTCCTCATAATATATCGTAACTATTCCTCCCTCACTATTAATACACTTAGCAAAAGCATGAATACTATTAGCAGGAGAATAATAACAAAAGATCAGGGAAAAACCAAAAAACTGAACAGGTTAAATAGCACAACGCAGCACAATGCTATCCGCTGTGGTTTTTATTATTATCTGCCTGCTCATGCGCAACTGTGCATGTGTATCTGCATGTGTATCTTTCGTATCTGTGAAGTACTGGCTTCAAAAATTTCTGTGTGAGAGACTACGGTCACTGGAGACGTATAAACGAGCAGCTGGATCGCAACAAGAATGTTATGGTTTAACCGAAGGAAGTAGTTCCCAGAACAGAAGCGGCCATCTTTATCAGCTTGTTGAGATGTCTTGAGCCTCCATCTGATGCTGCTACCCTGACAAATGATGACAGGACATAATTCATGTTCGACTGAACCCCAAAACCTTATCATCCATCCACCATCGTGCTTGATGATTGCCATGGTGTGTTTTTCCTGATACTGTCTCGAAACACCATCCAAAGAACATTCTTCTTGCCGTGTTTTTTGGGTCTGCACTTTAAAAATTGTTGAGTCCATTTTTCACAAGCTCCTGAAGGCAAAAAAAATAGAAGTAAACACACACCTGTTATTCAAATGATTGTCGGTTTGAGTTATGGGTGCTTTTCTTTTCCAACAGCAGACTCTTTGAACAGAGTCCTGACAGAGATGGAGCGCTGGAGTAATTGTTCCATTGCTCGTGTGAAGCCGGCCCATCCATCAGGCTGCCATGTGTCCTACAGAGAATGTGTATAATGCAGGGATGAGGACAGGACTTGATGATGATGATGAGGATGATGGGGGGGATCTGAAAGAAGAAATTGCTGCCTGTCTGTGTCCACAGTCTGAGCTGCATGGAAATGTTCCTCCATTGTACATAGAGACAATGCAGGAGAATTAAAATCAGGTGGATTTTAACCAGCCTGGTCGCTGCCAGTAAATAAACTCCTCGCTTCAACTAATAGCAACCATGATATTAACGATCTACCGGACTCTTCCCTGTTACATTAAGTTGACAGTTTCAAGTTGTTATTTTAGATACAAATGGGGTGGAAAATATTCACCAGTGGAAAAGCTCAAAACGAAACTCATCAGCTGCTGACCTACTTAACTGTATTAAATTTACGCCTTAACAGAAATCTCTGCTGTCTCTATCTGAAAGCCTTAGACTGTGTCTGCATACTGAGATAAAACCATAGGAAGTAACTGGGCTTATTCTGTTGTTTTCCTGTTAACGTTTGCATCTAAGTTATATCTTTTTCTTTATATTTTGCATTCTCAGAGCTTAAAGTAAGCACACTTATTGAGACAATAGAAAATAACATTTTACATAGTTGAAACCAAACTTAAGCATTCACTAAATAAAAAAAAAAGGAAATAAGCAGTGAAATTTTCCTGTTTTAGATCAGCTAAGCTTGAAAATGTATTTCTATTTGTTAGCTGCTATAATGATTCATTTATATTCCTTTAGTATTTATCAGAACTACAATTTAAACTGTGGATTGAGTTAAAGCTTTTCAACAGTAGTTTGCTTGACGTTTATCCCATTCCTCCTGACCAAACTGAGTCAGGTTTGTTGGCTGCTTTGCTCACAGACACCTTTCCAGCTAAGCTAACCTCTTAGCGTCATAGTCAAGCTCCACAAACTTGGAATTTGACTTTTTCAAGTGATCAAAATCTACAGATATTACAACTATCTAAACTTTGGAGGGAACAAAGGATTAAAGGATCCACTTTTATAGCCACTTTTTTCATATATATGAAGGAAAAAAATGCAGGTTTTGGGTAGCAATATGCTTATTTCGTTTCACAGCAGAGTAGCTGACTCCTCAGACAATTCATTGTGTTCATCAGAGAGACAGCCTGGGGGAAGAAACTGTCTCTGTGGCTGCTTTTACCCAAATAGTCTTCTGTGGCGCCAACTTGAAGGTAAAAATCTAAACAGTTAGCTGCCATTTTCCTGACTGTAGACGTGTACAAGTCATGGATAAAGTGAAGGTCAGCCCTAATGATCCACTTTGCTGACCTAAATGTTTGCTCAGTCAGACTGAATAATGGCTTTGTTGATGACTAATAGTAGCTTGCTGGTTATCTTAAACAAAATAAATACATGACAGAAAACGAAGTTGTCTAAAATACAAAATAATTTGTTTTTGTACGGGATAATAGACTAAAATTACGTTAGCTATTTACTAGATAAAATGCTAACAACTAGTGTGCTATCTAGTTAGCATGCATGCTAACCATGGACGTGGTTAATTATTCAATTAATAATTTAGGTTTGCTATAACCACATCTAATCTACAACATTCTTGAACGTGCCTGTAAAACAATCATCTTTTAGAACAACATGGCTCACACAATCGATTATGTTAGCCTTTAGCATAATAACTTGTCTATTTACTCCAGGCTGACAGAACTAGAAGGTATTTATTGTCAGAATAATTCATATGTCCCAAAACTTGAGCACAGAACTGCTCAGAAGCAGTCAGTGTAGTGTCAGTGTAGTATCCACGCCCACTTCAGATTTCTAACCAGTCACATAATGTTTGTCAGATGAAAAACAATTATACCCTATATGTACTGATAGGAAGTTACAAGTGGAGCTCTGGAAGAAAAAATAAACTTTGGTTAACACAAAAATAAACTTTGGAGCAAGCAACATAATACAGTCAAACTGAATACATTGGAATATTATTCAAGTGTATTTATTCCTGTAACTCAGTACATTAAGTGAAACATATTGATTAATTACAAGCAGACTAATGTTTTTAAGTCATGACCAGGTAATTATATTGATTTTTGACTTACAGATAATAAAAACAGGACATTTTAGACTAAAATATGACGAACCAATTAAAAAAAAAAACATTACAGAAATGTGAGGTTAGGAAAATATACGTTTGATACCTGCTCATAGGTTATTTTCAAAAAATGTTTTATAATTCAACAAATGAGCTGCATATTCTAATTTATTGACAAAATTGTGAACTGAATAGGAATTTTGTTAAATTTTATTGTAATGTTAAATGCTATTTGGCTGATAAATCTCAAAAGCAAATATTTTCTGAAAAAAATAAGTGGTTTCACGTTGCATCAGTTTGTAGTGGACGACCATACAACTTTTTTGGATAATGATGGTAATTTTACTCAATCTACATAAAAACTGTCCATAAAAATAACAAATCTTCAAAATTATTCTCTTTAAAATGAGATTTTTCACGAGTTGTTTGTGTTTAATCCTTTTTACAGGAGTAAATGGCGATCTTTAAGTCTGCAGTGTGTCCATTCATACCCGACTGGCATCTCAGTCACAAATAACAATTCACTCTAATTTCACCTTCAAACGGAGTGTTTGTTCTTCATAGTGGACATCCACAGATCTGATACACAAGACAGGTTTTATATGCTTCTAAGACTAGAAATCTGATTTATGAATGTGCAAGGATTTTATAAATGGTTTTTAAATATGCAACTCAAATAAAAGTTTCTTTTTGATGGTGCTTAAAAAACCCTATCTTATCTTTATCGCTGTCCTGATTTTAAAAGACTTTGTAAACAGAAACTCATCACAGAAAGAGGTAGTTTAAGTCTTTAGCTTCACACTGAAGTAAATGAGCTCCTTTGTATAAAGGAAACAAACGGCAGCCATCATCATTCCATCCAGGTAGTGAATTAAATCAGTCCACATTCTGTGATTCTCCTGCACGGTGCTTTCTAATTTAGCCTTGTCCTCTTCCTCTAAGTCCAGAGAGTTTGTTGACAAGATGAAGACAGGGAAGGTCACAGTTGGTCTCTGCACAGCTTTGTTATGAGAATCTCTCTCTGAACTAGATTGGACCGAATCAACAAACTTTACGATAAATCGGGGGCTGCTTATGCTAGAAGAGATGCAACTTTGTTGTTTAGGTTGTTTTTGATTCAGTAAATATTAATGTTTTTCTCTAAACATGTGCACATCTTATATTATGTGTAGATATTTAGTCCAGCAGGTTTCTTCAAGCCCAAATTTTAATTTTTTAATACCAGAAAATTACACACACCATACATACCTATTTTTTTTTAACTGGTGAAGTTATATCAGACAGTTTTTTTCTTGTTTTAGATTGGTTAGATTTGCCAAAACCATGTTTATTTTTTAAATACCACAATAAGAGAGTATTGCAGAGATTTATTTACTAATGTCTTCAAAGTCAGACATTTACATACAGAATTGTTATTGTCTCCTTAACAGTGAGGCAACACCCAGATGATGATTTCTCTGCTTGGTTAACTTACATTTAAATTATTTGGAGGCTGACCTGTGGATGAATTTTAAGGCCACACCTGGGATCTGACCAGTTCTTGGTTTCACACAATAGGAAAGTCAAAAGAAATCAGCTAAGAAACCAGGAAGAGAATGGTGGAGCTTTATAAGTCTGGAAGGAAACCAAAAATGCTTGACATGCAGTTCTAAGGAAACACCATCAAATACTGAGGACATTAATATTCTCTCATCACTGTGGCATCAATCAGTTTTTGCAGTACAAATATCCACAATTAATCTAATGATACAAACCACCAGACAACCAAAAAACTTTTTTTTAACTTTTTACTGACATTTATACACACAGGAGCCAGGTAGGAGGAAAACTTTGACTTAAGATGTAATTTTGATTCAATAAGGTGTTCAAATGGATTTTTTAACATTAAAACTGGAGATTGCACCAACAAGTACAGCAGCTGTCCGTGGTTACATGGGTTAATACAGTAATACTAAAAATAATGCAAAAACTTGAATCTGTCTGATAAAAAAATGTAGTGTTAGTAGGGTTGTCAAAATAATCAATATTTTGACATATTTGACACCAGAAAAACGAATTATTCAAAGATACTCATTTGCATCAAAACATAAACTGACCCATTTACATTTGCCCAAATTGTCACATTACATCAGGAAGATGGACGGAAAAAAAACGTAACGTCAAAGAATGCCACATGCTAGCTGTGATTACAAGCTAAACCCACAAGCTAACGCTATAAGCCATGCTGATGTAGTAAACCTCCCATAGACATAGGCTAACACCATGTATTTAAATGTGTTTAAATGTTTTTAAAATATAGCTTCACAGACTCAAACAGCTCAATCCGTTGTTCTGAACCACACTAAGCTTTGTACAAACTGAAAAAATGTTTTGGCTGCACCAATCCATGTTTGTTTTAAAATAAAAAATTTAGTATAGAATGATCTTTCATTTCTTAAATGTATAACACTGAAATGTTGTTGTTGTTTGTTTTTTTTTTAATAAAACAGGGCAGGATTGCCCTCTACTTACTGGGTTTACGCTAAATATAGGAGGTAAAGGTTTGTTGTATTTGTTGGTCTTAACCAGTTATCCTGTTCCTTCAAAAAGGGTTACTGTGATATAATGTTTTATAATATAAAACATTATATATGTTTTATATATGTTTATATATATAATATATGTATTATAATATATAATATACATTATATATTATAATATAATGTTTTATAATATAAAACATTATATCAAGTAATTTTCTTAGTATCAATATTGAGCTTGAAATAGTATAATAACAATGTGTTTGTGTTGTGAAGACATGCTAGCTAAAAACATGGACCCCAGCTCAGACTGCAGTGTGGATTATTAGTCACCTTCATCCTTCTTTGCACAGTGAACACTGTGAGTGAGTGATGGCTTTAAATATGCCTTTTAAATGGAATCAGTTCAAACTTTTCATGAGTTACAAAAGAGGACAAACATTTTCCAAAGTCCAATGTTAAACAAAACTTTGCAAAAAAAGATTCAGTCTGTCAAACTGTCAATCACAGTGAAATAAAGATCTTCTTTGTCACCATTTCTCTGTTGATCTAATGTCATTTACACAGAAATACTACCAGACGGACCCTGTTAATAGAATTTTAATAGAGCAATTACAATTTCAGCACATGGAAAAAAGCCGGCGGCCCTTAACAAGTCAGATTAAAAACAGTTATTCTTATTAAATTTAATCCATGATGCAGCTGATATCTCTGTGGAGGGAAAATGGAAGTCTGTATGTCATTAAGACGAACAAGAAGGAATTAGAGAATAGAAGCAAAACAATGTTCATAAAGGAAGTGTGATTAATTAATGATACAACGGAGGTAGTATTTTAATATTAATGGATATGAATGTGGCGTAATGAGGAGATGAAAGCAGAGAGTCACTGTCATCTCATTCGGTCCTCGTCCTCAGAGGAAATGAATATTCATGCTGATCTAATCGCAGGGTATTAAGATGTAACAGACATTCTTGTTAAAGTCATTACATTTAAAAGGTCGTTGCTGAGGAACAGAGTTGTTTTACTGCACAACATTTGTTGGATCCAGCAGCAGCGAACAGCTGGGATGAAATGACAAAAACCTGCTGAGGCTTCAGGATTTCAGTACTACGAGGGGTAAAAACAGGCACACTACACCTTTATTCACTCAACGAGCTCTTCATTAGGAACAATTGGACCTCCAGTTTGTTCACCCCTTCATGCAGGGTGGCAGCACAAACGAAACAAAGAAACAAAATGTGAAGCAGCAGCAGAAACAGGGAAAGGAACGTTTGCTTGGTAAAACCTGAGGATGCATCGCTTGAAGGTGGTGAGCTGTAAACTGATTTCTGGAGCTGTTTTCCATTTTAGCTGAAGTATGTTTGGTGCAGCTGTTTATACTTGTCTCCCTGGTAGATATATAAGATATTTGCACTATTTAAGTTGCAGATTTTGTGACTTGGCCCAAGTTAATTCCAAAGGGAGAGGCAAAACTGAATGGACATTAGCAGATTAACCTGGTCTTGATCTTGGCCAAGCAAAGACGTAACCAAAAGGCACTTCCTGGATGATCAGGTGGACCAGATAAGCAGAACTCTGGTGCATCTTAAAAAATAAGAACATTAATTAAACTGAATATATTTCAGTAATTCAAATCAGGATCTACAATTCAGAGCATTTCTTATTTTGTCAATCTTGCAAAACTGGATTTTTTTTGTTTTTATTTTTAATCTCTTCAATTTTCAGCATGAAAAACATGTAAAATTAATAAGTAGGAACATGTGAAAATATCGATTGGTATAGTAGGTACAGAGTAATCTCTTATATAAACCTTTAAAGGATTTAACTCATTTAACGACTTCAAGAAAATTAGAAATGATCGTTCAGTAAACAGAAACCTTTCTCAAACAAAGCTGATCATTTCTGATAAGCCCAGTTTGTCTACATTGTCAATATTTTGGAGCGCTCCCATTTTTTAAAACTGGTTCCATTTTAGTGGCCTTTGTTCAAAACAAAAGCTGCCGTAGAAATGATTAATGAACAGTCATGCTTTGGTGACACGAGTATTATATCATTTCAGCCAAAGCTGTCCTCATCTTCTTACTTTAACAGCCGTTTGTAGTGGACTACCTCTTCTGTCTGAGAGTCAGTAAGAGCTACAGTGTGTAAATCATGGAAAGATCCTAAAAAAATAAAGGTATAGTCCTAAAAGGCTGCTAACCTAATCGGCCTGAAAGCAAATAGGCAGCACTGAGGTGAAAGGGGGCATAAAAATGAATGAATTCCTTCCAGGGGTCACTTTATGTCTGTCTGAGCTCAGGCTGTGTGTCTGAGTCGGTTAATGAACCCTTGGTAGCTGAAGCCGAAGCCCCCCCACCCTCCTTTACAAGATAATTTTACAGCCCCGGTGAATCTCCAGGAAAGCCATCAGTGTGTGTCTGAATGTGCACGGAGGCATATGTGTCCTCCTCCCGCGAGGGTTTGTCTTCATAATTTATATGCTTGTGCCAGTGTCTGTATGTGACCTGAAACAATGCCCTCCCATTTTACTGTCTGCAGCAGCACTTTTCTAACTGAAATTGAAAAAAAGGGACTAAATGAAGTACAATAACCTTAAGACAAGGCAGCAGTAAGTCACAAGGTGACAAGCTGAGTGGAAATAATATCACTGCTGTCCTCTGGGGACCTTTTACCTCTGGTGTTATTGGATTATCCCCATAACAACTGCTGGAATATGAAGAGAGTAAATTTGTCATAGAAAGAATCATGTTGGCATCCTAATTGTGTCTGGACATAAAAAGATGCCTGATAACCAAGGGCAAACAAACAAATAGTTGTGCCAACGTGAAGTTCGACGTTAGGGTGAACTCCATTTCAACCCTCATATCCACCAGTTAGGCAGATAAACAGTCTCTTTGTAGGGTACACCTGTTCCACTGCATGTTAACATAGGAAGGTGATCGGCCATTCACATCGCAGTATATTTAATCATCCAGACATGGTGAAGATGACCTTTTAAACCATGAAAGTTCAAACCGATCCACTGGGATTTTCTGGGACAAGCATCTCCCCGCTTCATAAAAAATGGGCCAATAAATAAAATATTGAGTGTGTGGATGAAAATGCCTTGTCGATGTCTGGGGACAATGACTGACCAGTTTTGACATGATAGAAACTACTATTAACTTTTTACTTTCATTGACATTGGAAGTACTCCTACATCAGTTCTTCTGTTTCTTTTCTGTGTATCTGCCATGTCTTCTCAAATCCCACTTGGTCGTGGCAAAAGACCGACTGTGCTGAGCCAGCTTCTCCTTTAGACTTAGACTTAGACTTGTACTTTATTGATCCCTTGGGAAGACTCCCTCAGGAAATTGAAGTTACCAGCAGCTCCCAGGCAAAAAACAAAGATAACACACAGTAAGCAAAGGTGCAAAAGAATACAAAAATACAAATTAAATACTAAGGTACACACTAAATGTGAGTAACCAAAACCTTAAATTATGCAAGAAAAACCTTAAATTATGCAAGAAACAAGGAATAAGAATATAGAATATAAGAATATAAGTACAACACAACAAAAATATAAGAATAGAATAGAATTAGTGCAAGTAAAGGTAAAGTAAAAGTGGCACCAAAAGGTAGCATAAAGCTACTCTGGATGTGTTTTCTGTAATGAGAGGCCAGTCAGATAAGCACACCTAGCCTGTGGAGGTTTTCTGTGTTTTTGCAAAACAGCAGGTATTGGGGAAAGAGAAGTGAATTATGTGGCAAACCAGCCAAGATCTGGACCTAAACCATTCAACTTTTGAACTTTCAATTTGAACTTCACCAAGGAACACATGAACATTTAGCCCCGATTCTGATGCTGCTACCCCAAGAGTTGACAGCAGAAGTTATAAGAGTTTTTACCGCCGTACGTGCTGTACAATGGCTGCTAGAAAAGACTAGTGTTTTGTTGTTAACTTACCTTCCAGAAACCAGTTGTTTCCTGGTTGGTTGTGCAGGAGGCTCCATTTCTGCTTTTCAAAGATGTACATTTGTATAACTGTGCATCCATTTGCAGTCATTGTCCTGTGCAAGACCAAGGGTTCCCCCAGAAAACTTGCTAAGCCTGATGGTTGTGCACTAGGGTAGTCATAAATCCAGCGGCCCGTCATGTTTTTGAGTTAAAAAATATTTAAAGACAGGAAATTTGAAAACATCACTTGATAATTATGTGTTATTGAAAGACTGGAAAATGAATACCTGAACAGCAACTATAAAGTCTTGAAAAATGTAAATATTTTAAAAAGATTTAAATAAATAAACAATGCTTAGCCTGGTGGGGCACAAGCAAATTCTGGTGGCCCGCCAGGCTTATAATACTCTTGGGGAAACCCTGGAGTGCAAACATTGAGTTGGGAGGCGTGGCCAGCAGGAGTCAATTGGATTTAAAGTGACAAGAGGTCATAAAACAGCTCATTCTGAAAGGAGCTCAAAATACATAGAACTGAGCAGAATAAAATCTAATCATCTAAGAATTATTTTGTGCGCAAAAAAAATGTGATGAACATGTTTTGTACAGACTATAGACTTGTTCAAGGAAGCATAGGTCATCTTTATGGAATGGTTTGATGAACAGATCAGCATTTACAACCAGCCTAACCACCTAATCAAGCACTGATGTCTTTACACTGTTGGATACAAAAATTCAGATATTTATGTAAGAATGTAGAATTATGTAACCTGGATGTTTGAACTGCCACGTTGTGACCCTGTTCTGAATGGGTTTACCGTGGAAAAGTGATGGAAAGCAGCCGACTTGGTGAGGTTAAACACTCCGTTCATGTGTAATTTCCACCCCAGTGCTCGGCTCTTGCTCAGCCATGTGGATAAAAACAAGAAAACAAAATGATGACTCTAAACATTGCTCATCACCTCCCTCCCATCTGCTTGTAACACCCACCTCTGACAGATCACTGCTCCCACTTTATCCTCCTCAACAGGCTGAGTGTTAGGAGCGAGAAAAGTTAATACCTTTTTGATGATATTTCATTGTTCTGTTCATCCAGAGCCAACAGAGAGATGAAGAAGAAGAAGAAAAAGAAGAGGATTAAATGGGGAAAGAAGAGGAAGTGCTCTTTAATCTCCTGCGTGGCATACATGCAATAATACCTCGACTCAAATTATTTTGGTCAGAGCTTAAAGATGAATAAGAGTAAAAATATATATGCTGTGTACCAAAATCTGCTGCTGTTGCTTAAAAACTGCAGCATAAGGCAAACCATTGGCTCGTTTAATTTACCTGTAAGACAGTTTATACCAGAAGGAAGCAGCAGCCAAACGACTGATTTATAAGAAGAATTAAAAAGCAAATAAAGCAGATAAAACAAGACTGCAGAAACATAACAGTTAGTTTGGTCAAAAACAGCCAGCCATCCATACATACATTCATCATCTATCCATCCATCTGATCATTCATCCATCCAAAATGTTGGTTCATTTGTGTCTTTGTCCATCTGTCTGGTTCCTCCAGCCACTTTCAGGAAAGAAATCCATCCATCTGTCTCGTTGTAACTAAATAGCTTTACCACAAAAAAAGAGAAGTTTCCAAAAATGTTGTTTCTACCAAAATATTGTTCAATTTGACTTCCTTTAAGCTCCAAGGTTTCAACTCTGCAGCATGTTGGTTCTAACTTCACCACCGTCACAAATGTCTCTATTTTTCATTCGATTGAATCTTTTACTCTTTTTCTTGTTTCTTTCCTTTACAGTCCTGCCAGCACTAGAGCCTCCAACATGACCATTAAACGCTGCTGCTTTAATTTGAAAATATGAGTGCAAACAGAGGATGAGAATAAGAGACCGGGTTGGGACCGATGAGCTTCGTTGGGATTCAGCAACTTGTTTAAGATCAATCCCTGTCGGCAGCAGAAGTACAGACAGCGAGCCGTGACAGTGTTGAGGAATATGAGGGAGAAATTGCAGACGTGTAGGTAGAGCTGGTCGTTAAAGTCATTCACACTCCATTTAGCCAGCGTTTCCAGCTGACCTCAATCATTCAAATGGATGGAAGCTCTCGCCTCGTCCGACTAAGTTTTCTGGTGTTTCTGAGCGAGAGCCGGAGCGGTTCTGTATGAGCGAGCATTAGGTGTTCGGACATGATCGCAGACACAATCGTTTTATTTCACCTTGTTGCAAAAATTGCGACAGAAGTTTGCCTGGAGCATTGAAAGGAAGCTGAATTTTGCACCTTTTCAGGTCAAAGGAAGTTTGAAAAATTCACTGCAAAAACACAAAATCTTACTAAGTATTTTTGATCTAGTTTCTCATACTAAAGGACAAACTAACAAGTAAACCTTCGGCAAGATATAGTAGCTTACTTTAAGTAAATAATTCCTTAATATTGATGAAACAGTAATAGTTCCACTGGCAGATTATTTCACATATAACAAGATGGTTTTACCATGTGATAAATGCAGTGGTAGGCTGTCAGGGCCAGAAGGGCCTTCTCTGTTAGCCCTAGGAAATTGAAAAGAAAAGGTGTAAAATGCTTTAATCATATTTATTTTATCTATGATTTAATTTTTATTTTACTAACGAGTTGGTAATTGGTATTAATGAGGTTTCACTTTAATTTCCTACTTTAAAAAGTGCCTTAAACACATGGCGAGCAGCTCCTCCTCAGGACCTGGTGTACAAATACTCCTTCCTCAAAAATGTCGTGGAACAGATGCTGACAGAATTATCAGCCAATCAAAATTGACATACAATGACAGCGTGTCCCACAGGCCCAGCTGTAACTAAAGAGCTTCCCCTTAGTGAACATGGTATTTACAAAATGGTAGCCGCATCCGCTGCAGCTCCGGTTGACAGACTTATCAAAATCGCCTTTTTCAAGACGCTCTTTAACGGATAAAAAACAAATAACTAAAAATGGAAATTCCACTCCAAACCTGGATTCACTAACACAGACCAATAAGAGCTTTGTAAGGCATTTTAAAGACTGTATCTATGAGCGCTAGGAGTGGCTAACAGCTAGCACTGAGCAGAACTACCAGTGGATTTTATTTACTAGTAATGGGTGAGTGTTACTTTTCTATTAGCCTATATTCTCATACAAACTTTACTCAAGAGTTTTGCTAAATTGCTGGCTGTTCAATTATGTTCGCTGTTGCCTGTGTATTTTAATATATATTGCTTGATATATGCATTGTTGCTTTACTTGGCGTATTTTTATTTATTTGCATATTATTGGATGCCTGTTGCTTGGTGTGTTGCACAGTTTTTGCATTGTTCTGCGTGTGTATTGTTCAGGTATAGTTGACCTGGAAGGCCCTGACTGAAACCCCACAGCACACCACTGGATAAATGAAATAATCTGCCACTTGAATTAGTACTTTTTCATCAATATTAAAGATGATTGTTTTGTCTTATTTTAAATGTGTTTAGATATCTGCTCTGGAAACTAGACTAAAGATTCTTGATAACATGTTAGCAGTGTTCAAACTGAACCAGCTTTGCTTTCCCAGAACGGACGGACATGAACAGCAGGAGAGATTTTTCCTCTTTGATGCCTCTCTCTGTTCTGAAGGGAGAACAGGGAGATGTGGTGTCGGTCCTCATCTGGTGTTTTCTTACCGATTAAATGTGTCCTTTAAGCACACTGCAAAAATGGATTAAATGAAGAGTCGAGGTATCAGAGGAGGAAGTTGGGATGATGTTGTTTGCTGCTACTGAAATGTATTATTGCGTCCGACTGGCAATTTGCAGATTAAATGATTTGGCTGGATTTTCAGCCACAATCAGCTTAATTACAAAGATAGTTGATGGTGGTGAAAGCCTTTGTTTACAACTTGACATCCAGAATGCACAAAAAATGTCTTGAGCATCCTGATTTAAAGGATGTTTTTAATCATTTTCATAGTCCTTCCATTTCAGTCTTGCTCAGGCTTATGAATCAGACTGAGTTGTATTCATTTCAGTGGCCAAGACTGAGAAATGTGTAAAATTTGGCAGGTGGCCGAGCATGCAGCTGTGTGGCCACAAATTCATGCAACATGTTCCTGGTGAAATGTATTTTTGTCAGTAATAAGACCATTTTTTAGTGATTACTGTAATCATCATACATATATTAAAGTTTACATCCAGTTTGGAGGACATGACTCAAAAGATTTGTGTGTAATGCTCTTATTTTTATTACTTTACATGGATGTAAAATCTGCTTGTGTTTTGATCTCACCAAATATTTCGATGAACTCTGATTGGAATCATTTGAGGGTTTTTTCTCCCACCATTTCATTCGCGAAAGAAGCTGGTTTCACACTATCCTTCCAAATCATAGCCAGATTTCACTTGCATGGGCAGCATCATAATGTTTTGCTTGATGCCAATAATTTGTCCCTACGGATTTAAGAAAAAAAACTTCTGCAACCTCAAAACTGCATTTTCACTGGAAAATTTGAAAGAAAAATAAAAGGTTTTGGTGCTAGGATGATGTAGTTTTTTTTTTTTTTTTTTTTTTGGTTGTATTTACATTGATTCATTTCACAAAACTGCAATGGAAACACTGATTTTGCATCACACAAGTCATATGATCAACAACAAGATGTTTCCATTGGCGTAAACCACAAAGAACACGACGTCAGGAAGTAGTTTGAGGAACATGGCATGGCACGTTTTTTGGTTAATATTACATTTCTTATTTAATGAAAACATTGCAATTGCAAAATTTTATTTTTTCAACACTAGTGAAATATCGACAAAGTTTTGCGGACATTTGTAATGGATATGCAGCTTCTGTCTTGTGCTTTCACTGGAAAAACAAGATTCCTGAGCTTCAAATGTGGTTCATGAAATACCCAGTTCTTTAGAGCAAACCGTGATGACACCCAGTGGGCCGCTCAAACTGAAGACAAAGAAACAGTAACTAAGCCAAAAATTGTGAAAAAATATACATTTTGCACTTAGGGTGAAACAAAAAATCTTTTTCTGTAAATATGTTCTACACAGACCTTAAGCGGTATAGTTTTAGCTTCACCTGTGTTAAATTGTGCAAAAAAAAACCCTCCAAAACTTTCTATCAAGCACCCTTTGCTATTAAATTATTAACTGTCCAATCCAAAAAGTACTCAATCGATCAACCCTACATAAATGCTAAATTAATTAGAAAGGGCTTTCTTTCAATTTTCGCATTTTGGTATATTAAGAATTTTTTTGCCATATGCGTACTGGGTATTTCCTTTGTAACAAATGATGTGTGTACTCTAAAGCAGTGGTTCCCAACCACCGGGCCGCGCAAGAAATAATGAACTACTTCCGGATGTTTTATTTTGAAAATCCTGAACTGGTTGCGCGTCAAAATTGAGCCAACTTGCAGCAGAATGAGATGGTACTGCGCCCCCTCCCTGAACAACAGCATCGGACTTACCATGCCCCCCCCCACAGCAAAATTGCGAAGGGCTGACCGGTCCGCACAACAAAAAGGTTGGGGACCGCTGCTCTAAAGGAATGCTATGTCGTTGCAGTTTAGGGAATAATATGTATTTTCTTATGGAAAAGGAATGAAATTATATGTTTAATTGCCTCTTTCAATGTATTTCTAATATTGTATTAAAGCTAATGAAAAATCTGCAGAATGTGCCAAATTTTTTATCCATTTGGAAAAAACTGACTTATAATCCAAAAATAAAGGTAGTCTCAGATTTTTAAGAAGAAAATGTGAGTGTTGCGATGACAGTGATTGATTTTTGAATACACAGACATTCATTTTTACATGACATGTAAACAAAAATATATTTTTAAATGGGAAGCCAGCAGAAAAGGCTAAGAGTGGAGCTGAATAAACCTGGGCTGAGGCAGAGCTGCTGGTACTGATAGAGGGGTGGGGTTCCTATACCATCTCTGTGACCTTCTGTCCCACAATCCATCAGAGCGTCAGAGGCTTCATGGCCCCATGCCAGGGTGACAAATCTGCCTGTCAGCTGAACACAGTCCAGCATGACAACCTGGCATTTTGCGCACTCAGATTATCTTTCAAACCTCGACACGTGGAAGAAGACGTGACATTCACTACTGAGTACAGATTTAGAGGTACCAAGAAGGGACTTTTTTTGTGGGGGAGAAGCAAGTGTGACCATGTACAACATCTGTTAAATATGAAAAGTGTATCATCTTTTCATAATTGCTCTAATAAACTATAAGAAGAAATGACAAGAGTAATTTGAGAAACATAACATGCCTTTTTGCCTGCAGAATGTAATTTTATCTCTTAACAAGGATTCTGTTTAGTCTGTATTGCCTTAACATCTATAGACATAAAGTTTGTAATAGAAAAATGTTTTTAAAATGTTAACTTGTATTTTAAACTTTTTAGTAAAAGTAGTTGACAGCTAAGAATATACACAACAGAGAATGTACACTTTCAGTTATCTTTTTATGTTTGAGTAACTGCATGGTGTACAACTGCAGAGTAAAAAAAAAACACTTAAAATATGGAACAATAATAATTATTTTTTAATCACTACAGAATGCCTCTGAACTTGGACAGACCCTCATTCAAGTTGAAAGCTACACAAGCTAACTGTTCAGCTAGCTACAGACACACATAGACTATTTTCACATTATAGGTTTCATGCTCAATTGCTATTTTTTTTCTCATGTTTTCGCCTGGATGTACAAGCTATTCATTAATGTGACCAGTCAGACTTATTTGTGAATGACTTATGACCCCAAACTAACCCTGATGTGCAGACAAAAAATGTGAAGTTGAAAACTACACAAGCTAATGGCGACCTGTGGACAAGTGAAAAATTATTCAAGCTAACATCCCAAAATAATGATAACAGTTATTCATAATCCATCCTACAGCATTTAATTCCATTATATCACCATGCTTAAAGCTAATCAATCTAACTGTAACTAAACATAACTGAAATGCTACTAACATTTCATTATTAATAGAAAATGAGGCTGATAGCAACAATTATTTGTGCTCATAACCAAGCTAAAATATAATCAAGCTAACTGCTAATTAAAATCAACAGTTAATAAATCAGAAACATGAGCTAACTGCTACAGTTAAGCATGGCAATTGCCCATCGTCTCTAACAAAACCAAAACCGAAATTTTTAAAGTTTTTATTCAAAATTTAAAAAAATAACTACCTTCAGACTATGCTACCTATCTTTCTTCAATTTCCATATTTAGAGAAAATATCACCTCATTCTGCAAAATTATTTTTCCCAACTTGTAATAGTGACTTAATGTTGTACTATAATTGTTAAATTATGTCAGATTTTGTAAAATATTTTATGAAGTACACATTTGGAAAATAGTTTTTTGCTGCTATAGGTGAGTTTTATTTTGTAGCAATAGGTCTTTGAATAGAAAACAGATGCTGACCCCTGGGACATTCCTTACATCTTGTGTGGTGAAAATGTGTGCCATAAATCCAAAAAGATGGGGGGGAAAAAATCTTTATTGGTATTTTTTTCCTTCTGGGCTAGACCAATGTTTTACAACCTTTCAAAGCCCATAAATATTTGGTCTAAAAGCAGTTATTGATTTTTAGTTATTGGACTTGGCCACTAAACCCTCACGATCCTAATCCAAATGAGTATCTTTGGGATATTGTGGGCAAACGACTCCATTTCATTAGGTTCTTCTCTATAATTTCTAGGGATTCAATGTTCTGCTGCCGACTGCCAGAAACAGCATAACTGCAACCCGTGACAAGTTACAGCTGTTTCTATGGTGAAGAATTGTAACTTGCTTCATTACAAAAAAAAAACGTACCAAGCATTATGTTTTCAATGTGGATGTAAAACCTCAAACCAAGCAGGCAGCTTGAATGTTTTGACATCTGTATCTCAGAGTAAAAGATCGCGCAGCGCGTCAATTAGCATAATAAACCAATTCCATCAAACATTACAGATAGAAGCATCAAGTTATTGTGCCAATCTTCCCGTTTTATTCTGCAAATGAGATTCTTTTCAGTGTAATGACTGTGTGAAAGGACAACAAAACTTCTGACTCTTTTTATTGAGTCTATTGTTCCTCATTTTTCTTTTGCTGACAGTTTTCTGCTTCTTGTCACTTTATCTCCCTCCTTCTTACTATCTTAGTGACACAGGAAGTACCTGTCCTTTGAATTAAGTGACAGCTTCTGCTTTTGTTCAGACAGATTTAGTTTTAATCCATTATCCTGAAAGCTTCAAATTCTAACTTGATGAGCGGAGGTGGGAGGGGAAACCTTGGAAACTTTTTTCTGCATTATATGTTGACAGTTTGCTTCTGGTGAAGTATATGAATAAACTGCATCGTAGATTACAAGACGAAGTCCAATTTTTTCCAGTTTAGCCACAATTATACAATAGTGTGTAGTTAATCGGTTCCCATTCTGGGAATTAATTTTAAATGAATGCAAATATTAAAGAGATTGTGACTGCATGACTGTATTTCCAAACAGTCATGCCGATCATCAGAGGCGGATAATTAATGTGTGAATTACACAGATAATTAGACTAATTAACCTCCTTTAACCTCAGCAGCGATCATAAAGTCCATCAGTATAAATTAATGGTGAGAACAGCTTAAATCCACAAACTAAAAGTTTAAATTATAGTTAAAAACCCCAAAGATGAATCTACACCGTGTTCCAAATTATTGTGCAAATTAGATTTAAGTGTCAGAAATATTAAATTTTTTGTTGTGCTATTAAATTTATAGATGGTATTTGAATCACTATAATTAATTTCAGAGACCTGGTTGATTAGTTTGTCTGGTGAGCTCAATTAAAGTAAATCTGCTTAAGAATTATGTTCCACATTATTAAGCAGGCCACAGGTTTCAAGCAATATGGGATGAAAATCATCAGATAGTGTAGAGCCGTATGACAAGGTATAAAAACATTAGATATATAACGAAAACTGAAGCGTTATCATCGTACTGTGAAGAGATTTGTGGCTGATTCAGAACAAAGATGGGTTTGTACAGATAAAGGCAAAATGAGGAAGGTTTCTGTTAGACAAATTCATAGGATTAAGAGAGCAGCTGTTAAAATACCTTTACAAAGCAGCAAACAGTTATTTGTAGCTGTTGGTGCCTCTGGAACCTCAAGGTGGAGGATCCTCCAGAGGCTTGTGGTGCATCAACCTACTATTCAGCCACTGCTAACCAGAGCTGACAAGCAGAACCGGTGGCAGTGGGTCCAGCCGTACATGAAGATTAATTTTCAAACAGACTTGTTCACTGATGACTACTGTGCAACCCTGGATGGTCCAGATAGACGCAGTAGTGGATTGGTGGTGGATGGTCACCACGGCCCAAAACAGCTGTGACGTCAGTAAGGAGGTGGTGGAGTCATTTTTTGGGCCGAAGTCATGAGGAGAGAGCTGGTCAGCCCCTTCAGAGTCCCTGAAGGTGTGAAAATGACCTCAGCAAAGTATATGGACTTTCTGACTGATCACTTTCTTTCATGTTTCAAAAAGAAGAGCCAAACCTTCAGTAGCAAAACCATCTTCATGCATGACAATGCACCATCTCATGCTGCAAGGAATACCACTGTGTCATTGGCTGCTATGGGCATGAAAGGGGAGAAACTCATGGTGTGGTCACCATCCTCCTCTGACCTCAACCCTATTGAGAACCTTTGGAGTTTCCTCAAGCAGAAGATCTGAGGGTGGAATGCAGTTCATATCAAACCAGCAGCTCTGGGAAGATATTCTGACAACCTGCAAAAAAATTCAAGCAAAAACTCCAAAAAACTCACAAGTTCAATGGATGCAAGAATTGTGCTGTGATATCAAAGAAGGTTCTATGTTAACATGGAACTTGGTCTGTTAAGATGTTTTTGATTGAAATATCTTTTGATTTTAGTACATGTGACCACTTAATGCTGCACATTCAAAGAATGACTGTTTGCATAATCCATAAAATGTTTAGAAAATCTGCTATGCATAATAATTTGGAACAGTGCATTTTGAGTTTATTTTTGAAAAAAGTACTGTTTTCATGGGGAGCTTTGTTCAGTAAAATTTGAGTTATACTGTAATAGTTCATGACTTGAAAATTATACTGACCATCATTTGCATTGACCATTTAAGAAAATCTGAGAAAATATCACTTGCATAATAATTTGGAACACAGTGTATATTTACAGTAACTGCACAAAGACCGCTCAGTGTAAACAAACCCTGAATAAAATGTGGTGTTGTGAAGAGTTTCTTTTAGAGATATACATTAGTTTTAAATATCTTGTTGTGTTTTTTTTTTTGTTCTTGTTGTTGAACAGTGAGGTTCATGTTGTCCATCATCCTGTTAGTCATGTTCAGCCTCTTGCTTTAGGTGCTTCACTGTAAACTTCAGACCTTCATAGTTTCATTCAGGCAGAAGTTCTTCAGCAATGACCTTTGTGACCCTTCTTCTCATTAATAACGGTAATTGTCACAAGACCTTAGAGCGAACTTTGCAAATGTCGCAAAAAAGAAAATGCGAATTAGGCATGTTTCCATTTACTGATTTGAACAGAGAATACATATCATGCAATCACACATCAACCAGTGTGACCAGTATGAAAATTATGCATCAACTTGTTTCATGCAATATTCTTTCAGTGAAATTAAATATGTATTAGCTCTAAGTCTCGCAAAACAGAAAGCATGTTTTGCTATAATTTCATTCAAATGAATAACTGTTGTTTTAGTGGTTTGCTCATGTAGAGAAGATCTAGCTGTGATTGGCAGGTTTTACCACCTCTGAGTCACGTTGGCAGGTAGTAAAGCACCGTGTTTCTGTGTCCAGCAGCTCACTGCAGCGCTCCAAATGTGGCAATCTGACATTCACACCTACTTCAGAGTGACTGCGTAGGCACTGCAGCCGGTGAATAAACAACCTCTCTTTAAAACTCTGTTCATTCGCTCTTATCAGGTGGAGGCGTGGATGCCCTACCATCCTCCCATTTTTTGAAACTGTTCCACCATCTTGTCTCTTTTTACGCTTGGCTTCCCACCTTTGAGTGCCGCCAGTCTCAACGAAAATGAATAAGTTTGTGTTCTTACAGAATGGAAGGAAAAGTTCATTGCAGGTGTTGATGTGTTCTTGGTTGAAGATCATGAAAATACCACAGCAGTTAGTTTTAACACTTCACAGCAGAAACCAAGTATTTTTGTCTAGTTTCTAGTGCAAATATCTTAAAATACTTAAAATATGACAAAACTAACTTAGAAATAACTTTTCATTAACATAAAGGGGCTTGTTTTAACTTAATATTGATTTTAAAAAATAAGTACTAGTTCCACTGGTAGATTATTTTACTTATAAGACATTTTGCCCATGTTATAAGTGAAAATTTCCATCAATATTGTTGGGTAAATTGTATTATTAGTATTATCAAATATTTGTTGTATCATGTAGCCTTGTAGTTACATTTAGATAATGTTTCTGTGTGTTAAATAACTTTGATTCCATCCTGAGGCTTCCCTGGGAAATAGGGGTGACAGCTAGACTTAGACTTAGACTTAGACTTGTACTTTATTGATCCCTTGGGAAGACTCCCTCAGGAAATTGAAGTTACCAGCAGCTCCCAGGCAAAAAACAAAGATAACACACAGTAAGTAAAGTGCAAAAGAATACAAAATACAAATTAAATACTAAGGTACACACCAAATGTGAGTAACCAAAACCTTAAATTATGCAAGAAAAACCTTAAATTATGTAAGAAACAAGGAATAAGAATATAGAATATAAGAATATAAGTAAATATAAATACAACACACAAAAAAATATATATATAAGAATTTGGCGGATAGATTGACCAGTGATATCGTACTACTACTCACAGCAGCTGTTGCCCTGCAGGACTTCCTACAAGACAGAGGTGTTAGTTGCTCCCAGCAGAGTTTTACAGTCCTGCAATAAACTCTGCTCTGTGCTACAAAGCCGTTGCTTTGAAGCTATACAACGTGTCCTATTCGACGCCGTGCCTGGAGCAAGAAGGATTTAGATTGTAGATAACATGTGTTTAGTTTAGTGATTGTCTTTTAGCACTGCAACTAAAATGCTTTGACCCCACCCCATAGAGTTGCAGTGCTCAGTGTGAGAGGGTTCCTAAGAGCAATAAAAGAGAGGAACAGACAGATGTGTTTCAGAGCGGTTGGAGATTTGTAACTGAAAGCACATCTCTGTCTGCTCTCCTCGCGAGAAACAAAGAATCTAACTCTCTTGTCTTTTCTGTGTTTGTTTAATAGGTATTTAGACCTGACAAATATTAAGGAATTATTCACTTAAAGCAAGTTCTTATAGCTTGTGGAAAAGTTTCTTGCAAGTTTATTTTAAGTGCACTAAGATATTTGTACTAGAAATTAGACCAGAAATTCTTGGTAAGTTTGCATTTTGCCATCCTCGACTCTTCTGAAACTATTCCACCATCTTGTCTCTTTTTATGTTTGCCTTCTCACCTTTGAGTGCCGCCAGTCTGGACGAACATGGATAAGTTTGTGTTCTTACAGAGAAGCAGGATGGAAGGGAAAGTTCATTGCAGATGTTTTTGATATTTTCTTGGACAGAGATGATAAAAATCCTGCACCAATTCTTTTTTACGGTACATGCCCATTCTTTTTCGCCTTTGGACTCAGTTTGAGGAATTGTTGGATAATTTAGGTCTTCATTTTGCTGCTGTTAGCAGGTGGAACATATGAGGCAGCAAGGCTATTTTGTCGGCAGATCTGATGAGTTAGAAGCAGGAAGGATTTGAGTGAGTTTGACAGGAGCCAGACTGTGGTGACTGGATGACTGCAGCTCTAGACGGTGTTCCTGGTCTGCAGTGTCAGTATCTGTCAGAAGTTGTCCAAGGAGGGAACTGACAATGTTGTCAGGGTTGGTCTAAGGCTTGCTGATCCACATGGGAAGTGAAGGCTGGACCACACTGCAAAAATATAAAATCTTACCAAGAATATTTGGTCTATTTTCTTGTCCAAATATCTTATTACCCTTGAAATAAGACAAAACTAACTTATAAGTAACTTTTCATCAAGAAATAGGAGCTTGTTTTATGTGAAAAAAATTCTTAGTACTGATTTAAAAACACTATTTCCACTGGCACATTATTTCACTTATAACACAGGAAAATGTGGTGTTACAAGTGAAATAATCTGCCATAGGAAGTCATACTTTTTAACCAGTAATAAGGAATTATATACTACAAACACAATTCTATATCTTGCTAAAAAGTTACTACAAGATATCTGAACTAGAAAATACCAAATTACTTGGTAAGATGTTGTGTTTTTGCAATGTATGTAGTCTGAAAGTCTCAATACTGGGTATGTAAGTATGCACCCTTAACCTAGCAGTGGAAGAAGGTCAAGTTTTATTTAAACTATCTCCTGGTTTTCTGTCACTGGAAGGTATTTCCGAATTTTCAGTCACAAGGTTAAGATAAATGAAGCCCAACGTAGTCATTGCTTCCTAATTTTTTAAATGAAGGTGTTTTAAAATGAACACATGCACACAAAAAACAATGTTGATGGGAATGCATGTGTAGTTGTGCCCAGCCTTTTGTCAAGAGGGGAGAGTGTTTAACAAATGACTGCCAACCCAGGGACACATGGGCCAGGGACCTCTGCTGGAGAGTCGGCCAACAATAAATCTTAAAAATCAATATGACAGGGCTCGGGGTAATCAGTATCAATGATTCTAAACTGGAATAAGTCCCTCGAGGAGAAGAATGATAAAACTGGTTGAGCTTGGAGCTGAAAAACATCCTGAGGATATGAAGGATGGAAAAGAGGAAGAAAATGAGGAGACAGTGGGGATAGAGGGAGGGAGTTATTGATGATTTTTACCCAGAAGGCATTGCAGCAATGTTAGAATCCCTGTTTTGTTTTCTGTCACTTTTGCACTTTTCATTTTACCCATCATATATTTTATTATCCATCCTATAGCTGCCCTCTTCACTGTTACCCACTTGAATTCCTACACATTTTTAGGCTTGTTTTTGCTGTCTTTATAGTGTCTTCAAAACCTAAAACTTTAAACTTTTGACCATTTTTATTGCACTATCCCAACTTTTACATTGTTTATCAAAAATAATAACTAATATTTCCTTTAATATGTCTCCTCTGCACAATCTGCCATTTGTAAGGCAAATTAAAATCTAATTTGTCACTGCAGTTTATCAAGAGGCAACCTCTGATAAAGATGAATAAACTCTGCAGTGTTTTAAAGCTGCAGATATTCCTCCATTGTGCACCATGTGGTGATGATATCATTTCCATGACAGGGTGTGTGTGCGCGTGTGTGAACAACACACAACACAAACCCCACCAAAACAGTGAGGTTCTTCCAACATAACAATCATAACAGATGGATGAATGTTTGGACTGGTCAAATAAACAGAAAAAGGTCATCAATGGAATGGAAATACAGAAAATATTAGTGGTTTTAAAACTTTTCAAAATTGCTTTTAATTGTCTACGAAGGCTAAACTAACACAAACAAGTAAGAAAACTATATGGGTTTTTGAGACCAAACTTTAAAATCTCTCTGTCACTTAAGATGACCTTTAGTCTCTAAAAATAATAATAATATAAAAAAACATAGCATTGAATAATATAGAGGAAGTTAATAATAATAACTCTAAACAGGGTTTGTAACCAGTGAAAAAAGTTGATAACTAACCAGATGGCTTGTTGGCGTTTTCAACAGACTCCTGTTACTTGGTTATGTTTGCTGATTTCATGCGCAGTAGCTGCTACTCTGGCCTTTACTGAAGACGGTATTTAATCCAGCACCTCTCCTGGCACTGGATGGAAATCCGTTAAAAGCTACTCTGTCATGCTGGAAACATCTGGGCTCCTCCGTGGGTAAATGTCAACAAATAACATTCTGTCAGCGTTTTATACATTTATCTGCCCGGGAGTATCCCCCTCTTACTCTGACTTAGCTGAATCGTTTCTGGCTTCTCCCTCCTGATGAATTTTTCGCCCAGATAACTCACTAATACCATCGTGCTTTCTGCATCTAGTACTACACTGCCAAAGAATGCCTTTTCTTGCCATTTTATTCCCTTCAGATAAATGTCATGAACTTGCATTTACATGACTCTCATTGAAAGAGCTGCACAGCTTTAAGTGACAGTGGAAGGTGCAGATACACATTTTGTCTTTTGTCCTTTTCGACTTGATTTCAAATATGCATTTCTCTGCTTTTTTATGTCTGAAAGGTCAAGAGTTAGGATTCCAATCTTTTTATGTTCTTTACTGAATATCAGCCTCTTCCTCTAAAGTCCTGGACTTTTCTTGAGTATAAGAATAACAAAACCTTAAGGATGACATTCAAAAGAGAGCCTGTATTACATTTAATATGCAAGAAATTATGCAGACATGAGATGTTGATCTGTATCTCTTTTGGACCAGAACAACAGAGGATATTTGTTTCCAGTTCAAAGGGCTTCAGGATATTTGATGTGTTGATGCCTTTGAGAGAAATGAAGCCCCACATGGGGAAGAAACAATATTCACACGACTGTTCAAGTCCTTTGTTTTGAAATACTGGTCAAAAGATTAATCAATGAGAAAAGATTTTACTTAAATAAAAAAAACATTGTGTTTTTTGACATTGTGACATTGTCAATCTGACATTGTGTTGTCAGATTTTTAACTTTTTTTTTCAATCAAATTTGTACTAAGTGTGGTGTAGACAGTGTTAGTAGGTTACATCAAGAAAGTAATTTTTCTGCACAAAATTTTTCTGAGATAATGAGATGTTAGTCTGGTCAGTTCTGCTTATCTTGATTTTAAGAATGAGCTGTTTTAGGGCCTGTTGACACTTTCAATATAAATAAGCTGCTGCTGGCCACGTCCCCCAACTCAATGCTTACACTCACATGTGAGTGTAAATGTCCCCCAAACCATGTTGCAATTATACAAACGTACATCTTTGAAAAGTGTTTTATTTACGGAGCCCCCTAGGAGACATGGGAGAATTTTTTTCTTTTGCTTTACCTGGCATTAGGTTTTGCATTCTCACACCATAATTGGTTTGTTTACGCGGCATAATTGAATTCTGTAAATGTTTCTGCTATAATATAAGGTGTTTGTAAGGTTTGTCTATGTACATTGATATCTCTTTTGTGCGATATCTGCAGTTTTACATATTTTACTTTAGGATACAAATGCTATGCACTAAAGCAAAATAGATCAAACATGGGCTTTCCATCTCTAATAAAACATAAACAAAAACTTTCCATATGACAGAAAGAAAAATTGCATCCAAACTATTTTAACTATTTTTGAGTTATTTTCATCGGGTAATAAAGTTATCAGATAGTTTTGTGTCTTTTTCATGTTGATATTCTGATTACAAAATGGTTGTTTTTATGTGCAGTTGCATCTTAACCCTACATAAACCTTATTCAAACATGAACACAGTAATAGATCGATTTTTAACCTTGCATTGTATATAGCCTACCCTTTACTATACAGTATATCCTGTCTATGCTAGTAGACTTACTTAGTTTCACTTTAAGTGGTCCTCGCTAGCTTAAGAACATCATACCTGCTTGCTTTTAGCCAATCCATCCATCTGGTTTGAAAAGATCTGGGTAGGATTGTTGGTTTGTTTGCAGGTGTTGTAGGTGTGAAGGTCTTGGATTGTAGTAAAGTTGGAAGCAGCCTGGATGGTTCAGGAGAGACGAGGATGGAGTCCTTTCTCTGGGTCAGAGGTTTTTTCTGCATGAAGCAGAGAAGTCTTGGAGTAATATGGAGTTGGAGACATTCTGTAGGTCTGCAGATGGTGTGAGACACTTATCATCTGGGGGAAGCTCAAAGTAGAGCTGAGGCTCTGAGTTTTCCTCTCCACTATCGCTACATGCATGTATGATATGAGAGATTGCTGTAAAATCAAGCAAATAGTTTTCTATTGTTCCTCATCCAGGAGGAGTGATTGCTGCAAGTCAATGGCTCAGCATTGACTCAGAAAACGTTTTAAACATCTTTGAATCATTAACTGAACTGGATGCACTGCTTCTATAACTATAAGATCAATTGGAATATATTTATGATTGAATTCAAAGCCGCCTAATGTCTAGTGTGATATAAACAAACTGAATTGAACTGAAACATTTTAAGAGGGGCAAGAAGACAATGATTAAATACATTTTACAGCACGTTCACAGCTGGAAACATCTAAATTTAGAGGAACTTCTCAAAAAAACAAAACATAAAATATTCCAAAACGTAAAACTTGCAGATGCTGGAGAGTTTTGTAATAGTTTATGCGCTCTGTATATCAGCCATTAAGCCATAAACTATGTATCCTGCAGCTATGGTGCTCATCAGTGCCTAGTAATATACATGGATTCTAGTATCCCTGCACAGCAAAATTACACATGTTTAACCGCAGCGATCAGCCTCTCAGTGTGCAATAAAACAGCAGCAAGCAACGGCAGCTTGAAGCATGTAATGGCTGCAGTGGTGCTTTGTAGTTTCTGTTATTGGCATTAACAAGCGGTCAAAGTGGGAGATGGTGGATATATTGGTCATTTTTCCCTTTTATCGGGTCAGTTTACACGGAGATAACATGCACTTTGAGCTTCATACCAAACAGACATGAAAATGTCAGGGAGGTTGAGGACAGATAAGTAAATCTGAAAGGTCACCAGTGAAGGAAGACGGAACCCACCTGTATACTGAACTATAGAAGTCAACTCTCTAATAATTGTCCGCTGTTACTAGGGCAGGACTGGGAATGTTGAGGGATTAGGAGGAGCATCAGATAAAACGGGGGAAATCAAGGAGTTTCTTCATTTCTTTCTTTTTTTCCTGAGTCTCTTTCCACCGTGCTCATCATTTCATTTTGCATCCTCTCCTCATTATCGTTTTAGCCCTGGGCTTTTCTCATCACGCCCTATCTCAGTTCCTACATTTTTTTTCTGTCGCCGTCTATTCAGAGCAGATTAGCAGAGATCAAATTACCAGCCAGTGCTGACTCATGCCACTGTGACTCGAACGTAACGATCTTCAAGAAGAGCTTTGAAGTGAATCTTGTGTCACATCTTTTTTTTTGTTAATCTGAGCGGTATTTGACATGGATCTCTGGTTTTGTTTAGATTTTTTTATTGTTTTTTTTATTATTTTTTAAAAAAGAAAAGCAAATCTTTTCATGGACAGATGTGTCATCATGAATAACAGGTAAATTGAATACTCAGAAGGTGTGACATGCTGACATGAAGTTATCAAACAGAAAAATCTCAGCTTTTAGTCATTCTTATTGGCCATGTGAGACGTTAATAGCATTTTTCCGAGTGCACTTTCTTTTTATCTTTCTCTTGCTACACTTATACCTGTGAGTGACGGAGGATTCCTTGTAGATGCATTAGACAGCATTACTAGCACTTGATGGACTTTGGTACTTATATCCTGTCCATATAAAATTATGCATGCATCCAAGTGTGTTTGGAATTATAATTATTACTAGAAACAAGCTTAAGAGCATGGAAATTAAATAAATGAATGCACACAGATGGATGCTCAGACTTGCTCTCAGGGCGCTCACACACAATGTGTTCATTAAGCCAGTCAGCACAGCTCTCTCTGCAGAGCAGTGGCACAGTGTTCAGCTTTGATACTGCAGGTAATAAGTCATCAGAGCTTGGAGAGCTGAAGAACGCAGGAAATGTTTATTATACCTGTCCTCACAGACAGGAGTCTCATAAACATGTTACAGATGTGCTGTAGGTTCTTTTTGTCTGTGGATCAGTTGTTGTTTAAGGCCTTCCTAGCCCAAATATAAGATATTGTTTTTCAGTAAATATGATTTTAAAGTGCTATAATAGAAGTTTTCAGGTATGAGTCACTGGATTGAAAAATATCTCTTTTTTTCAGTGCATAATGACTTGTTTTAAGTGTAATTTTGTGGGGTTAGTTATTGACAATATCTTACTTGAGCATTCAAATCCTAGTTTGGGTAGTTGTCATTGAGAATCGAGCTAAAAGTTACTAACTCAAACTACAAATAGCTGAAGCTAACACCTACTTGGACATTAACCAGCTTCTACTGTATCTGTGGTTATGCTGAATGAAGAAGCTAACACCATACCAGTTACTCTAAGTTAAAATACCAGCTATTCTGAGATAAGCTATCATTTACAGTGACGTCGAAAGCTTCATAAATTGATGCTAAAAGCTACTCAAGATAACAGCTGCTCAGGACTGAGCTAACAACTAGTTGGATCATGGATAACTGGAACTTGGCATTGAGCTAGCAGCTACTCAGAATTGAGCTGAAAGCTCCACAAAGTAACAACTACTCAAATTAAGTTTAAAATCTAGCCAGAGATAAGTTAATAGCGTCTAAAGCTAACAACGTCTCAGAATTAAGCTAATAGCAGCACACAGTGTGAAGTTGAGCTAACACAGGACAGTAGCTATGTGAAGTTTTATCTACACCTGAAGGACGTCCATGAATGGTTTGGCACAGGTCAGTTGTTGTACCACGAATACAATAGAAACAGACAAAATAGCGCACCTACTCATTTTATACCTCTCAGTGGAACAAGGCATATTATCTCAGTCAATGTTAATGTTGCTATGCTAACCAAAGCAAACAAAATCCTCCTGCTAGTGTATCTGTTAGTTGTGTAAAGTGCACAGAGATTACATTTGTTATGGTGGGACTGTATAAATAATTTAACTAATAAGCTGATACCAGTAGAAGCTATTGTGTTTAAAAATCTGTAATACATTGTAATATGCCCAGATAAGCGTTGGCAGCCTGAGGGCTACAGTTATTGAAGGGGCATGGATGTTGTTTAGTTGACAGTGTAGGTTTTGTGCTGTTTGATGGGTTTGCAGTGTGTTACTTCTCACCCCGCAGAAAATTTGCAATATTGTTTAGAGTTTCAGGGTATGTTTTCAGTAAAACACTTCCCCAGCCCACCCGGGATGCTGAGGCCTTCCTTTTCCCTAAAGACTGAAGGATTTGCATTTTTACTTGCTAATATATTTATATTCTCAGTGTTTTGGTTAAACTGTCTGATGTTGGTTGCTCACAGATGCAGACTCTCCCACTGGAGCTGTTTTATCCTAGAGCTCATTAGGTTTGCCGATTTATTTCAGTCATGGAGGTGTTCATTTCTCATTTATATCTTCATTTTAATCTGGATGCTTTCCAGTATCCTGTGTTAAATTTCAGGAACTTTATTGGACAGCTAGAGTATAACATATTGTAAAGTATGGTCACTTATTACCCCGTCAAACAATGTATATTTATTTTTAATTCACATAATCCTTTTACAAACACTGTCTGCAAGGATATGCATAGTTTTTCACTCAGATTTTCCATTTTTGCTTTATGTGTGCTTATTTCATAATGACAGTGTGAAATATGTCATTATAGAAGCTTTGACTTGAGCTTACATTATATAAATATAGAACCTGCAAAGACATGATACTTTTCATAATGTCCTGGTATGTAAAACCCTCCCAAATTTTAAAAGGGTGTACTTTCTTTTCACTATGACTGAACAGAAATTACTTTAATTCAAATATCTGATCTATCATAACAAAAAAATCTGTGTTATTTGAACACGTCAAAGCAGAAAAGGGCGCGATTTAAACCTTAAAACCATGGCAGCCACAATGATAAGGAACATCATTCGTTACTTCCTGTCAAATAATGAACTTTTTTAATACTCAGATAAAGTTGAATGCTAAAAGTATAGAAAAAAATAATGCAAATACCAACCAGATAGTTAGTTTGTTGATACTGGTTACACTAGTAGTCATTATGCAGTCTCACTTGCAGAAAATCACTGTTCGCTTTCAACGTTTTTCGTTGTTTGTGCTTTTTATTAGTGTCGTTTTTGTATATTTGCACCTGTCTCAGCAGCACAAATGGCCATAAAACAGAAATTAAACTAATTTACTGCAGATTCTTTTGTGTATTTTGAGATACAAAACAGAGCACCACATATTATTTGTAGGATCCATAAAAAAAAGAACAAGCATTTTCATTTGTAATTATTCAAAACATATTTTCCTTGCTTCTTTCTCCATCTCACTTTCTGGTTTTACTGCTCTTTTTAATTATCTTGGCATAAAATAGCAACAATAAAGTCCCATTCAAGTAGCAAGATCAGCCTCTAAAATATAGCACCCAATCATCTGCCTTCACATCAACTGTTCAGAGCTTTATTGTCTTTAATACCAAACAAAAGCTCAGCACCAACATGATCATTTCCAGCAGAGAAAGAAGTAACAAAGAAACTTTGTCCAGATAGGGATACAGTTTTTAATTTGAGTCTTCAACAGATCGGCAACACCCTTCATTAACCTGCCGTGACCTGCTCATTAATTCACATTCCTGCTCTAATTGGGCAGCGGTGTGTGTAATGCTCCGTCTTTCTCTTGCTGTACTTGTGGAAAAGACGCCGTGACATTGGCAGGATTGTCATGCAGCCTCGGCTCAGTCTTCGTCAGCGGGGCGGCCTCTAGCCACATGTGGGGAATGAGAACTGCTTTCTTAAAAGATGAAACTCTAATTAAATTGAGGAGGTGGGAGTGACTGTCTTGCTGCATCACCAGAATAATAAGGACGTGCTTATGTAGCGCTTCCAACTTGCAAACTAATGAAAAACAAACATAAAAACCAAAACAGAAAATCTCAGGACAAAAAGCTATAGCTAAACTTTGAGTTTCATGAACACGTGTCTTTTTTTTATCAAACTAAATGATTGGGAGGGAATCTGTATCTCAAATGGGCAAGCCTAGGTATCACTGTGTCTTGTTCTCAACTCCTGGTTTGTGATGCTAGAGAGTAGGGTTTAAAAAGAACCAAAGCTGGTAAAAATGTAGCTTGAAATCTCTATGGGTTTTTTTCATTATTTAATTAAAGGGAACAATTTATGCAAATTCACATTCCACATAATCTTTGTACTTCCATTTGGGTCTCAATTGCTTCTAACAGCAGCTCAAATGCTTAAAGAGAACTATCCAGCTGGTGTTTGGTAGTAAGTTAATACTTTTTAGTGTCTGGAAAACAAGCCGCTTCAAAAATCTCCAAAATGTAACATCACAGCAGGCACTGCTCCTCACCTAGCAACCTCAGTGAAACCTAGCCCATTACCTAGCAACCTAAGCTGAACCCCAACACATTTGGTCAGCAGGTTTTACCACAGTACAGTGGCTGCTGGAAAAACCAAGTGTTTTATTGTTAATTTACCATCCAGAAACCACTTGTTGCATTCTTCTGGGTTTTGCAGGAGGCTCCACTTCTGCTTTTCAAGGATATGCAGTTGTATAATTGTGCATCTGTTTGCAGCCATTTTCATGTGCCAGTGTAATCGTTGAGTTTGGAGGCGTGGCCAGCAGCAGGTTGTTTGGATTTAAATTGACAGGGGGCGCTATTCAGCTCATTCTGAAAGAAGCTTAAAATGGGCAGAACTAACTCGACTAAAATCTCATCTAAAAATGAATTTGTGCTAAAAATGTAATGAAATTTTTTTATAGCCCATAGACCTATCTTAACCTTTTCATGGAAGCATTATAGCTCACCTTTGATATACTAGACCCGTCAATCGGATCAGGGGAAAAGAATGATGTATTTAGAGGAGCCATCAAATTTCAAATGCGGCCTTTGAAGGATGTAGTTCCTGAATTTGGACACATCCTATGTCTGTTTTCTAACCTCAATCTGGCAAACCTTCTCAGTAAGTCACTTCCAGTGTCCTCTCTGCTCATTAAAACACGACTGTCTGAATGCTGGGTGCATTATGTGTTTCACTCTGCAGGCTATAATTTATCCCTGACAGATTTATAATGCAGTGTGTCGGTGACAGGGACAAACCGAAGAAAAGTGTACTTGTACTACGAATAATAATCCTTTATAGGTGAAATATAGCAATAGTGTATCTTATCTTAGTGGTGGTGGTATATATTTTCCTTCTTTTAATTAAAATACGTTTTTTGAGTTAGGCAAAGCTGATTGACACACAACCTTAGGTATATTAAATGTCAACTGTGCCTGACACAAATGTGGTAAAAAACTCAGCAAGCTCATTAAAGTCTATTTAGAAATACTCTTTTATATTTTTATGCAGCAGAATCATAATAAAATGTGGATATGATATATTTGCAATATTGTTCTATAAAAATGTACTCTTACACTTTTTATCATAACTTTTACATTTGTCTTATTTTGTGACTGTTAATAGCACACAAGTGTTTCTGTTTTAGAATGAAATCTTGAGTTCATTTTAGAATGAATGCCAAAGCATTCATAAACAAACAAAAATAATTGAAAGTAAATTGCTAATCTCAACATCAAAAATAAAAGTGACTCTTTTGTTAAATGTACAGTTGTTTAAACTACTTCTGACCTGCTGGTGATGCTTTTGCCTCTGACACACTTATAAACTCACCACACCAATACATCATACATTCTTAACGAGGCATTCTGTGGAAGAAGACAACCACCAACTTGGTATCTTAGTTTTCTTGTCTGAAACAAAAACCTGTCTGCTGTGGGATTTTCTGATATATTGTCAGGCTTTTTATTGAATGTCGGGTTTAAAGTTTTATTGGTTTATTCAGTAATAAATCTTTAGGCCTGCACTACCAGAAGCTTAGGAAAATTTGTCAGCTGAAGTGCTTCCTCTGAAGGTTGAAAGAAAATCATATGCTAAATTATTATTCAGTTTTTAAATAAATGGTGCTGCTTCAACAGAACTGCCTCAGCAGTTGATTTTTTGTAAGTATGCAGTCATTGACTGCTGTTTTTAAAAATGCGATCTATTGTGAAAACACAAAAGTTTACACAGCACAAGCATAGCCAGAAACCAGGGCACGGGAAGTTCAAGCAACCTCTAGAGATCGATGCAGGTTCTTGTGTGAGGGATTTTTTTGGGTAATTTTGCTGATCTGGTCTCCTGCTTCGTACCTGTTTCTGCTTAATAAATGCTGAGACTGAGGGAGTTCTGATCCCTTGTTGGCACTAGCTAAATTGGGAAATGTGGGAAATAATTGTAGAAGTCTGGGAGGAGATGATCAGCTGAGAGGTATTGTATCTGTGACATGCTGACCTTATCTTTTTCCTCCTTTCATAGGTGATTAGAAAAATCCCCAGGTCCCTGTCAGGTACTCCAAATCAGCACTCTGAGGTGAGTGTATGTTTTACTCTTTACTCTGTGCATTTATGTTATAATGCAGTTATTTTCTGTCTGAGCTACATGGCTTCTTGGATGAAATTGCAGGATGAACTGCTAATGATGGAGGAAAACAGTTAAAGTTTTGTTTGTTCATCATAATGTTCTTTTCTCAGTGGGCTTTTAAGGCAAGAATTTAGCTTAAACTGGTCATTAGCTCTAACTTAAATGTCCCCTTTCACATGTGCTTAGATTGAAAGTGAAATAAACATTTGCACTGGTAGTTACCCCAAACTACTCGGTAGCTTTGACTAACTGTTGAAGCTAATCATTCTTTTTCAACAAGCTGCTGCTGAGCTAAAACCCTCACCTTACTTGTGGTTAGTTCTGAGCATTGGTTAGCTCTAGCTAATCATTGACATAAACTAGTCAATTCTGACTAGTATCAAGTCAGATGTAACGTCAACCCCACAAACTGTTACCTCTTTAACTAGCTGCAAGTCAGATGTAACATTTTCACTTTCACCAACATTATCTCTGAGTAGTGGCTAGCTGTGACTAGCTACTTTAAATATCTGATGCTTTTATTCTGAACTTTGTTTGCGAGTTAAATTTGGTGTAAATACTGATGAGTGTGGCAGTGTGAAGATTTTCCTCAGCTAGATCTGTAGGTAATGCTAATTTTTGTGCTTCCTAAATCAATTCTACTTGGACAGATACACACATTGTAATTGCTGTTGTTTATTGCTTATTTAAACCCTCACATCTCTTTCTCACCATCTCTCTGATGGTTCTTTTAAGAACAATTTTCCTCCATAACCAAGTTTGTTTTAATGTTTTGTTGTTGTTGTTTTCTTTGCTTGGATACAAGTAATTATTAAATTCTCAATACATGCACTGTTTTACCACTAAGGAAAGGATGTAGCCTCAGTATGTTGAAACAAGTCTAGAGCTGGTTATTTGGATGATTGTACAGTGTTGATTCTGATGAAACATGAAATAGTTTTTATTGCTAGAAAATATCTGGATACTTAGTTAAGCAAAAAAAGAAAAAAAAAACCCAGCAAAACAAACCAAAGACACAAGTAGGAATGCTCTTGGGCAAGCCCACAAACATAAAGACACAACAAACATGCAAGTGAATATTAAATTCAGGAGAGGCTTGTCAATATTTACATCCTTAAGGAGAAAAAGGTCTCTTGACTTTTGAAAAATAAACTTCAGATGAACTGTGAATGGATTTTTAAATGTACAATACCTGTATGTTTGCAGTTCAGCTTGAATGTGTGAATCTAAGATGTTGATTATTGTAAAAAATAACTTCAGGAGTGAGACTCATAGGTTCATATGAGTGAGGTTCAAAGAATGTTCATATTATGTTTTTTTTTATTTGCTAAAGCATGGTGTTCTGCAATGGTGTTCTACAAGTATTTGTCCTAAAATATAAGGGTAAATAAATGTTTTTCTATATTTGAATAGCCCAAAACAAGCTAAAGCAACAAGCTTACATCCAGCATGATAACATTTTTATAATCGGCTTAATTTTTTTTCTGCCTATTTCTTTATGGATGTGCAACATTTTGCAACAGTCTCTGAATTTTGCTTGTTGAATAAACAGTGATTGTGGTCCATTGGGAAGACTCAGACGGTTGTTATTGTCATGAAAGTGGTGTGGATGGTGGTGAGGCAGACGCTGTAGACCCAGGTATGATGAATAAGGAATTTAATAAGGCAACACACAGACCAAAAACAGTCCCAAAGCCGGGCAGCACGGCCGAGCTAAAGCCAGGGCTCGACGCCGGTAGCAAACGGTTAACGAGGGACGAAAGGTAGACAGGGCACACAGGAACGGCACGACAAACGCCAAGGGCGGCAAGTAACGACAAGGACCCGACAAAGAACAGACACACAGGTGACACTAAATACACTGGGGGTAATCATAGAAACGAGACACACCTGGGAACAATCAAGGGGAGGACAGGACAACGAAGAGACTTAAGGGGACAGAAAACTCTAAATAAACACAGAAAGACACAGATCATGACAGTACCCCCCCCTCAAGGGCGGCTACCAGACGCCCAAGAAAAAAAAAACAAACCCAAAAAACCCAACAAGGGTGGGTGGAGGGGTGCCAGACGGCGGGCCAGAGTCCAAACTAACAAAAAAAAACAACCCACAGTCGTGGGCGGAAAAACAAGAAGGGCCAAGAGTCCATAAACAACAAAAAAAAAAAAAAACTACCCACAGGGTGGGCGGAGGCAAAGGAGGCGGGAACCACTGAGGTGGTCTGGCGGTCGTCCGCGGCAGCGGGAACTACGGAGGTGGTCCGGCGGTGGTCCGGCGGTCGTCCGCGGCGCTGGAGGCGGGAACCACGGAGGCGGTCCGGCGGTCGTCCACGGCGCTGGAGGCGGGAACCCCGGAGGCGGTCTAGCGGCCGTCCGCGGCGCCGGAGGTGGCAACGGGGAGTCCCGGGGGCCGCCCACAGACGGCGACGACGAGCCCCCCGAGGCAGGGTCTCTGGTGGAGCACAGGGGGTCTCAGTGGGAACGCAGAAGGTCGGGTCCTTCTGTCAGCGAGTGCGGGTGGTGAGAGTGGTGAGGCAGATGCAGTGGACCCAGGTAAGATGAATAATGAATTTAATAATGCAACACACAGTCCAAAACAGTCCCAATGCCGGGCAGCACGGCCGAGCTAAAGCCAGGGCTCGACGCCGGTAGCAACCGGTAAACCAGGGATGAAAAATAGACTGGGCACTCAGGAACGGAACGACAAACGCCAAGGGCGGCAAGTAACGACAAGGACCCGACAAAGAACAGACACACAGGTGACACTAAATACACTGGGGGTAATCATAGAAACGAGACACACCTGGGAACAATCAAGGGGAGGACAGGACAACGAAGAGACTTAAGGGGACAGAAAACTCTAAATAAACACAGAAAGACACAGATCATGACAGTTATATTGTTTTTTTCCCCCTAGCTTGGAAAATGGTATTGAATTATTATGTTTTAGGTGGAGATGAATTTTTGTTGCATTGCTCTGTTTAGTTAATACTGTTTTACAATAAATATGCACAGGTTAAATGGTTCATCACAGTCGTTTGGCTTAAATACAAATCGCTCTGCTGCTGCATTAATTCCATCTCTGTTTTTCCAAATATGAACTAGTATTACTAGAATTTTCTCATGCTATATTCTGTGGTACAAGACAATGCACCTGGCAACTTACTGACATGAGAGATCATTCCTCCTTAGATATAAATGGTGATATTACAAAAGAAGACAAGACTGAACTACCTCAACAACGCATAGTATTGCATTCCCGCAAGACTATGCAGGTAGTGCAGCAGACTGCCTGGACTGTATGACCAGGTTGTGAAAACAGTGCTCTGTTTCACCAACCTGAAGGTTAAAGTCAAAACGGTTTGTGTCCAAGATGTGTGGGGTCTGCAGAGATGTTAGCAGCCCTTGATCAATAGTAGACACAGTGTTGGGAGGGAAGTCATCAGTACAGTAGGAATAAATGTTTTTGTGAAAGAAATTTAATCACATATACTGTTTTTTTTATTTTATTAAAACCTTTTGCAGCAACAGCCTGCAACATTTACAATCTAAAGAGTCCCCAATGTATATGCTCCAAATGTATCTGAATAAAAAACGCTTAGAACCATAAATATCACCTGATCTTTTAAAAAGATACACTTTTTTATAAATATCTTATACATGACATACTGTATGTTGTAATTGTAAAGGAGCAACCATTTTATTCCTATTTTTATTTCTCTATTAAGATAAAACATTTTAAAAAATGTTTGGCTACAATTTTTCTGATAAGGGATGTTGATATTTGCACATAGCTTCCAGCCTAATGTCAAGAAAAATAGACCTAAATAAAAACTGGTACTTTTAGTGTCTTTTTGTACTTAAAATCAAATGTAATTATTCAATGCAAAAACTAAAAAAATAACCTTTTTTTTTAAAAAGTATTTTTAAACTTCAGTTTCTTTCTAATTTTTAGTCAGTTTTTAGGAACCACTTTTGGAAGGTCCAAAAAGCCAGTTGCAGCTCTTTGTAGTTTTTACCAGCCTATGCCTAGACAGCACACTTATTTTCGTCTTTAACACTTGCTCAGCACATAAAGTAGTAATAAACATGAATATAGTTTATGTTTATACATTTTTTCACTCCTTCAGATTAGAAAATGTTTCTTAAATGTGCAGTTTGCATGCAGATGAAAGGTGCATGTACAGCAGAAATATACCACCAGGCTTCTAAAGCACTTAAAGCTCATACAAGATAATTACCCGTTTCTTTATACCAAGGCGGCACACTGAGACCAAACGGCTTTATGCATATTCTGAGCACTCGAGATGTTCTGTGTTGCACATTATTTTTCTGATGCAGTTGGTTCTGTTTGAGAGTTTGCTGGCAGTATAGTAAGTCGGCTCTACAAGGTGACACATCTAGTAACGCAGCAGCATTTGTTTTTGCTCCCGGCGTCGCCTCTCTCTGCAGTTCTGTTTGATTTCATAAAGCCACTTCTGTTTTCCCACTGCAGAAAACAACTGTGAAATCAGCCTAACCGCTCTGGAAACATGACAATATGTGCCACAATAAGGCTGACTGCTCCATTCCTTTGAGCAGTACAGGAGCAGGAAGTGGAAGTGGAGCAGGCACCTGGATCCCAGCTCACACCAAAGCATATGCCGTGTAGGCCCAGATTCAGGACTGGCACCTGGACGTTTCTGCTCTGACTCCACTAAAAAAACAATCGTATCATGTATGATTGAAGCAAGTTAAATACTCACCACTCTATTGTTAGCAAATGACAAATTACGTTTATGTCATTTAAAGGCATTGTCTCCCACTAAAACCAGAACACTTCAATCCAAATATTTTTCTGGTTCATTTTATGTCAGTCGTAATCCATTATACACCATTTATTTCCAAAGTTAAAGTAAATTTGATGCTTATTCATGAAAATGTGAGAAGAGCTGTTGTAATTTGTATCATGTATGATTGAAGTATACATTACACTGGAAGCCTGCAAATTGATAAGCTGCTCATCATTTTGCTCCTTTTCATTTTTTTTTACCTTTGGACAGTTGTTATAATGCGTAACCAGGACAATAAGTTATTGTTTTTACAAATGGGAGCAACGGATAAGCCAAAAGCTCAAAAAATGCTTGAACCAAATTGAAAAAGAATTGAAAAAGAAGCTTAAAGAATGCAGAGAAAAGAGAGAAGGAGGAAGTTCAAAGTTCAAACCATCTTTTCCATCAATAATAGTAACAAGGATCATATCTCCAAATCCTTTTCTCTGGAAGACTTTCTAACTATACAGACAGACAGAAATGTAAAGACTTAAATCTGCAGTAACTCTAAAGTTGCCCCAGTTCCTATTTTTTTTAATCCTTACAGTTGTACGTCATATAACCACAAATTAATATGATCTTCATGAAAACCTCCTACTCTTGCTGCCAAAAAAGCTAAATATTGCTGACACTAAGAGCTTCTTTCCTGACAAAACCAATAAAATATGAAGAATTCATTATAAATGAGAAAAGGTATGACATCTGCAAGATCTGGGTCTCTGTAAAATCACTTAAGGAATCAATAAAAAAACTTTTAGAGTAATAGTTTTAAGAGCAGCTTACAGATATCTATAAAACCTTACTTTCTCACAGACCTAATTTTGTTTTTCTGGCAGTTCAGGGAGGATTGGGTGGTGATTTTACTGATGATTATTCTGAACAAATCTGATGAAACCACATGAGTCAAAGGACAGAGAGAGAGAAACAGATGAGAAGAAGAGAAAGGGAGGAGTGTTGGAGGTAAAAAGAGATTGAAATGTGCAGAAATGTGGAAGTAAAGGTGAGCAGTTAGAGGAGGATGAAGTGGAGAGGACCCGATCCAGCTGCTTCTGAATGAACCACCTCAAAGACGCCTGTTAGCAAAGCCAACAACGCCAGAGGGAGAGCGGCGGCGGGAGAACAGGAGTCAGAAATGGGGAAAGGAATTCTGGAAAACATAATGTCACTGGAGGCCAGGCGCAGGAAAAAAGGAAAAAGCAGAGCTAGACTCTGAAACGAAAAGAAGTAAACGCAGCATAAACACTCTGTTCTGCTGTGACTGTGATAAACACAGAACATACGAGACAATCAGAAACAAACACCCAAACAGCTGACTCTTAGGAGAAACAAGCTGTTTGTGTGAAAGTTAGAGGAATGATTTTCACTCTGGGTCTGGATTGAGTGGAGGAATTAGTCTACGTCCCCCTGTGAGAGATGGAGCATTCAACATGGCCTCCACTTCCAGTCAGGGAAGGATAACATCTCAGTTTCAAGCTAAATTGCCTTCTTCTTCCTGAGATGTACAGTCTATTAATGATGGTTTTATACCAGAAAACATAGACAAGGTAACACCATCAGATAGAACTACTGTTACCAACATAGTAATTTAGATTTCATTTTAGTTTATTGTTTCATAAGCTTTTTTAAATCCACTTAATATCATCACACATATTAAAAGGTCTCCTTTGTGTTATAAAATCCTAATTTATCTTTCATTTTCACTCGATTTAATGCATCTTTCTGGCTGGGTTTTAGTTCAGTGTTTAAAAGTAATATTTGATCATTTTACAAGTTTAAAACGAGAAAGTTTGGCAATTCGGTGATTTTAAACTGAATATTATTTTATCTGCCTTTTAAAATTTGTGGCTTGAAATTTGTGTTTCAAGCCACAAATTTCAAACTGTTGAAATTTGTGGCTTGAATTTCAACAGTTTAATTGGCTTCCTTCCTTGTTAAAGTTTAAGCTGAATGTGTTGTGGAAATTCACATTTTATGACATCTGTAAGATCTGGGTCTCTTTAGATATTTTTGTTCTTTCATTTGGGCCAAAGCAGTTTAAAAAAAACTCTGATCTAGCTGTTTTTTGCCAATAAGATCATGTTTATTGGTGTCTGGAAAATGAACCATTTAAAAAAAAAAAAGTCAAATGTAACATCACAAATCTACAGGCACTGCCCCTCACCTAGCAACCAAAGCACAGCAGAAGGAGATTTGGTTAGCTAGTTTTACCACTGCATGTGCTGTACAAGTGTCTTGTTGTTGACTTACTGTTTAGAAACCACTTGGTGCATTGTTGTTGGTTGTGCAGTAGACTCCACTTCTGCTTTTCAATTATTTACGGTTGTGTAACTGTGCATCTGTTTGCAGCCATTTTTATGAGTGTAAATGTTGAGTTGGGGGGCGTGGCTAGCAGCAGCTTATTTGAATTTAAAGTGACAAGAGGCCGTAAAACAGCTCATTCAGGAAGGAGCTCAAAATAGGGAGAACAGAGCAGATTAAAGTCTTATTATCAAAAAATGATTTTGTTCAAGAAAATGTAATGAACATGTTTTGTATACCCGTTCCACCTATCCTAACATGTTCAAGAAAGCATAATAGGTCAACCTTAAAACAAGATGGTTTGAATCTATTTTCTCTCAATCATTCTCTGTTGCAGTTGTACGGTTTACAGTTATGAAGGGTTTTTGTGACTATGAACATAACTCTGGTACTGAGTCAGCTTAAAGGATTTTGCAAGGCTACAATCTATTTTCTGGCTCAAAGGAGAGTTTCTTAGGTAAATTTATGATGGCAGAAATAAAAGAAATGACAACAATTATCCAGAAAATGTGGCTTTCCCGATGAGCAGACAATATTAGAAGGCTTTCATCTTGAACAAAGGTAATCTGTGGAGGTTCAACATCACAGCTGGTGAGCTGATTTCCCAGATGAGTGAAATCAACAGCTATTCCCCCCAGGTAATAATTATCCTTGTGGTACACGTTTGGAATGTTCTCGACTGGGCTTTTTCCTCAAGAGCTTGTACTATTATTGTATTCTTCATACACAATGTGGTATGGGCTTTCCAAAGCCAAGAAGGAAACCTATTTAAAGTTTGTGGTCAGCCTTAGAATTAAATCCAGGAAGAAGCAAATTCCTCTTGCTGAATGCTGCATGTGTCCATCTTTCACTATTAATGGCCAAAGGAATCTCCTAAAAAAAGATTTAGCTGTTAACATTTGATTTTTGACTTCAGTCTCAGTTTTGAAGAACAACTGAAAGGTTTTTGGTTGAAGGCCTGTTTCAGACATATTTGGATTTTATGTTATATTATGTGTGATCAGCTGTTGGTCAGATAGTCTCACATTTGACTCGACTATGTGTAAGGAGTTGAAGGTCAGGTATATGAGTGCAAGACTTCCAAACAAGTCTAAATCAAGAGGGGTCCATGGTTATAATTGGAAACCGGTATGCTTGTTTGAAACATGGTGCTATGGGTTAGGGTGTTTTCATACCTGATGGTCCGGGAGGTTTGATTCTGGACTAAAGTTGCAACGTTTGTTACATTTTCAGCTGATGAGGTAACGATTTCACATTGCACTGTCAAATGAGTCAAACCCTTTGAAAAACCTGTTTCACTCCTCATCTGTGGCAGCACTACTCCAAGAACCACTGAAAGAAAAACCTCTGAAGAAGACGCTGAGCGCAAGTTCCTTCTTCACGAAATGTAAATGAGAGTAGATTAACGTCAGATTGTAGTAGCTGTAGGAATTCTCTTTTGTCAAGCCATTTCTCCCGCTGTTAATAAACACCAGTGATAGCATAGTTACTTTTTTAATCGGATTACTAATTACTCCCAGAAAAAGTAACTTAGTTAGATTACTGATTACTTGATTTGGAAAGTAACTAAGTTACATCAAAATTAACTTTATTAATTTAGCCAGGGTCTTCTGCATCACAACTTCAAGTGTGGGTAGTAAAGTCCCATAAGGACAGTTGCCTTGTCCAGAGCTTCAGTGAGGGGCTTCATGACAGTGCAGTACTCATGCAGGAACTGGTACTCTCGATCTATGAAGCACTTAACTCCTAGCTTGCAGCATAGCATATTCAGATCATTCATGGGGATTTCTGCAACTCTCTTTACAGCATCTAAAAATGAATTCCACCTTGTGGATGTTGGTACCAGAAGCTTTCTTTTGCTGACTTCCTCCACTGCTTCTGATGCAAGGGTAGATCTGCTGGATTTGGTCCATAACGCTGTGCATTTTGCTATGCTGCTCCTATAAACGGCCTTGCTCTCTGCATGGAAAGTTAAATATTTCTCAACATCACTTGTGGAAATTATGTTGATGGTGTGTGAGGCACACCTGTGGTGTGGGGGTAGAGACAGTTGGCCATCACCTTCATTCTCAGTTGAGAGAATTTCTGTCGGATTCACAAAGGTGACATCATCATCATCTGTCTTGGTTGACTCCTCCTCAGTCTCATCATCGGACTCTGTGACAGGCTGAAAAACTTTAAATGCCTTCACAAAACTGGATCCATTATCTGTCACTGTTGCAACTACTTTGTTGAGTAGTCCATACGAAGAGTGGATGTTTTCGATTTCTGCACCAATAACATCGTATGTGTGTCTGCCGCGTATCCTCCTACATGCTAAAGCAGCCTTGTTGCGCTTTGATGTAGCTCTATGGATCCAGTGGAGAGTTACTCCCATATAGCTTTTGTTATTTGCATTAGCAGTTCAAATATCCGCAGTAGTTGACACAAAATCGACCTCATTCAGTGCAGCCTTCAGATTTCTCTCCATCTCTGCATTTTCTTTGTCCAGATATGGCAAAAAAGCTCCTCTGTGAGGCAGTTCGGAATTAATGGTGGTGGGGATTCGATGTATAATGGCGCAAAATGCAGGCGAGTTAACTGCGCTCAAAGGCATCATTTCTTCTACTACATATTGACCGACCAACTGTTTAAGCTCTCGCTCACTTACTGATTTCGCACCAAAGTTGAGCTTTTGTTGTTTGAGTGATGGGGGACCTCCTGTGGCAGCTCTCTGTGTCAAGCCACCTGGCGGGACGTCCATAAGCTTGTTTGTCCTGCTGCGACTCCAAATGCTAACTTAAATTTGAGGTTGTGTTTTTGAAGGTGGATAGGACTTTCTGACCAGCACAGAGAGTACAGTGAACCCTTTATGTTGTTGTCCTTCACTGACAGAAACTCAGAATAGTTCCTGTATTTCCAGCTACTAAATGCATACCTGTCTCCTTCCTCCATTGTTTGTGTTTCTGTCGTGGAGTACAGTACACCGGTGCTGATAATGTGACTGAATTGTCACATAAACTGGACGTCACTCCCCGAGATTCATAGAGGAAATAAAATAAAATTAGTAGAGAAAATAAGTAACACAAAAGTATAGCACAGTGATTTGGGATATCCATCCATCCATCCATCTTCTTCCGCTTATCCGAGGTCGGGTCGCGGGGGTAGCAGCTTCAGAAGGGAGGCCCAGACTTCCCTCTCCCCAGCCACTTCTTCCAGCTCCTCCGGGGGAATCCCGAGGCGTTCCCAGGCCAGCCGAGAGACATAGTCCCTCCAGCGTGTCCTGGGTCTTCCCCGGGGCCTCCTCCCGGTGGGACGTGCCCGGAACACCTCACCAGGGAGGCGTCCAGGAGGCATCCTGACCAGATGCCCAAGCCACCTCAACTGGCTCCTCTCGATGTGAAGGAGCAGCGGCTCTACTCTGAGTCCCTCCCGGATGACTGAGCTTCTCACCCTATCTCTAAGGGAGAGCCCAGCCACCCTACGGAGAAAACCCATTTCGGCCGCTTGTATCCGCGATCTCGTTCTTTCGGTCATGACCCAAAGCTCATGACCATAGATGAGGGTGGGAACGTAGATCGACCGGTAAATCGAGAGCTTCGCTTTTTGGCTCAGCTCTCTCTTCACCACGACGGACCGGTACAGCGCCCGCTTGACAGCAGACGCTGCGCCAATCCGCCTGTCGATCTCCCGCTCCCTTCTTCCCCCATTCGTGAACAAGATCCCGAGATACTTAAACTCCTCCACTTGGGGCAGGACACCCCCCCTGACCCGGAGAAGGCACTCTACCCTTTTCCGGCTCAAGACCATGGCCTCGGATTTGGAGGCACTGATCCCCATCCCGGCCGCTTCACACTCGGCTGCGAACCGATCCAGCGAGAGCTGCAGATCACGATCTGATGAAGCCAAAAGGACCACATCATCTGCGAAAAGCAGAGATGAGATCCTGAGGCCACCAAATCGGATCCCCTCAACACCTTGGCTGCGCCTAGAAATTCTGTCCATGAAAGTGATGAACAGAATCGGTGACAAAGGGCAGCCCTGGCGGAGTCCAACTCTCACCGGAAACGAGCCCGACTTACTGCCGGCAATGCGGACCAGACTCTGACACCGGTCATACAGGGACCTGACAGCCCGTATCAAAGGGCCCGGTACCCCATACTCCCGGAGAACCCCCCACAGGGCTCCCCGAGGGACACGGTCGAACGCCTTCTCCAAGTCCACAAAACACATGTAGACTGGTTGGGCGAACTCCCATGCACCCTCCAGGACCCTGCTGAGGGTGTAGAGCTGGTCCAGTGTTCCACGACCAGGACGAAAACCACACTGCTCTTCCTGAATCCGAGGTTCGACTATCCGACGGACCCTCCTCTCCAGGACCCCTGAATAGACCTTGCCAGGGAGGCTTAAGAGTGTGACCCCTCTATAATTGGAGCACACCCTCCGGTCCCCCTTTTTGAACAGGGGGACCACCACCCCAGTCTGCCAATCCAGGGGAACTGCCCCCGATGTCCATGCGATATTGCAGAGTCGCGTCAACCAACACAACCCTACAACATCCAGAGCCTTAAGGAACTCCGGGCGGATCTCATCCACCCCCGGGGCCTTGCCACCGAGGAGCTTTTTAACCACCTCGGCGACCTCGCCCCCAGAGATTGGAGAGCCCAACCCAGAGTCCCCAGGCTCCGCTTCCTCAGTGGAAGGCATGTTGGTGGGATTGAGGAGGTCTTCGAAGTACTCTGCCCACCGGCCCACAACGTCCCGAGTAGAGGTCAGCAGCACACCATCCCCACTATAAACAGTGTTGGTGCTGCACCGCTTCCCCCCCCTGAGACGCCGGATGGTGGACCAGAATCGCCTCGAAGCCGTGCGGAAGTCTTTCTCCATGGCCTCTCCAAACTCCTCCCACACCCGAGTTTTTGCCTCAGCAACCGCCCGAGCCGCATGCCGCTTCGCCCGCCGGTACCCATCAGCTGCTTCCGGAGTCCCACAGGCCAAAAAGGCTCAATAGGACTCCTTCTTCAGCCTGACGGCATCCCTCACCGAAGGTGTCCACCAACGGGTTCGAGGGTTGCCGCCGCGACAGGCACCGACAACCTTGCGGCCACAGCTCCGATCGGCCGCCTCGACAATGGAGGCACGGAACACGGTCCACTCAGACTCCATGTCCCCCACCTCCCCCGGGACGTGTTCGAAGTTTTGCCGGAGATGGGAGTTAAAGCTCCGTCTCACAGGGGATTCCGCCAGACGTTCCCAGCAGACCCTCACAACACGTTTGGGCCTGCCAGGTCTGACCGGCTTTCGCCCCCGCCACCGGAGCCAACTCACCACCAGGTAGTGGTCAGTGGACAGCTCCGCACCTCTCTTCACCCGAGTGTCCAAGACATACGGCCGCAGATCCGATGAAACGATGACAAAGTCGATCATCGAACTGCGGCCTAGGATGTCCTGGTGCCAAGTGCACATATGGACACCCTTATGCTTGAACATGGTGTTCGTTATGGACAATCCATGGCGAGCACAGAAGTCCAGCAACAGAACACCGCTCGAGTTCAGGTCGGGTGGGCCGTTCCTCCCAACCACGCCCCTCCAGGTCTCACTGTCGTTGCCCACGTGAGCGTTGAAGTCCCCCAGCAGAACAAGGGAGTCCCCAGGAGGAGCACTCTCCAGTACCCCCTCTAAGGACTCCAAAAAGGGTGGGTAATCTGAACTGTCGTTCGGCCCGTAAGCACAAACGACAGTCAGAACCCGTCCCCCCACCCGTAGGCGGAGGGATGCTACCCTCTCGTTCACCGGGGTAAACCCCAACGTACAGGCGCCGAGATGGGGAGCAACAAGTATGCCCACTCCTGCCCGACGTCTCTCTCCCTGGGCAACTCCAGAGTGGAAGTATGTCCAGCCCCTCTCAAGGAGACTGGTTCCAGAACCAGAGCCATGCGTCGAGGTGAGACCGACTATTTCTAGCCGGAACCTCTCGACCTCACGCACTAGCTCCGGCTCCTTCCCCACCAGAGAGGTGACATTCCACGTCCCAAGAGCCAGTTTCTGCAACCGAGGATCGGACCGCCAGGGTCCCCTCCCTTGGCCGCCACCCATCACACAGTGCACCCGACCCCTTTGGCCCCTCCCACGGGTGGTGGGCCCATGGGAGGGGGGGCCCATGTTTCCTCTTCGGGCTGAGCCCGGCCGGGCTCCATGGGTAAAAGCCCGGCCACCAGACGCTCGCCATCGTGCCCCCCCTCCAGGCCTGGCTCCAGAGTGGGGCCCCGGTGACCCGCGTCCGGGCGAGGGAACACCAAGTCCAAGGTTTTCCTTCATCATTGGGGTCTTCGGGCTGCACTTTGTCTGGTCCCTCTCCTAGGACCTGTCTGCCTTGGGTGACCCTACCAGGGGCATGAAGCATGATTTGGGATAAGTAACTTTAATTTGATTACTGGATTTCAAATAGCAATGCGTTACATTACTCGTTACTGAAAATAGTGCTTCGTGGTCAGTTACGCATTACTGACATCACTGCTAAACACTCGTGTTTATTTTGGCTATGTTGTCCGAAAATGACCTGCGCTATATGCCAGAGTCCATTTCATCCCTGGCATTCAAATATGCATTTGATCCACATCAGAGTTCACTTCAGCCGAGGAGAGACCAAAGCTGTTAGGCGAACCAGAGTTCGCTTTTTTGGTCCACATCAGAGTTCACACCTCCCCAAATGAACCAGACTTTCAAGGCAAACAAACTAGAGTTTGATTAATGTGGACTAAACGGCCAACGTGCAAGAGAAAACAAACATGTGAGTAGCACTAGCGGGAGAAATAACTCATGGTTTTTGCCAAAAACAGAAAGGAAATATTTTTACTGCTAAAATCTGATGCCATTTTTGTTCATATTTTGTGAAGAACAAAATTGTGCTCAGTTTCTTCTTCAGAGGTTTTTGTGTAATTTCCTACAATGGTTCTTGGTGCAGCGCCACCACAGGTAAGGAGGGGAACAAGGTCCTTCAAAGGGTTTAGATCAGTTGACATAGTGCAGTGTGAAAGAGAACCGCACCAACTGAAAATGTAACAAACGTTGCAATTTTGGATCCCAATCGAACCAAATCTCTTGGAGTTTAAAGTATGTTGTTCTGTTTTCTTGTTCATTCATGTCCAAACCTGCAAACCCAAATTATGCTATTCTGTTCTTGTTAGAGAGAAGAAGCTTTTTGTTTCCATATTTTCTGTTTTTCAAATCCTAACACTTAAATCAAAGAATGGTGAACTTTGTGTCTCTGCAGAGCATCTTGAAAGTTAAAATTCCTCACAAATCTCATCAAAGTGAATAAATAATTAAAATAAAGTCTGAAATCCATCTTCTGCCAGACTACAGCAGCGACGGGAGAGAAAGTGAAGTTCGTTGGCATTTTAAAGCGTTCCATATGACTCCCCACAGCAGGAAACATCCTCCTGTGAGGCCTTATGATAATAGGCCCATATGTGCCGGCCGCGGTGACAGTAATTAATTGCTACACAAAACTTACGAGGTCGCCCAGCGGAGAACAGTGACCTCCATTCATGAGTGCAATGACACAGTGTTTTTTTTTTTTTACAGCAGCCTTGGGGGGGGAAAGACTGTGAAGGGGTTGATGGGGGGTAAATTAGTTAGCGAGCCAACCTTCCCCCATAAGGCGGTGGGGGCGGCTTCTCGCCTCAATCGTTTTGGCCCCCGGATTAGAGAAGTGAAATGGTGTGGGAGGTCAGCTGGGGATTTAATACATGCTGCTGTCGACAAGGCTCTAACCCTACTGCCTTTGTTCGGCTCATTGTGTCTGAAATAAGCAGGAAAAGCATGGCAGAAAATTATGGAATGCTGAAGATTCATGGAGATGTGAAGCAAATCAGCAGGAGTTGATGGGAAGGAGAAAGCAGGAGTGCTTCAGGAAGGATACGGGATGAACAGCTTTCAGATGTAGAAATGAGAAGATGCAGAGCTTGACTGGGAGGAAGAAATTGCTCAGAATGGAGCCAAAAATAAAGAGGTGAAGAGAGCACAAATAGAAGCCTGGTGGTGGAGGGAGGGTGAGAGGGTGAGAGGAATGATGTGACTTGACAAAAAAGAAACTAATGAACCTGCTTCAAGCTTAAAAGATAAATGATGAAATAATTGATCTCATTGCATCAGGGAGTCGTTTCAGCTGCACGTTTCTGGCTTTGGGGCACAGGATGATCCTGAAACATCAAGTAGCTGGGAGAAAAGGAAGAAAAAATTGTGTTGCTCTTTTTTGTAAGATGTTTTAAAATAAAGCGGGAACTTCTGGGATATTTAACAGAAAATAAAAACACCATCTGCAGCGTATCGTCTGGTCTGAAACTCATTGACAACCTAAGAGCCAACTTTGTCTGGTGGACTTTATATGGCTTCGATCGATCTAAAGTAGAAACTATGGAGATAGAGCTTGTTGAGGAGATGCTGAGTCACAGATTACCCATGCAATTTAAATAAACTCATCTTTTACTCCAGCTAAATCCTTTTAATGTTAAGTTGCTAAAGACCTTGAAAGTCTTAGCAGGATCAATAAACCTTTAAAAGAAGCCGGAACAATTACTAAGGGATTAACAGGATGGGTCAGTTTACTTTGAACAGATCTCTGATCTGATAATCTGATTCTACAGAGTGATAAAGTGCTGTAATGTATTTATTTGGATCAGGATATAAAAAGCTGCTATAAGTCATGTCTTATGTTCTGTAGATGTAGACAGCTTCTTCTGTGTGGGATTCTAACAATAAAGGTTGGGGCATCCTATCCCCTGATGGATGGTCTTACCTCCTTTAGATAAAAAAGCTGCAGTCATTTTCTGTAAAAACCTTGTTCCACTCATCTCTCCTTAGCTGTGAAATGTAGATTTTCTTGTATCTACATCCGGTTACCATGCAATGAGATTAAGATCCGTCACGGTGACTGTCACGGAACTTTCCTTTTCCTAATGCTCCACCAGTTCTTAATGGATTTACTGGTATGGTTTTGGGTCATTGTTATGTTGAAGGGTTTAATTGTCCCTCAGCTGTATTTTTATACAGAGCGTCTCCTATAATACCCTATTGTACATGGCAAATTTATTCAATGACACTTCCACCTCTATGCTTCACTGTTCATCTGAGGTTGTTTTCCTTGAACAATGTTTTTGTTTTATGGCAAACATGTCCTCTGTGGTGGCGTAAGCTTGAATTCACATCAGTCCTGTTTAGTCCACTTTTTATCAAACTCTAGTTTGTTTGCCCTGACAGTCCAGTTTGTTTGGGTAGGTGTGAATATGTGCAATCAATCTCTGATCAACCATAGAAAGTGAACTCTGACCTCCTAAAAGGTCTCTGTTCAGTTGTTTTGCCAAAGTCTGAAGAGAAATACTACAACTGCTAAAATCAGACACTTTTTATCTTTCACTCCAGTGTCTTCAGAGGTTTTTGTGTCATTTCCTTTGGTGGTTCTTGGTGCAGTCTCACCATAAGCAAGGAGGTGAAGAGGTTTTTAGAAGGGTTTTGGTTCATTTGACACAGTGTAGTGTGAAAGCAAACTTCACCAGCTGAAATGTAACAAATGTTGCAATTTTGGTCCCGAACTGAACCAAGTCTATTGGACTATCGGGTATGAAAACATCCCAAAAGTGTCCAACCACCACAACTGAGTCCTATTTGGCAAAGATAAGGCTGTTTTGACATTACCTTTAGCATTTTTAGCATCTTGTGGTTTGCTTTTAGGGTAAACTTTCTTGAATGGCTGAATTCACGTTTCTTAAAACCTTTTTAAAACTCTGACCAGCCTGATCATAATGCTACAGTCTTCTTCCTGAAGCTCTTTGGATCACATAATGGAGTTAACTTTCACTTCATTATTCAAGGCACTTCAAACCAAACCTCTGAATTTTAAAACAGGGTGAACCTTCTTCAAAAAATGAATAATGCCCTGCATATTGTGTGATACATCGTGTTTAGCCATTTTACGTTGGAATAAATTTGTTTATTTCTCAACTGGCTTTCTTTTTCCCACATTTTTCAAAACATATTCAAAGGTCTTTTTACGTTTTTTTTTTATGTTTATTTATATTACTGCATCCAAACATGTTTTTTCCACATTCTTCTATGTCTGTAGCATCTCTGAACAGCTCTGACTTGATTAGATCAGTTTTCATGCATTAGCTTCACCAGCTCTGTTAAATTCTTTTGTTTAAAGGTACAAACAAATCAGTTAGATTTGTTTCATGCAGAAAATTCTCCCAAATATCAGACAGCTTTTCCAGTGTCTGCGCGACCGATCTCAGTGCTCTACGCCCTGCCTGTTTTACACACGTCAGTCATCTCTGGAGTCTACAAATCACATTTAATGGTAGCTCGACAAGCTTTGATCAACAGACTTTCTACCAAGGCTTTCATTTGGCTGCTGAGTGGAGATGTAACTGATGGGAGCTTTTACAGCAGCTCTGGGGCCCTGAACTGCAGGAGAAGCAAGCTGGAGGAGGTCAGAGTCACTATTGCACCTGCTTAAATCCTATGGTCAATATTTGAGAGAGGGGGTTCAAAAGGAAAGGTCAGCTGTTCATCACAAGGCCGACAAAGAACCGTGCATAGACAGTTATTCCTCAGGGCAATCTGATGCACCGACTTTTTTAGGCTTTTGAGGGAAATATGCAGGAAAAGACGTTAAAATCATCCTTGGCTTCTCTCCAGAGAGATGGTGGGTCCCTGCAGAACGGGTTTCCTATGCTTCAGCTCAAGCCCCAGGAGCCAATGAAGAACCACACCGCCCTCGGGCCTGGCTCCAGCAGGGTTCCCACTTCAGACAAGGTTCCCCATTTGTTCTTGTCTTTATTTCTTACAGCATTTTAAACTACGATAGACTAGCAGACCGATTGGTGCTTCAGCAGCAGATAGAGAGGTGTTGGTCTGCTCTGTGAGGGTAAAGAAGGATGGATGCAACATTTTCTAAAGGTTAGGTTTATGCTGCAATTTTACTTTTTACAAAAGTATATTTAAATTCAGCTAACTTAATAAAACTTTCAAAAACCATAAAGATGTGTATGCACTAAGAAGGTGAACTACACAAGAGTTCAATAAACAGCAGTTGAAGTTTGAACCGGCAAGCTCTGATGAGTCACATTATTCTGCTCTGCAGGGAGAAAGAAGTCTGCTGCAGGAGTTTTAATTAGCAATTTGAAAAAAAAGTTTGGCTCTTTCAGCTTCAGCTTTGAATATTAGAGTCTTGCAGTCATGAAATTGTATTTATTTTAGTTTAACTTGAAATGTGCAACAAAAGCAGACTTAAAAAAAATATATTTTTGCAAGGCACATTTGGCACATTCACTAGTAGATTTTTGGACATGTTATAGTGAAAGCAAAGAAAAAAGACTTAGTGAATGGAAATAACTGAAAGATTAATAAAGATCAAACAACAGTTACTGACTGATTGCTAAAACTATTGATACAGAACTTTTTTTCTACAGAGATTAGAAGGAAACTAAACGTATTGGCCGACACAGTAGACTGCACAATAATTAGTGTTAGCAAAGACGTTCTTTGCATTTCAATAATATTTAATGTTTTCAACATAGCATTAAATATTAAATATTACTATAAGATATATCATACCTAAAAGGCATGAGTGATAAGAATGCACACTTTTTCAGGGTTTTTTTTGTAGTATTTTTGTGAAAATCATATAAGTGTTTCCAAGAACATTTAATTTTCTGCCACTGTGTCATTGAAGTAATGCCGTTTTACCATTAAACGGGAAACATTTACATTTAACCATATTTTTAAGTGTGTTTTCAAATTCCTAAGCAAAATATTTGAGAATGTTTATTTTAATTTGAAACTTATTCATTGCCTCTAAATTTATCAAAAATAAATAAGCAAAAGCCATCATTACATGATACAAATCAAAAACTAAAAACTTTCAAGTCCAGAAAATGATGAAAGACTAGAATCTGAGGGAACTCTGCAGGATGCTGTAAAATTAAAATGGAGTTGTATATGTGGTGCCTATTGGTTTAAATTTGCTGACAAAGAAAAACATGAACACTAGAATTTAAATCACAGTCAGGGAGACGTGTAGAAAAACACCCAGAGCGTATTAACTGAGATGTTCTAATTTTCCCAGAATGATGCTGGCTGGAGTGCAGATGGTAAATCTAATTAATTGCCTTTGGGAGAATCTGCTAGGTTTTTTATCGCTTTGTTTCTGACTTTTCTCTTTCTTAATCATCTCCTCTTCCTCCTCACACAAGTTAAAAATGGCACCTGCAGAGAATAAACAACAATATGCTGAACATTTGGAGGCGCAAGACTCGGCAGAGGATGTTGCAATTAATAAGAGCTAAATACTAAGGAAAAGGATTAGTCACTAAAAAAAAAGCTTGAATTTAATCCCAAGATTCTGACTTTTTTCTCAGTATTCTCACTTTTGATCTCAGTTGTTTAAAGTCAGAATTCTGAATAAAACGTCCAAATTCTTTATTTTTCAGTAGCCCAAATCATCTTCTATAAAATACTGCTTGAAGTCTTTGTAAAAGCAGTATTTTAAGGAAATATTAAAATAAATTTCTCCAGAAATTTTTCTGAAGAAAAAGATGCTTATTCTCTGTTAACTTTACCATTAACAGAACAATTTGATGACACCAGAATGACTCAACTTTATCACCTCAAATACCATCTGACTTGTTTCCCACAAGTCAGTAAAATAAATAGAAATGTCTCTCAATAAAATCAGTACATTAAAATGTCATTAAAAAGTAATTTTAGTAGCTCAGTACTGAAAGTGAAACTCATATAAATTCATTATCCACACATTTTAGGTAGTTTTTGCTGCTGTACCTTTTTATCTGCTGTCAAACTTTTTCCTGCTACTTAACTTTCTGTTGATATGCTTGAAACTACAGAAGAGGATTAAAAAGAAAAGAATTTTGAATTTAAACTTTTTTTTCACTATTCTGACATTATTTACAACTGGTTATTTACCATATCATGGGTTTAACATACAAGAGAATCATGTGTGTGCCAATCATGTGTTTGGCACACACATGATTTATGATGGTGCCAAATCATAAATCATGTGTTATGATTTCAAGTTCAGGAAGCATTTAACAATTCCGTTCCTTTAGCAATTAACTATGAAAGCTTTATTCAACCTGTTTTATTTAAATGACAAAAACATCCAGGTGAATTCAGCTAGAGGAAAAATGAACCCTTTAGAAACTAGGGGAATTTGCACTTGTCCAACGGTCTGTCCAAAGGCAATGCCTGATGTATTTGTCTCATTACCCAGCTCAATAATTCTCACACATACAGAGGAGCTGTGTTCTCCACTCAGTATTAACAGCATCCTGCAGACTTGCCTTCAGCAACTGCAGTCAGACGGCGTAGAGAAACCGCCTGAATTATTGAACAAATCAAGGTCCCAGGCTATGTTTTTATATGATTTTAGTAATGAGGCCGCTGGAGATCACACTGAGAGTAGTAGAGAGAAAAGATAAGGTCTTCATCTGATCTGGTGTGTGTGTGTGTGTGGGTGTGTGTGCGTGTGTGTGTGTGTGTGTGTGTGTGTGTGTGTGTGTGTGTGTGTGTGTGTGTGTGTGTGTGTGTGTGTGTGTGTGTGTGTGTTTGTCCAGGTCTGATCTATACAGAACATGAGTACAGATTAGGACATTACTGATCAAACCATTTTCTTATGCAACAGCCCTGCATTGTTTGCAGAATCTGTACTGGATCAGAACCACTTTGAGAATCTGATAGAATAATAACTGAGCAGAATTACAGCTTTATGGTGCAAAACACTGTAAAGTTTTAAGTCAAAACTGCTTAACAAAATCAAATTCAGTTGAAAGCAGGTGCTCACATACATTACATAAGAACCCAATCTTTTTATTTTTCTCACCGTCTTCATGGTGCCAACTATTCTATGAAGGCTCTGACATCATTTCAAATTAGATCTGCTCTTGAAAGACTACAGCCCTCAAGAACAAGTTGAATGTCAAAAATTGTTTCTGTGAACCCACATTTTCTTAAATTATTGATGCATGTCTTCACTGTAAAAAAGTGTAAGATAATGCTTTGTTATTTTGTTCCCTGAGCCTGACTGATACATTTATGCAATGATATCCTTTGTAACCTCTCAGCTAAAACTGAGCTTAAGGATGGAAAACAACAATGTGAAGCTAAATTTATTTCAGGTTAATCAGTTTCTCTGTAATAGATGGTTTTCATTTTCACCACTTCAATCCAAAAGGTGCTTTAACCAGATTTATCCACTTTTATGCCCCTCAACCTAACTGTGCTTTTGAAGAAGAGTAATTAGTGAACATCTGTTTGGACAGATTGATTTTTACACATTAAACCAGGTCAGTGTTCATTTTCTATGACTGTCACTGCTTTTATTTTGCTCATAGGATGAAATTTCAGTTATCAAGAGCTCTCTTACTGCAGATCAGACATCGCAAGCATCTCTGCAAAGATTGACAGTACAGAGAGTCACTGAGATGTTTTCACTTCCCTGCAAAAGACTCAACCACCAAGATACCTAATGCATATTTAAAGTTACTCAAACACTCCTCTCTACAGTTGAGCTAATGTGACTCTCTGCTCTATCCACTGCTTCGGTTTCATTTTTCACAGTTTTTATCCTTAATCGTGTTCTGCCCACTCATCAGAGCTGATCTGTCTCCAACCACAGCCCTTATCCCTCTTCCCTCCAACCAAGTGAATCTCTTATTTAAACCGTGGTTTGCAAATGTTAAAGCAGGAGATCCGATGTCTTTTCCCCGCTGTGAGAGAGTAATCTCTGTCAAGGATTTAAGGAAATGTTCACGCTACCGTTTCAGTGGGGCAGATGTGGAGGATTAGAGCTAACATTGAAAGATAAGAATACATCTTAAGGTGGGCTTTTTTGTCACAAAAGGTATTCTTGTGTTTTAAAAAAAAAATTAATTGGAATTTAAATTAGTTGGAAAAGGCTGAACAAATATGGATTGTTGGGAAAAAGAAAGGTCGTTTCTCTAAAAATAAATCAGCAGCATTGCAAAACCACAACTGAATCAATCACAAAATTTCTGGAACACAGATTGACGCCTAAACACAGATTAGTGTATGCTTTGTAGCAAAGGATCCATCTGCAGCTAAAAAAAACATTTAACATGTAAAAAGCTCTACCCTTTCTACTTTACTTAGCATCAGTGTTTGTGTTTTAGATTAGTTGGATAGCTAAAGGTGTTTAGTGAGATTTAGTTTATTTTACAGCTGTGGGTAGCCGTCTACCTTTTGTTTATTTTTTTTCCTCCTCTCTTTCCTTCCCTCTTTCCTTCATTCCCTCTTTCTGACCTCATGTCTGTCCATTATTTTCTTCATCTTTTCCTCCTCCTTTCTCATGTTGTTCCTTGTCCTAGTTTCCCTCCTTGGTTTTTTTTGCTTAGCTTTTTTCGTCCAACTTTCTTGCATACTTTCAGACTTCCTACCTTTATGTCCTTCCTTATATATTTAGACTCAAATCCTTACACTTACCCACATTTCTTTTTGCTGTTAATGCCTCAACTTTAAAGATATAATGTTGACTATACCATTGTAGATAGATTGTCCTAGACCTCTCACCTCTACAAATTTCTTGATGAGCAAAACAGCAAAATAAGAAGACATCTGTAGTGCTAACTGCAGGTTTCTTTTCCCAGAACCATGGGATTTAAAGACATTTACTGAAGGTTTTGATGTGCTACCCCAGAGCTTTTTAATTTCCTTTGCTGATTTTTATATTCTTTAGCTTCATACTGAACAGTCTCTTCCTTTGATGTCACTCTGCCCCTTCCCTCTGTGTTTGATCCCTTCACTGACGTAAAGACTTTTACATGGAAGAACACCACTGACAGCACAGCTGGACTTCTTCCAGTGCTGACATGTTGCTCCGTCTGCATCTTGCCATCAGTGCAGTGCATCGCCATGTCCTACACTCAGCAACAACAGTCCCAACATCACTGATCAAACAGCAGATACAAGGCTTACAGGCACACAGAGAGCTCTCCTTATCAGCAGCCGGCAGCACAGGTCCGTGCTCACTGTGTTAACTTCGTTTAGAAAGATGCTTTATTCAGTGGCACTTCAGTTCACTGCAGTCCAGCTCCATTCGACTCACTTTGTGCCAGTTTAATACACTCTATAGAATTCTATCATGTCTCTTTGTGTGGACATTATATCCAGCTTTGGTTAATAACTCTTTCCTCTCATTTGAGGACATTGCATATGAACATAATCTTATTAGATATTGAAATATTGAACTTGATGCAGATTTTAAGAAAATGAAACAATATATTACAGCTGTAATATTATCTTGAAAGCACAGATTTGTTTCTAATAAAGAGCAAAAAGTATTATCATAATATTTAATACATTAATTAGGGCAAAACCAATATGCAGAAATTATCTGTTTAGAAAAAAAATATTTAAAAGTGATGCTTCCTGGATTGCAAAACATACAATATAACACTAAAAAATGTTTATGTCCTTAATGGAAGTATCTTGAATTAAGTTCCTAATATCATTGTTGTTCTTTAATTTGCATCTTTGTACCATTTAAGCACATTCTCTCCATGTGGGAGCTCAGATTGACTGAACATCTCAATAAGGCTGATTTTAAGTAGATAAAATGTAAACAGAAAACGTCTTGTTTTGTCAAAGACGTTTATTTTAGACTTTATCTTTTTAAATTGCTCTCAAACGTCAGATTCTGTCCTTAGCATTGGCTAAGCATCTAGTTAGCATCTAGTATCCCTCAACTTTTCAAAAGGAGTCGGTCATTGAAGACTTGACACCTGCACATCAGAGTCCAATTAAACCAACAGCACTGATGCAGATTGGCTGGCAACCAAGGGCACATCGAGGCAGTGGCAATTTCAAGACCACTGCTCTCCCCATCAGTTCTCAGCTACCCTTGTTTTCATTTGTCATCTGCTGGCCACTACTTCTAAGAAAAGGAAGGAGTCACCATAGCAACAAGTAATTTGGTTTGCTACTCAAAGTTTAAAGAGTTTGACACTTTTAAATGAGTAAGAATCACCCTAGTCTTCCTTGGAAGTTTCTGTCTTCTAAAATGGCAGATATAACTATTAAAAACCTGTGACTCATTAGGCTATGTTTGCATAAAGGGCAGGAATTACCATAGCAACCAGTGTCTCTGCAGTTTGTTCCCTAAACAATGGTGAAAATCACCATAGTAACAGGTGATAAACCCTTTTGTTTTCATTAGGAACAAAATTGTATGGGGCTGCAGAAATTCAAAACTATTGTAAAAGCCAATACTTCGCTACGGTCCCACTGCCTGAAAGCCCTGGTGATTCCTTCCAGTTAACGCAAGTGCAAAGGAAAATTTAAGTTCTTTTCTGATTTACAACTGAGCATAAGATAACTATTTTTTAAAAATTGCCAATTTGTCCCTTTTTGCGTTTAATGTGAGATGTCAAGGTCCCAATTAACTTTAGGCCATACAAAGCGCTAACGGCTGGGGCCACAGAACAATAAAACTTCAGAATCATCCTTCAAGCCAGGTGGTACGACTGGAAAGTGTACCACCATGGTAGATATTAAACCAGTAGGGCAGGAATCACCATAGCAGCTAGGCTTACAGACACACAGAGAGCTCTCCATATCCCACTAAAAGAGAGGGTTTCACCATAGCAACTATTAATCCAGGAGTTTGTTTCCCAAAAGAGTGGGAATCACAACAGCAACTATTGAACCAGAAGCTTGTGTTTCCTAAAAAGGTGGCAATCAGAATAGCTACTATTAATCCAGTAGTTTGTTCCCTAAAAGGGCAGGAATCGCCATAGCAACTATGAAATCAGCAGTTTGTGTTACCATTAAGAGTGGGAGTCACCATAGGAACTACAGTATTAAACCAGTAGTTTGTTCCCTAAAAGGGCAGGAATCGCCATAGCAACTATTAATCCAGCAATTTGTTCCCTAAAAGAACAGGAATCGTCATAGCAACTATGAAATTAGCAGTTTGTGTTCCCTAAAAGTGGGAATCGACATAGCAGCGGCGCTTCATTAAACTCATTTGTTACGCCCCAAGCTTCTCTAAGGAAAAGGATACCACCATATTTGCAGATAGTAATTACAAAAAACAAATTGGTTTTTCATATTGTCATTTCACTCTATTATCGCAGGGTGAACAAATCCTTCATTAAGATAAAGATCAAAGTAATGCCAAGGTAACTTCTGTGAATTTGTTGCAGGTGTTAAAGTTGTTTTCCTTTTATCTTCAAATATCCACATAAACTACAGAACAAATTCAAAACCATTTCTCCTGAAACTAAGATGCTTTTAACATGTCATGTATAGTGTGGGCTTACTCTTGTTATGCTGCCTTCCTATTGGAGTCAATATGACCGTTTGGACAGAAGACATGTCAAAATTTCTAACATTTTCAGAGTATTTGAAGGTTTTTATTGCATTTACTTATTTAAGTATCAAACAAAATATGTATTAATTTTTTCTGTGCAACCTCCATCTTCTGTGGTGAATGAGATCTTTCTCACTTTGTTTTCCAGCTTCAGGAAAATAGAGAAAGCCACATCCTCCTCCATAAGCCACTCACTAAGCTGTTTGTAAAACTGGGATTTTGATTTGCGTTTGGTAAGAGAAGATCCTGAGGTTGTGGATTATTCCCCAGGCTTTGCTTTTAAACAGAAGAATTAAGGAATTTTGGGAGCATTGAGGGTAACACACATCAGGGGCACCCCATCACGTCTTTTAAAGCCTTTAACACACATTGGTACATCAACCAGAGCTAATGCAGCTATCATTAATCCCAGCAGATGGCGAAGATTTTCACTAAATCTTTTCTAAAACTTCAAAATATTGTCATTCCTTCTCGATATCCACACTTAGACTATATAACGTGTCCCAATAAGCAACCTATAAATTAATTGAATGATAAATTAAAATGAGCTTCTGACATGTACCAGTAATATATTTCTGAAAGGCAATTTGTTTAGAGACATTTTAATACATTTTATTTCTTGGTTTTAGTTGTGTGTTTTATTGTTTTTGGTTGTATTTTGGATATTTAAAGTATTTTTTTTCAGTTACACAAAATTAAGATTTATTGGTCTTTGAGAGAGCAAATTTCCATTATTATTGTCATTGTCAACATATTACTTGAAAGAGGTTTCAAAATAACTATATTATTGTTGTTTATTGTGATAATTACTAAGACAATTTAACATTCAGCAAAATGTTGTTTGGTGACAGGCCTATTTCTAACCAGAATAGTCAGTCCCATGATAAATCAGTTGCCAGTCAATATCTTTTTCTTGCCATTAATTGTGACATTTTGTATATTTTTCAACCTCACTTTTTGTCCTATTTATACCTCAGAGGAATATGCAGCTTTAATTTTTTTCTGTCTCTTTCCGTTGGTCTCCTCTGCTTTCTCTTTCCAGTTAATATGACAAGGATTAAAGGAAAAACATATTTGTAAGCACAGAAAACTTGTGAGAAATTGGACTACTTGTGAGATCAACCATAAATCTTGTTGTGTGCCTTCCACAGATCAACTCTCTCGTTACTGTCCCATTTGATCTGATCCTCTGTTGTTCATCCAAACATCATCCTTGGCTATCTCTTTTTTTAATTCATGTTGTTCTCTTTCCTTGATGTCAGCCTCCTCCGCTACATCTCTCTGGATAGTAACAACTATGTTAGAATAGTTAAATTGCTCACATGTCCTGTCCTCTTAAAAAAATCAAAAATCAAAGTAGGGAGTTTTTAGAAGCTTCTTTGTTACCTCTCCATTTAGTCGAGACACTCCCCTCATTTGGCTTTCTACAGGATTACCCTGATCCTTTTTTCCACTAGAAACCTCACCTCCATTTAAATCCGTTTTTGCTTTTTTGCTTCTTTGTTAGTGTCTTCACACTAAAACTGCACATCCTTTACAGGTTTAGTTATCAGATGATTTGCAGAATCTTTCTTATGTTTTCTTTTTATCATTGTGTTGGGAACATACGGCAGAGGATTTGGGTCACTAAATTAGTTTTTTTTTTTTTTTTTCCCAAATTTCTCACTTTAAGGCAAATGGGCACCTGTGAGAAATGAGTTTCAATGACAGAGATTAAGACTTTAAACAGTACAACTAAAATGCTGGGTTGCTACCTATAAGGATACTGAAATAGGAGAGTGTTAGCAGAAGTATTTTTCTTTGTTTTAGTTTAGTCTGATTCAAAAGTGGGCTGCACAGTGGCGCAGTTGGTAGTACTGTTGCCTTGCAGCAAGAAGGTCCTGGGTTCGATTCCCGGCCGGGGTCTTTCTGCATGGAGTTTGCATGTTCTCCCTGTGCATGCGTGGGTTCTCTCCGGGTACTCCGGCTTCCTCCCACAGTCCAAAAACATGACTGTTAGGTTAATTGGTCTATCTAAATTCTCCCTAGGTGTGTGTGTGTGTGTGAATGGTTGTTTGTCCTGTATGTCTTTGTGTTGCCCTGCGACAGGCTGGCGACCTGTCCAGGGTGTACCCCGCCTCCCGCCTGGAACGTAGCTGGAGATGGGCACCAGCAACCCTCCTGACCCCATTAGGGACAAGGGTGAACAGACAATGGATGGATGGATGGATGATTCAAAAGTCCATGTTATTTCAAATCACTGTAATGTATGCGGGGATTTCTTTCATTATAAGCCCTAGATTTGCAGGAATCGATCACATATCCTGTAGTGAGTTCCAGGCAATGGGAGCGCATGTATTTTGACCTGTTGCTCTTTCCACTCCAGCTGTATTTCAACAGGAATTGCCATGTCTGTCACCTATTGTTTACCATTGGCAGATGAAAAATGTAATGCTTTTAGTTCTAAAAAAATTACAAGTTTAACAGTTGAGAAAGAAAAAGCCTGTTCTATACAAAGAATGATGAAAAACACAACTGCAGTAATAAAAGCATCACAAACCATGCAATCATTGCTCAGTGTGCAGAGATAGCTAAAAGTAAAAGCAGGCTCTAAAAGCTGCTTTCAGTCCCTGAGGTGCAGAAATGTGTTTATGGAAGACTATTTCATGTCTAATATAAACAAATCTCCTATTTTCTTGCATTTCTCCCAGCAGGAGGATGACTGCTGGGCTCATTGTTTAGTATATGTATATGTTGGCATGTCAGGAACTTATTTTAGTGGCTCAACAGAATGGGAGACTGACTTTTGTCCCTTCACAGCAGCTGTAGAAATTACTTTAGACTCATGTTCTGTATTGTATTTTGTAAATATAAAAATTTCTTACAAGACCAAAACAGTTTTAGCATGATTTATCATTTAAAGTGAACCTATAACGCACCTTCTTTTCTGTCCACATGGTGCAATAATGAAATTCATGCCAACTTTGTTCTTTTATTTCTGCCATTAGTCGAGAGCCCTTCTGTTGTTTTATGGAATCATCACAGATGGCAGTTTGGGACAGTTTATGCAGAGTGTAAATATCTGCAGATTTCTCCAGCTCTCTCTGGGATCGTTGACCTTTCGGAGCACCTGGTGCAAGAAAAAAAACAACTAGTCTAGTTGTTTTTGGTTGTTCAAATTTATAGCCACTCCTTCTCCTGCTTTTGATTTTAGTACATGTGACCACTTAATGCTGCACATTCAAAGAATGACCATTTGCAGTTTTTTATCATCCATAAAATGTTTAGAAAATCTGCTGTGCATAATAATTTGGAACAATGCATTTTGAGTTTTTTATTGTTGAAAAAAGATACAGTTCTCATGGGGAGCTTTGTTCAGTAAAACTTAATTTATACTGTAATAGTTCATGACTTGAAAATTATATTGACCATCATTTGCATTGACCATTTAAGAAAATCTGAGAACATATGACTTGCATAATAATTTGGAACATGGTATAAACTTCTACCTTCATGTGAGCAGATGCAATTAATTTCAATTGGCCATTTTTGGTGTTCTTGGTAGCCCACCAGACAATAGTGATTTAAAAACTTGCTATACAGTCAGTGTCAGGTTTGCACTGTGGTAGTTTCCTGGTGGTTCTTGAACGTCCTGACCAATTTCATTCAACCCGAGTACCACAGTTTGGTTAAGATTGTTGTAATTTAGAGTACATTCAAACGACGGGCAAATGCAAATATTCTGGGGGGAAAAAATCCAGATGCAGTAAATTTTGAGCAAGTTGTGCTTTCTTTTTTTGGCTAGAAACCAATTTAAATAAACTCTACAGAGTCTGCCAAGCATGGTGGTCAAGAATCCAACTAGGATAAAATTGGATCTTATGGCTGGTGGATTAGTAACATTAGGGATATTTAACCAGATTTTGCTGGATTATTAAAACATCTCATTCAAAAAATTACAACATTATAGAAAAGTTGATTTATTTCAGTAATTGAATTCACAAAGTAAAAGGCACAGTATTGATTAATTACACATAAAATGATGTTTTCATTTAGTCATATTGCATCAGACCAATAAAAAGAAAAATTTAAACAGCATGAATATACTTTCATGTTTAATGAAAAGTATATTTAACACCTGCCTAATCCTTATTTTCAAAAGGTATTAATTCTAATTCTTTAAAATTAACTGTATAACTGCCTTGATTTTTTATTCTCTTTGGGTTACTGAAAGTACAAAATAGGGCAGGTAATTATTACTTCTATGAAATTTAGATTTTGCCTGTCTATAGTTTCATTGTGTTACTATGGCACCGCAGTTGCCATAGCAATGACAAACCCAAAAATTCAAAGAGGCAATTCCCATTGCTTCTGTCTTTATTTTAGGCGTCTAATATTGAAGAGATGGTAGAGAGAAACATTTTAGTAAAACTTATGAAGATTGAGACAGTTTATTTTAGGGGAGTTGTAGAGAACTCAGCTATTTTGAGTAAAAAATTAAAAGTCATCCTACAGTCTCCATTTAATCTCTTAAAGCACATTTTTCCTCATTGGGCATTCCACTGGACATTTGAGTCCTCATACAGACCTGTCTTTTCTCCTTCAGAGCAGATCAAGCACTTCCTTAAAGTCTACCAACATTTTTGGATGTTTCCCAAGGCAGTAAGTTGGGAAAATAAAGCAAAAATTAGGTTTTTCACTTGTGTGTGTCCCTGTTTCATTTTTCCCCAGAAGCTTCCAGTGTCACTGCCTTAGCTCCCGCACCTCTCTGCTGACACATCCTTTGAATGTAACTTGACAGAAGAAAAATGAGGATTTCTGTGCCTGAGTCACATTCTAATTCCTTTCTTTATCTGCTTCTGAAAGCCTCTCTTTATGACTAACTGTGACGGTTATCACTGTCACTTTATGGCTTCTGAAGGTGCTTTTAAAGCTACTTTCAAATAAAAGACCTCTACCTTCTTTGGTTGGTATGTTAAAGATTTTTCATCTGGACTTCCACTATGGATTTGTTGAAACTCCTCTCCTGCTAGAGTCTTTCTCCAATCATGACATTGAGAAAGTGCCGTCAAAGTTAATGTCATGCTGGTGAAAAGTTTAGAAACAGTCATCAAAGGTATGAATGTCAGTATTTTTTGCTTTTAGAAACAGATTTAAACTGCTGGGGTTCAAACTTATATGTGCAGGCCAAACTATACACATAAAACCCACTAATATTTGGCAAAATATAACTTATAGAGTTGTCCTTCATAATTCAGACATGACATGACTGAGATTATGTCACCAAACAAAATTGGTAGTGTTTATTTGAATCTATTGTTTTTTGAGAGGTTATTTCAGAAGACCATGTTTTTATCCATACCAAACACACAGCTGTAATTTAAGGATCGGTTATTCATTGAAACATTCACTTGTAGGTTTTTACTCAGCTGTTGCTTTTCTCAAGGCAACATCCTTGAGAAATCAGTTCTTCCCCAGTCAGCCACATTCGTCTCATTTTGCAGATTCTGTGCTGTTCCTACCCATTTTTTGAAACCACATCCTGAGTAGCACAAGCCGGGCCAACTTAAGTATTGCATGCATGTGATTTGATTGGCAGCAGACTGTATTCGTGAATTGGCCCTGATTTTGCCTAACGATGAGCGGCAGAGCAAATACAGCGTCAACTGTACTTACTTCTAAATTAGTTTTCTCATTTCAAATGTACTAAGTTATTTGCACTAGAAACTAGACCAAAAATAGTTTGTAAGAGTTTGTGTTTCTGCAGTATGTTTGCTAACGTCCGCCCAGATAGTGAGGATCCCACTGCCGATGGAGACACGCCCAACTAGCCAGAAACAAACTAGACATTAACCGGCTTGACTGAAAGGCAGGAAAATGAGAGAATTATTGAGAGGCAGCCAAGGCAAATGCTTTCTGTTTGCCAGATGTTTACTGGTAAAAGTACAGAAAAACAAATCATCCTAACAAAGTACAATGGAGCTTGTGGTATTATTAGAGTTAATATTTTCTTTTGATCCACTCAAGAAATTTAAGGAAACTCTTGGGCAAGGCCCTTCCACCTAACCACCCATATATATTGCTGTAATTTTTGTGGTTTCACTTGTTCTTAAAATATTTAGTCCATGCTTATCTCTTGTCTTGCGCTTGCTTCCCTTCGAGGGCCAAGAATGCCATCTGTCATCCGGCAGTGACAGTCACACCCCACCAAGACGGCCCCCTCGTTTCTGACTCAATGAACCTACGGCAGTGGTGCCAAGCAGAGCTAAACGCTGCACCATTTTTCATCCCTTCCTTTTCCCTGTTCTCTTCCAGCAGAGTGTTCAGCTCATCAGAGTAGTCCCGTCTGCTGCCTGCCAAACCCATCATCCACATCACCACGCTCCAACAGAAATACAATCACTGCTTTCTATACCAAAACTAAATGTCTCGGTGTAATATGAGCAATATGTTTAGTGTTTTTATCCCTGTTTAAAGAGTGAAGATGGATTATGCCAGTGGTTTTCAACCCTGATCCTCACAACACACTGGTGCACATGAAAATGTAAAGTATGACATAAAGTAATTCAGGCTAATTAAAAAAAAATCATAGAGCTGAAAACAACATAGATAGAATTATTAGGGCTGTTGTAAACGAATATTTTAGTAATCGAGTAATCTAGATTATTCTTACGATTAATCAAGTAATCGGATAAAATGAATGATATGATATGAAATTTATTGTGCAGTTCGTCCATAAAGCTACACTTACATTATAAGCATCAGCTACTCAGCCGCCCGCCGTGTTCAGTCTATCTGCTCACCTGTATAAATACTCCTGCAGTGCTCTTCGCTCTGAACCAGCATCTCCAGGAGGAGAAAGGATGCCGTACTCCAGTCATTTTAAGCATGTCTATTGGTCACCCAAAAACGGTGAAAACCCAGATATTATCATCAATCAATAAAATCCCCACGAGCCGAACTTGAAAATTGGACATTATGCTGCTAACACTTAGCTTTCGTCAAGAACACAGAGGCGGAAGTCAGAGCTCCGCGCAACGCAAATAATGTTCCGGCCAGAACACGGTGCGCTAAGTAATAAAACATAAATTAACAAAGCTTCAAGGCAGGTACATTTTTCTCGAGGAATTTTAATATCGAGGTACTCGAATCATTCGAGGAATCGTTTCAGCCCTAATAACTTATGTTGAGGTACAATCTTGTACTCGGGTTACATGTATTTGTTTTGATCAGAAATGCGGACGGCAACATTTTTGCTTTAAATATAGTTTTATTTTGAGTATCTTCAACTGTAACCATGCTAGCTTAGCAACTTGAACACGTCAGTTTTAGTTCTCTCTACAAATGAAATGATCAAGGTCTGTGTTAGTTTGAGAACCGTTGCAGCTACAAATTTAACTGATAATAGCACACCAAGTGCTAGTCTGTCAGGGATGCTTTTCTTGTTTTACAAATGTTTTGCATTAATTCTTGGTTTAACTAGCATAAATTAGAAAACTCAGCTCAGTCATTGTCTACTTGATGCTACGTTCAACATCTTACACAGTCACAATAAAGTTCAGTACACAGTGCAATTCACTGCTCCCTGTGCTGATAAAGTTCAGTACAGAGTATGCTGATGTCAGCATCTTATCACTAGCATGCTAATTCTAAGATTTTAAAGTTGTTATAGCTCCAGATGACTTAGTTTAAGTGCTCTTTGTCAGTCAAACTTGTAGGAAAATGGTTGCTTTCAGTTGTTGAGTTCACTCAGCAAATTGTCTCTAGTTTGTACAAAAATCCTAAAGATATAATTCAACTTTATATTTGCATTGTAACATCCACAGCTCATATAAGAAATTTTACTTGTTCTTGACATCTATCAGTCCATCCCCTGGTCCTGTGGTGACTATTTGGAGAGAAACTCCAGGCGACTCAGCATTAGATGTAGTGAGTTGCGGTTGGGTTTCTGATCAAGATGTCTTCTGGATGCCTCTGTTTGGAGGTTTTCCCAGCACGCAACACTGGGAGGAAACTATATACTATATGTCCCTAGGACACTTGAGATTGAGCTGTAGAGTGCTGCTTAGCTGGATGATTGGGTTTCCATCCTGGATCTGTTTTTCTCAAGAACTAATCCATGAAAAGTGGAGGACAGTAGCTTAGAGAGTAGATGACAAGCTAACCAGCTTTGTCTTCTGAATGTTTTAGATTTTTTTGTCATATAGTCTGTAGGTAACATTCATCTTTTCAGATGCTCTTTATCTAAATACCAACTTTGTCTCAGATACGTTTTTAGTCCATAACCCGTCAATTGAAGCATAAAAGGCTGTAACTGACATGTTACAGGTTTAAAGTCTAAGTGGTGGGATGCTGTTGTCATATAGGAACAGCTTGAATTAAACTTTGAATCACCTGTTTGTTCTTTTCCATGCGGCGCTGAGTGACAGCAGAAACAGCGCCTACATGTGTCAAACTTTGTCTTTCAAGTCCTGCCCGGGGCTTTTGTTCACACCAGCTGTCAGCTTTTCAGCCCTCTTCGTTTTCTTCAGTGAATCTAAATGACACCTCAGAGGCTGAACTTTGTATCTGGCTCTGTAATTTCTTCACACTTTGAGTCTCATCATCCCGTAAGGTCGCCTTGTCAGGAGCTGCTGTCCGTCATGGTGTACGGCTGCGTTAACTAAGAGACAGAGGGAACACCAGCCTTGTTACAGTCACTGTCACCTGTGCTCCATATTATAATTATCCAGAGGCAAATGATGGTCTGTCCCTCATCCTGATCTCACATCCTCTCCCACTTCAAACTAATCATATGAAAGGGACTTCATATGATTAGTTTGAAGCTCTTCAACCTTTTCTTTTTGAAGCTCACCAAACACCTGAATCCTCAATGTCAAATTGTCCTCACATTTACGAAGCTCCATGCCAAGAACGTCTGGAAAGTCCAACTGTAGTTCAGATGTTAGAATAAGTTGCATTTACTGTAGTTTTCATTCATCTACAGCAGGGGTCACCACAGTCGGTCCTCGAGGGCCGGCATCCTGCATGTTTTAGTTCTCTCCCTTGTGGCACCAACAACCTTCTCAGCATGTCAATGTTCTTCTTAGGCCTCTAACGAGCCATCATTTGATCCAGGTGCATTAAACCAGGAAGAGAACTAAAACATGCAGGAGGCCGGCCCTCCAGGACCGACTTTGGGGACCCCTGATCTACAGGGCACGTATATCTCTAGATGTCCTGTAGAAAGTTTACCTGAACTGCTTGCGAATGCCTGGTCCACACGGCAAGACACAGTGATAAAAAAATAAATTAAAATCATTGTAAAGTGTGTGCTATGAAACCACACGTAAGGAGCAACACACACAAACTGATTTTGATAACGTCTCTGGGGGAGTTTCTGAATATCCAACAGACACTGGCAGAAAGAGACTTTCACCCTGTAGAGGAGACTGAGTCTGCAGAGCATTGTGTTTTAGATTTTTATCAAAGCAGTGACTGAAGGCAGCTTGAAAGTAGTTTCTCTGGCTCCAGAAGGAAAGTTAGCTTGAAAAATAATAGCATATTTTATCTAAAATTAACCACATCTTCTAGCTACATTATAGCTAAGCTCACCATTAGCTTAATGTGGGCTCTGGAGGAAAGGAGCTCTTTATGTTGAACTTTGAACTCTGAGCACCGCTGTGGGAGTAAAGATGTGGTAGAACATAGATTCCTCTACTCAACTATGAATTTACTAAATATTTCCCCAGTGAGTTGGTTCTTTGCTGTAATTTGCTTTGGAAAATGAAATGTATTGATGGAGAAATATGAGGGAATGATTTTTTTTTTTAACTCAAATAAAAGTAAGAACTTAACTCTGAGATGAACAGCATCCTTAAAGCAGTCATGACATCCCACAGTTTAGATATGAGTGAGGCGTTCAGAGACCTTCTGGCAAACATGACGTTTCACTGCAGTGTTTGAGCATCTTCAGCCTGGTTTATTTCAGCGAGCGGCATCCAGCTCACAGCTTGAGGTGCAAAACAAAGCAAACATGGCAGAAGGTAATTTGATTCCACTTGGAGATGGAAATAAATAGTCATATTTATTTATGACAGCATCTGAGACAGAAGGTCGCTGGCGTTTGGAGTGACTCTTAAACCCTGTCACCGGTCTGGTCTCACTCTGTAATTGGCTGTTTTCACACACGCAAAGAACCGGGCTTGGAAAGATCCAGATGCTCTCGTTCAAAGATGCTGGATGGGGGATTTATCTGCCTTAGGTATGATTTGCACAACAAGATAATAAAAACAACAACTTTCATGTATAATATTGTGAGAGACACAGCTGGAGTAATAGGAGGGACAAAGATATCTGCTAAAGCTGTAGGATGGGAGTAAAAAGTGTCCAGAATGCAACTAATAGACTAAACTGTAACTGGGATGTTCTCTCATCCTAACACAGACATGGATTTATTTGTTATATTTCAAAGGTCAGGATAATAAAATAAGATAAATTAAACATGAAAAAGTGAAACTAATCAGGCACTGCAACAACACAAACTAATCAAGGGTTTCTGAACTAGTTTGTAGAGAAGATATTTCTTTACACTTGAAACAAGTCAAAACTTTTCACAAGTTACTTTTCAGCCACTTATATATAAGCTTATTTTAAGCCATTAATTCCTAATATTGATGAAAAAGTACAAGTTTCTCTGGCAGATTATTTCACTCATAACATGGAAAATATGATTATTTTATTCTTTTACATTATTTTATTGTTTTTGAATAAAAAAAAGGTATGCAGCTGTGATGACGTGGTTTTCTTGGCAGGATCGAAACTGGCTTATCTCACAAAACTCCAATGGAAAGACTTTATTTTTATCATACAAGTCAAGTCATCAACAACTGTAGCCACTGGCGCAAACCATGAAGAAGAAAACAGGAAGTAGGTGGCGGATGATGGTGCGGCATGGGCTTACTGTATGAACAAACTTCATGTGTGATTTTAATTGCATTTCTTATTTAATGGAAGCAACACAATTGCAAAGTTTTTTTGTTTGTTTGTTTTTTAACATTAGCGGAATATTGACAAAATGTTGCGCACATTTGTAATGAAACCGAGCTATGAATTGATAATCATACAATAATTATGTCCTGGTTCTTTGGTTGTCCACAGTATTGTGTGTGTGTTTTCTTTTTTTTTTTATATATAATTGGTGCAAACTGACTCCGACTTAATTTTTTTCACAGACTTCAGCCTAAACTATCAACAAAACTAAAATGGTGGTAGAGCATGACTTTTCTTGTTCAACAATCTCTCTATCTTCAAGTAGATCTGCTTACATGTTCATTATTTTTACAGACTTGTGGTTTTCCTCCTCTCTTTACAGAAGCCTTATTAGGGGGGCTTCCCTTTTATTTATTGATTAATGCATCATCAAGTGGAGCTCCAGCAGCAGCTCAGGGACGCGGAGCGGAGCGTCTCCCCTCCCCTCCGCTCCATGGCCTTCGTCCCAGCTGCCCGCTTAAGATGCAGGACTTGTCTCATCTGCTGGACAATCACTCCTATTGTTCTTTTCATTTTTTTTTCAGACTGCCAAGCTAAGAGACACTGGCTACATTTATATCTCTGAGTTAAAGGAAAGAAAACATCTGAATTAGTTGTTTTTGTTTTGTTCTTTGGGAGGAGGGTAGAGGTATTTAAAACGATTTTTAACTTCTTTTAAATGACACAGCACCTTGTTGTTTTTTTTTTTTTTTTTTGCCATCAAAGGCTCTCTGCTGTGAAACTACTTGATGTAACATCAAAGGACAAAGTATTCCCCTAACCTACCAGAATCGGTTTCGCCACAAACAAGCCGGCAGAGAGAATGGGATCAGTGTGACTGTGAAGAGAGGAGGCAGGAAGAACGGGGAGAAAAGAAAGTGGAGCTTTGTAGGAGAAGCTTTCTGAAGCTTTTTCCTCCCTCGCTGTCAGGCCACAGAACATTAAAGTGGGGGAGAGGAATTTGCATTCTTTAAATCGTTCTTTCTTCTCCTTCATAACTCACATGCTGACGATCTGGCAGTAAACTTGCACATGCAGTCTGCCGAGCCATTGGGAGGAAAGAAATCTTTACTCGCCAGAAGAACAACCAAAACCACACTGGTTTGATGCCAAAAAAGGGAGAGAAAAAAGAATGAAAGCAGATATCGGCTATTTTGTTTGCAGATTTGAGGCCCGCCTACAGAAATTTATTGGCAACTACCATACAGTCTGAAAAAATTTAAATTAATCTTATGTTTCAGCAACAACCCACTTCTACCACTCATTTTTTTCTTCTAACATTTCACAAGATTGGTGGATCTCTCACAGTCTTTCTTTGCATAAGTGCTCTAAATTAAGGTTGTTTAAAATGTGGCCGAGGGGCCATTTGGCCTCCCCCTGGCAACAATTCAAGAATACATTAAATAAATTAAGAACTTTTAAACTAACAAAAATGTTAGCTGCAAAACAAGGTCATCAATGTTTCCAAGGTCTTTGGTAACTAGGACCATCATTTATACTCTGAAGTACACCCAAATCTGCGTTTAATTGCTGTTATAAAGCTTGACTAAGTAAATTTGAAAGCACTTGACACTAAGTGTTTTCTAATGAAGACTGTAATGAAGACCCAAAAACGTACCTGGGCACTTTTTTCCAGTCTAGACGATTGTTTGGCACTAAGTAAATTTGGTGTCTGGAAAACAAAACCTTTCAGATTGTTGACTGACAATCAGTCACTGCACCGTTACATAGAAACAGCTGGCTACTGGACAAGACAAGTCTTTTGTTGTTGACTTACCATCCAGAAACCGTCTGCTCCATTCATGTTGGTTGTGCAGGAGGCTTTGCTAATGCTTTTCAAAGATGTACAGTTGTACAATTGTGCATTTGTTTGCAACCATTTTTACATGTGAGTTTAAACGCTGAGTCGGGGGGCGTGGCCAGCAGCAGCTTATTTGGATTTGACGTGACCATACTCCCTAAAACGGCTCATTAGGAAAGGAGCTCAAAACAGGCAGAACGGAGCAACTAAAACCTCATTATCTAAGAATGATTTTGAACAACAATGTAATGAGGATGTTTTTTTTCTGTTTTTTTTTTTTTTTTTTTTGTCCATATGTCTATACCTACATGTTCAAGGAAGCACTGCAGCTCATTGCTGCAACAGTTTAGAGTATTTGAACTGCAGCTACTGAGAAACTTCCAGGTCATTTCACTCAGTTAGGCACCTTCCTGCCGTCTGGCCGGAGCTTGTGCCTGATGTATTTGCCCACAAAGCATGGTGGCAGCAGACAAGGAAAATAAAGGAGGTTGTTATGACAAAATAACACTCTAGGGTGAGTCCCGCCTCTTTAAACTTGAGACCCGAAACCCACATGTGTTCTAAATCTGGAAGGAAGGCAGAGCTGCAGCTCGGAGACACAAGACTGGAGCAATAAGAGAAGAAAAAAGGAAAGCGTCAGAGAGGAGGGTCACTGAGCGTCCAGGAAACGGCTCCCAAACTCAGGGGCTCGGTTTGGAGGAGGCGGGGAGTGGTTTGTTGCTGGAAAAGCTGACAGTCGAACAAGTCAGAGGGGAGGGGAAAAAAAGGAGAGAGGTGGCTGCCTTGACTTTGAGTTGGTCAGTGAAGGCCTCATGCAGCTTCTCAGCAGTGTCTCCGTTCCATTTTTATCCGCCTGACGCTCGTCGGCTTTCAGCAGATCTCACCGGGAGCCCAGAGGGAAGGGAAATAAAGAAGTACATCACAGGAGGGGGAGACGCAAAGGAAAGGAAACATGGTAAGTTTGTTTCAGTGTCTTGTTTTGAATGCTCATTCCATGTGATTGCTGGTGGGCGGGGAGGTGGGACTCCAGCTTACAGCAGAGTTCCTCCTTCACTTTGCTCTGCTTCTGTTTTACTCTGCTCCTGAAATCTAATCACCACTTTACAAACAAAAAGTCCCTGAGAGCAGCAGAGTTACACCCTCCCATTCATAGATGAATCGACATGAGGAGTGATACCCAGGAAGTTTGGCACCAAATCCAACCTTTTTTTCACCAAAGAGCGGGTGGGCTGCTTGCCACATTTCCCCACAACATTTGGTTTTCATTTACTCTGTACCCCTGGGGAACAGGCTGCTATAAATAAACAACAAGTGACCGACTGTAGCTTACTGTCTGGATTTACTCTGGAGGGACAGACACACGACCCAACACCAGCTGAGGGTGATACCCATCAGGGTTGGAGTTTTTCTGGTTGTTGAATTGTACATGTTGCTGAATCTGAGAAGATGCTATCTGCATTTCCATTACAAATGTGTGTAAAACTTTTATACTCCACCAATGTCGAACAAACACGAATTCCCCATTGCCTTGTTTCCATTAAATAAGAAACTCAGTTAAAATCACACTTGAATTCAAGTTTGTTCATGCGACAAATCATTAGAAAACATGCCTCACATGATCCTCCTACCATTCCCTGACAAAGACCAGAAAAGGTATTTGTCATCTTTTCTGCCAGTAGTATCATCCAGTTGTTGATCATGACTCGTGATGTGAAAAAAGTGTTTCCATTGCAGTTTTGCAAAAGACACAATATTTTGCTGCAGCTGAATAGCCACCTCAACTTAGTGCAAAAACCTTGTATGGAAAAACATATTTTTGAAATTTGCATATTTCCACTAAGCAAATTCAGTATTTTTATTTTCAGTTTGCACACGTATGTGGTCAATTTAAACATAGCTAGTGCATAATGCTGAAACTTTAGTCACAAAAGCCAATCAACCTGTCCCAACACCTTCTATTCTTCCCCAGTGAAAACTGATCACCAAAATTCCTCTGCCAATAAATTTCCAAGACAGACCATTGATCATCAAAGCTAAACTGTTCAGCACTTTATGTTATCTACCATTTTTAGTTGAAAGCAAAGTGAACTAATGTTCTGATGTGAAAAGGGTGTTTTCATTTTGATGCAGCAAAAAAAAAAAAAACACCTCATCCAATGGGAAACAATTTTTAGTGAAAAGCATTGCTTTTTTTATATTGGCATGTTTCAATCAAGCTAATTTATTTTTATGATTCCAAATTGCACAATTTTATGGATAGTGAAAATGCAGCTATTGATGCTAAGATGGAATTCCCTCAAGTAAAACCAGGATATGCTGATGGGGAAAAATGGAAGTGTCTGATTGGATCTTTTGAGTTGGGCGATGACTGTTGGTTCAGGACCATAACTCCAAAATATTTAGGGGAAATTTGCCTATTTCCACCTTGGGAAGCTAAATGCTACCTGAAACACTACTGGCTGGTGTTTGCAAAGCAGCCAGTCTAGGAGTACTATTCAATTATTTTCTTTGGCAATTATTAGCTGTACCTTCAAGAGTAGATAGGGAAGACTGTTGACATCAGCTTCTGTAGTGCTAAGACTGTTCCTGTTATCTATATAAGACGGTTATGGGAGCACTTTTAATCCGTTTAAATCTATTTTTTCCCAATTACTCATGGGTAAATTCAACGTAACCTTTTCTTTGCATACCTTGTCATTCCAAACAACCTCCAGGCTGTCCCTAAAGGTGTGTTTCTGAAAGATTTGATGTGTTTTTTCTTGGAGTACCCACCTATTATCTAAAAAAAATATGACCTGTACTCCTAAAATTGCAGCTTTGGGAATTTGTTTATCTCCACTTGGAAAACTTTCAGAACCAGATATACCGCAGAGAGATTTCAGAAGATCTCATTATCCCTCCTTTTTTTTGTCTGAGATTTTCTGCAGACCTTTGCAAGCTTGACGAAACCATCGTCTGGCCACGCTTCATTACGCTTATTGGAATACAGAGAGTTTGCGCTCTTCATTGAGGACAGTTTACTAGATGAAGTATGCAAATCACAAACTTTAAATGAGACAGCCGCTCCTGCTCTGTCTATGCATAACTTATTTTCTGGGTCAAGCAAGGTCTTTCATATGTTAGGTACCTTTAATTCTTAATATCAGTAGTGCAGGACAGGGCCTGTAACTTTTAAATGTCTCTAAATTAGTTTTTGTTGTTGACGCTCCTAGAGAAAAGAGTACTGCATTTAAGCTTAAAGAAATGGAATTTTTACTTTAAAAACATATGTATGCAGAAATGGACTCTGGTGCTGAGCTTACATAACCTTTGACCCCAACATCAAAAGAGCAGTTAAAGTTGGTGATTAACATCACAAAGAGTGAATTTGGAATGACATAACTGCAAACTTATAAGGAAGGAAACGTGGATGAAGTGAAATGTAAACTTTTATAAGGAAATAAGGAAGGAAAGAGTAATGGGAAAAGGAAGGAAAGCACCAACAAAGAGGGCATTAAAGCAGATTAAAAGAAAGAAGGGAACTGAAAGTATGTGGGACGAAACATAAATAGAAGTCAAAAAAAGGAAAATGGAGAGCAGCCCTTTGGTTCATGTAGGCTAAAATCTGGACTAAGATGTTTAATATCTGATTGAACTTCAACATGTTTTACCTTGAATAGATGAATCATTTTGAAGAGCATCATGGCATTAAAACATGCAGGTTGCATCTTATTTTCATAGACATAAAGATGTTTGTATACAAAAGCAATAACTGTCTGACCATTTTCCCTCATAACTTTAACAGTTTGAAGCACATGTTTGTAAAAAAAACTTGGAAAGAGGTCCAAAAATGGATTTCTGCTCTTGTTTGCCTTATAAAGATACACAGCTTGAAGAAAAGTCCGTTATCATATTTCTATGCATCAGACAATGTAACACACATATTGCAATTTCAGTCACTTTAGATTATCATTCAGGCTTTGATTCAAACCAGCTTTATTCATGCTTGCTGTGGTTTTCCATCATTTCCAAGCTTTCGGTTTTTTAAGGTGACCTGCTATGGTTCCTTGAACAGATTAGGATGGGTCTATGGACTATAAAAAACATGTTTACAACATTTTTTGTACAAAATCATTCCTAAATATTGAGATTTTAGTCTGGTCAGTTCTGCATATTTTGCTCATCCTTTCAAAATGAGCTGTTTTAGGGCCTCTTGTCACTTTAAATCCAAAGAAGTTGCTGCTGGCCACACTCTTAACTCAACGTTTACACTCGCTATGTGAAAAAAGGCTACAAACAGATACATAATTATACAACCATATGTCTTTGAAGAGCAGAAGTGGCGCCTCCTGCACAGCCAACAAGAATTCAGCAAGTGGTTTTTGGATGGCATGTCAGCAACAAAACACTTGTCTTTTCCAGCAACCATTATACAGCGCTAAAACGAGCTGCTGGTCTCCGGGGTTGCTAGGTGATGGGTGGAATTCTGCTGGGGTTGCCAGGTAACAGGGCAATGTGACTTAACAATCGTGTGGCTTTTGGAATGGCTCATTTTCCAGACACCAAATAAACATTAACTTATTGCCACAGAATGGCTGAGTGTTTTTTAAAGTGCTTGGGCTGTTTGGTAGAAGCAGCAGAAACCCAAGTGAAAGTGCAAAAATTTGCAAACGTGACTTGAGTATAATAGATCCCCTTTAAAGACTGTGTAATGGTTGTGTGTGGTGCTGTTAAATGAAGAGAAGTGTGAATCTCCAGCCAGCTCTGTTTTCTGTCTCATCTCTCTGCTGCTGCCGCAAGGAAGACTGCCAGAGCTCCTCTGAGACTCGGACATGTCAAACATCCCACCTGTTTCTGGTCCCACAGCAGCTGCAGGTCCACACAGAGTTATATTAGGAACAGAGTCACAGCTATAAACATCTAATCCCCCCCGTCCCCGACTGACCGTCTCCATCTGCAGACAGCTTCAGGTTTTCACCTATGTCTGCAGTGATATGTTTACACTCTGCAGCTCTACAATTGTGGGATGGGATCAGTCTATATACTGAACATCTTTCTCTTTGTGCAGACTTCTCATGGGAATACACTGCATTTACTCTGTTTCAGAAGATGCAAACATTAAACACTAATATAAACTGCAGTAATTTAGCATAAAGACAGGTTGTATACAACAGTGTATAAACAACTTAAATATCACGTCCAAATAGACTTAATGTGGCTGCTGTTTCCTATCTGCTTCCCTTTAAGTCTTTGTGATGAAGCTCCACAGGCTCAAACACAGGAAGAAAACGCCCGTTTATCTTAATTAGAGGTTTGCTGGAGGAAGATACAATGTTGCACCCTTCTTCATTCTCACTGGTTTTTCACACATTACTGTCATGGCAAAGTTTTTAAACCAACCACCTTCAGCGGCAATAACTGAGGTTTTCTGGGAAACTTCATTAGCCTCTCAAGTAATTGTGGAGGAGTTTTGGCCCTTGCTTCTTCCCATCAATCCTTCAGTTCATTGAGGTTTGCCAAGCTACATTTGTGCATGGCCTTGTTAAAGGGCATATATTATTCAAAATTCACAATTTGCTCATTTTTGTACTATCATTTAGGTTTCTACTGTTCATAAAAACAACCTTAGAAACAGTGCTTAAAAATTGTCTGTAGATTGATGGACGGCAGCAGTTTATTCTTGGATCATTGATGAGAAATATTTTGGTTTATCAATGAATTTGATAAGTAGTGCCTTGCTGCTACATAACCTCTCTGGGTTAGATGCTTTTCCCCCTAAAACATAAAACTAAAGTGGCAATTTTAAACATAAGTCTTTAGAGGACGACTTGTTTTGATCAGATGTAAAATGGATGGCAGTGGACATCTTTTCTACTTGAAGTAAAGGTTTGTCATTTGTGAGTAAATTCATGTTAGTGCATTGCAGTGTGTGTGTATGTGTGTGTGTGTGTTTACATAAGATGTGTATCTTGGTAAACTAAGGCACAACAGGCAAATGGTACCTATGTACGACTTTTATGTGGGAGCATAAATGGCCCAATTTTGACTTTTTCATCCCCCAAAAAATCATATCTGTGCAACTTTCATATGTGCTTCTAAATCAGATACATATTCAATAGTTTTGAAGTGTCTGAAATCATAGTAGTCATGTCACATTTTACCTGACCTTTACATTATTTATGTGAAACATGCATCATAATTCTATAAGTGGTACATTTGGATGGTTGAATCAAGCAGTACCAACATTTCTGAATGGATGATTCACCATTTTACAAAAGATTGAATCAACACTATATTTCTGAGTCTGTGTCTTTAAAGACTTACTGCTAAGTATCTCTGTGCTCTTCCTGTATCTCAGTTTATACAGATTTGCAGACCTTTATTTTTTCAAGTGTGGTTTATGACTTATACTGGAATCAGGCATATTCAGGAGACTTTTTTTTTCTTTACAAAATAAGGTTTCCTTTGACAGACTGGTTGATAACAAACTTGTTGTCTCTGAAATATGATTTGACTTTGAAACATGAGTAGAACAATAAAACTCAGCAGACTAAAAACGTCTTAGCATTTGTGGTAATTTATCTTTGGAACAAATGTAATTTTAAACTGTTTTTCCATGTGTCTTGGTGTTGTTTTACTTAAAAATTCTGCATAATAATGCTCTATTATTCTTCAGAATGACAATCTGTGGTTAAAATATTCACCAGTTCTGCTTCTAGTTTTTTCACTACACACATTAATAAGCAGGGGATTGGGATAACCAGCTGCTTCTGCGTATTAGGGAATTTTTGAACTTAGTTTTCAACAATGCAAAGTATATATTTAAATTTGCATCAGCATGCTAATGTTGTTTGAGCATATAAAATGTAACTTTTCATACTAAGAACAGCTGTTGTATTTATTAGCTTGGTAAATATGATTTTGCCTGTTGTGTTTCAGCATGTAAAACATAATATATCAACATGTTGAAAACTTAATGTTTATTTGCTGTTTCTGGCATACTGAAGACAAATAAAAAATGTCTTTTTTTATTTTTATTTACTTTTTTACTTAAAACATATGGGCACTATTTTTATTGTACCACATACAAATTTGTTGTATCATTTATAGTTTGAATGGTTAATTTGCAGCTCATTTGCACCATCAGATATGTCATTCAGAAGCGCAATTTGCATTTGTTTAACATGACAAGTGGTGAAATACACAATTTACTGGTTATTTAGGTTGTGATCAAATGGAGACAAGTCTAATTGGATTCCAGTCAAAATGTTTCTGCTTAAAAATACCTCCTACCATAAATAAACAAAGAGAGGAATTAATTAACAACAAAAGTTGTTTTTCTCTTCTTGCTTAGCACTGAACACTGGCAGTTTGGGTAATGGGTGTCTCTATAATCATTACAACAGTGTTGTCCAGTTTATTCACTGATTGCACTCAGTATGAGTCCCCACAATCACAAATTTAAATGTGACACATCATCGCATTTTAGTAAAGTCAAAGTAAAAAACGAGGTTTTTACTTCCTTTTTACTCACAATGTAAAAATGTTGCAGAGTTTTAATGACTGTAATCAACTCCTCGGGAGAACAAAGCGAGGTAATACAAGTTGTGATCTGGTTAGAGGTCTGATTGGCAGATAAATGTTTGTTTGATGCAAATTGGCTCGTTCTGCTAATTGCTGGTGTTTCTCACAGTGTGATTGTGCATTCTGTGTTCAGCAGTTTAAGCAACTCCAAATTGTTGTTCAGGTTTTCTTCAGGTGACTGGTGATTCTCAGATTGAAATTTCACCTGTTATTTCCAGTGATTGAAACCAAATAGCCCATTTCACCCTGAATATTTCACCTGCAAAATTGGGTGAATGCTTCTGGAGTTAGAACCCAGTTTGAGAGACTTCCTGCAATGTCTCATTCTCTCTTCCTATATACATGGAAAAAGAAGTGCTTTGACCTTTTCTTTTCATTGTTTTCTTCAAAATCCTGAAGAACATGTAGTCAAGAAAGACAAATGTGATCTTAAGATACTTTAAAATCATCTTCAAGTGAAATGGTAGCATTTAGAGACATTTTATAACTTCATTGCTGTCAGATGTCTGAGAAAATTACCCTTAGCTTGAAAAAACTAAGATGGTATTTCTGAAAAAGAAGTCAAAGCAGAAGAAAAGGCACCAATAATGAGCAAAAAACAAAATGTGCATAGCAAGGAGCTCTCTTCTCCCTTCTCCCATGGAGAAATCTTATGTTATAAGCTTCAATATTTTCAGATTTGGTTAACATACCATAGAAGAGTTAGAAAAAGTGTTGAAGATGAAACTTCAGACTATATTATTGAGTTTTGATTGCTGGTTGTTATACCCAGAATTCACTTAGTGACTTGAGTTTGAGGTAGGTTGCTAATTGATGCTAAGAAGTCACTGGTTTGGTCACCAATGTTTCAGTTTTGGACCAATTAGAGGAAAAGTGTAGGTATTGGATAAACCATTTGACTTTGATCAATGTAACTGTTATTATGTGTATTAGGGAACAATTACAGAATAAAGGAGTTGGGTAGACTAGTTGGTGGCCAATAGTTCACTCTGTCTTTAACTATAAATGGTAGATGGAAATAGTTTGGTTTTGGTACTTTGGTAAATGGACAGTTTGGTTTTGATGATCAGTGGTCTGTGTTAGACTTTTATTGGTAGAGAATTTAAGATGTTAATATTTAATTTGGCATTGATGACTAATTGCCCAGACTACGACTGGTTGAGAATTAAAATGTTGGAAAAGCTTTTTGATTTTGGTGACCAGTGTTCTTGTTTAAACTGTGATTGGGGAACAACTGAAGGTGTCAAGTAAGTCTTTTGAACTTGATGGCCAATGATACATCTTTAAGCTAAGTGGTGGAAACGTGATGGTGTTGGATAGGTTGATTGGTTTTTGTGACAGTTTCAATCTTATAACAGCTTTGTTTCCATTGGCCAAACAATTGTGCAAATTGAAATTACAAAAATAAATTTGCTTAATGGAAACATAGCAATTTTGAAATAAATCTCATGACATCTGGTAAAAAAAAATGTTGCAAACTAGGATGAGTTGTTTTTTTGGCTGTGTTGCGCAAAACTGCAATAGAGACCCATCACACGAGTCACATGACTCGACAGGATGCTGCCACCGGTGGAAAAAGCGAAGAAGACGACAGGAAGCAGTTAGAGGAAGGTGGCGCGGCACGATTTTTAACATGCCGCGCATTAACAAATTTATCTCACTTATCGCATTAACAAATTTATTCACGCGTGATTTTAATTACATTTAATATTTAAAGAAAACACCACAATTGCAGAATTGACATTAATGGATTATCAACAAAGTTTTAAGCACATTTGTAATGGAAACTCAGCTCATGATTGAGGGAAAGGTGGGGAAGATGAACCAACTGTTTAGCTTTAGAGACCTTTAGTCCACTCTATCTTCAACTACAGCTAGTGGATAAAAATATCCACTAGCTAGACCGTCTTAGTAACATGAATTTGACCTGGACAATCTTTTTGTTACTTACTAGAGTTTTGCAGTACTTGACTCATAGATCAAGAGATGGTTGACCCACAGAAGATAGAACTTTTACCCAAGCATGAATACAACAAGACTAGTATAGACAATATAAATATAACTTATCGTACAGTAAAAAGTATTACAAACTGGATCTAATGAGAGAATCAACAGAAAATGAACTAAATTGGTTCAGAGTATTTCACCATTGCCATTCATTTTCCTGCTTCTCTGTCTTTGCACACCCACCTCTGTCTGTTTCCTCCGTCACGTCCCTGAGAGGGTACAACATGACCGATTGCCACTTAGCATAAAAATTGTTGTTCTAAATGGTGGCGGGCTCCCAAACAACGGAGCAGCGTGCATACAAATGAATGTTTAGCCGGCATCAGAGAAGATGGACGGCTGCAGCTGAGCACCTATAATGATGATGCCGTGGGATGGACGCAGTCTGCAGCCGGCGACGCAGACTTTTACTGAAAACCATCTTTAAGTGAAGTCAAAAACACCATCAGTCAGCTTGTTGCTCCTTTCACATGGAGAATTATACAAAGTGCTTTCGTCCAGAATGAAATTACATGTAACATAAAGAATGATTTTCTCCTAAATCTACTTCTTTGACAAGTTAGTGACCTTCATTCCCTTCAGTCTGCAGGCTTTATTGTCTGCTGGCGTGTTTTAGTGTCATTTTTTAGGTTTATTTTTGTATACTTTGACATATGCACATATTCAATAAATTAGATTATTATAGAAAAGTGCATTTAGTTCAGCAACTCAGTTCACTTTAAACTGAATTCATCATGAACAGTAAAATAAATTAAATCTTATCAAGTATTATTGGTCTAGTTTCTAGTGCAAATATCTTAGTGGACTGGAAATAAGACAACTAACGTACAAGAAACTTTGAAGCAAGTTGTAGGAGCTTGTTTTAGGTAAGTAATTACCTAATATGAATTAAAAACACTAGTTATGGGATATATGACTTGTTACAAGTGAAAGAAACTGCCAGTGAACATAGTATTCTTAACCAATATCATGGAATTATTTAATACAAGCACGCTGAGATATTACTTTTAAATTAGTTCAGTCTTATTTCAAGTGGACTAATATATTTGCACAAGAAACTAGACCAAAAATACTTTGAAGTGTGGGTGTATGGTCCTAATTTTTAGTTTATATATATATATATATATACCGTATATATCTTTAGTACAGTTTCTTAGGTCATGTCTGCTTTGTGAATCTGGATGTTTGTAGTTCACACTGCAATATGGTGACAACCAATCTGTTGTCAGATGAACACAAACATGCCGTATGTAGCCTGCTGGGCTTCGCTGCCCACCAAACCGATGCAGTTGGTGGTAGAGCAGGTGGTAGACAGTTTTAACACACTGTTTGAGAAAGGAAGACCTTCAAGGACACACACCATGTCTGACAGTTGCTGTTCTTGATAGTGAAATTAAAGTTTTAGCTCTTTTCGGAGTGAAGCAGTTGTTGTTTTCACTGTAATGTTGTACAAATAGATGGTTATTTTTTTTAACTGGTTTGGGTGAATTCGCTGCATTTGGCTATAACACACAGCTAACTGACAGCTCACAGAGCCTGTGAATGTTTGAACCTTCCACAGGGATTCTTTGAATAACTTTGGCTAAAAATGATGAAGAATCAACTAATATTTTTAAATGGATTCATCCATTCACTAGACTGTTTATCTGTGTCTATCCAGACGGTATTTTATTTTTTTTTTCATTTTTTTCTCCGAAGAGTTTTTGCGGCACTAGTGGCTCGTATTTTTTAGACAGTAGACAGACAGGAAGGAGGGTGAGGAGAGGGAGGAAGACATGTGGCAAAGGTCGTCGGGACCGGGAGTCGAACCCGCGATGTCCGCGTCGAGGACTAAGGCCTCCAAACGTGGGGCGTGCTAACCCCCTGCGCCACCACAGCACGCTCCCAGACGGTATTTTTTTACAAGCTTCATATTTAACTCAGAAATTGATGGGCTTTTCCTTTTTTTCTCTCTGCTTGTGCTCTGTTGTCATATCGGTCCTATATTCAATTTAAAAGTATTTGTTTAGAATTTCTTTTAAAAAATCACTTTGAAAGAACTGATAACACTGGAAATTTAAGGGTGCATTTCCATCAGGCTCCTTTAGTCCACTTTAATCCAACTGTAGTTTGTTTGTACAGAAAGTCCGGTTCATTTGGGGAGGTGTGAGAATGTAATTTAACTCCTGATGTGGACCAAAAAAGTGAACTTTGGTGCTGTTTGATTTAAATGCATAATGTGAATGCAAGCAGACCAGAGAGCACTCCAAAAGCAGGAAGTGGACTGTAGCGCAGGGCATTCTGGGTAAATACAACCACAACAAACTCGCACGTCTAATGCTAATGGGAGATGTGGCTCAGAGACCTGAACAATGACAGTTGGTGTGTTTGATCAGTTTATAAGATTTTCTCTATAGAAAGGTTTTCATAGGCGAACATTTTCCTTTTAGAGGCTGCCTTCTAATCATTTCAGCTGAGATATGAGGTTTGGACTGTGTGGGAATCAGAACATATACCAAAGCGGATTTCATCAGTCAGATTGGTGGTTGAAAATAAATCCTTTCCCACCCAACCTGTTTGGATCTTTTTCCGCTCCAGAGCTTCAAAGTCGACAACAAATCCTCCCTCTTAACTTCCCAATCCTGTGTCAGAAGTGTCATAGGCTCCTTTTTCCTCCTCTGCTCACTCTCTGAGATGCTCTCTTATGTCTGAAATTCATCTCTTCTTTCTGTAGATTGTTATCCAATGTTTACTTTTCAGTTTCCAGCATTTTCAGGTTCCAGACTTTGTGTTCATTTCTCTAAATCCGTTGCTTCAGCAGCCTCTTCATTAGAGTCTGTCTGCACTGAAACACAAAGAGCTGTGCAGCACTTGGTGTAAAAGCACTTTTGAAACATAAATGAAACGTCACAATGATAGCTGATATCGGCCAGCACCGTCACCCCTTCTTCTGTTAATAAAAAGGACGGCTAGACTATAATTATAAAGGTCTTTCTCGTCCCCATAGCAACTGATTGCAGACTGCTAGAAACCTCTTCGCTTTGAGTTGATGTGACTTCCATACGTCTGAACATGAAGATATGGACTGAATCTGAGGCTGTTCAATACTATTGAGCGTCTTCCTCAGCTGTAAACAAACACTAATTTACTCGTTGAGTTCAGAGAAATATCGTCAGCTCAGATTTCAAACTTTAATGTCTTTAACTTATGACTTCTTTTTTAAAATTGTGATCTTATTAATAAAATAACATAGCAGGAGTCTAACAGATTTTGAAAGCTCATAGCCCATTGAATAATACATTTATCTACATATCAGCTCCAATTTATGCTAATTGTACCATTTATTGGTGAAAGTTTCTCAAATTTCCAGGAAGGTGGTTTCCATTTTGATATTTAATCTTAATAGTGTTTAATTTTTATTCATCTTTATTAATAATCAGTCCAAATAAGCTGAATGGAGAATCTAAACTGTGCCATCACTCATCAAGCAAATGACAAAAATAAAAACCACAGGAAGGACATATAGAACTTGACATCAAACAATTGCTCTTAAAATGTAACCAGCCCCTGGTGGAAGAATAGTCCCTGACAAGTTTTGTAAAAGTCCTAAGTGGGCGGAGCTAAGCATCACTGAGCGCCATGGCCAAGTGGGGCTGTTGTATTTCAAGTGTACTGAGATATTTTCACTAGACACTAGACCAAAAGTATTTGGTAATATTTTGTGTTTTTGCTGTGTGGTTATGCACTGGTCGATCTAAGGAGGCCAGTATTGAGACGATTTTAGGCCAAATAATGCAGAGCTAGGCAAATTTATATGAAAATGTCAGTTTGAACAGAAACATGAAGATAGAGACCTAAATAATATATTTAGGCAGTTTATCATAAAATTTTTTAATACGAACGATCCACCTGCTGTGGCCTGAATGCACCATCTCACAACTTCCTCCTGGCCTGTATGGACCCGAATTGTTCTGGAGGATTAATCCGCCTTCTGCTGGTACACTGGCGACTAGAATTACAAGCACAAAGTTTCCCCAATTCAGGTGATCAGAAATTCAGCAAGACTGTACGATGAGTTCCTGATGGCGCGTTCTCCTTCTGGACCAGTATGTAGACGTGCTCCAAAGCCTCCATAACTCTTCATTGTGCTGTCAGCTCTGGGAAAGTGAGATGCATTAGTGTCCAGGTCTTAGATAATGCTTGGATGAGCTCATGGGAATTTGTTTTTGATCGATTTAGTTACCAGTACTCTTTGTCTCACTGTTCTACCTGTAGTCCAGTTGTCTCTTCAGAAGTTGGCGTCCAGCAACTTCCAGGTCCAACACATCCAAATCCAGTGGCTGAACTATCTCTTTAGCATGCAATTAAATCGTAATTAGGCTTGACTAATGATCTAATTATTTGATTCTGATTCAGGCACATTTTTTAGTCCCTTGACACACTCTGTTGCCAGCAGTTCATTCTGACTTAGGAAGCTATAGCTCATGTTTACCTTTCATAGAACTAATTCATAATTTTGCAGCAAAAACCCTCAAAAAGTGAAAGTATGTTATATTTATCTCACTGCAAATATGAGTACCTTATAAAAGAATAGATGCTCTGATGTTTCATTGCCTGCAGTCGTAAGAATCTAATGATACGACTTTGTGCAGATTGTGAAGGTCTTTGATTCTTTCAATTCCCTGGTATCTGCATCTCACCAGCAAGCTATTCCAAGCTGCTATTTTCTCCAGTGGTCTACCACAGAGTGTTGCATCTGCATTAGCAAGTAATCAGGGCAGGCATTAAGGGTTTTATTAAGACATACAAGGCTGTACAGGATCTATCTGGTTGCACGAGAGTGTTTTCTTTAAATATCGGCAGCGTGAACCTTGAGCGTTTGCTTTGTAAGAGTTCCTGTATTATTCAGAGCATGGAGAGTGAAATCTCTTCAGGTTGTGGCTTATGTGAACTCACTATAATCTTATTTGGGCGGAATAAAAGTTCAGCATTAGCTCAGCCATCTTGTCTGCCCTTGTGTCCCTTTCTTCATGCTCACTCTTGACTCTCGCTGGAGATCTTTTGAGGTAAGAGCAATGATCTGCAGCGCTCACCAAAGTAGAACAGTCTTTCTGACAGAAATTCACTCTGCAACTGAAACCAGTCTCACAGATATCCTGAAGCTTTTAGACTTGTTGGAAAATTTGCCAGGGCTCATTTTTCAACAAGTAAAATCAGCACTAACCATCAAGGAACACAGGCGGGACTCTTTGGACATCTTACAGAAAGAGGTGTCATTGGTTTTACTTCCAACGTTTAAGCAAAACTACCCTTTAACAAAACAGATTTCATGGTTTCTCTAATGATCTGAAAACTTTCGGATGGAGGGAAAAGAAGAAAACAGAAAAATCTTTCAAGACTTTATATCCTATCCCGTTTTTCTGAAGGTTTATGTTACATAAGGTGGACATGGATCTTTTTTCACTGGACGGTTTCCAAAGCAGGTTTGGATGTTGTGAGCAGGACGTTTCTTATATTTCTCATCTGTTTGATGAAAGACAAAATGATGAAAACAGTGGATTTAATCTACTATATTTCTATATGCTGTTTCTATTTACATGGCAATTGAAAATCCAACAACAGTGATGTTTTATCTGTGCTGTTTTGGTATTTTGTTCACAAAAAGCTGTATTTATTTTCATATTTGAAGCTGCAGATGAAAGTTGTCTTACAGTGATGACAGTATGTTTGGAAAGTATCAGAGTATGATGCACTGTCTACCAAATATGGAAGCAGTGATGGCTAGAAGTAATCAAAACTAATTTTCTCTGTGGAGCTTGTAGACCTGACAAACTGGCACTCTACTCAGTGTTTTAAAAGTTCCATGTTGTGAGTCCAGTGTGTCTATAGCTCACCGAAATGAAAAAGGATATTTTGTGACAAAAGCTGTCATTCGCCACCCTGAAATTCTGTCAAAATTCAGAGAAACTGTTGGAATGTTTTGCTCCAGTTCTGAACAATATTTTTACTCAGATGTACAATGGCATTAGCGCTCTTATTTCTTTATGCTACACCATACATTGAGTTTGACCCAGGTCCTACACTTTAAAAAACAATTATCCCTGATAAAAACTAAACGTATGACGGCTGCGTCGAGGCCTTAGTCCTCGACACAGCTGTCACAGGTTCAAGTCCCGGCCAGATGACCTTTATCATATGTCTTCCCCCTCTCTTATTACTTACTTTCCTGTCTAACCACTTTGAGATAAAGGCCACCAGAGCAAAAAATACTTCAAGAGAATGCTACACACGAAAAATAGAAGTTAAAATAATCATAAGCCAGGTGAATGCAAAACACACTGGTTCATTTTATTCAGACAAAGCTGCAGCTAATTGTGATTAGTTTGCTATCTGACAAATAATTTTATTCAAGAGATCAACTTTATGCTCACAAACAACACCAGCAATAGCTTTGATAGTCTGGCTCTTTGTTGCAGTAGCTAAAGAGTGAACTTTGATTTATTCACTTCCCTCATGTTTGAGTTGTTTCTTACCTTAAATCTGAGACTTGAGTTGTTGTATAATTTGGAGAATTTCTGGAGATTTCCAAGCTGCTTAATCTGTGTTTTATTTTGTTTTTTCCCTTTTTTTATATGTGTATGGGGGTGTGTGTGCATGAAGTGGCCACACATCCATTGGTAATTGGGACAACAAGCAACTTTTTGTTTATAGCCATAACTGTTCTCATCATCTGCATGTTAAACATATTTGGCGTTCAGGATGTAACGCTAATGGTTTTTTTGTGACAGAGGAGAATATTTAAAGTTCAAAAAGGTCTGAATAATTTTGCTATAATTTTGCTACCTGTTTGTGCAATCACTGTTTTACATTCTCACTCCGCCCTTATCACTTTTCGTCAATATGCATGAACACAAACAAGCCTTGAGAAGTTCGGCTGAACTGCTCTGCAAACAAAGTTATTGTCGTTATTATTCAGCGCCAGTGCTCCCCTCGAGGGTGCTTCCACTGCAAAGCATATGAGTGTTTATGGTTCATGACACAATTATGATTAAGATGTTAGCCTCTAACAGTGAGGAGGATGGGGCGGAGAGGGAATGAGAGGAGGAGGAGGGAAAAAGAGACAGGCAATTTAGCATCAGCGAGCCTCTGGTGGGATAAAGGCGAGCGGCGCACTGCTGACCTGTCACTGTGCTTCTCTCTGATCTGAGAGGACTCTCTACCCAAACATTAGCCTTCTCTCCTTGTTTTCAGCCCCATTTCTTCTTAACAAGCTGTATTTCTATTAAACTCTGAAGCTGTGCTGGGAATTCCTCACATTTCTCGCCTGTTCACTCACATCTGGGAATATCTGCCTCTAATGTGCCGAATCAGACTGAACAAACTGTTTAATTTAGAAACACAAAGCGGTTACTTGTAAGCTTCAGCGCTGGCATAGAGGGTGCTGACTGGTGGATCTGACTAATGTCCTCCTCATGGTGTCTGAGCTAAACTTTAGATCACTAGAAAAAAGAAACACATCGTTGGTTTAGAAAAACATCTACTATTGCAGGAGTTTTCCTTCCTGAAACAAAGTGTTAAAAACAACCTGACATGTAAAACAAACTCAGTCAGTTAGGAATAGAGCTGCACCGAACTGATAATATCTGTAACGGCCAAATATTGAAAAAAACTCTAGATCAGGAATTGTGACATTAAGAGCAGATCTATTCAGTCTAATGCTATACTTTGTGTGGTGAGCAGCAGCATGCTGTATGTATTTTTAAATTATTGCTGGGATTCTTAATTGTACTTTTTGAACCATTTGAAAGGTTTGTTGCAGTTTATTTTTGCATGTTTGACCAAAGAAGTCAACAAATTGTTTTTTTCAGTTTCTTAATTATTTATTTTACATGCAGTTTTGCCAAATTGGACTGAAAAATAAAAAACAGCTTTGGGCGGGTTGTTAAAATTTAGGCTGTTTTTCACAACGTATGGCTGGTTTTTAGAGGTGTTGGAGGAAAATTCTTTGGAAAAAGTTAACAGGCGGCAGAAAAGCACAAAGCTCTTGAATACAGTAACATAGCATTCATAAATATATACATCTTTAGAATCTGTTGAACTCAACATCAATGAATAATAATTGGCTAATCAAGTGTCACCATGTAGTGTATCCAATTTATCACCAGGCAGTTGATTTATGAATGGATAGATGGATAGTAGGCTACTCAATGGATGGATGAACACTAACTGTAGATTGCAGGAAATAAAGTTTAGAAATTCAAATGTTTTCCCACCTTCAGACCTGGATTATCCTGTGGATGTTTCCGGACTGCGTTGGGCGTCACTGTTATTCTGAAACAAGCAGCAGATAATCTCTGGTCTGAACAGGTTTCCTCTGTTCAGACCAGAGAAAACCTGGCAGCAGTCTGTGTTGCCAGATGTTTATGGAGCAGCTACTTACATCCATTTTCACATCTCTTCCTCTGCTCATGGAAAAAAATTTTCAATTCCTATCCAGCCTTTTCTTTTCTTCCTTTTTTCCACATCCCTTTTGGCCAAGGAGTTGCTGCTAATGGCTGTAGCTAGCTTGTGTATTTATAAAGTCGGAATGCGTGCAACCTCCAGTAATGCTCTATATATTGGCAGCGGCCATCAGCCTCACACTGCATCTATAAAAGTTCTAATGGAGGACTGCTTGGCTATTTGGCAGCAGGATTGCCCAATAACATTTCGTAAAACCTCATTTCTCTCCCTAATCAGAGACAGGCTTTGTTTGTGGACCATTGGGTTTTCTAGCCGCTGTATGCATGAATAGCTGGCTCAATGAGTGGCACCGTTGGACGGCACCAGGAGGGATGCCACTTATTTTCTTTCTCCTCAGCTCCACTTTCTTAACACACACCTTCACGCTGGTCAGAGTGGCCATTATTTAGCTTCCCACCAAGCGCCATTTAGTTTCCCCGGCCTGCGCTTCCTTTCAGACTTTATTGGAAAGCTATCAGTAGCTCTTTGTGCATGCATGGAGAGTCTGCACAAAGCAGAGAGCAGTTATATATCATTACTGCGCTGCATTTATTTGATTTGTGACACACGTTGTGAGAAAAGTGTATGTACGGCGTGACACCATGTGAATGTGGCCATGAGAAACCATCAATAAGCACATTACTAAAAGTTGGGGCTTTTGATTAGAACTCCCATCTGCATGTCAGGAAGCCAGGCTCTGATCATGCATCATGTATTTGTACTGCCAAGTTCATATTTCTTGTTACATTTTCAAAAATGTAACGAGAAAGAATTGGAGATAATCCAATTCTTTTTTATTTAAACGTTGTTCCACACATTTACAACACTTTAATAACCTTATTCTGGCATCCATTCATAATTAAATTAAATATTTAATTTGATTTTATTTTCATTTCATTCACTTAATAAATACGAAAAGTTTATGTAACAACTGTGTAAATCTTTATATTTTATACATTTGCTGCAGTCTTATTGGTTGTGCAGGAGGTTCCACTTCTGCTTTTCAGTTGTATAATTTCGCATCTGTTTGCAGCCATTTTCACGTGTAAATGTAAACGTTGAATTGGGGGCGTGGCCAGCAGCACCTTATTTGAATTTAAAGCGACAGGAGGCCCTAAAACAACTCATTATGAAAGAAGCTCAAAATTGAGCAGACTAAAATCTCATCATCTAAAAATTATGTTATGTCTGCAAAAAATGTAATACATATTTTGTATAGCCCATAAGCCTACCATAAACTGTTCAAGGAAGCATAATAGGTCACCTTTAATAGTCTTTTTAATGTATTAATAAGCATGTTTGAAACTGAAGGAAACCACATCTGGCTGTAAGGCTCTGTTTGTGTATTTGCTCTGTTGAAACTCAATCTGATTGTCTTTCTTGTTGTATTTGTCGACTCCATCACTGTGGTTAAGTACTGGAACCAGTGGGGCTGGCTTTAAACTCTCCGATTCCTGGTTCCCTCCTCTGGGAATGCTAAAACGTCCTGCTCCTGTGAGATTTCACATCAAAATCAGTGGGATCCCCACCCAAGTGTCACTCTGACATATGTTCAATTTCTTTTCCTGAAATGAAATGATCATGAAAACCTTTCTGTTTGTTTTATTTTTCCTGCTTCAAATGTCCTTTTAATATTTCAAGCATGTTTGCAATCGAGGAATTGCTGCATTTTTACCTCCAAGCTTCCTCTCAAACTTTATTCACCGTGTTTGCTGACTTCATCATTGGGGTTAAGTACCGGAACCGTTGGCCCACCAGGACCCACATTGTTTTTTCCCTTTGATTGCCTGTTCCTGCCTGTGGGCGATGTTATAACTGCTCCTGGGGGATTTCCATAGGAACCAGTGGGATCCCTATTCCAGTGCAGTTCCCCGAGACAACTTATTTACTATGACCGGCTGTTTGTTTTGTAGAAGATACACCACAGAAGTGAAACAGGAATGAAAAACCTCTACTTGGAGAGGATGTATAAAGTTTACACACCCTGTTGAAACGGGAGGTTTTCATGAATAATTTCAAAACTTTTTCCACCCTTAAAATCCTCCAGTTACATGAAAAAAGCTTTGAGCCAAAATTCAATGAGTTTCCTTTATTTTCATGACTATTGACATTGTAGATTCACACTGAAGGCATCAAAACTATGAATAACACATGTGGAAATATGCACTAAACAAAAAACTGTAAAACAACTGAAAATAGCCCTTATATTCTAGTTTCTTCAAAGCAGCAACCTTTTGCTGTGATTAATGCTTTGCACACACTCTGCATTTTCTTGATGAGCTTCAACAGGTCGTCACCTGAAATGGTTTTCACTTCATAGGTGTGCCCTGTCAGGTTAATAAGTGGGATTTCTTGCCTTAAAAATAGTCATGAAAATAAAGAAAACCCATTGAATTAGAAAGGTGTGTCCAAACTTTTGGTCTGTACTGTGTGTATATATATATATATATATATATATATATATATATATATATATATATAAAAAATTCCCTTCTCACCCACCGCGGGTGGTTCTTATCCTCTGAGCTCGGGTCCTCTACCAGAGGCCTGGGAGCTTGAGGGTTCTGCGCAGTATCTTGGCTGTGCCAAGGACTGCACATTTCTGGACTGAGATGTCTGATGTTGTTCCTGGGATCTGTTGTAGCCATTGGTCCAGTTTGGGGGTGACTGCCCCGAGGGCCCCGATGACCACAGGCACCACTGTGGTCTTCACCTTCCAGGCCCTCTCCAGTTCCTCCCTGAGGCCCTGGTATTTCTCTAGTTTCTCGTGCTCCTTTTTCCTGATGTTGCAGTCGCTTGGTATTGCTACATCTACCACAACGGCTTTCCTCTGTTGTTTATCCACTACGACAATGTCTGGTTGGTTCGCCATTACCATTTTGTCTGTCTGGATCTGGAAGTCCCACAGGATCTTAGCTCTGGCGTTCTCCGCCACCTTTGGGGGTGTTTCCCACTTTGATCTCGGGGTTTCCAGTCCATATTCTGCACAGATGTTTCTGTACACTATGCCTGCAACTTGGTTATGTCGTTCCATGTACGCTTTCCCTGCCAGTATCTTGCACCCTGCTGTTATGTGCTGGACTGTCTCAGGGGCCTCCTTGCACAACCTACACCTTGGGTCTTGTCTGGTGTGGTAGATCTGGGCCTCTATTGCTCTGGTGTTTAGGGCCTGTTCCTGGGCGGCCAGGATGAGGGCCTCTGTGCTGTCCTTGAGTCCAGCTTTTTCCAGCCATTGGTAGGATTTACTGATATCAGCCACTTGGGTTATTTGCTGGTGGTACATCCCATGTAGGGGCTTGTCCTCCCATGATGGTATCTCTGGCACCTCAACCTCCGTTCCCTGTTGTCTGAGATATTCACTGAGCACATTGTCTGTTGAGGCTCTGTCCCTGATGTATTTATGGATCTTAGTTGTTTCGTCCTGGACTGTGGTTCTCACACTCACTAGTCCTCTGCCTCCTTCCTTGCGGCTTGTGTACAGTCTCAGGGTGCTGGATTTGGGATGGAACCCTCCATGCATTGTTAGTAGTTTTCTAGTCTTAATATCCGTGGCTTTTATCTCCTCCTTTGGCCAGCTAATTATTCCAGCAGGGTATTTGATTACTGGCAGGGCATAGCTGTTTATCGCACGGATTTTGTTCTTGCCATTGAGCTGGCTTCTCAGGACTTGCCTTATTCATTGGAGGTATTTAGCTGCAGCTCCTTTCCTTGTGACCTCATCGAGGTTGCCATTTGCTTGTGGTATACCTAGGTACTTGTAACTGTCCTCTATGTCTGCTATTGTTCCTTCTGGGAGTGAGACCCCTTCTGTGCGGATGACCTTCCCCCTCTTTGTGATCAGCCGACCACACTTCTCTAGTCCGAATGACATCCCAATGTCCGTGCTGTAGATCCTGGTGGTGTGGATCGCTCACTCTTGGCATACAGCTTGATGTCATCCATGTAGAGAAGGTGACTGATGTTGGCCCCATTTTTGAGTCGGTATCCGTAGCCAGTCTTGTTGATAATTTGGCTGAGGGGGTTCAGGCCTATGCAGAACAGTAGCGGGGACAGAGCATCTCCTTGGTATATGCCACATTTGATGGACACTTGTGCAAGTGGTTTGCAGTTGGCTTCAAGGGTGGTTTTCCACAGCCTCATCGAGTTTGCAATGAAGGCTCTCAGAGTCCTGTTGATGTTATACATCTCTAAGCATTCAATGATCCAAGTATGCGGCATTGAGTCATAGGCTTTCTTGTAATCAATCCAAGCAATGCACAGGTTGGTGTGTCGGGTTTTGAATATATATATATATATATATATATATATATATATGATTTTGAGATTATCACAAATTGCATGAAAGAGATTAAATGTACTTTGGACATACAGTATATTAGTATGTTTCTATTGATATTAATATTAATATTGTGCACCTATGTGCTTTTGTTTGCACAGAATTTGATGTATGTCTTTGGTTAGTTTTTATGTATGTATTGTTACTCATTTTGTTTGTCCTTGTTCTATTGCATCATCGTTACCCTTCTTCTAAGACACATTTCTTCAATGGGAGACAAATAAAGTATCAATAAGAGACAAATTTTACAGTTAATTTCCGGTTATATGGAAAAATGTCAACTCCTACCAAAACCCTCCAGTCGCAGACAGAAGGGAAAATAGAAAGCAGCCCAGAAAGCAGGATATTGCTTGTTTTTATTTTTTTTTAAATTAAGCATTACTTGCAGTACAGATTGTAGCGGGTCATGACACAGCTTTTCCTTATCAGTAATGCATTTATACGTGAGTGTTCAAGTCGCTCCATCTGACTCACTTTGAGTTCTGCTGCTCCGCCGCCAAGATGCCGTCCTCACACCTGGAGACGCTTGGCAGGCTTTCCAACCATCCTGGCCTTCATTTATTCTCCATATTCAGAAATCAAATCACCTGAAGCATATACAACTTATATGGACACACAAAGAGCATGATTCTCTCACCTATTTGTTCAGATTAGTACTGCGACTAACGATTATTCTATTATTCTGACAATTAATCGAATATTTTATTTATTTTAAAAATAAATTGGCACATTTTGCAGAGTTTTCATTTAACCATGTAAGCTTTTTTTTTTTTTTACACAATATTAGAAATGCATTAAAAGATTCAAATAAGCAAATAATACTCTTTGGAATAAGAAAATAAAATTTTTTGTGACTACTGATTATTTGTAGCAAAAGATGCATCTGTAGCCAAAAAAAAAAGTCTACTACTTTGTTTATCTTTGTTTATTCTTTGGATTAATAATTGGGTAACAAAACCTGCCTAATAGGGACTTTTTTGTAAACATTTGAACCAGGTGATGCTAAAACTACCTCCTCAGGTCTCCTGGGTTCAGCATATTTACAGACAAAGAAAGTTTCTTATCTTGAAAGCAAAATGTATCGATTTTCCTTGGTACAGTTTTGGTTTATTTATTCCTCTGAATATAATCGTTCAGCAAATGTCCATTTTTAAAGTTGGTATAATTAATTGATAAGTAACTTAGTTGAAGAATATTTCATTAATCAATTCATCATGTTTAATTTTATTAATCGTTTCAGATTAGTGTCTTAACTGATACATTAGATCAGCTGAACAAAATTTTAAAAATCTATTTTTGTTTTCTGCCTCTACAAACTTTTTAGAGGAGTTAAAAATGAATATATGGCAAGAAAAGTTTCTTCTGAAACTCTAATATTTGTAACTGACAACAGCTCACCAGCTTTTACTGACATAATCTGTTTCATTTCACATTAGGTTCAGGGTCAGCTATCTGAGCCTGTCACAGCAGACAAGAAAACATCAAAACTAATCTGTGGAGAGGAAATGGGAAACCTGTCTGCCAGCCTTTGGATCGTGTGTGTGCTTCTTCATAATCGGGCTTCATGGTGTAAACAGAATATTCCCGTCAGCCCGACTGGACCGGATTTGAACGGGCGACGGGACGGGGCGGAGGTTAGTTATGGGAGGTATCATGAAGGTCTCTCCTGCGGCCGGCGCTCAGAGAGAGGAGAAAAGCAAGTGATGCAGAATCAGGAGCTTTATTAATCTGTGCAGGCCGTGGCGTCGCTGTGAGGATACTGCCAAGAAGCTGATCAAACAGCCTGGCGTCTGATTGGCTGGAGCAGGTGGTTGTGTTTGAATAAATCTGATCCAAATATTCAGCATGAGTAACCGGAGCCTTTAGAACCAGCTGACTCAGATTCGGTCTGAATGATTTCCTGAGTATTACAGACTTTTAATCAGTTTTTTTATTTCTTTAATTGACTTCATTCTGACTTGATTGTCTTATTATATTTCATACAGGGCTGTTTTATTTACTTTTAGCTCATTTTGATTTTATTAATAGCTTATTTTTGACTGCTGCTTCATTCATTCTTGTAAGATAGATTTTTTTCTGCTGTCGCTTGTTTGTTAACCTTAAAAGTTGCAGAACATCTGCACACAACCGAAATATGAAAGTTTCAAATTATGAGAAAATATATTCATAATGTATTGTAACACATTTTGTTGTGTTTCATACCCACGCACGGTGGGTATGAAAATGATTGAATTTAGCACTTTTAGCATTAGCTTTCACTAAATGACGTGTTGGTGTAATGCTTTAGCATTGCCCTTTGCTAACTACCATGTTGGAATAGCATTTTAGCATTAGTTTCCACTAAATACTGTGTTGGTATAAGCATTAGCTTCTACTAAATACTATTTTGGTGTAGCACTTTAGCATTAGCTTCCTCTAAATACCACATTGGAATAGTGTTGTAGTGTTGGCTTCCAGTAAATACCGTGTTAGCATAGTGCTTTAGCACTCGGGGTGGTAGTGTAATGGCTGTACTGAACATTGTCACATGGTTTCTAGAGGCAGGTCGGTTCACTTGGACTGTTTTTTTTATATGAAAAGAAACTAAACAGCTGGAAAAAGCAAACTCATCGAGTAACTCGGATAAAATTAAAAGTTGCAGAACATCTGTGTGAATGTGTTGCATTTACTTCAGATAGTTGTGAATGCAGCTTTTCTTCTTATTTGTTTATACTGCATAATTTCCATCAATGTGTGAATGCGTCATTAGTATGAGTAATAAATGCTTAGGAGCCAATCGGATCACAGCCCTCAACTCTTTCCAACGTGTTCATTCGTATCACATAAAAAATAATAAAAATTCCTCCACAGATCGAAGATGTTTTGCTGACTGCAGCGTTGGTGTCTCCTGCAGCTTTCAGCACTTTTCCACCCGTTGCCCTGTCTTCTGCCATTTGTTTCAGTTAGGGGGTAATGCGTGTGGCTGTCAAAAACAATTGGCTTTGGTGGTGTGAGGCTTGCCCCGCAAAGTGCGCTGGACAGTAAATTGTATTTTTCCACAGCGTTATTAGGACATTATTATAGCAGTGCTGGAAGTGAACAATGCCTCATCGTCCTCACAGCCATACAATTAGAATCATCATTAATCGCTACTATCAGCACATCAGCAGGCCGGAGGGGTTATAATAGAGTTATAGACCACTTATTGGGTAATCAGTCAATGCGATTGCTAACTAAACTGTCTGTCATGGTGCCAAAACTGAGTGGCTGTCCATTGGCTCAAAGAAGAGAACACGATTGTGGGTGTGTGAGGGGAATGTTTATGTTTGCACTTCTGTTCAGATGTGTTCTTTATATTATTTTTCTCTAAAGAGGCTGTGCAGGATGTATCTGTGAGACTCCTGGTTGCAATAACAAAAGTTTGATTTTATTGCAACTAAAAGACGTGCTACGTTACACATAATTTAAATGTGAATGGTTTTACATATTGAAGGATAGTTGTCTTTTTTGCCAAATTGTGCTCCGATGAAGCTGTAGATGGAGCTACATGGCTCTGCATGCAAATAAACAAGACATTAATGGCATCATGCAGGGTGCAAATTATACAGCAACAATTGAGAAGGAGAGTCAATCTGTTGTCCATGATGGAAACTCCGTCTTGTTTCATTATATCAAATGTCTATATAACTTAAAGTAATCATATCCCTGATGTGACACTCACCATAATCTTTGTGTTGGGTTTCTTTAGAAAAACGTTTTCCTCATTGAATGAAAGACTCCCAGTTTGCCTATTACTCTGGACTCTATTGAAGAAAACTGAAAAAAATATTTAGTCTATTCTAAGCAATAAAATAAGGATCCAGGTCATTCTTCATTTGAAAGCACTTGCTGTATTTAGCCAAGTTTTAATGCAGACATGCAATTTAGAGCAGATTTGGTGCACCAATGTGTAGTTTATGTAGAGTATAAGTCAATGAGTAATATACATGTCATTTTATTTACCATGCAAATAGAAAGAAACCAGAAAGCTTGAAAAAGTATCTAACATTTTGTAAGTAGATTTTAACTTAAAAGTTGTAGTTATGTCCTAATTTATTTATTCTTGAGTTGTGGGGGCACGCAAAATAAATCCAGGGACCACAAATGGCCCCCGAGCCCCACTTTTAACACCCTTGTTCAATAGGGAAAAAAAGTGGAGAGCAGAGTTAATGGTCACAATAATTCTAAACAATGAAAATTAACATCAAAATTCAGCGGTGACATACTTTTCTATCATTCACTTAAACGACTGATGGAAACGACCTTGTTTTGTCTTCATGGCGTTACGAGGCTCCCGATGGCAATAACAAAACTAAATGCAATCAAAAACAACCATTAATCATCATAAATGATGTATGTGAGAATGTGGCTGTTCTTATTTAGTGGTTTTTTGGGGGGCGGGGGGTTGCCAGTTGTTTGTTGATTCTTGCGTTGTGTGTGAATTGTGAGACAGTTATTTTTTGTTTTTGGGCATGTGCACCGACTGATGGCACCTTTTCAATTTCGTTGTTCTTGTGACAATGACAATAAAGATTTATCTTATCTTATCTAAATGCAATAATTATTGATTTTCATCCTGAGTAAATATTTGTTCCTGGATTAAACTATGTGCAGGGAAAGTCTAGCAAGCAGAAAACTGATAGAGTAGGGGAAGGTTTAAAGAGCAGCATGTCTTAGAGCTGGTGTGCACTAATAATAAATTGAATATAAATTGTGTGTTTATGTATAAGCCAGGTTGTATTTAACCCCTTTACCTGTTTCCACTCACTTTAAGAGATGGAGGCATTAAGAAGGTCAGACTTGGTCATCAGGATTTAAGACAACGAAGTCTTAAATTCATTGAGAAAAATAGGTTGTCTTTAAATACGGTCTGAAATTTTGGTTTGCCAACCCATACAATTTATTTATGGGACCTGTACATTTCTGTGCTGGTAGTACAGGTCTTCAATTCCATTCATAATGGTCTTACACAGTCTTAGATTTGTGTTGGTGAGACCTGCAGAAACCTCCTGACACTTACCAGCACAAGCACTGCAAAAATACAAAATCTGAAGTTAGTTTCTAGTGCAAATAGCTTAGTGTACTTCATATTAAATAAAAAAAAGTTACTTGTACGTTAGTTTTGTTTTATTTCAAGCCTACTGAGACATTTGCACTGGAAATTAGGCAAAACACATGGTAGAAATTGGTATTTTTAGAGTGAAAGCTGGCATATTGTTCCATCCATAATCATTCCTCATGCTCTGTCTCCTCAGATGACCCAGGAACAGTGCTCTCATAGGAACAATGTCCAGAGTTCAGAGAAACCACAAGTGTACAAAGTGGGAATATACGGCTGGAGGAAACGCTGCCTTTACTTCTTCGTTCTGCTGCTAATGATCCTGATCCTGATCAATCTGGCACTAACTATTTGGATCCTCAAGGTCATGAACTTCACCATCGTAAGTCCATATTTTGTGTATTTTTGCTGTGTCCCGTTTGCCTGATTTTTGATTTATTGCCTGATGTATAAAAAATGGTCTTGATTTTTTTTTCTGTGATCTGCATACATTTTTCATTGACCGCTCTTTTTAAAGCTGCTGCTGCTACACATACGAGTTACACAACACCGCATCCTTTCAGTAACCTACATTTTCTGATGATTCCACATGACATGAAAGCGTGAGCCTTGAATATTTAAATCGGCCCAGTTATATTTTCTGGGATGATTAATTAGATGTTGAGTGCTGATCTGAGGTCAGCAGCTCTCTTGGACATTCACCAGTCTCAGTATTTCAGCTTCTTATTTGCATTACTGTGTTCTTCTTTTTCCAGTCTGCTGGTGGTTAAAGAGAAAGTACATCTCCTTTCAATTTTAGGGTTCAAAATATTGGGATGAAAACAAGTTTTTTATTTTTTATTATTTTATCAGGTTCTAAGCATAAATGTGACTTTAAGTTTACACAGACGACTCCACAGTGTCATTATTGATTAAATAAAGATCAACTTGAACAAAACTAAGTACACCCTTGCTACTTCCAGAGGATTCAGTAAAATATTAGTGTGCACTGTTCATCTCTGACCATGAAATCTGACAGAAAACACTAAAGAGCACCGTTTCTGCAAGCTGTTGGATCATGGGAGGTTTACTACCCAGACAGCTTTTCTTTCTGACTTCATCTTTAATAAATAATAGTGTGGAATCTGTTTGTTTTAAAAAATGTTATAGCCAATTAAAGGCTAAATCAATTTCATTATATCCTTATATATAAAATCGCAGAATTACCATTTTACTTTGTGCTCCGTGGTTTTTATGATGATGATTTTGAATCAGGGTTCTGCCCTGGGGTCTCTTTTTTCAATGTTTTTCAATATTTCTTCAATGCTTCCATTGAGCAATGTGATATGAACGATGTATGTGCGTGAGTATTGTTTACAAAAAAGACGGATCAGGAATTCATTTTAAAAGCTAGAAAGGAATGTAGACGTTCCACAGATTCTTAGGAATCTCTCTGTTTTGCTTTACTTGATCTTGATGCTGTTTGGGATTTTTTACTTTTGTCTGGAACAAATCTGCCTTCGAGTTTCATCTCAGACTGTCAAAACCAAACTCCCGCCTTTGTGTTTTCCTCCGACGTTAAATCTATATCGACACCATGAGCAAATTTAGGAAACGAGCCAAATACACCTTTCTGCTTTCACGAAGCTCATTAATCATTCTCGTCCTCAAGCATAAAAAACAAAGCAAAGCAGTTTTACTTGTACAGCAAATATGAAAACCCGACTACAAATTAAGAGGAAAAGAGCTAATCTAATAATAGAAGGCCAACAAAACTAATTAAATCACGATTCCGTTAATCCAACAGAGACCAGGTTTTATTGTAAAAACTGCAGCGTGTGCTGTTTTTGAGCCCATGTGACTCCAGTGTTTCTAAGCTTTAGAAAACATGTAAAACACTTCACATCCATCAGTGCCTGCAGAGCTGCTGTCTCTGAAGCTCTGAGTCAGTCTGTCTTCCTCTCTTCCCCGCTGCGTTGCTTCGTTTTTACTATTCCCTACCTCCTGGTTTGTTTTCGCCCTATCAGCTGCACACATTGTCTTTCTGCTCGTATCAATCCGGCGCGTAGCGATGAGTCGGTATAGCCGAGGCAACACACACAACATACAGCACACAGGGGCATGCTCACATGGTTGTTGATGTGAATAATACATGAGGCCCGCTTCACAACGCGGCTTTAATATGAGATCTGCATAAATCAGGAACGACTTTCTCAGATGCTGAGCCGTGCGTTGTGACGAAGAGCCTCAGTCAGTCGGGCTGTTTAATGTTTTTAATGTGTCTGCTTGATGGATTTATAGAATAAGAAAAACTTTTGAAATGTGGTAGATGGGTTTAAAAGGAGGGGGAAAAATAATGTCAAAGCAGATCAAGAAAAGGATGGAATATTTCTACTACTTTTTCTACCCTGTGATGTCTCAGTGACATCCTTTAATCCAGACACGTTTACTGTTTATGGGACTCCATAAAAAATGTTTTACAAGTTTACTCTTCAAAAACAGTTGCTCCTAATAAACTTTACACAGATTAGAACTTAATTATTCATGCTTATGGAGTATTTCTTGATCATTTATTAAATTATTTACCTATTTTTCACAGGAATCACAGGAAATATTGGACATAACGCATTAAGCTATGACCTTCAAACGTCTTTATAATAAAATTAAATGTTTCCTTGCCAGTCCTCCTCTTAAATTTATGAACATATCCATTGTTTATTCAGTTAAACTTCTCAGATAAAAAATTGAACATGAGTCTATCTTTGCAACATCTAAGAGCCACAAAAGCTACATGAAACAAATTAGCTTATTAAAATAGTTTGATTTTAAAATGAAGGAAAAGCATTTTATTTTTGCTTGTTGCTAGGTAACCAGAGAGTGAGTTAGTAAGATAATGCCGCTAATCTTTCTTAGTTCTCCATGATTGGCTTTCCTCTGCCTACATTTCCCACAATGCTGTGCTGTATTATTTGTATTTTCTAATGATATTGATCATGTGTCTCAATATATGTATTGTTATTGATTTATTGTCCTGCCCTATAACTACCAAAGACATGTATCCATTTCATTTGATTGTTTTATGAAAATCTTCTGTTCTTACATTAATAGCGCCTGTTACGCAGCTAGTAAAGCTAAACTTAGATTAATTTGATTGCAAAGACATCTTTCATATCCCGAACGGGAGCACTGACCTTAAAATACAGCGCTCCCTGCCAAAGGAAGTCAAACCAGTGTCGTCAAAGCTATTTTTAGTACAGTACACCCAGCAGAGCAGTTTCCTAGTATAGTTTCATTTTAAGAGATGCTCAGAAGGTTTTCTCTATGTAGCAGCAAAGGTGAAGGGTCCCTATCAGTAATGTAAAGTGTGTAAAAATCCATAATTAAGTTTGGTATGTATTATCTGTTTTTAAAAAAACTGAGCATTCAGTAGACAGCAGGTGGAGAAAATATCATGGATAGAGGAGGCAGAGACATGCAGAGATTAAATATTCACATAAACTGCAATTACAGAGACAGAGAGTATGAATAATGAACGTGGGCAAGTGGTGGACAGCAGGAGATGTCCGACAATGTGTAGGTGGATTTAAATCAGTTTCAAATGGACCTTAAGATGCTGCAGGGTTGAGCAGCAAGCTTTGATCTAGCGGGCAGGAGCTCAACAGTTAGACAAGCAGCACCACAGGTGTGGCCAACACAGCTCAGGAAATGTTGCTGGTGTTGTTGAGTTACTTTTTGCCAATCTCAAATTGCGGCAACTGATCACCAGCTGGGGAAACATGCAGAGTTATTTTTGCATTTAAAATAGTTGGAAAACCAGGGGCCCTTGGAATTGTCATTACCCCACCCCCCTATGCAGCTCCCCTGCCTATGCAACCTGCATGTGTTTTGCAGTCTGGACGGTCAATGACCTGAAAGTGTCCCGCATGTGCAGTATATAGCGTCAGCGTTCTCAGTGTTTTCCCACCCCGGAAGTGAACATGGAGGCTAACCGTAGAGCATAGCTTACACATTTGAAGTTGTTGTCCGACTGGAGCAGCATATTAACAACTTAATCTTCATATAGTCTGTCATAGTTGTTTTTCTTCTTGCGTGTATCAGGATGCAGAATAGTGACATTTATTGAGTATCAGTGACGTTCAGTTTGGATGAATGCGACCTGGACGTTGGGTTGCATTTGAATCTGATATGTATCAGATATGAGTCGCATTCTAAAAGAATCTGACCTGTATTGTTCAGACTGTCATGAAAAATCGGATACAGGTCGCATTACCTCAAAAAAATCGGAATTGGGTCACTTTAGGCTGCAGTGTGAACGCAACCTATTATTTTCCTATTTCGACAGTTTTTCATCCCAAAAAGAAAGTTGATTTGGGGGTTTGTCACACTGTAAGTGGATTTCATGTCTGATTGATAATAACTTCAGATATTTGGCAGATTTTCTTTTAGATGGGAGACCTGTTGCCCCTTGCTGATGCATGAGCAGCTCTGTCTGAAGATTCAGGTCACAGACAAATGTCCTGACATTTTCTTGTAGGAGTCAAGATTCGTTATTCCATCAGTCAGGGCAGGTCGCTGTGACCCACATGCAGTCACGCAGCCTCAGACTGAAGTACGCGTGTATTTTCTTTCTGCAGTCTTCAGAAACAGAACCATGTTAATATCCCTTTATTATTATTATTATTATTATTATTATTATTATTATTATTATTTTTAAAATTTTATTTTATTTATGTATTTTTTCAAATTTGATCATCCTACAGCCACAAGATAAAACACCAGGGTCAAGTTCAGCCACATATTTCCAGTTGAATTTAGCTCTGGACTGTAACACTTGCATATGTTTTGATTTAAACCATGTCATTGCATGTCAGGCTCTGGCTTTACGGTCGTTGTCCTGCTGGGAGGTGAATCTTCATCCCCGTCTTTTAGTCTCAGTTTTCTCTTTTGATCATTTCTGTTTGTTTCTTCTATCTTGTCATTTAGTTCAGTTATTCTCATTGTTTGTGTTTGTGGATCAACTGCTCCCATGATCCGTTTTTGTATCTGCTGGTGACATAAATACTTTTGAGCAAAGTTTATCCGATGCGGTGAGGAATTACGTAAATTTGTGTGATTCTTCACTAAAGACCTATAAAAACTGTCAAAAGGCTGAAAGCTCCTTGGAGGAAATTGGATTGCTGTTGTTGGTTTTGAAGATTTAATCTTTGAAAAATTGAGATCTTTTACACTCTTCACTCTTTGAATTCAGGTCAATATTAGAGACAGGTTGAGATTTTTTTTTATTACTAGAAAAAAGTTTTCTGATAATTGAGTCAAAATAATAAGAGAATAAAGTCGTATTTTTATGAAAACTCCAACACAAAAAGTAGCAAAAAGTTTAAATTAGCATATTGTGCAGCTACACTTTGGCATACATTTTACAAATAATACTTAATGCTTTGTAAAAAAAAAAAAAAAAAAAAAAAACTTCATCAGCATGAAGTTATTGTCAATAGCAGCACTTTGAAACAATTGAGCAACTTTGTCTATTTTGAAGAAACAATCAGACAAACTGATCTGGTCATGTCAGATCCTGATAACTAAACATTTTCCTAATTAAAACAACTTTTTTTATTATAAGCTGTTATTTTTTTCTGGTTAAATTCTATCTTCATGGGAATTCTTTTCATGGGATGATTGAAATAAAAATCACTTTGTAATTAAATTTTCAGAAAAGAAAGTGAGAAAAATTTAAGAATAATGCCAGATCTCAGATCTGGAATTAAAAAAAGTTTGAGATTTTATTTTGTAGCCAAATTGCCCAGACCTAATAAGTACCCTCTGGATTTCAGAGAAGTAACCTGGAGGTTCTTGTAAAAGCACTGTCTGAGTTTTGTATTTCTGTCCTGACTTGCGAGCTGCTGAGATCTTACACACACATCCAGCTCCCAGATTTGCACACCGACACATGGAGTGCCCGGCTAAATTTGGCCTGTTGTATAAAGAGCTGTGATGCTTGTTGAGCTGGTTTATGACAGTGATTTTGGCCCGTGCAGCGCAGTGGCATCTGGAGAGTCATCAGTCAGCCTGAAAAATAATATGATTTTCAATTTAACCTCAGAGTGAGACTGCTTAAGGTGTCCTAGAAGCAAATTGCTATTGGTTGTGTTTTTCTTTTGCCCATAGTTAAGTCTCTCTTGTTCACTTCAAAAATAGCCTTCTTCATAAACACAAGGTTCTTGGTTGTAATCATCACTTCAGGTGCAGCCTGCACCAGGTGTGATTTTTGCCCTGCTTTTTGTATCAGTGTGCATTAATAATGGGATTTCTCAAAAACAGGTGTAACTGGAACAATTTTCTTTTGATGGAACTAGCATGTTAGTTTCATGCAAGAGTGCCTTTCGAGATGTGAAATGCACTCATGAGAAGCAAAGTCATTTCTGAGTAATTGTGCCATCTAAAGTTATTAGAATGATAAAAAAAGAATAATTTATTTTGTCTTGTAAACCTGGAGCGAGACGGCACAAACGGTAATGAAAGGTGACTTATTATGCTTTCTGGAACAGGTTAGGGTGGGTCTATGGTTTATACAAAACATGTTCATTACATTTCTTGCACAAAATTATTCTTAGATGATCAGATTTTAGTCTGGCCAGTTCTGCCCATTTTGAGCTCCTTTCAGAATGACCTGTTTTAGGGCCTCTTGTCACTTTAAACTGAAGTAAGCTTCTGTTGGCCACGCCCCCCCAACTCAACATTTACACTCGCACATGAATAGATGCGCAACTATACATGATCATTATAAGCGGAGCCTCCAGCACACCCTGCAAGAATGTAACAAGTAGTTTCTGGATGGTAAGTCATCACCAAAGCACTCGTCTTTTCCAACAGCCATTATGCAGCGCATATAGCAGTAAATCCAGCTGACCAAATGTCTTGTAGTTCCACTGGGGTTGCTTGGTAACGGCGCTGTGCATATGAATTGTGACCTAACATTCGTCAGGTTTTTCAAAATAGCTCATTTTCTAGACATTAGAAATGAACTCATTGAAAACTGCTGGTTGTTTCGTTTTAAGTGTTTGGGTTGTTTTGAAAAGCAAATGGAAGTACAAACATGTGCAAAATGTGAATTTTGAATACTAATTCCCCTTAAAAAACGGTGTTTTTAGGCTTATTTAATCTGTAACGTTTTTCTAGTTCAAAGGTTTTTATTTGATCTTTTCCCCTCTTTTATTCATGCAGTTCTTCCTTTCTCCTCTCCACGCTCTGTATTTGCTTCCTCCATTGATCCGGCTCTGTTTACACTTTTGTTTGCCTGAAGACATTGGGAACTGTTCCTATAGAGAGAGTACGGCCGCATGCGGCTGGTACAATGGGAAATAAAAATGAAGTCAGGTCTGTTTTCAGGCACCAGCTCAGTCACGAAACATCTGAGGAGGTTCAGTAGGTAAACATCTCCGGGTTTGCTGCTGATTGTTGCCACTGCTTACGGGAGAAAGAGCAGTAATTTTCATCTTGATTGCAGTCTGCCTTCCCTGCGTCCCCCATGGTGTTTCACTCATGCAGAAGAAGGAAGAGTAATGAGAAGTCAGAGACGAATAACTAGCAAGCTAACACTGATGAAGATGTTTCTGACAACAGTATTTCCATGTTTTATCTGTTGTTTTTTTTGTTGTTTTTTTTCAGTTTTAGGTCTGTAGTGAAGGTATTCCATCACAGTATGAAAGTTTTTCCTCTACTTGTGGAAAATAATCACAGGCTTCAATAAAATCTGCATACCTGGATGTCATTAATTGTTCACTTAATGTCTGTTCTTTACCAGTACCCATAGCAACAAGTCATCAGACTGATTTATTTTACATTGTTGTCTATCTAAGAAGTTAAATTTTAAAATACTGTTTAAAAGTACATCAAAATGTTGGTTATAGATCAAGTTGCCAATCATCCATCCGTCTTTTGTCTTTCGCTTATCTAAGATTGGGTCCCAATCAGCTGATTATGTGAAATTCCATTTTGTTAATTAAATCCCTCAATTCCATCCCCATTTTCCTCATTGCAGAAATCATAGGGCCCTACTTAAAGGAGAACTATTGTACAAGCTTCACATTTTGAAAGTTTTTGTACTTTCATTTCGGTTTCAACTGCTTTTTTGGTGTCTGGAAAATGTGCCGTTTCAAAAACTGCCAGAATGTGATGCCACAAATCAGCTGGCATTTATGCCAACCCAAGTGGAGCTCCAGCATGTTTAGTCAGCTGGTTTTATGCATTGTACAGTGACTGCTGGAAAGTACAAGTGTTTTGTTGTTGACTGACCATTTAGCCGCATTGTGCTTTTTTGTTGGTTGTGCAGAAGGCTCCACTAATGCTTTTTAAAGATATACGGAATCTATTTGCAACTATTTTCACATGTGATTGTAAATGTTGAGTTTGGGAGAGTGACCCGAAACTCAATGTTTACTTTAAATCACTCAGATTTAAAGTCAGAGGCCCTAAAATAACATCATTCTTAAAGGAGGTCAAGACAGGCAGAACTGACCAGACTAAAATCTCATTATTTTACAATAATTGTTTTGCAAAAAATGCGATGAACATGTTTTGTGTCGCACATAATCCTATCCTAACCTGTTCAAGGAAGCAAAATAGGTCACCTTTACAGTAGTTCAGTGACTAAACAGATGCAGGAATTACTGCTGACTGTTGATGAGACTGAAAGTATTAGCTCAACTAAAGGACTGAAGGACAAAAATAAGATCGGCAGTTGAAGACAAAAAGGCCCTTTTTACTGGGTGTTGAGCCAGGTCACTTAATCCATTTTTAGTTGACTGAAAAGAACCAGAGAGCAGGACAATTAACCGGCGCTGGATTTTCTAACTGTAAAATGAAGTTACAGCTGAGGACACTGATTATGTTTGAGGCAGAGTCGGCTAAATTCATAAATTCAGCACTCAGGGGACGACTAATAAAGCTAAACTTCAGGCTTTTATAGCCCCTAATGGGAAAATTAGCTTGCTCCAAGACATGCAACCTAATGTATAATTACAGAACATGGCAAGATTAAACACAAAAACACTGGTAGTGAACAGGAATGTTATTGAAACTTGCTGTGCTCCTGAAGCCGTTTCACTTTGTGTTTTTACTGTTTAAAGCTCAAAAGATACAAATTCAATTCCTGGATGACAAAGTGAAAATGTACAAATATCCTGCTTCTCTGACTGTGAGATGCCATGTCAAACCTTACTTAAGTTTTAGTGTGAAAGTAAAGGCTTGTGTCCAACATTTAAAACTAGAATTATCCATATTAAATTAGCTTTATTTTTTCAGAGAAATACTTTTATTTACATATTTAAGTCTTATTTTTGCTGCTAACAGTTTCTTGCTTTCCAACTTAGTCTTCATACCACATTCTGGGTCTTTGGTTCAACTGCACCGGTTCAACAGCAAAAACTGACTCAAATGTACATTTCTCTGTCATTAACATGAATCAGATAATGTACAAAACACGAAAAGTCCTGAAAAAAAACCTTTGTTTCTTTTGCTGTTTTCAATGGTTTGCAGCAGTTTTACAGCATTTGTGAAATTTTGTTTATTTACTCTCATAAATCAGAGGTAAAAATTACCACATTTTTCAACACATTTTTTCTACATATTTCTCTCATAAAGCTGCATATTTAAAACATAATTCAACTTATAAACAAGGATAATGATTAATAATTTGTTTTACAAAATAAATCAGCAGATTTTGATGCTGGAAGAAGTTTTATTCGTTTCAGGTCTGAAACCAGTAACCAGTTTTTTGCATATGAAACAAGTCTCTTGAGATCATTAAGCCTATAGTATTATATTTTGGCTTCTGTAAAAACATGGGCCAAGCAGACACCTTCCAACAGGTGCATGACAAATGTTCAGTCAGCACTTTTAAACATAATAAAATTTTGCCATTTTCAAAATTTACTTCCACTTTACCCTACAGAAGATTCACAAGACAGAGTACTCTTCTTTTGCCACTAAATGTTTTTTATAATAATTCTATCTCACAGTAAATAAGACCGCAAATATGGACTGACTTTTCACTCAATAGCAGATTTGCTATTGAGTGATAGTAGATGGGGCTGCACAGTGGTGCAGTTGGTAGCACTGTTGCCTTGCAGCAAGAAGGTCCTGGGTTCGATTCCCGGCCGGGGTCTTTCTGCATGGAGTTTGCATGTTCTCCCTGTGCATGCGTGGGTTCTCTCCGGGTACTCCGGCTTCCTCCCACAGTCCAAAAACATGACTGTTGGGTCAATTGGTTTCTCTAAATTCTCCCTAGGTGTGAGTGTGTGTGTGCATGGTTGTTTGTCCTGTATGTCTCTGTGTTGCCCTGCGACAGTCTGGCGACCTGTCCGGGGTGTACCCCGCCTCTCGCCCGGAACGTAGCTGGAGTTAGGCACCAGCAACCCTCCCGACCCCATTAGGGACAAGGGTGAACAGAAAATGGATGGATGGATGGATGGATGGATGATAGTAGATAGCTACAGTATTTGAGCTATTTGCGGACATTTTCCCTCAAAAAACTAAACTTAAAATTACAACTTTTTTAATCTAAAATAGAAAAATATATATAAATTTCTCAACTTGATTTTTTCGGCCCATGTAGTGAAAAGTTTGGACACGACTGGTGTAGAGAGCACCAAACAGTTCATGTTCAGGGGCCTCAATCCAGGCAGATGAATCAGCCATAATGTTGGGTCCTGGTCTTTAAAACACAAATTGTGATGGGGATAAATTAGAGATAAAAGAATTGAGCATCAATGAAGTAGGAAAGCATGGGATGCAATTTACCTGTCAGGAAGCAAAGAAAGGGCCATCAGTCTCCAATGTTCTCAGTTCTCCACTAAGTGATGAAGACCGAGACTATTTGCAAAACCCACACTTATGAAAATCTTCTGCTAATGAGTCATTAGTTGGCTGCTACTAAAGATCAAATGATGTGATGCTTATTAGTTTGAGCCCGACAGACTCAAACAGCAGCGCTCCGGCACCGTAATTACTTTAGCTGATGTACCCTTCAGCAAGGTTCTGCACATCGGCGTTCTCAGTTAACTTCGACAAGAGGTCACCTGGCTCTTTGCTCTATAAAGAAACTATTTACTTCAGTGAACTTATTTCAGTCACAGGCAACCGAGGTCAGGCCTTTCTGGGTTTAAAGAGCTTTTATTTTACGTCACAGTGATGTGACACTTTAGTAACGTTTGCTTAACGTTTGCTAAATCTCCCCTTCAAAATAAAAAATCTAGAAAGCGAGACACCAAATTACTTATTTGCTAGAGAACACAGTTGACAGTATGTCACAATAAATTAATCCCATGATTAATTTCTTTTTAATTTTCTTTTTGCATGATTGTTTTTCTCATGTTTATTTCTACCAAAAACTGGATGACAAGTTTTCAGTCTGGTGATTTGGTCTCAACTCGCCCTTTTTGGAAGGACAGTTGTACACAATTCCATGTTTTTCATGGAAAATTTACCAATTTATGGATTTGTTTTTCTTCAGCATATTTAAAATATTCAAAAAAAATACAGCTTAGGAGTCTGAAATACCAAGATGCAATGCTACTTGACCTGCTATTGGCTGGAGCTACCATGGTATTGCTGAGACAGTTTCCATTGTGTATTAATGCGCATAAATGTATCTTTGGTATTTTGAACTATTAAAGTATGCAGTTATAAGTGTTTTTAGAGGAGGTCTCAAGTGTTTGTGAATTTTAGCTACTTATTGGTAGTTTTGGTCCCTAAATGAATAACGGGATCCAGTGTAATATGATTTTTTTGTGCTATGTCATAATTGTCAATTGGAAAATGGTTTTCAATCTTTTTCAAAAAACAATCCCACTAAAATACATAAAGGTTTACTACTAGCAAATATATTGTAAGACTATATCTTAGTCTTACAGCAGATTGTTTCACTGCCGTCAGCACGAGGTGAGACCAAAAATAAAGCTCTCCAGCTGGATTATTCAGTATTTCCGTGGATTTCATTTAAAGTTTCTGGAATGAAAAGGTTTTCTCAGGACATCCGTCTGCGTGGAAGTACCACAAACGCTGCATCTGTGCGCAGCCTCTTCCAGTTCTGAGCTTTTGATGTGGGGCATATTAGGTCTGTTCAGTCTCAGAGCTCCCACCAGGCTTGTTTCCTCCAGCGTCTTCCTCAAAACAAGAGCTAATTCCCCCTTCTTCATGTTTGGCATGCTTTAAAAGCTACAGTGACGCTGACGTGAACACAGTGAGGATGACAGAGTCTAAATGGAGGACTCACATCTGCATCTGATGGGTTCCTGTCAGGGTCGTGATCTTGCTTGATGCAGATAAACGCCGACTGTCTTCTAACCGGCGGTAAGGATCAATATTAACATCGACTAGTCAGGCTGCTGTTATGTCCCGCCGAGCGACACCAGGGGTCGGTTTTTGTGCTTGAATCTGAACGGTGCTTGTGGGTACTGTCAGAACCAACTCAGCTGTCTCAATCAATGACAAAACACTGACATGTCCAGGCTCTGGGAAACAGATATTCTAGATAAAAAAGTTTTTATCTACTCCCAAAGCCCACCATGCTGTGCCAGTGTCTCTTCTCACTTCATCTTCGCTGTGCCTATTATTTAAAGAGTTTCATGTGGAGCTGTCTGGATGTTTTCATCCTTCCACATGTTTTCTTTTCCCGTCCAGCTCTATTTAAGGTGTCTATGTCTACTGTTCTTTCAGGACTGAAAGAAAAGCAACATTTTTTTTTTTTTTTTTTCCCATCTTGACAAGAAACTCTTTATATAAGATGATAATAAGATGATTTAATTCTAAAGATGGGTAAAAAGCACTTAAACCCATAAAATAGTTTGAATAATCTTCTACAGTGGTGAACAACAGTAACTGCAGGATTTAGCTAAAAATAACGCACTAGTCATAAACATTATTTCTGTAAACCAAGCTAGCTAAGCGCTATGGCAACTTTTTTTGTGGTAGCTGGTGCTAAATCACTAATTTCAGTTCAAATTATATTTACCTTTGAAAGACTACGACCAATTGTTCTCTGCTGTCCATGTTTTAGTGAATTAAAACATGGACCAGATACATTTCAAATGTATCTGGAATAGTTAACTTAGGGGAAGTTAAGTGCACTAGGTATTTCCAAAGTTAGAAAAAGCACCAAACGAAAATTAGTTCTGCATTAGCAGATTAGTGGAAGTGTGCTGACCACTGATATTCTATAATAAACGGGACCTTTGGGTTGGATAGCCTTTTCCTTTATGAAATCAAGTCAACATTCAAAATTGCATTCTGTATTTTGTCAGGTTGTTTTTCCAACTAGAAATTGTTTGATATGAAACATAAGCAAAAATAAAAGACTGAAATACTTTCTCATGGCACTAAAAATACTGAATGAGTTTTATCAGTTATTTTTTTTCTATTACTTCAGATATGAAAAATGGGTGAATGAGGTTTCTTTATTCACTCTTATCTTCATTCTGAAAGTTATTCTAAAGCTTCATTTCCTCGAGATTTACCCAGAATTTCACCAAAATATTTGCTTTAATTAAACTGTTAAGAGCATAAAGATGGAAAAGAATTTCCTCTCGTTCCTCCATGTTCTTCAAGAAACTGATTTAAATTGATAAATCTAAGCAGCTCCACATGTTACTACAAAAAAAGCAACAACAAAAAACAGATTTTTTTTTTCCACAGGTACACCATGTTTTTCCAAAGAATGGACATGTCTGCTTTTAATGATTGGCGCTCTGGCCTCTTTGCCGTATAATTTTTTTTTCCTTAGAAAAACAGCCATAGCATCTTTATTTGTCCCACAGTGAGTAATTATTTTAGCTCCAAAAGGGCAGGCAGTAAGTCATGAACGGGTTAAAACAAGAATCGAAGGACTCATGTCGGGTCAGGAAAGAGATCCGGTCCCCTTAGAAAGAAGACATCATCTTAGGACCTCCGGAGTCAACAGCAATAAAACAAAGAAGGGGGGAACTTGGACGGTTGTAGCAGAGAGATTTAGAGGATTCAGTTTTAAGGTGATGACTTTGCTTCTGTTGAAAAAAAAATCTGGAGTGCAGAGATTTACATTTTCATGTCTTTTCTTTACTTTGGAGTAACCTTTGTCTTTAAGGCTTTCGAAACTTTTCCAGGTTAGAGAAATTTTTATTTTTATTCCAGTAGCGACCTGTATTTATGAAACTATAGAAGGAGCCCTTAGACCAGAGAAACATACTCTGATTGCTCAACAATTCCCACAGTTTTGAATGAAGCTTAAACTGTATATTTTTACATTTATGACTGTATCTGAGTAGTCATTTCAAAAATACAACCAAATACATCCATCAATCCATTCATTTTCTTATACCATTGTCAGGTGGGCTGCTGGTGCCCATTTCCAGCAAGACATTTTGGGCAAGAGGCAGGGTCACCCCGGACAGGTCGCCAGTCTGTTGCAGCAAATACAAACAAATAAGAATAAAATGAAAATGTCCATTACCAGGTGTTCTCAAAAGGAGTTATATTTGAACTTTTTTATGTTAGCTGCCATCTTTGCACCCTTTTGCTTGGAATACTGATATCTGTCTCTAGAGCAGGTCTGTTGTCCTGGTGGAAGGTGAACCTCAGGTCTACAACTGCTAACATCTGACACCTCACCATTTTCATTTGCATTTCATGAAGAAGAAAGGTTTGCTCAGTGTCTTCTTCAGAAGTTTTTGTCTATTCAGCGGTTCTTGGTGCAGCGCCACCACAGGCGAAAGGGTTGAACAGGTTTTTCAAAGAGTGATTCGTTTGACACAGTGCAGTGTTGAAGGTAACCACACCAGCTGAAAATGTAGCTAATATTGCAATTTTTGTCCCCAATCAAACTGAGTCTTCCAGACTGTCAGGTGTAAAAATACTACCAAACTTCTCCAGAACGTTGTCCCTGATCTATCTGGTGTGTTACTTGGGCTTCATGATTTGTTCACTGATGGTCTATGGTCGTTGAGAACTACACACAAGCAATTAGTTTCAATGAGGTTTTTTTTTAGGGGTATCACAGTAAATCGGAGTAAAACATTTTTCAAACTATGCATCATTGTACTTACATGAATTGCTTAGTGTTGTTACAGTTCATAAAATCTCAGTTCTCAAGGTTTGTTGAAATACTGGATAACTGGTCTGGGTTGCTATATGGAGAAAAATCCTGGTGCAAGAGGAAGTAGAGCTGAGGGTTTTAATCTTCTTTCTGAAAAAGTGGAAAGCTGAAATACTTGGGGACATCTGAATGAAGGCTGTAGTCAGAGAGGTTTGACACGGAGAAGGAGATTTTTAAAGCAAATCAAATATTAATCAGGAAGTGAGTGGAGTTGTCCAAAGCTGGGAGTGATGATCTCTTGGGATCAAGTTCTGAAATTGCTCTTTCCTTTAAGGAGTACAAATTTTACTCCTTGCTCTTTATGTATACTTGCTCAGTGGTTTTAGGTTTGGAGTAAGTAAGAAATGTATTTTGGAAAAGTTTAACCACGCTCCATGAGACATGGTCGAGACGGTGACCGGAGTTTGCTTCTGTCTTTGATGGAACTTTGACACAAAGTACCATTAAAACTGTAATTACTTAATAATCAAGAGATAATTACAGCAACTTACTGTCAAAGTTACTATCATATCTAGAGTGTGTGTTAGGAACCTTTATCCCTAGTAAGGCTGGCTGTCTTGAGTTGTCCTTGAAGTTAAGACATTAAAGGTTTTCTCTTTTGTTCCGTTGAGTTTATTTTTGTCATTTCCACAAGATCAGTTAAAAACTGTCATCTGAGTTCAAACATTCAGAATAAAAAAGGGGGAAAAACAGATGTACTTGTCTTGTAGACAACATCTCCTCTAGTGAATATTTCAACCAGTTGGGGCTTCTCAGGACTGAAAGAAGAGCATGAACTAGTTTTTGCCTTGTAGACGGCATATAAACCCAGCTAAGCTCTTCCCATCACCTAGCAATCCAAGTGGAGCTCCAGCAAGTTTGGTCAGCTGGTATTACTGCCGTAGCCGCTGTATAATGGCTGCTGGAAAAGTCAAGTATTATGTTGTTGTGTTGACATACCATCCAGAAACCACTTGCTGCATTCTTAATGGCTGTGCAGGAGGCTCTACAAATGCTTTTCAAATATGTAAAATTGTATAGATGTGCATCTGCTTGAAGCCATTTCCACTTGCTAGTTGGGGGCGTGGCCAACAGCAACTTATTTGAATTTAAAGTGACAAGAGGCCCTAAAACAGCTCATTCTGAAAGAAGCTCAAAACAGGCAGAACTGACCAGACTGAAATCTCATAATCAAAGAAAGATTTTATGCAAAAAATATAATTGACATGTTTTGTATAAACAATAGAGCTATCCTAACCTATCCAAGGAAGGTCATCTTTGCTAAATTTGTCTACAGGTTATGTTCATAGTGCTGAGGTCTTCCTGTGACTAATCAGTGTTTCTATGAGTTTAGTCTCCCTTTGGAGCAAATTCTGCCTAAATATTAAGACACATTGAAGAGGAACCTACTTTATATACACTTTTCTAAAGTCTGACGGAACTTTACTGTCTCATCTCTCAGATGTTTTTCAGTCCTTAAATGTAAACTAAATCAACTTCCATGTCTGCGTGTTTGTTATTTCATCAAGTGAGCGGCAGCTTATGTTTGGTCTCTTTGCTGCTCTCTCATCCACCGCCCCGAGCCTGCAGGCTTTTACTTTCACCCTTCAATCACCGTCGGTGTGAAGTCCTTGATGGTGCACTGGTGTTGGCCTCCGAGGGCCGTGGCATTCATCCCAGATGAAGATGGAGTTAATAGGAAATCTATCAGCCTCTGTGACACTGACAACTGGCGGCTGCAGGCGGAGACATCAGAGGTGGCGCCTCTGAAAAGCCTTGCTGCTGTTCTTTATCTTTTCATGAAGGCAACCATGCTGCTCTGACATCTACCCTGGAACCACACCATGTTTTTCTGTTTGAATTACTTGTATGGAAATCATCATTGGGATAAATATATAAATATAGCTATTATTCTAAGCTGCCCTGCATAGGAGATATTTTTTTAAATAAATACATTTTCAAGCAGACAGAATGTCCAAAAGGAGTTTGATGGCTGAAATCTTTGATTCCCATTCCTGAGAGGAAAAGTTTAATAAACCATCAAATCAACATTTGATCCTACAGGGTTGTTGATATGTGATTGATTTGACCAGAAATGTTTATAGATTTTGAAGAGTTAGAGCGGTGTTAATCTATGAGACTGTTCCTTTCGGATGTGGTGGAACCTGAGAATTACAACATGGATGTGGAGGCAACAAATTAGCAGCAACCGTGTGCTAACCTTGTGTTGGTATTGACCAAAACATCTGACATTTTATTTTTAAGTCTGATTTTAATACATTTTTATTCTCACTTTATTTTCTTCTAAAAGTGAGAAAAAAACCATTCAAAAAGTTGATGTTTCTTTACATTTTTTGTAGCATTACCTGTGGGTTAGTAAAGGGGTTTCCATCTAGAAGCTATTGCTGTTTGGGGTTGATAAAAAGCTGCACACATGTATACTTTGACATTTTGAACCGTTTATGAATGGTACAATTGTTTTCATGCAGACTGACTTTTCAAAATGACACCAGGAAGAGCAGCAGATGCTTAAAGGTCCACAACAATTTGACTTCCCAGCTTTGTCCACTCATGAACATATGCAGTCGTTACTCTCTCTTCTCTTTACTCCTGTTTCTCTCTGTGTTTATCTATTTTACTCAGTCTTATCTCATCCTGACTCCATCAGGACCACCTTCCCCCCCGGCCCGCTCTCCTCCCTTTCATCTTTCATTCTTTGGTTCTTTCTCTGCCAAACTCCCACCTCCGTCGGCTTTCTCATCCCGTTGATGGATGATGCGGCGCTGCATTGAGGGCCTCAATCAGAGCAGGGAGGAGGAGGATGAAGAGCAATCTCAAAGCCAATTCGGCTGATAGCCATCGCAGGGTGTTGCTACATGACGCTGCAGCTATCAGCCGTGGAGCGACAGAAAGAGAGCAAACCTCTGCAAGTTGCTGCTCCAGGTGGTTCTTTGCTCCAACAGTATAGAAAAACTTTGCTGGTATCAAGGAGACAGGATGTAAAATGTATTAGTTTGGAGCGGAGCCATGTTGGCCCCCAACTGGCTGATTGAAAGAGCGCTCGATGAGATCCATCGTTGCTTGCTGAACCATCTTTTTACCATCTGAGTGCTTTTTGGTAAATGGTGCACAGGTGGCCAGAGCCTTTGTTTATTTGCATCTGAAACACAAAAGCTGAGTATGCTGGTTTATGAGGGAATGAACAAGAGTCAGTAGTCCTACATTATTCACAATTCATTTGCTTTGTTATTGGCTTTGTTATTATTTATTTGTTATTGGGAGATTTTCATAAAATCGAGCTCCACAAATTACAAGCTTAAAGATGGCAGACGAGGGGTGTCCAAAGTGTGTCCAAAGTGTGTCCAAATGGGCCCGGGGACCATTTGTGGTTCTTGGACACATTTTTTTTTCTGGCTCCCAACCGCAGTTCAAAATTCTACAAATTAAGTAATCGATTTTTTTATTGATTATTCTGACAACCGATTAATTGGAACTTATTCACAGCTTATTTTATACAATATTAGAAAAATGTTTAAAATACAAATAAACAAATAGCTTGACACCTTTGTTCATTAGAAAATAAATTTCTTAATGCCTAGAAGGCAATAAGGTAGCATTTTTTTGTGAGCACTTGAACATTTGCAGCAATTTGTAAAGGATGCATTTGTAGCTAAAATATACTTCTAACATGAACATGTGAAAAGCTCAGCCTTTCTGTTTGTCTTAACATCAATATTTTTTTTTTGATTAACCAACTAAGAACTTGATAGCAAAAGTTGCTTTACAGGAGATTTTATAGAATTTAAACCAGATAAAGCAACAACTGTACAACTTGAGGAGTTCAGAGTGGAACATAATTATAGACATATTAAGATTTTTTGTCATCTTAAATGCAAAATGTAGAATTTTTTGTGCAGTTTTCTCTTACCTACTGCTGTGGACATGTTGTTGATTCAAAAAAGGCCTTTTTCAGAGTTCTTATGCCAAAAGTTAACAATTAATTTCTTTTAGTTGATGATTATTTCATGATGATTAATTGTTTCAGCCCTAAATCTAATGCTCCACACCGGTTCAGATAAAAACTCCTGCATCCAGAGTTTATCTTTAAGTTACTAAAACACTGTTTATCTGAGTTGTTTGTCTCCAGGAGCTCTCGGTGAGATATTTTAAGCAACAGCAGCTTCATCGTATCATTAAAGCTGTAATAACGGCCTTCAGCAGCAGAGTGTGAGAACGTTCAGCAGTTTCTTTTCTCACTCCTGGGTGGAACAGTTCAAACACTTGATCCCAGAAGACCTCGTCTTGCGTAGGAGTATTCAAACACAGCTTTCACCTTTTAAACATGCGGAGCTGTGATTAGGGTGCGATGTGCAATAAGTCCAACTCCTTGTAATATTTCCTTAAGAGACGTCTATATTTGCTTTAGCCTCAGGTGGCGGCTTGATGCGTATCGAGCAGACACTCGATAAGAGGCCGGGAGCTCAGTGTTATTGACAGCAGCGCGTCCTGGCCCTCTGAAGGTGTCAGCTTTACGGAGCGGGGAACAGAGAGGTGGAATGGATACCGATAAAAGGACAGATATGAGCAAAGACACAGGGTTAGCATCAGTCTTTATATTTCTGCTCCTGATTTTTCCTTCTGTTTGTGGTGCAGCACTCCACTGGGTCAAATAAATCTGTAGAACAACAGAAGGAGCCAGAGGCCCAGATGGTTTTTTACAAGACGCTTTTCACTTGCTCCAAACTGAAACGGAGTTCAAACAAAGACCACACAGAAAAATACTGGAACTTTACTTTGACTGTGTACGCACAGTAGATGTTTACGCTCAATTCTGATTTTTTGGTGAAATTAGATGCGACTGAAGTCAAACTTCTGTGTTAATAATTTACAAAACAAAAATGACCACCATGCACAGAGAAAGAACACAGACATCACACAGCACGCATTGTTTAAGGAAGCAATAATGGATGGAGACACTTATGGATCGATTTTAAGGTTTATTCAGCAAGATAGATATTAAGATTTTGTGTTTTTACTGTGTTCCTATATAAACACAACTAAATCACAAAATCCTACCAAATTTTTTGGTCTAGTTTCCAGTGTAAATGGGTTCGTACACTTGAAATAAGACAAAACTAACTTACAAGTGACTTTTCAACAAGATATTGGAGTTTGTTTCAAGTCAGTCATTCCTTAATATTGGTCAAAATTATTTTTCTTATAACCTGGGAAAATGTCTGGCTTTAAGTGAAATAATCTGCCAGTGGAATTAGTACTTCCATCCATTCATCCATTTTCTGTACACCCTTGTCCCAGTGGGGTCAAAAGGGGTGCTGGTGTCTATCTCCAGCGAACGTTTCAGGCAACAGGTGGGACAACCCTGGACAGGTCAACCAGTCCATTGCAGGGCAACACAGACAGAACAGGACACACAACCATGTGCACACACACTCACACCTAGGGAGAATTTAGAGACCAATTAACCTAACAGTCATGTTTTTGGACTGTGGGAGGAGGCTACCAACTGTGCCGCTGGAATTAGTACTTTTTCATTAATATTAAGAAATTATTTATTAAAACAAGCTCCTGCATCTTTCCAAAGGGTTAATTGTTAGTTTTGCAACAACATTTATTTCAAGTGTACAAAGATCTTTGAACTAGAAGAGACCAAAAATGCTTGATGAGATTCGTGTTTTTGCAATGTAATAAAATATCATCCTGGGGATGAATACGAGCCTCACCACCATGTTTCTACATACATCGTTCTAATTTTTCAAAACTTACAAGAAAATAAAAAAGAACCATCTTGGAGCTGAAATGCCGTTGACCTACGGCTACACACTTTGAGCATGAGTAATGACGAACAGCAATCTGTCCGCGTTGTAAAATCGTGACCGTATGGATGCGGCTGAGAAAGTCCCAGCGTGGCCAGAGATGAAGGGGGGGACATATTCAGAGCTGCAGAAACAGATGGATGGTCTTTATTGTCCCAGCATGGGAAATATGTAGGACCTATTCATGGGCTGCACATGTTCATGCTTCTCAGAGGGAAAAAAGCCCAAAGCAGTCTCAGAAATGTTCATTTAAGAAGGGGAAGAACACATGTGAGTTTCATTTAGGTCATGAAGATACGAGGGTTTTCTTAGGAACTAATGGTATGTGGTAGGAGCTGGAGAGCAACGAGTTAAAGGAACACCTCAGAGTATCTATGCTGGTCACAGTTACCTTCAATTATTCATGCCTGCTCAGCTCAATGGGCCGCCTGCAGTGATCAAAATAAAAAGGGTGCAAGATCAGGAGGGAAGCAGGAATACAGCGAGTTCAGCATCTGAGCAGATCTTTGATTTTGTCATCTTCATGTTCTATCTTGACCAATACTCCTTTTTTAAAATTGAATAATTCACTTTGTGAAATCTACAGTGAACAATCCGCAGCTTGCATCAGTAGCAGGTCAGTAGAAGTGTAATAATACAAAAATATACATGTATTTCAACGTCCTTAATGTACTGACTTTGCCAAAAGTTCAGTACAAATGTTCAACATATTTACACATTGCTTTTAAATACGCAGATTTCCACTCATTATTGATGACGGCAGAGAAATGTAATTATTGGACATGTACATAATTAATTATTATGCTGGGTTTTCACCAATTAACAAAACTGTTAAATCATACTTTGTCACATCAACCTGACCAACACTCTTTATTTGAAAGTGGTTAGATAGTAAAGTACTGAGAGAAAGGGAAGGCATGCTGCGACAGTCATCAGGCTGGACTCGAACCATGACTGCCACATCGAGGACTAAGCCCTCTACATGTGGGTTGTGCGTTACCCCTGAACCACCGCAGTACCCCTGGATGATGTATTTAACAAAATTATTTACCAGTTTTGTTTATCAAGGTTTTATAAGAAACCCTTTATTATCATAATGCTTTTGAGATGCTAGTCAGCTGATTCCAAGTTCAAGCTTATAACCTTACTGGATAACCTCAGTTTTTTTTCCTCACTGAGTCTATGTTGGAAGCTGGCAGTGGTGGTCTCCTCCAACTGAAACGTTAGTTGTGCTAACCCTAAAGCGGTAATCATAAACACTAGTTCTGGTGTTTATGAACTAAACACCAGAGTTTTAGTTCTTTGGTGTAGCACTTTGGTGCTACACCAAAGTGGTGTTTAGAGTAAGCTAATGCTAAAGCGCTAATCATAAGATATTAGTTCCACCAACACTAAGGTAATATCCCAACATGATATTTTGCAGGAGCTAATTAATGCTAAAGTGTTAGATTCAGTCTTGTTGATACCTACCATCTGTAAAAGGCACATCATGTATTACAACATAGTGTATTGCCCTCTACAGAGTCAAATGTGTTATTGCACACCTACCTGTACTGTTGAGCTTCAAGATGTAAAGGAAAGAAACAGTCATTATGAATGACAGCAGTGGATGAACACTTCTCTGCCTCTGTCTTACCTGTCCCAAAAATAGCTGCACCATCTCTTATTCAGGCCTCCTGAAATTCTGGAAATGAGCAGATTTTTTTTCTATTTTTCAATTTTTTCTTCTCTGTTTCCTATTTAACCAGGAAGTTAAGCTATAGCCTCTCTCCTGCTAGGAAGTGCTACTCCAGCTCGTCTTAGTGCGGGTGACAGAGCTGATCTGTATGTGCTTCTCGTTGGGTTTCATCATCAAACTTTGGGGAAATTAAGTAGCAGGAAGAGCAATGAGACGTCTCATGACCCAACTGGGAATAATTCAGTATTTCACTTGCTCTTCTGCCACCAAGGCCCATGAATTTTAATATATTTTACGCAGTGTGTGTGGGGAGGGTTATGTTTTCGGATCATCCTCAGTAAGTTTGGGATCTCATTCTGCTGGTCAGAACCTGACGAGTCAAAGGACTGATTGAAAACAGGAAGATGGATCCTTTTTTGATTACACGTTTTGATATTTTTGTAACAATACAGTGAATCATAACATATCAAAATCTAAACATTTCTATGAAAAGGCTGCTCTTTGTGTATTCCATCATCGTTACTGCTGGGTCAATAGTGTTTACCTTGAACTTGTACTTCCTGCAGATAACGCTGAAATGTTCAGTGCTCTAATTCAGTGGATAAACTTCCTGTCTTCTTTCCCCTCCTCTGGTGTTTATGCAGATGTATGAAATTATTTCAGCACCTGCTGAGGGCTTGAAAAATGTAATTTTCCAAAAGCAGCATGCAGAAGCTTTTGGTGTTTTTTTCCGTTCAAGCAAAACAAAAATTGTCCTTTAAAGTCTTCTGTTTGGACATGTGAACATAATCAAAAACACAAAGTTTGAAGGAATTCAAGCTGCTATTTTTTGTTGTGGAGCTCAGTGAGCGTTTGAAATCAATTCCACATGCTTTGGTTATTTTTGGAATCATAAGTTTACCACCCATGATGAACTGTGACAGAATGGGATGTAATTTGGTCGGAATACGGATGTGAGATGGGTCTGAAGCCACCTGACGTCTGACAGTTAGATGTGGAGGGGGCCGAGATACAGGAGGCATCATCAACATTTCATTTGAGCGTGAGTGACGGTTTGCATGAGGCAGAGGCTCGTTAACGGCTCCTAAGCCAAAATCTGACTGTCAACAATCTGGTGCAAAAAGTCCCACACATTCCTGTTTGCACGCCAGTAATAAAAAAGTATGACAGGCATTATTGTTATTATTAGTTTTTTGACAACATTATTTATAATATTATTATTTTATTTTCATTAGCAGTAGTAGTAGTAGAAGAATCTGAATTTTATTATTTTTCTAATTAGTAATACAAATACAAAGGTCGTTATTATAAAATATTATTTTTGAAGAAGAGTGTTAATAATTTTATTAAAGTTATTAAGATTATAAGACTATAATTATCATTGTTGTTTTTTTAATAAAGTAATTATATTTAGTGTCATGTACAACAGTAAATGTATGAAACAGATGAGCATCAAGTAAAAAATATTAAATGCTCAAATCCAGAGATCATATCAATCAATCAACAAGAAAGTAAACACAACAAAGTTAAAATGAAATTATGCATCATGATCTTTGTATTTGCCTTGTCGATGCCCGGCCCCCTCAAATGTACTGTAAATAAAATATTTCTAAAGCAGCCAAAAACAGTTTATGTTTATATATAGTTTTTGACAAAGTTTTAAATGCCTGTCTGGTTAAGAATGAGAGAATCACATTTTTATTTTTCCAATCCATTTTGGATCTCGATCATTCTGGTTACCCACTTGATTGTGTGAAATACACAATTGGAGAAAAATGGTTTTATCCATGCATACTTTTTCAAAATTCAAAAATTAAAGATTCTTGAAATTTTTCTTTTTTTTTTAAAGAAAAGGAATAACAGAAGTTTCTGGAGATGGACCGCTGGGTTCGTCCAGAACAAGTTTTGTGTTCAACTACTGTAAAAGTTGTCCGTTTATGTTAAATATAAAATGCTATTATTTGAGAAGAGATGTTTTCTAAATTGAACTAAGCACGGCTGCTTCTTGTTCCTGACAGGACGGCATGGGCAACCTGAGAATAACAGAAAAGGGCGTGAAACTGGAGGGAGACTCTGAGTTCCTCCAACCTCTCTATGCCAAAGAAATCCGGTCCAGTCCAGTAAGTAACCTCCATGTTTTTAATGCCAGACAGAGCTTACACTGTCTACTGTTACACTGAATTCTTTAAGAGGTCCACATTAATTCATGGTAACCTATAGAAAAGATGTATTATAAGCCAAACATTCAGCATTTGGCAGGAACTTGACATCATGCAATGTTTCTGAATTTGTTTTAATGTGAACTATAGGGAGAACTAAAGGTTTGAGTTTCTCTCTTGGGTTTGAGTTATTGTTTTATATATATATATATATATATATATATATATTTCAAAGTAAACGCTCGAAGCATTTACTTTGAAAAAATTAGAGTGTTCAAAGCAGGCCCCCGTCGCCTGAATACTGCAGCTAGGAATAATGGAATAGGACTCCGGTTCTATTTTGTGGGTTTTCTTCTCTCTGAACTGGGGCCATGATTAAGAGGGACGGCCGGGGGCATTCGTATTGCGGCCCCAGGTTATCTAGAGTCACCAAAGCGCGCCCCCCGTGAGAGGAGCCGCACCCCGCATGGGTTTTGGGTCTGATAAATGCACGCATCCCCGGCGGCATATATATATATATATATATAATGTGTGTGTGTGTATCCTTTGTTCCATGCATGTTTCTGTCACTTCTTTTGACCAAACCATATTGTGTAACACTAGAGATATTAATTCATGTAGATAGTATAATAACTGTCATTGTGTCAGAAAAAAAACATTCTGCTTTGAACCAGAGGACGGTGATTTATTTACATTGGTTCTAGCAACATGAAATATGCCCTTTAATGTTTTTAACATTAAAGGTGTGATCAAGACATTGTATTCTTCTTTAATGAAAGGAAAGAAAAACTAAAAAATAGGGGGGAAAGAAAATTTGGGGAAAGAAAAAAAGAACAGATTAAAATTGTGAAAAAAGAGAAAAAATACAATAGATAAAAAAGGAGAAAATGTGAAAAGGAAAAAGAGGAAAAGCAAGGAAAGGAAGAAAAAGAAGAAAGATAGGAAAAGGAAAAAAGAATAGGGAAAAATTAGAATAAATAAAAAGCAGATTGGGAAAAACGGAAAAAGTAAGAAGAAAAATAGGAAAATTTGAAAAAGGTAAATGGGCAGAGAAGAAAGACAAAGAAAAGGGAATAAAAGTAACAATGGATGAAGAAAAAATAGAGAAAACAGAAAAAAACACAGTGGGGTCATGTCTGTAAAATGGCTGGATTTCTTCATAACTACTATGATAGAATTCATCTTTCCCTCCATATGAAGAAAAGACTGGGTCTGTTGTTCAGTCAGGCCGGCCGTGTTGCAGTCCAACCACGTTTCATCAGAGGTCATGACACGACAATTCCTGTTGAATATCACATGATAGGAATCTGTGATCAATACGGCTCCATCCTCAGGTACGCCATCAGCCTCTACAGGTGAGCGCGTAAATAAAATGTTTGGCTTGCGGTTTTAGGGCCTTTGTTTTGTTTTCGGTTTTCCTTCCTGTTGCTCCTACAGCAGCTACAGGAAGATGCCAGGGAATTGGAAGAGATGGGGGCAGATACAGAGAGAGGCACAATCTCCCTCCCTCTCTTCTGCAATAATCTCTGTGTGCAGGTAGCGGACGGAGGGCTTGATAATGCAGGAGAGGCGCGCTTTATCTCTGTTGTCTGGGAGCTAACGTGAGCTGAGGGAGAGAATGACTGATGGAGGCGGGAGAGCAGAGGGGAGTAAAGAAACAATGGAGAAGAAGAAGAGACGGTGATAGAGACAGAAGCAGGGAGACAGATGGTTTAGGACTGAATTAGAACCAGAGAGACAGGAAGCAGGCGACTCTGGTTTGACAGAGCAACTAAATCATGCACAACATCTTCGCAGCAAAATTGAAATTAAGTCCGGAGTTCTCCAGGAAGCAGATCCAGATAACATGGATAATCTCCCCTACGCACAATTTGGCACCCTGTTGAAGCGGCTTGATTTGGCTCAGGCCAACATGTGAGCATATCTATCAACATGTGATAAATACAGAACATTAGCTGGCAGGTACATTAAAGATGGCTGCAGACTGTTTTAGTCCCCCTCATAAAATATACATATTTATTGCTGCCAGAAGAGTATTGGAAGTGGAGATGATGTCTGCTCCGATTAAACTGAGAGGAGAGATGAATATAAAATCAGGACTAAGAATAGAAAAATGAAAAAGGGTGAAGAGAATCAAAACAGCCGAGGTGAGAGGAGCTGTATGGCCACATCCAACATGTTGAGCCAGGTAAAAAAAGAATCTAAAAGAGAAATCTTTGCAAAACTTCCTGGTCTCTAGAGGCGAGCAACACTGCATCTTTTGGTATTAATTCTTTACCAAATAAATACAGGATATTGCTGATTCCAGTACTTATTAATTTGCTATATTATCAAACTTTTGACTTGTAGGTGTTTTCGTGGGTTTTCCTTTAAATGTTGTTTTCAAACCTAGGACAGAATTTGGACAAAGTTTACACAACTTCTCTTCTAAACCAATAACCAATAATTTTTTCACTCCAAAGGCTGATAACTGATAACGACCGATGACACACATGGAAACAAGAAAGGCTAGTGAGCAAAAATGTAAAGACATGACATCAGTACTCCAAACAATACCAAATACTGTTGACTTTTTAAAATATATGCAATTCTGAAATGAAAAACTATTATAAAGTCAACATTTGCCAAAATATATCAACAGAAGGACTATTATTTATTATCTGAAATTAACATAGATTTACATAAACTCATTACTTATTGATGTGAAAACAAACCAGCATTAAATACAAGGTCTCCAGAATTAATCAGAGATTTAACATAAATACAGAGTGAAAAATTGTATTTCACAAGATCAAAATAGAAACTGCTGACTCACATCAGAAAAGTTGCGGCGGCTCAACATGATAAAACACAGTATGGCTAATCAAGACAAAATATTTTGGATTTTGAGAGTTGAGAAACAAGAATACAGAAATAAAACAACATTTCTAAAGGGAATCTGAACCTAAAGTATCAACCTTTCCACGCTGTTATCAATCCGATACTGACACAGACCTGGTTTTAATATTATTGATATTTTGGATCAATTCCAGCTCTAATCTTACAAGATTTTTGACAATTTTAGTGTCTTCTTGGAGACTTTTAGTCTGTTTTGGAGTATTATCTTTAAACTTCATCACCAGACCTGGTGCATAAGGGTGAAATTGAAGACAGGTTGTATTTTACATCCCTCTTTGCAAAATTTCTCAAACTCAGTCAGACTGAATGTATATTGATCAAAGTTCAAGTCTTACCACAGTTTTTCAGTTAAATGTGTGTTCTGGACTGTAACTAACAGACAAGCATGCTAAATGTATGTTTAAAGTTGTCCTGAGAAATTTTGTGCCTTTTTGAAACATTGAATTGTGTCCCTTGAGGCTTTCCCTACATACTGCAGTACAAATTGCTGGTATTTTAGGCATCTGCTTGTGTGACATGTTTAGATTTCAGCTGTAAGTGCAATGGGCCAAACCTTGCTGTAGCAGTATTTTCATTTCATTTACGGTGGATCATCTCCACTCTTCAGCATATTTATGGCTGGCGAGGAAACACTTGGTAGTAACATCAAACTGTCGCCCAGCAAGTAACATATAATAGCTGTGAGAAATTTATTCACAAAGTGAAATGATGCAGTATAATTTGAAGCAAATAGGCGTTTCCTATGTGTGGAGTAGATTTACTTCCAGAGATTTTTTGTCAACTCTATTTGGTTATTTTAATTCAACTACCAAGTCTATTTATGTACTTTCAGCATGGGGGCTGTCCTGCTGGGTGTAATAAGGTCCCCTGTACTATCAGCAACATTCACAAACAAAAGTACTGCACACCGAGCCTAAATACAGATGATTGTTCCTATCCTAGGATAGGATAGGAGATATAGATATATTAGAAATATATTGTATGCAGGCACTTAAGGATGCGATTTAGTACAAAATAATAGGGCAGAAATGTTCCCAGTGTGTATTCCTCTTTTAGAAATGGAAGATATTGAAACAAAAGTCACAAATATTACAAGGTTTCTGCTCTGTGCCTGAGCTGAGCAGAGCCGCGAGTAATGAGAGCTAACGAATGAGCAATGAGCTGTCAGCACAATGAGCTTCACACTGTAAGGTAGAGAACTGAGAGAAATATAGTGAAAACTTTTTATTCAGGACCACGCAGTAAATATGGAGAAAGTTCAAATTTAAAGTTATTTCTCACAGACTGACTACATGTTTCTACAAATCTTCCTACCTCCTTAGTTTTAAGCTAAATCTAAAACCAACTCATAAAGTTGAAGTTTACCTCCACCTATAATGGAAATAAAAATTTAATTATGTACTTTAAATTATTAATCTGAACTGTTATTTTTCTATAATTATTTATCATACAGCGGAAATGATTTTATAAATAGGATCCTGGTGTACAAGTTTCAGTTTATTGTGGATTTTATGTTATTCACATGATCAAAATATGTATTAGAAATTATTTGTTTCTTTTGGTGTTAATATTCCATCAAGCTTCTGGCATTATTCAGGATATTTGAATCACAGAAACGCACAATTTTTAATAGCATTTTTTTCTGAATGGGAGCTAAATTATTGTACTTATTGGCTTTATTCTAATTAAGACAACAAATATAGAATATTTTCTGCTTCTGTTAAAAAAAAAGTTAGCAAGTATTTTTCTTTTCAAAAATTAGCATTTAGACAAAACTCAACTGTCTCCTGTTCAGAGCAAACGTCTGCGGCTGCGAACATTTGCTCTGAAAAGGAGACAGTTGAGCCCAAACTGTCTCCTTCAACTTCTGCTGAAGTGGCATTAAAAGACTGGACCCAGCAAAAAAGATCGGTCCTATGGGACGATTTGCAGTCTCCGTGTGCATGAATGGGTTCTCTCCTGGTACTCCGGCTTCCTCCCACAGTAAAAAAAGATTTTGTGCACATTAGATAATAGATGGATAATGGAATTTTTTACTTGTTTCTAATAATAATTGTTATTATTCTTAGTAATAATAATAGCAATAATAATATGAATACTAGAAAATTCCTGAAGAAATTTAACCGGGGCCTGCCCAATGTGTGCCCATTGGTTTGAACCCAGCGTTCTGACGCTAAAATATAGCATCAATGCTAAAGAGAGCTGCAATGTAATCAATAGCATGTGAAGAGTAACAATCATGTTGATGGACCTGGACTTGCACCATTCAGTATGTTAAAATACTGAATACTGAATGGTACATCTTACTAATGTAAGACTAAATGCTGTCAGTAGCATGTGGGGTATCATTAGAATGTTGTCTTAGATTGACTTCCTACATTCAGTGTCGTAAACATGGCTAATATGTAAGAAAAATAGCTAAAAGCTTATTTTAGGGAAAAGGCTAATGCTAATGCATTTTCACTGCGCAAGACAGTGCCCTGACCTGAGAGAAAAAGATAATGCAAGGTAATATTATTGCACTGCCTACAGCGGTGCACTGGTGGGGGGCAGTGAAATGCTAATGTTTGTGCTAATGTTAATGTACTGCCTTGCTATGCATGGCAGCGCACTAACCTAAGAGAGAAAGATAATACAGGCTAATATTATTAACTAACCAGAGGGGAGTATTAAGGCTTTTATTTTGAAATTTTAAGCAAGCTTCATTTTAAATGTCCAAACTAATCCCGTGAGTAACAGTGATTGGGTTAAATCGTTTCTATAATGCTCAAAAGAGCAATAATCTCATGTAAAAATTATCAAGGCTTTTATTTTGAAATTTTCAGTAAGCTTCGTTTTAAATGGCCACACTAATCCCATGTGTAACAATGGTTGGATAAAATCAGTTATAAAATGCCCAAATCACAAGTAGTTCTATAGGCCAGTTCATTCCTCCTCTGTAGTAACTGACAGTTCCACCATGTTGTAGTTCTTGCATTCGGCTCAAACCTCTTTTGTAGGCACTGAGTGTCCGCCATGTTGTAGTCCTAACCTTGAGTCATTGTAGTTCTAAAGAGCAGCTCAACTGTCATGTGAGTGAGACAGACAGGGAGAGACAGAATTCTAATAGTTTGAAGTAGTAAGTTTTTCTGAAAGACCTGAGAGGAATATTCAGGCTTTTATTTTGAATTTTTTAGTAAACTTCATTTTAAAGGGCTACACTAATCTATGAGCAACAGTGTTTGGGTTAAATCAGTTATATACTGGCGGAAACAGCCAGTAGCTCTAAATGGCAGCTCAGCCCTCTGTTTTAACAGAGTTTTAGTTAGAACTACAGTGATGAGTTTTTGTAGTCCTAACCAGCAGCCAATGGCCTCCTGTGTTCCGTTGCTATGGTTATCAAACCTCTGCTAACTGTCATTTGTGTGTGAGACAGAAAGGTGGAGAAAGAATTCTATCTTTGTGAGACACCCAGTCAGTTTATATGGAAAAAGCAGTCCGAACAAGTCCTTGCCATTCAGGAACTGAGAGACGTATTGGAAAACTGTTTGAAGCGTATGAGAGGGCTACTTGTCATCTCCCATAGCACAGCGATTCATATTTGTAGCTCACTCACAGTAATTTCAGTGATGAGACAAAGATGGTGTGTGCTGATCTCAAAATTTTTTAAGAAATACATGGAAGTGAATCTGGGAGATCTGTCAGTTACCCTGGCGCATGACTTTGCTCTGAAACACCTTGACAGAAAACCATAAGCCCTAGAGAAATTTCGAAAACATTTTACGGGAGCAGGCATTGGTATCAATGTCATGACCGAGTTTGATACAAATCGGGCGATATTTGTGGGCGTGACAGCAATTTCAAAATTGCTTTGGGGTCAAAAATCCACTTAATTTCTCATTCTAATGGAGCGGCAGTTGGTTTCAGTTATACTCTGCATTTCGGCAGTTGGAAATTTTGCTTGTTTTTCGCTTTTTACGTCGCCATCGTAAGTCCGAATCCCAATAAAAATAAGAGCACCCTTCCCGGGATCGAGCAGCACGTTTTGATACCACTTTTGTGGGTGGGCATGCAGCGGTACGAGCCGCATTAACAGAAGAATAATAAATAATACGTAAACTTTCAACTGAAAGTTTACAAAGCAACCAAGTAAATTAGCGCTTTGAAATTTTTCAGGAACATTTTTTTAAGAGAAATTAAGTGCTCTAAAACTTTTCAAAGTTGGCAAAACACTAAATGGCTAAACAAACATTTAGCTTGGCTACTAGCACCTTAGCAGAAGTGTGTTTAAAATGACTCCAAAGTACTTGTGTAAATGTACATTATTTTGACCTTGTGGATATCATAGAAAAATCGATCATGGATTCAAAGTTGTCCATCTAATTATTTAATTATTTTAAAGACTATGGAGGTTTGTTTAGCCAAGAAGTTTAGTGAATAACCTTCATGCCCCACATTGAGTAAACCACATCTCTATATCTGCATGATCAAAGTTTAACATGAAACCTCCTTAAATGACTCCAGCTCCTCCGTTGCTTCTTGCTCTCCTTTCTGAGTTCGTCACATTGTTCCTGTTGTTACTTGTGTATCACACATTATGTGTATTTACTGTTGAAACTTCAATAAGTTTAATGTCATCACTAACACAAACACACACACGCGCACCCCCACAAGTCAATCTCTTCCTGGGCTGGGAGCGGAGCACAGTGGTCCGGCCGTTATCTCTAATTAGGAAGTTGACTGAGGCATGAAGATTAACCGGAGAGAGTCCAACGTGGTCAGCATTCACGATCACTCAAAGAACCCTGGGAAAAAAAAGTTATCAAAAGCAACGGGAGGATGAAGACAGGGCTGGTTTTGACTCTGAAGTTGCACTTTTGTAACTGTACTCACTTCTTTCTGGAGAAACTGTTGTAGTTTAATGATCTGATGGCTCAAAGGCAAAAACTTCAGGCCTCATTTTGGAGTTAACCTTAACTCCAAAATGCAATTAAAAGACCCAAGAGGAAGTATCACACCAAGCCCACAGGGGGCAACAACTGCTGCTTCTCATCAGCTTGGAAAAACTGCAGATAAGGACCCACCAAAAAAGGGTTGAACATGTCTAATGTTCAGACTTTTGTCTTTGGATTTTGGCTGATTTTTTTGATTGGAGAAGTGGGTCGAACTCTGGTCCAGAACTTAATTGGTTCAAATCTTCCTTAAAGAACAGGGGCTTTTTTTGTGTCAATTAAAAACTTGGAACAGGCAGAAATCACATGTGGGGTACCCCATGGTTCAATCCTGGGCCCCTTCTTGTTCTAGTTCTACTGCTGCAGCATGGCTATGGATGGCAGTTTTGTTTTTTGTTTTTTTTTGGCAAGTAAATGAATCGTCTTCTTGTCATCTAGCACTGTATGCATGCGCAAAATTTCCTTATGTAAACAACATGCAACATATCCTGCAAATAAAGGAGCTTAACGTCTGATGCTGGTTTTGTTGGCAGCTCTGTGCTGTTTGATCCAGGCTGAGTGTTTAAATGAATAACACGGTGGATCTCTCCTCAGGGCCACCCGCTGTTCCTACAGTCGTCCAGAAACGTCTCGGTCAACATTGTGAACAGCAACAACCAGCTGCTCACGCAGCTCGTCACAGGTAGGACTCAGCAGGAGCCACACCCACTGCTTTCATGGAGCCCATTGATGTTTCAGAGGCCAGATACCATCTAAATCAGCAACACATACACCAAACCCGATCTGTCCATCTCACCTCTCTTCACAGTAATAACTGTATATCATTTACTCCCATATTGCACACAGAAATTTTGATTTCAGAAAATGGAACATTTAATTGGATCCTTTGAAGAAAAAACGTTATTTTTCTAATATTTAATGGAATTTCAGGGTTTTTTTTGTTGTTGTTTATTTATTCGTTTTTATCATGTTATTCCACCTAAACAAGATTTCTTGCATTCAGACAATGGATGGTACACATAAACATTTTTACCACTTTTAAAACCTATTTTTAAGTTACATATTTAAATTATACAAGTATTTTGCAGTATGCCATCCTTTCTTCTACCTATTGGAGTGACAGTAATTTGTTGTTGTGGTGTTTCTCAGTGATTTACTAGACCAGGGGTGGTGAAAAGTAATATGTGGCCATCGGGACTATTTTCTGTGGCCCCTGACTGCAATCCATTAGGATTGTAACTGTGTAAGTTTGCACTCCAACACAGTTGATTAATGCAGATGGACACAAAAGGTTTTATGGCAAGATTTTTCTTGACAAATTTAGATCTTCTTATAATAGAAAATACACAAATTATTCCCCTTTTTTAGCCACATTTTACAGCCAAATCCCGATCTGGTTATTGATCGTAGATATCTTTTGATACCAAGAAAATGGACAATAAACACCCCCAAAAGTTTAGGTATCTGGTAGCTTGTCTAAACAATCGTGTTCTGGGTCTGTCATGAGTTACAGATCAATTTCCTTCAAACGACAGGCTACTGTGTTTCATTAATGTACTACATGTTTAGTTTGTTGTTGAGCAGGTAAAACAAAACCATTTTGTAGTTTTAATGAAGAAAAATTATTTTGTTGCTGGAAAATGCTTTAAACAAAATTGAGTTTTAGAAAATGGATCATATTTGGTATCTGAAGCTAAACGTTTAACATTCAAAGAGCAAAATCCCCTCTGATTAACTTAATGTCAGTCAGTAACTGTATGTCTTGTTTGTCTGGATTTTGGGGGGTTTTCAATTCTATTTTTTTCACTTGGTGTCTTTGCTTTTATTATCTTATAACTCCCATAAGACCCAGTCCCTATTGATGCTACCTAAAGAGTTGATTCATCATTATAAATTGCAAAATCAGACGAACATAAACCAAGTAAATATAAATTACATTTCAAATGATGATTTTATTTAAAAACTTGCCTCTATGCAGAAATAATCACCCTCATAAACATAATTAATTGTGCTACTCTTAGTGGCAACAACTCCTGTCAAGGATTTGCAATAACTGGCAATGAGTCTCTTACATCACTTTGGAAGGAGTCTGGCCCACTTGACCTTCTCAAATTCAACCTCATTTGAGGATTTTCAATCTACTTGAGGTCACTTCTAAAATTGGTTGACTGCAAAATTGCCATTTTAAAGAGTTTGACATCTTCCAAGCCAATTCAAGCAGGAGTAGGAGCAGTTTTGTGGTGCAGATGTGTTATTCTGGGTAATATTAGCTCATCATTTCCAGTTCATTTAAATCCTGTTAATCCTCAGAAATATGCCCTTCATGAGCGTAGCTTCCGTTTCTTTTCTTGTACCATAATCACAGTCTCTCCTTTACTTTCTGCACCTGTCACAACCCAAAGGAGATGATGGCGTTGAATGAATGGTGCTCACTCTGTGTGAACAGGCCCAGGAAGTGTCTTTCACATTAGAAAAGGGCGCCGACATTTGGCTTCTGGCTCTGAAAGAGACGCACCCGAGTTTGCCCCAGTGTTTTTCCCTTCAGATGATTAAGCTGTGTTCATGTTATGAGGAGGAACTTGGAATCATCCTGGAGAATGACACAATGAATTGCTCTTCTGTCAATCAGTCACACTGGAAGGCGAGTGTTTTCTGCCGCTAGCTTGCACAAAGCAATTAAGGTCGGACGCATTCGCCTGTGTTTTTCTGTTGGTCATGACACCGTTCAGGTATGTTTGCTTGCACCAGAGGTTTTTTTCTCAAATTCGCTGAAGGTTTATTCTGACACGTCTTTAGGTATGTTATTATAAATTTTAACGGAAAATCATTAAGTCAGAATATTATGTCTGCAATTTCCGATTATGTTATGATATCAATCCAGATATTAACATTTAAAGAGCAGGAGGAAAGCTCTTTCCTCCTGCTCAGATGGTAGCTAGCCTTATTGGACGTAACTTAGCCAAAGATTTTTTTTTTCCTTTACCCATCTGCCAGTGAAATTTAAAGCAGTCATTGCCATGGCTAATGCCTATCAGAGCATCCCATTTGGGCTGTGAGTTAATAAATAAATAATACACAATCTGATTTAAGACTGATAAAGGAGTTCAAGCCCAGCTCAGAGAAAGATTCTGTCAGCAAATCAGAGCAGTGAGGAGAGATGAATGGTGAGGCCAAACGGCTTCTTGGGTCTTGATTGTTGAAACTTGTTTAGTTTGAGTTAAACTAAAATAATTTTTGAAATGGTTTAATGTTTATGGTTTAACCATTTTTGAAACATAAAAAATGGTTTTATGTCTTAGCATAAAACTATTTTTACATATGGTTTTATGTTAAAACACAAACCATATAATTGGCTCTATTTAGAATGCTATTGCTTTGTTAATTTTACAGTATAAACTGTTTTAAAGCTAGTAGTGCTGCTTAGCAAATCTTGTTGGGTTTGTGTGATCGCTAACACAAACACACACACCTTGGCACTGCCTAGCACCAATTAGCCTAGCATTAGTAAACCTAGCAGTGGTTTTCAACAACTGATTTAACCAACAGAATTTTGTAACTGCTGCACAAAATATCATTTGTGCAGCAGTTACAAAATTAGCCTCAGTTAGCACAGTTAGCCTCAGTGATTGACAATAATTGTAGACTTAGACTTGTGCTTCTTTATTGCCATTGCACAAAGACACTACAGTAAATTTGGCAACAAATTGCTGTTGCTTGGCTACCGGAGTACACAGAAAAAAAATACTGAATGCCTAGAAGAGTAATTATAAATAGATATAGAAGTATAACCATGTTACTGGTGCAGGTAAGACAAAAAATTACCCTGGCAGTTATTAGCAGTATTGTCAATATTGTCAAGCCTCTGCAGTTTACTACAACAGACCTTGTCCCACAACTTTTTTTTTTTTTGGTAAATTGCTGAGAAACATTTTTTTTAGTAAAATCACAGTCAAAAAAATGTCAGTTAAACAAGCAAAGAAAAATGACATTATTAGGTCTATATTCTGTTTCTAAGCATTTATTTTCTTCAACTGCACTTAAGAAGAAAAATATATTCCATGCATTAAGAAGGGCCTGATGAAGTACTTGATATAATGCTTAGGCATTTATTTATCAAGGAGAACCAGCTGTTATGATACTACCAGGATAATTAAACACACCAACAATTTTTATTTTATAATGCAAACCTCTGGTGGCTCAATATTTGCAAACATTTCCATTAACTGTACAACCACTCAGCTGAATCTCATCCTGCTCATTTGAACAAACCAACAGTTTCTCTTGGACAATTTCCTCACATGAACGACTCGCTTCAGCTCCTTCCACGCCATTTCTCTTGTATTGAGGTCAAGACTTTCAATTGGCCATTGCTGAACATTAATGTAATTCTTATCAAGCCATTTTTTGGTTGAGCAACCTCAACATTTAGTGCCATTGTGTTGCCCTCTAACCCACTTTCTGCTCAATTCATAAACAAATTTACCGAGTCTTTTATTGATGGAGTAATATAAAAAGCATTACTCTATCAATAATAGAAGGCTGTCTTGGCCTAAATGCATAAAGTGAAAGATAAAAATTTTACTGATGAAGTCACCACAGTTGGAATAGTTTGCCAGCAGGACTAAAACACAGCAGCTGCAGGTTTTAGTTTTTTCTGTTCGTACTTGTATCAGTTTTACAATATTTTAGCAAATTCTTCTTTCAATGAATAATATGCTTATAAATTGATTTGAATTGTCCTTCCATTTCTCTGTGCATCTATCCATAATGGGTACATCGAAAAAAAAATTGAATATCGTGAAAAAGATTAGAAAGTAAAGTTTTTTGTTTTTTCAAGTACTAGTTTCTTATATAACGTACTTTTGTAAGCGAACTAATAATTTTTAACTAATATTAAGGGATTGTTGACTTAAAACGAGCTCCCATGTCTTGCTGAAATGTTAGCTGAAAATTTATTTTGTCTTGTTTCAAGTGTATTACCATATCTGTACTACAAACTAGACCAAAAACATTTGGTAACATTTTGTGTTTTTCCCTAGACTGAAATATTTCAAGTCTGTGTTTCATCTAATTTTGATGATTGTGGCTTACAGGTAATAAAAACTCAGTGTGTCTCAGAAATTTGGAGATTACTCTCAAAAATTTGAGAAAAAAAGCTTGAACTTTTCAGAGCTCCAAATAACTTTGTTAGTTTTACAACAACACAGGTGAGTAAATACAATAATACAGTAATCCAGTAAGGCCTGTAGGACACTTCACCATTCCCTTTTTTGTACTTCCAGAGGGAACTGATGAGGATTCAGTCCTCCTCTTTGATGTCTTCTCTCTGTTTGTGTTCGCTTTAGGATCCAGCGGATTTAAAGCGCGAGGGAAGATGTTTGAAGTCAAATCCACCTCCGGGAAGCTGCTGTTTTCCGCTGATGAGCAGGAGGTAGTGGTCGGCGCAGAGAGACTCCGAGTGATGGGTGAGTGGCCTTCGGAAGCGCCAGTCCAAAAGGATGCTGATTTTTGTCAGCTGGACGAAACATTTTCAAGATGTTGGTTTTCAGGGGATTTTTGGAGGACGTATCAAACCGGGGTGGATTAAATGCAAAGCGAAGATCGCATTAGCATCATAAGGAGAACGAAGTGAAGGCCTCAGATCTCATGTTCGACTTGACAACCTGCAAAGTGCGGATAGAGGAGGATTTTTTTTTAAGCTTTTCCTCAGAGGGAGGAAATTTAAGCAACGATAGCGAGGAGCTCATATTTCCAGCAGGACTCTGGGGGAGAGGAGGTGACATGTAGTCCTTTAGACAAACGAGTTTTGCGCTTATGACGGGAGATAAGAAGTGACAGAGCTGTTTTAACTGGACAGACTCTGAGCGACGGAGACGTGACAAGTGATTTCCTGTGTGAGCGGAGAGAGGTGCAGCGGGAACAGCAAGGAGGCGCAAACAAAGCATCTGCATACAATTAAAGCTGCAACAAAGACGGTCCCGCGGCGTGATGGGAAACGTAATCTGCCCGCAGGAGGTGACAGATTTAATGTCGGCTTTCTCTGTTTCGCAGGGCCGTGTCACAAGATTTCAGCATTAAATTAAATGGAAATTACGAAATTTGTTTGACAGCAAGGCTCAGCGTGAGGGTTATTACCAAGCCGCTGCTGAAATTACCATTTTCTGGTTCTGGAGGAAGAGGGGTAAATTTATGCAGCCGGGGACCTCAGGAGGTCAGATATTCGACCAGGGAAGCTGAATAGATGATATGCTAAGTGGATGGATTTGCTCAGCAATGAGTTCACAGCCGGAACAGCCATCCAGTGACTTCACAAAGTCAATGGAGATTTCCAGCAGCAAATTATTTCTTCTAAACTACCTGCATAATTTATTTCTCTGCAGACATTTAGATGCATCTTCACTGAGTTTTATTAAACAACTTGTTGCACATCTCACTCCAGGATGGAGTGATTATATAACAAGTCAAGTTTGTTTGTAGCACATTGCAGCAACAAGGTAGTTCAAAGTGCTTTACACCATAAAACATAATATAATAACCAATTATGAAGCAGCAATAAACATTATATTTTGCCAAATGTCATCATCGTAATCATCAAGACTGTAATTATATAACTGATAATCGAAGGCAGCGCTAAACAGGTGGGTTGTTTGTGGGTTGTTGTGGCCTTGATTTAAGTTTTCTGGAAGTTTGTTCCAGATTTGTGGTGCACAGAAGCTGAATGCTGCTTCTGCATGTTTGGTTCTGGTTCTGGAGATGCAGACCAGAACCAGAACCAGAAGACCTTAGAGATCTGGAAGATTGATACAAGAACAACAGACAACAGCATTAGTCAGCCAATAAGTTAATACTATTGTGGGTTTTTTTCTACACAGGTAAAACATTAAAACTACTCTATCTGGCCTTCACAGGTGTTAGGAACCACAACGAATACTTGAGACGCCAAATAAAATGTTAAAACTGCCTATTTCAATAATTCAAACATCAAATATACCTCAATATGCATTAATTCACACAGTGGAAAGAAAACCATCTTAGCACTACTGTTAGCTCTGCTACGTTAGTTCTGCACATTAGTTCTACTAAGTTGGTTCTGATTTGTTTTTTTCTAGACTTTTGTTCATCTTGTTTTGGTCGACTCATTGCTTGTTTTGACAGCTATTTCCTCTGTTTCTGGTTGCTGAGCAGTTGGAATGGTTAGTGCCCTTATTTTTTAACTGTTATGATGCGTAATCTTGGCAACGATGTATCTGTTTTATTACCATGAGCAGCTGAATAGCATTTCAAAAGCTCAACTAATACCTGAACTATGACCCCAAGGCCCCAAAGGAATTAAAAAGGAGGCTTTGTGGATGCAGAGACATTTCATTTTGAGCAAACCTTACAAAATTAGCAAAAAAGAGAATGCGAATTAGGTGTGCTTCCGTCTGCTGGTAATTTTGTCAACCAGGTAATTTTGTCAAATATTTACGTTATGCATGGCTTTAATAACAGAAGGTAGAGGTTGCAAATGAACTTTGATCACACACTTCAGAAAAATAGATAAATAGAGTCTTTGGATTTTTAACTTCGCTCTAATTCTGTGACTCTGGTAAGGCAGAGAACCACCAGTGGGTGGGAGAGTTTGCTACATCAGAACATATTCAAGAGATGTTTTCATCTCCCATTTGGCACATTAACTTTATCAGAAAAGCTAAAAACCACCTCAAGTGAGCATAAAAAAGTTTACATCAACCTTTTCCAATGCGATACTTCAAAAAGGAATAAAAAGCATAAAATAAAATAAAAACATTGATGAAAACACAGCTACAGTAGCTTTTTCTATGAGAAAATGAACCAGACATCTGTACTTGATCCCCCAGAGCCTGCTCTGATAATATGTGATGTTGCTAAACAAGAAAAGTGCATTTTTACTTTTTTCCACCAAAATGTAACTTGGGGTTTGTCTGCTGAAGATACATGGGACGGTGTAGCAGGAGACCGGAGAGAGCGTTAGCATGAAGAAATGGACGCAAGCATGAAAGAAACAAAAAGGAAAAAGCTGCTCACTGGGATCAAGTTAAATGCAAGGGGAGCCAGGTTCAAGATAATGTTTGGTTTTTAAAAGATCAACTCTGACTCACACTTTCCTAGTTATGACTGAAAATCTTCCTAGCATGTTGAAATTAGCTGGATTAATGTCAACTGGACTTTAGTTTCTGAAACTAAGCACAAATCCCAACATCTGTAACCATAGATTTCTCTAAACGTCTGGTCTGTTGAGGAAGTGATGGAGTTTTGTTGCGGTGCAGGATGACTGGACACACGAGGGTGTCACCTTGTATCCGCTGGGTCACTGTGACATCTGGACAAGCTGAACCAGAAACTGTTTCACCAGATGAGACGCAGACAGGGCAGCAGCTGCAGACAGAGCGCTACATGAAAATGTCTTTCGTTTAGAGACTTGTCAACTCGTTTAGAGTTGACAATAGCAGTTGTCATGTAGCTGCTGTTCACTGCAGTTTAATGAGCGGAAGAAGCTAAAACTACAGAAAGAGATGATGCAATGAGGGTCAATCAGGTTGATATCTGGACTTTGACTGGGCCACTCTTGATTCTGGTTCCTTTCCAGTAATTCTGTCATAGATTAGTGTTTGCTGTCAGACACATCATATTTGACACGTTTCACTGTGAATAATCACACTGCTGCTGCAGCATCTTCAGTAGGTCTTTGACTTTGGTTCTTGGGTTGACTTGCATGTTTCAAGACACAGGTATTCCTCCAATTAACTCAAAAGCATCAGTTAACCTATCAGAAGTTTCCAAAGCCATGACATCATCATCTGGACATTGTCAAATTGTTTAAAGAGGCAGGGATCTTTCTGTAAACTCCTGACTTTGAAGACAATAATAAATTAATCTCTAACGTGTTCTATATCTCAGACCCCATACTGTAAATTTTTAAGCAATTTTTAAAATCTTGCTGCAAATATCTTTCAACCAAATGTTTGTATTTCCAGTAAAAAAAAAACTCAATACAGTTTCCTAGAAAAACTCAAATAGTTTTCTGTTCCAATGTTGAATAAATAAGTTGGGATCAGACAGATTATTATTTATCATGTAATCACAGCTCTTTATTAGACTGATGTCAAGTTAACCCTGTGATATGTTTTACTGGCTGTCCACAGAAGCACTTTGGTGAATAAATCAAATAATGTGAAGGACATAAAAAAATAAGGTTTGTCTAAATTTGTTGTAAGGAAATCCTTTAAGTGCTGTGAGGAAGAGCTGAGTTAACCATCTCTTGTTTCTTCTGTGATGTTCTTTGTTTTGCACAGCAGGATGTTTTGTGAAGGAGCTTAAAACGCCCGCAGTGAGGATAATTAAATTAAATCAAGTTTATTCATGAAGCACGTTTCAAACAACCAGGGAACGAAAACACAAGATAAACTGATTAAAACCATGCAAATCAGAAACATCAGACTGTTAATATAATGTAACAACTCCAAATATACAATGCTGCAAAAAGTATTCACACCCTTTATCTATATTATTACATTATTCTTCACAAACTGTAAAAATGTTGGAGATAGAAACTTTTATTGGGATCTGATGTTTTAATATGAATCTTTAAAAATCCAGTGCAAGTATTTGTCTTTTAGATTCCTCCTGGGCATAACTTAATCTCTGTATGAATCCAGCTGTTCTCTGAAGGCTGCACTGGTTTATTTGTGATGATTAGTGAGCAAACAACATGATGAAAATCAAAGAACAGCAGACAGGTCAGGGATAGATCATAAAATAATATTCCAAGCTTTGAACATCTCAAAAATGTAATCCATCATCTCAAACCTGAAGATGATGGATGAAATGTAAACCAACCAAAATGTGGACGTCCACCCAAACTGACAAACAAGGAGAGCATCAATCAGACGATGCTTAGTCTTTGAACTGAAGGCAGTTTGATTGTTGAACATTTAGTCAACTATGGCTTAAACTAAACTAGGGCTGCTCAAGTCCAGTCCTGAAAAGGCAATTTTTTTTGTGATTCTGCATCTACAAGTTGCATGATAGTATCTCTCCTTGACTAGCCACGTTTGCTATCATGTCCAACATTACTGAAGTTAACAGAGTGTAAAAATCAATAAAAATTAGACCCAGTATCTCTGACACTCACCTCCATGTAAGCCATTACTCGTCCACCTCATCTACATTCATCGCCACCTTTCCAGCCTGACAGAGTCACAGTTCATTACTGTCAGACCCCTCGCTGAAGGGATCCGCTCTGCAGACGGCAGCGCAGATGGGAGACAACAGGACCGGTGGCGTTCTGAGCCGGGTCATGTAAAGGTGCACCGTTTGTTGCAGTATTTATTTCAAAGTCAAAACAGTGTGTCATTCCACTGTCTCGGGAACTTCTATATGTATAAAGCCCTGCAAGAGAGAAAGGAAAACAAATTTATCTGTTTGGAGAAACTCAAACTGGCTCAAGGTTTCATTTCTAACATCATTCTGGAAAAGCATTTAGAGGGAAACTTATTTTCTAGTTTTCTAAAATGTTCTCGGTGTCATCCAGCCATAATTACAAAAAATGGAGGATTGAAATGTTAATGGTCTAAATCTCCTTTTTTGAGCGCTTATGTAGAGCAGTGTTTTTGTTTTTTGAAGAGTTACTTTGATACAGTTTAGAATTTTCTCACAATAGCTGCGCTTCCATTAGTAATGTGCACAAAACTTTGGTGATCTTCTGTTACCACGTTTCCATTAATAGACACTTAAAATCAGGGGCCTAACATTGTTCCTGCAATAAGTCGTTTAACATCATTCTCCTAGCACTTCCTGTTATCTTCTTTGTGTTTTTTGCCAGTAGTAACACCCGGTTGTTGAATGCGACTCATGTGATGCGAATAAAGTGTTTCCAATGAAATACATTACCTTCCACACAGCTGAAAAACCACCTCACCCTAGTGCAAAAACTTTTTATTGAAAAGCGTGACTTTTTTTTCAAAATTGCTGTTTCCATTGAGCAAATTTATTTTCGGAATTCCAATTTGCACAATGTTTCAGTAGAGGGTATTATAAATTTACCAGATCTGATGAATTCCGATATAAAAGCAGCAGCAGAAAAGCTGTCCCACTCCTTTATTGTCCTCTTTAACACATGAAAGAACGGAGACATCTAATAAAGCTGTCACATGTCATTACAGAGCCCATTGTTCCCTTCCCCTCCAATAAAACATATAATCATCCTCTCCGTATATCTTTAATTGGCCCAACTGAGGTCATTGGAAATCCATGAGGCTGCTGTCAGTGGCTGCTGGAGCTATTTGCAGTGCAGTCAGATCCACTAACAGACTCCCAGCAGGACGGAGACGCTGGTGAACCAACATGTAGGGATAACAATGAATAATTCCTGAAATATCTTCTCTGGGTTGTTTCTGAAAAGTCTGGCTGCAGACTGTTTGGTTTTAATCTATGGCGTCAACAGTAAGTGTTTCTGTTATGGGCAACGTGGGCAGCTGCCCAGGGCGGCTTGGCGTCTACAGCGGCATGAGCTTTGTTGTTTGGGTTTAGCTGCATAACGATGACATACTGGGTTTTCAGCAAAAAATACTACATTTTTGGAGGTTGAAATTCTTATAAAGCTAAACTACAACATATTTGGGCGTACTGTGCTTATTCTACAAGCCGCGTGTATCGATTGTCTACATTTCTTGTGACAAATTCCTTCATTTCCCACAATCTGAATGGATATTTGCAAGCTTGATGAGCTAGTTGGGGCCCTAGGCCTTAAAACTATAACTACTTATTTCAATAAATTGGAAATGTAACATGAACTGTGTTAAGTAGCCGTTAACTGGAAGAGGTGTTGCTTGGTCTCCTATTCTGAATATTTCACAAATTGGAAATATGCAGGCCCGTTTGTTTTTATTTTATTTATTACCTGTTTGCTATGTCAGCATTACAGCCACTTAATCACTTCACATTAACTGGGAAAGTTATGTTAGCCTGCTATATAAATATCATATATACACTTTTGACAGTGTCAATGCAACCACACAACCTTTTTTCTCTGATTGATGCCCCATAAACCTGTACTGCAGCACATTTCCATATTTTTCAAATGAGATATTAAAAGAAATTGTGCCTGTGCTGGCTAATAGAAATTGAAATGATGTGTCATGATTGGTTTAAAAAGCAGCGGAGGGGGCACCTAACACGCCTCTGGGTGTCAAAGCTCAGACCATCATGTGTCACATGATGGTTCAAAAACTACCTAATTAAAGGTATGTTTACCTTGTGTTTTCCACCATAGTTACCTACCTAACAATGCAAGACATAATTATCAACCTAAAACAGTCTATGTATGTAAAGAAATATAATTTTAAACCTTTTCTAAATGCATGTTTGGTTTTATAGGTGACCTATTATGCTACCTTAAACTGGTTAGGATAGGTCTGTGGGCGATACAAAGCATACATGTTGACTGGCTTCATGCAGCGGGACAGAGTGAGAACAGTCACGGTGCACTCCGTGTTCTTGGTCACTTCTTGCTTGTTGCTCCTTGGTCAGTGTTCATATTTGAGCATTGTTTACTGTTAGAGCATTGTCTTATTTTCTATGTTTAATGGTCCAGTCAGTGCTGGTTTCTGACATGGGCGATATGGGTAAACGCCCAGTGCGTTATCTTTTTAGGGATGGCATGAGACCTCCAGATTATGGCACAGAGATGGGAGCAAAGCAGAATAAAGAGTTTGAGTTGATAATGATATTGATTACATTTATTTCATAGAATCACAAATCTAAAATCTAGATCTCAGAGAGTAAACACAATAAAAACATACTTTATCTGCAGCATTGTTCTTTAAAACGATATATTACTGATCATTTAAAAATAAATATAATAGGAACACTTAATGATATTGTATTAGCCATTAGGTGATACATTCAGCAAACACTTTTACTTTTAATACTTCAAGTAATTTTAAAAGCCAGTGCTTTTGTACTTTTACTCAAGTAAAAAATGTTAATGTGGTACTTTTACTAGAGTTCATTTTTGCCTGTTTATTTGTACTTTTATTGAAGTACATTGTTTAAGTACCTTATCCACCACTGGTAGAGATACACATTTAAAATGTGCATTTTACATAACAAGTCCCTTTTAAAGTCCTAAAATTGTAAAATAAAATAAAAAAATAAAAAAAACACCTTGAACCAGTCACAACCCGTGCATTTTTATTCTGCTACAGCTGCTGCCAAATCTGTTTCCAACGAGTTAAATAAAACTGCGGTGCAGCAGAGGTTTTTGAGTCACTGGGTCAGCCGATATTCCCTCAACAAATTTTCCTGCGAGCTGCATCCCGCTCGGTCCCGCCTCGAATCAGACTCCAACTCCGGAATAAGCACTGCTCACTGAGGCGGTGCGGGCCTCTGGTTTTCCCCTCAGAGCATAGAGAGGGAACTGCAGCGCAGCCGACTGTACTGATAAATACAGTACACAGCTCGGAGCTCGGAGCTCGGAACTCGGAGCGTGGAGCTCAGAGCGCGGAGCAGGAGCGGCCAGAGGTGCTTACATTTTACGGGCAGTGAGCAAAGACAAGAGTCGGCTTAGCAGCGAGGATTACAGTCATGTTAACATCCCAGATTCACAGGAAAGAAGGCGGGCAGGCAGCTCGGTAGGAAATAAATAATTTTTTTTTTTAATTATCTGATTAAATGGAGTTTAGTGAGAATAAAAAAATGTAGATTACCAACTCTTTTCCTGTTTACACTCGAATAAATGTTGGAGCACCATGAGAATGTTCCAACATTTTACAAATCCTCATTTTCTGCATCAAGCTTTCAGTTTAGATTTTCTGAACATATTCTCCGTTAGACGGAGGCCTAGGCTTTGACTAGACCATTCTAGAACATCTTTCTTGTCTTCTTCAAACCATTTATGTGTAGTTTTACACAGAAATTGTTCAAATTCTGTAAAGAGAAAAAAATATCCTGTGACTCACCTATTGCTATCGGATTATTAATCGGATAATGCAAAAAAAAAAAAAAATCAATAGATCGGCCCTACACTGAAAAAACAAAAACCTTATAACCAAGTATTAGTTCCACCGGCAGATTATTTAACTTATAACAAGATATTTTTCCCATGTTCTAAGTTAAATAATCTGCCAGTGGAACTGGTACATTTTTATCAATATTATGGAATTATTTACGTGAAACCAGCACCTATATACAACTGAAAAGTTACTTGTAATATAGATTTGTCTTAATTCAAATGTGCATTTTGCATAACAGTAGGACATTTGCACCAGAAACTAAAAGTACTTGGTAAGATTCTGTGTTTTTGCAGTGTGCTCTGTATTGATGTTGAGCCAAAAGTTCTGAGCTTTTCACATGTTCATATTGGAAGGTTTTTACTTTGTGTTTTGTTTTTTTCACTGCAGATACATTTTTGGTCCAAATGATCAAGTGTACACTACAGGATTGCCTTATTGCATTTCAGGCAGTAAAGTTTTACTTAAAAACTTAATTGAATCATTTGCATCTTTTAGTAGATTTCTAGTATTGTACAAAAAGGCTCAAATGGTTTAATGAATGTGAATCTTCCTATTTTTTATCCAATTAATCAATTATTCATCATCTGATTAACCGTCAGAATAATCCATAGAATGATCAATTACTAAAATAATCGTTAGTTGCAGCCCTAGTTTTCAGGGTTGTTTTTGGTCATTTGTTTCTCAATAAAAGCTTTGTTGATTGATTGATCTGAAAAAGCAACAAAGGGTAAAACATCCAAAGGGGGTAGATATTTTTCATAGGTGTGAAATCACAAAGCCTTCAGAAGGAAGTTAATTGTGCCGTGAGGAGAAATATGTTTCTGAACCAGGAGTAAACAGAGAAAACCCGTCCCTCCGGTATTCCCTCTGGGTTTGGAGGACTCGTAATTCCCCACCTTCTGTTGTTTTCTAGTCGTCGAGAGCGTCTCCATTCTTCTCTTCCTTCATCTCACACCTGCATGGGCTCTCTCCCACTGACACAAAGCAAAACACACATGATGGTAATGAAGACTCGCCAAATTGATCTGGAGGGCCCCAGAAAATAACAACACTGCCTGATTTTCTTTCCCTTTTTTGTTGTAATTATAATCAAACTCCTTTCATTACCTTCAATTATGTGGCTCTGAAGTCTGGCAGAAAATGTATTCAGGCTCTGATAATAGAGCAGGGCCGGCTGCAGGGGGAAGAGCCAAGGTGAGAAGAGGGGGGGAGGTAATTGGAAGAGTGTTTTTACTCCCACCGTATGGTACGTGTTATCAGCCATCCCTGAGCTTTGATGCACTCGCTAAGTAATCACCGCTCCACATTACGGAGCTCATTCTCTTTCATGTTCTGCAAAAGCAAATGAAAGATCCTCGTGTGATCACAGAGAGGATTTCATCCAAATACAAGACTTCTTCGTCTGAGATCAGTCAGAACGGAAACCAAAGATCAGTGGTTTTTATGCTCAGATGAGAAAACAGGAAGTTATGTATGCAAAACAAACAAGTTGTTTAGTCAGTGGTGTCAGGAAGTAAGTATTTATGTGTTAGAAACTCTGAATGAGCAGAACATGACTGGTTTAGGGTTAGGGTTAGGGTTAGAGTAATAATGAAATTCTTCTTAGGATAAGCTGCTGGATGTTTCCACCAATAATGCCTAAATCAACCCGGACGATGCTTAGTGCATTTCTTCTCTCCACCAAGTCTCTGTTCCAAAAATATAACTATTTTCCAACTAATGACACTTGAAGGTCCTCCAATGAGAGAACCTATGAATAAGATCACAAAACATGTTCTTTAGTTATCTTTAATTTATTTTCTTATTTATTCTTTGTTCTGGTATGGTTTTTGTTTCTCCCTCTCTTTCCCACTTCTACCCAAAATATCTGTGTGACCCTAGATCAATTAAAACAAGCAATATTAAAGAAAGGGAAAATATTAATAATGAAAACCAGAAAAAAAGAAATCCTAACCCACAGCTTGGTTATGTTCCGGTTTGTCTTTGTCCTAATTGTATCCATTTTAATGTATACCTTCTTTTTTATTTATTGTTTGTTCTCTTATCTAATTGGTTATTTGTTATTTTATAGATCAGTATCTCTGTTAGTCTGTTTTGTATGAAAGAAAAAGTGAAACTCCTGTGTTAATACACACAAAAGAAATTTTATTACTGAATTTAACTTCAACTTCCCATTGAGAACAGCAACTAAAACAAATCAGTTTTAGCCAAGTGCTAAAGGAGAACTGATGAGTTTTTAAGGGTATTTTCACTCTTGATGTTCCGGTAAACTCACTTTGACTGAGGACCAAAACTGCAACCTGTTAAATTTTCAGTTGCTGCAGTTTGCTTTCACACTGCACCGTGTTCAAACCAACCAAACCCTTTAGAAAACCTGTTCACACCCTCTCTTGTGGTGGCCCTGCACCAAGAACCACTGAGAGAAACGACACAAAAACTAATCAACTGCCTTTTCAGAAAATGTAAACAGAAATGGAGTCCCGTCAGATTCGAACTGTTTTAGGATTTCTCTTTTGTTGTTGGCAAAAAGGCCTTGAGTCATTTTTACTGCGAGTGCTACATATGTGAATACCCTGCGCTGTAGTCCACTTCTGGTTCCGGTCTCTGGTTCTCTTGGTGTTCACATATGCATTTGAGCTGCACCAGAGTTCATTGCAACCAAACTGAGACGCAGGTTTTTAAGCGGACCAGAGTTCACCTTTTGGTTTCCATCAGAGGTTGATTACGCATTCATACCTCCATAAACGAACCAGAATATCTAGAGACATGAACTATACAGGACTGGCGTGAATGAATCCTTGATCAACATGTGATGAAAGAAAATCTTAAAATGTGTTCTGTAACTTTTTTATTTAGTCTCAAAACAACTCAGAAGTTTCTAAGCAAGTTTAAGGGGATGAATATTTCAGGTCCTGTTTACGCCCGCTCCTCTCAACTTTAGCATTAAATAAATTTCTCCCTTGCTGTTGATGTGACGTCTCATCACTGCAGCTGTTTTAGCTGAAATGTGTCAACATCTGCCCGTCCCGCGCAGGATTCTTTACAAACCCATCTGAGGACATTCAGGGTTTCAGTTCGCAGATGGATGAAAACAATTCCTTCCTCTTTTACTGACTTGCTGTATCACGTAAGAATCCGAAGTGAGAAAGTGAAACAGAAAAAAAGCTCATTAAATATTAATTTATGCATTCTGGAAGAGAAAGAAAGAGATGCTGAAAGAGATGCTTCTTTAAAAGGGTCCAAATAAATTTTTTAGAAGTGATTTTATAAACTACTTTAAAGCGCAGAGTGGATATTCTTAAGAACAAATAATCAAATTTAATTTTTTGGTTAAGTTTTAAGTTTTGTCATTGTAGTTACCTATAGAGGATATTAACTATAAATTCAGTTTGATTAATTTACAAAAGTGTGGGTAGATATTTGTCCCCCTATACATTTCTTCTGTTTTTAGAGTGACTAACCTCATTTTTTAGTTTAGTTTCACTTTCCTCTCCATGGCTGCATTACTGCCACAACACTTAAAGCAAGAAAATCACTTAAACATAACCCGTCTAACAGCTTGACAAAGGCTAAAGTATCTAAGTATTTTTTATCTTGTTTTTAATGCAAATATCTTAATACACTTGGGAAAAAAAGTTAACTTACAAGTAACTTTTCAAGAAGAAATGGGAGCTTATTTTAAGTGAATCAATTAATATTGATGAAAAAGTACTATATCCAGTAAGAGGTCTTGTAAATAGCAAAACCATCAATTAATGACAACATGCTATCATTTTTTTGTTGCCTCCAGGTTTTCACTTATATCACTGCCTCATGCAGAATCATTATTATCGTTACCGTCTGCATTCAGATGGACCTGAAACTGTGGAACTCCAGCGCAAACTCAGCAGAAAAGTTTTCTTGCTGCACAAAGAAGCCAGAAAGTCGTCATTAAAGCAAATGATCCGTGAATCAGATTAGGAAAATATCTTCCAGAATGAATGTGAGATCTGGTTGTTTTGGCACCATTACCCAGCTGGACTTCTTCTTTCTGTTGTTAATGAAGCAACTTTGACCTTTGGCCCTTTCTCAGCTAGCAGCTGAGGGTCACAACCTGAGAAGCATTGGAGGACCGCTGCCCGCTGCACTCTGGCTGCGGGAGCTCTGACCCTCTCTGTAATGAGGCCGGCCTGTTTGTTGTTGATGGTTTCCTTCTCGGCTGCTCAGAAGAACTTGGCTTTATTCTGTGTCTGTTTTTGCCCTGTGGACCTCCAGCAGGCGTTGAGTCAGCCTTTTTGGCTCCAGGTTGGCCTGAAAGTGAAATGTTTACCCACAGAAAAGTGCTTTTTCTCTCGGATTAGTTGAAAGGGTTTTAATGCTTTTCTTTTCAATGTGAGGAATGACTGCAGGGGAGGCACAGTCTAAAGATGAAACAATAAAAAAATATAATCGCTTATATAAATCAAATCAAGACACCTGAAAGCCTCTTTGTCTTTTCAATCCTTTATTGTTTGAGTTTTGATTTTCATGAGCATATTTTTTTACTCTTCTATTATTTCCTACTACTGTACATGCAAGTCTGGCTTCCTACTGGCTATCTGAGGTATTGCATGTTTGGGAAATTAATGGGCATTTGTAATAATTTTGGCAAATTTTTGTTTTCACTTGTGTTCAGGATTGTTTTATTCATCAATATGGGTTAAATCAAGGATTATGAAAATAAAAAAAATAAAAAGGCGTAAGAAAAAAATGTTCACAAGTCAGCAGACAGTTTATAAAGTGAAAATGTGTTATAGCATGTTGCCTTAATGCAGCTGCTTGAAGAACTTGTTTGTACTTAATTCTGAGTGGTTCAAAAACAATTTATAACTGCAAAAAGTGCTTGTATTGATGTGAAATATTTATTGGGTGCTTATTATTTATATTTTGGGTTTTTGAGGTCTGTTATGTATTTATCGCAGCAGTAAAGCTGCAAATACATCACTTATATTTCAGCTTTATATTTTTGAATCCTCTCCAGTGAAGTTATTCACTATTGCATATTGAATACTATTGCATTAAAGTCCAATTTATGGCAGTGACTGACAGCAACTCTGACAACATGATATACCCGATCCTGGTAATGGATACAAAATGAAACCTCTTTTCCTATCTTTAATTTGCCACCTCAGGAAATACCCCCACCCCCCACACACAAAACTTTCTGGATGATCTTTATGTTTCATCAGATCTCCCCCAGTCTGGATCGTATATCCACCCTGACGGCTTCAGGCTGCTCCTCCTTTTACTCCCAGCTCTCCCTCCTCCAGAGTGGACATCGTTAAGCTGTAATAAGACCATAAAAGGCACTTGAGAGTTACTGCAGGGGACTGCGTCACAGCACAGAATATATTTAAAGCCAGACTAAGACAGACACATTTTATGGTGCTATCTGGAGTGCATGAGAAAAGTGCTACCCAGTGTAGTAACTGCTTACTTGTGAGATTGTGTTTGGGCTCTGATCAATAGATCAATAAAAGAGAACAAAATGCACACATGGGTTTGCTGCATGGTGCAAACCTCTGGCTTGTTCCAGCTGACAGCAGCTCACTGTAGAACTGACTCTATCTCCATCTGATGGAAAAATGGTTCCTGCACAGATGCATACCTGACACCAGGCTGTCTGCGGGGTGTGAGGACATCTCCCACAGCTTTGTTCCAGGACCAGCCTGAGCTCCAGCAGTCAGGAAGCCAGATTAGACGGTAATCATAGTGGAGGAAATAAGGTGCCCCTCTGCTCCCAGGTTCTGCAGTTGACTCCATCTCCAGCGACAAAGCCAAAGTCCTGGTCAGGGCGTCTGCAGCGATCACAGCTGGGCCGGTTTGTTTTGCAAAGGCGGTTAGATGTCAGTGACAGGCAGCGTTTGTTCTATAGGCAGCTCAGGAGTGTTATGTGCTCTGATTTTATCCTCCTCGACACATAACAGGCCATCTGTGTGAGCGAGGAGGCGAGCGCGCTGGCTGTAATGTTCTCATAACATCTTGTGTGGAAGCATAACCGACAGCCATGATGCAGTTCTTTCATCAGTGATGGCTGAGTTTGCTCTAAGGTGACTTTGGAAGAATGGAGTTGGGGCAGTTAAATGATCTCTTTGAAAAGTTTTAAGTTTTGTTCCTCCATAGAAGAACTTCTTTAATCTAATATCTTTGATTGTTCCTACAAGCGACATTAAAGGAGCAGCGAAACAAAGTACATTATGTGAGACGTCAATGCAATGCAAGTTACAAGTGAAAGTGACTTTGTGTTTGTCTTTTGCATAAGGTTTATAAAAGCTGTAGAAGACTGGGAAAAAATTTATAAACAAAAAATATATTTTACAGAACCCTATATGATACCTGAAAATGGATTCAGATTCAGGAAAATATTTCTGATCATCAAACAGACTTTATCATCAAACTAATACAATCAGTGTAAAATTTGGGTGTAAATAAGTCTTCCAAACGGACAATGACACCAAGGATGTAACCAAAGTGCTTATCGAGTGTTTTGTCAGTGTTTTGGAGAGGCCATCACGTAACTCTGATCCCAGTTCTAGTTCTAAACATCATAGAAGGGAAGATCTGGCGTAGCACATTCTGTCTTCGTATGCTCCATCAGATATTGCTTATCATTTCTAATAATTTAATCTCTTATTGAGTAAAACACACATTTTTATTTTTACATTGTGCATTACTAATGCTGTCCACTTTAGAATTAAAATGAGTGAAGCTGAGCAGAGTCTTAATTCAGAGCCCCACTCCCACCTCGTGTTGGATTCAAACAGCTGCTGAGGTGCTGATTAATGCCTTCACAAGAAAGCAAACACGAGTCGCTCCACCCACACATCCTGCTCTAATTGTCAGGATGGATCTTTTTGTTTGTTGTGTAAATACTGTGCCACTTGTCAGTTGTCCGGGCGCTGCCCTCATTTGTGTTTGTGTCTGCCATATGGCTTTCTGTCATCATCAGGATAACAGAAGCTGATTGAATGGAAGGGATGCACAGTGAGAGCTTCTACCATCAACATACAGGGAAAGTTTAACTGCAACAATTAGACATACTGGCGAAAGAAATGTGGTTCTAATTTACTGAATCTTACTGAAGTTTTGTTTTATTCTGATGAAACCAGTATTGTGTAGAATGTCAGAACAGGGTGTCTGTGCATCCTTACATTTTTTTCTTTTCTTTTTTTAAGTAAGTTGACCTTAAAAATGTTAATCACAGGTTTTAAAGTTTGGTGTGTTAGGAACTACAGACATGGTGAAATGTTTTGGAAATTTTATAACTGATTTAACCCAACCACTGTTACTCATAAGATTAGTGTAGCCATTTGAAATAAAGCTTACTGGAAATTTCAAAATAAAAGCCAAAATTTTCCTCTCAGGGATATTTAGCCTTTACTCTCTTTTTCTCTCAGGTTATTGAACTGCCTTGCTGTGAATTAACATTAGCATTTCACTGCCCCCCATTAGCATTAGCCTTTTCCCTAAGAAAAACTTTTAGGTATTGTTCTTATTTATTAGCCACTCTTAGTATGGAGTAAGTCAATGTAAGACAGCATGGCAGTGATGCCCCTCATGCTACTGACAGCATTTATGCTAATGTTAGCAATTTGGCTCATTTTAACGTGTACACTAATTTCAACATACTGAATGGCATAAGTCCATGTTACTCAACATGCTTGTGATTCTCCACATGCTATTGAGTACATCACAGCTTACTTTAGCATTGATGCTTTATTACTTTAGCAATGTAGAATTAAATCGCTGTTCCAACCGACGGGCACACTTTGGCACATTTCTTCTGAAATTTTCTAGTTTACCAATATCATATATATTTCACTGCTCTTTCAACACCTTGAAAAAAGAAGACCTCTCCCCCTCTAGAGACAAATGGCAACAAGATGGTAATAAATATCTGTTTTAAATATCAGCACCATTTTATCAGACCGATGCCATATATAAAAAATGACTTAATATTGGCTAGTAGTGATACATTGTGCATCCTTACACAACATGTATTTTTTGTGATTGGTAGGGGAAGAACAGTCAGGAGTTTGGAGTTATACTTTTCTTGAAATTCTCGTCTCTACCACCATTTTACCTCATTATTCAAGTCTGGTACCAGCATCAAGTTGATGTCTTCTACTGCCAGGGGCTAAAGAAAAAGAAAACATATATTCTGACATCGTACCAAGAACAAAATGGTCTGCAGTGATTAACTAAAGATACTCTGTAAAGTTATACAGAGATGTTCCATGAGCAGATTGAATTGCTCCCCTGACCCAAAAAAGCATTAATACCCAAGACTCTCTATGATTTGTTGTCAAACATTGAGAGTTGATGTGATTCCACATTTTACCTCTTTAAAAATCTCAGTGTCCTCAGCCAATAACCACTGAGTTCTCCTTTCAGTGGAGATGGAGGGATTTTAATTGTCTGTTGGCGCTGCAGGCGGCCCGTCACCCCTCTTGTTAAATCTGTCCCGTGGCTCGTTTTGTTCCGTTTGGCACCGACTCTCCTCCAGCTCACTTTGACCTGCTGTAATGAGACGGCGCACGGCTAAATATATTTCCCGATAATGTGCAATCTCACTGTCCTGTTGCGAGGCTAATGTCCTCCTCTCCCCCCTTTCCTGACCCTGTCCAGGGTCCTCGTCTTCACCTTCATCCTCTCTCGCGTTGGATCCTCTTTGGATTTATACGATGGGTTCATTAAGAGAAAATTAACTCAGAAAAGAGAAGTAGACTAGAAGGAGAAACAGCCAAATTTAGAGGAATAAGAGTCAACATGTTGACATTAAATAGATAAAGGAGACATTAGATGAAACAGAAAAACAGATAAAAAGAAGGAAGAAGCAGAATGTGGAGGATGGTTTAATTAAATTTTGGTGGACTGCAAAGAAAATATGTAACTTTAATAAAAAATATGTTTTTACATATTTGTTAAAAATGTCACTATGTCATGACAGTTTGTGATGAAACAGATCATTTGATTTTCTGTTTGTGCTGACATGTTGTAAATGTGCAGACGCGGTCTTAATTAAACTCTTACAGATGAAGCTTTCAAGAAGCGTAACGGATCATGATCTACAGCAACACCGTCTGTATAAATCACACAGATATGTAACGTGTGAAGCCATGTGCATTTTGTCTTCTACAGTAAACAGGTTTGATTATTTATTGTTTTTCCTTTTACTCATGAATAACTTTAGATAGTTTTTTTTTGTAATTTTCTAAGTCTGCCTGGAATGTGAATCACAGATTAGAGCATCAGTTTAATTAGGCAAAGTGCTCATGAATTAGGCTGCACAGATGGAAGAAAATGATATTTTTTGGATTTTCTTGAGTTTCTGTGTAAATCTTTCTAAAACCAAATGAAAGTTGATGTCACGAATAAATGGGTCATAATTTAATCTGTTAGAAAATAGAGGAAACAATAACTGACTGCACCAAACCCAAAGTGCAAGGTTTGAGCCATATTTTGTGGTACTGTTGTGATATCGATAAAGATTATGATAAAAATAAATAAATAAATAAAAGCAATTATTTTTTTAGGTAGCTGTATGACTGTGACTGCATAATACAGCATTCTGAGCACCACATGCACAAATATAGTTTTTCATAAATGGATGCCATTTATGAAAATCACACTTTTTTTAAAAAGTGTGAATTATATTACTGACCTGCACATAGTAACTGCCTTTACTCATATTTTCAAATTTACTGATATTTATTTATGCTCTCATGGAACCAACAGTGGAGAAAATTGCAAAACTAACATTTCTGATATTGTGAGAATAGGTTTTTGTTATTTACCATAAATAACTTAAATTTATTGTGACAGTAAAACAAAGATAATCATGATAAGAAACAATACATTCATTTATACCTGCAGAATATTTGTTTAATAAATCCAAAATAAGCTAAATTCAGTCAAGTGAATAGTTCTCAGATCATTTGTGTGGCTATTTAGAAATGTGGTCAACAATAAAATCAGAGTTAGTGTTCCTGTTGGTATATTTTTGTACCAGTACAGATTTATCAACTTGTGTTTATAAATCCTGCTTGAAATTACTTTTCTTGTTCAACTTTATAATTAGAACAGTTTCTTTTTCTTTATAAAAAAAATCCCAGACCTTCAGCACAATACAACAAATTATATATATTCACACTTTCCAAGCATCAACTCCCTGTTCACCTCCCCAAACAGGTGAGCGATATCAGCGACTAAAAGCGAAATTATTCCACCGAGTCCATCCTCATAAGCTGAATTTTCCTGTCCCATGCTTCCTAAACTCCTGGTTGATTTCTGGAATGGATGATAGGAAGAGAGAGAGGTGTGGGATAGAAGTTAGAAACATTCAGATAGGGTAAAAAATATATATATTGAACGAAACAAATTGAAATCTGAGGACTGAAGTAAGCAGTCTAGACGTCTGAATATAAATGAGAAAATGATGTAGAAAGAAGCAAAACTGAAGAAATAAAGATGGGAGCAGAGGAAAGAAAAGGGCAGATAAAAAATATTAGAGAAATAAAGACTGAAAACTGATAAAAGATTGAAATGAGCTAATAATTGTAAAGACAAAAATGTTAACAAAAAGGGACATGAGCAGACAGCCATAGTTTGTAGGAGGAACATTTCAAATGTTTCAAATATTACAAGTGTTGTAGAGTGTAAGGATTCTGGCAGACAGGCAAATATTGAAAATGATTTCAATACAGAAAAAAATGTTATAGCTGAAATAAATATGTTAAAGCCTGCACAAGGAAGGAAAGCATCAAAGGTTATTTCTAAAGAAACTGGGGAATTAGTGTTGTATCCAGACATATTAACTGAAAGTTGAGTGGAAGGAAAAAGTGTTGTGGAAAAAAAAGGCACAAGCAACAAGTATAATTGCAGCCTTTTTATTGTTTTGGAAATTACTTTTTTATATTGGGTTGAATAACGTTTCTTGTCTTTAACAAATAAAATAATTTGAAAACTGCCTTTTGTATTTACTCAGGTTATTTTGTCAGATACTAACATTTTAAATGTGATGAAAGTAGCAAAAACAGAAGAAATATTTGTGTAGTGTGTGTAAAACTCACATTTCTCTACGTATTCTTTGAGAATATTAATGTTTCTTTGTCTCAGAGGAGTGGCAAAGTTTGCTCTTACCTCAGGCTGGCTGGGCCTGCATGCATGCACAACATGGAAAGCAAAAAAATTAAATGGAGCTATGAATAAATTTTGATCAAAAACAGACAGGATGAGAAGAAATTTATCTAAAAAATCCCAAACATTTAGAGGAAAGAATTTACAGAAAGGGCACAAAAGAGCAAAAGTAGACACAAAACGTGAAGATGGGAAACAAAGACTAAGAAGGAAATTGAAGAAGATTCCAAAATAAAGAAAAAAAGACTGAAAAAAGTAACAGAGATGAGATGTTGAAACAGGAGGGTGTGAACTAAGGCAGTGTGAAGATAAAGGGAGAAAAAGGAAAATCAAATGGAAGTACGTCATCAAATAAAGAACTGAGTATGAGAACGGATCAAACGCTGGTGAAGTAGGTCAGGAAGAACCAGACTGAACAAGAGAAAAGATAAATAGTGAGAAAAACAGACATGACTGAGGTTACATTTGTAGAAATAAAAACATTGTAATATTCTCGCTGCGGGTTGTTGAAATAAAACCATGTGTAGGCTTTTATCGATTCCCCCGTGTAGTTTGTTCATGTTTACAAGACAAACAGGGACGGGGGAGGAGGCAAACTGAAGTGGTAAAGAACGAGTGCGGCAGAGTGTAAATGTGAGGTGGGTCGGTATTGATCCAAGTCTGCCGCTCATACATCGACTGACCAGGAGATCAGGAGATGAGGACTGATTACATGGCAGTTAAAAAGAACATGAAAGGAAAGTCTGGTGAGACAGGTTCACATCCCATCCCACCCCCACACCCACAACTCCTTTTAAGAAAATAACCTGATGAATATGATGCTGGATTTAGCACCATAAGTTGAAAAGGTACAAGTCACAAAGATGGAGATCAGAAGAGATGCCTATACATTGCATATACCCCACATAAGTGACTATTGCTGTACATCACTATCTATCACCTCAATCCAAATCCATCCAACTCTGCTCCAATATTAAAATAATGTTACTTTAGGAAATTCCATTGTATTGGTCCTTTTGGTGCTCCTTTGTTGTCCTTATTCAGAATAAGGAGCAGAGCTACTTCTGATGGGATTCCTTCTCAGCAAACACCTTCAGTTAACTATGAAATTTTTACCACTCAACAGCACAATTTGGCTGCGGAGAATAAGTTGTTGCCTGTTGCTCTTGATGCTAAAAGCTTCAGAAAGAGAAAAAATAAATACATTTCCATCTATTAGCCAGGGTTTCATATTTAAATAGCGGTGTAGTATGGCGGACAGTGTGTTTCAGAAAGGTCCAGTATCTCCAAGCTGTTGGTCCCTAATATAAACTTCTCAGATCTCTTACTGAGGCAGTTCTTGTTGCTGAAAACCAGTTTCAACTAAAAGAACTTTCAGCTGGACTTCCGTTTCTTCTTTATCTAACAGGCACATCAAATACATATCAAAAACTGTTTCTGGGCACGTCATTTTTAAAGCTGTAACTAAAGGCATTAAGGACCGTACTGAGGTGCATTATAGAGCACAAACTCAGAGACAAAGCCATGTAAATTGCTGCTCTTTGAGATGATGTCCTCAACAGGAAAATCTAATGTTTTGCTCACTTTTGTCCCTCAGTTAGATGTTCAGGATTTCAATACTATCACCCCCCAGGCTGCACATTTCAAACACACAGACATAAAGATTTTTGGCTCATAATGACCTTTGTACAGTCATCATTGGAGATTGATGTAACCAACCGCACAGCCACCAATGTCCACATGTGTCTTTCCTTACATTAGTTTGGACTCTCACCATTGTGTAGGGATGACTTTTACCAAGCGTTTTTTTTTTGTTTTTGTCATAAGATCTGATGCCAAGTTGTTGGGATTTGTCAAAGCATCCTTAGAAAAAGAACAGCTTATTAAAAAATGAAGGCTGTTCTGTTAGTTTCTCTAGCGATATTGGCTCAGCCAACATTGCAGCTGAATGGATTTACCTAGCGAAGTGGCTGTGTCTTATCTTTGTACATAACTGTAAAAAAAATTTTATACTCCACATCTAAGAATCCGAATATTCTTCTTATCTTTTCAACCAGCCAAATTGATAGTTTGATGAAGACTTGTTAGTTAATGATATTTGGTGTCTGGAAAACGAGCCGTTTCAAAATCCTCTGAATTGTGAAGTCATAATTGGCGAGTACCATTGCCTACCAACTCCAGTCGAGCCCAGCCCCATTATATTTATATATTCCTTTATTTAATCAGGTAAACCCCGTTGAGATCTAGATCTCATTTTCAAGAGGGACCTGAGCAAAGAATTTGCAATACATAGCAAAATTACCTAGCAACCAAAGCAGAACTCCAGCATGTTTTGGTCAGTTGGAAGAGACTGGAAGAGATCAAGGGTGTAACAGCTCTGCCGCCTAGTTTTCATGCACATCATATTCTGTCCTTTCTCATTGAAGCAGCTGGGAAACCCCATAAGCAGTTGGCCATACAGCTTTGCCGTGACAACAAAGCTGTTGTCACTGCAAAGCTGCAGCACATACAGCACCACTGTATGTGCGGTACAATGTCTGTTATAAAACACAAGTGTTTGCAGAAATACTAACATGTATAGAGTGCAAGTGTAAACGTTGAGTTGAGGGCTGTGGCCACCAGTATCTTATTTGGATTTAAAGTGACAGAGACACTAAAGCAGCTCATTCTGAAAAGAGCTCAAAATATTCAAATCTGAGAAGCTGACATCTCATTATGTGAGAATAATTCTGTGCAAAAAATTTAATGAACAGGCATATCCATACACCTATCCTAACCTGCTCAAGAAAACATAATAGTTGCCCCATAATGATGTTAAAATGTTTTTTTTTCTTTCTATCAAACCCAAAATTGCAGAATGTTTTGCCACATGCTACTGAAAAAAATGAGAAGATGGTTTTAGTAAGACCATTTTTCACAACATTTTGACGGAGGACTCGGATCATAATTGCTTGGTCAGATAATTTATCCCTTTTCTGCTGGATAAAAACACATGCTGGCCCTTGGCTAACACACAGCTAATGATGACTGGGCTGTGATGTTCCCCACAGCAAGATTTTTGTTAGAAAAATGTCTCATTTCTCCTACAGACTTCAGTCTCATGACTTGTTGCCACATAAAAAAGGCATCATAATCCTGTGGAATAAGTTGCTCTGCCTCCTGGAAGTGTTAGCTATAGCCGCTTGTTGTTTGCCTGTATTATTCAACTCGGGATGACAGCTTGTCACTTAGTGCTGGCTGGGTTGGATGATGGAGTTGTGTATCACTGCTGAAACTCAGAGGATTGATATAAAGTCACTTGCTTTTGTCCCCATCGCTGTCGAGCTTCATGCTTTGTCAGCATCCTGAGGCAACATGAAAAGAGAGAGCAGAAGCAGAGGAGGGATACGATGACCACAGGTAAATTATTCATATTGACCTGCAATGTGGGAGATGCTGCCACTGGATACATGCAGCATGTGAAAAATTCTACTGAAACTGGGAATGCCTTGCTCTTTTCTTATCTTTGAACTATCTTTTTACTTCCAGTAATCTGCTTTTTGCACACTGTTTGACAACCTAAGCTTACTGTTGAGGTGGAGAATTGCCCCTTTTTATAAAATCTGCTGATTTCCTTACAGCCTGCTGTTGAGAAGAGAAAAAGGGCAAAGTGTCTCAGTAGGGAGCAATGGCTATTTATTAGAAATGGCTGCTAGCTATACCTCCAGTCTGACTGAAATACTAAAAGAGGAGAATATTATAGACTCTGCAGCAGAGAATGAGCATGGGAAATGATGGAAAGTGAGAGGAGGGTAATAGGGAGCAGAGGGAAAAAATATTAAATGGGTGAATATTAAACCTTCTGGACCTGCAGGGTTATGGGAGGCAGGACTCTTTGTCTTCAGAAAGTTATAAACTCACCTCGAAGACTTTGTAGTTTTGTTGTGATAACTGGTCTCCAGAGTGTGCAGTTCAGCTGTTCTGTTCTTGGTTGTATTTTCCTCTTAGTAATTCAGGTTTTCAGGATATATTGTGTAATATTCCACTGTGTGCTGGAGATTGACTCAACTCTAATTTATTTTTCTTAGTTCTCTGTTGTTGTTGGCATCAAATCTCTGTTATTACTGCTTTGGTCCAGATTCCTACTGAGCCCAAATAAATTTGACCGTCAGATCTGTGATTTATTGGAAGAGCTGGACAATCCTTTAGCTTATATCTTATCCCTCTGTTAGCCCTTTTTAAATGATCTATTGGCTCTCTGTTTTCTTTTGGCTCAAATTTCCATTCTCCTTTAGCTAATTTCTACCCTAGTCTTTAGATCAACTCTCCATTAGCCTTTAACTTTACTACTCGCTTTTAGCTCAATTCTTCATTAGCCTCGAACTCAACTCCACTTTAATCATTAGCCTAGCTTTCCAAAAATGTTGGAAACTCTGTGTTGGCTATATTCTCACCTCTTAATTATTGATAATATTCATATTCATGCCCTCTGTTAGCAGATAGTTCAACTCTCTTCTAGTTTGTAGCTCAAATCTGAATTACCCTTTGCTCAATTTCTGTTAGCCTTTAGCACAAGTCTTCATTAGCCCTTAGATCATGTCACCATTAGCCTTTAATTCAACTTTCCATTGTCTAAAACCTCCTATTGTACAGCTCTTATTTGCCTGTTAGCTTAGCTGCTTTTAACTTATATCTCAGTTGACTTTGTTCAATCTTTCAATTGCTCCGTTACGTTAAAGTCCTTAACTCTTCATAAAACGTTAGCTCAAGTACCATTATCTCAGTTCCTCAATGTTGAGTAGCTCATCTTACAGAATTAAATCTAAATTATCCAAATAAAACCTAAACAATGTTAAACATCTGACCAGGGATATATCTTACAAGATATATATATATATATATATATACAGTACATATTAAAATAAAATATTTCATAGAGGTGTTTCCTGTAGTGTTGTGATATTACTTTAAACTCGTCTAATTTGACATAATTTTTCTCAAGTCAACAAGAATACAAGTCCATTTTATTAGAACAAGTTGATTTATTTGCCTTTAGTTTACCATTCTTAACATACAACTGGATTATTTCATTTATTTATTATTATTTAATTTGGATAAACTTCTGTATTTGTCTCTTCTCAAGTGTTTATTGAGGACTTGACTCTTGCTTTTTGTTTTCAGGAATCCAAATTGAACATTTCCTCCCTGCCTTCTCAGGTCCGTTCAGGGAAATCGAGACAGTTACAAGTTTCAACAAAGATGGTTGAGACAGATTGAGGGAAATTCGGTACACCATGACAGAAAATTACCCTTCATCCCCAAATCAGTGCAGAACACTGTGATCATCACAAATCGTTTTTTATCTAGCAGCGTGGAGAGTCGAATTTCCTCTGACAGGAGTAGAGTGGGTTTCACGCCGCCGAAAGTCTAGTCAGCGGTCATAATTTCATGGTTGGAAACCTGAAGCTGCACAGATTTGCTGAGCTCCCAGTAGAGAAGTGGTAGTGGGGTGTGGACTTTCTTTGAAAGGTTACAGGTCCCCGATATGATAATCGGTCGGGGTATTTTTACCTCTGGGGATTAGTGGAGATTGATTCCTGATGGTTAATAGGAGGGCTTTCCTTGTTCCTTAAGTCATCTTCTTGCATCTCTGTGTTGTTTACTGCAAGCTTCTACTGCAAAACTCTCTTGACTGCTAATGATAACCCTGCTGCCACATGCAGGGCGCACATTAAAATTCAGAAATGATCAAACACAGTTTTTGTGTTTGTGTCGACAATATGCATTAAAATCCAGGACAGCACTGTGGTACAGTGCATAAACATGAACCCAAGGTGGCCTAAATTCGAGCAACATTGACTTTTATCATCTTTAGGGTCTGGGGGTAGAAGGTGGGTTTTGTTACTTCTTAAAAACAAGGCTTTTTGTAAATAATTTTTAGATGGTATGTATGTAGGCGTGTGTGTGTGTGGGTGTGTGTGTGTGCATATGCGTGCGTGCATGCATGCATGTATGTGTGTATGTGTGTGTGTGTGGGTGTGTGTGTGTGTGTGTGTGTGTAGGCGTGTAGGGGTATATGTATGTATGTATGTTGATGTTCTTTTTGATTGATAAACAGTCTGCACTCAGATCTGTTGTTTTTCATTTTCCTCTTTTTTTTATCCAACTGGATGTTTTTGTTACATTCTCAGTCTCCTTTCAGCTGCTGATTTCCTCAGGGATGCATTATTTATTTTACTCTATATTCTGCCCTCTGAGCATCAGAGTCTAGAATTGATTTAGTGACCAGTGAAACATGGTGGCCAATTAGATCTACCTACTCTACACAGGAGATAAAGCCTTTCAGAAGTGTCACCTGCAGTTTGAATTGTGGAGAAAAAAGAAGTGGCTTGTGTCAGAAGACCTGAGGTTTCAGGGAAATGTAGTAAAATGTGAAAAGAGTGAAACTACAGCAGGAAGCTGAGCAGGTTTACCTAATTTAATGTGGAGTTTAATCTGCTCCAGTATGGAAAGTCTCCTCAAGTTCTCATTATTTGCACTCTATTAGTTTCAGCTCCTAAAGACAGAAAGACAACAATGGCCAGAGACCAAACTTTGCAACAGCAGTTAGTGTCAAACTGATCTACAATGTCTGCTTAGACGCCATTCTTCTTCAGTCAACAGTTCACTGTTATGATTCAGTGCATAATTGGCTTTCTACCAACACCTTTATTTTTATTTCTTCTTCTTGGCATGTTTGGTTTTGGCTTTTGACTCAAACAGGATGGAAGACAAGTGTTTTGTTATTAATTATTACAGCTGGCAAACATGGCTGGTATAAGCTGCCATTACCTTTAATCCACATTAAATTGGCTGCTTAAAATACAAATATATCCCAGTATGTGTGTTTTTTTTTCACAGTCTGTGAGAATGGGAGGGGGAATGTTCATGTAACAATGGTAAAATGTCAGAATTATGTGATTGTGTGCTTATGAGTGCCGGCAAATAAACAAAGGCTTTTGGTATTCAGTAAGTGTCGCTCATGCATGTCTACTGCCTCAACTGCATCACCGAGATTATTCCTGCAGGTAGTTTCTTTTGTGGCGTGTACGTCTCTGTATTTCATCACCTCTGAGATACTTCAAGCCTCAGCTGATGATATCTGGTCCTGCTCGGAGTACTACCTCATAAACACCTCGACACGGACATGGATTCACACGGACACACAGCTGCTCCGGCGCTCGCATTAATCTTTAATGGCATCGTTTATTTTCTCATCCCGACCCTCCGCCCCAAACGCTCCGCCAACATGTCAGACCTGTGACGTATTGCTGCTTCCTGCTCGCTATTCATGTGCACCATGTGATCCAGATGATCAGATAAATCACACTTTATTCACCGGAGGTGCACATGAATGGAGCCGTCTCATTCCCCTGCCTTTGAATGCTACTCCAGCAGGCAGCGGAGCTGAAAATATCTGCATTTTCACCAGTGGAGGAGTCTGATTATGGACAAATTTTAAGTTGAGCTGAACATCTGGGTTCTCACTTTCATAAACTGTTCTGTCCTTAAAGCTGCAAGAAGTAACTTTTATTAAAAAAAATAAGTGTTTTTACATATTTTTAGAACTATCACCATGTCGTGACAGTGTAATATGAGACAGATAATCTGTGAAAAGTTTGATCTCCTCCACCTTCTCCCTGAGTTCTTGTTGCCATGTGAAGAAAAAATGCATAACTCTTGACCAAAAACAACCAATCAGAGCCAGGAGGAGGGTCTTAGCGCTGTCAATCAATCTCAAGAACATGCTGCTAACTTACCTGTAAAGGGACTGCAGGTGTGAATTAGTTTATGCTTAGGCCTGTTGCAATAAACGATAAATCAATTAACCTTATGATAAATTAAAACTATTGACGTAATTTTAATTATCGGCCTTTTTCTCTTTCTGTTGATGACACCGAATGAAAAAAGGCTCAACTCCGGTGCTCTCCACTGACCCTCCCTTCCTCGTTTCCTTAGTGTAAAGCCCAGCGCAGACGACACGATCTTAGAGCTGTCGGCCGATTGTCGGCCCATTTTCAAAACCTGACAGACCACACATTAGCCGACAGAAATCCTAGGTATAACGGTTCGATCGGGTTCGTTCCTGCCGTGTGGTGTCCAATAATGGGAACAAAATAATGGCTACAAGTTCAGTGAACTAATTTTAAAACCAGGCATTAATCAATGTTTTACTACAATCTACCTGCAATGCATGTGGCTAGTGTCAGCGTAAAGTCCTGACTGAATGAAAATCATTAGAACGTATTTATGTCACGTTAACAAGAACAGCTGAAAAGTTACCGGGTTTATCAACTGCGGTAGCAATTTCGCTCCAACTCCTCCTCTTGTCATTTCTATATTCTTTGCATGTTGAATAAACATTAATGTTGTTTCCACATATCATCTCCAATGTCCGCTGGACTTCCGGTTGCGCTGTATCAGCTGTTTGGGATTTCCCTCTGTAATTTCCCCTCAGAAAACACGGAGGAGAATCCGCGCTTTCTGATTGGCTACCTGTCACATTCAACAGGCTGCGTTAAGCTCTCAGTCGGGAAAACCCTGATTTAGATCTGAGCGGCCACGATGATCTACCGTAACACACCAAACACTACAGGATGATCGGTTATAAAATCACAATCTTAGAAAGCCCAACATTCTAAAATTATCATAAGGGGAAAATCGGGACAAAGAAAACGTGTAGTGTGAACTATTGCATCAGGTAGTTGATGTGCCCATCTTCTCTATTTAAATGTAATTATTACTGAAGGGCAACATAATATACAGACTTCATAATCTGTAGTCTTTTGGTTGAATGCGGTATTTATTTCCACTTTGGCTTTATGTTGTTTAGTTTTAATTCAAGTAAATTTTTTGTTAATGGAGGCTGAGAATCCATTTTATTTTTGTTTTTGGTTGTTTTGTTTATCAGCTCCAGTGTTAAGTTTTCTTTTGAAAATAAAGTGTATCTATCTTTGGCAGGAAATCGCATGCATTATTACGTCATTTCCATTAAATCAGTGTGAAAAGGTCTTCAAACAATATTATCGTTTATCGCAATAATTTTTGAGACAATTAATCGCTCAGCAAAATTTGTTATCGTGACAGGCCTACTTATGCTATAATCTGATACACCACATCAAATGGTGACATTTATGTCTGAGCTGTACATTGTCCTTTTCTAAATAAAGTTTTTTTTTCTTAAATGCGTTAATGGCAGAGAAACAAATTACTGTTACAGGAAAACTGTTTATCCATCATGATTAGTTGCCATGCTAAATAGACTTAGCATTCACCACAGGCTCTGCTGACGGGGAGAAGCTATAGCATAGAACAAGTGGAGCGCACACACACAGACTTGATTGACAGCGCTAAGACCCACTTCCTGGCTCTGGTTGGTTGTTTCTAGTTATCACTGGGAGCACTGAGAGAAAGCAGAGGAGTAAATTTTTTTCTCAGATTTTCTGTCTCATACCTTGCTGTGACAGTTTCAACAAATATGTGACATTTTTATATAAACAAGTGGTTAGTAGTTAAGGGACTGTTAATTAAAAATATTAAATATAATTTATTTTTGTAATGTACAAAAAATGCAGATAGTGTGATCACACACACTCAGAAATCTAAATTAAGTTTGTTGCTGTATGACCACTATAGCTAATAAAAATCTACACTTGATTTTTTAGGATTCTAGGACATACCATCAATAAAAATATGATTGATGCATACAAACATCACAGAGTGATTTCCCTCTCAATCTATTTCTGAGTGAGTTAGCAGCAGATAATTTAAATGTTGCCTTATCTTGTCAAAAGCTTCTCTGAAATAAAATGAAATGTCGCTTTTTAAACCTTGATTGAAAAGATCTGACACTTAACTGCTGCCTTTGTTCACACTATATGGTCAATTACAGTACAGTAAAATACATATGTACCAGCCATACCTTGTTCTACCTGATTTACATCTTGTACTGACGAGGCGTTTTTCAAAAATTAGCTCAATCTATTTAAAAGAGGAACAGAAGTGGCTCCACCTGTAGGGGTGATTAAGGAGAGAGTTATGTATTCCACACGGGTGAGCGAGAACATGAATTTGCATAGAGATGTTTTATATTTCCCTGTTTTTTATAGTTATGAAGAGCTCGCCCCGAAGAAGCAAGACTGTAAATATCCCCGGTGTTCAGAGAAAGTCAACCATTAAACATCTGTTTAATTAAAGAATAGCAAAATATGTCAGACTTGTTCTGCCAGAAGTGCTTCAGTCCAGGTGTTGTCAGTTTAAAATAAGTTTTTATGCATTTTGCTTGCAGCAAAGGAGTGAATTTTCCAAAAATAAAGCATGTGGTTATGTTCATTAAATTTGCGAAATAAAATTTGCTCTTTGTGACATCCTCAAGCTGCACTCCTCCTCACCCCTGAGAGGAATCTTTGACTAATCTTACTTGCTCAACAGTAAGCTAATATGTAATCATTTATTTCACTAATAAAGTAGTCAGATTTTTTAGAAGGCAAATGATGTGTAAATGACTGTTGATCAAAAACTTGGAATTGCATTTAGTCATGGCTATTGATCTGCACCTGATGCTTAGTTGATTTGATGTGACTGAACGGTTGGGTTTGCCCTAAGCGGCGCCTGCACTGGCACTACGGTCAATCAGAGCCACAGGGTGAAGGGCCAGCCAATTACCTTCTGTGTGTGTTTTGTTTTTCTTCAGTGCTGTTATATTGTACCTCTTTGCAATCAAGCAAAACAAGAGAGGAGTAATAGTTGAAGTTAGACTCAGTTTGCAGCGCTCTAGAGTTGAAAGTCACCACTGGAGTTCAATGTCACTGACAGTAAAAGTATTTTTTTTTAATTTTACTGTCTATGTCCTAAATGTACAACAATTTTTGAAATAATCCTCAAATTCTCAGTTTTCTGATGAAAATTGTCCAATAATTAAAAGTGTAATCTGTCAAAATTACAACTATTGGTTGCAGATAAGCATGAGTGTAGGGAAAAGCGGTAAGATGAAAGCTATGGCTGAAGAAAATCCTGTTTCCAGTTTGTTGATAGGACACAGAGCAAGTGATTTTGAACAAATATCTTAGCATACTTGGAATAAGACAAAACTAAGTCACATAACTTTTTCAGCAACATATATTAGCTTGTAGTCAGTAATCCTTAAATATTAATAAAAACTATTATTTCCACTGGACTTAACTATTAGTTAAGAAATTATTGACATAAAACTATCTCTTATATTTTGTGGAAAAGTTACTTCTAAGTTAGTTCTGTCTTACTTAGTTTGTACTGAGATATTTGAACTAAAAACCAAACCAAAAATGTTTCATTAGATTTTGTTTTTGCAGTGTAGTGATTACTCATATAAAAAAAATATGACATATTCTGCAGATTTTTGTATTTAACCATTTATGCTTGTTTTATACAACATTAGAAACACCTTAAAAATATCAAATGGTTATCTAACAATTTGCATGGAATAAAAGAAGGATAACTTTAAATAAATAGATCCTCTGATATATTCGATTCCTTGCTTTGCTGTTAGTCATCTTATTGACTACCAGCAAGTAAAACGCTGTAATAAGAGAAGCCTTGTAGACAGATTTTCTTTCAAAATGTTGCTGTTTTCTTTCAGAAGTTGACTCTCATATTATCCAGGAAGAGCATTCTCCCATCTTATTGTGAGGCGAGCCGAGGGCCGCTGTGCACTTCGACTAGAGCCGTATAGATTGGCAGAGTCTCACAGATTATGTCCATTGATTGGACAGAAGGGGTTTGTGGTTTCAATTGATGCAGCTTTCTGTCTGACTTTCTGTTCTGTGATTTCAGGGGCCGAAGGAGCAGTGTTCAGCAAATCTGTGGAGACGCCGCATGTCAGGGCCGAGCCGTTCAAAGAGCTACGGTGAGTCAGAATCCGGTCTTTCTGCTCAAAGGCCGGATTCATGGAAAGAAGCCCTTTATTGACATTCTTTTACACTAATTAACATAAAACAATTATAAACAAATAATTAAAGGTTATAAAGGTACAGGGGTACAGATTAAAAAAAGACACTGAAAACATTACCAGGTTTGTTTATTAGAAAACTACTCTGTAAAAGCACAAAAGTATTTTTGGCTAGTTTCTAGTGCAAATATTTCATTACATGTAAAATAAGACAATGTTAACTTTTCAACAAGAAAAGGAGATTCTTTAAGTCAATAATTCTTGAATATAGAGTGTGTCATTGACTTAAAACGAGGAAATTTATCTTGCTGAACAGTTACTTTTAAGTTATCTTTGTCCTAATTCAAGTGGACTAAAATACTTGTATTAGAAACTAGATAAAAATAGTTGGTAAGAATATGTGTGTCCAAACGATTTTGGATTATCGTTTTTTTTCCCCAACTTTTTAATACTTTCTGATCTTCAAAATTCAAAAAAATTCAGCTCAGAAAATTTCCACGTTTTTTTTTTAAGTGTATGAAATGAACTATTTTTTCTCACAAATTGTTTACAAGAATTTTTTAGCTATATCTAAAATTTTCTGAGTTTATTGGTGGAAATTTACTCTATTTTTCTGTTTGTATGACTCTAACATGCTGTTGTGGAATTCTTCAGAAACGACTGAAAACCATCATGTTCCCTTCGTCTATGAAGGGGTACAGCATGAACACTGTAGCATTATTTCACACTGAATGGAGTAGTGAGTAGCTATTTTATTCATTTTCTGTTCTAATGAACTCAGTATTTCTTTTCTGGGCTATTGAGCCAATCTATAAGAGGAAAACTCAATTAATAGACATTAAATTAGTCTTTCATGGGGTCAATACTTTCTTTTGAGGGGGCAGTAATTCAGAAGTTATAGCTTCAGACTTGTATCCAGTGAGACCATGACAACAACCAAAAATAAAGGATATTACACCACATTTAAAAAGAATGAATTGTTGATGTTTTCTTCAAGTAAAACAGGCACAAAGCAGCCTAAAATATGCTGAAGTGATGTTGACTCCTGCATTGTGTAGTTCAAGAAATGAAAACTTAGCTGCTGAGCCTCATTTGTCTCTCCAGATTGACCATTACAGGAGAGGATATTGCTTTCAAACAGTAAAAATAGTTTATTGACAGCAGTAAAGACACAGGCAGAAAAAAATTATGTTGTAAAATTATAAGACTGATTGCTATTGTTTTCAGGATGCTTCTTTTAACGTGGAGGTTTTCTTTTTCTTTGCGGCCTTGGTTCAGTTATAAATTACATTTTTAACAAGCAGTTGTCGTTATGACTTATATCAAACACACAGCCAATTAAATCACCACCTTTGTTGGCTGTTTAATCTTTTATTCCCATCAGTTTGATGCCATATTTGAGCCAAAACTGTTTATAAGCTTAATCTTGTCGGCAATAAATCCCACATAGACATAAATAACTTAACAGCAATAACTCACAAATGTTTTTGGTTCATAAACCGTTCACATTTCACTCAGATGCAGATTTTCACACCTTGCGGTTAATTTAAATGTCTAACCTGAGAAGAAGGCAGAATAAGCGAACCAGTGAAGTGTGTAAAAACAGCTTTTTTTTAACCGATGCAGGTTAACCGATGCAGGTTAACACTCTGTAACGACCCTGGTTTGTTGGAGTCAGAGTTGTGTTGTGTATCTGTGAGATCAATGGGTTCATCTTTAAAAACAGATATTTTATCCTTGAGCGTTTCCTCTTCCCTGTTTATCCAGAGCCTGTTGTTTCTAAATCAAAACTGCAGACATTTTAGCAACAAAACCATTATCAATGAGATGCGAAAGGGGATAAGATACGAGCAGCGACCAAAAAGACAGAAAATAACTACAGCGGAGGTAAAAAGGTGGACCAAACTGAAACGTTATGTCATCATTGTTTTTAACTCGATACAGAGCTCACTGAGAACTTAGCTGAAGTTATCACCTGAAACAACATCAAGCTGATTGTAAACATCACTGATATTGAAGAAACATTCACAAAAGTCCAAATCCAGCTGTCTGGATTCAACCATTCCAAATTGTTTCACAGGACATGAGGTTCTTAAAGCAAAACAAACCTGCTTTCATTTGTAGAAACAGTCATCATCAGAGACAACAGATCTTACATACTGAAAGGAACAAATCCATGAACACCATTAAAAACGGATCCAGTGTCTCAGGATAAACCGAGTCTGTTTTCACTGAAAGAAGAAAATAATTAGTGAATCGGTAAAATCCTGGTTTTTAGGAGCTGCTCAACAGAAAACTGTAGTAATCAGATTGGCCTGGTTTATGTTTGCCCTCAATGAGGGTGTTTTTCTTTTTGTAGCAGCCTGGTCACACCTTCATGTTTCTGCTTTGAGTGAATAATGTCCAACCTAACACCAGCTCCTAAGTTGATGTTGCAGCCATGCCTTTCCCAATGTGAATCCACTACTTTTTCTCGGAGCAAATTATTGCCTCCAATAACAACAGCAGTCAAAAGATTTTTGGTGAAATTCGTTTTGAGGTTAGAAGAGCTTTTGTACAGGTGCAGTTCCAAATCATCTTCGGCTTGCTGTGTGGTTTTTTCCCATCGCTTATTTCCCCCTACAGCGCAGGTTTTATGAGCGAGTGTGAGGTGTGAACGTCTCTCTAATGTAAATGTCTTGTTTATCATCTTTCTCTCGGCTGTGCTGTCAGTTGTGATGACAGTCAATCAGGGCAACAGAAACCCAGGGGGAAAAAAGAGAGAAAGGGATGTGAAGGATGTTCGGGTGGAGAGAATAAGAAAACATCGAAGGAGTGAAACGGTGGGACTTGAAAGAGAAGAGTGTCTAAGCAGTTATATCCTCTATGTTTGTGTTGTTGCAGGTCAGTTATGACACAATTATAGTTTTCCTAGACAATTACAATAAAAAGTCTAAAATATTATTTCTTCCTGATCATATAAAAATGATAAAATGTTTATTCCACATTCACTCTGTCGAAAGGCTGTTGAAGTCCTTTAACACCAGCCCCGTTTAACCCGATTCAGATCATTTATCTAGAAAGTCTGTTTGGTTTGAGGGGGTGAGGAGGGCTGAATGCATAATGCATTCTGTGTAATTACAACCAAAACTAGCGCAAGAGTCTAGATCTAGTGAGATAAATGGCTCATGGTCTTATACCAATGACGAAAGAGAAATCCTACAACTGTTAAAATCTGACATCACCCCATTTTTGTTTACATTTTTTGAAGAAGGAAGTATCTATTTCAGATGTTGTTGTGTTTCCTTCAGTGGTTCTTTGTGCGCTGCCACCACTGGTGAGGAGGGGAACAGATTGCACAAAAGGTTTTGGTTTGTTTGAAGCAGTGCAGTAAGAAAGTGAATCGTACCAGCTCGCAATTGTTGTATAGAAGCTGGCATGATACAAAAAAGTGTTTCATTTTCAGTTTTGCAAAACACACAAGTTTCAATATGGTTAGAAAAATCATCTTTCTTACTTCCTTATAATGATATGGAACATTATATATAACCTGTGCTTAACCAGAAAAACCAGAAAGCTCTTTCTGTATATGTGATACTCGGCATTCAACCACCTTTGAAATCTGAATTGCTATATTACTTCATCTGTAGCCATGCTGTAAACCTTTTATTGTCAATGAAAGATAGCAAAACAAAATAGAAATGATCACTGCGCTGCTGGTTTTTAATCAAAAAACATATTGGAGCATCTTTTTTGTCATGTATCTTTATTGTCGGCGTGTGTCGGCCCTTAGGGTTCAAAGCAAAACATTTCAGTGACAAACATAACGATTCAGTGATGAGGGCATCGAAATGGCCCAATCCTCATCAATCACTGCTGCTTTCCTTTGTGGGATCATTTCAAACATGTAATGCCTGACGAAAGTTTCATTAACAAAGTTCAGATAATTTGTGAACGCTCCAAAGCACCCGTCTCGTCATTGTTTATATAACTTGACAGTTTGCATCTATGCGACTGTGTTTTTCTTCCTTCATTGTCCTCAGTTTGTACATCTTTGGCACCAGCCAGCCAGTTGAAGACGAAAAATGGCCAATTATGTCAGGAAAGACGTGAAAACTCATTGGAGTGTAGCTAAAATCTAATCGTTCTCAAATCTCTGCAAATCCATAGCAGGTAGCAATCAAGCATCCAAATCCCATTTGAGGATATCATAACACCAGACATTTGCACATAAAAACACACGTCCCACCCAGAGCTGACACTTCTCTTATTGAAACCGTGGCCATCAGATCCATCTGCGCGGTAATGTCTTGTCAACAGGATGTGTCCTTGCATCAGTCAGTTGTCTTTGGGAAAGTGAAACTCCAGTGTGGCTGAATTCGATAATTTAGCTTGATTTATCTCCATACTAACTCTGAGCACAGATTAAAGGAATATATATGAAGCCATAATGTGAACTGGAAGACAAACATGCAACGGAAAGTCTTTTTTTTTCTTTTGCTTGAGCTAAGACTTGAGGTGATTTCCCTCCATAAGAAGAGCATAAAGGACAAAAAAGTTTTAACATTCAGAATCTTTTTAAAACTTCTCAGTCTCAGCATCTCAGTCTGGAGAGTTTTCTTTTCTCAGTGATGAGAGCCTTTTTTTTCCTCCATATTATACCAGACTCAGATAAAGGCCTCCCTGTTGGATAAATCAATTAAAAAATGAAGCTGAGTCAAACACAAGAGCGAAAACAATTTAGCAGCACTTTCTTGAGTTACTTTATTTCTGGCAAGTGTTACCTCCATTATAACTTGACTTGCTTTCAAAATCTGTTAAAAAGATTTTATTTTGTATTTTTCCAGACACAAATACGCAAATATCTCAGTCCATTCCTGTTCAGTTTTCCAAAATATATCGCTTTATCATTGGTGAAATCTCTGAAACTGAATAAACTGTTGTGAAAGCTCTTGACGTTTCCAGGAAGGGCGATGGGTCATAAAAACATAAGGAATATTTTTCACGGCCTGTTAAATGTTAGAACTTTGAGGCGACTTTCACCCCCTGGAAACACGCTGTTTCAGGTTTATTGTTCTCCGCTACACCTCAACAGCAGGAGGCAGAGCTGCACAGAAGCATTTCGGATTATTTTACAAACAATGACACCTGGCTGCTGCATCACAAACCACAGATTAAATAAATGTTGCTTTTCACCTTTTCCCACTTTTTGTCTCCTTCCCTGGTTGTCATCCACACTCCTATTTCTTGCATTAAATACCTTCACCACTTTATTCCTAACTCTATCAGTAAGTAAACTTTAATTTAATTTCTTTTAGGCTGAGGCTTTAGGTTGATTGTTATTATTCCCTGTGTTTTTGGAAGCTGTGCAGCTGGAGGGAGTTTTGCTCTTACTTTTTGATCGACAGACATTTGTTATGATGCGTAGCCATGGCAACAAGGCATTGTACAAATGGGAAGAACTGGTTAGCATCTCCAAAGCTCACATAACACCTAAGCTATGACCCCGCACCTCAGAGGAGTTGGAAACCTGAGGCTTCATAGATGCAAAGATCACAACTCCAATGTCTCTGCCAGGTTTTCTAATCTGGACAGCGATGCAAGTTCAGCATCTTTTTAATAATTGCAATTTCAATATAAAACTAAAATAGATGAAACTATAGTGTAAGTGTAGATGTTTGTTGTATTTTTCACTATGTATGGCATTTGTTTTACTTTCAAATGTTTCAAAAGTTAGAACTGAACTGAAAATGCTCAAATATTTTCATCTGAAATTAATCCAGTTTCAACAATAAATCTGTTATTTTTAAGGATTGTTTATTATGAAAATATCATTTGAAAATTATACTTTTCATTTACTCAAATTATATGTTTGCTTTATCACTACACCTCAACAGTGGAGGTGTTGACAGCGGACCCATTTTCGATCACCCATTTTGGTGATCGAAAATGGGTTTGGAGAAACAAACAAACATCAAAAATCTGGGAATAATTGCATCTTCAGTGAAACTTTTCAATAGAGACGTGTTAATCCTGTCAGAACTGCTGTGTTCCTGCAGTGCAGGTAACAGTTGCAGATCAAGGAGAAAGGAGTCACATTTAGCCAAAGGCAGGGAGCATTAAAGCTGCATGTTTCACATGCTGCACATCTACGGTATCTGCAGCATTAAAAACCTTTCACCGTTATCTGAAGACGAACAATATGAAGAAGAAGCGCAGAAAGTTATTAACCTTTGATCCTGGTTGTAGATACGAAGCTGTGCCTGGGAAGAGGACGGAAAAAACTGATATAAAGGAGGAATAAAGCGGAGAAGAAAACAGGTCAGAGAGGAAGATGGAACTTTATTGATCGCTGAGAGGAAATGAGCTTGTGCCAGTCGTAAAAGTAACACAGATGACATCATGGAAATAAACCATAAACCTACACCAGGTAGAACAGACTGGAAACATCGAATAAAACAGGTAGATGAGAGATTGAAGCTTGCTTTTTGTTTGATATAAAAAACAAACTAAAGAAAATGGAGGAGAAATAAGAACAAAGAAAAAGAAACAAGCATTGAATTCATGTGGGTCGTGAAGAGGAAATGGATGAGAGAGAATTCACAGCCGGACTCCCAGAGGAGGAACCTTAAAGAACGAGGGGAGATGAGAGCGTGGAGGCCTTTTCTTCAGCAGGCACTTCTCTGAATGTTAACAGCAAATCTGCTTTGTTTGCTTTCAAACATTTCCTTATAGACAACAAAGAAAACGACTGACTGATGAGGAGGAACAAACTTGTAGAGCAGCAAAGTGTATTGACTTAGTTGCTACATGATCACCAGATGTCTTAGGTTAAATGATGAATGAGATGCTAAGTAGACTGTGCCTATATAGTGCAGTTATAGACTTGAAGGTTTTATTCAGCTTTTGACTCATATCATCAGCTGATCCAAAGAAAATTTGCCTTAATAAGTCAAACTCAGCACCATGACGTGTTTTTACATTATTTTCTGCCTGATCTTATGAAAAATGCAAAAAATACTTTGTCAGTAGTAAACACACTTTTGCTATCCAGCTAATGTACTAAAAGCGGAGCTAACTTCATTTACTTGGCTGTTTTGTAAACTTTCAGTTGGATGGAGTTTATTTGAAGTTTTGGCTATCAACTTTTAAGAATTCTTCAAGCAGTTAGCCTGAATTCATGATCTTATTTTGAAGTAGGTGAAGGCTGTTTACCCAGCATTATCTCATCTTCTCCTCCTGCGATGTGGTGCAGCAGATTATATTTATTCTGTACCCAAATGTTGTAAATAGTTTAAAATCTACTGATGTCCTGCAGGCTTTCTGACCAAAGCCCTACCGTGTTTATTAGCCAAATTAGCAACCGAGCTAGCGATAAGTAACAACAATAAAACTGAAACAATGTGTGAAATGTTTGTTGTAAAGAATCACTTCCTGAATCTCAACAATACAGGTAGGTGTGCAATAACAATTTTGACATGTAGAGGGCGATATAGCACATTGCATCATTGACATATGGTAGAAATTGACTTGGTTGAACTTATTGCTTTAGCATTAGCATTCTGCTAAATACCACTTTGGTATAGAGCATTACATTAATGTTTATGTTTTGGCTTTAGAAGTAGTGCAACTAATATTTTAATTTCCAGTGTCTACCTTCTTTCTGTCTTCTTTTTGAGGCAGCAAACTCAGTCATTTGAAGTTTTGTCAAGATCTGGAGGTCTGAAAGTTGAAGAATCAGATAGCTTGCTGAGTCAAATAAATTTGTAATTCAGTAATTTTATGTCTATATTCAAAAAAGAACATTATTTTGAAATGTAATGTTTTAAGTCAATTCAGCACTGATTGTTTGTATTGGATCAGTATTGACCTCAGATATTAGTATCGGTAGTGAAAAATGTGGATCGGTGCCTCCCTAGCTTTCAGCAGAGCTAAATGGCAAATTATTTGTGGAAAACCCACCTATTCACTGATTTACATATAAATTATATTTCAATAGATATTCAGAAGAAATTGCAGCCTTGGAAGTTGAAATACCTAGCCACAATGCTATTGGCTGGCATTTTCAAAGCACCCAATCCAAGATTGCGATTTATTTTCTTTGGTGCTGGTTGGCTGAACGAAGAAGATATGGAAAAATTATATATATATATATATATATATATATATATATATATATATATATATATATATAAGGTTCTGTGATAGTATGGATTTGACTGTGCATATTACATATTAAAGTATATTTTTTATTAAAGTATTTTTTGTCTGAAGTGTTAAAATAGGCTGTTAAAAGTGGGAGTCTCACTTTTAATTGCCTATTTAAAAAAATCCGTATCCACAGATTTTATCTATTCACCGGTTGCTGTGGTTCCTGCCCCTGCAACTGGGGGCCCATGGTAGTTTAAAGCAGTTCGTCCCCAGAAATACCAGATCACTAAACTCTTAAAAACTCCTAAGCTTGAACACTAAAACATCTCTGTAGGATAGCATGTTGTAATTCATTAGAGTATCAAGAACTCTTGTTATAAAGTGTTAAGGGCTTCTTAAACCTCTTTGTTGGGAGAGAGCAAGAGGTTAATAAAAGAAGATTATAGATTTAATTTGGACCTTCACCAATCGGTTTTTTGGCTGCCACTCCTCTCATGCTTTCCTTTGTACTACTCAAATAGGGCAGCTTTAATAAGACCTGAATCCATAAATCATCCTGGGTTTGAAGGCTGAGTGAGAGTCTAACTCTTAATGTAAATTAAAGCAAAAAAAAACAACTGCAGGGAGCCAACAGTCATTTTACAGTCAGTATTATCAACTGGAGTGGCAGGATTATGATTATCATCACGGTTAATAACCAGCAAAGTGGAGCTGCTATGCAGACATGTCAACTTACCTTTCATTGTTCATTAGTGGAGCAGTCAAACCTCAGACTTTATTGCCTGGTGAGTGAGTCAGGTTGGCCTCTTTCACTGTCATGACGTTTGCTTTGACATTGATCTTTGTATTTCCCTCACTGTCCCAAGTTTTCATTACAGAAAACTAAGATCTTAGTGCTTGTCCGTCTCTTTTGATGCAGCTTAACAGAGTTTATTGGTAGTAATGTGACCAATATTTTTAATTGTTTGTTTGTTGTTGTTACAACCATTTATATTCAAAGATGTCAAAGAATCTCCTGTTCACAGCCATGTTGGAATCCCAATGAATGGTGTTAAATATGTAACTTGCTAAGCAACAGCTAAAAATGCTGGGGGTTCATCTTTATACATTAGATATTTACTAAACAATCAATAACAATATCTGCACCAATCGAAATGTGATCAATATCAATAGAAAATACATCTTTCCTATGTTTGTTGCCATGGTAACCTCTGTTGAATGCTTTGCCTTCTGATTTATGCTTTGTTGGATAAATGCATGAATTTTGAAGAGATGAGGTTGAACCCGTCCAGAGACGAAAGGTTCTAACGGAGCGGTGTTGTTGCAGGTTGGAGTCTCCCACCCGCTCTTTACTGATGGAGGCCCCGAAAGGAATCCAGATCCTGGCCGAGGCTGGAGACATCCAGGCCATCTGCAGGAACGAGCTGCGACTGGAGTCCAAAGACGGAGAGGTGGGTCAGCTTCCAAATGGACTTTAGGGTTGCTTGGATGCTAAACTCACTAACTGAATAAAAAGACGTCAAGAATGATGAATAGAAATGAGAATCTCAGGACAACTTCTTATTCTGCTTCCTCTAACGTTTGTTTCCATTCTGAGTCCTTCAGGATATGATATCTGAAATGTTTCCTGGAAGACAACTGGACTAGTGTCTCTTTGAGAGTCTTTCAGTTTTGAACATGAGAGAAGATGAACCTTACTGATCCCAGAATTGGGAAATTATTGGGCAGCAGTAGCCTGACACACAGACAGAATGCTCAACATATAACAAAATACAAAATAAAATACTGACGTCAGACGTAAAAAAATCAGATTGAACATCAGTATGTGAACGCTGCTTAATATAGAACTGAACTGATTTTTTATATTTTTTTGTATTTGATGCTATTCTGATGTTTTGATCTTTGCAGTACAGTCACATGATCTTTCAACATGCAGTTTCATTTCATTTCCACCCTGCCATCCAGAAAGATTATGCATAGCTTTCTATTCCCCGCACAGCGAGGTCCGCTTGGCTCTCTGTCGATGGAAAAACCTCCCACTCTGTTGCAGCAAGTGGAGAAATTAACCGTCTTTGTCTTCTGGCTCCAGCTCAGTTTAATATTCCTTCTGTCCAAACGTATTTTTAGCAAAAAACACAAACAATATTTAGCTCTTCGAGCCAACGTTCTCGACATTATTAAGATGGCCGCTGGCAATTTTCCTGCTCACTGGCCTTCCACTAGGAGTGGAAAAAAGTAGGAAAACTAGAAGCAGAAGTTGATTTCTTTCTCTTTTTTCTTCCTCCTGATACTTTCATGTGCTAATAACTATTTATTTTCCACTCATCTTTCCCACTTTCTGTCTTTAACTTGTTTTTTTTAAGCATCTTTCTAATTCTCCCATCATTTTCAGTTGTGCACCTGAGTTCCTCCAACCATCCAGCGATTCGTTACACCCATCAGCCTGGCATTCATCTTTCCTGATAAAAGGATTTTCCTCCATACATTTCAGCAGTCGCCCCTTGTCAGATCTGCGAACATCAACGCAGGAGGATTAGGGGAGAAAGAAAGTATTTAAAAGTTTTCCACAAAACAGTTTGCTGTTTTTAGGAAAATCTGACATGAGACCAACGGGGGAAGTGGAGGTTATGAAGGTGACCCTGGATCCAGTCTGGTCCAATTAAAAGCAGAAGCCACGCCTGCAGACATGTGCTCAAAGATTAAATGTGGAACTTCCTGTGAACAGAGCATATAATTAGAACGGCGCTCTCACACTCCATTAGTCCAGCAAATGTCTATTTGTCAAACCTCTGTCTTACACCGCAGCCTCCATGTCCGCGGGAGCTGCCGCCACATTTACAGAAAGGTTTTGGCTATTATCCGGTGACGGGCCACATGAGCAGATACTGAAATTATCGGAAATGCAGCGCGACCGCTCGTTAACGGGCCGCCGAGCACGTGTCCGTGTCTTCATTAGATTAATGCAAACTGTCCAGACAGACTGCAGCAAGTTTTAATTACAGAGACTCTGCATTTGGACTGAGACTGAATCCTGCATCAGAATATAAAAATAGTAAATAAAAAACAGTTTCTGTCTAATTGAGATGATTTAGACAGAGAGGTGTAGACTGACATAAATAACAACAAACAACTTGTCTGTAGGATGTGGTTTAAATTACAAATATATTGGGGGGGGGTCTTTTTTTTAGGGTTAATAGTCATTTTTATTGTTAACATTTCTCCCTTTTCCACAATTAATTTATTTAAAAATAGAAGAAAAATTCCTATTATAGCAGAGATGGATGGATGGATGGATGGATGGATGGATGGATGGATGGATGGATGGATGACACCATGTTGATCTTAGATTTAAGAGATTTCTCTCTTAAGTTTTGTATTTCAAAGTGAATTTTCCAGCATAATAAATAAGATGTAGATTATAAACTCAAAATAATATTAAAATAAAATATTCCGGTTAGATTAATACTTTACCAAGCTTATCTACATGTACTCTTACCCTCCTGGACCCACAAATTCCCGAAGAGTCCCGGTCCATCTGTCCCTTGTGGTGCGAGGATTTGTTCAGCAGCAGCTGCCTGAGGAAGTCAGCTGAGAATCAGCTTTAAAAGAGGTTCCAGGTCATTTGTTGACGATGCTTCCCTGGAGCTCCTGGTAATAGCTCCTTTACTTCTTCGTTTTATGGCTGAAGAGCTCCTCCTCTCTGTGGCCAGTAAAACACAGGCTGGGCACGAGCCCCAGGAGACCGAGGAGGAGGACAGGGAGGAGAGATTGGATTCATGCAGCAGTGGGTTTTTACTGCACAGAGTGAGAAAGATATTTTGTTCCAATCAATGAGAGAGATAAAATGAGTTACGAGTAAATGTGTTTGTAAAGGGAGGGGAGCAGAGAAAACTTGGGGTGCTTTTTCTGTCGTTGCTCTAGAGAAATAACCAGCAGTAAACTGCAGGCGATTTTGAGATTTACTGTTTTGGATTTTTAGCCAACAAATATTTGTTGAAACAAAATTTTAAAAAACACTTTTGTGAATCATGGTTATTGATCTTTTTTCTTACTGGTCGAAGCCTGGGTTAGGTAAACTCCAGCACGATTCAGAAAATACAAAAATAGGATTCAGTAGAGTGTGGCTCTGTGATAATAGAGAATTAAATATATTTTTGTCTTTGCATCCAGTTTTCACAGCGATTCACTTTTTCCACATTTTGTTACAATGCAGACTTATTCCAAATTGTATTAAATGAATCTGTTATCTCAGATACCCTCATTTATTATTAAAAATAGGAAACCAAGAAATCACATTTAGAGAAGTGACCACTCACTTCGACCATTCACCTCTGCCAGTGTTTACAGCCTCCAGTCTTTTTGATATGATGCCACCAGTTTTTCTCTCATCTTCAGGCAGTTTGATTAATTTGTCTTTGCAGTAGTAATATTTATCCGGAGGGAAATTTGACTGTCAAATCAAATAAGTCTGGAAAATGCAGTTTCAGACCACATAAAAGTACTGTCTGGGAATTTAACGGGAGTGTTACTTAACTTTAAGAATGTCACCTTAGAAAACTATTTTCCAAAAATACAGCAAAGTTTGGAGGATTAATTTGTCTTGGGTAATAAAAATTTGCTCTTGATTTAAAGATAAACTCTGTCCTTAATGTTTGAAGTAGATGTCTGCTTGACTTGCCCATGATCATTTCTTTCTGATTCTCCAAACTAACATCATTTCAGCTGCCATCCCTTTAATTAACTTGATTTTTCTTATTAAAAAATATTAACTTGGCCAATTTAACTTGTTGTGACCTGGTTTTGGCCCAGTTTAATACACAAAATGTCATTCCCATTTTGCATATTAAACACAGTTGTTTAACACACAACCACTTGTTTGTTAAAATGTAGTAGATTTTATGATATTCAAATTAACAATAATGTGTTTGTGACGAAGAGCATAAAGGATGAACGGTGGGTTCAGTCTTGAACCACCACTCAGCTTTTCTACATTTCCTGTGCTGAGATGTTTGAACATAATGATGTTTGGATCTTTATGGGGACAAAATCCTCCTTCATGTTTTTCGGATCTAAATTAGTTTGACCTTGAGTTCAGACGATAGATTTGTGACAATTATGCAATCTCTGATGCCTTGAAGGCTTGTTGGACCTGATTATTCATCAGGCCTCATGTAATTACATCAGCTTAGATTTGTTAAGCAAGTCACTCTTTATAAATCTGAATTCATCCTAGTTAAAGAATGATTACTGAAACCTTGTGTAGCCATCACAAAGTGTTCAACACAAAAATACAATTTAACCTGTGATTTCTCTTTGGCACTCACACAGATTTCCTACTAGTCCAGCAAATATCCACCAATCTGAGTCAGTTACTGGTAACATTATGGTAACATTAATCTCAAATGGCTTGTCTTGTGTTTAATGGAATAAAAATTATTTCACGTTTCACCTCTATCGGTTCTCATGCTTCATCATTTCCTGTAATATTTACCTGACAGGTTTCCTTTGACACTATATAGCTTCACCAGTAGTACCTTAATCCAGAGATGATTGTCTGTAAAGAGGTTATCAGTTTGTATCCTTGATATAACTCTGCAGTGGAGCATTGTGAGACCAGATCATGACATTACTTGTATATAATATTCTGTGTTCACCGGTGTTTGTGTTAAACTGAGAGTAAACAACATTGTCAGTAGCTGCGTTTTCATTGACCATGTAAGTGAACAATTTGACATTTCAAAAATAGATCCACTTAATGGAAATAAGGCTATTTAGAAAAACCTTTTGTTTTTTGATTAAACGTTGTGGCGCTAGGATGAGGTGAGTTTTTTGGTCGTCTCGAAATTGGTATATTTTGCAACACTTTTTTTTCGCATCACACAAGTCATGTAAATAACAACCGGGTTTTACAACTGGCGCAAACTAAGATGAAGAAGATGACAGGAAATAGTTAGACGATGACGGCATGTCATGTTTTTATTGACTAATTACATGAACAGACATATTCAGTGGATGGATGTTAAATAGCACAGGTGCATGTAAACTTCTGATGGTAACCGTAACTATGCTAACAAGATTTTGTCAGTCAAGTTTTCTGACGTCGAACAATCTACAATCTACAGTCTCACCAGTTTTCTCTCCATTCACCCAGATTGCTCTGGATGCTCAGAGGATCCGTCTGATGAGGCTGCCAGAAGGAAAAGTCTCCTCCAGCTCCTCGTCCTCTGGGACTAGGCAGACTGTCTATGAAGTTTGCGTTTGTCCTAACGGGAGACTTTTTCTGTCCCTTGCTGGCGCCGGATCCACCTGCCAGATCAACAACAACGTCTGCCTCTAGGTCTACAACTCTAGGATTTTGTACAACTATAAATAAGATATTTGGTGGGAGGGGAGGGGGGGCTTAACATGCAGAGCAGGCCAATGTACAAACGCTGTCTGCCTCTAGGACTGATCCATGGGGAATACAAAGACTGCCGGAGCCAACGGACAAACAAATAAGCGTCATTTTTCAATCAAAAACACTTTAACCGTAGGTTCTACTGATGTGTTTAAAAAGTCAATAAGGACGAGTTTGCTTTAAGGTTTCTGAAAGGTGCCAAATTTCAGTGCGAACATATATTTTTCCCTAACTTCTACAAAACTCTAAAGGTTACAGGTTTCAATACCTTTTTAATACAGAAGGACAGAATGGCACTTTTTGCTCTCTACTGGACAGAGACAAGTATAAATAAGGTTGGTGTTTGTATCGTAATGGCTTGACCCTAAATGACTCACATGACACGGCTATTTATTAATAGCAAGCAAACATATGAAACACTTAACGTAGAATTCCAGTGAGTATTTTTTCCTGACAGGAATGGAGAGGAAATTCCTCTAAGATCTACTATAAAAGACACTGATCTGCTCCCTTTTTGTCCCCTGGACCTTCTCAGTGCCAGAACCACTGGGGTCATCACCCATGACAACAGGCCAAGCATCTTTGCTATTTCAATTTGGTTTTACAGAACAATTGAAAAATATTTGATCTGCTGTGTTTGTATGTGATTTTATTTAGCTGATTTTCACTCTCAGTTTCTACAGAAGTTTGGCCATGTTACCTTCACATCAAAATCTGTAAAGTCTGAGCATTTAACTTAAGTTCAATCAAATTACAAAAGTTTGTTAAGGTTTTTATGCATAAAGTATTCAATATTTGTCGTCTTCTCCTCATTAATCCAAAATGTCTTCTATCACACAAGCAGTTAACAACAAATCAATCACAGCCAATTGATTAAACAATCAAGTATTAAAATAAGTGATTATTGTTCACAATGCTGCAGAGAAATCACACCCTGAGGTGTTGTAAATCTTGAGAAATATATTTAATTTGAGTAAAAATCTAATTTAAAGTAGTGTGTTTTCAACCCTCTGCAGCTGTTTTGTCATTTTGCCTTTTAACAAAAATATATTTCCAACCAGGCTGCTGAGAGAGGCAAAACTTATATTAATTTTAAAACACAATAAATAAATACATACATAAAATAAGCTGCCTGAAACCTTGTGGTGATCACCCTACTGGTTTCTTGCATTGTAAGTTTAAAAAAATGAATTGAACCACTCTTTTGAAAGAGGGGAACTGTGCCTGTGCCTTATGTCAATGCACTTGTGGCAAGAAGAAGCACATCAGACAAACTTTCTTTGACATTAACGAGCTTCATGGTCTGATTTTAGTTTGGTTTTTATCCAGTTCACAAACCTTTTCCTTGTGTGCGAATGCAAAGACCTTCAGCCGCCTCCGACTGTAGACACTCACATCCGACTGCTGTAAGGGATACTGCATGCTGGGTTTTCTTTCATGTATCACAATTTATATTTTTGTTTTTAAAATATTGCTTTTAAGTGTGTGTTAAAGCTAGACTTGGCAATCATGTGATACTGTGCAGTTTAAACTGTATTGGTTTGATTTTTAACACTTACCTTAAGAATACATTAAAATATATTTTTGTCATTAGAAATGTGTTTGAAAGTCCACCTATGGTCTTCAGCATTTGTTAAATTATTCACAGGTGATGTAAAGATATACTTTGCAGAAGTTTTGCTACCTTGTTTAATAACTTTAAAAATGATCCAAGCTAATTAAATACTTGCGTAAGAATTTGGACACATGTAAAATCCAACTAAAGAAAGGATGTTTTATAAATTGTGTTGTACATTTCAACTTGCAAACCTCCATTTTCCTGTGATCATAACACCCCTTCAACATTGGCAGTATGGTGGCAATGTTCAGCATTTAAATTAACATTACAAGACTCAAACGCCCACGAACGGGTGAAGGGTTTGCATACAATGAGGCAAAAACAAGCTTGACAATTATGTGTCAAAAATGTGCCACGTAGTACAGCTTTGGTCAGTAAAAAATAAAGAACTTATTTGATAATCTTTGCTGTTGTTTTTTAAGCTCCATATGTTCAAATAAAACCTTTGTTGAGATATGAAGGACTTCTGAGGAGGTTCATATGATTTAAAAAGTAGTCATTTTAGACTACAGTTTTATAAACGATGTATGAAAATCACTTTACTGAAGATTAGGCTTTTGTCAATGTTTGCAGTTAGAAGAAAGGACGTGTAGATGTTGGTAAAAGAAAATGGTGTGTCTGCAGTGTGTTCAACTGTTTGGAAAATGTTCCTGAACCACATGAAAAACACTTTAAGATAAAAAAAAAAAAGGGTTTAATTCAATAACATGTTTATGTGGATTTTTAGAGAAACTTGCCACTTTTTTCCTGATTTATTTGCCATATGATGTGTTTTAACCTTCCAGCTGCTGTGCTTCACGTTTGTCTCTGTGAGGAAGGGAAGAGGTGGAGTTGTTGAATTTGCAGCTGATTTGTACAAAGTTGTGACCCAACTAGAGATGGAACATGGAGAGGAGGTGAAAATGGCTCTTTTTGTAGAGATCTTGATGCAAATTAGTATCTTTAATTACATAAATCTTTTTAGAATTAATTTGATCAAAATATTTTTTGACAGACCTAATTATGAATCACCATAAACTAAACACATGTATGAAGCTAATCCAGATGTTTGAGTGCCAAGAAACAGTCAACACAAGTAAAAGAATACTTCAGATTTGTAGCAGGAATGGATTTTTTTTTGTTGTTTTTTGTTATATCTTCAAGATGTCCTTCTCCAAATATTGAGTTATATTTTATAAATTTAAAAATAATTTGGTGACAAAAGATATGATTTTCCATTACAAGAGACTTGCATGTGACATCCTCACTCTGTAGCTATTTATATCACCATATTGGTTATCAACCAACGTTTAGCGATGTTAAAATATACGGTGTGGATAAAACCCACTGTAAAGTTTATAACGCTGATCTAAAACTAGCCAAAGACAGAGGCTCTCTAAACCAGACATTCTTCTCTGCACACTTCCGCTAATCCACTAATGTGCTAACAGTGGAGCTAATGTTTCATGCAGCACTTTGCTAACTTTGAAAATGGTTAAATATATTTTTCTGGATAAATTCCAGAGAGCTAAATTACTTGTCTGTTTTGTAAACTTTCAGTCGAATTGAGATCGACATCTGTGTTAATGTTTTAGTTAATCACTTAAGAATTCAAGCAATTAGCCGTTTTCATGCTCTTATTTTGAAGGGGGTGAAGACGTTCTGTTTCCTCTCCTTGTGTTCTTTCTCTTTTTTTTCCCATACCTGATTTCAAACAAGATACAAACAGAACAAAATAGAATATTGACAATAGCGAACAATACATAAGCATAAATACAATATCTAAGGGCCATATTGAACATGTAAATTATGTCAAAATTAAATCAATGCTTGAAGATTGTAGTCCTTTAAGGGCAGACATAATTTGAATTTAAATGTTTTAAATAAAGTATTGAAAGCACTTTTTCAGAATTAATGTTTATAATTTGTTCTGCAGGGCTAGCACAGCTAATTGTGTAGTTAGCGGTGTCCACTACTCTTAATAACCAATATGCAAGACATTTGGACTCAAAATGTTACATCTTTTCTAAAATTCCCTGTTGCAAAGCAAAATAATCTTTTTTTTTTCAAAGATAAGTTATAGTCAAGGACATAGGAATATTTCTAGTATATTAGGACAGTTTTAGAAGATGGAGCAACTTTAAGCATAAAGTTCAGTTTTTTAATTTTACTCCTACAAGTAAAGTTACCACCACCTTCATATCACAATTTAATTATTCAACATCTTTAGTGTTTTGTATCCTCTCTTAGTCAGATGTGCCAACTTTTCCTTCTGTTTCCTATGTCACTGTACAATATAGATTTTCCCACAAAACTCAACCTGAATCTGCTGTATTTACTTTTTGAATACATGTTAACAGACTTTTATAGGGCTGTGAATGTAAATAATGTAAACATAAATGCGATGATGTGGCGTTAAACAGAAACGTTGCTCTTTTAGAAGCCTTTTTTTTTATGTACGATACATGTTTTTATACTAAAAAGGGCAAAAAGTTCTCCCAAAAAGTTAAAAGGTATTCATTGACTCAGCATGTACAGCAGTGAATACAACGCTGGCCTGTGGAGAAGAAGCTCGTTTTGATTTTTTTCCATGTTCTCGTGTCGCCAGCTGAGCTCAGATGTTTGCTACAAACACAAAGCTGCAGATGTTTTTGTTTTCCTACGTTGGTGCTGAGGTCTTTGCATTCCTTCTAAGTGTGCTGTGTGTAAATTTGCGCTTGTATGAGCTACGTTTGGTTCTTCTGCTCCGCTGAACGTGTTGGATGGTTGCCAGTGAATCAAACACAGAAAGCAACTGAAAACCTAAAGGGAAAGAGCAGAAGAAACATCTGCACAGTGTTGAGGAGTATTGTTTTTGCACATATGCAATTTGCTAAAACATTCCCACTTAAATATGTTTAGGTTTAATTTCTTGCTAATAACATGAGTTTAAATTTCACCCATCCAGGATTTGTTTTACTAATCAGTCAGTTATTCAGTCATGGTAAGTGATAAGTAAACTAATTAATGCAAGAAAAGTTTTACCTGCTTGTTAACTATAAACATCCAGCAAGGTGTACAAAAACACACACAAAGTGAAATTCTAAAGTTATTTACCTTCACTGTGCCAAAAACAATCCCCTCAGCGCTGTGCTTTCACTCTGAACACTGTGTACCTTCTTTTCTTGACAGCCCACTCGTTTTTCCATCTTTTCTTTACACTTCAGTCAGAAACTGCCGTTCATGGAGTAGTTTTCAAAGATGCCAAAATAAAAAAAGGCATTGTTCAAACTGGCTGTGTTAGTCTCTGGAGTTTTCTTGAAAAGAAAATGAATAACTTTACGTCAGACTTTACGGCCACGCCACAGCAGATGAAATATGCAGAAATGTGTCACTATGACTTTAAAAATGTGAGAGTTTGCACATGTTATGTAAAAATGTATTGTTAATGTTGCCATCAGCAGAAAATATCATTTCATTTTGTGGCGCAGGTACATCTCAGTGACGCTCAGGACGTCAAAGGCAGGCAGGAAAAACTGTAGAAAACTACAACTTTACACAAAAATTAGAAAAATTCTCAAAAATACTTTATCACAATCAAAGCCTTGCAGAATGTTACCATCACTAAATAGATGTCAGAGCGGCAGTATTATGTAAAATTGGTTTTTTGAGCTTCAATGTCATGTTGTATTGTTATTCATTCATCGAAAAAAAATACCTGGAGTGTTTTGATTGTCTCATGCATGTTTGAGGAATCCCTGTGCATTGTTCTAATGATGTGCTAAGATTTTGTATTTTTGCAGGGTAGGTTTTATGCTTAGGGTAGAATATAGTGTAACATCAGCAGCTCAGATTTGAGGGGTTTGTGGTCATTTTCTCATTTACATTCCCCATTTTCACCCTGAGTAGATATTGTCATCAAGTTGCAGGGTTTAGATTTACTTTAATGCACAACTCAACTTTAAAGTGACACTTTAATTTTGTAGATAAAAATCTATGCTTGAGACGGCAAAATCAATACGTAGGAGAATTATGCACCCATTTTTTATTCTCATGTCTGCTGATAACATCAACACCCAACCTGAAACATGAACGTTCATCAGTGATAATGGATAATTTAATCTTCACTCAACGCCAGCGAGTCTCTTTGTTTCATCTCCCAGTGTTTAATACTTTTACATTTTCATGGTACAATTATAGTAATCGTATGTGTAGAATTAGTTTCCAGATGGCTTTATTTTTCTCAGAGCATAAAAAAGGAGGAAAAGACACCTGAAGCTCTTAGCCAGACGCTGGGGAGAGTTTTTATTCCAGGAAAGATTGTTCAAGCTGTGACTCTGATTTAAATTAAAATAAGCAAACTGAATTTTTACCTTCTAGTCTAATTAGTACGACTTGATACTTGAGGCCTTGAGAAATGGGATGCATCACTTTGGCTCGTTAGCTAATCTCTGTTGAGCAGCAAATAACCTGAAGTTACATACAAACTGTGAGAAGGTTATCAATTCAACCTGTGATTGTATCTGCATCAGATATTCAATTTCTCTTTCTAATGACTTTCTTTTTATCTATACAATATTTTTAAAAAGATGCAGTTTAGGTGGCGTCCCATCGATCATGTACATATCTCTGTTTTATTCCTAGTTACTGCTGCTAGTTTCTTCAACACTAATTTAACAACACTAATTTTGCCCTTTCATTTGTAATAAAGGACATTTCAGAGTTACAGATAAAGAAAATGCATTCATGGTAATATGCTTTCCCTTGCAGCAGTGCTATTATTAAAAGAGTGAGGCTCTTCATACAAAGAGCCACTTTCTCAGAGATGACTGTTCTCTTGGATTATTGGAATGAGAAGCCCATAAAAGCTTGGAGTGAGTTATTGACTCGGCTTCTTTCTGCCTGAGAGGAAAGTAAAAGAAGTTTTTTTCTGGAAGAAAGTTACCAAAGAAGATGACAGTCTATTAAATGTAAAACCTCATTACTTGAACAATGACTACAGTGAGTGTTTTATTAATAGTTGTGAGGCTTTTTCTCTGAAAACTTGAGCCTAAATATTTCAGATTTTTATGGAGGTGGAAAAGATTCTAACTTTGGTCTGCGGAGAAGATCTAAAAACTGTTATTCTGTCATAGGTTGTTTTTTTCAACTCCTGCTGAAAAGACTCATCAAAGTGACACGGTGCTTTTTAAAAGCAGGTCAGCGCCGCAGAATCAGACTGTTACCTGCAAAAAGTCCAGAACTCATGAAAGCATGCAACATATATCATTCACAATCTGCATTTGTGCTATTTTTGAAAGCTAGGGAGGAATTTTAAAACAAACTATTTCGAGTCATGCTCTCAAACTTTGTGCTTATGGAAAATGATGCTGGTCTGGGACTAGGAAGTCTGTTACAGGCTGTCTGTTTACTTCACAACTCAGTTTTCACTTTATATGCAGGCACTGCGGCAATTCATGTCAACCCAAAGCACTTCACAAACAAAGAGTAAATTCAATTCAATCATACATACATACCAGTAGTTATCAAACATTGCATTAAGTTTCACTTCATTACACAGTGTCGACTGTGGCTCTTTGGTAGAGTAGTTGTCTTGCGATTGGAAGGTTGTAGGTTCGATTCCAGCTTCCTCCTGCCACATGTTGATGTGCCTCTGGGCAAGGCACTTAACCCCAAATGGCCTACCGATCTGCGTATCGGTGTATAAATGTGTTTGTGAGTGCGACTGGGTGAATGTGACTCTAGTGTAAAGTGCTTTGAGTGGTCAAAATGACTGGAACAGCATTATATAAGTTCAGTCCATTTACCATTCATTACTCAATTTTGTTTAAAAAGCTTTCAGCCTAGCAATTTATTTTTAGGAAGAAACCAGGTTAAAAAATTACTTTTGGGAGTAGTATTACTGCAATGTATTTTTACATTTTACTTAATATCATTGTAATGTATCACTACTGTTACTTGAGTAAAACTTATTTGAGTAAGTGCACTGAATGAAGAGCAAATATGTTTTAACCAAATATTCAACAGACACCTTCAGTTTATGTTAAAGTGAGATTTATTGTTTTGTTACTCTGATTCTAGTTTCTACTGTATTCAGAAGTTTTGTCACTGAGGAAAACCCTGACAGAACTGTGACATTTCATAGACAAAATTAAATCAATAATAAAACTCCGAATGTGAAGGGAAGGATATGTAGGAGTTTCTGTAGTGTTTTGGCCACTGATGAGGGAAAAAAACTTTTTAGCACCTTGTAAAACCAACTTGACATTTTATTGTGAAACAGAATAACAGTAAATGTTGACTTGTGGCTGTTTTTTGTTTTGTTTTGTTTTATTTTTCTTTTTTTATTATTCACACCTAATTAAATATGCTTTGGGTTAAACTTGGAAAAAAATAAAAGCAAAAAAGTGAAATTTGGAAAAAACCAAAACAGATTTCATAGGTTCAATAATCTTGTTGTACTGGGTATGTGATTTGAATTGGAGTTTATTGTCAGTTTACTGTGTTTGCCTCCAGCACTCATCTGGAGGCAAACACAGTTTGACAAGGTACAAAATAATGGATTCATTTTGTTTTATATACGACAACAAGAGAAAACAATTTAGAAAGGAGGCTTGTAAAGATGGGAAAACAGTTACAAGTGTGAAAATGACAGAAAACTGAACTACTTCCCTCTCACTGTGAACCTATTAACACCATAAAACTAGAGTCATTTCAGACCAGTTTTCTGTTGCTTGGCTGCTATAATTAGCTTGTTGCTATTTTACATAACTCTTGCATCTTGTTCCATAAACTAAGGCTGCACCCATCAGGACCCCCTGCCATAAATGAACATTTTTGTGGCTTATTATCAGTCAACAACAAGAAAGAAATTAAAAACACCCAAGCTGTCCCACTAGGTTTTCCAGAAAGCCACACATCTCAATCTCCTCCCTGCTGAAGCTGGCAGGAGGCTCACAGAGGAGACCATAATCAGCCAATGTTCAGGTTTTTTCTCCTTTTCCATTACCACAGTGGTCTGTCATTTTTGTTTGTGCTGAGCCAAAGCTTTGTGTCCTGATGGTACATTCTCCCCTCTTGGCTCTGGGGCGGCAACAATTTATTTTTTTTGTCTGCTTCAGGCTTTGTACTAGCTGGCTGTGATCAGAACTGCTCAGTGTTTCCCGCCCAATAAACTCGCATGCAGTGATTTTACAGAAGACTACAAGGAAAACCTGTTCTGTGGATAAGTAGGTATGCACTGCAGAAGCCTGTTATGAAATAACCGCATCACACAATCTAATGCATGAGGCTTAGGGCCATCATTTGTCAGGAATATAGCATACTTTTCATAGCTGTCTTAACTAGGAAAGAATCCCATTCACAGACAATTGAAACTGAAACTTGAAACTGTTTTTATTTAGGTAAACCTTTTTCTGATTGAATGTAACCTTAGTCATCAAGTAGAAAGTGATATGTGACATCGGCAGATTGTAATTTCTGACGCTGAAACAATTAATCAGATCAATCGAGATGAATTGACTACTAAGTTAACCTAATACTGGTAACTTAAGTTATAGACTTCATGCATAAACCTATTTTTGCTTAAAAATAACCAACCTTACAGAATGGAACTTTATAGAATAAATGTTTTATTTGTTTGCACGGTATTTTCTTCCTGTCAGTCACATAATCTCCAGACCATTTGAATAGAAAAATTGGATTCTGAATTAAAAATTGTTTGTAAGTCGAATCATGACTCTAAAAATTGGATTCAAATCAAAATGCTAGATACTGAAAGATGCACATCTAGTATTCTAGTAAGTACATCTAGGACAAAAAACAGGTATTTTTTTAAACATCTTAAGATTCATGTTAGCAATAGTGGTCAAGTTTAATCACGTATAGGCTATCATTGAGCAGAGTTAATTAATGTAAGCTAACTTGCTAGTGTCACCCAACATGGAAATGTTAGCACCTTAGCTAACCTTAGCATTTTTAAGTCAATAATGGGTTAAAAGCGGCCATTGCTGCAGCACAGCAGTGAGTTAATGTGGAATTTTTTTGGTGCAAGACAATACTCAGGTTTGTTGAACGTTTTCTCAGTCATCGGATGTTTTATCATTTACTAATGGATGAACAAATCTGCATAAAACCCAGGCCTGTCATCATAAGCAATAAATCAGTTGATCACATGATAAATTGAAACAAACTCAATACCTTCCATATGTATAATTAGTCATTTTTCTCGTGTCTCTCTCATAAACTGAATGACCAAAGTCTTCAGTCTGGACTGATCTAGTCCTTTTGTTGATTTTGGCCAATTTTGTTTAAGCAGACTTATACTTCATTGTATTCAATGTTTGTGTTTTGTTTATTTATTAAAAATGTCTTCCAGTGTTAAATGTTTATAGGAATTTAAAGTTTATTGATCTTTGACAAGGTAGTGAAATATGAGAATGACATTACCATTATGTTACTTGAAAATGGTCTCAAAACAACAATATAAACTTTTATTGCAATAACTTCTGGGACAATTTATCATCTAGTAGAACTTGTTATTGTGACAAACTAGAGTCAGATTTCTCCCAGTATTTAGGCAACATTTTAATTGATATCAGACTGAGTCAAAATATGTTGGAAATTTATAGACTGAGTTTTATTTAGGGGAGTTTAATCCTGTATTGGATTTTATCCTGGAAGACTAATCCTGAATCCAGACTCTAGTGTTGTGCAGTGTGGCTCTCTTGGGAGAGATTATTACAACTGTTTCAGACCATCTACATTTGAGCTGAAAAGCAGAAATCTCACACAGTCAGGACCATCAAATGCTCAACATTCTGCTGTAATATGGACTGTAAATTATACAAGCTTCTAAATGAAATAGGCTGCAGAAACAATAGAATAGAAATGTGGTACAATATATCAGAGCAGAAATTAAGATAAAAGAAAGCAATTCAGAACAGGTGAGGCTATAGATATGACTTACTGTTCCGCAATAACTGAGGATGTTTTTGCTTTGTATAATTAAGGACAGCTCTGGGTTTTGTTCTACTGTCGGTGATACACTATGCTGCTGCGACGGGGTGAGAAAACCATGGTAGTAATGATGCACTGTAAATTACATGCAGTGATTTTCAACTGTATAACCTCTGTTGAAGTTATGCTTCACAAGGCCGTTACAGGACCCAAGCAGAGTGAAGTCGTTTATTTGGAAACACACTGAACCTTTCGGGAAAAAGTTTCAATTTCAACATCCATCATCTCAGGTATTAATTTTTTGGGGGAAAATAATTGTAACAAACATTGAAAACAAAATGTTTTCTCAATGACATGTGAGTCTGAGCTGCTGCCATAGCAACCAGAAGTGTCTTCCAAGAGAAGTAGCTTCTTAAAATGTTAATTACATTATTTTTCACTTAAAGAATTTGTACATATAATCAATTATTTTTCAAATCAACTGATTCTTAAAAATATACAAAGAAAGTTGAAATATTTGCAGTCATCAACTAATTTCAAAAAGAGTTTATTTGCAGAAAAGAAACATTAAGAGCAGTAATTAAGCTAAAACAATACAAAATATATTTTCATCTTGCATATTTAAGATAAAATTAGCATTAATTGCAACCGTATACTCTCTTGAAATTGATATTATGTTTTGATGTATACCACAGCTGAAGCCACAAATTGTGATGTTAAGTCCAGATTCACATCTAGTCATCACAGCTTTATTCAGTTCCTTTGAATGTGTCCAGTGATCCTGTTCATTTGAAAAGACAAAGTCGTTTTGGAGGTTTTTTGTCTGTTTTTTTTCTGTAATCCAAACATACCACAAAAGACAGAGAATGCTGAAAAACTACGTTTAGCTTTATCTGGTGTAAATGTTGCATTTTCGATGCAGAAAGAGTCAAAGATTGTTTGTGCACAGGCAGAAGAACCCACTCATTTCATTTGATTTGCCATATTTGGGTTGTTTTTGTCATTCTTGTGAAGTTACATTTTTGTCAGATATGGCCCTAGTTATTAAGAGGGTTAAGAGTGATCAGGATTTTTTTCCATGAAACTTTACTTTAGACAAAATATCACAAATGAATAATATCTGGCCGATACCGAACCTCAGATATCTATATTGGTATCGGAAGTAAAAAAGTAAATCAGTGCATCTCTAGTTCTCATATAACCCAGAAGGTATTTTGTTAATCTTAAAAATAATTTGAGCTTTTCCTGGTTTTATTTTTAGCCTTCAAATAATCCTTTTTTTCTACATCAGAAGCAAGAATATGTTTGTTTTTTTGTTTTTGTTTTTTTGCAAGAGCACCAAGTGAGTTTCAAAACGGTTTTTCAATTACAGAAACTTTTTTAGCAACATTCTGTCTTGTCCCTTTCATTAAAAACTTCTAATCAGTGATACTGAGGGCATCTGGATGTCCACGAGATAATGAATATAAAAACAATAAGCTGGTTTTTCTTTTCAAATATCCTGTCAACTCAAAGTTAATCATCTCTTTCAATTAAAAATTTTCCTTTTATTGCATAAAAGAAAAGAATCCAGATCGATTTCGGACAGAAAACTTTTTTAATTACACCCTGATCCTGCTGCTCTGTTGGCTTGTAAACAAGACCGAATCGAAGACATGAAGGGAGAGGAAGTGAGTGGGTGAGAGAGCGAGAGCGCCGGGAGTCGTGAGGCTGATAATATCCGCCGAGGCGTCCTGCTTGGTCGGGATGTAAACAAAGAGACCCTCTTTAATAACATCTGACATTAACAAGCGTCTCATCAACACTGCGTATGGACATGTTTCGAAGGGCAAATATGGATTTCAAAATGAATTAGGAATTCAGTAAACAAAATGGGAGAAAAAGTGGCCTAAAGTCATAGAACCAACGTCAGTAACAGTTTACAATGTGAGCACATTAATTATCATAAACTCACACATGGCATCATGCCCAGAAAAATAATTTACATTGTACAAAAACAATCAAACGGGTTGAATTATTAACATCTCATGCATGCCATCATGCAAAAACATGTTAATCAATTCCAAATGTGCAATATTTAAATCAAAAAACTATTCCTGTTGTTTAAATTTCCTCCTCATTAATGTCCACCTCTGTTTACACATCAAGGTCAACTGAGGCCATGTTTGGTTTTTAATGCAGTTTTAGCCTGCTTTGATGTCCTTTGCTCCTGTTAACTAGTTTGTTTGTAGCCTGAAGTGATACCAATTTGTACTTCATTTGGTCCTTCAAGAAACCTTAGTAAAGCAAAAGGTCTTTCACATCTGTGTTACATGAAGCCAACCAGCTTCTGGCACCAATAACAGAGTTTTCCAGCTCAGGGCGATTGAGCTCCATTTCATAATTTATTTGCATTTCTTATTTTTCTCAGAAACATCAGACATCAGAGATTGGGTTGACTACTTCGTAACATTAATCCTGTTGGTCAATAGAGTTTTGATGTCCCTTAAGCAGCCCAGTTAAAAACTGTTTTTGTTTTATTTTGCTTTTTGCACACACAAGCTCCTTCATTGCCACTTACTGAGTGAGACTGACAACAGGCACAAGGGGAGGTCCAGACTAGAGCGGTCATGCAGCTCTAGTCTGGACTAGAGCTGTCAAATTAGCTGCAGTGCTAATTTGACTAGAAATACTGTATGATGTTATCCGAGTTGTCCGCACTACCTTCACATGAGGGCCGGCATGGTCCACAGTGGGAAGTGCATCATTTGACTCAAAAGTCCAAAATAATTAGTCAGAGTCAAAGAAAATGCTAAATACCATAAGGCTATGATCCAAAGTCAAATGTTTTAAGTTGTTTTTGATACATACAGCATTTTCATAACAACTGAAGATAACCTAGTTACTTGACTGCACTAAAAAATTATATTGTATGCCTGGAAAATACACAAAACCTCCCTTTAAAATAAAAATGCCAGTCTCATTTTTGAAGTCTAAATCTGGCAGCAATGTGAATAATTGTGGTCTTCACTGTAGGCCGAGTTTGTCTTTCTGGTTAGGAAGGTAAATTATCCTGTGCTAATGAGAAGTCATTGCCATTTTGTTTAACAGTTTTCTTTGACAACAACAGGCACACAGTAAAGCTTGAGGATTTTTTTTAATTACCACGACTTTGTAAACAATTAGCTTGAATTTAATGAGCCTTTCATCACTTTCCTATGATTCTAAAAAGTTACAAAGCATCAGAAGTTAAAGTATGAAACTCTTTCCACAAGGTTAAAATACAAACTTTCAAGTTGTTTGTTAAAACTAAGCTCACAAAGGATCTGTTCATCTTTATTCATCACCGTCTCTATAATGTTGTCAGTTGAGTTTGTAGGTGGTAATTAGAAAACCACTGTAGTTTGGTGCCTTATGTCAAATCTTCCTGAGTTATGACATCCTGATGCATCTTTGTTGCAAGTCGACCATTCATTCCTGCCTTCTGTGAACCCGTAGTATCTAAGAAAAAGATGTAAAGTCAATTTAACGTAGCAATTTCCCCTAAAAAGATGGAGTCTGTCATTGTTTTGATGGATATCAATGCAGAGAAAACAGTTTCTTTATGTGATGGGAAGAAAGTGCTGACACCGCCATTCACATCAAGTCTTTTTCTCACTGAATCTACATAATGTACATTGCATTTCCTAGTGCCACTTCCTTGTTCAAAGTCAAAGACAGTTGCATAACATTTTTCTTCATGATAATGCTGTCATTTAAGACTTCACTCCTGGAGCTTGGAGTCAGTATCCTGCTGAAGGACACTTCTGTCAGACTCTCTGCAATCAAAGCCGAGTTTCATTCCCAACACGCCACAACCTGCTGCTTTATCAGGACCCTTGAAGCCAGATTGCAGCGTACGAGTGGCTGACTGCTGGTTTACAGCATGTTTAAGGTTGTAAAGAGGAGATGGAAGACATTTTTAGAGGTGTCCCTGAACATGTCGGAGCTCTTCACTGGGCTTTAAAAGCATTCTCATCTCTTTTACTGTACTAGTGTTTTCCTTGATGTGGCCACCAGAGGGCTCCTGCCCTGTGGAGCCCTGTCTAATATCTCATTAGCTAAAACTGAAATTTATGAAAAACAAAATTTGCTTATTGTAATTTCCAGGTCTGCATAGGGGTGGAAATTTAAGATCAATAGAGATCTATTATTTATCACAGAGTGATATCATTGATTTATTAATTGATGATTGTGACCCAAAATTCAATTTCTAAGGATGAATAGAATGTTGCACAAAAATTATTTTAAAAGGATTTAAAATAATGAATTTTGATTCAGAAAAAAATATACATGTTATTTAATTCAATTCATAAATACCTTAATAATCCTAAAGGGAAATGAAATGCTGGATATTTGGATGATAGCTTGTATCATCCAATATCTACAAAGAGTAGTAGCTGTCAGTGTCTCAACAAATCTAAAGAGTCCTCTGACTGAAGACTGTTGCTATACAAATGTAAAATGCTTAAATGTAAAATGCCAGTTTTGGCTCTGATTATACTGGAAGTTTTTTATAAACTGTGTGCTCCAGTAAACAATCATTACTAAATCAATCAAAGCAGTTTTTATCGGCATACTGCCAAATAACAACAATCAGACAGATCCTCACATTTTTTATGCTCATGTATAATTGTGAGTTTATTGTAAATTTTTGCAAAACGCTAACTCCTACCTACAAGAGCCAGTATGTCTTACTTTTACACCACTGCTGTCTAGTCCATGATTGAGATGGGAAGTAACAAAATGTCATATTGTGCAAATATTGCACAATTCCTGGCAAGTATTTTTAAATCAGCAAAACAGAATCTTAGATTTTTATTGCAAAACATCACAAAACACTTGCATTATCTTGGAGGGACTCATCAATGTGAAAAGATGCTCAATATTATTGGTATCAATGCAGAGACAGTAATTTATTAATATTTGACACTATGTTAATGGGTTTGATCAGTACATTCAGGCATCACTGGCCCTTGGGAACATTCATGACCTTGATGTCTCCCAAAATGAAAATGAGTTTGATACCACTACTGCAATATTTAACTGTAATATTTGCTAGCTTAAAATCCCATTTTATTTTGGAAATTTCTTTTATATATATACCTTGTGGAGTCTTTGAACCTGGCTGCTGATTAATGCATCCTAGTCTCTGCGTCACTGTATACCAAAGTGTATTTGTGAAGTGAGCCCCTCAAACTGACAGCTGAACTATCCACCCAGCCTCAGTTTAGTTCACACTCACATTAAATTTAGGAGCGAAGAAATGGAGAAAAGGAAAAGAAAAAAACATCATAATTTGCTTGTTGACAGCAGGAAGATTGAGGCGTAGTAGTTTAGAGAGATTATGTTGAGTTTAGAAAAGTTGTTCTGGCTGCATCAAATACTTGGACTGATGGAAGAGACGTTTCGAGTGTTTACTAGAGGCAGACGTCCTTGTTTGTGTTGAAGGGAATAATCTTCCAGGGAAGACGTGGAAGTTTGTAGAAAGTAAGAAGCAAAAAGGAAAAGTTTGTTCTTATCTGTAAATTCTGTGTATGGGTTCTCAATCCAGAGCACTGCTTATGGAGGCTATTTGTTACTGACCCATGGCTACTCCTGGACATTTAGTGTACATCTGTAAAGAGTCAAGTCTTTACAGATGTAGTTGGAGTGTCCAAACAAATAAAAAACACAGCAACCAAAACTGCCTAAACTTTGTTCTCAAGGTTGATAAGCAGTCAGGCCTGTCTCAATAATTACAAATGTAAAGGGATTGATTGTGCCTCAATTAATTTAAATCAGTTATTGGTGACAATCCACTGTGAATCCTGACTCCCTATCAGCCGTCAATCTGATTCCTCAATACAAAGTTGCTTGATGTATGTAGACTGGTTTCCAAAACGAAACACATTACGTGAATCTAGACGTGACGACTTGGAAAAGTATAACAACAAAAACTTCAAAGATAATTTGTTTTCGTTCAAATGACACTGTAGGACCTAGAAAGAACATGAACAGTCTGGCGGATGTTTTCCATTCAGTCTTCATTTTAATCTGATTTCTTTTCTGAAAAAATAAAATCACCTCCAAGTTTGCCTTTCTCTTATTAAGGCAAACTTATAAGAATCTACAGTAATTGAAAATCCAGTTTGCTACTAAATTGTACTTCTCTTTGTTTCATTTAAATATTATGCTTAGTTTATTGTTGAGCAGATGAAAATGTACATTTTACATTACAATTAATTTTGCTTTACAAAATGCTCAATTTTGTGTTTGCCATGACAGCAAATTTCACAATCAGAAAGATGAGCATGCAAAACAACATTTCAATAAGTTATTTCAACTTATATTTTGTAATAATGATTGAAAAACAGATTTGATTTTATTAAAAAATATATGTATAGTTAAAAAAATGATTTTAAACATTGCATTAAACTAAATTTTAAAATTTTTGCTTTTTTTTACCCCTCATCTTCCCTCCAACATTCTGAAGCCAGCCCCAGCTCCCACTTTGAAAAACGTTACTCTAAACCAGTGTTTCTCAGTTCCGGTCCTCAGGCCCCCCTGCCCTGCATGTTTTAGGTGTTTCCCTTCTACCACACACCTGGATTGAATCTTTGGGTGATTAACAGACTTCTGCAGTACTTGTTGGCTGCAGAAGACGTCATGCAATCATTTGAATCAGCTGTTCTGGTATAGAGGCACATCTAAAACATGCAGAGCAGGGGGGCTGAGGACTGGAATTGAGAAGCACTGCTCTAAGCCAAGGAGTTTTGTTCCAAGTCGTCTATTTGTGTTGAATTTCAGTCTGAACTTCCCCCAGATCGCTTTTAGATCCCTGGACAGTGTGCCTGTTTGTTAGCTCTCCATGCTACTATTCTCAGACAACTCGTCTTTTGATTTCCTCCCTCAAAACTGTTTAGAATTCACTGATTTTTCAGTGGAATGTAACTACAAATTATACGTGGAAATTTTGCATTTGTGAGGGGGTCTCTATTAGGAGCTGTGGTCCATAAACTGTGTGAATACTGAATACCAGGGTTGACTGTAACCAGATCTTCAGTTTATTAACTGAAATTTGAGTCTTTATCACTACTTTGTGGCTCGGTTCTCAATTCCCTTGCTTGCTTTTTAAAATAACTGAAAACAAATAGTTGTTAAAATGATGGTTTATGTCCTTTAATCTCTCTCCATCGCCCCCTCTTAACATCTGGCCATCATCTTTACGACACTGAACAGACACACAGAGGAGAAATGCCTCATCTGAAAGTTACTAACAAGTCACAGTGTTGGCTTTTGCTGAATCAGCAGGTCTGGCTGGAAACAACTGAGGCCTCACTTTGTTTTTTTTTATATTTGCAACTCATGGTACCTACACAAGCACACAACGTGAAAGCTGCTGCAGTCAACACAAAGCTGCCCAGTGAGCGTTTAGATGGATAATCAAGATGGTGGTTGGCTTTACAGCTCAATTAGCAGCTGTAATTAAAACACCCCATGAAAGACAGATAGCAGGGATCGGTATTCTTCTCTCAAATGCAGCAAACTGCTGCCCACTGATGCTCTTGCTGAACAACGATAAAGAGATTCAGATCGAATATTTGCAGAGAAACAAGACATGAGGGTTTTCCTACAGAGTTATGAGCTTTTCCATCGGAGCTGAATCAAACTATCATCTCCTACAATAGTTCGAATTTGAAAGCCCTCAGTGAATTTCATGTAGTTAATCACATTTTTTTAAGATATTGCAGTCATACCATACCTTTTGCTATTCAGTTTTGTATTTGTAATGCAAGAATAGCATGAAAATATTTTCCAGTTAATCAGTTTGGACTATCTGCACAAGTAAGAGACAGCTGATTAACAGACATTCTGGTTTTTTATTGTCAACTGTAATTTAAATCAGCATTACCCTAGCAACAGGAATGAGTGGCACTCCTTTAGTTTCTACAAATAGCCACGTTTTTCTTTCTTGGTAATGAATAAAAAGTATAATACCCTTCTTTAGCTTGCTAATTAGCACTGTAGTAGGGCATTACCCTGTCAGTCCGTGCTTCTTAGGACGTTTCTACATCTATTGTTCCTTTCTATTTCTGAATCAGTTGATGAGTTTAACTTTTTAGCTTCTTATGGTGGTTCGGTTTCTTTTCAACCAGAGAAAACCAAGACCAAACACTACAAAACAGACAACATCGTTCCGACTGCTAATTGGTCAGATAAGTCTTTTACAGTATTTACATTTGGAGGAAAAATCAAACTTAAATACAGGAAGTGGAAATTAACGCCAATCGTGAAAACAAACCAGTTTGTTTCAAACACATTTTGTGTCCAAACACCCCCACAGTGGAAATGAAAGGTCTGGACATCCTCCTGAGATGGTAAAACAATTCAGAGAGATAAACTGAGATAACATCCAACCATTTGAGCAGTTTTAGATTATTGTCCACAGATTAAATGTTGTGAAACAAGATGAGGAAATAAAGTGGGATTCAAGCTTTCTTAATGAGAAGAAAAAATTCAGTACCAACATCTCTGTGCTGCAAACTAATCAGAGCACGTAGCATGTAGCTAAAACCAACCATTGGAGAAGAAGCATGGATGCTGCTGATGGATGGAGTCGGCCGTCACTTCGCTGCTTCACATGGGGAGTTCTTATCATGAGGATTATAAATAGCCGAAGCCGCTGCAGAGCCTCCTGAATGTCACCCGCTTGGTAAATTGCACTCTTTACTGCTAGAGCAACAGAGGCATGCAAATAAGTAATTCAAGCACGTCTGCATCCATTATGGATAACTGTGTGGAAATGAGAAGTCCAACAACAACAAAGATTTATAAAACAGACCCGTGCGCAGCTTCAGGAGGGCTGTCGTTTGCATACATTTGCTCTGTGTGCTGAAGGCATTCTCTGATGGGATGATTACTGCACTAGTTTGAGGTTAAAAATAAATCTGCCATGGAGAAAATGTACAAATCTGTTGGTCACAGTCCAATAAATACATTATTAATGAATCTTTAATTCATAAAAGTGTATATTTTGAATCTTGGGTCTTTTTTTTTTTTTTTACCATTCCTAAACTTTGTTTTTTTCCCCCCAACAGAGGTCTCTGGTGTTTTTATCTTCTTCCTCCTTTCTAGAACTTCATGTCCAATTTGAAAATCCATCACAACAAAGGCTTATCATATTCCTCTGAGAATATATGTTTTTTTAAATGATGGACGAGGTAACACTCGGACTTTTCTGTAAGATACGATCAAGCTCACTCTAGATATAATTCAAGTTCAAACATCTTGTCACAATTACGCTTTCTGTCTATTTTAGTATTTGCCCTTTTGGGGCTCCTGTAAAAGTAATCATAAGGTTTTTTTGTATTTTGTCCAGCTGCCATCAAACTTTAGGGGCATTTGTTGGGATTTTGTTTGTCAGACCAACAATAAAGTAGTGCATACTTATAGACCCACTGGGTTAGTATCAGAAATGGCTTTTGCTGCAACTAAAGCTGCTGGTGGTTTGCGGACCATCTCTGCCACCACCATGTTTTACTCAAAACATGGTTTGTTTTGAGTTAGAGGCAGGTTCTTCTTCCACGTTTGCTGTCCTTTACCTTTTTTTTGGGCGATTTTTCCAACTCTAATTTTCAACTTGCTACTCTTTAGTGAATGTCTGATTTGTCGAGTGCACAACAAATAAAAACAATTTCCAAATGATGTCTACAGCTCCTTTAAAATATGTCTTGACTGCTTCTGTTACTGATGATTTCCTTGTCCAGCTTGTTAGCTAAGGTGAATTGAAAGGTATTAGTTTTCATTTTGCGAAAATAAATTGAACTGGATCATTTGGAAGATGTTCTCCACCTGCCTTCACAGAACAGTTGCGGAAATGTGTAATTTCTTCAGAATGCCTGGTATACTGGTTAGCATAGCACTGTGCTAGGTCACATGGTTGATGAATGGCTGGCAGAGTTAACAGGAAATACTGTGTAATCAGAAAAATGGTGAGTTACATGATGGTTTTCATTGATGGATTCGGATCTCAATTTGAATCTTCAGTGAAGGATTGAATGGAGGGTTGAAGAGTTTCCTTTTACTAGGGATTATTTCACCTGCAGGACTGCATAGAGGGAAATCCTCTGTACGGTAGAAACCAGGGACAATGACATCATGGACTGAAGAAACGTTGCTAACGGGTGAGTTGGATTACACTCAGTAATTCAATGATCAGAGCACACCTTGGGGAAGATGGAGGCTTCTTTCTCACAATCCAATCCCTAAAGTTCAGTGAATCAGTCCAGATTGGCAACATGGCAGGCAGATCACATCTGAAATCCATGCTAGGCTAGAAAATGAGCCATTTCAAAAACCTCCCGATTGTTAATTCACAAGACGTGCACTGCGCCTTTACCTGGCAACCCCAGCCTCGTCACCCAGCAACCTACCATGTTGGTTTAACTGCTTTATGCTGGAAAAGACGAGTGTTTAGTTGTTTACTTACCATTTAGAAACCACTTGTTGGTTGTGCAGGAGGCTCCACTTCTATTTTTCAAAGATGTACAGTTGTGTAATTGCACATCTGTTTTCAGCCATTTTCACATTGAGTTGGGAGGCTTGGCCAGCAGCAACCTATTTGGATTTAAAGTGACAAGAGACCCTAAAGTAGCTAATTCTGAACAGAGATCAAAATAAGTAGAACTGAGCAGACTAAAAGTTCTTTGTCTAAGAATGATGTTGTACAAAAAATGTAATGAACATATTTTGTGTAGCCCATTCACCTATCCTAACCTGTTAACCCTGTTAACCTGACTGGGACTCAAAGTCCCAGTCAGGTTAAATTTCAGATGGTAAAAATCTCAGATGGTAAAAGTTGTCACTATCTGATACCGTTGTAAAAAAACCAGTGAGCTTTATTTACAGTGACCTGAATGAAAAATATCTCCACTGTAGTCATTATTATCTGTTCAGGCAGGTTTTCTGATATTTATCAAACATCACAGATAAGGAGGAAAAGGATGCAGGGATTAACAAACATGAGTGTTAGAGTATAACAGCTGGGATGGTCACCGGTGAAGTGGTGCAACATGCTTGAACAATCTTCTGCTGTGTCACATCACACTGGCAGATAAATAATCAGCTCAAGGAATGCCTAATTGATGATCTCATGTACAAGCAGGAAAGCTTCAGCAGCTGAGGAGAAATTTTCTACTTTTTTCTGCAGTTATTAGTTACTGAACTAGGCTGATTTTTACCAAAATAAAGGAAACACGCAAACAGTGACTTACCTCTGTAAACATTTAGCCTGATTCTCTGATAAATAAAATCAGTGTCAGTTTGTTTCCAGCCTTCCTCAGTCTGTATGTGGGTTTATCCATGTGCTTAATTTGCTGATCACACATGTTCTTGGCTTTCCAGCTTGTTTGCCTCCGTCCATCTGGACTCTACCAACAACAACACAAATGTGATCACAATTTAATTCCTCTTTGATTGAAATGGAAATTGCAGTTCTGCATAGAGAATGCTTGCATTTGTTAGGATCCAAATGCAGAACTACTCAGCACAGCCATTTGTTACAATATATTGTTGTTGCGCAACACCCCCCCCCTCCTTTCTGTCTCTACTCTCTCACTCTCGTACTTCCTCTTCTGAGAGGGGAGATGTGCTACCAGCTCTCCGTCTAACGGGTACGTTGAGTTTCCTAAATCTGCTGGGATTTACCCTGTCCAGAACTGAAGTAAACTCTGTTTAAGCTGGTTTCGAGAAACGATTCGCCTGGTTATCTGACGGCCTACATCCAGGTGTCCCACCCTTCTTCCCCCTGTGAATTAGCCAGACTGAGCAGCCTACAGCCAACTAGTTTCACAGAGCTCACCTGTTAACGGTCGCTCCTTCTCTATTTTGCAACTTGCATTTGTTATTGAACCAGGTAGGTTTTAGTGACTCGGGCGAGTCCCAAGGATGATGTTTTACATATGGGCTACCAGCAACCTAAAAATATTTTCCACCTCTTCCTCTCCAGAATCAAACATCACAGCTATTTTACAACCATTAAAGAACTTTAAGGTGACTCATTAACTGAATGTCCACAACATCTTTTAGATTTTCTTTATGCTAAATATTTTATTAGTAAGGCATTTTTGCAAGGGTCAGTACAGCTTAATTCAGTAGCAGAAATAATCAAATAAGTAAAATCAGTCATCTAGTCTATCTTTCCCTACTGCTGATACTGAGAACTAAAAAAGGGAACCTTTGAGAGAGACGGACGGAGCCTGGCGTTTCGAACCCCAGACCTGGCACGATGATGAAGAAGGTGTTGCAACAGGAGGAAGATGTTGATCGATGAAGGCCAGGATCTCCGCAGGTCTGATGAGCCTCCTCTCCGCATGGATGCTGAGGTCACACAGGACTTGGTGCTGGCAGGAAAAAAGGCACCAGTTCTTCTTCCTTGTCTTTGTCTTCATCTTTGTCTTTGGGGTCAGAACCCAGCCGATGAGAGAAGTGCGATTCGAAGCCACAGATTGTGGGCCAGACGGGTTGGTCCTGTCCGTTATCCTGCAATAGCTAGCCCCGCCCACTTCGTCACAACCCTCCGGGGCTGACTACTGACCAGTTCTCTGTCTAACAGGTCCGGAAAATCTCTAAGACCTGGGTATTACCCTAAAAGAGATCTATAAGAGATAATCTATTTAAACTGGTGTCGAAAGCGATTCGTCTAGCTCTAACTACCTCCAATCCAGAAGTTACGACCCTTTTCAGTTAAGAAACAATCAGCTGAGTAGCCCTCACAGCTGCATAATTCCAATAACCACTTCTGTTAACGGTAGCTCGCTTTCTAAAATATAACTAGCTCTTGGAACCGACTAGACTAGATTTAGTGACTTGGATGTAAGTCCCTGGGTCATTATTTTACTCTCACCAAAGGAAATTATGAAGCCTCCTCTTTACTAGAACCATGTACCTTAGTTTTACCTTTATTAAAAGAACTGAAAAATGAGTAAATGACTCAATTAATTCCAATGTCCACCAACCTCATTAGAATTTTAGAGTATGAATTTATTAAGCAAGCTTAAGCAGGGATATGTGACATACAAATCAATAATCAATTGTATATAATTCAAGAGCAGTGTAATAAGATCAACATGTACAATCATACCCTACTGTCTCTTTTCCCTAACCTATGTCGCAGATTCTGAGATAGCTTTTTAGGAAGCAAGTTCGACTCATACCCAGTTGGTGGTGGATCTTTAGCAACAGGAACGTCCGAAAACCTTGGTCTGAATCTTTGTCCTTTGTGTGGAAAATCCTCTTTAGAATAGAAGCAAAGTAGAGAGGGTTCAATTGTTTTGAAAACCCAACTCCTTATCCCTCCGGAACCTTTGTCTTTTCTCCAAGTCTGTTGCAATGTTTGGGTTGAGGCTAGACCGACGATCGAATCAGGAACCCGGGTTGGACGATTGGAACTTGTCTCCCTTTGGCGGCAAGAAGCTTCAGCTTTTCCCGTGGCTCCAGGGTGTGGTCTGCTGTTGTTTCCTCGATCTGCTTCTTCTGTTAGCTACTTCGGTGCCGCAGACAAAGAACAAGAACTTCTCCTTTTCCGTCTGCTTATATATAGTTCTCTGCCATGTATGTGTATGGGGAGTGTTAGTTTACGTGGTTTCCTGAACATCTGCTGATTTCACGGAAACCCCCGTCGGCCCCTCCTGTCTGCTGGCTGGGATGGAAAGTACCGTCCTTTCCTCAGCGTGTTGTTCTTAGCCAACCATACCGCCCCACCCATCCTGTGCGTCTGGCCATCTGTTCAGAACTGCTTGCGACAGCAGGAACTCACAAGTTACCCTTCTCCTTTTTCCCCTTTTTCTTTTAACATTAAAAACTATGTGCTTTTCTCTGATTAACTTTTAAACACAGTCAAATCTTAAAAACTATGTGCTGATTTCCATTAAGCATTAATCATAAGCATTAATCACCTCTTTCACTTATTATAAATCATCAAACCTTAATCATTTCATTGTTGTCATGTTATTACAGATCATGATTCGTACACTTCAGAATCATTCAGTGATTACTTACATACAGTCATTTTACCTATGGTATTCATACATGTTCAACTTAATCATTATTAAAACACTCAATCATTATAAATCAAAACACAAGATTGCTTTATTTCTCTCAGGCTTTCATGCACTTGTTTCTGCGTGTACCTGGATAGATCTCAAACCCCCTACCAGTTTTCTTGACAGTCCCCATGCGCAGGATAGTCTCCGGCTCCTCTTCTTCAGCTGCAGAGTTCTTTGTCCATCTCGATCTTGGCTCGAAGCTGCCCGGAGGATCCAACGAACGGTTCCTCTTTTGCACCCACCTTATATAGGGTTTATCTGTCTGCTTAGACAGATGATCTCATATCCGTCACTGTCTTAAGAGACATCATGTCATGATGTCTGTGCCAATGTCTCAGGGTTGCTCAACCTCCTATGTCCAAATAAGGTGCTGATCATCTCTGCTCTCCTGTTAGTTCCCCTGTTTCCCTTAGCCTGTCACCTTTCACCTACCATCTACCTCCAACATATCAGTGATGTTTAATTGCAGTTTTACAACCTTTTACACCATTTCAAGTTCAATGTCAAAATCACATTTATATCACATTTATTTTCTTTAGCTTCTCTGATTTAGCATTCATTTATAATTTTATAACCATAACTTATTAGTTACTCTTATTATGATCTTAATGTGAGTTATTACAGATGTTTTTCTGAAAAGAAACCAAGAATAATCTATTATTCTAATTATTTGATACCAAAGTTACATTTGCTTGTTTTTCTTATAAGTGTTCTCACAAATATAAGTGTAAGTATTATTACAAGTAAATCAATATTAATATAAGTATTTTACTTTGAATCTTATCAAATTACTCAAAATGTTTAGATTTAATTTTTTAAAACTTTCATGCTTTAAAATAAGGAATAGTCTCAGCTATTTTTATAAATCTGCAGGCTGGAAACTTCCTCTTTTTCCAGGAAACCTGCTTTTCCTGTTTAATGACTCTTTCTGACTGACTATGATTTCTTATGATTAGATAGAAAAAAGTAGAATTAAAGCAACGTTTGCATGAGACAAAAACAACACACACAACTAGATTTATTTTATTGACACTTAAGTCTACTGTTGGGCCTTGATATCACTTGAGTGATTCATTATAAAGATAACTTTATTTATTATTACTGTTAAACTAAAATCTCCAGCATGGGGAAGTGGGATGAGCTCGGATTTTCTTGACACCCCCTCCACGAGGTCAGACCTTTCACATGCTGGGAGTCCATCACCCTCCTGCAGTTCGCCGTCCTCATCCACTAGAAAGAGAAGAGGTTCGTCTGGGATGTGAAGATGCAGATTCTTCATCAGTTGTCACAGAGGGCTCGGTGTAGTCATCAAAACTCCACTTCTCTTGACACCCCTCTTTGGAGTTTTGATTTCCCCCATGAGGTGATGAATGTCGAAGAAAACTTGGATCGCTCTGATTCTTCTACAGGAACCTTCGCTGGATGAACTGTCGGTTCTTCAGGATGTGGAATGGTTCTTTAGGGAAGATGGGCTGAGACAGAAGGCCTCAAAAAAAAAAAATCAAATTCTGGCTGTTCAGCAGAGCAAAGCAAAAAGCATAAGCATCATGACGCTTTATCCGTAATCATGATCCTTTTCCATTTTAATCCATCAGGTTGTGACAGGAGTTCTTCTTTAGCATAGTCCAATTTCTTCACGGCCCTCCCAGTCCAAAGACTTGAAGTTGTTCTTTGAACGGCAACCTTCCTGTAATAGTGGCCAGTCTAATGTAGGATGGCATGGTGCTTGATTCTCTGGCCATCTTCTTGTAATGTTCTGGTTCGCTGTAGCTAAGAACTGGCTTGAGCACTGCTTCCTCATGGACCCCTTTCTTCATCAGTAGTACTGTGTTGAAGTTCAGTACTTACTTCACAAAATCTTGGGCGTTGAATCTCAGCTTGATCACCGTAGTTGCAGGCCGATCTTGAGCTTTAATCCAAACTCTCTGCCCTGTTTTCAGTGACACTTCAAGCTGCAACTTCCCTTTTCCTTCTCTAAGCAAAAAGGAGAAGTGTCTTCGCCTCCCTGCTTTCTGTGACGTGAACGGAGTTCCTCTGCAGGGGAAGACCTGCTCTTCTAGCAGTTGTCACTGTGTCCACCAGCACCAAGAGGTACTTCTCACCTCTCTTTCCTGTTGTCCCCATTGGCTCTGCTACGTCCATGCAGACTGAACCCCATGGGACTGTGCTCTTGATGAACAAACCTTCCATCCGCTGCCCTGGGTGCCCTGCGTATCGACCACATACCTCAAAGTCACACAGCTGCATCGGATGGGCTGAAGGGACATCCAGCAGTCCTGCTTGCTCAGTTCTTCACGGGGGTGTAGCACGCCTGCATATTCGAGGGCCTTATGCACGCACCGTACTACCTGCTCCCCGTGCTACTCTAGGACCACCTGTCCTTAGGTGTTCTGTCCCACCTCGACACCGGCAGAGACAACCTTTCTTAGTGGCACGAAAGGTCGTCATCTTTGCCCCTCCATAGGGCTTCTTCTCAGGTGTGCGCCTTGTCGCTGCACCTCAAGTTTCGGGCGGAGCCTCAGTTCTGCTTTCTTCTTCCATAAGTTGTGATGAGCTACTTGTTTCCCTCTCGCGCTCTCAAGCTGCTTCTCTCGGGTCTGTGTGATGACTTTAACCATGTCTGCGTCTGTGGGATGATGTCAGCTGCTGGTGTTTGTTCCTCTGTTGCCGGATGTCTTCTCGATGGCTGCAGTGGAGGACGCGGTGTGCTTCCTCATCCATCGTCGGCTGATGACACCTTTCTCCGTCTCCTGTGCATGCTTGCTGGCTGATCTGGTCAGCATTACATCACGAACCACTCCAGCAAGAGTGAGCCAGCTTTTCTTTGTCAGGGGTTGATGTTTCAGTTCCTCATTCTTGGAACCAACTTCCCCACTTGCTTCAGGTCTGAGTCACAGTAGCTGTGCAGAAAGCTGATGCGGTTCTGTTGAGGTCTCCTCCTTTTCCAAACGATCTGGACGGCCGGCTTCCTCCGGTTTCTTCCCCAGATTTTCCTCCTCGAAGTGATCATCCATCACTCCGTCTCTCTGTCGGTTCGAGTTGTCTATCCCCCAAAGCCTCTCTTTAGCCTTCGAGCAGGGATGGGTCTAGACTATGTTGGCTACTAGCTTCACTGTCTGGATCCGGTCATTTATCCTCAGTAGAAGCTTTCCCTCACCTGTATGCTATACAGTTACTGCAAGGGTTGTGACTGACGGCCTTATCAGTCACCGTTAACTCTATTCCCTAAGAGTTAACCATCCAAGTGAGCTATTCAGAATCACACATCTGTTTTTACTGACTTGGTTTATGGGGCCCTCCTACTCCGTTGGACTGGGCCCCACGTTGGGCGCCACTTGTTGTTGCGCAACACCCCCCCCCTCCTTTCTGTCTCTACTCTCTCACTCTCGTACTTCCTCTTCTGAGAGGGGAGATGTGCTACCAGCTCTCCGTCTAACGGGTACGTTGAGTTTCCTAAATCTGCTGGGATTTACCCTGTCCAGAACTGAAGTAAACTCTGTTTAAGCTGGTTTCGAGAAACGATTCGCCTGGTTATCTGACGGCCTACATCCAGGTGTCCCACCCTTCTTCCCCCTGTGAATTAGCCAGACTGAGCAGCCTACAGCCAACTAGTTTCACAGAGCACACCTGTTAACGGTCGCTCCTTCTCTATTTTGCAACTTGCATTTGTTATTGAACCAGGTAGGTTTTAGTGACTCGGGCGAGTCCCAAGGATGAGGTTTTAAATATGGGCTACCAGCAACCTAAAAACATTTTCCACCTCTTCCTCTCCAGAATCAAACATCACAGCTATTTTACAACCATCAAAGAACTTTAAGGTGACTCATTAACTGAATGTCCACAACATCTTTAGATTTTCTTTATGCTAAATATTTTATTAGTAAGGCATTTTTGCAAGGGTCAGTACAGCTTAATTCAGTAGCAGAAATAATCAAATAAGTAAAATCAATCATCTAGTCTATCTTTCCCTACTGCTGATACTGAGAACTGAAAAAGGGAACCTTTGAGAGAGACGGACGGAGCCTGGCGTTTCGAACCCCAGACCTGGCACGATGATGAAGAAGGTGTTGCAACAGGAGGAAGATGTTGATCGATGAAGGCCAGGATCTCCGCAGGTCTGATGAGCCTCCTCTCCGCATGGATGCTGAGGTCACACAGGACTTGGTGCTGGCAGGAAAAAAGGCACCAGTTCTTCTTCCTTGTCTTTGTCTTCATCTTTGTCTTTGGGGTCTGAACCCAGCCGATGAGAGAAGTGCGATTCGAAGCCACAGATTGTGGGCCAGACGGGTTGGTCCCCATGCGCAGGACAGTCTTCGGCTCTGTGGCCCCGGCTCTTCTTCAGCTGCAGAGTTCTTTGTCCATCTCGATCTTGGCTCGAAGCTGCCCGGAGGATCCAACGAAAGGTTCCTCTTTTGCACCCACCTTATATAGGGTTTATCTGTCTGCTTAGACAGATGATCTCATATCCGTCACTGTCTTAAGAGACATCATGTCATGATGTCTGTGCCAATGTCTCAGGGTTGCTCAACCTCCTATGTCCAAATAAGGTGCTGATCATCTCTGCTCTCCTGTTAGTTCCCCTGTTTCCCTTAGCCTGTCACCTTTCACCTACCATCTACCTCCAACATATCAGTGATGTTTAATTGCAGTTTTATAACCTTTTACACCATTTCAAGTTCAATGTCAAAATCACATTTATATCACATTTATTTTCTTTAGCTTCTCTGATTTAGCATTCATTTATAATTTTATAACCATAACTTATTAGTTACTCTTATTATGATCTTAATGTGAGTTATTACAGATGTTTTTCTGAAAAGAAACCAAGAATAATCTATTATTCTAATTATTTGATACCAAAGTTACATTTGCTTGTTTTTCTTATAAGTGTTCTCACAAATATAAGTGTAAGTATTATTACAAGTAAATCAATATTAATATAAGTATTTTACTTTGAATCTTATCAAATTACTCAAAATGTTTAGATTTAATTTTTTAAAACTTTCATGCTTTAAAATAAGGAATAGTCTCAGCTATTTTTATAAATCTGCAGGCTGGAAACTTCCTCTTTTTCCAGGAAACCTGCTTTTCCTGTTTAATGACTCTCTCTGACTGACTATGATTTCTTATGATTAGATAGAAAAAAGTAGAATTAAAGCAACGTTTGAATGAGACAAAAACAACACACACAACTAGATTTATTTTATTGACACTTAAGTCTACTGTTGGGCCTTGATATCACTTGAGTGATTCATTATAAAGATAACTTTATTTATTATTACTGTTAAACTAAAATCTCCAGCATGGGGAAGTGGGATGAGCTCGGATTTTCTTGACAATATTCTTGCATAAAAATCTATAACTGTCATCTGAATCCTCCCCACCAGTGTGGGGAGAATCTTATTTTTAGCTTTCGGTGAGGTCAGTATTTCAGCTCCTATATTGCCTCTGTGCATTTGTTGTTCAGGCTGCGGCAGATGCATGGCTCCCCAGAGCTGCACAGACATTGTACAGCATGTTCTGTGATGACTTCCCAGCAGCTATTCACCTTGGGGAAAAGAACATTTTATCATAACATATGTTTTGCAGCAGTAGATCTATAGCAATTCTGCAGTCTTGGTAGAAATACCTTAGAGATGGATATGTTAGATCCTCTGGTGGAAGGTTTGTGTGTTGTGGCTCAGTATTCAGCTACAGTTGAAGTTTGGTCATTAAATACAAAATTCACTGCTACTCACTTCCTGTTTATTCTTGCCTCTTCAGAAAAGTATGGACAGCAATGTTGTCTGCAACAGGTTAAAAACTGGAAACCCCAACCCTTATGCAGTGACCATCATTTATCATGTTCAAGGCAAGTTTATTTTTTTAATCAAAATTATTTGTATAGCACATTTCAGCTTCAAAGTGCTTTACACCATAAATATACAGTACATGTATAATATGTAACCAATTACAAATGTAATATTTTGTCCAATGCATTATCAAGCAAATGCACATCAAAATATTGATAAATGTTACAGGTATTATGAAGCAAAGGCAACTCTAGGAATTTAAGTCTTGATTTGAAGAACCTCAGTGTTTCAGCTGTTTTGCAGTTTTCTGGAAGTTTGGTCTAAATTATTTTAGCAACATTAATACAGAGTAAGTAATAATATAATATAGAAACAGGAATGATTAAAGAAAAGGCACCAAATAAATAAAAACAAACAAAGCATAAAAACATGAGATAAGCAAATAAAAAAGATTTTAAATAATGATTTAAAAAGTAACTAAACCCCGAATCAACTTTTTCTTTTGAAGATAAATTGTGGATCAAGGGTGCTATCTTTATGTTTCTGTGCAAAGTGTGACATTTTTGTGTAAATTTGTTTAATTCTGCAATGTTTTGTCCAAAACCGTTTCAGTGTTGCCCTCCCTAGGTTGAACAATTGCTACTGCAATTGAATTTTGCAATTGGTTTCGATGGTACAGCTTAGTTTAGCATCTGTTTCATAACCCCATGTTCAGATACATTAATAATAATACATTTTATTTATGACAGACTTTACATTATAGTCCTTTATAAGTAATCTAGTTAGTAGGCCTGTCACAATAACAAATTTTGCTGGACGATAAATTGTCTCAGTATTTAGTGCGATAAACAATTGTGTTGTTGTATTGAGACCATTTTCAAATATCTCAGTAATGCCATAATGTAAATTCCTCTCAAAGACTGAGAAACTTTAATTTTGTAATGAACTCTCCACATTGGAGCTGGATGATATTTTAAATACCAAAAATAAAATACATCTATCACAATAACAAATTTTGCTAGATGATAAATTGTCCCAGACTTTATTGCAATGAGGTACACTATTGTTACTTTGAGACCATTTTCAAGTATTATTATGGTAATTGTATAATAATGCAAGTACACCCTCTCAAAAAATAAACAACATTTAAAGTCCAATGGAAAGTTAACACTGGAACTGGGAGACATTTTGAATACCCAAAATAAATATGGCAGGCTTACTAGTAAGCAGTAATGTTTTCAGTCCTGATGTAAAGGAGCCAACAGTTTCCTCACATCTCAGGTTTTCCGTTGGTTGCTTCCTTGTGAAATTGGTTTTATTTTCCAAATTCAGTTTTTTCAATCATGTTTTAATCAAGTAAGGCATGTTTATGTATTATACGATCCGTTTTTTCAACAGCACAACCAAAAACTGCCATAGATATGAGGAAATAAAACCAAACACTCTGAACAGAAACAGGTGGGTTTCAACGCTTTTAAGACAAGTAAATGAAACCTGGTGTAGCTTCGACATTGTTTTGAATCCCCCACATTTTTCTTTACTTAAAACTGACTGAGAACTTGTTTGTGAGAAACTTCACCTCTGGGAACAGGCGGATTATTCCATGAGACACCCAGAGGTCATCTCCAGGAATCTCTAATGACATTTCTCAAATCTGACTTTTTTGACTTTAGTCGTATTTTTTGTCAGTTTTTTGTTTGTTAAACCTTAAATCTCTGAAGTCGCGGCTCCCTGAAGGGCATCATCCTCTGACTGTTTGCAATATGGAGTTTATGCTTGACAGCTCAGACACACCCTGAAACTAAAGGCTTTGGTCCAAACTAAGCTGCTGTTTATTCAGACTACTAATGTTTAGAGGAAATCCTTCAGGGCTCGCAATGAAACACAGGGTGCAGTTTGAGATACGCTGCTATCACTATTTTAGATTCAGTGATTTATGAGCTCCATCCATCATTGTTGAAAAAACACAACCTGTCCATGGACGTTGATGATCCTCTTCGAAATTTTGCTTTCTGTGGTTCTCACTTTTTGCCTGGTTTCTGTTTGTATTTGGCGCATTGGGATTAGACTAACCTGTCAAGGAAGAAACACTGCAGGTGTTCAGGGCGAATGTGATTTCAACATCTGTAATATATTGTTATAATAAGAAACCCTCGCGGAAAATAAGCTTTCAGCGAAACTATCACTACAAACTAGATGAATTAAACAACAGTAGCAACACTACTTCTATTTGATAATGATGTTCTGTTTATTGCCTTAATATCTCTGTAGGTTTAAGAAATTCACATTTTTGAGGGTCACCTGGCTAAGAAAACACATTTAGATTAGTCCTCATGGTCCTGAGTATGTGTATAGGAACTCAAAGCTATCACTACTTTTAGCTGTTAGTTGTGCATCTTGTTCAATCTGTCTTCCCTCCTTTTGACTCCTTCTCTTTTTTTGCTCTGGTTTCACTGTCGTGCCTTTCTTTTTTCTTTGGTACACCAACACAAGAGTTAGGTACATAAAAATGTTTGCATGTCGCAGTTTTACAGGTTCACTGATTTTTTTAGGTTTTTTTAAGTGAACCTGTAAAAGCAATTTGACCTGCAAATGATTTATTGACAATCTAGTAAGCATAAAGTTCTTTATTTGAAGCAGAATTGTACAAGATAGGTAACTTAGTGAGAAATTGTGTAGAGATTTAATTAGCAGAAATTTAAACTTAAAAACATCTCAAGATAAATGAAGTAGTCTCAATTAGAATTGCAAAAATCTAAGCATTTTATGAACATCTCAAATTGAACATTTCATTACATTTTAGCTATTTTTTTTATGAAGACAATTCAGACTTCTGTCTAAATATTGTAGGCAATGTTGATCATCATCTCAGTCTTGTCTGATGATCTGTTTGCACCTGGAGAGAAAACAAACATGCTATTACAGCACCTGGTCGGTGTATTATTATTTATTGGAATGTGTTTAATAGATGCCCTGTTATTTTTTCAGTGTTTGTAATTTGAAATATTTTAGAGTGTTTTCACAAATGATAGTCCAGTAAACTCAGGTCAATTGCAACATTTGTTCCATTTTCAGCTGGTGCAGTTCACTTTTACACCGTATCGAACCAAACCATTTGAAAAACCTGTTCCCCCATCTTGCCTGCATTAAGAACTACTGAAGGAAACGATACAAAAACTCTAAAAAAGACATGAGGGCAGCTTCCTTCTTCATAAAATGTAAAGAAAATGCAGTGATGTCAGATGTTAGTGGTTGTAGAATTTCTCTTTTGTCGTTGGTAAAAGTCGCCTCTCCAGCTAGTGCTGTGATAGCGTGTTTGTTTTGGTTTTATTTACAGACAAAGCCCTGCACTACAGCCCACTTTCTGCTTTTGGAGGGTCTCCAGTCTGCTTGGCATTCACATTCAAACCACACCAGAGTTCACTTGAACCGAGCCACGACTTAGGTTTGTAGGCAGACCAGTGTTCGCTTTTTTGGCCTGCATAAGAATTTGATTATGGATTCACACTTCCACAAACAAACCAGACTATCAAGCCAAACAAATTAGAGTTCAGTTAAAAAACTAAATAAAGCTGATGTGAATCCACGCGTAGAACCATGAAAATAAGTAATTATTTTTTGGGAATCACTTGCCCAAAAAAGTGATTCCTATTTATTGTTAATATTCCTGGAAACATACTGCAACACCTACATAAAAACAGACGTAAATAACTTGACCTTTCTAAGACTTAAGCCAAGTGGAGAACAGCCATTTTGTAAATGAAAATCTGTCAATGTCATATAAAAAATGTAGAGAAATCTGACTTTGTCATATGACCTAAATTAGAAAATAATTTCACCAGAAAACCTTCTAAAAGTAAAGGTGGAAGTTGAGGATTGTTATGATCAAGAAAAAGGGCAACAGAAAAATTGAGTTTGTTTAGGATGTTGATGAGCAATACCCCTGCTATGCCCAGTAATAAGTGAGATAGAGGCATCTGGACTCTATTTCAGTGTGCTAGAGCTTGTGTAGATTTGTTATTGAATTAAAATCCTAATTCAACTGACCTATCTACTGTTAATATTGCTGGAAACATACTGCAACACCTACATAAAACCAGACGTAAATAACTTGACCTTTCTAAATATTCCATCCATCTCCATAGACGACACAACACCAACAGCATTCAGATAAAGGTCACTCTGAATTCCTTAGTTTATGTTCCTCGGCAGTAAAACTAAACATTAACTCCACAAACTTTTACAACCGCTTGGATTCTCACTGGATTCATTCAACTTCTGCAAAGAGCGATCTTTTAAATATTTGAATATCAGCCCACCACTTTCCCATGTTGTTACGAAAATGACAGGAGTGGGCATTCATTAAACCTGCTAATAGCGCACATGTGTGCAGTTCACTTCGGCATGATGGAATAAAATTCTGCCAAGAGAGACTGCCAGGAGCAAACATAGCGACAATGCTCATCACTATTCATAGAAATAGGCTTTTTAATGGAAAAAAAGTGGAGCCTGTCAGGCTTTGACTGCCTCAAAGCTGCAACAAGCTAATAAAGAAGTCTAGTCTTGGAGCTGAGAAAACATGCTAATTCTTTGGTGATGGATATTAGCTTCCATGTTCCTACTGCAGAGCAGCTATAACCTCTGACTTCACTCTGCCCTGGTGAAGGAGTGTAAAGCATGAAGGATAACAAATACACCTCCATCATAACCTGTCAAATGCAGGTAAAATATCATTTTCTTTAAATTCCACATATCCCCGTCCACATTTAATATCATTTAATATCATGGTCTCTGGTTGTTTTATTCAGGAATGTTCCGATATGAAGATTTGTGCCGATATTAATATTCAGTATTAATATTGCTGTCTTCCAATCCTTAAACTTTCGGCCAAAAAACAGCCACTCTGCTGACATTGTTTCTCTCCAGTTAAATGTCTCACAATCCTGAGCTAGATTGCTATCACTGTCACATGACCAAACAAATACAACATGGACCAAGTAGCCACTCTTCATAGTAATTCAATACAATTTATTTAAATAGTGTCATTTCATAATGTTGTCTCAAAGCACTTTACAAAAAAATCATTTTAATTAGTTTTCTGCCAATATTATCAGTGTTACATTGAATCTGAATAATTATTACTTTGAGTCATTGTTAGCCTGTTGCTGAGTTGTTGATATTGACTGTGGTTGCTAGCTTAAATAACTACTAGCTCATTTGGCTGTAAGCTTGACTCTAATGACAATTATTTCCATTTTTTACAAATTTTTTATGTTTGTCTACTGCTTTAAGACACTAAAACTAATTCATGTACACTTAAAAAATGTACCCTTTCTATTTTGTGTAATTGACTAAGTCAAATATTTGGTGCTCATATCAGAGATAATGAAACAAGGGGAATGGTAATCTTAACTAAGATTTAAAATAATAATTTCTGCCTGTTTTTTAAAACTAAATTGCAGTTTAAGTTTGGAAAAGACACAAAAAATTAATTTTGTAGTTTAAGTTTGAAGAGACAACCTGCAGTGCTCAAAATTGTAATGATCCTTCCGATGGAAACTCAAGCATACATGATTACCATGTATGGCAGAAACATACATGTTTCTAGAGCTAATCAATAATTTAAAGACTGACCTAAAAATCATCATCTTTACTCAACAAAAGAAATTTAAAAATAGAGCACTTAGAACATTAAGGAACTCTGAGAGTTAAGGCAGCACGATTTTGATAAGATGCACAATAAGAATTATTAAATAGAGAAGAAGAAAACTGATGTCTTCTGCAACTTTGTGAAAGATACATATTTCTATTGAAGCAGGGCCAGCATTTCTGGAATGTAAATTTGGATGTGTACAGACTTTGAAAACCCTGACAGAAAAGCCCCTGCCCTCCCAGCAGTCGTTCTCTCTCCGGGTTATTTCTGTTGCATCTTCTCACCGGGCCTTTGCTGTTTTCTCCAGCAGGAAACTCCACCTGAATGGTCAGAATGTGAAGAGGGTCTGGGTCGGTGGGCTCTGGGCAGTCTGCTGACAGAGAAGCCTTCTATTGCACATTTTGAAAAGTTACTAGCTCTCGGTTTTGTCTGGTCCTGAATAATTTAACAAACTCTCCACCCTGTTGTCGTGTGTGTTCACAGTATTAAAACCAGGAACTGTCTGGCTGACCTTGTGACTCAAAAACCATTCAGACTCCCATCATGCCTCAAGGCGACAGGAGCATGGATGCACATGATGAGTTTTCTGAAAATAGCTTGGTGACTTTTAAGTTCCTAAAACAGCCTGATTTTTTTCCTGTTGAACATTTAAAAATGTTCTCACTGATTTGGTTAATTATGACACATTTAGAATTCAAGTAGCTCAAATCAAGTTTGGATTTGGACCTGGCTCTTAAATAGTAGCTCAAAAATATATAGCAGCTTTGTTATTTATTATAACCTTTTGGCACATTAACTTCACAAAGAGAAATCTGTCAAACAACCAATTGTGTGAATATTTTACTCACCCACCCATCCATCGAAACATTCATCCATCCATCTGTCAGTTCATCCATCCATCCAATTGTTCATTAATCCATAGAAGCATCCATCCATCCATCCATCCATCCATCCATCCATACATACATACATACATACATCCATGAAAGCATATGTCCATCCATCAAGCCATCTGTCCGTAGATGTAGCTGTTGTTCTAGTCAATCAAATCATCCATCCATACATCATAGGCTTGAAAAATGTAGGAAATTTGGACATGATAAATGTGTTGCAGGCCTGAGCAGGTCAAGGAGGGAAAAAACTTCAGTTACAAGGGAAGTGACTCTGTGACTCGTTACCGATGTCTAAGGTCATTGGGGTTGTAGCATAACAGACCTAGCCATACTTGATGTAGCAGGTCTTGATCGTGATTCACCTTTTGTTTCAGTTTAATGCCAGGTTCCTGTCCTGTGCCACCGCGTGATGCTCATCTGTCTAAATCGGTTTTCACGGCGTGGGACAGAAGGGTGTAGGGTGGTCAGGTTAATGTTCGCCCGAGGAAGCCAACTGGAGTCTAGGGAGTTACCTGTCAGGAACCGGTGAAAGGTCAGCCTTCCTGCTTGGACGATGGATGCTGTGCAGCAGCAGGGGACATAGCCTCAGAGGTACGAGACGAAGGTTGTGTTAGGACAGCAGAGGTGTGGGGACGCAAGTTATTGTTACGCCCCAACATCCATCACAGAAGATAAAAAACAGGTCAGTAGATACCAACCTGAAGGATGAATAAATGGATTCTGCCTTATATGCAAAATTTTCAAAGAATAAAGCATTAATCTTCCTCGATTCTGCTGTTTTTGTAGTTAGTATCTATATTTTCAGCCTTGCAGCTGTAAAGGTTTTTACTCTTATTTTTTTTACTTTTAGACAGTTGCTATGATCTGTACTGCATCCTTGGTGACAACTGGGAGCAGCTGATTAGCATCTCAAAAGCTCAAATATTATCTGAACTACGACCCCAAATCCAAGAGGAGTTAAAAAGGAGACTTCATGGATGCTAGCAGGACTAAAAAGCAGAGAATGAAAGAAGACTCCAACATCTCAGTGCCTGGCTTTCTAACCATGCTGCAGATAGAGATTTAAAGAGGAGCAGCAAAAGCAAATGAGGTGGATTAGCAGTGCTCGTTAATAACTGATGAAGTCATACAAGATATGTTAATGTGAAATATCATCTCTGCTGCCTGGAAACTGAGCTGTTAGCATGAAACTCTTATACAGTGACACTCTTCAGTCAGAGACCTCTAAGGATTTGTTGCAAGACTGACTGCTACTGGCGATTCTTCCTGCCCTCGTTGCCTTGTTGAAGTATTTCATGAAATATAAATAATCTTGGTAATCTTAACAAACCTAAAGCGACTGGACTTAAGGTGCTTTTTTATAAGTTATGTGAACGTCTACAGTGCTGCTAGCTCACTTAGCTCAATCTTACTTTAGCAGATGGAAATATAACCCCATAAAAATTCATAAACTCTTCCTAAAAATACAAAATTTTCCAACATTCACAATCTGTCTAATCTCTGTATTGATCCCTGCAGTCTTTAGATGAGATGGTTGTGATACAGATGACCCTGAGGAGACTGGACTTCACCTCAGCCTGGCTCAGCGTTTGATCTCCGCAGAGCTCTGCACCACTAACAGTCTTCAATCACATGAGGATCAAAGGCTACTGCAGCTGGGAGTAACAGCCAATCATCTCCCCCCTTAATGTCCAACTGACCACCAGCCCTATCTGACCTATGGGATAAACTGTGTGCTTTTAATTACCTAACATATCCATGAAGTACATATTGACCACCTCAAAAAGATTTCAATCAGTCAGAATGTGTACAAACCTGCAAAATAAGCATTACGGCAAAGGTTTGCAGTGTTGCAAACTCCCATTGTCAGAAATTTTACAGTGTCTTACCAAAGTCATTTAAATACATACTATTTTTTTTACGTGGTCTTTTATGCTACTAATTAAACCTGACTGCAATCAGACTTCTGTGTGAATGGTTTACGCATGTCTATAAGAAGAATGTTGACGTGACACATGAGTTTTTGCAGAAGTTATAATGACTGGCACCATTTAAGGGCCAATTTTAAAGTTATTCAGCAATGGGAGACAAGAGTATTGTCACAAGATAACAACATGCAGGAAGCTAATAAAAAGAAAGCACAACTAATATCAAAGGTTTTTTGTAATTGCAATTGCAATTTCTGTTGAGAAGTCTGTTTGGTTGTGTACTCAGAAGAGGGATTGAAATGAGACACACTTCACTGACACAGGCTTCTTGAATAAATTCATAATTATAATTTTTAGCCATTGTTTACTTCTGGATTTTCCGCGTCTGGCTTTTTCTGGTTCAGATTATGACACGTCTCACATAAATGACATAATTGCTGAAGAAAACGTGACTGTTACGGCCCCTGGCCTCTTGAGGCTGTGCAGGCTCTTTGTTTTTTTCTATTATGCAGGATCAACTGTGCGGGCACAGCTTTCTGATTGGCTGCCTAGAGGCTGCAGGAGAGCAGCCACCCCATTGGAGTTGATGAGGCCCACCTGCACCTTAAAAAAGACTTCTGAGTTCATTCCTCCAGGGGGGCAGCTAGCAGGAAGAGGTTGTGTAAAGCTGACCCCCACCTTCTGTGTTTGGTGACTGTTTTGGACAGTTTGAACAATTTTGTTCTCGCTTATTTTGCTAAGTGGTAAATCTGCTTTAGATACATCTTGAACAAGCTAGAGGCTTGTGTTTGGGAGGTTCTGGTGCTCCTTTTGTCCTTTCTTTTTGGTTGTTTTGAGTTACTTTAAACTGATGTGTTTGAACATCTTGTTGTTTAATTTGCACTCAGTGATTTCTGAATTTGTTGGTCCTTTACTTTTGTTTAATTGGGTTAAGTTGTATTGTGTTTTGGTTCTGTGAAAACCTTTGTTTTGTAATAAATCATATTTTCATTCCACTTTCTCTCTAGACACATCTTTATGTTACCGTCCCTGAACCCCTAGACCTTGGGGGGCGTAACAGTGACAAAACCATTCAGACAGCAGACACTTTCAAAACAATCAAATACGGATCTGAATTAGCACCACAGATGGAAGTGACACAGATTGGGGCATTTTTTCGGTGAAAAGATTGGAATTGGCTGGATATAGATTGTATGTGGGCACAAAAAGTGCATTTGGATCAAGTTTGTCTGCAGTGTGAATGTAGCCTCACCGGCATCTTTTTTTACACACTAGATTTCAAGTCTTGCCATTGTTCTCAGCTGGATTAAGATCAAGATTTTGACTGAGGCACAGCAGTTATTTCAACGTAACTCTAGTTGTATATATAGGGTTGATATTCTGCTGTAAGGTGAACTTTAGCTCAAGCCCGACAGCCTCAAGCAGGTGATCTTGGTCACCACTGTTACACCACCACACTCCGGAACCCGTTCCAGTTCCCAATCAAGATTTTGAACCAGTGTTGCATTTCTGCCTGAAGAATGAGGTTCCTGAGCACCAAATCTGGTTCTAGTCGGCCACCACGGAATATTCAGGTCTCCCGTGCATTTCCCTGTTGACTGGTCAAACTGAAGACAGAGAAACAACAGCCGGGTCACACCCGTTCAAAGGGTGTCTGCCATCTTGCTATTATGCTCTTCTTCCATATTGTGCAACACCACCTGCTGATGTTTGGTTCTCCAAACTGAACAAAATAAAGACATTTACAGACATGCTAATCAAGCTGATTCACATGAGAGTTACATCTAATGAAAAATCAAAATTTCATTTTAGAACATTATAGTCTTAGACCAAAAAATCTATAATTATGCTGGAAAATATTACCAACTAGCCTGAAAATAAATCTTTTCGCAAATAGTGTATTTTTTATTATAATGGGCATTCTTTAAACTATTTAACTGTAAAAATTGTGCTTTTAAGCTGATCCCCGGTTCATTACTCAACACAATATTTTCTATTAAGTTTTGCCACATGAAGATATTTGATTTTCATTCAATTTTCATTTCCATTGACAGTCTGATGTCACCGGATCATCTCTGGAAACTGAGCCGCTGAAAATGGACCTAATGTGGTATTGGAGAGCGGCAGAATTGAGGTGTTCAGAGGGCGAACGTATCCGTGGAGCTCCATTCATCAGAACGTCTCCTCACACTTCTGTACGAAGGTCAGTGAACCAAATCTTTTCTGAGGTTGAGCAATCACAGCCAAAGCAAAGGGGAAAATCCCCTCCAGGATCAGGAAGTCCTGATCAGCTCCAGGTGGTGAGCGGCTGTGTAACACCGCATTAGCTGTTTAAATGGGAAGTGGAGCTCCGTGGATGAAAAAGAGCAGAAAAATATGGCTGTGTTGATGTGAAAAGAACTGCTGAAGGTGTTTTGCATTGTGCAGCGTCAGGCTTTAATTTGCCTGCAGAAGCAGCAGCAATAGGAACTCATTGAGTTTGAGGTCAAATTGACAACTTGGCATCATTATTCAGCTTTCTCTGAAGGTTGGAGCTGATTTCAGCTCACATTCCATGATATTCAGTTTCACTTTTCTTCTGAAAGTTATTTTTAGGTTTAAACTTAATGTATTTATTTTATTGAGTTTTGTCCTGGGAATGACACGGATTTACCCTTTTTCTTTTTGTTGAAACCTTTATGCTTCTTGACAGTCAATTGTTCATTATATTAATATTCAATTAATCTTTATTAGACTGAAAGGAACTATAGTCTGCAAAATCCTGCTGAATGCAACATAATTCCCAGATTTAAAGTGTCTACTAAAGTTTTAATAATCCCATGTAAAGCCCCTAATTTACTGATTTGTAAATTAATTGTGAATATTGTAAGAATTTGTCATATAAAAATATAACTGTCTTGTTAAATGGATTTTAAAGCCACTCTAAGCCACCTTTTCTGGCATTACAAACACCTACAAAAACTGGTCAAGTATTTCGTCATGACTTTTATACATTAGTCCAACAGTAGTATTGAATTCTTTGGACACGCTGAATGCTGGAGAAGCAGCATTGAGCTTCAACTTCTATGCAGCATAAATCTGGAACAACCTCCCAGAAAACTGCAAAAAATGCCAAAACACTGAGTGCCTTTAAATCTCGACTAGAGATTGAACCAGTATTGCATTTCTGCCTGTGGAATGATGTTCCTGAGCACCTGCTTTTGAAACAACAGAGTTGCTGTTTAGAGTTGCTTTTGAAACATAATCAATGAAACATTAATCAACATTTTGATGTGTAACAATGGCACTTGACAAATTGTGTATAATGATGGCAATTGACATTTGCCGACTGCGTGTTCTACAATTTTGTATTTCTTTTTTGGGTGTGTGCTTGTGTGTGTGTTTATGATGGCAAGGACTTTGAACTTCCTTGTTGCTGAAATATACTATACAAATAAACTTGACTGATTGATTGAAATTCCAAAAAATTACAAATTGTATTCATGTTTTTTTTCCTTAAAGTGATGGAAGAATGTGTTTTTCCTTCTATGAAACTAAGATAAATGCTAAAAATTAGGAAAGAAGGTTAAGTGAAAGAAATATGAACTGATAAGATTGAAAAGAGAACGAGATAATTGTCTTCTTCCAAATAACGTCTTAGGTCTTAATTTGCCAAAAGAAGATTTAGGTTTTTGTTTTTTTTTAAATCCCTTTTGGCAAAAAATAAATAAATAAATTATTTAGGCTATTATTTTTTGATATATAAAGTGTAATAGACATTTTGAGCCACATTCCATGACCAGCAGGTCGCGATACTTTATACCAGTGGTCCCCAACCACCGGGCCGCGGACCAATTGGTACCGGGCCGCGCAAGAAATAATGAACTACTTCCGGATCTTTTATTTTGAAAATCCTAAGGTCCGCGCGACCAAAAAGGTTGGGGACCACTGCTTTATACCATTAATTTCTAGCGATAACATACAATGAAACCCCTGGCCACTAGGGCACAGTGCAGCTCCAGGTTGACAGAAACCTGTTGAGGTCAAAGTGCACCTGTTAATTTTGAAAATTCAGATAAAGCATGAAAAAAAAAGTTAGAATAACTAACAATCTTAAAGTTGAATTTTTCTTCCAGCCCTTGTAGAGCCCTGGAAGCCGATCTGAGCTGAAAGGCAGCTCGTCAAGATGAGTGACGGGCCGCTGGGCAGGAACAGCTGCACCCAAAGAAACCAGAACCGGACCTGCAGAATCAGCCTGCAGGCGCAAACCAGAGAGGTGAGCAGAGACGATGGGTTAAAGCAGGCTGTTATTCCTCCTGACAGTCACAGGATTGATTGGCTCTGAGCAGAAGAAGTGAATGCATTGAGTTGATGCTGTGAAGATCCTCCAGTCCCAGCAGCAGGTTAAACAGACCAACATTAAATTCCCGTGTAACTCTGTTCTCTTAACTTTAGCTTGTCTGGGTGGAGTTCACGTCTTTATCAGCTAAAAGTAAAAAAATACTTAGAAAGTGAAAATACTTATTGAATGTATTTCCTAATGCAACGGTCTTATGGCATTAAGCGTGTTTACTGTGTGTATTTCTTTAATACATCGGTGTTACTGCAGATAATGCAGGTTTTTATCTTTACCCTCTGTGACACAATTTACACTTGGACTTGTGATTCTGTGTAACACAATTTTATTGGTGACCTGCAGAGTTAATTGCATTAAAGCAAAATAAGAATGAAGAATTACCTTAGGTTATGTTGCTTATATGTTTATATTTGCCTTATGCCTTATAATTATTACACCTACATTAATGCAATGTTTTTTGCTGGTTTCATAATTGTTGACTGTACCATGTTTTAATATGAAGCACTTTTAAGTGTTGAAATGTGCTACAAATAAACTTAATTGATTACAATTGTGGAAACATTCAATTAACTTAGAATCATTTTATTATTGCAAATGTATTACTTTTACTCTTTTGAAATCAAATTCACATTAAAACCTTTTCTAGTTTACCATTCAATAAGATTTTTTATTTTTTTTGAAAAATCATTAGTGCCACAAAAACCTTAAAACTTCAATATGTAACTTTAATTAGAAAATGTGTCTTTTTACATATTTGTTAAAATTATCATTCTGTTGTGACAATAGTGACAGATAACCTGTGACGATATCGACCTCCTCTGCCTTCTTCAGTAGTTTCCAGTACTAACTGCAGAAATACGCACTCAGTCGGAAAGAACCAATCGGAGCTAGCAGGAGAGTCAGTTTTAGTAAATATGGGGGAAAAAATTAAATGCTGCAGCTTTAAAAAAAAAGATAAATTTAGATTTGTGTTCATCTAAGGAAAAAGTTTGAACCACTAGTGGAACCAGTGCAAAAAGCCATTTTTTTTTCATCATCCAAATTACATAATTTGAAATATTTTTACAGTTGCTGTTACATCTTGATCATGGTGTCTTTATTTTCTATTTACAGGACATTTTTTAAGAATGACATTCTTGGAGTTGCATCTGAAGCCATCAAAGATCTGATATTGGACCTGCTTAGTGTGGTACGTCACTTTTTCTGTTCCTGTCAACACGTGTAAGGCCGTGCCTCGCACTCCTCACTCAGATTCTTCCTGAAGCACTGTGTGGCTCTGTGCCATTTAATTACCTGCTTTTGGAAAAACCACTGGGAATGCAAGTAATTTAGGTCTTGTTTGAAGGGTAAACAAACGTGGTGGAAGACGTCTCCGATCACCCTCCCAGCAGAGAGGAGCGGGAGGGAGGCAGAGGCTGCTTCCTATCGCAAATATTTTAATGGCTGTCTGAGAAGTTGTTGGGAGAGAGTAAAGACATTCAGAAATGTGGCATTGAAGGTTTCTCGTTTTGTTTCTAAACACTTGAGGCTAACGGCTGTGGAAAGAGAAGCAGGAGGCTAATGAGGGGGAAAAGCTTTGCTTCAAGAGAAAACCTGCAGGTGTTGAAGAGCTCGGCGGTCTTGGCCTCATGCTGACATGTTCTGGTTGCTGAGTGACTTACACTCATCAGGTGGCTGATGTCTAATTATAGAGGTGCAGGAGTGTGTATTGTATTGATGTGGGCAGTTGAAATGCAGTTGAATTAGACGACCCTCTGAATTTCTATGAAATTGTTGCTGCTGTTCACTTTAGCATTTCTGAATAGGTCAAAGCTATTCAGGTTACAGTTAAGTCTGTAACTTAACTGTGTCTGGTTTATAGTTTGCAGACTATGAATCATATGTTGGGTATTTTTTAGTACATGGTATTCAAACTTGAAACAATTTGTTGAATTATTTGAATTAATCATGATTAACTGCTTATTTAATCTCCAACTAATTTAGTAACTGATTATTTAACTGGAGTTTAATGTCTCTAAAAATGGCCATTTGCTGAAAGAAAAACACTCTAAGCAGTAATTAAGCCAAAGCTGTACCAAACCTGGTTCAACTTATGTAAAAAAAAAAAATTCCATTAAGCAACTGGGGACTATTCAATTATTAATCCTAAAAATAATGAACAAATTAGTAGACTATTTTTTTAGCTGCAGATGCATCCTTTGCTACAAATGATCAAGTGTTCACTAAAGGAATGTTACTGTATTTCAGGTAATAACATTTTAATAAATGTTTTTTAAATGTATTTCAATTATTATTTGCATCTTTTAATACATTTGTAATATTTTGTAAAGAAAAAAAACTAAAAGTAAAATGAAAAATCTTCAGAATGTGAAGAAGCAGGATATGGTCGCTGTGTGAACGTAGCCTTTGTCTTCCTATTTTGAGGGACAATACTGACCGTCACACAGCAGTAGTGATGTCACACCTGGAATTACCGGCTCAACTTGTCAGCAAAGAATCTAGGGGTTTGGCACTAATTTAGCAATTCCTTAACTCTGCAGTATATAACTTTTATAAAAAAACTGTTTTTTACCCATTTATTAAAACTGCCAGCATGTAGTTATCTCCTCCACTTGCTTCCTGACCAACTTACCGCTGTTGAAAACTGTTGCTCCACCATCAGCGGTGCTCATGCTAGCTAGCCCAGCATTTAGGCAGAAACATAGCGTAGCAGAACAGGAGGAAGAGGGATGATAAGCAAGGTGATTGGCAGCGCTAAGACCCGCCTCCTATCGCTGATTGGATGTTTTTAGTTTTAAGGTTGTTTCACGGGGAGAAGGCAGAAAGGCTTGTTTTTGTTTTGTTTTTTTCAGATTATCTGTCTCATAATGTCACAATATAGTTAAGCTCTGTTGATTTAAATTCTTTATGATAGCTGGTGGGTTTTCAACACAAACATGGGAAAAAAAGTTTTTTAACTATTTTTATTTGTAATGCAGCTTTTCTCAAATTTAGCTAAAAGTTTCACCAAGATCAACCCAACTAGATCAACACAGACTGAAAATCTTCTCCTTTGCTGTCCTCAGACTGGAAACTAGCATGGGAGTCTACTGAAAACAAATCTGGTCAAAATTGTTTCCCAGGAGACCAAGAGAGCAAAATTCAAACCGTTTTAGCTGCTGACGTGCTGCATGACGATGGAGATAACAGCTGCGCTGTGATCATTAAACTGACTTATGGGAGAGCAGAGTCAAATGAAGTGGAGAGTGGAGGGAATGAAGCAGGGCTGGCGTTATGGGAGAAAATAAATGCAATCAGTTGGAAGAACCAAATCAAATAAACTTTTAATTAAAATCTTATGTAAATATTGCTTTTGTTTATAAACTATTGTTTTCTCTTTCAATACATCATGTATTTAAATATCTGATGGTTTTCCCACAGGATGGGAGAGGGTTCTGTGTTTATTATTAAAGATAAAGCAATAAAACATAAAGTAAATCACTTTTGTTGGTGATGCGACCCATACTGCAGACGACACTACTTCAAACTCCTGCCGAACAAATTAGCATTTGATTGATATTTGGTTTTATAACCAAATAAATGGACAAAAGGAATATATGAAAGCCTCCATGTTGCCTATAGCAGTAGAGCTGCTGCTCCACACAATGGTAAAATGTCAGCTGAGAGGGGTTATTGTTTTGGTTTTCAGTCATTTTGTTTTAAATTTCTTATTTTATTACCTGTATATTGTGTTGATGTGACAACCCTAAGTCATAAATCCCTTCCCGATCTCTCTTTGTTCCTCATCCTTCGCCTGTTTCCCGACAGTCGTGATCCACAGTGTTTATTTAAAGTTTTTCCCAGGAGAGGAAGTGTGTTAGAGGCTTTGGTCTAAATGATGGTAATGATGATAATAAGTGTGTTAAGATGATGGAGGAAATCTGAGCAGTAAGGAATCAACAGTGTTCATATCTGTAATGGTAATGGCAATATTCCCCAATGTTAATATCTGGTGACTTTGGTTTAAATGTGTGAACTCTTCACACTGGTTCTGGATGATGGTTTACAGATTTAATGCTCTGCCCTGTTGTTTAAATCAGTCTTTTTGACCTGCCAGCCAGCAAGATAGAAAAAAAGAAAGAAAACCTTATTGGGGTGCTGTTTTGATGCAGGGGGTCCATCTACCAGCTTAATCCTGGTCAGGGTCTTCAGTTCAGATCAGTAAAGTCAACTCTGAAGTTCTTCTCTCTCTTAAAGTCATCTGGAACCAGCAGTTTCTCATCGCAAGGCTTATAGAGTTTTAATTTAGCTCAGGCCAAGGTTTTGTTTCCACAGAGAGGGGTCTGAAACATGTCATGTGAGCGGCTGTTCCTCTATGTGAACGTTTGTTTGAGCTCGTGTTTATACTGCGCGTGTGCATTTGTTTTGTGTGTGTGTGTTCTGCTGGAGTCTCTTAACCCAGAGTAGATGTCATTTCCTTTCTTGAGGCTGGCCAAATCCTATAACTTCCCACGCAAACACACACACACAGAACAAATATGTGCTTATCAGAGCTTCTCACACACTCTCTCTACTTTGGATCTGACGTTTTCTAGTGCCTCAGCCTACCTGAGTAATGGTGCTAACTATCCCTTGTCATCTTTCTGAAGGATTCCACAAAGTTCAGATCATCTAACACTGGTTTCACTGTGACCTCAAGCTACCAGATAATCTAAGAGCACCTTTTGGATTGACTGCAGCCTCAACGGTCATGTCGCATTTTATTTGGCTTTTATGTCATTGACATGAGATATGGGTCATTATTCTTCATCAGAAGAGGCCAGATGCAGTAAATTAGGACGTAAACAAAAAATTATAATTGTGAAAATTCTGAAAGAAGTCTGTATCATTGAAGGGCATCACATCAGAATCCCTCCACTCCTGGCTCTGACTACACATCCAGAGAGACCTTTCTACAGAAGTTGCAGTCAATGCTCCACAAAGGGCCATTGCTATTAGTTGTGCTTTTTCTTTCTTCCTTCATCTTATGATCCTGTGATGACGCTGTTGGCTCCATTGCTGAATAAACTTAAAAAATGTATTCATAAAAGTCTCCATCCATTGTTACTTCTGTAAAAAATACACTGTTCGGATTGCAGTCGGGTTCAATTGGTAGTATGAACAACCAAACAATAAAAGTACGATTTCAGCGAAAAATTGGAATCAGGCATCAAGACTTGCAGTGTGGGCGTGCTGACAGTGGAGGGGTAAACTGCGACTTGCGTATGGAGGCCTTAGACCTTGACGCAGCTGTTGCGGGTTCGAGTCCTGGTCCGAAGACCTTTGCCACATGTCTTCCCCCTCACACATAACACACTTTCCTGTCTGATAATTGAGACAGATCAGTGTAAAAGACTGATATCCGAAATGTCTGTAAGATTCAGTTAAGTTCACCTAAAGTTGGCACTGGATGTACTTTTAATTTGTGTGCTGATGTTCGTGTGTTAAAACATTGTATAGAGATTAATTTTCATTCCGTCTTCAGGAGAAAAAACCCAAACTGGTCCTCATAAAATCAGACGAACACTCACACTCAACCGCCCGAGTCGGCAGCTGTAAGGAGGAAGGGAGGGAGGGAAGGAAAAGTGCTCTTTCACAAATTGCATGCAGGCTTTTTGCATCAAGTGTCAGCCCCTCTGCCTGCTCGTCTTCCTCCTCCGCTTTGCTTTAGCGCTAAAGTCCAGCGCTGAAGTCCAGCACAGCCCTCTGCCATACGCTTCCCTTATGGATTAGAAACTGTTGCAAGTTTTTCTCTGCGGTTGTCATGTGATGCTCCAACATGTGGAATATGGATCAGACCTCGGTTGTGAAAACCCGACTGAGGAGATCCCTCAGCGAGCATGTGAAGGACTCCACCAACAAGGCTTGGGATGGTTTCTGGAGGAGTGTGAGGGAGAGGCGGCTGTGGGGTGAGTCTGGAAAGTTTGTTGGGTTTTTTTTTGTTTTTTTTTTTGCAATGAAGGAAGAGGATACCCACTGAGAATGTCTACTTTATGTCTCATATGTGTTTCCAGAAACTTTTGAGAAACTCTTGATGTTAATAGTTGTTCAGGAAAAATATTTTTTTTTCTACGACTATTAACCAAAATATGTATGTTGGGTTGCTGCTGTAGTTGCGAAATCTCAGTTTATACAAAGACTTGAACAACTTTCACCAAGTTTCTTTCATGTTAAAGCACCTGTGTCATTCTGTGTCAGTATTGAATGATTAATGTATTAATCGGATAAAAAACTTCCATATTCTGCAAATTTTCATTGAACCACTGATGCTTTTTATGCAATTCAAATAACAGAGCTGCAACTACGTGTTATTTAAGTAATTGATTATTCTACCCCTTAATATTTGATTATTCTATTGATTGATCGATTATTGATTGATCGGATGAAAAATTTGGCTCATTCTGCAAATATTTTTAAAACCGTTTTATACATTATTAGAGATACTTTAAAAGATGAAAATAAACAACTAATTAAATTCCTTTTTTTACAAAAAAAATGTGATGTTTAATTACCTACAATGCAGTAGCACAGCATTCATTTAGTGAATGCTTGATCATTTGTAGCAAACAATGAATTAGCAGCTTAGGAATTCACAGAACATCAATATGTGAAAAGTTCAACTTGATACAGTGTGTGGCTCATCTGTTTATTTTTTTCTATCATCCAATTAATTGGATAGAAAAAGCAACTTAATATATGTATGTATATATACAGTATATACTGTATATATATATATATATACATATATATATATATATTTTTTTTTTTTTTTTACAGTTAGTGAAGCTTAAGTTGTTTGAGGAGTTCTGGGTAGAATATATTTACAGACTGTGTTTTTTATGTTGAATGCAAAATGTATATTTGTTTGACAGCTAAGTTACTTCTCTGAATGTATTGTTTTTTCAGAAAATTGCCTTTTTCTGAGTCTGTGTACTCCAGTTAACAGGTTTCTGACTTGCAGGTTTAAATGTAGGTATTTAGTTGTTATTTTATTCATTGAATTAGTAAAATATCTTTGAATCCTTGTTCAAAGACTGTTACAAAAGAGTTTTTACAGAGTTTTTCATGATTATAGTCAGCTGCTGCTTCCTGCTGTCCATCAAACTGTGGTGAAGCTTCTTCAGAAGAACCACAAACCTCTGAGCTGTATTTGTGACAGATTTTGGTTTCGCGTCTCACTGAATCACAATGTTTTCTCCTAATGTGGTTTCTGAGGGTAACCTGAAGAACGGTAGTCTGCAGGCCTTCACTTCATGGAGTCCCAGCATGTTTTTCACACCATGAACGCCAGAGATGCTGCTCTCATCTGGGAGCTCAGGTCGTCTCATGAGCTCTAGTTACTCCCGGACAGCGAGCTTTAATGGAGCTCTGAGGGAAACACTTTGTGGTTTTTTTGAATTTATGGTGAGGAAACTGCAGGGAGCCTTTCTGAGGCTGGCTTTATTGTTTGTTTTTTCTGAAAAATGCACAAATCTGTTAGGAGATTGAAAGGTTAACTTGCCTAACTGACTTGGAAGATGAAAGGAAGACCTTATGTCTTCTCTGGTGCTCCACATCAGGGCCGATGGTTAACCGGGACAAAGAAGTCAAGTTTATTTGTAGAGCACATTTCAGCAACAAAGTGCTTTATATCATAAAAATACAATATAGTAACCAATTATGAAACGGCAAAAAACATAACATTTTGTCAAATGTCATCATCAAACAAATCCACATTAAATATGTTGATCAATGTTCGAGTTATTAGTAATCAAAGGTAACTCTAAACATGTAAGTTCAGAGTAAGTTAAAATTTTAAGTTTCATTGCAGTTTTGCAGTTTTCTGGAAGTTTGTTCCAGATTTGTGGTGCATAGAAGCTAAATGCTCCTTCTCCATTTTTTGGTTCTGTTTCTAGGGATGAAGAGTAGACCAGAACCAGAAGACCAGAGAGGTTCTGGAAGGTTGATACAACAAAAGCAGATCTTTAATGTATTGTGGTGCTAAACCATTCATGATTTATAAACAGTATTTTAAAGTCTATTCTCTCAGCTGGCGGGTTGATGTGCTCCGTCTTTCTGATTTTAGTGACACTGTGAGCAGCAACATTCTGGATTGGTTGCAGGTGGAGAATTTATTTTTTAGACCGACCTGTGAGGACACTGTTGCAGTAATCGATGAGACTAAAGATAAACACATGAATGCTTTTGTGTAGATCTTGCTGAGACATTAGCCCTTTAATACTAGAAATGTTCTTCAGGTAATAGAGGACCGGCATTGTATCTGTCTCTGAAGGTTCATGTTTGAGTTCATCACTACATCCAGATTTTGGGCCTGATCGCTAATTTCTAGCTGTAATAACTGAAGCTGTTTGCTGACCCCAAAAGTAATGATGTCAGTTTATTTCTGTTCAGCTATAGAAAGTTATGGCACCCCCACGTATTGATTTGTGGATGGCTTCAGACTCACCTGGTGACATTGTAATGTAGAGCTGTGTATCATCTGCAAAGTTATTTTTGAATTTTCTTTGAGTGTACAGATTAGTCTGGTAGAGGTCTGGACTTTCAAAGGTGGAAAATATTTGGTTAATGCGACCCCGGATATTGTTACAGACAGCAACCAAATCTGCAAATTCAAATTCATGCTGAAACAAATAAACAGTCTTGAAGAGGCCTGAATGTATTTAGGCCATTTTTCCTCAACCGTCAGTGTTTCTGTGCCACAAAAACATCTAAAGTTGCTCCTCTTCATCTGCCCCTACTAATAAGTTCTACTTTAAAATTATTTCATAACTAACAATCCAAATATGGCCCTCTATTTAAATCATGCATGCAGCATTCTTCCAAACACGTCATGTGCCAGACGGACTCTGTAAACTTTTTCTTCCTCATGCCTGAGAGAAAGATCACCATCAGAACAGAGCGAAAGTTTGCAGAAACTGGTTGCCAGGTGCAAAGCTGAAATTAAACCCAGACAGGAAGATTTCTTTACAGGCTGAGCAGCCTGGAAATATCCACAAGGATATCCACTAACCCTAACCCTTTTCATTCTGGACTTACTGATGCTGATTTCTTTGTAAAGTTTTCAACTTAAACTTTTAACCAAATGTTAAGAACCAATCAGCAGATAAACTGGGATAAGTATAGAAAGTTACATACCAGCTCTAACTGAGCTGTACTTCCTTTGCCTGGAAAATCTGGTTTGCTTGGGAAGGTGTGAATGTGCAAATAAACTGATGCAGACCGAAATGGTAAACGGTTTGTATACTTGTATAGCGCTTTGTTAGAGACTGCTCTAAAAGCAGGAAGCAAACTGTCGTGCAGGGCATTCTGGGTAAATACAACCAAAATAAACATGCAAGGCTAGCACTAGCGGGAGGAAAGCCTCATGGTCTTTTACCAAAGACAAAAGTCTACCAGACTACCTGATGTGAAAACACCCTTACTTTTATCTGGAAAAAACATAGAATTTCTGAAAATAAAGTGGAGTGTAAATGAATCTGCTGTATAGAGGAATAATCAGGATGAAGTGAAGGGTTTAGTTTGTGTTCTCTGCAGCTTGAGGGAATGAACCACAGTGTCCAAACCTGATGGAAGAAAACAAGGAGCCTTTACCCTCCCAGGGGTTCAGACTTTGCAAGATGTCTCCCTCACTGACCCACAGCTGAACTTCTTGTTGTCACACTTTGTTTGTCTTGAGACGGACAAATAGGAGTCAAATACTCTGCTGTGGAGGATGTTGAGGTAGGACATGCCAGAACAATAAAGATCATTTCTTCCTCAGGTTACATTTTTATCTTTTTTTGAATACCTGTGCTACTTCAGTGAGATTATTCTTATTTGTTCAGTAGTGTGCTACTGAAGATGCTCTTGAACATTTTTTTTGTTTTGTTGACTAAACAAAATGTATTTATTAAACCACTTTTAACAAACATCCCATCTATAAAAGCTTACCAAAGTTTTTATATTTTGTCACATTACAACCACAAACGTAAATATATTTCATTGAAATTGAATATAAAAGACTAACACAAAGGGTTATGCAGTTGTGAAGTAGACAGAAAATTATACATGACAAAAAAACTGAAAAGTGTGGTGTGCAAAAGTATTCAGCTCCCCCAGAGTCAACAGTTTGTGTAACCACCTTTTGCTGTAATTCTAGCTGCAAGTGTTTTGGTGTTTGTCTCTACTAGCTTTATACAACTAGTGACTGAAATTTCTGCCCATTCTTCTTTGGAAAACAGCTCAGTCAGATTGAAAGGAGATTGTTTGTGAACAGCTGTTTTCAGATCTTGCTGCAGATTCTGTGTGTGTGTGTCTGCGTGCGTGGGGGGGCGTGCGCGCGCATGTGTGTATGTATGATTTTCTTTTGTACATTTGTTGCTATTCAGGTGTTACATTTCATTCATAATGTTCTTTAGAAGAATTGAATTTGAGCTTGTGAAACCTGCAGCTGCTTAGCTGCTCAGAACATGACGTTGGTGTTGCTGCAGCCTGATATTGGAGCCAGTGTCTGACATCACCAACACAATGTGATGTCACTCTCCACTGCACTGTGATCAAGGGTCTCCATCATTTCAGTTTAATTATGTATGTTAGTTGGTGAAAATTAGTTATTGGTGAATTTTCTTTCTTGATTATAGCAATTCAGAACACATCCTGTGGACTGTAAAGGTTTGACTTGAATACAAAATCTTATTGATTTTATTTTTTCAAAAGAATACTGACAGTATGCAACAAGTAGAGGATAAAAATGTGCATTTGCTGCTTTTATTCTACATTTCATAATTTTTCCCCTTGGCTCCTGCTCCTTGGCTGGAGGTCTGTCTTCATCGGTGTCTGGATTTCATCAACAGTATTACCTCATCCTGATTGCTTCGACCACATGCTGTCCCTCCTTTCCTCTTTACTGTCTTTTTTTTCTCCTTTCCTATCCTCTCACTTTAGCGTTTTCTTTTCGCCTTCTATCTCAGCTTGCTGTGTCTGTTGTTTGCTGCTCTGCTCTCTGTTCGTCATTCCTCTCACAACATTCATGCGTCATACTCAGGGGATTTCTGTATGCGTGAGTTTTTCTTTTCACATCCAGGCTGCACTGTGATTTAAAATGGGGAGACAAAAATCAGCAGATGTGAAATGGAAATAAATAAATCCTGCTACTTTAAAAATAGATTCTGATTCCAGGTTTCTGCACCCAAACATTGAGAGAGAGAATATTTAAAATGTAATTCTTTTTTCTAAATCTGCACATTTCTTTCTTAGATCATGAATATTTTAAGGTTTTGGACCCAGATATCTTGTGCACCACAAGTTTGGTTTAGAAACATCCCGTCTGCAGGTAACAGAAGTTGAGAATAAAAAGTCATTTTTTTCTGTTCTGAATGAGAAACAGAGGAAATATGGCTCTGATGCTCCAGTTAAACCGTTTTGAGTGGCTGTTCATATCACCATTGATCACATCGTGATCCTAATGATTTCTTTTATCAAGGCTGCTTGTTTCTTTACAGAATTACTTAAGATGGAAAGGAAAACACTTTACCTAGAAAAACTGTTTTTTAATGTCTTTGGGTATGAAAGTTGAACAATCAAGTGGAAATCCACCCTTAAACCTTCTTACATATTGAGTATTTTTCAACTATTATGCTGCTATATTGAAAATAAAAAAAACACTATACAACTGATTCATATCTACTATATAAGCTTTGACAGTTGGTCCAAGCTTGGTTTTTGACACTATAGCAATTGTTCCAACCACAGAATGACCTAAATCCTGCTTTTATTGCTCTGAACTACATTTTTGTTATTTTTTCAAAAAACACCTGACAAATATATCTTGATAAGGCAAACCTACAAAACTCTTAAGAGTAACATCTCTTTTCAACAAAAAAATGTGACTACTTCATTTGCTTAAATTATTACATTATCAAGTTGTTAAAAAAAAAAAAAGAAAAACATCAGTAAAAGTTATTAAAAATTACACTTTTTGGCCTTCTAGTGACAATTTTGGAATGTCCAAGCAAAAAGTTTGGACATCCCTGCACTGGAATGTTTTTCAAAACTCAGCTTTTAAACTTAGTAAGTTGGGGGATCTTCAAAGATCCCAAACTCAAATTTACATGACTGTCACTTTAAGTCAACATATCAGCATCCTCATCATAAAAATCCTACAAAGAAACAACTAAAATTCTTTAACATATGAAACATCAATAAATCAGTTTTCACCTTGAATTGTGTTTCAAGTAGATCATTTTTAATCTCCCTTTTCAGACTAAGAAAAGCATTTCTGAGCTTTTGCTCTAAAAGCATATGGATTCTTTAAATATATGAATATAAATATGGATTTATTTATCAATAAATATTCAATGGTAGCCACTGGGCAGACTGTTTCCAGAGGAAAATAAACAGCCAAAGGATGTTGTCAGCACTTCAGTAACAAAAGTCGTTTACTCTGGAAATCTGAGATTTAATTTCCTTAACTATTAGATTTTGCTACAAGATAACAGTAAAAGTTTTCCACTGCTGTCCTGGTTTTCTGCCACCTTGTTTTTTTATGAAAATCTCCTTTGAGGAGTTGAGAAAAGCAGTCATTTTGTGTCTTTTTGCGAATCTGCGGTGGCCTCATCCTCTGTTCTCTTTAGAAGCAGCTAAAACACATTTCCTCCAACATAATAAAAGCAATTCAATAAAGTGTGTGGAATATGGGACTCTGGCTTCAGCAGAAAGTATATATTTTTACTCCTTTCACTCCGCTTCCTTTTCAAAGCCGATCCAGTGTGCTGGAGGTGCCTTTCATTGTGTTTCACTGTGACTCAGTCAGCAGTTCACTAACCTGGTCAAATGCACCAACGAGCTGTTGGTTCCGTCCATGCTTCTTGGATTGAAACGTGAAAGTATAGATTCAGAATGTTATTTGTTAGATACGAGGTTATAGATGTGTAGTTAAAATCTGTCGTTGTAAAGATGAGTAGTATTCATTTGTTTTGTTTAAATTATTAAATTAAAATATGTAAAAAAATTTACATATTTGCTAAACTGTCACAGTGTCATGAGAGTATAACACAAGGCCAAAAGTTTAATCTCCTTCTCCTCCCCCCTGTTCTGCTATTGCAGTCTGAAGAAATGCACCACTCCCCATCAAAAACAACCAATCAGAGCCTGGAGGAGTCATAACATAGTGACTATTTTAACAAATATGTAAAAACAAAAACATATTGTTTCTAAAAGTGGCATTCTGCAGATTTAAGTAGAATCTGATTTGCAGCCTCTCTTCCTGCTAGGCACATCAAACCCACTAACAGTGTTTCATTGCAGATTTTGTGATGTCTGCCAAGGGACCAGGCAGTGGAGTTTAACTGGCTGAGTTTAAAAGCAGCAATTGGTTACGATTTGTAGAGATGTATTTGTGAACAAAGCAAACTCGAACACAAAGATTATTCTTAGCACTTTTACAAAGTAAACTTTCTGATTTCTTTAAATTTTGAAGAATTTGCAATATTTTAATAAATATTGTTAGAACGGACAAAGTGGAATTTGGGACAAATATACATCTGGTTTCATAAGGTCTCATCTGTTTTCTTAATATTACACAGCCTTTGTGCTTCATGATCAGGACAGTCCAACCTTGGGTCTTTGGGTCTTATCAGGTCAGAAACTAATGCTCTTCATACACTCTCTTGGATGTCTGGCAGTGTGATCCATGTCACTGCTGCCTCTGAGAGATTACTGTGTTGAACTCCTACTGTCCTACAGTGATGGTCAGTTGATGTTGCATGATGTCGTTTTCTCCCATCTGCTTCTCTAGTTTTGTTTAATCTCAGCTCTGTGACCCTGAACAACATTGGAGTTTTGGTGGAAGAGTTCAAAACTTTTCTCACTGGTTGAATATTACCAGCATTTTGTTTCAGTTATCTCCCAGTTTTAACTCCTCTGCAATTCATATTTTCTTGTTTATTTAAATTACACAACAGCATCTCTTTGTTTATTCACAGCGTTCTCATTCAGATACACTGATAAAATCTGCCAATATTAATGGAAATGTTTCATTAACAGAAGCGCCGACGTCAGCTGTCTAGTATAATCTACATCTGAGAACACAAATGCTGTAAAATATTCAAATTTGATCTTTTTGTGTTGTCTGACAGACTTTAGAAATCTCAACTTATATTCTTGTAATTACAACTTTTAAGATTCACAATTATGACTTTAAATCTTGTAATTATAACTTTAAAACTTGTAATTCACTTTGAAACAAGTCATCATGACTTTAAGTCAAATTTATAACGTATTCTTAGTTATACAATATTTAACTGTCAATATTCAACAGCCTAAAATTATACATAGTCAAATAAATCTCACAACCCTGCCTATATCAAGCAAAAAAAAAAAAACAACATTCCTTCAAAGCCAAATGCAGGTTGCATAAATAAACAATCCTATGTTACCAAATCAAAACTGCATGTGAGCATGGCTGGGTGTTATGTCCTGGTTCTTATTGGTTGTTTCTCACTGAGTGGTTTAATTCTGAAAATCACTGGGAGGAGGCAGAGGAGCTTTTTTTTCTTTTTTCTTCACACAATATCTATCTCATGTTAGGATAGTGAAAGTTTTAATATACATGTTAAAACTTTTTTTTTTTAAGTTGCATGCTCCAGCTTTAAGGAGACGTTCAGTGTGAGAGGATCCAGTCTGCTGGAGATCCCATTCCGCTACGTCTGTGAAATATTTGGGTCTCAGTAGCGCGTAGCGGCGGTCCAACAGCAAAAGCAGAACCCAGTGAGTTACAGCACCAGCTCCATGACTTGAATTATTTTTTAGGTTATTTGCTTTCTGACCATCATGCTCATCCTGATGAGTGTTGGTAGTTGTGTGCTGCTTTACCTGCTGTCTGACCACTCTGGATGTTTTTTTTTTTCCTGCAGTAAGCTTCAGTAGACCAATACTATGTCAAATGCTTGTTTTTTAAATGTCATTAAATTTGTTGTGTTGATGCATTTTGACGTGCTTCATCCCTGAGGTATTCTTTCATCGCAATACGCAAACTTCCCCATTCGCTCTCAGTTCAAGTTCCACATGACATTGCTTTACTGCCGCGACCACCTGCAGTGTGCAGTAAAGGGGTAGATACGGTGCACACTGGCTTCTGCAGGTTGCGAAGTATAAGATGCAGGGGATTGTTTTTTTGTGATCGGCAACAAGAGCCAGTGATTGGCGATTACTGATCATACGCTTTTTCATGAAAATGGTCCGATTATGATCGGTGGCCGATCGATCGATATGCCACTAGTTTTAATGCAGGGATACTTGATCTTGAGGCAGAGACCAAATGTTCACACCTTCAGCTGCAGGGAAGTGAATAAAATTATTCCATCAGTGAAAGTAAATCCTATTGTGCTCAGCAGATACTGATGTTTGGCTTTAATGAATCCCTTCTGGATGTATCGCTGTGCTTCCTGCTGAAGCCAGAGTTTTAACCAAATCCATGCTTGTGTCGTCGTTTCCATGCCTGCAGAAAGTCTGGATCTTTGCTTTTTGTTGCTGTATGCTGAGTTTGCCTCCTTCAGCATCAGAACCTACATGAATGTGAGGTTCAGTTCATTTTCATCTCTATGAAAACTCCCTTAATGGAGTCATCATTTCTGCATCAGTGTCTGAATAACTTTCCATTTCACTGCTTAGGGGGAAAAAGTCTGTTGTAGCTCACTTCTTTAAAAGTCATGTAGGACGCATGATAACGGTGCAGGCAGTAAATTGGCTGTGATAATTCGGCACGGCAGCATTGTGTTGTTGAGGCAGACGGAAGCAGGTCCCCTTGCATGCGGTTGCCCCCTGAACAGACCTCATTTTCTCTTCTGTTTGCATGTTTACTTTGCCGCTGAGGGAGGAAGCGCCAGTCATGGAAAATACATTTTCTCCATCAAACAGCTTTTTAAAAATGGTCTGTTTAATATCTTACACTTTCAGAGAGGTCATGCTCTGGAGAAGTGTAACAAAGATGCAAACTAAATTATCTCTGAATTTCCATTTTTTCCATTGCAATGCTAAAGCCATGATGCTTCATAAACCAAATTAACACAGACAAGAAACACAACAAACTTGAAGAATGGCAAAGCGGAAAGAAGTTAAACACAAAACAAGGTTTACAGCCGAATTAAAATATGTTTGAAAGCAATTTAACAAAGCTAATCTTGGAGGGAATGAATTTGACTCTGAATTTTTAAATATTAAGTCAAAGCATGACTTTTTCTAAAAATCAAACTCTAGTTCATTTATGGCGGTGTGAATGTGCAAGCAAACCCAAAAAAGCAAACTCTGGTCTGCCTATAAACCTTTGTCTCTGTTTGGTTGAAGTGAACTCTGGCGCGTTTTGAATGTGTATGTCAATGCCAAGCAGACCATCTCTATTTTCTTGCGACATCACTGTTAGTGAAAAGGTAGTTTTAGTTTTTCGGAACCTCAGACTCCTTCTTTAAACAGCTGGAAGCGCCGTGACCTTAAAAGGAATAGACCCGTCAGGCAAAGATGAACGTTTGTGGTTCAGTCTGTGTTTATAAAGCCGCTGCGACTCAGCGTGGCAACTTCAAAACAAAAGCAGCTCCCAGCTTCATTTCTCAGCTGGAGGGTCACTAGCTCTGTAAGCAGTTATTTTTCAGATGTGTTGAGGGGTTTTCAGTGTCATTTGCTTCTCTTGTGACTTACAAAGTTATGTGCAAGGTTATTTTCTTTGTGTTTTTTAAGTTTTATCAAAGTTTAAGCACAGAAATTGCTTAAAGATGTTAAGAGTCTGAGAGAAAACTCTCAAACTCTCAACTGTAACAGGTTGATATTTAGTCAACCTGCTCAGAGTTACTACGTAGTAGAAACTATTGAAGTAATTTTAATATCATGTACCAAATTAAGTGTAAAGGTAAAGGTAATTTTATTTATATAGCACATTTTCAGCAATACAAAGTGCATTACATGAATTAAAATAAAATACAAACAAAATAACAAACCAAAGGAAAGAGCAAAAGAAGAAAAAGATAAGTAGATAGTAGTAGAGTTGGTAGATAAGTATAAGTATGTATCCTCTGGTCTAATTACTTTTCTGGTTTGGAACAATAGGAGTCTCAAAAGTACTTGCTAAGGTAGTTTTTTCTGGGTTCCAAGTTCTAATCCCTGTTCTCTGTTGCTAAATAAGTGTAAGTAACTACGTATTCTCTGGATTTTCTAAGTGTGCTCTAAATTTGTTAAAGTAATGAGTACTCCACTGTTTCTAAGTAATAATAAAAACTAAATGTTCCTGTTCTGGAAGATGTTTTTTCCCTGTATTCTAAGTTTGTTCTAATTATTTTTCTAGGTTGCAATAATAGGAGTCACTCTGCATAATAATCTAAAAATTAATTTAATATTGGTCTAAATAGTGAGTACTCTACAGTTTCTAAAGAAATAAGCTAAAGAGTGACTAATCTAATTCATTTTCTGGGTTAAAAGTGAATACTATACAGTTTCTAAATAATAAAAGGAGAATGACATAATTAGATGAAAGGACACATTAGGGCACATAGCAACATAGAGACAAAACAAAGACATGAGTGAAGGCGGTGACATCAAAGGGCCATGAAACTACGTTGCTCAGCCTCCCAGCAGAAGTCCGATAAGATGTTGTTATCAAGGCATGATGTCCTTGGAGCGCTCAGCTCTACAGCTGCATGGATAACAGGAGGGGCTGAGTTGTACATGATCGTTTGAGCCTGTTGTATTGAAGTTCTGTCCCTGCTTCCAAGATACATTTCTCCTACGGGAGACTAATAAAATTATCTTATCTTATGTACATTTCCACTAGCTATTATTATTACTTTAACTACTAACTACTCAAGTCAAACACTCAAAGTCAAATTTGCTGTTGGCAACTGTTCTAAGCCAAATTTATTGTTGTACTGTTTAAGTTATTCAAAGCCAGTTTAATAGCATATGTATATAGCAGCTTATAAATCTTAGTGTAAACACTTCTCAAGAGTCAAGTTAGCGGTTATTGAAGCATATATCTATTTAATCAGATTCATAGGTACATGCTAATATGTGTCAAGCTAACAGCTACTTAAGTTCAGTGTTACTCAGTCTGTTACAGCTACTAAATCTGACAGCCAGTAAATTTCAAGCTGTAGTCGCCCACTGAAGCTTACTGCCAAAGTTCAATTGAAGTTCAAATTAAAAAATGCTTTATTGATCCCGAAAAAAAATTAAGTTGCTGGCAGTTTTACAGCGTTGGGGTTCAACAGTTATTAAACGTACCTTATTTGACCTTAATTTACCTTATTTGGTTGGTTTTATTATCAGATAAGTATTTGAAATTCTTATAAATTGACAGTTTTATTCATATATAGTATGTCCCTTTTCCAACACCCTACTGTTAATACTGTAGAATACTACTGCTATGCTGTTACTCCATTTTAATCCTGCAGTTTTAACACCAATTAGACTCTAAAGAAATACTTATTTCCTGTGGTTTTCCTGCTGTTTCCTCAGTCTACAGAATGAGTTGAGTTTGTTGGCCACAAGTGGTACGTCTGTTGGGATTCTGAGATTCTTATTCACCTGAAGGACAGATCTGGAGACAGGTTCTTTCAAACAGAAATAAAAACAGCTCAGAGTCTGAGTGAAAGCCCTCGGCTGTGGTCCCAAGCGTCTCATAACTTCAGCTGAATTGCATCACAAAGAAGCTCCTGTAGGCTGCTAGGAGAAACTTTACTTTTCTATATTACCTCTTCATCTGTCATTGTGATTTGAAGAGAGCACACAGCAGCTTCTCTTTTTCTTTATTATTATTCCTGCCACATGGTCATTGTTTAATTACGTACACGTTTTTTGTTGCAAATACCATTCGTTTATGTCTTTGTGGCACCATTATTCAATTTAAAACCAACAACCTTTATTTTTACTTTGCAGACATCTGTTCTTTGCACAAAATTTTGGGAAGCTATCTGTAATGAACAATCTATTGTTTACATCGAGATTTACTGAGATTCTGGTGCAGAATTATGACGCATGTCTCATGTCAATGACATAAAAGTCAGATGTGACATGATCGCTCAGACTGCAGACACTTTGAAAACGATTAGTTCCACATATGGAAGTTAATCAAATCGAGTTTTTTGGGGGGGAGAAAAAATTGGAATTAGGCCATTCTGCAAAAAACTCTGATATGGGCAAAAAAAAAAAAAGGTGGCATTTGCATACTGTCAGAATATATTCAAAGGCAAAGAAATAAAAAAAAAAATGTTTCAACAAACTATGCTGAACATTCACCATCATTAATAAATGTTTTTATATAGAATACATGTTTTTCATGTTCACATGTGAATTGACAGAAAAGTGGGTAATGAGAGAAGCAGGCCGGGAATCGAACCTGCGACAGCTGTGTCAGGGACTAAGGCCTCCATATGTGGGTTGTGCTTAACCCCTTTGCCACCACAGCACCCCATCCACAATTACAATTTAGCGCAATTTCCGAATATGACACAGCTAGCTTTGGTCGTCAACAGTCCTCACAACAGCACATTGAGTCTCCCTTAACTTCAGCGCCCCTAGCTAGCTAGGTAAACTAAAATGACACAAGGAAATTATATTAAACTTATTTAAATGTTTTTCCTAAGTGAACAAGTTAAACCATTGAGTTTTGTCATAAACTAATTTGAAGTCACTAGTTAGACCATGATGGTTCGTGCCCTGCCTGGGCTGCTCAAACTCTGATTAAAAAAAGTTACATGTTGGTAAAATGATTTAAACCTAATTTTGCATAGTTTTAGTTATGAATAGTTTTTGGCTCCACTGTGTATTTTAGGTGTTATGTGAGCTTAGGTTTCATTTGGTCTTACAGTGTGGAAAAAATATAAAAGATGTCCTTTAATTATCTGTCCTGGGCTTGTGAGTTGGATCGCTTCCTAATCTACTTTTATCATCCCGTTCTTTTTTAATTGCTGTAGAAATTTCAGTGTCTTATCAGTCAGCAGTAAAGTCATTTTTCCTTAGGCTGGCAAAATGAAACCAAGGAGTGGGTTTTATGGGATGTCTCCTGAGAGGATAGCAGGATCATGGCACATCAAAACCGGCAGAGAAAAGGTGGGGATGGTGTTTATCTGCGCAGCTGTAAACTTGACACTGCGAATCCAGAATTAATCCAGATCAGCGGTCTCTTTCAGAGTGCTGTCACACTGTAGGCTGAGGATTACTCGTCTCCTGCTGCTTCCTCTGTGTATCTCCGATGCTTTTTGCTTTTCTTTTATACCTTCACGAGGTTTAAATGGGCTGGTTGTTGATAAACCAGAGATTCAGTCCCTGTGTTTTTCATTCTGCTTGTTGGGAGGTTGTTGACAGAAACAAAAGGTCATTTATAAGAAAAACCTTAAGATAATGATTGTCTGCCTTCACAATATTTGACTTGTCCTCAATGTTGCTGCATTGCACATTAGTGTAGCAATATTTAAAGTTAAGGAAGGAACCATTTGGTTTTTATTATTATTATTCATTTCTTTTTATATTCATAAATCATTTTTTTTTATGTAATTGATAACAAAAATGAAAGGTCACAGTTTTTTTTTGTTGGTTTGTTTGTTTGCTTTTTTCTGGGCTTGAAGTCCAACAGTGCACATCACTTTTATAGTAAAAAGTTCTAAATCTGTCAACAAAATTAAGAAGAAATGCTTGTGTAAGTATTCTATTTCATGAATAAATTACAGAAATCATAAAAACAATTTGTCCAGTTAATGGTCTATTAAATGTTCTATTTAAATTGATAAATCATGATTTTATTCTGTTAGCAGGTATAGTTAATAATGAATCCTTTAAATCTCAAGTTATATTAAATTGTTTTTCCTTTTTACCTTTAAGCAGTGTTTACATTTTAAAACCATTTTTCATCATTTAGTTTTTTTCGAATATGTGTAAAAATATAAAAGAGAAATGGCATTGACAGATAAAAAATAAACAAGACAGATTAACTAACAAGGTTCATGAAGTATTCCATAAATTTCCACTTTTGAGGTTGGGATTATACTGGTTGTGGTAACTGTTGTAGGGTTTGGTGTAAATACATTCACTAGATGAATGGAAAGTTCATTTAAGTTGTAATATGGGTAGAAACACAACTTTTTGTTTGTTTTTATTACTTTTTCTGCTGATTTAGGTATTCTGTAGCCACAAACATTCCTTGAATTCCAAATAGTTTGAAACTTCCCAGCAAAAGATACTTTAGCTTTTTGTTTTATTGTCTGCCAGTGAGCTAACATGTTTTTATAGGTGAGTTTTGGATCGTTTTTGTGCTTGGTAGGGAGAATCCAAACCTCTTCTGATCGTCATTAGTGAAAATCTGAATATGTCAGACATATAAACCTCCAAAGACATCCTGGACTTCAGAAAAACACATTGTCCCATCATCTTTTTCTTTCTTTTTTTCCTCTTTCTTGGAAGTACCTGCTTCGGTCTCTCACATCGGCCGCCTCTGCCAGGCGACATTCAATTTGCAGTTAGCCCACTTTCCATTTGCAGTTAGTTGGCTAAATGTGAGGCTCCGGGGATGTTGGGAGTCGAGGGAAGCTGAGCCATCGTTGTCGCGCTTCATTACCTCACTTGTTTGCCCTTGGGAGCTTAAAATTCAGTGGAAGTGTGGAGCTATGTGAAGAAGATAAATTTGGGGAACTTCTGCTCTTTTAAACATTTCTTAAAATGAGTGGGACTGACAGGAATATGCAGTAGTGACGATGTTATGTTTCTGAGTCAAATTTGCCCAAAAACAACCTCATGCAATTTTGTAATGTGAAGAAATTGACTTGCAGCTTTGCACAGGAAACATACAGTATGTATCCCTGTGTTTCCAGATTGCAGCTTTTTGTTTTTGCTACTTTGCATTTTTGGTACCTGGTTCAGAGCTGGAAGCCTTTGTAACTCCATACATCTGCCCATCTACATCTGAGCTACATCAGTTCTGTCAATAAATCAGCTAAATGCATCTGAAAAAACTGCAAAACGGTAAGCTCCTACAGGAATAAGTCACAACTTTTGGCTTTAACAGTTCAAGTATGAATTCCTTATTTGCTTTTATCTTATGGAGATGGAATAACATAAAACACAAGAACCAATGAGATCTGCTTAAGCAGATGCATCCTTTACAAATGTTCAAGCATACAGTAAAGCAGTGGTTCCCAAAGTGTTTCCCACACATTTTATTATCCAATTAAGTAATTGTTTGAATAATTTATAAAATAATTATTAGTTTAAAATTGGAAAAAAACATCTTATTTTTAAAAACTTCTGGTTACTGAAAATACATTGAGCCCACCTTTAGTATGATATTGGAAGGCTGCTAAATTCCCCCTTTTATGATTTAACTATTGTAGCTTCTTTAAAACAAAGAACAGATTGCATCAAACCAGAGGGCAGAAAAAGCAACTGACAACATGTTAAAAATTGTGTTTATCTCAACTGACTTAAATCCTTTCATTTACATATAAAAATTTAATACAATAATATAAAGCAATAATAAACATTGGAACTTCTTGCAAAGACTGACATTTATTTCCAGTTTAATTTTCAAAGTCCTCATAAACTGCAATATTCAATGCAAATCATAGGATGTTGCAACTGCACAAATACATGATTTAAATGTTGGACTTTTCTAGATAATTTTTCGTTCTTTATATTGCAGCCATTTTACATACATATTATATTCATTATGTACATAAATCCAATAGAAACTAAAGACTTTTATGATATCAGAACTTCTTTTAGAAATCTTTATCAACTGATTCTCTGATGGTTTCTTCCAGTTAAGAATAAAACTGACTTAACGGCCTTTAAATATCCAGTTGTCAGACATTCTTGAGAATTCTTATTCCATTGTGAAGGGAAGCAGTCGTCTTGAATAATATGTGCTGTAATCATCACTGTGATCATTGTCTGAAAACGTCTGCAGCTTTGTGCTGTAATAGATGGAGGGGATTCAAGAGAAAATGACTGTGAATGCGGCCCGGCTGGGATCTGTCTGAGCCAAATTTTCATCATAACCATTAGTGACTGATGGACGGCCAACGGACGAGTTTGGCCTTCGTTCAGCTGTGTTGAGTTTTTATTTGTAAGTGTTTGGGGCCGACAGGCCTCCAAACCGAAACGAAGAATAGTTATTTGCTGGTAATACATTACATTTTTAGTAGTGTCTTAAAGTAATTTCCTATTTTTATAAGGTAAACATGCAAAATTCTTAAGTTTAGGATGTACCATGATTTACACATCCCCTCCCTATAAAAAATGTGACAACTTTACATGCTCAATTAAAATATTGCATGCTAAGTTTACTGTAAAAAAAATCTATGTAATTTACTGATTCTAAATTATAAAATTACATTTTTTAGGCTCTCTGGTACTTCTAATTTGACAAAAAATGTGGACACCCTGCTCTAGGGCATGAGGATCAGCCTATTAGCTGCTGTGGTGCGAACATCTCCACTCCGCATCGCTGCATCTCCACGACTCATTTGTTACGCAACAGCTTCTGTTACGGACGGCGAACCTGGCCGTCCAATTACTGTGCTCTCGTCTGCCAAACCTCCACCGTGAGTCACGGTTCCGCGGTGTGGATTTCCGCCTCAGGCGACCCCGAGCCGTCCCAACACTCACCTTGCCGTCATTCCGCAGGCCGAGTGGAGAATTAAACATTCAGGTGAGCTTGATGCGATGTGAAGCCCTGATCTCATGGCTCATTTCCACTTTCTGACCGAGAAGAGAGAACATTGACTCACCTGGTCTGAACCTCACAAATGACGGGCGCGGCTTCTCCAGCTCGTGGAGGATGGGGATCATAGAGGTGAGTCTGTGTTTGCGAACGCCGTTTTCCGACAGGGATCTCATTACCCTGTGATGTGGCCCCTTAAATCCCACATACGTCCCTGCAGATACGGACAGAGGAGGAGAGAAGAAACCAATCTGTTTGAGTTTTAAATTTATGCATCTTGAAAAGCAAAACATTTGACTTCAGAGTTCTGTTTTATTTTCTCCTTTGGTGGTAAAAGCCCAGCATTAGATGTAGCGATTGCTGTGCAGGCCGCTGTATCCAAAACAACTGATCGGTGAGCAAGCCCAAGGCGTCTGTCGCTTTGTTTTATTTGCAGTTTGTCACACGGTGTCAGTCCCATTTTGTGGTTCACAGACACATCACTGCCCTAAAACAGAACCTCCAGGAAAATAAATCCCAGTTAAACCCCCACAGTTAAATTTCTCTAACAAGAAGTGTTCCAGCATTTCAACTTAGTTATATAACTTTATTTAAAACAGGGTGGAAACCATATGAGGATGAATTAGGGCCAGGCTAAGAGTTATTTTGTCTTGTTTTTTTATTATGAGAATAAAGGAGTAATATCAGGAGAATCAAGTCTTAGTATTAGGGGAATAAAGTCAGAATACTACAGGAATAAAATCGTAATAGTCCGAGATTCACAACACACAAAATCGTAATATTGCGAGAATGAAGTTTCACTGCTATGAGATTAAAATTGTAATACTGCAAGAAAGTCGCAATACAAGAATTAAGCTGTAACATTGTGACAATAAAGTCATTATTAGGAGATATGAGGCATAGTTTTATGAGAACTAGACAAAAAAGATAAAATAAATAAAATTAGGTTTTATAAAGAAATTTTGCAGTGTGAACTCTCTCTGTCAGAATCTGACAGTGGTGAATTCAAAGAGCAGATGAGCTACATGTCTAGAGAAACCCTTGCAGACTCATTTTTCACCCTATTGTCTCTGTAAACACTCATAAAATGTATTTCAGGTCTTTCATGAACAAAATGAAGGGAATGTTGTTTGACAGCACACGACTAAAAAGACTAAATCTTCCAACACTTGTCCATGCGTGCATTGGCTGTAGAGTTTAATTGACAGATGCAAAATGCCAGAAAGTTTTTTGTTTTTTATTTATTTATTTTTAATTAGTGATATGTGAGCTGTGACAGATTGACTGACCCAAAACGAGCATCTCCAGCCGCCGCCGGCTGAAAGTTAAAATATGCTCCAACTCTTCTCCCGCCCCTCAGGAACGCAACTTTTGACTCGCTTGGGGCTAAAACGCTCAGAGTCTGAGCCAGTTATTTCATTTTTTTTTCTGGGGGGTCCATGGCTGTAAATGTTTGCAGAATCAGCTGGAGCCGGAAATCGGACTGAGCCGCAGGAGTTGACAGGCTAGTCAGACGAAATTAAGAGCTGTGCAGCTCTGACAGCGTGTGCCTCGCAGCCATGACACAATCACTTTTTCCCCCTCTCCACAAGATGGTAAGCAGCTCACTGGGCTTAAAAAATATAAAAATCGCCATAGCGATTTAGGGTAAAAATCTAAAAAAAACAATTCTTCACCTCTGACAAATTCCAAAAATACACAGGTTTTGATTCTAATAAAGTTTATTCGTTTATAAAAAGGAACGTAGTAACAAATGAAAAGACATTTCAATACCTGTAATCAGGAAACATTGCTGCTTGAAATCAGTTTTAATGCAAAATGTAAAATCATGGCTGCCCCTGACAAATATTATTTAATTTTATTAATTAGCATTGCTTTTAATAACGAGATAAGTTTTTTTTCACATCTTTAGACAATATTTTATTTGCCAAGTTGTTGTGAAGCACATTTCAGTAACAAGGCAGTTCATAGTGCTTTACATGGTAAAAAAAAAAACATTACAGTGACAACATTACGACTATTAGGGCCTTACTAAGAAAAGATAGAATTAGAATAAAATTCTGAGAATAAGGTCATAATATTATGAGAATATTCATACAAGAATCAATTTTAAATGAGGAAAATTATATGAGAATAGCTATATTACGATAATTCTTATAATATAACTTTATTTGCATAATATTATGACTTTCCTCTTGTAATCTAGAGTTGAATTAATCAATGTTCCACTTAATAATCAAAGGCAAGCAGGTGGATTTTTGGCCTCGATTTAAAGGAACTTAGTGTGTCGGCTGTTTTTCAGTTTTCTGGAAGTTTACTCCAGGTTTGTGGTGGATAGAACCTGAATGCTGCTTCTCCACATTTGGTTCTGGTTCTGTGGATGCAGAACAGACCAGAACACCTGAGAGGCTCTGCTCCGCATTGTCAACTGACACCTGAACAAGTTTAAAACCTCTGGTTTGATTTAGACACCAAATTTGTTTGAGTCTCTTGTTTTATTGCTTAATTTTGATTTCGTCTCTTATGAATCCAGTATTTTACCTCTGTGGCGGAGGACTGCTGTGAAAGTGGCAAACTGTATGAAAACACATTTTGGAGTCTTTGGAGAGAAGTCCTCAGATGTGACACATAATTTCAGACGTCAGTGGACAGTTTGCTGCCTGCAGATGTTTTTGTCTTTGGAAGCGAAAACGGAGAGGTGACATAGGAGAACGAGAGACGGCATTAGAGGTTGGATTTTTGTTATCCGAGGCCTGCAGCAACATGAGTACCGTGGGTGATTTTTAAAGAAGACTCTTTGTAGACAACTTCCAGGATGGCCTGATGTGCACTGCTAGAACATCGAGTCTTCTTTTATCAATTTGGTACTTTGACCTTTTATCGCTTTTCTTTCCGTAAAGCTACGTCGTTGATTTTCATGGATCACATTTTTTTTTTATTTCATGTGAGGAAACTCTCTTTGCAACAGTTCCTCCAGGAACTCATTCATCATACTTGTCAGATTAAGTTAGTCCTTAGATCAAACCTACTTTTCTTTTCTTTATTCTAAGCTTTTTACATGAAAATGGCTTATTCTTCATCTCCCCAATCGTCCTGCAAGCGTAAAAAATAAGAGATGCATTTATTGCTGGGTGGCCAAGCCTAGTCTCCCCTCCATTGCTCATTGCTTCTGTCAGCTGTTTTCTCCTCATACACACCAACTCCAGCCGACCTGCTTATCCAGCATTATCCGGAGCCGCAGCAGCCCCCGGAGCAAACAGTTCCCGGCCGTCCAGAAATCCATCACGCCGCCTGGGTCCGTTATCAGAGAGGAGGTGGTGGTGGGTGGCAAGGGGAGGGAGGGAGAAATCAGGGTGGTCACAACACAGGCACGACGGGAAGGAGAGATAAACAGGGAATCGAAGAGGGGCAGATCACCAAGGAGGAGGAGATAAGAGTGGAGAGAAGATGTGGAATAAAGGGAGGGAGGGACGGTGGGCTGGTGACGGGTCGGATAAGGCGGGGAAGCTGCAGTCAGAGAAGACGAGAAGATAAGTGGATGATAAGTCATGAAGAGCTGCAGGGCCAATAAACAGACCAAGTTTTAAAACTGGCCAGATTCTGCCAACCAGGCAAAATGTAGAGGTTGGAACCTGGTGAATCAGAGGAATATTGGTAAACCAAGATATCTTATTAATTGGTGAGGTACAGTAAAGTGTTATTCACACAGGATAATCATGAATCTGGGGATCCCATGTGATAAATTACTCCCCAATGTCTGCTTTCTATGTGGTGCATTCACACAGGATAACTGAAGGCAGAGACAAAGCATTCTTGACACACAACCAACCATGTAACGTACTGCAGGGTGTAGAAAACTTGTTAAACTCGGTGGTAGAGATGCTCTTGTTAAACATTACAAGTTGATTGGAAATTTGAAAATATGACTAGCTGATGTGTTACTGGAAGACATTTGTGACAATATATAAACACCTACATCGTGAAAAAGGCAAATATATATACTTTGTATATATATATATATACACTGCCTGGCCAAAAAAAAAGTTGCCACCAAAAAATGTTCACACACTCTAATATTTTGTTGGACCGCCTTTAGCTTTGATTACAGCCCGCATTTACTGTGGCATTGTTTCAATAAGCTTCTGCAGTGTCACAAGATTTATTTCCATCCAGTGTTGCATTAATCTTTCACCAAGATCTTGTATTGATGATGGGAGAGTCTGACCACTGCGCAAAGCCTTCTCCAGCACATCCCAAAGATTCTCAATGGGGTTAAGGTCTGGTCTCTGTGGTGGCCAATCCATGTGTGAAAAAGATGTCTCATGCTCCCTGAACCACTCTTTCACAATGTGAGCCCGATGAATCCTGGCATTGTCATCTTGGAATATGCCCGTTCCATTTGGGAAGACAAAATCCATTGATGGAATAACCTGGTCATTCAGTATATTCAGGTAGTCAGCTGAGAAAAAAATATTGTATGCGTATGTGATATTTCAATAGTGAATATGCAAAATTTTAGCATTTTGTGTGAGAGAGAAAAATTTTATGCGTGTGGGATATTTTAGTAGTGTATATGTGCAATTTTAGTATTTTGTTTATGCTTGTGAGAGAAACATTTTATGCGTGTTCGACATTTTAATAGTATGTATGTGCAATTTTAATATTTTGTGAGTGTGTATGAGTCTTTATTAGTGTGTGAGAGACAAAACCTAGTTTTTGTTCCAAACGGCCCCTCATAGCAATCTGTGCACCAGGCATTACAAACTTCAAGTTATTCATATGTGTGTATGCAGCAGCAAACCAAACCCTGTCACTCTTCCACCACCATCCTTGACTTCAGCACATCTGCTTGATGTTTGCAGATCCTTAACATCTAACATGCTACATACCACATCATGCTACATCTAACATGCTATTTGGATGTGTGCTTTTATTGGTGAAATAATACTTTTGTGTATTTAGGACTTCAAATAGATTTTAGCGGTGTGTGTTATAATCCTTCTCAGATTAATAAGTAGCAGCTTATCACCTCTATAAAATAACCTCTCTGTATTGCTGCAATATGTTAGGTTCCTATAAATGTACTTGTTGCACCATTTTATACTTTTTGATTTCATCCCTCAGGAAGTTTTTGTTTTGCTCTGCTCTGCTTCCTCTCATTGCATCTGCAGTATTTGTACAGTACGAGGGCGCCCCGAGGGCCGAGCAAATGCAAGGCTGACAGCACAAGCATGAAGGAAGCACACTTTAAATATCTAAACGCACACAGAAAGGGAAAGGAAAGAATTTGCGCAGAGAAAAAACAGCATGCCGCTGGGAGGAAGAGACTGTTCCAGGCTGAGCTTGCAGTGGCACAAATAAATAAAAGTGAGGAGGATGTGGAAAAGCGTGATCTGGTGTCTGTAATGAACGGCCCAGTCCAACCGCACTCAACATGGAGTCCTGTTTGGGTAAAACAATTGGTTACATTTGTTGAGTTGTGGCTTACTAAAGAGGCAGTATTATATATTTTAATACAAATGGTGCCACATTATAGCACAGTCAAGTAACTGTTACCACATACCTTTCATGTTTTGTACTTGAGAAATATTTGTCTGCTATTGTTGGAGGAAGTGGGGGGTTTGCGACAGAATTACTCTAATACTGGAAATTTACGGGAGAATGCTAATATGGGAGTAAGCCGGAACAGAGGAGTAAAATACTGTGGTTTCCAGACCAAAATGGGAGACTTGACAGGTAAATTCTCTGGTTAAAGGTAAGTCATCAAAAATGACTTACCTTTAAATTGGGCCCCTGCCTCTTTAAGAAGCTCCTGCTCTTTCTGAAAATCTGCCTTCAGTACACAATCACAACAATTCTCCTTCAAAAAATGTACCAGAGCTGCGTCATCTTTTTTTTTTTTTGTAAAAATCTTCTAGATTAGGGAAGTGTTTTTCAAAACTGGGCCGCTTGGGAGACACCAGAAAAAGTCGAACATTTTATTGTTTTTAATCAAAATCCAATCTGTTTTTCAATCATTATTATAAAATGTCAGTTAAAATTAGTGAGTTAAAATAAGTGATGCTGATCTGTCTGATTGGCTGTTTTTTATCATAAAATATATATTTCAAACATTACTATAAAATATAAGGGCAAATGACTTAATGAAATGTTACTTGCCATCTCATCTTTCTGATTGGCAAGAGTCAAATTTATTAAGCTGTTTTACTTCTCAAGGTGGAAAAATGTTCTATCAATAAAAAACACCAAAGGAACCATGCTGAAAAAAACCCCTTAGAACTCTAAGCCAACTAAAATCAGAAGTTATGAGGCAGCATTGATGCTAAACAAATGTAATAATTATTGAATACTCAATAAAAGTGAGAAACATAATCTAAAAGTTGAATGTTTTTAATGCATTTTGTAGCACTGAAAAGATTTAAGAAGAGAATGATTAGAGACTGCTGGATGTAAACAAACCAAATATAATTTTATTGTGATAAAAATAAGGTTTCATTGATCAAACTTTAAAATTTTGGTGATAAAGTAGTAATCTAGTCTAATATTATCAGACTGCCAAAAAATTCTTGACTGAATTTAACTGGCCTATTTTCAGATGCTTTAATGTGCTGACGCTCAAACACACACAGATACACGGTTTTCCTCTCTGAAAATCATTAAAGGTCCCAGCAGCCCTGATCAGATTTCCGACTCAGCCGAGTGTGATGACACAGATGATCTGCGGCTCAGCCCAGCACTGAGCGCGCTCAGGCCTCGCCGCATGTCGCTCGTCTTACCAGTGCAAGGGTTTCCCACCTGGGACAAGAAGCATTAGAGGCTAAACAGAGCATCAAGGTCAAATCCCACCGTGCTGTTCACCGAGCTCGCGATCTGAGTCCGAGAGGCTTTTCACGAGAATGTTGGATTTGGAATCTACTGAGACCAAATGTGTTGTGACATTTGCTCAGAGCCACAAAGATGAGTTTATGTTGAACAGGAAGACTGGCCAAGATGTTCATGCCTTCAGGCAACAGATTTTCTATGCTTAAGCCAATGAAAGCGTTATGATTTTATTTAGAGTGATGATTTCAGAGTTATGATTCATGGTGTGAAATATGAAACCTTACTACAGACATACAGGTGTGTATTTTTGGCTGAAGTTTAACATTTTATGAGCTTTTATTTACTCTTCAGTGCAGCTAAAAAAATCTGAATGCACACCACAGTTCTAGACAATTTCCCTGCATAGAGGAGGGATAACATATGCACTGATAAACACCAATGTTGGGGTCACAGCAGAAACTGAGGTGGGGGAGTTTGATAAAAGGCACTATTATCCGAAGTTCACATTTTGCACATTTTTATGCTTCTATTTGGTTTTCTTCTGCTTTTAAACGTAACCCAAGCACTAAAAGAAACACCCAGGTTTTGTTTTTTTTTGGTAATTTGTTAATGTTTTTCGTCTAGAAAATAAGCAGTTTCAAAAACCTCCTAATTGTTGAGTCACATTCGACGGGCACTGCACTGTTACAAGCGGAGCTCCAGGACATTTGGCTGTACATACAATGACTGTATGTGCCATGGTATGCACTGTACAATGGCTGCTGGAAAAGACAAGTGTTCTGTTGTTGGCTCATCATTCAGAAACCACTTGTTGGTTGTACAGGAGGTTCCACTTCTGCTTTTCAAAGATGTACGCTTGTATAACTGTGCACGTGTTTGCAGCCATTTTCACATGTGAATGAAAAACATGAGTTGTTTTTCTATAATATTAAGATTTTGAGCTATTTATGGTTGTTCGGTGCAACACCTTGTGATTTAAACGGGATGAAATAAATCTTCCTCAGGCAGTAAAAAGAAACAATGAAACTCCTTGTTTGTTTTGGGCAATTATATTTTAAGAAACTCCTGCTGTAGAAGTGCTCTTCAAAATGTTTGGCATCTTAAGAATCATGGCGGCTGTGGGCTTTCAATCAGTGTTCAATCTGAGTTGTTGACATTCAGAAAACAGACCCAAATTTTCCTGCTGAGTGCAGAGCGTGAAGAGTGATAATTTGCAACAACAGTTTGTTTTTTATAGCAACTTGCTGCACAAAAAACTCGCTGTAAAAGTGAAAAATTCATCTATATTGTCACTGGCAAATAGGAACAAGTTTATTTTTCCCTATGTGATGCCAGCATAACACTTCTGTTGAAGGTTCATGCCAGAGTCAGTCCCTGTGTTTTCTTTCCTCTTTAAGAAATTGATTTTTTGTCATTTTAGATTTTTTTTCACTCCGTCTCTTCATTGAAGTAGAAGAGATGTCCATTACTGCACTCTGAAAACTGTCCACAGAGACAACTAGACACATGTCACTCATCTTGTTGCCTCAAGCTTAGAGAATAAAAGCCTACTATGCTGCAGACTGCTGCTCTTGTGTTTTTTTATGTTGGCAGTGACACATCTTTGTTACTCTCTCAATAAGCATTCTGTATGTTGCAGCTTTTGCTTTAAGAACCTATATACTACCGTAATTAAAACCAGTTATTTACAGAATGTGAGACTTTTCTCATCACATTCGTAGTTTAAATCAGACTAAAGATTTTCTGTTTTAGGTCATTTAAGATTTCCAAAATCATTTAGTTTAGCTAAGTGCCTGAATACCTAGTAATGACTGTTTTTAATGACTTTTTTTAAAATAAAGTCAAAAGTTTGCCAGGGTATCCACACATTCTTAAAAAGTCTTACATTTATGTATCTAAATCTGGGCTTGTAAATTGTCTTAAGTTCATTTTTAAAAAGTAAGTTGGCCTTCTGTCGGTTTTCTGTCAGGGCAAATGTCTGAGTCACGCACACATGTTCATCACGTTCTGTAACATGAGGCAGTTGAAGCTATTTCTTACTAGCTGCTAAAATACGCCTGCTAGCTAGATTGCTTACACTTGCTGTTGTTAGAACAGAAAAACAAGGCACCTGCAGGCATCTGGAAGTTTATGCTGAAGGATAAACAAAATCCAAAGGATTACATTCCCCAAACACCAGATATGATTGGCTGGAAAGGGCAAGAATGCATTCAAAGTATTTAATCTGTACATAACAATATAAGTACCCATTACTATTTATGAATGGTTTCCACAAATTGTATTGTGTTTTAAACTACCAGGAAAAGATCATTCACCTTCAAGAGCTTTATCTGACATATATTGACATGCATCTAAACAGCAGATTTTTATGACAGATTCAGGGTCATCAACAATGCATGTTCAACAATCTCAGGAGCATCATCTGCTGAATAAAATATAATTTCATGTCAAAGTAAAATCTTGATAAAGACCTGGTGTCAGAATCTGAAATGTTGGCAAAAAAGTCAGATTTCTGAGATCATAAAAAGACTTTTAGCCGATGGCAAAATCTTTTGGTCATGACTGCAGGCATTGTTCGGTCACTGAGTTATGATCCTAATAGGAATCAATATATCTCATTGTGTGAAAATAAAGGAGCTCATATATCGTTCTGATGAAAGATTAAAAGAGATTTTAATCTAAATGCTGGCACAAGGTAGGTCTGGTTAGATACAACGTTTCTTCACGTTTTCACCTGCAGAGTTCAAATAGTCATTGGTTGCAGTGTTGAGTCTCCATTAGCCGTCATCCACTGTGTCTAACTGTTGGCCCCATTTCAGTCTGTACTGAAAATGGATTTTATGGCCAAAGTGTTGGCTGTAGTGCTGCTAGGGGGGCATAAACATTTGACTGTTCCTCCTTCCTTTCTCTACAAAATCAGGATCTTCCTTAATGAAAAAAGACACATTATTAGAGAGCAGGTCAGGTTAAATACATGCACAAATGAGAACGTCACAAAGAAAAGTAAAACTAAAACATTATCACATGAACAAAAAAAAATCCTTTTAAAAGGCCTTTCAGTTAGAAGAACCCTTTTCTGGTTTTGCTACCATCATTTTTGCTGTTTTTTGCTTGATATTTTAGTTTAAATTGCCCAAATTCTGTTTTCTACAGTGTCTCGCAAAAGTATTCATAACATTTAAAGTTTTTCACATTTGCTCATATTTCTTGCCCGTTCTTCTTTGACATTAGCTCAAGCTCAGTCAGATTTGATGGACAGCATCTGCGAACGTCAGACCAAATAAACTGAGGTCTGGGCTTTGACTAGGCCAGTGGTGCCGTCCCCCCCCCCCCCCCCCCCCCGGTTTAGTACACCTGGATCAAATGATGGCTTATCAGAAGGCCTAAGAAGAACATTGACATGCTGAAAAGGTTGTTACTGCCACCAGGGAGAGAATAAAAACCTTGCAGGATGACTTTGGGCACCACTGGATTAGGCCATTCTAAACATAACATGTTTTGATCTGAACCATTTCAGCAAGCGACTACAGTGTTTCGGTGTGATGGCAGTATTTTTTCTCCCACACATCGTTTTGCATGGACACCATACAGCTGAATTTTATTGTCATCAAACCAGTTTTCTGTCTCTTCTTCATTGCTTGTGATAAAATGTTTTATCAACATTCTCTTTCATCTTAACTTTTTTCCATAAAATCCAGTTTTTTGGTAGAGTACCCAGCAAATAGTTCTGTTGACATATTCTCCAGAGCTACCATCCACCTCTTGGTCTTTTCTTTCACAGAAAAATATGTCTCAAAATTATGAGAGAAAAGTCATTTTAATGAGAAAAGAGCTGACGTGACCACCTCAGTCCATGTGATTCTTTCTTCATAGTAGACAAACTGCATGATCTTTTCGAAGTCCTGCTACTGAAAATAATTTGATGTTGATGTATGGCTGGACTATAAACCAATAACAATCTAAATTGTGATATACATGATCAATTTCAATCAATACTATATTAATAGATATTCATTATGTAGAATATTCACTGGATTCTGATCCAGAACGGCATAGCATTCTGAGGGATGTAGGCAGAGGAAAGGCTTTAGCTGCTCAGCTAGCTAAGTACTACGACTAGCTAAGTAAGGGTGGTGGCATCCACTAACTAACTCACTATTTGGTTGCCTAGCAACAACCTCCTGAGTAGCAAGAAGATTCAAGTTCCCCCCAACTTTGGCTACCTAGCAACGGCCTGCTGGGTAACTTGCGCAGCATCAGTTTAAGGTTTCGCCACCACCGTGGAGTGAAAAGAATAAACAAGACAGGAAAGATCGCGGCAACAGTTTGGTAGTATTTCAGATATTTAAAATAAAAAATAATAATTGTTGATGTCGACTGATAGGAGATGCTTTTCTCATGATGTGTTTTTCAGCCATATCGTCTAGCTTTATGTTAAACAAAATATTTCCTCATCTATAAAACTGATACCAAAGTGTTGTTTCACAAGATCCTCAAAAATTTGACTTTTTAAATTTATTATTTTGGGTTAAAGTTTTCATAAAATTACCATGTTTCCCTAATATTACAACTTTACTATTTTCATATTAAGACTTTAGATTTGTACTATTTTGACTTTGTAGTATGGCTGTATTCTTGTAATATTATGACTTTTGAAAATAAATTAAAAATTCTTCTATACAACATCCTATCGTATAGTTGACTTGAAATCAAAGACCAAATAAAAAAGCAAAAATTCAATTAATTGACCAAATAAATGTATAGCCCAACCCTATATGATGTATATAAGGTAGTAGTCATAATGCTTGGCAACAGAATCATGGATCAATATGTAACAGCAGCAATATCACCTCCATATTCAGTCTCTGATTGATGTATCTTCAGGTGACGCCCATCCATCGTTCTCGCTCATCAGGTGTCAATCTCTCCTCCCACCATCCGTTCATCTTTGCCACCACAGCTTTTTCTCGTCTTCGGTGCCGTTGCTCTCCTATGGCCTCTCTGCTCATAACTTTAATGTCATGATCTTTTGCAGCAAATGATTTTCAATAGCTGAAGGTGGCCTGACCTTTCTGTCAAAGCCTTCGTTCTGAAGTGAAGGCAACTTCTGAGAATTGGCCCCTGGCTTCAGTCTCTAGTGGTAGCTGGATTCTGAATTTATGCTAAATATCTGGGAATTGGCAGAGTTTATGAAGAGAACTATAACGAGGTGCAAAAGAAAGTTGAAGTCGCTGATCTTTAAGATTTGGAAGGGAAGAGTTTGAAGTTGTTTTGAGATTTCAGCTTTGACTGTCAGACCAAACTATTGGTACTAAGGCAACCACTTCTCCATTGAAAAGGAGCAAAAATTAATACTTTTTGCTCCTTTTCATCGAGCAAAAAGTAATAGTTTATGAAACTATTACTAGTTTCATACCAAAGTATGAAAAAAATAATAATTGTTATTGTAATAGTTTAATAATAGTTTATGAAACTATTACTAGCTTCATAAACTATTCATATTTATTACTGAGTGAATGAAAAAAATGGAAATGGAAATAATGCATACTATAATAAGCTATCTGAGATTTTAGCATGTTTATAATTATTTAACATTTGGTCCAATATCAATATTTTATATTAATGTTGCTGTTATGGCCAATAACAAATATTATATATTGTGCATCCCTAGAAAGATAAGGTACTTTCGAGCATAAAAATGCTCAATAAATGGTACTTCGACTTATTTTCATCACTGATAACGGTGTGCCTGTATAAAGGCTTGAGAATTACACCAGAACAAGGAGCTAATGACAAATTCATAATTTGTAGTGAAATGTTTTTTAAATAAACTGGTTTAGTTTTATAAAAACACATGCAATAGTGTTAAATTCTCACTGGCTAACCTTTAGTTCCAGTACAACACATCTTATTTCAAAGAAAGCATATTTTATTCTTTTAAAAATGTTCCCTGCTGTTACAAATCAATAATTGCCCTGACTTGCAAAAGGATCCAGTTACTTTTACACGTTAGACCTTCATGACTTTCTCCGAATTTCAGTGCGTGTAACATCAGCTGGCAGCATGAATAGATAGATGACCAGGACTTGAACCCTTGTCTCTGCTCCCTGTAACTAAGCAGATGAGTTCTGCAGTTTGAGGAAAAAACCATATTGACTGCATCTGCAAAAGATTGTGCAAGCAGTGGCTCAAGAAGCATGAAGAACAAATTATTATTGAATATTTCATATCATCTATTGGGAGATTAGTGCAAAAGTTCATCCTTCTAGTCTTTCCTGAATGAATTTGACTGTTGGCTTAAATTTTACAAGATGTTATAAACGTTTAGTATACTTCTGAATAGCTGGAAGAATGCCAGTGGGTTCTCATGGGGACATGACTGATGTCAAGAAAATCCGAGCTCATCCCACTTCCCCATGCTGGAGATTTTAGTTTAACAGTAATAATAAATAAAGTTATCTTTAAAATGAATCACTCAAGTGACATCAGGGCCCAACAGTAGACTTAAGTGTCAATAAAGTTAGTTTAACAGTAATAATAAATAAAGTTATCTTTAAAATGAATCACTCAAGTGACATCAAGGCCCAACAGTAGACTTAAGTGTCAATAAAATAAATCTGGTTGTGTGTGTTGTTTTTGTCTCATGCAAACTTTGCTTTAATTCTACTTTTTTCTATCTAATCATAAGAAATCATAGTCAGTCAGAGAGAGTCATTAAACAGGAAAAGCAGGTTTCCTGGAAAAAGAGGAAGTTTCCAGCCTGCAGATTTATAAAAATAGCTGAGACTATTCCTTAGTTTAAAGGTAAAGTTTTAAAGAATGAAATCTAAACATTATTAGTAATTGGATAAGATTCAAAGTAAAATACTTATATGAATATTGGTTTACTTGTAATAATACTTACACTTATATTTGTGAGAACACCTACAAGAAAAACAAGTAACTGTAACTTTGGTATAAAATAATTAGAATCATGGATTATTCTTGGTTTCTTTTCAGAAAAACATCTGTAATAACTCACATTAAGATCATAATAAGAGTAACTAATAAGTTATGGTTATAAAATCATAAATGAATGATAGATCAGAGAAGCTGAAGAAAATAAATGTGATATAAGTTATGGTTATAAAATTATAAATGAATGCTAAATCAGAGAAGCTAAAGAAAATAAATGTGATATAAATGTGATTTTGACATTGAACTTGAAATGGTGTAAAAGGTTGTAAAACTGCAATTAAACATCACTGATATGTTGGAGGTAGATGGTAGGTGAAAGGTGACAGGAAGGGAAAAAGGGAAACTAACAGGAGAGCAGAGATGATCAGCACCTTATATGGAAACAGGAGGTTGAGCAACCCTGAGACATTGGCTCAGACATCAGGAAATGTCTGTAAGACAGTGATGGATATGAGATCATCTGTCTAAGCAGACAACAGGCGCACCAGGGGGGTGGATAAACCCTATAAAAGGTGGGTGCAAAAGAGGAACCGTTCGTTGGATCCTCCGGGCAGCTTCGAGCCAAGATCGAGATGGACAAAGAACTCTGCAGCTGAAGAAGAGCCGGGGCCACGGAGCCGGAGACTATCCTGCACATGGAGACCAACCCGTCTGGCCCACAATCTGTGGCTTCGAATCGCACTTCTCTCATCGGCTGGGTTCTGACCCCAAAGACAAAGATGAAGACAAAGACAAGGAAGAAGAACTGGTGCCTTTTTTCCTGCCAGCACCACGTCCTGTGTGACCTCAGCATCCATGCGGAGAAGAAGCTCATCGGACCTGCGGAGATCCTGGCCTTCATCGATCAACATCTTCCTCCTGTTGCAACACCTTCTTCATCATCAAGCCAGGTCTGGGGTTCGAAACGCCAGGCTCCGTCCGTCTCTCTCAAAGGTTCCCTTTTTTAGTTCTCAGTGTCAGCAGTAGGGAAAGATAGACTAGATGATTGATTTTACTTATTTGATTATTTCTGCTACTGAATTAAGCTGTACTGACCCTTGCAAAAGTGCCTTACTAATAAAATATTTAGCATAAAGAAAATCTAAAGATGTTGTGGACATTCAGTTAATGAGTCACCTTAAAGTTCTTTGATGGTTGTAAAATAGCTGTGATGTTTGATTCTGGAGAGGAAAAAGTGGAAAATGTTTTTAGGTTGCTGGTAGCCCATATTTAAAACATCATCCTTGGGACTCGACCGAGTTACTAAAACCTACCTGGTTCAATAACAAATGCAAGTTGCAAAATAGAGAACGAGCGACCGTTAACAGGTGTGCTCTGTGAAACTAGTTGGCTGTAGGCTGCTCAGTCCGGCTAATTCACAGGGGGAAGAAGGGTGGGACACCTGGATGTAGGCCGTCAGATAACCAGGCGAATCGTTTCTCGAAACCAGCTTAAACAGAGTTTACTTCAGTTCTGGACAGGGTAAATCCCAGCAGATTTAGGAAACTCAACGGACCCGTTAGACGGAGAGCTGGTAGCACATCTCCCCTCTCAGAAGAGGAAGTACGAGAGTGAGAGAGTAGAGACAGAAAGGAGGGGGGGGGGGTGTTGCGCAACAACACTGATTAAACTTGAAATCTTTTCCACCCAGGACATTGAGGATAAAAGGCTGCTTAACAAAAGCTTCCTCAGATTGTCTGAACCCTAACCCCATCAATTGTGCTCCTCTGTCACATATGTTTTACTTCCATCATGTTCTTATGTGTTTTCTGTTTTACCCAGAAACCGAGTGACAACTTTAAAATCTGGTTTCTTTTCATGTGTTTAGAACATTTTTCACTTGGTGGTATTCTTGCTGCATTAAGTTCTGATGCCTTGTTAGATGTTTTGTTTAGGGCTGAACGATTACTGAATAATTCAGGTACCTCGATTCACTACAACTCCTCAAAGCTTTGGTAAATGTACTTTCACAATAAATTCTGTTAAACTATTTAGGAAACCTTGGTGTATCTATTATTTGTGTTGCGCAACAATGCTTATGCTAATGCTGTTTATGCTAAATTGCTAAGCACTATTTTTAGCTATGTAGAAGCTGATGCAGTAGATTTGGTTTGATTGTGGACCAACAGTGAAACTTTTGTTACATTTCCAGCTGCTGTGGTTTGCTTTCATACTGCACTGTGTTAAACTGACCAAACCCATTGGAAAACCTGTTGCCCTCTTGCTTGTGGTGGCGCTGCAACAAGAACAACTGAAGGAAACAATAGGAAAACATCTGAAGATGAGTGCTACTTCCTTCTTTGTGAAATGTAAACCAAAATGTGGAAAACCTGGGGCGTGCTGTGGCGGCGCAGGGGGTTAGCACGCCCCACGTTTGGAGGCCTTAGTCCTCGACGCAGATGTCGCGGGTTCGACTCCCGGTCCCGACGACCTTTGCCGCATGTCTTCACCCTCCTTCCTGTCTGCCTACTGTCACTAGCCACTAGCGCTGCAAAAACTCTTCGGAGAAAAAAAAAAATAGATGTGGAAACCCTGATCATTTGTTTTTTTGCTTCACCCAGTTCTGTATAAAACCGTTTACTATGCACCTTTTGTAATCCAATTATTAATCATTTAATTTAAAAAAAAACAATCAACAGTTCGGCCCTACACTCTACTGGTGTTAAGTCAAACAGAAAAGACTGAGTTTTTCACATGTTGAAAGTATTTTTAGATGCAGATGCATCCTTTGCTACATCAAGCATATGGAACACTATGTTATTTCATTTTTGGCAATAAAATGTTTATTTTGTCATTTGAAAAAGGAATTAAGTAATTTTGGCCTCTTTTGGGTATGTCTAATATTACATAAAATAAACAAGCGGTGAAATGAAAAGCCTTTTTATTAACTGATTAATTGTCAGAATTATTGATTTAATTAAGTAATTGTTCATTGCAGCTCTCTCCTCCTGGGTTTCTGCAAAACCGTTCAGCTCTGCAGCCATTGACACCAGTTGGAATAGATGTTTTAACTCTTTGTGGACCCTCAGTGAACCGAAGCCCACTGGAAAGTATAAGACTAAAGCTGTTTACAGTGAAAATATAAGCATTGATCTTTTTGTTAAATTGCAATACGTTTAATTTAGAAGGTATTTTTTTACATCTGCTCAGGAGTTTTGAACTTTTTTAAAGGTCTCACATTTGCAAACGTTATTGATTCATCATCAGTATGTGAGATTTCTTATTATTAAGTCTGGCATTAAAGGCAAATGTCAGAGGGATTTTAGCCCCAAAGCTCGGGTGCTGACTCACAGAGGCAATTAAGATGGCAATTAATGGACTTACTGTTCCAGCGATCTGGAAATTTCAGTTCCCCTGCTTTCATTAGTCTCTCTGCGCCTCATTATGTTCACTGTGATCCGTGCAGATTGACAGCAGCACGCAGGGATTTCTCTATATAAAGTGGAAAAAGCTCCAGGCATTGCCTGACATATGCTGTTAGAAATTAGTCAGAAATATGACCAAGCACTTAGTAGTACGTTGTCTTCACTTAGAGTGGAGTCCCTAAAACTACCTCTGCTAATACTGGAAATTATCTTGGGTCATATATTTTAAATACTGACCTTGTGTTTGAAAACTTGGAAAACAGTTTGTGAAAATCGCAAGCCATTTACAAACTGTAGTTTTAATAGGCCATGGAGTGAACTGGAGACTTCATAATGTGTTTACTATCTAAACATAAGGCAACAATAAAAGAAAAACTCACCTAACGGGTCATACTTCATTAGTGTTCAATCTTGTTTTTGTTGCATTTATTATGCTAAAAGTTGAGAAATATGTAAGCCAAAAGTTGCCAACGCATCTTTATTATATTCCGACGCATAGCACAATACCTGTGTGTAGCTATTTTTGTAATAATTGTGTTTTTATGATGTCAACTCCAGGAAGAGTAGCCATTGTCAAGGCAATAACTAATGGGGGTTCTAATAAACAAACAAACAATGGCCACCTTACTCTACAGCTCTACTTTAGGTTCATGAAGTAAAGATTTATATGGCAATTTGTCCAGGAATTCTGGGGAAAGGTTGTGTAAGATCAGCATTGTGAATATCTGACAAACTGGGACTTTAAGGTGGTTTCTACACCTGGTAATTCTGTAGATTTGGTTCAATTGGGACCCTGCTAAAGATGAAAGAATTAGCAAGGATGCTGAGTAAAGACGGGTTTAAAACCACATGGGAAAATATTAAAAGTGACATTGGGATTGAAGGAGTCAACGACCATCTGTAGATCCAGCTCACCTGAAAGTGCTACAAAGTCCCGTTCTGGGCTGAACGCCAGACTCCCATCACCAGCCCTCCTATAACCCTAAAATTTACAAAACTGCAGCAGGTTCAGAGCAGCTTTAGAAACTGTATTTTAAACATTGGCGGCTTAAATACAACGGGCCGTTAACTCTTCAGGAGTGGACTGTGAATCACCACGAACACAGCAGTCTAATTTAATCTTGTTCCTGAGGCATCACTCATTGTTCCCATCAGAAGTTTATGGGTCTCAGTAGAGGCTGGCTGGTCCCCTGTCAGAAGGAGAGCCAAGTTTGAGGAATGAAGGAGTTCAGTTTTCACCTTTGTGCCTCCAGATGAGTTTCATTTTTTGAAATGTTCTCTTACTAATCATATGGATTTTGATTAAAGATATGTCTGCTTTAACATAGATCAGTTTGATTTTTGATGGATTCTGACAAACAGGCACATCAGCAATCTCTGGATGCTGTTAAAGAGTTTAGTTCAGGTTTGTGAAGAACAAGAGTTGTCTGGTTTACCAGTTTGACTTGAAACTTAGGAATTCCATAACATTTTATTCAGCAAAAGCACCATAGGTCCAGTTTGATTTGGCAAAAACTTCAGTTTGATTTTGATGGTTTCACTGAGTGAAGAAAACTCTCATCTTTTATGGAGTATTATGTGATGCAACTGTCTGTCCAGAGTCATCCATCATGGATTATAGATCATTTGTTCATCCATTCAGCTGTCCAACCATTTGTCTGTCTGTCCATCCATCCATCCATCCATCCATCCATTTACACCTATTAAGACAATGTACACCACACTTCAGATTTTCATTCCAGTTAGTTGGTTCTTGTAGAAGTATTCTTTTCCTTCTTCTTCCCACGTATGCCCTACATTCTCTTAGTGAGTTACATAAAATCTCAAGAAAACACCTTTAAATAAAAGCTTCAGTCCAGCTGAGAAATTCAGCAGATTATGAATGTTTCCTGCCTCAGTAAGACCAGTAGTTTGCACTGAATCCTAACTAAAGTAGTGTCCACATAGGGAATGTTTCATCGGATAAAGATCTCAGCCAAAAAACTCAGCAGCTGAAGAAACAGTCGTTCAGTTACTGGTATTGATGAGGAACCCATTCAGGCCTCCGCAGGCTGTAAATCTCATAAAGAAGCAGGTGATCAGACCAAAGTGGTTCTAGTTAACTAAGCCAAAGAAAAACTGAAAATGAGAAAACATTTTTGTTAACAAAAATAAATAAAAATGGTAACTAATGGGGAGAAACTATAACTAATTCGAAGTATATAGTGAGTTTATAAAAACAAGCTAAAACACACTAAAATTATATTGGCAATATCTATATTGCACAATTATTTTTTGTGTTTTGTGAGTCTATTAATATTTCCTCTGCTGTGAAATGTATATATTTTTTCCACACAAGCAGTTTGTCAGTTGTCTCCATACTCTTCCTGTCAGCATTTGTACTATTCCGCAAAATTGCGACAGCAAAACTTGGGATAAAAACCAGTTGGTTGGTTCTTCAACAATAATTGGATGCATTTTTTGAAAAAGGTATCTTCTGTTGAGTATTCAATACCCAGTTGATGTGTACATAATCACAAAATACCTTTTTGAATTCTGCAAATGACCCAATGTATGAAAAAACTAAAACTACTTCTATAACTAATAAGACTAAACAAAAATTAAATAATACTAATAATTAGCAAACCCATTCTAAAAACTAACTACAATTAGTTTAAGTAGACAAACAAAAAGTCATAATAATATAAAATTAAGCTATGATGAAAAACCCAATGCTATTATAACCCTGGTTGAGCTGACAGGCAAAAACGCTGCCCCCCTGAGGAAGGACCTGCTAATCACACAGGGACTTCCTGAAGTGGATGCTGTGGTCAGAACGGCGTGTCCAGAATCATCCGGTGGATCGTAGCGTCCTGGGCGGTGACTTCCTGCCGTCATGCTGCGGTGACAAAGCCTCTGAGATGAGGAAGACCGCATTTCCACAGGAGGCTATAAGGAATGCAGGCCAAGAAACATTCCAGCTTTATTCACAAAGCCACATCTCTTGGTGGCACAACGAGACGCAGGAAGCTTTGTTAAATAGTTTTATATGAGAGGTAACTAATGGACGGAGAACCCTCACATTACTCTGCCCTTTTCCTCGATTCTCAGGAGCATTTTAGTGCTTTTTATCTCATTACCTTTGTTTTACTGCAAATTTATGGTACAGCCGAGCTGGTCGTGTTCTTTCCAGCACGAGTCAGCTCTTTCTAGCAAACAGGCGAAGAAACCCATTATGTTACCTGACCTGCACCTGCAGGTTGTGGCAGCTCTAAGGAGGCACTGATTTTGCTTCTCAGTTGTCAATGGATACAAAGTAGGAGCAAATGGGAGTGAATTTCACTATTTACACATGAATACAGTTGTTTGTGTCTTGTTTAGCTTGGTTAGTCTGGCCTTTGCACCGGTTTTATTAGGACCAATTGGATTCAGAGCTGAAGCAAAAGTCAGTTCCTCCACGTTTGGGTTCCTCAATGTAAAAAAGTTGCTTGGTTCCCTTAGGTCCATCTAATCTAAAGTCGATTGATCTAATCAATTTCCAATGAATAATTGATAAGCTTTCTCTTGCATAAAGAAGGTCAACCATCTTTCCATAACAATGTTTAAAAAACATTACATTTTTACATTATTTTGTGTCAGCAGTTCTGAGTACTGACTGAATAAACATAAAAATGTAGTTTTCCCACATTATTAAACTTAGACATATCTATAAATTATAACAACACAGAAACCTCTTAGGTTACGGAATAGAAAATTAAGATGAAAAAAATCAAATAAGTGAAGTACTTAATTCATAATGTACTACAGAATGTATTTCATTGAATACAATGAAATATGGTATGTATTTCTTACATTTGTAAGATATCCATAAATACTGTATGAATATCTCTCAGGATGAAAGATATTCATACTGTATTACAGTTGCTCTTGAAGGAACTTCAACTTTGATCCATGAAGTGTATTAACTCATTACAGCCTGCAGGATGATCAGTGACGCCTTGTGATTGTTTTGGAGTGACAGAAATATGGCCTGTTAGATCACATGCTCTACGGTTGTAAAAAACAAAGTTGTGCATCACAACAAGTGTCCGAAATAAGAGCAAAAATTGTCCCAGCTGCACAGCATTAAGAAAGTGTCAACAAAAAGAATAAGAGCTACACAATTCTAACCTGTAAGTAATAAATTAATAACATGATCAGTTAAAACAAGCTCAATAATTTCCATTTGAATGATTTTTCCTTTTCCTTTTTTCTCTCACTTTTTCTACCAAAAACTGGATGAATAAAGTCTACAGTCTAGTGCATTGGTCTCAACTGGCCCATTTTTTGAAAGACCCTTTTGTTTACAGAGACTTCATAGTTCATTTTATCTGGACGTTTAAAATATCTCCCAGTTCCAGTTCATTAGAATTTAAAGTTTATTGATCTTTAAGAGTGTGTTCTTGCATTTTTATCCCATTACCAGTGTATTAATTGGAAATGGTCTCAAAACAACAATATCATTTATCAATATAACGTCTGGGACTATTTATCATCCAGACAAAATTTTTAACAGTCGTAATCTAACCTTTAGCCAGTGTTATTCTCGTCACCTGTCAGTGGTCATAATGTTATGCCTGATTGCAGTATGTGCCAATAAAAACTTTTAAATAAAAACCAGTGGCTGCTGTCTGATTACGGTGACCTAAATCAGTTTCTTCATCTGATCCAACCACTGACTGGATTGTTCCACTCAGTGGACTCCGATCTTTGTACTTAGTGTCAACAGCTTTTATTCATCCCTTTCTTAAAACACACACATTTTTCACGTCATCTAGTCACTAACTCTGGTACACTGGAGGAAATTCTGCCCAGCTGCTTTTCTGTTTGTATTAAATCCTTCTCTGGCTAAAAATAAACCCTCACATACATCTCTTCCTTGTGTGTGCCTGCAAAGGACACGCTTGGTGTCTTTTTTTTTTCTTCTTCTTCTTTTCAGCGTCTCTTCACATTTCATGTCATTCACTAATCACATCGCAGTGGAGAAACATTGAGTTTCCATAAATGGAGTAGGAGGGAAGGGGGTAACGGCTCTTGGAGGCGGGCTTTTAATGTCAATTTGACGGTAATTTTCTGCTCAGAAAATAACTTCCAGAAGAATGAGTGTCGGTGTGACACACAAACACAACACACCTTCACAGGAGACGGAACTGGAACAGAGAGAGAGGAAATCCCACAGACACTCATGAGATCATGTAGAGACGAGAGGGGGATTTCTGTCTGGATAAACTGGGAATAACTGGACTTAATGCCAGTAAGGTTGTTAAAGGTGACCTATTATGCTTCCTAGAACAGGTTATGAAAGGTCTACAGATTATACAAAACATGTACATCTTATTTTTTGCACAAAATCATTCTTAGACAATGAGATTCCAGTCTGCTCAGGTCTGTCTATTTTGAGCTCCTTTCAGAATGAACTGTTTTAGGGCCTCTTGTCGCTTTAAATTTAAATAAGCTGCTGCTGGCCACGCCCCCCAACTCAACATTTACACTCACTGAAAATACCTGAAAACAGATGCACAGTTATACAATTGTATGTCTTTGAAAACCAGAAGTTGAGCCTCCTGCACAATCAGCAAGAATGTACCAAGTGTTTTCTAAATAATAGGCCAACAATGAAACACTTGTTTTTATAGCAGTCATAGCACAGCGCATACAGTGGTAAAACCAGCTGACCAAACATGCTAGAGCTCAGCTTGGGTTGCTAGGTAATGGCGCATTGTGATTAAGCATTCAGGAGTTTTTTGTTTTTTGTTGGGTTTTTTTCATTTTGCACCAAAAAATATTAATTTATTGTCTTTTTTAAGTGCTTGGGCTGCTTTTAGAACCCAAATGGAAGTACAAAGATATTTAAAAAGTTAATTTTGCACATCATGTGTCCTTTAAGATCTGTAAGGAGACTGAAGTACTTCAGTAATAGAAGGTTCCTTTTGTCTTTTAGACTCTAGATGGACTTTGTCCAGAAATAAAATTTTATGTCAAATCTGCTTAATAAAGGTCTGCTTTGATCCTCCTTCTGCAGTTTGAGTTTGGATAAAACACTAAGATGAGTTTCAGAATCACATACCACCTGATGGCAGCCACTACAGAGGGCGATGGCTCCATCCCTCCTCTTTGTCCTGTCAGTTTTTCATGTTGTTCCCTCAGCTCTTGAATGTTTTTACATATGTATATATACTGTAGATGCACTGGTTTTTATTCCTACTTTTTTCCATTTAGCTCATCATGAGAATGCTCCTAGTAATTATGCAATGAGGTAAACTGAATTTCTCATCAGTTATATTGTCTGTCCAGGTCATAGGTTGCTCTAAAATTCTCATCATTTTGACGGATATAAAAAAAAAAAAATATCCCACCATAATCTATTTTTGTCATTCTAATGAGATATTCAATTGAATTGAATTTGTATTCTGCTTTATTAACAAACAACAAGCTGAACAGACATCGCTCCATCATATATTAAGCAGATAAATACACAAACTCCGCATTGACAAAAAGCACAGACTGCAGCCCCAGTAACTCGTTATAAACAACGAAATGAAATGATTCCATTTAAGTTATCAATGATGCCCCTGCTGTGGTGTAAACACAAAGTTTGACAACTTCCCCCTGCTCTGTATTGATCTACACTGATATAAAAACACATTTGTCTGTCAAAACATTTTACCCAAAACTCAACTAGCTTAGTTTTACCAAAGGAATGCTGTGTTCTTGGATTTTAGGTAATAAGATCTTTATTAATGAATTTATTTATTTGCATCTTTTAATGTATTTCTAACATTGTATTAAAGACTTGTGGTTAAATTATAATTCGATTTAATCAATCAGTCATGACAATAACTAATAATTACTAATTACTAACTAATAATTATCTAAATAGTCTCAAAATTATACATGCAAGCTTTAATATCTTTTGTTAACTGAGTATTTGATCACCACTGGTTGGGTTTGACCCTATAGTTCAGCTGTTTTGGAGGGAACTCTTTGTGCTGGAGCCAGAATTAGACTGGACCACTGTTCAAGGTGAGGTTTGTTTTGTTAAGGGGCACATTGTTCCATTTTAAGTAAAATAGTTGGACGGACCTGATTGGATGTGTGTTGCAGTGGGATTTCCCGACAGGAACGTCTGATCCTGTAACAGTAGCATACATTTACCGTTGACACTGGGAAACGAAGCCAGTCTTGATTGAGCAACAAGATGGAGTTTATTTATAGGGCACCTGGGATGTAGCATAAATAAAAGTAAATAATAATATTGAAGATGATGAATTAAAAGTGGATGAAATAAATAAGATAAACTATTTGGTTTTCAATCTCTACTGATGTTTTTTTTACTCTCATTTTTATTGCAAAACCATCCACAGAAACTGCCAAAAGTCTACAAGGATTTAGCAGTAGCTTTAAATTCTTTTACAATAAGGAACCCCAGCTCTTGAGGGCTGCTGTCTTGCCATTTTTAAATGTATTTCTATGTCAACACATAATTAGGTCAGGATCTCTGTGCATTCTTAAGTTTTTGCATCTAAAATGAAGGCCTTTCATTTCTTAAATTCATTAAAATATGCATTTAATTGGAAATATGGGACAATTAATTTTCCGATATTTTGCTTTTTTGTATCTTTTAGCCTGCTTCGTGTTGTCAGACGGGTCCATTAACTAGGCCCAGCTGTGGCTAATGAAACTGAACTAGAAATGTGGATCGTCACCATTCATTTGTTATTTCTGTAAGCATCTAAATATATTTTCACAAACATCTTGGTTTTTCTTCCATTAATAAATAAAATCACCATTTGAGAACTGCATGTTTTTACTTACTCAAGCTACTGTCTGACTTTAGTATTTATTTAATGATGTAAAATCTTTTCTGTGGAACAAAAACACTAGGGCTGAAACGATTAACTGATTAATCAATTATTGAAACAATTGTCAACTAATTTCATAATCAATTAATCATTAACTAAAGTATACAGACTGTAAATAAAGACAATTTTCCTGACAGAACATCACAGCCAGAGCAGTATTTAAGTCAAAACTGCATAAAAAAATTATACGTTTTGCATGCAAGATAAAATAAATCGTTTGACTGTTAACATATTTTACCCCAAACTCTTCATGTTCATAATCTGAGCTTCATTTTAAGCACCTTTTACAATGCAATTATTAATCAGATAATTGAAAAAAATAAATAATCAACAGATTAGCCCTAAGTCGAGTACAAAGGGTTGAGATTTTCACATGCTTATGTTAGAAGTATTTTTTAGCTGCAGATAAATCCTGTACCACAAATGATCAAGCATCCACTAAAGAAATTCTGTTGTATGTTAGTAGTTAAAATGTTTATTTTCACATTTGAAAAAGAAATTGCTTCATTTAATGCATATTTTAAAGTACTTCTAATATTGCATAAAAAGGCTTATGTGGTTTTATCCATCTAATTTAATTGTTAGAATAATTGATTACTAAAATAATTATTAGCTGAAGCCTTAAAAAAACTTTAATTGTTTATCACCTGCTTCCAAGCTTTGTGTTTTAAGATGTTCATTTATTATATCAAGTTGACTATTAACTTATGAATAAACAGAAAAACACAACAAGAACAACTAAAAACATTGGTTAATATAAAGTTTGAAGCCAGTTAACTGAATGAAGGCAACTGTTTGTTGCAATATTCTACTCCATCTCCTCTGTTGTTGACATAACAAGCAGAAATGGCTGGTTGGGGATTTATATAATGGATTGCTTTCTTCTTACCATGTAGTTATCTTCTCCTGGAGTTCATCCCCATTTCCATGCTAAGACCCAAACATTACCATATTGTCAGCTGTGGTTCCTTTTTGATGAATTACCAGCCGATAAGTCGGAGACGAAGGTATGAGATCGGGGCAAATGTGAACGTCTGGATGTGTTTGTTAGTGGAACTGGGATTAAAGAAGGAAAACAGTTGCCTTTATTGAGGAAGCTAATGCTGTGCATCAGCTTGGACAGCAAATATGCAAGACTAGACGACTGAAACTTTGGCTGTAATTGCTACAAGTAAATAGATATCCTGCTAGATATCCTGGCAGATGTGCTGACACAGTCTAGCAGCCATTTTATCCCAGCTGAGCAGCAGAATTGTACTCGCTGACATTCTGCTGCAAATAAAGTTTTTTTTTTCATGAGGTGCTTTGTTTTGGCCAGCGAATGAAAAGCCGGGGACGGTGCCATGGGTCAGCTGAGCTCCTGGCATCCCGCTGAAAGAGGCTATTACCGGGTTTCCAGCACCGTTTCGGCTCCAAGTTCTGTTAAGCACCAACTGGGACTGTTGGCTCTGGTTGCAGCGTTTGGCTTCATCCTCTGACTAAAATTTCAGTGTGGAGACTGCTGAAGATAAAGGAAGCTGAAGATGTTAGTGGGGATGTGTCTATAAACAGGTACATCTTAGTAAATAAGAATGTAAACAATAAGTGGTTCACTACACACAGATTGATATATTTGAAGGGTTTATTTTATTTAAATTTGATTAATAAAAATATATTTTAATAGAAATGTGGGTCTGTGGTTCTGCTGAGGTGATCAGGAAGCCAACGACCTGCCGTTACTTCTTTCATCTTCCTCTTGACAGCAGTCCATAGATTCTCTGAGGGGTTTGTGGAGAATTATCCGTTTTCCCTGCTGAGTTCTTGATGTATGAGGTTACAGAAGAGTCAGTGAGTTGAATTCATGATTTCCATTTATTAATACCAAAATACAGCTGGTCCATTATGATCTGCCACCTTTAGGCGGTAACAGACAAAAATGGCGTCCATGAAGAGGTTGTGAGCTCCTTTGTTAGCTTCTATGTAAGTTGCGCCCCAAAGAGGGCGTAATCTCGCTCCTAGTATCCTGTAATCTTAGCTTTGAGGGCGTTTCCTAACATGTCATTTCTTTTAGCTTTAGCTTAGCAATTAGCTAACAGAGATGGAAGGAAAACAGAATTATTTATTCTCAACAGGATCTTGTAAGGGTAGTTTGCTGGTCAACCAAACACAGTACAACCATGATCATTCTACCAACTTTTGGTACCTTTGGCTATGTGGGGTGGTACCAAGTCTTGTGTGTCAAAGGATGCATTCACACCAGCCCTGTTGAGTCTGCTTTATTTGGGAAGGTGTGAATGCGTAAATCAAACTCTGGTCCACCTGCAAACCCAGATCTCAGTTCGGTTGCAGTGAACTCTGGTGCAGTTCAAAAGCATTATGTGAATACCAAGCGGACCGGACTCCGCTCCAAGAGCAGGAAGCAAACTACAGAGCAGAGCATTCTGGGCAAATACAGCAAAAACAAACACACATCTAGTGCTAGTGGGAGAAATAGCTTATGGTCTTTTGCCAATGACAAAAGAGAAATCCTACAACCACTGAAATCTGATGCTGCTCCATTTTGGTTGCATTTTGTGAAGACAGAAGTTGCGGTCAGTGTCTTGTCCAGAAGTTTTTGTTGTGTTTCCTTCAGTGATTTTTGATGCAGCGCCACCATTGGTGAGGAGGTGAACAGGTGTGTTCGTTGACACATTGCAGTGTGAAAGTGAACCATGATAAATGTTGCAATTTTGGTCTCCAGTAGAACAGAGTCCATCGGACTCTGAGGAGTGAAAACACCATAAGTCAGCATCTCTGTAGAAGGAAGCACAAAGTGCTTCTGGTAGTTTATTTTCTATATATCAACAGGAGCATTATAGTGAAAGCTGCAATGCTCCACTTGTGAAAGTAAATCTGTTGGGATTCTTCTTGGTAACATGCTTAGAAAAAAAGAGAATTTGGTCATAACTCAACATCGCTTTCAACAATATTTTTAAATATAATATTTTCGGACAAATTGAATCTAGGGTCATTTTTAGAGTTTAATTTGCTGTGATAAACGGTGGAAATACGTCACTCTGTGTGACGAACCTCTAGATGTTTTTAAGTGAGTCAGTGAATTATATTAGCTTTAGAGTGTTTTTATTATCTGCTCACAGGAACAAACATCTGATTACAACTGTAGTCCAAGTGGACCCTGTTTGACCCTTTGCTCTGACCTGTGACCCCTGGTTCTGTGGTTCTATTTGTCCTGTCGCTTATGAAACATGAAAGGATAAACTTGGTTCTTTATTTGTTTTATTTTCAGTAAATGAACTCTATATTAATGTCTCAAGACATTAAAAAAAATTTCAATTCAGTATCAGGTCTTTTAGATTTTAACATTCAGAGAAGCACAGCTTAGGAGTGTTTCCTTTCCTGCTGCATCGGAAATACCAGGACCAGAGTCTCTGAAGCTTGATTCAGACAACACACACACGCTGACACGTTCACAAACGCCAAATTGGAGCCCAAACACACAGGCAGCATGCATACAGGCAGCTGTGAACGTGCAGCGGGCCGAAGCTTGTGAGCGTAAACAAATCCTCTCCTGTTGAAGCTGCCTCGCCCACAAACACCACAACACACACATACACCGACTCCCATCCGCTGGGAGTATTGTTGGACTCTTCCTCTGCTGCTGCCCGACAGGCTGTGGCTTGGGAAGAGGAAATGCACTTTTCTGTAGTGCTCCGAGAGAGACAGAAGAGCCTTTGTGTTGGCAGAACAACAGGTCGGCCTCTGGAATGCAACATTGGTCCTTATTTTTAACTATTGTCTTTGACAAGCTGCAAAATATCCAATCCAGACCTCTGGTTTATTATTTTACTAAACTGGGCTTGAGCCTCACAGGATTTCTGTGAGTACCTGATTCTTATTTAAAGGTGATCTACTATGCTTCCTCTAGCAGGATGGGATAGGAGCTTTCCTAAATAATGAAATCTTAGGATCAATCTAAATAATGAGATTATAGTCTGCCTATTTAGAGCTTCTTTCAGATAGAGCTGATTTAGGACCTCTTGTCACTTTGAATCCAAATAAGCTGCTGCTGGCCATGCCCAGCTCAACTTTACACTCACATGTGAAAATGGCTGCAAACAGATGCGCAGTTATACAGCCATACATTTTTGAAAAGCAGAAGTAGAACCTGCTGCACAACCAACAAGAATGCAGCAAGTTTTAGAAGCAATTGAGATGGAAGAATAAAAACATACAAAAAGTTAATTTTCCATAGTAAGTCACTTAAATATAACCCATGAGTCAAATGGTACAAATTTGACTAACCAGCTCTTTCCCAGGTCTGTCAGTTTGCAGCTGTCCATCTGTCCTCACATGGATTCTCTGTGAGATGTTTAAAGCTAGGGATGTCATTTGTGAACCATATGTCTGGTCTAATCTTCTCCAGAACTTCCTCCCTGATCCGTCTGCTGTTCCTTTTGGTTTTCGTTTGGTTTTGGTTTCTGTTTGTTTAATTTTATTCTCTGCCAAACCTTGGGTGCCTTCAGAGGTAAATTTGCACTCAGGTGGACACAATTTAATATTTGATTTTTTAAAAACTGCATCACACTTAAGCACTACTTTGTGATCAAAATGTTTGCGAAAGACTGTATTATTCATGAAAACCTTTATCTCAGCTCTGTGTGTTCACCCCGACGTTTCTCTGAATTGCTGGTTCTGTCGAAGATCCCAGATGTTTTTATGAATTATAAATGTAAAATCTGAGAGTAAACATTTGAATAAACTTATTCAGAGACACCCTGCTGTTCGAGTTTGGCTATTTCTTATGAAATATGACTCCTTAAACATGTTTTTTTTTTGTAAAACAGCCAACTTTGTGAGATTTCTGAGCTCCCATCAGGGAGGAGATGGAAAGTTTTAACCTCTTTTTCTGTCGCTCTTTTCCCCTCCATGATGCTGCAGGCTGAGAGAAGTCCATTAATTGTTTACATACTCCCTCTTTTTGCTCCTCCACTTGTGAGTTAATGTGGCGCATCCCACAGACTGCTCTCCGCTCCTCGCAGGGGGAGGTATGTCCATTTAAAATCCCATAATCAGACACCTACGAGTCAGATGAAAGGCCGTTACTGATGAAATTGTTCCTTGGTCCGAGTTGAGGTGAAACCTTGAGGATTAATGCTGTGTTAGGAAATGGGAAGACCTCATCCCTCTCGATCAGATGCAGAAAGTCGGATTATTTTGTCCGTTTAAAGTTCTTACGTTGCATTGACCTCTTGCAGCTATTCCTTTGATGTTTAAAAATCTTTCAACATGCTTGAATTTCTATTGGGTGTCTTCAAGGTTTGTAAAGTGCATAAAAGTTCTTGATATTCAAACTGCACAGTTTAATAATAAAGTGCAAACCAACATTTGATTTAAAGCCTAAATTTGGAAAACATTTACAGTTGAAATCACATATTTTTACACACTTAATAAAAAGAGATTTTTCTTTTCTAACTGTCTGAAGTTAAATCAGGACTTAAACTTGTCTTCTATTAGGTCAATTAGAATTACAAAAGCTATTTCTGTTTGCTAGAATACATAGACGGAACATTTCTGGTAAAAATATAAAAAGACAAAAAATTTTATAACTTTATTTGTAGATTGTGTTTATTCATTTAATTTGGGCATGAAGACAATTGATCTTAACATGATTAGTTCGAATTGTTTTAATGTAGTGAATCTTTATTATTCCTAATGGCGTAACGAGTTATTGATCAGCGTGATTGAAATAAATATTGGCTTCTATTTCATATGCTAACTAATATTATCAAAATTGGAGATATTTTTGTTAGTGATCTCTTGAACCAGTCTGGTGTGTAGTGTGTGTGTGTGTGTGTGTGTGTGTGTGTGAGAGAGAGAGAGAGACTTTTCAAAACCTTTACCTTGTCCCTGTTGTAGAATATAAAATACTGTCACCAGGCATTAATCACCAGCAATAAGTCAATCAATCACATGATAAATTAAAATGAGTTTGATCATTTCCATTAATTTGTTTTGTTTTTATCTCCAACGTGTGGTGCTAGAAAACTTTGAAAACTGAACTTGATATTAAAGATGCAGCAATCCGATATTAATATCGGTATCAATCTTGGCATTGATAAAAAATTTTAGATTGTATATTGCAACAATTTGCCTGATGCGTACGGGCAGATCTGCTTAGTCTAATTCTATGCTTTGCACTCTGAGCGACGTCATGCTATATTTATTTTACATTTTATGTATCATTCCTAGTTCTACTTTCTGAACAACTTTAAAGAAGCTTTGTTGCAGTTTATTTTTAAATGTTTATCAATGTAGTAAACCTATGTTTTTGTCCGTTTCATTTTCTTTATTATTTATACAATTTGTACAATGGCTGTTATGTTTCTAATCACACTCACTGACTGTACAAATTAAAGTTGTGTTGTTTTTACATGTTTGACAAAGCTTGTGAAACTATTGCTGTACTTAAATGTGCCGTTCTGGTACAGAGTTATAAAATAAATCTATAATTCAGTACATCTATGTCTGTTTAAAAAAAAGAAACATTTTAAGTCAACTCAGTTTTATCATTGATGTTGACTCATACTAGAGCTCAGATGTTTGTGTGTTTAGTCTGAAAAACGTATCAAGATATTATTTCATATCAGTTGACATTGCTAATTGTGAATTTTGATAATTATTGATTAATTAAATTGATAATTAAACTCTTTTATCCACAAATTTCATTCCATGGCGTTGAGTTTTATTTTTAAACAGTTATGAGACTTTCTTGTGAAACCTTAAACTGCTGCTGCACAAGTTACGTAACAGTTGGTTGCTTGGTAACCAAAGTTGAGGGGGAACTTGGAACTGCTTGTTTCTCAGCAGAATGTTGCTAAGTAACTAAAGAGTGAGTGAGTTAGTTGATACCACCAACCTTGCTTAGTTAGCTGTTAGACATTGAGTGGCTAAAACCTTTCCTCTGCCTAAATCCCCCAGAATGCTGTGTGATTCTGGATCGGAATTTAGTTCATATTCTATATTTAATATACTGTCAAAGTACTATCTGTTGATACTGATCACACGTCTGTTGTGATATATATTGTTCTTTATTTATTGCCCTGTCCTTATCTGTAACGATGATAGAAGTGAAAACAGGGAAAAATGCATGAAAATGGGAATTGTGTATGGACCCTGACAGTTTATTTTGAAAAGACAACATAAAACCATTCAGCTTCTGCCCACCCAGAGGTCATTCCTGGACCAAATCCCAGTCACTCTGGAATTCATTAATTGCTCCAAGTCAACAGCATTTCACAGATTTTATCTCCCACATTCACCCTTCCTACCAGTCACGTTTTCTCCATGTCTCAGTTTGAAAGTATTCCCAGTCTCCTCAGGCAACCTCTCACATGTCCACTGAAGCGCTCTATTTGGTTATTTTTAGGAAGTTCCCCTCCCAACCCTCTCCCAGGGCTCAGATGGTCCAGTCCAGGCCAGAGGAAGGGGAGTGGTAGGGAAAAGGGGAAAATCTTCAACAATGATTTCATTAACATGATGCCCAACATGAGCAGCGCAACTGGAATGTACCGTTTCTGACATCTCTGGATTTATTTCCCCATTCGGATTTAACGTCTTATAAACTTTGACTTTTGTTTGTATTGGACATGGAAACCTGTTGAATTTCCTTCAGAAAGACAATGTTGATCAAAAGTGAGTATGTGAATGATGCAAGGACATAAAATCCTTCATTATGTTGCTTCATTGATGGCAATTAACAATTAATTACTGCTTGACAGTCCTCATTAAGGAGACGATTGGCTGTAATGAGTAACTGATTGAGCTTTAAAGGGTTGATTTAAATTAAAAAACTTATGATGTAAGTAAGACTCTTGAATTGGTACTTGTGGCATAACGTGGCTTTTGATTCATGAGACACAAGAATGTGAGGAACGTTATTGTGTGAAGGTTGTAGGCCTAGAAATACGAAGGCTGCAGCTTTGAACTCTGCTGGAATAAAAGGTTTTTTTATGGGCAGTGAGAGTGTAGGATTCAGGCTGAATGTGTGTGGGTTTCTTTAAAATGCTAATTTTAAGAAGACTTTGTTTTGTATTTGTAGATGATTTTAAATCCAGTGGTTGGAATCTTTTTCATTGGGGGAATCTTTAGGTCAGCTTTTTGCTTCATGAGTTGCTGTAAATATCTGAAATGATTGAAATAATACTAGCTGCACTTCCGTTACAAATGTGTGCAAAACTTTGTCAATATTCCAGTCAAAACAATCACAATCATGCAACTGCTGTGTCGTCATTAAATAAGAAACGCAATTAAAATCACATGTGAATACGTTTGTTCACGTGATAAGTCATTAAAGAAAATGACCTGCCGTGAATCTCCAACTACTTCCTGTTGTCATCGTCTTCTTCGTAGTTAGTGGCAACATCCGGTTGTTGACCTTGTGACTCGTGGTTTATTTGGCAGTTTTGCTGTGTTTCCATTAAGCAAATTTATGTTTGAAATGTCAAATTTCGTAATTATATGTTCATTGGAAATGCCGGTTCTGGAGCACATTGGCGTTTTAAAATGGAATGTTTATTATGATGGCCAATGTTGTGGAAGTTTACCTTCCATAAAAAACAGGTACAGTGGACCTCCAGTATTCACAGGAATTACCAATCTCAGGTAGGATTGTTGTGATAAATAATTAATTATTTAGTCTCATGATAAATTAAAATACGCTTTTCAAAATCATTCCCAGTTGCATGCTTGTTTGTTTTTGTCTTTTTCTTTCTATCAAAGAAACTGGATAACAAAAAGTCATCGAGTTACTCCTCCGCTCTTGTTTCCTTAGAACGGGCTCGACATGTAATATGAAAGTTAGGGAGCGTGGTAAAACAGTTCACTCTGAAAAAGCTCTAAAAGTCAAAACTGACTAGGCTGAAAATCATTCATTTTCTAGGAATGATTTTGTGCAGAAAATGTCATAAACATGTTTTGTATAGCCTGTCCTAACCTGTTCAAGAAAGTATAATAGGTCACCTTTAAATCAGTCATGAACAATAAAGACTGGATGAAAGCTTTTCAGTGAAGACATATTAGGGCCTTTTATAGAGAGTTATAACAGTAAAAAAAATTTCCTATCTACAGTAAAATCTAAATTACCCTGTGGATTTATAAAGTTTCCTGAAACAAGGTCCAGCAAGTCGTCTCAGAAAAAATATTGCCTCATCCATCTTCAAAGTTAAATTAATCATAATTCATTTAAAAGTATTGTCAGACCAACAGAGGACTTTTTTTCACCTTAATAGTTAATGAGCAACAAGCTATTCTATTAAAAAGCACATGCAGTTCATTAAACACCCAGATGAAGAGCTGACGTTTTAGGTACATTATCATCATAACAGATGGTCCAAAGAAAGTATCAATCAATCAATCAAATTTTATTTGTATATCACATTTCAGCAGCAAGACATTTCAAAGTGCTTTACATCATTACAAACACAGAAACACAATGCAATATAGAATCAATAATCAAAACAAAGCATTAAGTCAAGTTCCATCCATAAATTTGTAATTGATTACATTTCAAATACAATTCTAAGTAGTTATTACTTGGAAGTATCTGAGAGGAAAATACAGCCTAATAAATCCTGGCATATACCCTGCAAACCATAAAATGTTTTGTCACGATGAAGAGGCGTCCCTGGATGTTTCAGGTTTTATCACAGCCAAAGGAAAACAAATATTTATTGGTTATCCAGCTTAGCAGAAGCTAAGCAGAAGTTAAGCTTTATAATTTTCTGCTACTCAAAGAAAATGAAACTAATTAGTGAGAAAGACTGAGGTCCAATAAGGACAGAATAATCACTTATGTAAATGACAAATCATTAGCATACAACGGCTTAGAAAATGAATAACTCTCCATTTTCTGCATAGTTTAGTTTTTTATTGCTTACATAATGGAAACTATTATATACAAAGGTCAAAAATGTTCCAAGTCTTGGTTTGTATCACATACAGAGACACTGTTGTTGTAATTTTTATGTCCTTATTGTAAAAACACAAGTTAGGAATGGTCCAATTTCAAGATGGAAGCACATACTTAGTATGGTGGAGGACCCATGTTGCTGTGGGCCTGTTTTTCTTCTATATGATGGACAGCAGTGATGTCCTAACAGGTGTTGCTAACTAAATTCTGGCTGAAGCCGGTAAAACAGAGTCACTTTCCACAGTGAAATGTCTCCAGTACTGACTAGGGCTGAAAGGCCGCTCAGTAAGGAAGAAGCCACAACTCCAAAAGAAAGATGAAAAGTCAGATTGCAGTTTACAAGTGCACACCGTGGAATTTTACCACAGTGAAAGTGTTTGGCCATAATAATCATCAATAATCAACACAGTACCACAGACATCACAGTCTGCCACCCCAGACTGTGATGTCTGGGGGTGGCAGCATCATGAGGGTCGGTTTTGCCTAATCATTGCAAAAATACCAAATCACCAAACGTATTTTTTAGTTTCTAGTGCAAATATTTTAGTACACTTGAAATAACAACAATGACCAAACTCTCTGAGGATTTTCCAGCTTCTTTGCTTAGAAATGGCTAATTTTAGTCAAATGAAGGATTGATTGTAGATCGAGCATTGACTGCCCTTATCAAAGGGAAGTGTAAGATTTTTAGACTTGGTTGCAATAATAGTGAAGGCAGAAGTTCATTCATTCAGGTGATCCAGATGTTACACCAAACTCAGCTTTTAAGATCACCAGTAGAGAGAAACAATCATTTAACACCTGAGAACAAAAATCAGTTAAAATTAACAATTAAATCAAGGAAATTTAATCTTGATATACTTTAGCTTTGCTTTGACTTCTGATACCTTTATTCAGTAGCTGCTTTCTAGATTGTCTGATATGTTTCTATAAAAAGCCGCTGCTATCCCTCCAAATAGTTTCTCAGTAACTGGAGTACGTTTATCCAAACTAAGGGAAGTTGTCTTTCTTCTGGCGCACAGGTTCAGGACTGACAGTGTTGTTAGCAACAGAGGGCAACAGTGTTCAGGAATGACTATGAGCTAATCTGGCGAAACCCGCCAGCTGAGGGAGAGGTGAGAAGAACGTGTGTGGGTTCTGTAATGAAACAAAATCAAAACTAGGCCTGAAACAATTAATCAATTATTCAAATAATCGTCAACTAATTTGGTAATTGAATACTCGTTAACTAAATTATACAAACTCTAAAACATGCCAATTGCTGAAAAAACAACAGACAGAGCAGTAATTGAGACACAACTGTACAACAAACAGGAAAACCACTAGCAGTAGCAGCAATCCCTTCTCTGCTTTTAAGACAAATTTATTTAATCCATAATGTTTGCTTTATTAAAGTTTCAGGATTTACACTCACACATGTATTGATGTTTGAAAACTTTTCGATAGGAAATATGAAAGCAAAAGTTGAACAAATATTTAGAAGTGTCTTCAGATTTGGTTGAACTGTCATCTTGAAGCATTTAGAAAAAGTTACTTTGTTGGTCAGATCGTAGAAATGAGCAGTAATGTTGCGTTCCCATTATTTTAATGACTTAAATACAGCTAATAAAGGCTTGCTGCGATCGAGTTCATAGGTTTTGAATGGAATGATGAACAGAAAACATTTTTGCTGTGATTTTCTGTGAAGTTTTCTTTGCACCTTCCCATACTCCAGCTTTATTTATTGAGGTTGAGGTTTACAGTGAAGAATGTCCGAGCTGGTGTTAATATGTTTCCAGTCTTTTGTAGTCATGCTTTTCTTTAGGTTAGAGTTTAATTGTTTCACTCTGAGGTAATTAATTACAGCGAGGGACGCGACCATTTGGCACATCATTTAAATAACAGTCAATATTCTACATAACCTCCTGTAGCTCCTCTTTTCTTTCAAAGAAGCTTTCATTAACCTTCCGTAAAACTTGACCCAGACGGGGATTTTTTTTAAATCCTTGTTTGTTTTCTCTATGTAATGAACACAACATCCTTTCTGATCTAGTCTCAGTTATCTAAGAAAATCTTAAGCTTGTTTGAAAGCATTACAGTTTTATCTGTAACAAGTGGATGATTTTTATTTTTATCCTGTCTTGGTGACTCACGGAGTTCAGTACCTCACCCTCTCATCTGTCGTGACTCATTATAACAACTTCAGTTCCAGACAGACTGGACTAAAATAGTACATTCATAGAAACCGTTTAAAAGGAGGAGGAAAACCTTGTTTGGTGCTTCAGGAACGAAACATCTCTGGGATTGGGCCTATGGAGCTCAGAACATGTCCAGTTTAGGACATGCAGTCATTGCACCTCAGACTGTTGTTAAATATGCCAGATTTATTGATTTTCTCCCTAACAGCAAAACATCATTAAAAGCTAAGCACTACAGAGAGTGCAAGACAGAAAATAGTTTCTTTTTCTTATTATTTACACTTTGTGTGTAATATTTTTGATGACTGTATAAGATTGTGTTTGAATGTTTTAAATTGAACACATGATCAGATGTTTACATTTTAAATGTTCTATTCTATCTTTTATTAGCTATTACTATGGATATTATTAAAAAAACATCAATCTGTTTACATTCCTATAAAATAGAGCACTTTTTTCAAATACGAACCATTTTGTATGTGGTCACACTGCAAAACCACCAATTCCTGTAGGATTTTGTGTTTTTGCAGTGTGACCACATACAAAATGGTTTGTATGTGGATACAAAACGGTTTGTTTGCAGGTGCAAAATAAAAGCAGGAGGAGAGGAAATGGAAACAGGTCTAAATACCTTCCATATAGTTTTGCAATTTATAAACTTGAATTATTTTTAAGACTTTAAATTTAATATAGAGATGTACCGATCCGATATTAATATCCTTATCTGTCTGAATATCGAAAGAAATTGTAGATTGGGTGTTTGTGACTGTTCAGATCTATAGATCTGTTCAGTCTAATTCTATGCTTCGTGCTCTGAGCGATGTCATAGTTTATTATTTTACATTACATTTAGGGTTCCTAATTGCATTTTCTGAACCATGTGAAAGAAGGTTTATTGCAGATTATTTTTACATGTTTGACCAAGGTAGTAAATCTACCTTTTTGCCAAATTAAAGTTGTGTTGTTTTTACATATTTGACCAAGCTTGTGAAGCTAATGGTGTCTTTAATAGTGTTGTACTGGTGAGGCATTATCAAATAAATCTGTAATTCAGTACATTCATGTCTGTTTAAGTAAAGAAACATTTTAAGTTGTGGAAAGTGTTAAATAGATTTTAGATTTTATATATAGTCAGATAAACTTGGTTCTCCTAAAATAAAGTGCATAAATTGAGGTCAATCATTAAAAATAAGGATTTCTAGCTTAAACACGACACATCTTATTTCTAGCCATGGTATTATAGTATGAGTCATATAATTTGTCATTTTCTTTTATTTACAAGCTGCTTCTTTAACTATCTTGGTTTACTCCCAGTGAGGCTGCACTGCAAAAACACAAATATTACCAGGTTTTTTTTTTTAGTTTCCTGTGCAAATATCTTAGTGCACTTGAAATAAGACAAAACTAATTTACCAAGAGCTTTTCAGCAAGATATAGGAGCCTGTTTTAAGTTAAGCACTTTGTATTGCCTTGTTGCTGAAAATGTGCTATAAAAACGCCCCATTGCGCACGTAACCCCGCCGCCCGCCATTTCTGTTTCCACACACATGGCGTTCAGCTTCCTGCTGCGGCCGGGCGGAGCCGTCCTTATCGGGCGGCCATATCTCTTATCTGGGATCCAGAGGGACTGAATCACAACTTCCTCAGAGACAAAGTTGTTTGAAAGGGGGAAGAGGCTTGGTAGATACCATCGCTTACATAAACGCGGAGCAGAGAGTGTTGAGGTTTTTCACCAAACTGAGGAGAAACGGCCATTGTTGTTTCTGACGGTCTTGAATGTTGTGTTCGTCACTAATTGGGTCAGACGTGGATTAGGGATATTTCTAAATCCAGAAACTTGCTCCTCATTACCTGCCTGGTTCTCAGGGAATATTTGTGTCCTTTTTTAATCCATTGTTTGTTAATTATTTCACTGAAATGAGTTTCTACCTACAGAGACTTGTTTTATTATTCAAAGTTGTTTCTTTCCTAGGGCTTAAATTCTAATAAATCACGGGAGACTCGTCTGGCTGCTCTGATGTTGTGGCTAAGACCTGGTTAGCCAATACACAGTTATTAAATGGGCTGATTTAATTAAAATTTGAACATAAGTCTTTTAAATCTTCAGGGATAAACAGACTTGGGACTAAGTGTTCAAAAGTTTAATTTGCTAACCTAGAAAATGTGGAAGTAAATAGAAGATCATCTCAGGTTTTGTACAGTTTGCACAGAAATCAATCACTTCCAAAGTCCTTGATATTGAAACAGTACAGTTTTGTAATACAGTTCAATCTAATGTTTGATTAAAAGTCTAAAGTTGGAAAGTATAATTTATAGTTTAAACCAGATATTTAAAGATAATAAAAAGACAAGCATTTGTTTTTCTCACTGACTTTTAAATCAGACCAAACTTCTCTTACCAAATTTATGTCTATTTGCTAAATGCCAGAAGTGAGAACATTTTTTAGACATTTCTTTGTAAATACATCTTTGTGAAGTTATATTTTGGTGTCAGTTTTAGGATAAGGAAAAATTTATTTTTTTAACACATCAGCATCAAATTATTATCAGCAGCAAGACTTTGAAAAGACGGTGTAAACAACTGAGTCTGTTTCAAAGAAAGAACCACAAACTGAGCTGGTTACGTCAGATCTCGATAACTGGAGGCTTTTTCCCCATTAAAATGACTTCATTGTAACTTTTTTAAATTCCTGTAAAATTGTGTTACAGTAGGACTATATTTCTTTATATTCACATCATTTTTGTAGCCTGGAATGGGCCTGATATTATGATACATGGCTCACAGAAGGCATGATAGAAGCCATTTTTAAAAGTATCTAATGTTTTTTGTCATTTCCGTTTTCTTTTTTTAAAAATGGTTTAAAAAAATCGATTAAAACGGGTTCTGATATTTGAAAGATCTGAGATTTTATTTTTAAGTCATATTGCCCAGCCAAACTCAAGAGTTTGAGGAACAAATTTGTAACACGGAAAATGCTGGTTTTCTCTGCTAAGAACTAATATCTACTGTATTTTATGCTGTCTGAATATGAAAAACAAGAACTGCCCTTGGCTTTTTCCTCTCTTTGAACAGCAGGTTTAATATTTCAGGGAGAGCAACAAATAGATTAAAAGACCTGGAAAAAACCTCCTGAGCACTTAAAGCTAACAGGGGAATATCTTTTCTGTTTAAACTTTTCCGTTCTTCAGGTGTCGACCTTTTTATCCTCTGTCCTCATTAGAGGATGGTTGTTAGTTGTATTTCCATATGGTGCATTTGTTTTGTGTGAAGAAAAGTAGAATTGGTTTTGGTTGTTCTTCTCATTCAGAAACAGCTAACTTTGAGTCAACTTATTTACGATGTGTTCACAAAATAATAAACAAGATTTTATTATTTTATATCTTAGAATTAAATGTAGTTTTGTGAAAAGGGAAGAAAGGCTATTTTTCAGGTTTTAACTAAAATTGACCTGAATATTAATGAAAAAGTGAAACATTCTAACTATGAGTTTACTAAACTCATAGTCATGAGAATAATAAATAATAAAGTTTTAGCTTCACATGGTTCAAATTCTGCAATAAATAAAATTTATTATGCACCTTTTGCTGTTTAATTATTAATTGGTTAGTGCAAAAATTACTCAAGTAATCTACAAATGATCAATGATTCACTAAAGGATTGCTATGTTGTTACATTTTAGGCAATAAAATCTTTATTTTCTAATTTAAAAAGGTAATTTAATTATTCCTTTTAATGTATTTCTAATATTGTATAAAAAAGGCTTAACAGTTAAATGAAAAATCTACAGACTCTGCCAGTTTTCTTCCCAAATAATTGATTAATCATCCTAATATTTGATAGAATTACCCATTTATTAAAATAAAATTTGCAGCCTTAATAACCACATAATCAGTCTCAGGTAGGAGACTCCGTTTTACCTCTCAGCAGGTATCACAGTGTCTTCTTTTAAGGGGTAGATAAATATTCAGTTACTTTGTCTCCATTCTAAATACCAACAACAAACATCCAGCAGACTGATTGAGAGCAAATATTTAGTTCAGCCTCTAATTAATCTATTTGCTTTGTGTTCGCAGAGATTGAAGCCAAGGAGGCCTGTGATTGGCTGCGAGCCGCTGGCTTCCCTCAGTATGTTCAGTTATTTAAAGGTAAATCTGGACCTGTGTTAACGTGAGGGTACTATTCAGTTTTCCACTCAGGTGACCTTTTGCTGTTGTTTGTATGTCAGACTGCAGGTTCCCCATCGATACTGAGGCTGCGAAAGAGGATCACAGCTTCCTGGATAAAGATTCTCTCGATTCACTATGCAGGTAAAAAAAAAATCTATTTATTTTATAAGATTTCCTGTTTTTATTGGTCTGACAATTTAAGAGTGTATTCACACCAGCCATTTTTATTCCAATTTGATCAAACTCCAGTCTGTGGTTGGCGACAACCATGGACTGAATACTTTGTGCAGCTCATCCAGTAAGCCATTATTCTTCTGCTGCTTGCAGGCGGCTGATGACCTTAAATAAGTGCATGGAAATCAAGCTGGAACTTTGGAGATCCAAACACAGGGTGAGTGTTGGAAGCAAAACTGAAACCTAGAGGAAGAAAGCAGCTAAAATATGTTTTTTATGCTAGAAGCAAAGAATGAGCCGTCTCTCTTTCTACAGGGAGAAGTCTGGGAAGAGGAGGACTATTGCGCCATCAGCCCGAACTGGACCTATGACAAGAGAACCCAACAGTGGCGGCGCATGAACTCCTCCGAGGAGACGCCCGATGACCATCAGGAAGTCTGCTCTGTCCTCAGCTCCAGCCTCACAGACAGCGAGCGCCACGACGCTCACAAGGAACTGGTCTCAACGAGCCGGAGCTCCTCCTGCAGCTCCTCTGCCAACAGAACGCCATCGCTGGACACGTCCTACAGCGGACCTCCATCCCCCAACGGAGGATCGTCCACTGTAAGTCTGGAAGCAGAGGTGTGCTTCAGAGAAAAACCACCAAGGAAGAAGTGCACCACTCTGCTGAGGAAGATGGAGAAGCTGAGGCTGAGGGGGGCAGCAGGCGGCCATCTTGGGACCCGCCATGACGTCAGTGGGCCAGTTCTGGTCCGACACAGAGAGAGGATGTACAGGCAGCTTCGCACGTCAAAGTGAGACAATGATTTCTGAAGGGAACCTGAACTGGAGTCAGAACTGTTGAAGACTTGTCCTTCCTCCCTGTCTCCAGTCTGCAGGTCCAGTCCAGCAGCCTCTCATCTTCATCGCCCTCATCTTCTCACACCATAAGCAGCGGAAGCAGCAGCACCAGCCAATCAGAAAATAGCAGCACCGTCAGCACGCCCAGCCCCGTCACTCGGGTCAGAGCCAATTGCAAACGCTCCAACAGCGGAGCTGGGATGCAAAGTGACCAGAACCAGACGGATACCGAGGTCAGATCCATTATGGTTTTATTTTTTTATTAAAATGTTTAGGACCACCTACAGCCAACAGGATGTTTTCTGCTATTTATTTAATAATATATAATTATTTATCTATTTGCATTGCCTTCGAGAGCCACAACGACAAGATGGACGTTGACTTTTGAATACTCTAACTACCTCTGTTGAATTGTAGGATAAATATCAGTGGTTTACTGTAGAATTTACTGCTAATCTAGCAAAATTAGCTTAGCTAAAAAAGGTTTTATCTGCAAGCTAATACTGACATGTAGCTTATGTGTATTTTACTACATGTACTTACTCTGCCAGAACTTCATTCATGTGGAGGGTTTGTAGGTCTAGTACAAATCTGTTGAAACATTGATTGTATGCATGCATGAATTTCACATTGGTCAAGAGTATAAGTATACTTTTTTTTGTTGGTCTTGAAGCCATGGTAAATCTATGCTTTGCGCTGCGCCTGCCTACTAAAAGGGTGGTTTACTGGAGTAGATCCCTCCCGGTTCAGACTTGTGCGAACTGCTGTATGTCTAAAGGAATTTTACATCTAAAACCAGCCCGTCACAATTCTTTAAAACAACCACAACTTCCTGTTAAGAATTAAACATGGCACCAGGAGATTCATTTGATTCACAACCCTTCTGAATTCTCTTATGGACCCTCTCAGGTCTTCAAGAACCAGGTCAACAACAATAACAACAGCAGCCATGAGAGACTGATCTTCCAGGTCCCCCATGGACACAAACCAGGGACTTTCCCCACCTCCCTCGCCCACAAACACATCCTCTCCCCAATCATCGACAGCAACTCTGTCAACTGGCGGACTGGCAGTTTCCATGGTTACAGGGCGCAGAATGGGAGCAGACAGGGCACATCGTCTCTAGTTGGTGGAGAGCAAAGTCCGGCGTCTTGGTCGACGTCCTCGGGACGTACCGGCGCGCTGGATCACCGGCTCAGTGTCTATGACAACGTGCCTCATGACGCACAGCTGTCTGAGGGGGAAGGTGGTGGAAGCGGAAGTGATGCGGAGAGAATCAGTGAGGAATCAGAGGTGGGTCTCGAAGTTTCAAAAAGTTGAAATTCAAAAAATAATTATGGATAACTTTGAATTATGAGACATTTTGAAGGATTTTGTCAGCCATGATGGAATAGTCTAAAGACGTTTTGATGGTGGGCATATGGAACATTCAAAGTCTGTGTGGAGATGCGTTAAGGGCCATGGAGGCTCATTTTGAGCATCTATCGTGGCGTGATTTGAACCATTTGGAGTGTTTTGCGCTTTCAACGGAAAACAACGACTAGAGCTGACCCGTTTGACGCGCCCTCGACGCGCCTCCACGTAGACTTTGAATGTAAACCGGATGTGCGAAACACTAGGTCTAGAGCAAAATGTCAAGCATCTGCAATCAAAGTGCACATGCATTGAACTTGAAGCATTTTTGATGCATGTGATGCATTTGGTGTGAACGCACCATTAGTACGAAAAATCTGCTCAGTCATGAAAGAACTAGAGACTCTGGAATCCCAGATTCATTGGTTGCTATGGTTATTCCTGCCTTTTCTTGAGGGCAGAGGCAGGGAACGCACAAAACAAGTACAAATGATTTTCGCATGTTTTCCTTGTTAAATGAACAGAAACCAGTTTGCTTTTCCTTTTGGAGTCGATTGAAGAAAAATGAAAAGATATTATGTCTGTTCTCAGCAATAAGAACAGGATTGAGGTCAGTCTTCATTTGAAAACACTTGCTGTGCTTAGTCAAGTTTTAATACAGGACTTAAAAGTGGATTGGGAGCACATAAGTAGATTTTAATTTAAAAGTGTTAGGTCTAAATTATCTAAACACAGACACAAAGAAAAGACAAGAGTCAGAGTTTGGTTTTACCTGCAGGGAGAGCACAGTTGAAACCCAGTTACAGATTTCTGTCTATGCTCTGAAGCTTCAACTGAGTCTTGCCCTGCTTTTATTAGAATTAGAAACTCCCTAGTTACATGACAGTGTGCAGCCCTGAAGGGAGGGGGAGCAGAAAACAGCTGCACACTCACATGAACACAACTCATTCATACAATCTTCAAAAGCATATTTCATAAGATAAGACTATAGGTTTGCAGTTCCTCTGGACAATTAACGCCGGAATGTCTCGTTCATGGTCTCCTCCTTTTTCACTCCTCAGCAGGCCGCTTCCAGAGTTTCTGCAAACACTTCAAAACACTCAAAGCACCTCAAGACACTCAAAGCACATTATTAAAATGTAAATGCAAAGGTAAATAAAATGGATGATATTATAAAATAAAGGTAAAGCAAATAAATGATAATTAACTATAAAATCCTTCCAACAAAAAGTTACAATTTTGTCCTAGTTTATTTAATTTATTCTTGAACTGTGGGCGGGGCACATTCGCACAAAATCAGTCCAAGAGCCACAAATGGGCCCTGGGACCCCACCTTGAGCACCCCTGAATTGAAATGCGAGAGAACCATTTCCTGAAAGAATTCCCAGCCCCCAGATTGGGCCGTACAAATCAATTCTGATGCTTTGCTACCAAAAGCTAAGCTGTACAGTTACAGTAAAGTTGCTGATATTTAACATGTTATAGTCGTGTTAAACTTGCTTACTTTTGACAATAAAATATATTCAGAGCAACAAATCCAACAAGAAGCAGCAGATTTGAGTGATTTTTAAAGAAAAAATAAAGTATTATTTAAAAAAAAAAGACTTTGTTAGATTATTTCCCCTTTCCCATTTCTAATAACAAGAACTTTCAGTTTAGGAGAGTTATTTTTGTATAAACACATGATATTTGACATTTTTTGGACCATATAATGGCATACCAACAAACTAATTACCCAAAGGACTCTCTGTTAGGTCTTTGTCATAAACTTTGAAAGCTGAGCTTCCTCTCAGTTGGAGATCTGGGGTAAATTTTCTGTGCAGCTGATAAATATGAGATCCGCTCTCCATCCTGATCTGGAACGAATGAAGTGAAGCGAGGAGATACTTTTCCACCCTTTAGCTCTCCTGCTGCGTTTTTAAAGAAACCCCTTAAATGAAACTCTACACTAACTGCAGTAATTCAATCATGGATATTGACTCAGCTAAATTTCACTCCTTATGGAGTTGGGAGCTTTTTTTTCCTGACAACTTTCATCAATCTCTTCAAATGGGTTTCTGAATTATGAAAGAGGACGCTTGGAAGGATGCTTGATAAAAATTTGGCAGCAGTGGGAGGAGAGCGGTTATGACATATTACTGAGGTTATCAGGATATTCCTTTTATTTCCCCCAAGCACATTGATGGGAGATAAGTCAAACCTGCTTTTTCTCACAGGTGAGTCCGCTGCTGGCAGATGAAGATGTTTTCTCTGCTCTTGACGGCGTTCTGGAGCGAATCAGCGACCTCCAACAGCTTGTCGTCTCCTGGTCGGAAAACATCTCGGAGGACGATTGTCAGAGAGGTTCCTCCTCTTCCTCACATGACTCACCAGCCCACGGATCCCCTTGCCCCGCCTCCCCCAGCCACATCCACCTGGAGGTGCAGCATCCAGAGGAGGAAGAAGAAGAGGAAGAGGACTGCTCTGAGAAAGGAACTGATGTGTTGGAGATGAGTGGATCACCACAACCCAAGAGGAGGTGAGTATAATCTGAAAAAATCCATCTGGATTTACTGAAAAATCACTTCCAGGAAACTTTAGTATCTATAGAATCATAATTAAGCTGTTATTCAAATAATTGTCAACTCATTTAGTAATCGATTAATCGTTAACTGGAGTATACAGACTCTAAAAAAAACTTATTTGCTTCATTAATTTTGAAATTAATTCTTCAGTAACTGAAGAATTAATGAGATTCTTCAAATCTCTGTGTGGAGTCAATGCAGCAATGAAGCCAGAATTGTATGTGGCTAAATGCAGATTAAATGATCTTCAGTACAAACATATTGTCAGTTCTGGTTCTTTCCCTTCTTTGTTCGTCTCAAGGCCAGTTGATTGACTTCACACTCAGGTTCTCTGTTTTTATTCTAACAAGAGAGACAATCAGGTTGGTGGTTAACATCAGTTCAGCTTCTGGTCTTTTGCATTAAATAAAAGACAATAAATGAACCCAAACAAACTGCAGAGCACTGGTTCCTAATGAACAGAAAGGCACCAGAAAACTACAAAACTGTAGTTTTACGCAGCCTTGAGAAACATACCTTAGTTTTTATTTTAAGTTTTAAGAAATCTTGCTGTTTTTATTAATACCTATATTAATAAAATAAAATTTAAATAAAATAAACTTAACATCTATAATTATAGACATGAAGTTTGTCAAAAATATTTATTCTTGAAATTCATTTGGTCATATACAGCAGTCGTCCCCAACCCTCGGGCCGCGGACCGCTATCGGTCGTTTTTTGTGGCCCATCTGTATCTTATTTTGAAGGGATGTGTAAACGTTACCATAGCGACCAGAGTCAGAGAGCATTAGGGCTTAGGGCAGTGGTCGAGGCGAGATGAGAGGAGTAGAGCTTGTGAGTTTTAGGTCTGGTTCACACGGCAGGATTTAAGGATTGTCTGCCGATTTTCCAAACTTCGGTGACCACAGAGCCGATAAAAGTACAACAGGTTCGGTCGGTTAGTGTGTCCAGCCACACGGCAGGAGCAACACATCACACAAGAACCGATTCCACTCACAAACATCCTGATTCCAGAAGAAAATTATATGACCAATTTTAGATCGGAGCGGTCCCTACGTTCTACGTAACACACCACACAGGCAGGATGATCGGTTATGATTATCACAAGCGACAATCTTAGAACTCGGAACGTTCTAAGATTGTCATAAGGGGAAAATCGGCACAAAACAATTGAAAATTGTGTCATGTGACACGCCCCTCCCCCACTGCCCTCACCCCCGGCCGCAGTAAATTTGCCAACCCTTGACCGGTCCACGGTGATAAAAAGGTTGGGGACCACTGATATACAGGGTCTCATGTGTAATTTTGACATGTTTGGTACATGTTTTTTTTTTTTACATTAATTCCATATACAATTAATGTTGTGCATTTCAGTTGTGTTTAATTTTACAACTATTAATTCAAATTCAAAAATACTTTATTAATCCCAAAGGGAAATTAAATGTTGTAACTCATTTATTTAGATTCTTCAGAGAGTTATTGAAGGTGATGGCTGTTGGCAGGAAAGATCTCCTGCAGCCAGAAGCCTGAACTGTTCCTAACTGGTCTGAGAGCCATGCTGTGTCTCCCACAGGGTGAGCCGGTCCAGGCAGCAGAACCGAGCCTCCCTGACCTCCGGACAGGGTCTGGAGATCCTGTCCGCCTCCCAGATCCTTTGGCTCCAGAAGCTGTCTCTGCTCAAACTCACTGCACTGATGGACAAATATTCCCCGTCCAGCAAGCAGGGATGGAGCTGGTAAGGCCCGATAAGGTGGGGTGGGGCATTTCATGCATGGAAAAACAAATGGGTAGGGGGGTGGAGTTGGCAGGTTGGTGTTTGAGACCCACAGCTGTGTGGAGAAACTTCTTCAAGCAAACAACTGTCTGAAGGAAGGCAGGTGGGCGGGTGGAGGGTAAATATTTCAGGCAGACAGTCATTCATTATTCATAACTCAGGTGCCGGGGTTGGAATAAAACCCAGAACATCAAGAAGAAGAAGAAACTGCTTTCCATGTGCCTGAGCTGGAGCTGTTCTGATTCATGAAATTTTGCAAGTGGCAGCTGTGAGAAATGTTTTATTTCACACCTGGCAGGTGGAGGGGGCAGCTGATTGAAATTCTGAGGCGAGTGCAACTCAGGGGAGAGAAAAATATCGACAAGAGTCAAACAAATGACAAAGAGTTCAAAGAGGAACACAACAAGTACAGGAACCAAAATAGGAACCAATTTTACTATTGAAGAACAAACTTGGAGATGTCGGTTTGTCCAACTTTACACATTTAGCTAAAGGGGCAGTATTATGTGTTATCCAGGCACACTGTGCCATTTTAAGCATTATCAAGTAATTATGTTACCATCAGTTGTTTTACAAATGCTGTATATATCAAATATGACTTAAAATAAATTTATTTCCTGATGTAATGTCTTAAAATGGGGCCTTTCTCTTTCTTTTTGAAACTCCGCCGTCAGGAAGTCATCACAACATGGTTCCTCTATTAAGCCTTTAACAATGTTTTTACGAGCATTTCACTGTGAAATAGCTCCTACAATGAGCTCAGCAGATATGCTGTTTCATCAGGTGTTTGCTAATTACTGCTGACTAGTCTGAAGGAGCAGGGGAGGGCTGTTCTGTGACACAGAAGTTTATAAGCTTGGGAACTGCTGCTCCAAAAACAGGAGCTGCTTCTTGAAGGGGGGTAGGCATAGGGTAGGTCTTCCTAGGAGTTTTGTCCAGCTGAATGGTTGCCATGGACATTACAGGATTTCTCAAACATGCATGTAAGAATCAATGCAACACTACATGTATGTTTTTGATGAGGGAATAACATTACATCATGATGTAACCCTCAAAAATAGTCCATTTTACATAATACTGCCCCTTTAAAGCATGTCAACTATTTTTATTTATTTTTTGTGGCTCCCAACTGCAGTTCAAGACTGATACAACTTTGTCCTGTCCAACACAGGTGGTTGATTCAGATGGACTTTCTAGTTGTAAGTAGGGTAAAATTATTATGGGCATAATTTTTTCACAATGGAAAAAGTTAAATCCAACACAAAGCTTGGTCTTTTTATAACCAATCCATGGACTTTTACTGACTCCTAAAATTTCCTCTTTAACAGGAAATTTAGCTGCTTTTTATAGACACATTATTGGGCCGAGAATGTTTCAAACTAGGAATGGGCAATTATCTTACTGTTCACTATTGTAAGTTTTGTTTTTATTTGTGATAACTCTGCCTGCTAGTTTGGTTTAGCAGTGATAGGAATAGTCATTGCTTTTCTGTTTTGAATAAATGCCTTTAAATATTATGAAATATTTTAATTTGAGAATTGATGCTACAGGAAGCCATTGGAAATGTTACAGAAGATGTTAAAATCTCAACGTTGTGTGTCTATGGAGAACTAAAGCCACTGATGTTCAGCTGTGTAGCATTCGCACGTTATTGTGTGGATGCTGCTGTTGTATGAAACAGCAGTACTGAATTACTCTCTGCCCAGCGGTGTTCTGTATTTTATCGTTATGTTGTGGGTGGTGTTTTGAGCGACAGCTGCTGTCCATCCATCAGTCAGTCTTGCTTTGGCAGCACCTGCGCCAATGCTAGAGAAGTAAAAACCTTACTCAACTTTCCACAGTGGGTACCACCCACAAATCCATGCAAAAGACCCTCATCCTCATGCAGCACTACACGGCAAAGCGAATGAAAAGCAGGACGGTTGAAGCCTGACAGCCTTTGTGTTGCTCTTTACCTCCAACTGCTGCTGCTTTCACTCCACAACTTTATGGTTTCTTTGTTTTTTACCATCTCATTGTTTCACATTTGCAATTCAGACCTTTCTCACGTTCAAGTCTAGAAACCTAACCTGAGTTTTGAGTCACGGCGTGTTACTTTTGGAGATCTTTAGCCTACTTCATGCTGTCCGACATGTTATGTTTAAGGGATTTCTTGGCTGTACAGATCCTTCAGGAATCAGTCTAGTAGTGGTGAGTGAAACTGAACTTGGCTCCACAAAACTGTTAAATCACAGTTTGAGTCATGATTTTTGCACATGATTCCAGGTTGATTTTGATCTTTTTTTCCCTCTTTGTAAAACCATAAAACCATAATTTGAAAACTGCTTTCTGTATTTAAAATTGTACACTTAAGTGTGTCAAAAGAGCAAAAAGTAATATTTCGCGGCACTGTATAATGTCAAGTCGGGTGTCTTTCCTACAATAATGTAGGCCACAACTTAACGTTTTCAATTTATTTTTTGCAGTATTCTCATTTACTGATTAACTTTATTTTGGGTTTTCCTCAGCTTTTATTCATAAAAATAAACAGAAATGAACAAATTATGTACATATGATGAAAGCACAGAATGGCAAAGAGATAAAGGATGAAACATTAGGGAGAGAAATTCATGTTTATTTTAATAAAGAGCTTCCAGAGCTCACATCACTTCTCCTCCCTGTTTATTCTGCACTAAGGTGACAATTTGTGGATTTAATGAGATTTGTGTTTTGCCTCCTACACAATAAAGACAAATTCATTCTTATTAATATTAAATAAACATCCAGAAACTCTACATGTTTGCCTTGCAGAACACTTGTGTAAACACACAACCTGCTTGCTTTATGGTTTAGAAGAAAATCAATTAGATTTTTGCGCAGAGTGTTACGCTCAATGAGATAAAGCTCAATGTGGGAAAGAGCATTTAAACAGAAACTCCTCCTGAAATTACTCCTCATAGATATTCGTCTTTAATTTTCAGGATCAGACGTGTGTTTGGAAGGAGATGGAGGAAAAAGGCAGGAAAATAAAAATGATTTGGCTCCTTTACATCACTTCTGTTTTATATTGTCAACTTTAATGGACAATAAGGCTTTTAGAGAAATCATGTCCTCTAAAGAAGACATTAAGGAACAATCTATTGAGCAAAACAGCAGATTTTTACAGGTACAACGAAGTAAAACCTATTTTTCCTCACATAAGATTTGAACACTTTATTCCTCTGTCTCAAAATGAATTACATGAAAATGTTCCAACATCTCCATTCTTATAGTGTGAGAAACCGAAATTGTGATAAAAAAAATCATTACATGTAGCAAAAGAATTTTCTTAATAAATTAACCAGCCAATAAGTCTAAATTTAAATGTGAATTATATGTGAAAAAAAACATAGAGGATTTTTATGAAACTGTAAATATGTGGATTATAATGCTTTTTTATAGACATTAGCCTAGCTTAGTTAGCATGGAGATTGGAAATTGCAGGTATCTAAAAAAGCTATCTAAAAAATGTAAAAGTTACAACAATCAGCTGTCATAGTTCTGCATATTTATGCTGAGACTTAAAAAATGGGATAGAAGACAAATTTAAGCAATTAGAATATGATGTTTTAATAGGTTTTAGCCAAGATAAGCTAATTTCTTGCTAGTTAGCATGCTATCTATGTTAAACCTAACAAAGTCTTGGCAGTTTATTGCCAAATATTTATTTATTTTGGGAAATAAACTCTATGATCACATTCAGTACACTCACACATAATATCAAACCCCTGCTGTTGTTCATATAAGCCAAGCACAGACTGAAAACAGAGACAAAGAAAGATTTTGTTCATGTTTTTCAACTTTCCTCCTGGATAAGCTTCAAAGAAAATTTAAGCATTTTGAATCTTTTGGGGGGGAAAAAGTAACTAAATAGTTTCCCATTGTCAATTTAATTTAATCCATTTTATCCACCATGTAGATATAGAAAGGAAACATAGACTAAGTTATAAAACTACAGCAGACTCTACATATTCACAAGTGACAACAGCTGCGCCACGAATAGCTGGAAACTGCTAACTGACCTAACGGATTTCAGTTTTAATTTATAATATTTACATTATCTTGATCTTACAAGATTGCAAAAATGAAAAGGTTTTTCATAATCCCACAAAGCATTATTGACATTTTTGATGATTTCTAGAACTTTTATCTATTTGAATCTGTAGAAAAATAACCAAAAGACATGGAAGATATTTAGTAAACAAGCATTCTCCCTTTGTTTACTTAAAGACAGGAAGTTAAGTTAATTGCATTTTTTTATATCAACAAACAGAAGATTTATGGGTGTACTTCTAATTTTTGGACTTAAATTAAATGACAGTTGAATCTAAAAGTAATTAAAGTGGAAAATGAAAACATTAATAATAAAGTGTCCCTTCAGCACTCTTTAGCTTAATGTTCCTGCAAAAAAGGAGGGAGGCGGGGGGAATCTCAATGGTTGAACAATCTATTCAAGTGTTATCATTTCAGCATAATCACCGATCCCAAAGTGAGAACTTAATGATTAAAAATTCAGCAATTAACTGCTGATTGGAACAAAGCGTGGCACTCTAAGGCACTTTTCCTCGGAATAGCTCATTTGTTTCCGAGAGCCACTCTTGGATGTCATAGAAGAACCGGAGGGAGTAGAAAGGAGACGGTGCTTCGGAGAAAGAGCTGACAACAGAAGAAATCTTTCGTTTCTTTTGTGCTGTTTTAACAAATCATATTGGTGTGTTTTTGATTAATAATTTAGGAAGCCTTGGGGAATACTCACCAGCGAAAATGTGGACCGGATCTGCTCAAATCCATGAAGTCATTCAGAAATCCTAGTCTCTTTGATAAATGTCCATGTTTTTCCTCCAGTGCTGATTAGAGCGACACACACGTGTCAGCGATCAGTGGGGAGTTATGTAACCAAAAAAATGTTTACTTTGGCTTTTCCTTCAAAAGGAAATGGATCCAACAGGCTGCCAAGCCGAGGTTTTTTCTTTTCCTCTTGACTTAAAGAGATTACAAATTCCCAGATCATTTTCCAAACAGCTTCTCAGTCCCCATTAATTTCCATAACTTTTCCCTGTGCACATGTACCCACTGTTGGATTGCTTCCTCATTCACATCTGAGGATTACAGGGTCTAATGGGGCCTCCGGATTTTGCAGGACTGTTCCCAAAACTCCGACGAAGACCAAGGCGACAGCAGAGGTGAAAGGTCGGCAGGTGTTCGGGGTTCCTCTGCTCGTCAGTGTCCAGCAGACAGGAGAACCACTTCCTCCCTGCATCCTCAGAGCACTGGTCTACCTGAGGACCGAGTGTTTGGACCAGGTAAACGCTGAAGATGAGTTTAGATCACCAGTAAACAGTTTCAACAAGGCTTTGAGTTCTATTGTTTTAGCAAAACATCTTCAATTATTTTCGCACTGCTTTGTCAGAACAAAGAATGGAGAACTGCGCCAAATCCAGTGGTGGGCACCGCTAACCTCAAAGCACAAATCATAAAACTCAGTTTGGCTGAAGCAACACACCAACACAAACAGCTGGTGCGAAAGCAATTCAATTCAAATTACATCTAATGAAAGACTACAACCCTTGAGCATCAGTTTAATTCTGACATAATATACGCATTTCAATATTTTTAAATATTTTATTTATGTGTATAACTTGTTCTCCACTGTCTGTTTTTTTGTTCCTGTATGTTTCTTGAAATAATCAACTAATTTAGTAATTAGTTAATTACCTCAAAAAAGGGCAATTACTAAAAGAACAGTAATTAAGCCAAAAATATACAAAAAATATTTACATTACTCATTTAAGATAGAACAAAAACCTTTGTCTGTAAATATGTTCCACCTAAAACTCAAGTGGCCTACTTTCAGCTTCACCTGGTTCAAATTCTGCAAAACAAATAAATAAATAAATGTTCCAATTAAGTACATTTTGCTTTCCAATTATTAATTGATTAATTCAAAAATGATCAGCAGATTAGCTCTACTATGAACTGATAAGTCATTTAGAAAGGGCTGAACTTAGAAGTATTTTTTAGCTATAGAAGCAAGCATTTACTTTGATCAAGCATTCACTGAAGGAAATGCTGTTACTTTTAAGACCATGAAATGTTTATTTTCTTATTTTAAAAAGGGAATTAGATTTATTTGCATATTGTAATATATTTCTAATGTATAAAAAAGGGTTACAGGACAACTGTGCTAATTATTTTATCCAATTAGTCATCAGAATAATTGATAGATTAATCAATGACAAAAGTAATCATTAGTTGAAGCTCGAGGAGCAAAGGAAACTGAGTCTTCAACCCCTTCAAAATAAGAGCATCAGTATAAACATCTAACAACTTGAATTAACATTAGATAACTGAAACTTCAACACAGATGTTGAACTTTATTCAATGAAAGTTTGCAAAACAGCCAAGTAATTAACACTTTAGAATTTATTTGGAAGAATTAATTTAGGGGAAGCTAAGTACCCGAAATGTGTTCAAAGTTATCAAAAGCACGAAATGAAAAATTAGTGATTTAATGGAAGTGTGCAAATGAAAACAGTAACATTCTTGTTGTTTTCCCAATGTTTTGTTTCTGTCAGTTGGGTCTTTTCCGGAAGCCTGGGGTGAAGTCTCGTATCCAGTACCTGCGTGAAATGATTGAGTCGGATCCAGACGGATTTTCGTTCAAGGGTCAGTCAGCCTTTGACGTTGCCGACATGGTGAAGCAGTACTTCAGAGACCTACCTGAACCCATATTCACCAGCAAACTCTGTGAAACCTTCCTCCACATTTACCAATGTGAGCAAAAATGTTTTTAACTTGACTTTTTGATTATTTTGGATATTGTTTAGCATGAGAACCAAATGTTTTATTTATCTAGGTCACAAGAAAATAAGGTCCAGTTTTTGAAAAACAGGTGATAGGCTGTGAAGCAGGATTAAACGTAGAGATTATGGTTTGTGTTTGTAAAATAAGTAGGGATTGTTGATTTCAGTATATAATAAACATTAGATCCCAATTTAGGTGTGTTATTTCTGTGGCTTTTGTCTTGGTCAGGTCTCCCTTGTAAAAGAGATTTCTGATTTCAATGGGACTTTCTGGTTAACTATTCAATACTAGCATGCAAATTAGCTAACTTAGCCATTATTTGGCATAACTCTGACCACAGAGGGCAACATTGGTGCTTTCAGTATGATATGTGAACTGTTAGCATCAGTGTCTATAAGCAGCAGCTTATTCCAATAGTCCAATGGGTTGTCAATATATTTCCAAATACTTTTTGCTTCCTCCAAAAAGCTGATGCTGAGCAGCGAACAACTTGTTTTATAGCAGCAGGCTCTTACATTTGCTTTAATCTGCTAAATCTAAAAAATATATATTAGAAATTTCTCTAGTAAAGTCATTGTCAGAATAAGGCGTCCATCGACAGCACTGACTGTGCAGCCTACGGTGGTAGTTTTGGTCCAATATCCGTCCAAGAAGGATGGCACTATAGGATTATATCAAAACTGGATTGGATCTTATGTTTTGCTTACATCCAACAGAAAACAGCTTTTCAGAAAGGTTTTGTTGAACCAGCTTGCTTTTTCTTTGAAAACTATGAATTTGTAGCACATCTAATAGGTTGATGAAGATGGAGACTATTTGCTTTTAATTTGAGTAAAATTATTATGCAGTTATTTTTAGTTTATCTTTTAATTGTGACACTTCTTGTTAATTTTCTTTAGTTTCATAGTAAATAGGATATTTTATCCAGTGATCTTTAATGAAAAGCCGACTTTGGTGCAACCAAATCTGCTTATTTTAAAATGTATTGAACTATTGAAGTGTTTTCCCAAATCCTGCTCTTGATAGACCAAATTTGTTTCTATACTGTAGAGCCCAAAAAATCTTGAGGACTCAATGACTTGCTTTTAAAGAGCAAACATTCTGATTAGATAAAGGGGACAAAGGTTTGGCTACATATGCCTTTCCTGCAAAAATCTATTAACTGTTTGGTTATTAAATTTGCATGCCTAGTTTATTGTTAGATAAAAAAAAAATCAAAATATGATATATGATTTGGCCCATGTGACAAACAAATTGGACAAAGTAACTTTGTACACATACAAATCAAAGCTGTTTTACTTCCAGATTTTCCGAAGGACCAGCAGCTGGTTGCGGCTCAGGCGGCCATATTGCTCCTTCCTGATGAGAACAGGGAGGCTCTGCGGACGCTGCTCTTCTTCCTGCGAGACGTCGCAGCCTGTGTGGACGAGAACCAGATGACCCCCACCAACGTGGCCGTCTGCCTGGCGCCATCTCTCTTTCACCTCAACACCATAAAGAGAGAGTCCAACGCAGCCAGGTGAGCAAAGACCACAGCTGCTGGGTTTAAAGAACAGAACTCTACCGTTTAACCTGTTGCACAGCGCAAACTTTAAATTTTTTAAAATATCGCTGGCTTACTTCTGTGGCATCGGACTTTCCTTTATTTATGTAGTTTTACGAGAAGCTAAATACAGAAGGCAGATTGTGTTACCTGGTCTGACATTAGCAGCATCTCCATAACTTCTCCTTCCACCTCTCTTAACAGAGAACATCTAGTTACATTTCAAAATAAGAGCATCAACATAAATGTTTTAATAACTAATTTCTTTGTTTTCTCAGAGATGTTTACAAGTAATTAGGGCTAAATGTTTATATTTTGCTATTACATTAAAAACTAAATCGTTTTGGTTGTTGAAATGATGTGAAACTGACATAAGTAATTAAAAACTATGGTGGAGTATAAGGGACATGCTAAGAAAACAAAAAAATAAACACAATTACGAGAATAGTAATTATATTACTACTTTGTTCTTGTAATATTATGACTTATTCTAGTAATTTTGTTACTTTATTCTCATAATTTTATTTTTATAAAAAAAATTCTTAGTATTGCCCTAATATAATAATTTAAAGATTTTTAAAACTATGTTGTTTAAACATGCCTAGAGATAAAGAAATTGTACTCTTAACATTTTTCCCCCCCAACTTCTTAACAGTCACCACAGTGGATTTTTGTAAATTTCTGAAATATTTCTGCTCCTGGGACTAGCCAATCAGTGCTTACTCTTTAGAAACGTTGAGTCTGCAGACACCCCTCTCTTGTGTGTGGGGGGTCTGACCCACATTGTCCTGTTACATAAGTCCCTACAGTTATATAGTAGCTCTGCTGTTTGCTGATGCTTCAGTTTTGTTTTAAAATTAAACAGAAGATGAGAGGAACTCTGAGTTTTTTCTCTAATGTTTTCTAATGACTCAGGTCAACAAAATGTTCATTTTTCACCTTAAGTTCATTATTATCCACCTGTGATATGAATCTGAAACAAGTGTTAAATTACAAATTGGTGAGTTACTAATTAACCAGTTAATTCTATCAAAAAGAAAAAGTATTTTTGTCCTTTAGGCCTCACATCCTGTTTGGATCTTTGCTTTTTCACTGTTTAAATCTTATATTAACCTTTAGCTCTTATTTAGTGACATAAACCAGATTCTTTTTCTGCTTCTCTTGCGTCAGAAGGAGGTTCTGTTTCCGAGCAGCTCCACTCCCATGGACAGTATGAAATCTGGACCAGATCCAGCTCTAACACTGACCTCAGTGCTTCAAATACAAAGTTGTTGGCTCAGATCACACCGAGAGAGAAAATTATATAACCTTCACAAATTTCCATCTGGCCTCAATTTCACCCCCAGATATGAGAGGAAATATGTGCCATCATTGTCTTTGAGCTACAGTGGGAATGGTAGAAAACAGAGAGAGCTAATGACGGGGGAAATGCAGATATTCAGTTAGACTCACAGGACTCAACATAGCGGTGAGTAGGTTAGCAGCTTCCTAGTGTTCATGTCTGTTTTGATTTTCCTGAAAAACAAGCTCTAAACTAGCGTTTCTCAACGGGGGCGTTCAGAGGACGGCAGGGGACGCTGGCGGAAGTTTTTACAAAAGGACGTCCTTTTGGGGGCGTAAACTTTACACCTTAAATGCCCAACAATACCAGTTTAGACGTTGAGCTACTTGCTAAAAACTGTATTGTGTAACATTAAAACATGCTTGGCTGCAACTGTATCGATGGCAGCTCTTCTCTTCAGTGTTTCTGTTAGCTTCTTGGCGCAGCCCTACGGAGTGAAAATAGTCTCAAAATATCTGTGTGTGTGTAAAAGTATCTGCTTGTAATAATTAACACAGAGGATTATATGGCAAGGATAAAATAATATTGTTAAAGTGCCATGAGTTTGTTGAGACCACATCTAGTACTAAGAAAAAATATATTTTATATATTTTTATATATTTGCCTTAAAGGGTTAAGGCATTAAAGGAGCTGTTGAATCTCCATTATTAGTTTCAACAGCTTCAGGGTCGAGTTGGTTAATTTCTTCGTCAATAAAATTAGTGCTTTTAAACTTGAACATTAAAAATATATTGCAACCTAATGTTTTGAAATTAAAAGGCTTGTTAAATTTTCTTTCTGTACTTTTTATGTAATACTTTGAATTGTATAAGCACTGCGGAATAAATATAACAAACAGAATTTGTTTCCCTTTCTGCCTTCATCCTTCTCCGCATATCTGACTTCCTCTTCACCCTTTAATCACCTCCCTTTTCCAGCTCTGGAGTTTTCCTTCCTGGTTTTTCTACTCCACCTTTTCCTCTCTTTCCATTTTGTCTCTCACTAATTTAACCAGCTGGTTTAGTGTAGCTGCTGTTTATCATGATGAAACTCAGATAAACCAACAAAACCTAAACAGAAATGTCTTCACATAAACAAGAGTCAACATGATTGTTTTCCAAAGTACAAATTTAAATCCTGGTTCTGGTTGACATGCTACGGTTCATACACATTCCTCACAGTAAAATTTCAGCACTTTCCAAGCATTTTCAATGTAAGTTTTCAAACTTTGATCCAGAACCACATTGAACTGAGGTTCTGTGTTGTTGCTGTAGATCGGGTCACAGGAAGTACAGCCTGGGTCGACCGGACCAGCGCGACCTCAGTGAGAACCTCGCTGCCACTCAGGGACTATCCGTCATGATCACAGAGGCACACAGACTTTTCCAGGTACTCCTCAACCGCAACAAGAGAAATTCAATTTCAATTTTATTTTACAACAGAAATGTTTCTGAATAAACTAAATGCATTCTGCAGCTTCCAGAGTTTTGGCCTGGACAGAGTTTAATAGAGGATTGGTCTGAAGGAGGCGATGAGGATCTGGAGGAGAGAAGAAACCGTCTGCAGCAGAGAACACAGCAGCTGCTGAGCGACGCTCAGGACGAGAGCGGAGGCTGGGAGAACCATCCGGCCCCGCAGGACGTGGAGCTGGCCTACAAGAAGGTGAGCAGACAGGAGGAGGCCATAACAATACAAGGACAAAGGCTCCTCCAGACTAGTGGCAGCAGCAATTATTAAACACATTGTGAAGCTTTGAGTCGACAACTCTATCCTGAGGAGAGTGTTGGAAATAATTTCTTCTTAATATTTTTCAAATATGCTTTTACATATTTGTTAAAACTGTCATCATGTCATGAGAGTAACATGCGATGGATGATCTGTGAAAAGATCAAGTTTTTTTTAAGTTTCTATACTCCAGTTAACAATTAATCAATTAGTAAATTAGTTGACAATTATTTGAAAAATCCATTAATTATGATTCATCTGATTAATCGTTTCATCCCTGAATAATACATTTTATTTACAGCGTGTTTCAGAACACTTGACTTGGTACAAAGAAGATCAAAACAACATAAACCAACAAACAAAAAGAAACACATGAATCAAATATTATGGCGAATATTCAAATTTGAAAAATAAGTTTTGAGACAGTTTATTTAGGTCATGTTTTAAATCCCTAAAGTTCCAATTGTATTTTAAAGAGACAGAGGCCCAATTTCATGGCTATGTGGCGTTAAATTACAAAGTCACATTCATGTTAAGTCATATTTAATATATACAGTAATTTTGTAACTGAAGGCTATTACTTGATTGAACTATAAAATGGCACTATGTGCCTGAAAAATGTATGACACTGCCCCTTTAATATGTTGTCTCAAAGTTGATTTATGGTCAGTAGATAAATAAAAATTTATCTTTCCGTCACTCATTCAATTGTAGCATCATATATTTTTGATATAATGTCTCTAATAAATTATTTTTTATTTCCAAACACCATAAATATAGCTGGGTTTTATATATATATATATATATATATATATATATATATATATATTGATCAAATGATAATCTGTTGACATGGCGATGACTCCTGCTCTGTGTTGGTCCTCAGATGAGTGACGGCTGCCCGCTGTGGACGTGGCGAGGCTGCGTGGAAGTGGCCGCTCCGCAGCAGGAGCTGCTGCAGCGGCTGCTGCGGGAGCAGCCGCTGTGGGAGGCAAACCTGCGCCGGGCCGCCGTCGTCCGCGCTCTTTCCAAGGACGCCGAGGTGTACCGCTACACGCTGCAGAGCCGGGGCCACGCACTGGGCTCGCAGCCCCCGCAGGAGACCCTGCTGCTCAGGTAATGAGGCAAAACGGCTCCGCGGAGCGGATAGGACGGACGAGTCACCGCACCCTCCAAGCGTCGGTTAGAGTGAAATAAAACAGGGTTTTTCTTTCAGAGGTTTGATGAAAGTTTAAACACAACCTGTTGTCAGAGGAGACATGAAAGTGTTTGTAGTCAGACAACATCGCTGAACGCCACTTCCTGTTCCCCGTCTTCATGACAGTTTACATAAACTTTAAATTACTCCACCAGAGGAAAATGGAAAATCACAACAGTCGTGTTGAGCAAATCTGGAAAAAAACAAAACAAAAGAAACAAACACCTAACGTTGTATTGCAGGCCGTTTTAACACAAGATCGGCTTCACTACGATTACATTCCAGATATCTGAAACTGGTTTATGACTAGTTAGTTAAGATATTTCTAATTATAGTTTAACTCGTGTAAATTATGTCAGATTTATGGCAGGCCATTTTAACATAAAATTGGTTTTGACTTACTATCTGTAAGACGCAGTATTACAGTCAATTATGAAAATAAAAAAAACTAAAGTCCTAAAATAGTCACAGATACAAAAATGAAGTTTTTGTACCACGTCATTCATAAAATTCGTAATTTTATTTTAGTTTTTCTTAGTATTGCCGTGAAATGTCAAAATACTGAAATTTCAATAATGAATAAAGAAAAAATTACCAAAATGTTTGAGAATTTACCTTTTCAAAGTCATTTTCAAGTGTGTTTGTCAGAAAAAAATTAATATGAAGTTCTTTGCAGATTTCCATAGCAGTCTTCAAGTTCACAAAGTCTTGTGTAAAATAAAAACTAACACAGATCTTCATCTTTGACATTTAAAACATAAAGGACCGGAGTATTACACTTATTTTCATTTTGGTCTTGATAAAACTACCCATTAACAAACTTAATAAAAAGCTTTATCTTCATTTGATTAGTACATGTTACAGTTGATTAATATTGAACATCTTGTCACACTGATGTAATTTGATTGGATTGATAAAATCTTATTTAAACAATTTATCTTGAAAGCTCTATTTATGTGATCTACAGTTGGACAACATGACTGAAAGACTTGTCACAATATAATTATATATCACATTATACATATATAGTGATATATACCAGTTATTGCTAAACATTGAATACATTTGTTTTAAATATCTTTAATACTGCTAAATTGGTGGCGGGACATTTCCTGTTTGATCCAGTTTTCTCTCCACTCTGTTTTTTATTTTTAAGCAGTTGTGAGGCAAACCTTAAACTGCTGCTGCACAAGTTGCTCAACAAGTTATTGCTAGTTAACCAAAGACTTGGTGAATTAGTTGATGCCACCAACCTTACTTAGCTCACAGTGAGACGTTGAGCAGCTAAATCTTTTTAGCTGCTCTGCTATGTAGGCAGAGACGTCTGGGAGAAACGTGACAATTCCCATAAACTCTAGATTGAACATTCTGAATCATATTCTTCTTCCGATCAGAACCTGGCAAGCAGATCCGTCCTGTGGGCCTGTGTACCTGAACTCCATGTCGACTGAGGTCCCTGAGGTCCAGGCGGACGGAGTCAGGGTCCAGGTCCACTGCTGCTTTTACCTGCTGGAGCCCACAGGGGCCATCAGGACCCGACTGACTCACCTCTGTCGCACTGACACCAGGTAACTGCAGGCAGTCACTGGAGGCCATTTTACCACCATTACGGTGCGAAAATAGTTGTTGGATTTTATGTGATATAAATAACATAAAATGTATTATGACAGAGCTGATTATGTTATTGTGATGCATTATAGTCTGCAACAAATGTTGCAACTTTGGTTCCCAAATGAACTGAGAAAAAAGGAATCTAGCTTCCCATAGTGGATCTCCCAGATCATGTTGGGGCTTTTTTTGGAGACTTTTCTTTGTGAAAGGTTTTATTTTTAGGTTTTATGTTTCTGAGCACTAGAACTATAGAATGTCTGTGTTGTTGCTGTGAAAGACTCCAGAGGGAATCCACTTCATAACTGGTCTTTTGTTTCAGGGGACGGTCTCCGGACTGGCACAAGAAAGTCAGTGGACGCCTCCTGGTCTCGGGTTTGTTGGCGATCAGAGACTCCTTCAGAACCGACTACAAGGAAACTAAAATATGAGGCTGTCGCATTTTCCTCTTCCATGCATCCAAGTGCCTCCAGTTTCAGAACATGGAGTAACAAAGTTCCCCTGAAATGTTTTGGAGGTTGCTGAAACCACTTCCTGGAGGCAAAGGAAGAAGCAGGGGAAATACCTCAGCTGCCTGGACAAAGACAGGAAATGAGGACAAATAACTGCAGGAAACAGACATTTAATCCCCCAGATGTTTGGCTTCAGGGGAATCAAACCAACAACCACAACAAACAGCAGAGCTAAGAGACTCAAAAGAAAGAAAAGTGACAGTGTTGCTCACCAGTGAAGAAAAAGACCTGAGTGTTTGGTGTTCCTGGTGTGAAACAAACTAGAACAAGGCAGACTAATTATTTAAAATTTTATTTGTGATTAATGCTAGGATGGAGAAGGGAAATAAAAGAATCACTCTGTGACGTATTGGCGCGTCTGCGCTGGTGATTCAGGACTAAAACAAAGATCCTGGATCGGGTTTCCCTCCTGGACCTTAACGCTCAGCTAAGGCTACGTTCACATAGCAGGTGATGCAACCCATATCCAACGTTTTCACCAAAAAAATCTGATTTGTGCCATTTCCATAACTATATCAGACTTGATCTGCAGTCTGAACGGTCGTGAGTCACAATTCTGCATGTAAACAATGGTTGAAAATGAAATTGATAAACTTATAGCAAATCACAATCCCAGTCAGAAAACTCCAGCCTCTGATGTCACATCCAAACAGACGAGGGTTAGTCAATAAATTGTTGACTAAAATGTACAGATTTTTTTTAAATGGTACATTTCTGAAATAACCCTTAGAGCAGTAATTAAGCCAAAACTAACCAAAAAAAATGTTCTGCATTTAAGATAAGGAAGATAAGGATCTGTAAATATGTTTTACCCAGAACTCAAATGGCCTACAAGCTTCACCTTGTTTAAATTCTGTAAAAAGTAAAAATAAAAAAAAACTTCTATAAAGCACAATTTGTTATCTGATTATTGACGGGTTATAGTCAGCTGATCACTGTGATCTGATCACTGCTTATAGTTTTTCTGTAATCAAAACAATTTTTTCTGTATTGACCACAGAAAAAAATCTGTAGTCAATAGAGACATGGGCCTGTGTACCCATGTCAGGGCCACCAATGTGTGGGAGCCACCAATGTCGGCTCCCATTGGTGAGTAAACTTTAAAATCAATCAATAAATGATCTATCATTACTTCCATAAACAGTGTCACATTCCTGGGTCGCTTTGGGAACGTAAATCGTTCACCTAGAAGTCTGATTGACATTATAAAAATCTAAATGAAGCATCAAGCCCTGCTGTGTGAACGGAGCTTTAGTTTAAAACTGGATGTTTGGACCAGACTGGGACGTGTTATGGTGTCTGGGAGTTGATGTATTGATTATAGATTTTTATGTACAGGCAAAGCTAAATATCTCCAAACATTTTGTTGCTCTTTGTGAACGACGGACAGTTTCTGCGTCTCTTTCTACTTGCCAAGTTGTGCCTGAAGCATTTTACTCTATCGCTGATTATTTAACTTAAATCCAGATGTTTTTGTTTAAACCTCCAGAAAAATAAGAGGTCTAACTTCATCAGTGCCAAACCGCTAATTAAAATGTTTATTTCTCTCTAAGACCTGCATCTTGTTTTTAAGTTTTTTTTTCTCTCCCCTCTGAGACCGGATGTGGTGCCAAACAGATTATTGACGGTAATTTCAGAGGAAGCTGGAGGAAAACAGCAGGAGGAGTGAAGACGAGCTGCCACGCTGCGTCGCTGAAGAGAAGGAGATTAATACATCTGGCAGAGCGCAGACTTCCTTACGTTGCTCCTGCTCTACACCCACTTCTGTCGTTTACATAAAACATATTTACATTTTTCATTTATCTGCGAGAGAAACCATAATCGCTTAGAGTGAGATGCCAGGGAAGAAGCCGGTGAAAAGGTCCTGGTGGTGGTGACTGCTCCAAACAGTAAGGAGGGGAGGTAATTCATGCTAATTCCAGTAAAAGAGTGCGGGTGTTTAATTTCTGAGATGTGCTGCTGCATCTGGAGTTAAGAACCATGAGAACCGAGGCTGAACTCGGAGGTGAAGCATCGGCTGCAGGAGACCGAAGAACAACACAAACAAGTTTTTGTTTCAGCCAAATTTTAGAATAAAGAGAAATGTGCAAAAAGTTCTGAAAGATTATTGCTTTGCATAAACATAGAAAAGGGATAGGTGACAGCACCACCTGGTGGTAGAAAGACTTTGTTTAAACTTAAAGCTGCGGTATGTATATTTTATGAAAAAAAAGAAAGAAAATTGAGCTCCTCTGTCCATCACTCAGTCAGAAACAGCCAATCAGAGCCAGGAGGAGGGACTTAGCGTTGTCAATCACTCATGCTAACCATCTCCCCTTTGCTCTCTGCTATGTTACAGCTGGTTCACCACAACATAGCCGGCCACCAGTGCTAAGGCCAGTTAGCATAGCCACAGATGATAGCAGATAAACTTAACTTATGATAAATGAATTTAAGATACTTCAAGGCTTTTTTTAACAATGTGTGGCGCTGACTGGTTGCAATGAATTTTATTGAGGGATATCAGAATAAAGGGGTCTGAATACAAAATTTGTCACATTCCTAAAATAACGGCCACTTTTGGCAAAATAAAAATGTTGTGGGTTTTTTTTGCCAAAAGTGTTTTCTCCCTCCCCGTCCCCCAAAACATCTTTTGCTAATAAAAAGGCAGGTTTTTTGTATTTTGTTGGGTATTCTTTGTCAAAATCACTCTCTTTTTATTTCAAAACAGAAAACACGTTTGGCAAACATTACTTAGGCATTTATTTTAGGGAGGTGACAATGTTTGCCTCATTTTTCAAAAATTTTCAAAAAATATATATATTTACACTTTATAATTCCGCCCTACTTTGCATTGGTTATAACTTGACAGAAGGTAAAAATCTTCAGTGAACCTATAATTACTACAAAATGTGTAAAATGTTGACATCTGTTGTGAAATGCAGACTCTACATTTAGAATTACACTCTACATGACGTCGCCCCCTTCTGGCCATCAGATAAAATGCTGCCTGAAGGCTCAACAGAAGCTGCTTTGATATTTCCACAAGCTGTTTGACCTTTAAGGAAACTTGTTCATATAAAGTGAATCCATTTGAGTGAATATTTGTGTTTACCCACTGCTCTCACACACACCACCAGGAGGTCCCAGAAAGCTGCATCCTCCTCATCTCAGCCAACATCCACTCAGTTTCTGCCTCCACATGTGGGAACGAAGAAGCACCGCCATTTTCCTCCTGAAACATCAAACTGCAGCACAGAAAAGTCAAGTTTATTTGTATAGAACATTAAAAAATACATTACATTACTACGGGAAAATGAAGAGAAGTAATGAAAAGTTGGAATCCAGACTAGAATGTTCCGGTTATTAATCCAAAGCAACTCTAAACAGGTGGTTTTAAGTCTTGATTTAATGTTTCAGTTGTTTTCTGGAAATTTGTTCCAGATTTGTGGTCAGCCAGTGGAAGGTGATGTGCTCCATCATCCTGGTTTTAATGAGAACCCAAGCAGCAGCGTTCTGGGTTTAGGCAGACTTGTGAAGACACTGCTGCATTTCCATTGAACACATAATTCCATATCTGTAGCGTTTCTGTATGTGCAGAACTGAACACAGAATGTTCTGTAAAAGTTTTAAAAAAACAACAGTTTCCCAGATGCAGTGTTTCCACTAAATAAGAAGTTAAAATCTCATGTGGCACCACGATCCTCCTACCATTTTCTGTCTTCTTCTTCATCTTTTCCACCAGTAGTGACATCTGGTTGTTGATCACATGACTCGTGTGATGCGAGAAAGGTGCTTAGATTCCAGTTCTGTAAACATACCAATTTCAATAAAGCCAAAAAAAACACCTTATCCTAATGCAAAAATGTATAAGAAAAAACCCTTGAGTTTCAAAATTGCAGTTTCCATTAGGAATATTTATTTGTGTATTTCTAATTTGTGGATTTATATGGCCAATAGAAACACAGATAGTGTCGAATGCTGTGCAGTGGTCCAATAGTACCAGCAGTGTGGTTCTTCTACAGACCATATTTAAGCAGATGTCATCAAACGCATTGACAAGAAAAGACTTTAATTAAAAGCAAACACAGCTCTTTGAAAGTTTCATGAAGCTGCTGAAGGTCCTGAGATGAGCTATAAGGTCCTGGGACATACGGTGGTGTGGATATTTCATGAGCCTGAAGAACTCTAAACAACAAGGGTGTGACTTCTGAATCATGGCTTCATGCAACTTTAATATGAGTGGAAGTGTAACACTGTCAGGTGGCAGAAGCAGACTGAACAATTAGTGTCTTCCAGGCAGCCTCAGAGTGCCTGTGATTTATAATTGATTTGCAATGGGATTGTCTGCTTCACATTATGAAGTTCTGCTAACAAAGCCTTGGTACTCACAAAAGTCCTGAAGGAGGAAAACTGATTTTTCTCTTTTTTTAAAATCTGAAACACATCCCGAATCAAACACGAGTTTCTGTACATCAGAGACGGGGATGCAGAGTGGGCTGGGAGGACGGTACTGGAAAAAGCAATTAGCTTAAATGGATGCAAACAATTCATAGTAATTCATTTAGGCCCCTCTGTGCAGACCGTCTACACACAAACATTTTCTAATGCTAAAGTTTGCAGATGATGGAAAAAGTAAGTTTTGGAAATAAAGTAAAGAAAAGAAGACAAAGTAGCATCTATTTTAGACCGATTTCAAAACAAAAGAATGTGATCAACAAATTCTGGGCATTCTATAATCGAGATTAGGGTTGTTGTCAATGATAATTTTAGTAATCCAGTAATTTTATGATGATTAATCAAGTTATCAAAATTTTTTTTTAAAGTGACCCTTTCTGTAGTAGATACAGAAAGAAATGTATGAAAGACAGAATGCTAATAAAGAACAATTCAGTTCATTTTCAATAAAAAAAAGACGTGAGTTTACACTGCAAAACGATTCAAGCATCACTTTTAGTCTTGAGTTTGAAGTATGAAATAATTTATTATAAAATATTTCTAATAATTTTTTCTTGTCACTCTTTTTGATCAACAAGTACATGTGTTAGCCAAACTGTATTTTCTTGTACATACAGTATATAACAGGCCAGATTCTGTTCTAACAATCACCTAATTGTATCTGTGATTGTTAGAACAGAAAGCATTTTGTAATGTGAATAAACACACCACCTGTTGGCGGCCATGAACTAGCTCCATGCATGTAGTGGAGGTTTCCTTTGAGGACGGAGCGTTGAGGAGCTGGTATTGTGAAACGACCTCATGCACTGACTTATTATCTTTTCTACTTAGTTTAAGGTAATCTAATCGTTCAACACTTTTTATCTCTTTATTGGCCACGCTTCTGTTGCTTGCCTTCCTCCCATATTGCTGCTAATAGCACTTAGCTTTTATCAACATCTTATTGAGGGAAATGAGAGTGTTGTGCAACACAAATAATCATCCGACTGGAACACAGTTCACTCAACAGTACAACATAATTTAGATCATTTGGAAGAAGCTGTAGTGGCTGTGGGTGATACCCTACTGGGGAAAGATTGTCCTGTTTTGATGCAATTTTTTCATCAAGAAAAGCCATATATGAGGGTCAAACACCGTTTTTTAATCGTGTCTGTCTGAATTCGAGGCTTAGAAGTATGAAAGAGGACACAGAGGATTAGGGAAACAAATTATAAGAATTCGTCAAATAGTTTAATCAGTAAGAAGGAAGAAGAAACATGAATTCAACATGTTCCTTCAGAAAGTTAGTCTTCCACCTGCACAACTCACATCTTTATCAGTGAAGCAGGTTACTCCCCCCATTTGCATTACTGTATAGTATAAGTTAATATTCTGATATTGAAGTCCAAATTATGAAAAAAATAGCCCTTAATAGCATCTCGTTCTAGATGTTGTGTTCCAGATGATTCAGAATTCACACTTTGGTTGATATCTGACAAGTAAAACCAGGAAAAGTTTGGAACATTGTTTTGATGGATATTGCACCTTACCTACTTTAAAAGTGGTCTTAAATTTATCTTCTTTAAATCAACACAGAATAAATCAGGTTTGAACCAAATTAGACGTCAAACTAGAGTTGATCAAATATTGTCAATAACCCTTTACTGTGGAACCCAACTGGAAGCTAACTTCAGAGCAGAGGTGAAAATGACTTTCTGACCCATGTAGGTAATGGTGCCTCTGCAGTTACACCAGCGGTTGAAACCAAAAATAAAACATGTCAGCTCTGTTTGTTTAGCTTTATGTGGACAGGTGTTGGTGACCCTTCAGTTGGCCATTTCCTTCTGGGCTGGACGTAATTATCCTGATGTTAACTCCTGGGGCAAATTGGTACTGAATGAACCACAGTCTGTAATTTCCCTCCTCGTCACACCTGATATGAAAGGAAGAGTGAGACACTTCTAAAATTGGTAGTTTAGATTTTTTTTTCCTTCTGCAGAAAGTTTCAGATAAACAGCAAAAAAAGGAGAGATTCAGTTTCAGAATGGCTCTTTATTTAAAAAAATATCCTTCACATGAGATGATATTTAATGAACCAAACTTAACATTTTCCCTCTGATTTGACAGATTTAGTCTGAAATGGCAGTCCTGTGTAATACTGACTGAGAGCTCCTGTAGTTTTAGCTGAAGTGGGAAGAAGACGGGATCACATCCTCTGGACCGGGCTGAGGCCCAGGATGTCGAAGCATTTGGCCATGATGGAGGCGGTGGCTTCACACAGCAGCATCCTCCACATGTTGATCTTATTCACCTCACCTACAGACAGAGAAACAAATTCATTATTCAGCTTTTCATTCAATCTGCGATCAAGCAATCAGATTTTTCACAACTTGACCCATTAAATGAAAGGGGGGAAAAATAGTTTTTGACTCAGTTTGAACCACTCCAGAACTCTGTTTTATTTAGAGTTTAAACTTTCACCCATCTTACTGGTTAAAAATCATAACTCATAACAGTTATAATTTGTGTTGATATTAGGTTAAACTAAGTCAGATTTTTAATCATACTTTCTAACTTTTCCATAATTTGGGGTCTAAACAGTTGAAAATAAAACAAAAACTCAGAGCTAAGAGTTTTACCTTAAACCTAAAGGGAAAAAACCAACAAGTATTCCTTAAGAAGTTTGTTTAAAAAAAGGTGCATGGTTAAATCTGATGAAGATTGCTGTGGGCAGGAAGGATCTCCAGTAGCAGTGAATCTACAGACGTCTCTGACTGAAGAGTGTTGCTGTATCATGATCTCATGACTATTATGACATGCTAACAGCTCCTTGTCAGGGCAGAAGAGTCAATATTTCAATAAGGGTTCTGGTTTCTGATTACATGTATTGTAATATAATTATAAGACTTGTGCAAGAAGATTACTTCAGTTGCATTTTTGGCTAAAAACTTCCAGCTTTTATTTTTTAACAAACTTCATCTGTTTACGTGCACATTTCCCTTTTCCTAAGACAGAACAGTCAGTAAAATGAGTCCTGGAGAAAAAACCCAACAGATTATCTTGAGGCTAATGAATGAACGTTCTCTGAAACCACAAGACATGATCAGAGATGGAGAGAAGAAATGAAGCCAAATGTTTGGTAGATATTAAATGAGACCAATGTTGATCGAACAAACGATCAGAGGTCAGAAGTCAGATTTAAAGACGCTCTCTTTAGTCAACAGCAAATAAAAATCAATGACCCAAACATCCAGAGCACAACGAGCGTTCAGCCCATCGGGTCGGAACCACGTGACGGAGCAGAAACCCGGCGGTCCGTAACGAGCAGCACAGGCCGCATTAGGCAGAGCGCTCGTTAAAGAGGCGTGGACGGCGGCGGACAGCAGGCTCTGTCTGTAATTTACACAAACAAGACGACGCATTAATGTGAACGGAGGAAAGACGGCGTTGGATGTGGAAAAAAGACGGCAATGAGGAAAAAGTTTAGATTTTACACACATTGATGCTTCCCTGGAGTTACCAGAGGGAATTCAAACAAACAGATCGTCTCTAGTTGAATATGCAGAAAGGAAACAAATTTCATAACTGCCATACTTCAAGTTTAAAGCAATAAATCAAACAATAAATCAATTAATAGCATGATAAATTAAAACAAGATTGATCATTTCCATTTGGATGACTGATTGTTATTCTTGCATCAAAGTCTGGATGAGAAAAGGCTTCAGTTTGACGCGCTGGTCCAAACTAGTCCATTTCTTGAAGGGTAATTTTGCGTGTTTTGTTTATTCATTTTGCATATTTAAAATATCTTCCAGTACCAGTGTTAAATGTTCATTATGAATTAAACTATCAGTATGTTAAAGGGTGAACTTACATTATTTCCAGTGTGTTGTTTGAAAATGGTCTCATAACAACAAAATTATAATTTATCACAATAACTTCTGGGACAATTTATCATCCAGCAAAATTTGTTATTGTGAAATTTTAGTTCAGTTTTTTTTTAAGCTGTTCAGTATTTTGTGCTTAGTTCCTTTGATGTTTTGTAACTTGATTTAAAAGTCATACTTCTGCCCTGACATAAAGCAAAACTGAAATGAGGCGTACTTTATGTTCATCTTTAATGTAAAAGCATAGTAATTGCTTTCAAATAGAGAAAAATTTCACAATGAACTCCAACTGGAGTTACAGCTTGTGTGTGGAGAATTAGCATAATAAATCAACTCTAAGCCTGAAGTGCTCTCACTCCAGCACAGCAGGGATAAAGCACTTCCAGGAAGGAGGACTAACATATGGTGCGCTGCTTTTAGTTGAAACCCCATCAGAGTGAGACATCCCGCTAATCTGCAGACTCACTTCCAGAACACTAAAACATCTATTTTTAAAACTAAACAGCTGAGAGGAAGAGGACAGAGATCTGTAGAGCTGGAATTGCTTTTCTGTACTTAAGTATTAAAACTACCCAAAAAATCCAAGAATTTTCAAGGACTTCAAGCACCTGTTTCTGTTTGGAGGCTCACCTGTCTGCCGGTCCTTCTCCACGCAGTAGCAGCTGTCGTAGAACTCAGTGAAGGTGGTGGCGAGCTCATACAGGTAGTCGCACAGAGTGTGCAGCAGCAGGTCGTCCAGAATCTTCTGCAGGATCTCCGGGAAGCGCAGGATGCACTTCCCCAGTTTCCACTCCTTGTCGTGGTCCAGCAGGATCTCCGTTGTCTCTGCAGCCTTCCTGAGCGTAGCCTCGTCCAGGTTGGCCAGACGGGCAATGGACCTGACAGGACATCAAAGATAAATATATATACGGTACATCCATTCACTGCAAGGTTATTACACTTAATTAAAACTAATAAGATAATAAAGTTGAGAAAACATTTTGCCAAGCTGAAATAAACAAAACATTAATCAATGGTGAAAACACTATAACTAACAGGAACTATATGATACATTTGTAAAGCTAACACATTCTTATCTTATAATACAATATCGTTTGTTTTGTGTTTATGATGTTTTAGCCTTTCAAACTGTGAAACTTAATTGTTTTTCCCCACGCACAGTTTACATCAGCTGTCTGTAAATCACGGTACTCCGTACTCCTGCTGGTGGCTCTTAATCCACAAAATGGTGACAGAAAAAGTTGAGAGCCAGCTGGTAATTTATTATACACACTTAACTAATAATAACTAATAAAAATGAGCAAACATACTAAAAACTAGCTAAAACTAGCTGAATTAGACAAAAAGTTAAAACTAGAGATGCATAATATTGGCACTAAGATGGGCATCAGCCGATATTAGTCATTTTTTAACATATCGGTCCGATAAATAAAACTGGGGCCGATATTAATAACCAATATTTTCCTAAGTACAGTGATTTTTTTTCAGAGTGTCAAAAGGAAAGGGCAGTGAAATACATATAAAATATATAATACTGGTTATTGGCAACAAGAGCAATATTAATATTGGATATCAATATCTGCGGGCATATCCTTATTGGTGCATCCATAGTCACAACAAAATAAAATTAAACTATAATGAAAAACTTACCACAGTTACCACACTGATTCATTGTTTAAACATTTAAAAGACAGATCTTTAAAGAGGTTTAATCTTTCTAATCTGGTTTAAAACAATAAAAAGTGCAACTTCTGATCAGGTTCAAGGACTTCAACCTTTATGTCTCACTTCCTGTGACTCACGAGGGGGTCAGCCACCCACAGTGAGTGAGCTATTGATTGACAAATCCTCTGAAGTGAGACTCCTTGCAGGAAAAAATAAAAAAACTAGATAATCAATCTCTGCCGGGCACGCTGCCATCCAGATCCTAACTCCTCCAGGGACGATGGAGAGGAAGAAGAGGCGACGCTCGATACGGCGGGGATAAGGAACGCCCCAAAGACTAATCCTCTGGCACAGGATTATGGGTAATGAAGGTAGATGTGGGAGGTTTTCCAACGGACAGAGAGGAGAAAGTTGAAGATTTTACTTCCTAAACTTTTGGATTTCTTGATAAAACAAGAAGATTGTCGGTTTGGGGTTTATCGAAATGCTACAGGAGAGTTGAGTCCTTCCAGGTGTGAAACTCAACCAGGAAACGCCAGGATTCCTGGAAGAGAAGCGCAAGTTGGCTGCCACCAAGGAGAGGGATTGGCAAATCCCAAGCAGGAAGTAAAAGCAGCGGGGAACCTTCAATACTTCCCAACTTGAGATGTTTTATTTGCTGAGAGCGGTTACAAAAAAATCACTTGTACAGGATTAAAGCACAACGGTTTCATTTGATCATCGAGAGTTATGTGAACAAAAATGACATTTATGGATTTTAGGGTCAAAATCTGGTTAAGGACATGAAAGAGACGCTTGGGATTGAGAACCAGTTATGAATAGCAGCTGGAACTGATGGCCTCAAATCTGCAATCATTTAGAAAAATGGCTACAAACGTTTTTAGAAATGTGTGTGTATATATATATATATATATGTAATTCTCCTTTTTAGATTTTCACATAGTGCCTTGAATTTTAAAATGATGTTGTTTATCAGCCAAATCAATGAGATATGTTTCATCCTTTTTGTCCAACCAGCTAGTGATGCAAGTTAGCAATTAATGAGTTAATTTAAGGTTTATCTTATTGATCAACTAGCAATTAACTGACAGTCACCTATTTTGCTGAAAACCTCTTAATACAAGAGAGTCGACCATCTCATTGTCATCGTCTCACATTATTAAACTTAGACCCTTATAATACATAACAAAACAGGAATGTCTTAGGTTGCTGAATTGAAAAAAATAAAATATGTGAAACATGTAATTCCCCATGAACGAAGAGATGTTCATACAGTACCATCTGTGGTTGCTAAATGCTAAAACTTTGCTCCATGAAGTGTATTGACTCACCACAGTCCTCAAACTCAACCTTGCTTATTGGTATCATGTTATTTTTCATAATGTTACAATTTTTCTGTTATTCCCTGTGATTTTTTTATCATAACATTCTCGCCTTCCTAGTCATTTTTGGTTGAGAAGTTGACGGTGCTCCGTCATGCAGCTTGGCTGAATTAGAGCTATTAAGGTGAAACTTGCAGTAAAAAGCTTGTCAACTGTTTATGTTTCGAAACATAAAGTGCTTTTTCCATTCCACAGCAGACTCTTTTTGGACGGTTTCTCTATCCCATTATGGTATGGCCGCCATCTTTGTTTCTGTATCAATGGTCTGGTTCAACTTAAGGATAACCAGCGGCACCCTCTGCTGGATGGGGGCCAAACTACATCACTAAGAGAAGGTCTAAGCGGACGTTATTAGTGAATCGATTGGAACAAATATTAATCTAATAAACCATTACTCAACAATTAATTGTAAGTAATTATTTGCATTCATCCCAGCTAAGCTCAACAACAAGCTAATAGTTACTAAAATGATAATAAAACCCTGTATACAGTTGACAAAATTCCCAATAATGAACTACTATTTGCAATGTAGAGCATAGCAGGGTGTACAAATCATGCAGCACCTTAAATGATTCGTATTTCACCAGTTTTCAATGTTTCTCCTCCTCTTTGGTTTTTTTGCTATAAGCTACAGATGTTGAAAGAAGTGGTGGGATTGTACCTGATGCGGGTGAAGGCGTAGAGCAGGTAGGCCGCCGTGTTGCCCCGGTCATCCAGCATCTTGTCGAAGGAAAAGACGTAGTCGTTGATGCGGTTGTGAGACAGGTCAGCGTATTTGATGCAGCCAAACGCAACGGCTCTCTGGGCTTTAACGAGCTCTTCTGGAGTCAGCACCTGTAGAGACCACAAAATTAAGTCCACAATCAACAATAAATGGACGGCCTTCATCAGATTGTAATAACTGAAGACTGTTTCACCCTCTAAGAGTCAAAGCAGTGAGCTGAGTTTAACTTCCATCATTAGTTTACTGAACCTGAGGCAGAGATTAAACCAGCTAATCTGGTTCTGACTCTGCAGGGAGTAAAGAGGGGGATTAAAATGAGAGCAGCTGGAAATAAAAACCTGCAGTCGAGCAGAACATAGACTGAGGAGACCATGTGACTCGACAAGACAAGAATTAACAGGACGAATCAGGACAAGGTAAGAGACAGGTCATCAAATTAAGCATCAAAGGAACAGAGACTCAAAAAATAGTCATTGATGTATACAAATTGAAAAATGTAAATTGGACAGACAGACAAAATGAAAACCAGATGGATGGACAAAAGGTCAAGTATCTAGGGCTACAAAATAGAGAATCGTTAGCAAGGTAAGATGGACAAACGGATGGAAGTTAAAATGGACAAAGAAGAATGTGAAGTAAAGGACAGACTGATTCAAGATAAATTGGACATTCATGGGCATATGAAAGTGAAATTAGATGGACAGACAGAAGGTAAATTGGACCAATGGACAGATAGATTGAACATAGACTGGATGAATGAATGGACAGATGATAATTTGGAAGGACAGACATATAAAAGGTAGATTGGGCAAAAATATTGAAGGTAGATTGGATGACCAGGCAGACAGATTAATTTTTAGTGTGTTTAAAAATTTAGCATTAGCAGAGCTAACATTCTTTAGTGAATTAGTGGTTAACAAACCTAACTTTTTGGTTAGCTGTCAGATTCCATAAGAGCCAAAACATGTTCAAGATGGTACAAATACTATGACAGTAGTTTTTTCCCTTAGTGGATTTAAATCTTGATGCAAACTCAACATCTTCATCTCTTCTGTTAAAGCTCTTTTCAAAACACAGATGGACAGATGACCCGGTCTTAAGCTGCCGCTGCCTTTCATAAATCAATCAAAAGCCCAAGGTGTGTCTCTTAATGAGGTCTCCTCACATCCAGGGATCCAGGGCTGATCTTTATATCAAGGACTCACCAAGGTTGCAAACCAACACAGCTCCAAGTTTCATTTTCATTCCTGCAGTTCTCAGTTTTATTGGATGAGATTATTTCCAATCCTGTTTCCATCTGATGTTCAGGTGTTTTCATCTAAACTAAAACTAACAGGGGTGCAAAAAACAAGGGATGCTGACCTGGTTGGGTGCTACCTGGAGCTCTGTGTGCAGCGACATCAACACTCAGCAACTTTCAGCTGAACAGATTCTGATGTTGGGAAGAAACTTGCATGGAGACTGATGCCAGCACGGTTTCCCTGCAGGCCCACCTCGCCCGGCAGTCTGCTCGCTGCCTGGGTCAGTGCCCACGTCTACCATCTGCTAACTGAAGCTCATTAAAAAAGACTGCAGACACCGAGAACCTACGTCTGCACCGTTGACACTGCTGCAGCTCGATTTATGTCGACGTTCTTCCTCGAGTTTCTCCGGGTTCCTACAATCGCTTCATCTTCTGTCTTTTTGAAGTATAAATACACAAATTCACAACAAATGCTTTGCAGATACTTCAACTGAGATGTAGTGGCCACAATCCAATCTTATTTACCTCCTCAAAGGTATGAAAATCAGCCACTGTTCCCTTTTGCTCTGCCACAAAAGAGGGCCGACTGACAGACCTGCTCACCAGGTCATGTCTGCACGTTTGCGTTAAACACACCACTTAGTGACTATTCAGAAAAAATAAAAATAAAAAATCAGCTTAGACCAAAATCAAAATTGGCTTTTGAAAGATTGGTAATTGTCCAGAAAACTCCAATCAGTGTATCCAAAGTCAAAATCATTATTTTGTAGAAATCAGTTTCTACTTTACACCTCAGTGAAACCAACTCCCAAATCAACTTTTTTATGTCTACATAGGTTATTTAGGGTTCTATCTTTAAGTTTCTGTTAGGACTCAACAACAATTTATATTGCCATAGATGTGATCAATATCAATAGATAATATGTCCAATAGAATATTCAACCATTTCATTGAACCCTGAACCAGAACTGTGCAATATTTTACCTGAAACTGTCTCACCGCTGGTCTCCTTCAGTAGAACGGTACATAGGCAGCTCAATTCTCCCATTTGTTACAACGACACATGGATGAACATCTATGTCAGACTTTATTCAGGGTTTAGGAAACAGGAATTGCTCACGGTGCTACATGACACCATGAGTTCGGTATAGCATTATTGTCACCATAATAGTGTCCAAAACACAGAAAATAAGAGTTGCCAGATTTTTCACTAGTTATTTTTTGTCTGGAAAGCCACTAATTATATTAAAGTTTATAATATAGCAAAAGTGCTTTTAGCATCCTGACCACAGCCCCGCGTTTCCCTTCCTCTCATCCCCACACCTGGCCACACCACTCAGTGTATCCTGGCTCCGCCCACTTTTGTGGAATTTTTCTACATTTGCCAGAGGCGGAGATTTTGCTTCACACAGGGTTGTCAGACTTAAAACTTTGTTTGTTTTATTTTTTGAAGTAAATTTTTGTATAATTATGACTGATTTGTAAACTAATACAAATGAAAACACGTCAAAGGAGGTGAATACTTTTCATAGACATTATAATCTTTAGTTATGGGAAGGAAAAAATGCAATCCTCCAGAAGTTACTTCTGATATATCACAACACTTAATATGTATATTAATATATTTTAAAGTACAAACCAGCATATGAGGAAGAAACAAAAATAAAAAAAGTTTTTTCTAATAATAAAAATTAAAATATCTTTTCATTCACTTAAACCAGGGGTCCCCAAACTCGGTCCTCAAGGGCCGGCATCCTGCATGTTTTAGTTCTCTCCCTGGTTTAACGCACCTGGATCCAATGATGACATATTAGAAGGCCTAAGAAGAACATTAACATGCTGAAAAGGTTGTTGGTACTACCAGGGAGAGAACTAAAACATGCAGGATGCTAGCTCTCGAGGACCAAGTTTGGGGACCCCTGACTTAAACCAATAGAAACACTTTGGACAAATTACTCCAGAAAGTCTAAGGTTGTATCCATTAGTTAACCTCCACCAACTTTCCCTCCCACTTCAAGCCAAAAAGTTATTTTCCATCCATCCATTTTTTACACCGTTTTCCCATTGTGGTCAGGGGGAGGTGGGGGTGGTGCCTATCTACAGCTGTCAACAGGCGAGAGGCGGGGTACACCCTCCTCAGGTCCCCAGTCCATCACAGAGAAAGTTAGTTTATTTATAAAAATATACAAAACACCAGGTCATCTTTGTCGGAGCTTCTCTCTTTTTTGTAAAAGAAACTTTAATCAAAGTTTTTCCAGGGATTTGAGTCCAGAGAGTTCTCTCTTCAGAGGAATTCAATAAGCAGACTCAGATTTTATAAACCACTAAAGGTTTGTCCTTCAGTCAGCAGGTCACAGCATCCTGGGAGATGTGATTTATTGTGCTTTAGAGGCACAGCGACACATTCACAGGTTTTCATATCCACTATAGGACAACACAGCTTCTCACATGAAAAAAAAAAAACAGGAACATCAGGCGGGTTTAAACTCATATCCAGGAGTTTTTCTTTCCATTTAATCTTTTCCTAAGAAACCTGCAGCAGTCTACATTTAATTGGCACAATAAATACGCCTCCCTGACTCTCCTTGTCAACATGTTTCTTCAAACCTGTTAGTCCAGTTGACTCTGGTTGGGATCCAAATTACATCATTTGCTACATTTTCAGCAGTAGTTTGCTTTCAAATTACAGTGTCAAACAAACCAAACTGACTGAGAAACCTGTTAGCCCCCTCACCTGCTGCACTGAGAACCAACACATAAACTCTGAAAAAGACGATAAACTCCCTTCTTCACAAAATGTAAACATAAAGGATATATCAGATTTTGGCGGTTGTAGTATTTCCCTTTTGTTTCTGGCAGAAGATGACGAGTCACCTCTCCAGCTAGCACTAGACTCACATGTTTGTTTTGGTTGTATTTACCCAGAACGCTCTGCGCTTTAGTTTACGTAGCGTTGTCCGGTCCGCTTGGTGTTCATATGTGCTTTCGACCTGCACCATAGTTCACTTCAACCGAACAGAAACGAGGTTTGTAGGCAGACTTCAGTTTGACTATGCATTCACAACTCCAGAAAAGACCCAGACTTTTTAGACAAACGACCTCATTTGAATAAAGTGGACTAAAACATATTAAGTAAAACATATTTTACTGTTATGACCTTCTTACTAAATCTAGTAAGTAGATATTTTCTTTTTAATGAGATAAATCTTATATCTCAGTAAAACGAGAACTTTTTCCAGTTTGAATTTATTTCCAAGCTCTGACAGGTAGGCGCCATGCTAGCTTTACATGGCAAAAAACATCATCATCCAGCCAACTGGCAATAAATTTGCACTCAACCGTGATAGATGCAAAAAAGCTAACCATCTAGCATGGGCTAGTTAGCGGTAGCCTCAACCACCTCGAGTCACACTTTTTTCTGAGAGGAAAAGTAACACAAGAGGAAAAATCTTACATAAACGAGATTAAGCGAAATTATTTAAAACCGCAGGTTGAAAAAGGTAAAAGTTTAGGCGTCATTTCCCCTGAAAATAGAAGAGAAAGTTAACTCCACCAGCGATTGCACAACTAAGGTTTCCAGCTTCTTACCCGCATGTTGGGCGAAATCTGCAACTCCCACTACAGAGATTTAATGAAGAGACAAGTTGATGCAGAAAGCAGCAGCATCTATGCAGCTGTGAGCTGAGGAAGAAAAAAGCAGGGAGATAAAGAACCCAAAGCGTGTTGAAGTCGGGCCGACCTCAGCACATAAAACCTAAAGTTCTGGTTCGGTTTGAGCCCTGTGGTTTGGCTCAGCGCAAAGAATTAACGGTTGCCGCAGAGTGAGCGGGTCATTACTGTGAAAACCTGCCTCGGAGCGATCCGGAGGCAGAAATAATGAGCTGGACGGTGTCCCGGTGCTCGCTTAATGACCGCTTATCAAAGATTTAACTTCAGACACTAAATATTGATACAAAACTGTTACAATACGAGCTGAAATAACAGCGTTGTTACAGCAGAGAAGAGAGGTTTGAGTTATTATTCTAAAGGAGAAACCTCCGATAAATGATGTGAAGAAAAAGAACAGCTGGAAGAACAATAAAGACAACTGTTACACGTGTAAACCATCAAAAACAAACATGAACAGAACAGAAAAAAAAACATTTTTAAGGATAAAATTCAAGGAAATTATTAAAACAAATGGGCCAAATGTATATAATTATAAAACTCCACAGCAAAAAACTCAGATTCTCAGCTTGCAGCAGTGTGGAAATCAGATCTTGATGTCGGTTGTCTCACCTTGTCTCGCTCCTTCTCTTTCAGTTTGTCCATAGATCTCTTCAGTCCCTCCTCCAACAGGTCCATCAGCCTCACTGTGTCTCCAGATCGGGTCTTAAATTTCTTCCTGGGGGCAAAACAACAAAGAAAATAAACACCCTGCACAAGAAAAACAAAACAAAACAGACAGAAGGATGGAAGGGATAAAAAAGAGAGAGAGATGGGACCGAGCTTGTCAAGGTAACAAATTTTACTGGATGATTAATTGTCCCACAGATTATCAAATTAAATTTTATTTGTATAGCGCATTTTAGCAACAAAGCATTTCAAAGTGTCTTACATCATAAAAACACAAAAATACAAAGTCATAGAGCACACAGTCAACAATTGAAACATTACATTTTGTCAAGTGCCATGGTTACTATCAGATTGTTGATTAATGTTTCATTGATTATGTTTTAAAAGCAACTTTAAACAGGCTGGTTTGTAGGCTAGATTTAAAGGCACTCAGTGTTTCAGCAGTTTTGCCGTTTTCAGGAAGCTGAATGCTGCTTCTCCATGTTTGGTTCTGGTTCTGGGGAGGAAGAGCATAACCAGAACCAGAAGACCTGAGAGGTCTGTAAGGTTGATACAACAACAGCAGACCTTTAATATATTGTGGTGCTAAGCCATTCAGTGATTTAGAAACTAACAGCACCATTTTAAAATCTATTCTCTGAGCTACAGAAAGCAGGTGTAAGGACTTTAAAAATGAAGTGATGCGCTCTATCATCCTGGTTTTAGTGAGAATCCGAGCAGCAGCGTTCTGGACCAACTGCAGTTGTTGTTTTGACACCATTTTCTTTTTTTCTTTTTTACCCCTCTAGGGGGTCTTTTGTGGGCTCTAGTGTCCCTTATATGACAGTAGGCTGACAGGAAACAGGGAAGGAAAGGGGGGGAAGACATGCGACAAATGTCGTCGGGTCCGGGAGTCGAACCCGCGACGGCCGCATCGAGGACTCAAGGCCTCCAAATACGGGTCGCGCTAACCACTACGCCACCACAGCACTACGTTTTGACACCATTTTCAAGAAACATATTGGTAAAGGCATAATACTGCAAGTCTGCCCTCTCAAATAACAAACTTTAATTTTGTACAAAATTAATCACATGATAATTGCACAAATTAGAAAGTAATGGAAACACATACATTTAGGAGAAAAACAAGTTTTTTGCTACAACGTTTTGCCGCTAGGATGAGGTTGGGTTTCAGCTGGAACAAAATGAGGGGATTTCACACAACTGCAATGGACAGATGCACTGGTTATGACCAGTGCATAACCAGTGCATAACCAGATGCACTGGTTATGACCAGTGCATAACCAGTGCATAACCAGATGCACCGGTTATGACCAGTGCATCTGTGAGTAATAAACGTAACAATCTGGTTTGGGTTTGTTTTCCCCTCATGCTGAAATGTAATTTCTTGATACCATTACTTTTTATTTTTATGTTGTGTGTTGATGTACAGCACTTTGTATCAGCCGTGGTTGTTTTAAAGTGCTTTATAAATAAAGTTGGTATGGTATGGTATGGTATAACTGATTAACTGAGGGGAACCAGTAGTTCGTCACCACTCAGCAGGTTTAGTTTCAACAAAAAAACATAAACTCTTCCATGTTCATAAACGATCCATTCATGAATTGAATTGGGTTAAGACTCACTTGTCCTCTCCCAGCACCACTCCAAAACCAGCGTGCTCTACCCGGGTCACTTGCGGGTCGTACCAGCCGATCATCTGTCCTGCAGAGAAAATCACCTGAAAGTGCATCCCCTGGGGGAAGAAACCACACAGAGACAACAGAAGATAATCTGAAGTCACTGCAGCTTGAAACAAAATGGCAGAAACTTGACAGTCTGACGGCTGGAGGAGGTCAGAAGTGATAAAAATCCTCACCTGGCCGCTGTCCACGACGTAGATGACTATGTCAGCCTTCTCCTCGAAGAGCCGCTGACGCAGCGCTGCCAGATCTGACGTGTCATAGGTGTAGCCGCCGTCCGACTTGACGATGGTCAGCGGGATGGACTGACCTGGAACAAAGACGATCTTCCGGCCTTCATCCAGCTCAACCAGACCTGAGCAGAAAATAACGGCAGCAGGAAGAGGTTAGACATTAAGACTGTAATGAGGAAGTTAGACTATAATAACTGTAAAAAATACCCAAGACTAGATATTTATGATAATAGCACCTCCTGGTGGTGGCTTCAAGAGTTGGCATGTTGTCAAAGCAACATTATTCATTAATTGTTCAATTTATTTACCGATTTTCTCCTGTTTTATTCTATTTGTGAACAATCGTAGCATGATGAACATGCTATAAAAAAATTGTAAAATAAAAACTATATCTATATATCATCCATCCATCCAATCAGTTGATCCATAAAAGCTGCTTAAAAACAGGATCTCTGTGACAGATTACAAAATAAACTGCTGAAAGATCAAAGATGGGTATTACCAGAATAAAGTCATAATATCAGCAGAATAAAGTCATGCTTTGAGTCTCACCTTTGTCCTCGAACTCCTTCACCACCTGGGTCATCCGGTTCTGGTAGAACGACTCTCCTCTCTCGACGATCTGGATGTCCAAACAGTCGTAGACCTTCTGAAACTCTGGAATCATCACATCAATCAATCCCAACAGATTTATTCTACTTTAGAATTATTTATAACCTCAGTTTATTATTTTATTTACTTCAAACATCTTACTGTGTCACCTTTTTTCCACTAACATCTTTAAAAAGGAATAGATTGAAATGTAAAAAGTCATTTCAACGACTAAATTAAAATGTAAGAAAAAGCTAAGTCAATGACTTTTTTTATTATAACAAAACACGAAAAGAAGTTTATAGGTTAAAATATACTGTATGATTAGATATTAGGGCCAGACTAGGAGAATTTTGTTTTCTGACATTACAAGAATGAAGTAACAATAATAAGAGAATAAAGTAGAAGAAAAAGAGAATAGTCATAATATTACCAGAATAAATGTGTAAAAATACAAGAGTAAAGGTGTAAAATTATGAGAATAAAGTTATAAAAATATGAGTATAAAGTTCTAATATTAAGAAAAGAAAGTCATAAAAATTTGAAAATTAAGTCATTAAAATGTGAGAATAATGTCATAATATTACCAGAATAAAGTTGTAAAATGAATGTCATGGAGAGTTGAGAATCTTGTGACATCACAGTTTGGTGTCAGTTTTACAAAGAACATCAGCATCAAAATATTAACAGCAAGACTTTGAAATGACTGGAGCTACTGAGCTGATCATGTCAGATATTGATAACTATTGAAGATTTTCTCCCTTTAAAACAACTTAATTCTCATAATTTTACAAGTTTCTTAAGGTAATATTGCATCTTTATTTTGCTAACCTGACTTCATTCTCATAATCTTATGACTTAAACATAAATATGTCTCTCTTTCAGTGTCATGGAAAAGCCCACCTCTCCTGGAAACGTCACAGATCATCTCCCAGGCTTTGATGAAGTCGGGTTCTTTGCTCTGCAGCCTGACAACACATTGGTGCGCCCGTTTCTTGAACTCCTCGTCTTCGTCAAAGCGCTTCTTTGACTCCTGGTGGACAAAAAGGAGAAGAAAGAAAATATTTTTTTTATTTTTACCTTCAGATTTTCCTTACTTTTTCAATTGCTTTTTTTTCTCTATTATTCTAAACCAGGGATCCGTAACCTGCGACTCCGGAACCTTTATAACATGGGTAAAAATAATTTTATAAAAAACATATTATTTTTAAATATACTGTAGATATGATAACAAAAGGCTTTAGAAGTTTTTTGATAGAATATTTGCATCGGCTGTCACCAAAAGTACGAGCAACATATTTTAAAATCTTTATTTAGTTATTATGTTGAAAATTGTGTGTCTTTAAATTATTTTTCATAAAAATAAACATCTTGTAGAAGAAAATGTCTTTTTTTTTTTTAACTAAAAATTATAAATAAAATTGTGGTTATTTAAGAATGACAACATTTCCTGCAGCAGATATTAGAAGTTATCTTTTTTTCAAAAAGTTATGCAACATTTGCAGCTCTAAAGGTTTATTAAGAGATACAGAGGGCAAAAACCTCCTCTTTCCATTGTAAAGATTGCAGATTCATGGTTTAGAAAATGTTTTGGTAACACTATTTGACGGAGTGTGCATACGACTCACATGACACTGTCATAAACATAACATCTGTCATGAACATGAAGGAGTCTTTATGAATGACTGACTGTTGTCATGAAGTGTCATTTGGTAAATAATGACACTTTAATGCAAAGTTGGCACTTTTAATGGACATTTAGGGCAAACTCCTCGTCTTCATGAACTTCAGTCTTGAACTTGCAAGTGATGTAGGAATTTGAACATGACAGTGTAAATGTTAAGAATGGGGGCGCAGCCAGATGCAGCTTATTTGGATTTAAAGTGACAGAAGCCCTAAAATTTCTGATTCTGAAAGAAACTCCAAATAGGCAGAACTGAGCAGATTAAAATGAAGAATGATTTTGTGCAAAAACTTTAATAAACATGTTTTGTTTAGACTTATTTTAACCAATCCAACGATAATAGCATAATGGACAAAAAACGATTTGGTATCAGCCAAAATCAGAATCAAAAGGGTGGGCTTTAAAAGATCAGTGACCAGCCAAAAAACTGCAGTTGGTACACCCCTAAATATTTTAATGAGCTGAAATAACCCTGACCCTATGAACTGACCTTGTAAAATATCTGCAGGTCACCGATGGGAGGAGACACTGTCAGGTAGTCTGGAAATTTATCCTGCAAGTGAGCTATGAGCATCCCAAACTGGGTCCCCCAGTCGCCGACATGGTTCAGCCTGCCGACGTCAACAAACAGTGTGACAAACAACAACAACAACAACAACAACAGAGGCGTTTCCAGGAGTTGCTATGATCCGGATTGCAGAGGCTGGAGGAGTTTAACTCTGACCTGAGGACGTCATAACCCAGAAACTCAAACAGCCGACACATGCTGTCGCCAATGATGGTGGAGCGAAGGTGACCCACATGCATCTCCTTGGCGATGTTGGGCGAGGAGAAATCCACGATCACCTAGGCAACAAGACGACAAAAATGACTAATCGATATCACCTTTGTTATTTCTCATTTGTTCTGTTTTTAGTATTTTATTCTGTTCTTTTTCTAGTTGAGTCGTTTAGTTTGGGCAATTATTCCCTCTGGTTTTGAATGCTGTGTAGATGGAAGTATTTACATTTTGGAATAGGGCTGAAACAATTAATCGGCTTAATTGTGATTAAGTGATAACTGAAATAATCGTCTAATTTATTAATCATTTAATCGTTAATTGGAATATAAAAACACAAAAAATTGCCAGCTGCTGGAAGAACAACACACTCAGAACAATAATTAGTCCAAAACTGTACAAAAAATATAAACATTTTTAACTAAATTAAAAACAAAAGTCTGTCAGTAGATATGTTCTACCCAGAACTCCTCAAGTTTAGCTTAACCAGGTTCATAGAACATTCTATTAAGCTCCTTCCAAAAAAGTCAAATCAGCTGTGTTGATGTTAGCTGCATATTCTATATGAATAAATGAGTTTTTATCATTGTGTTTTAAGGAATAAATATGAGTGATATACAAATGAAAATTTCCTTGAATAAAAGCCTGGGACCAATGTAAAGCATAAAACTACAATTAAAAAAAAAAAAAAGCAAGAGGACAGTACAGTTTTATTCTGTAGACAAACCCTCTTCCTAGTGGCAAGTGGCGGCGGCTGGACGCCATTGAGCAACAGGCTGGTCAGCAGTTTGGACACAAACGTTTTCTTCAGATGGATGTTGATGAATCCTGGACAGAAAAGCAGAGGAATGAGGCGAAGCAGCCACAGCGAAAACAAACCGGTCAACAAAAAGCTGCAGGTTTTAAAGGAAAGCTGAATGCACAGCTACTCAAAGATCTGCTTTTAAAAATATTTTTTAAAAGTGAAAATTTGGAGAACAACCAGACAAATTATTCTTTAATATTTATTTTGCAATTCTTTAATTTAAGGAATGTTAAAATTGAGCAACTTCAGAAAAATGTAGAAGTACTGAAATGATTATACAACCATTAACAGATTTTTTTCTAGCATTTCATTTATTTTCTTGTTTAATTTTCAAAACTTAAATTTTTTAAAATTAAATCCACTGAGATTTACATCAACAAAACACAATATTATATACATTTTTATGTACTACAAAATAGTTATTTTTATGGGGAATTTATAATTACAAATTTTAGTTTACAGTGCCAAATAATTTAAGGTTTGTAAAAAAAAAAAAGCAAGATATGATAAAATAATAATACAGCAAATTCCATTAAAAATTACTTTATTTCAAATTTCTTTAAAATTTTATTTATTTTTTAATAAACAAAATGTTCATAGTTAAGTGAAAGTACTCATTTATTTCATTAAGTTGTTACAGCAGTAAAACATTTTATTAATAAAATGATAAGATTTCTGGTCTAAAGATATTAATATATTACTAGAAAGTTTTAAATATTTGTTATGGCATTTAAATTATTAAGAACAAATATTAAACAAATACAAGAAATCCCTTATCCGAAAAAAGGCAATAATTGGAATAATTGGAAAAGTGCAACAGATGATTTGTTGAGGAGTTTTAAATCTTAAATAAAAGGAAGTGTGTCTGAAAGAGTTAAACTCAGCGAGGTTCTGATCTCAGATCGAGCTCCTACCCGGTCCAGCGATCTCCGTCCTCTGGATGAGTTCGTTATCTGGCAGATTCTGGACAATCTTCTCAGCGATTTCCCTCGGGTTCAACTTTGCCCCCTTTGTTTTCAGCATCTGAGAGAAAACAGTCAGAAAGGATCTGCATTTAAAAGATTCTAAACATCGGCACTAGAAATGCCAATTAGTGCTTTTTCCATCGAAATAAGTTCCAATCAATTAGCTAATAACGTTCGCTTAGACCAGGGGTGGGCAATCCTGGTCCTCGAGGGCCGGTGTCCTGCTACTCTTAGATGTCTCCCTTGAAACACTCTTGGATCCAACAGCTGACTCACCTCCTAAGTGCAGTCCAGTTCTCCAGAGTCCTGCTAATGACCTCATTATTTGACTCAGGTGTGTTGAAGTAGAGATACATCTAAAAGTTGCAGGAGACTGGCCCTCGAGGCCTGGAGTTGCCCACCCCTGGCTTAGACCTTCTCTTAGTGATGTAGTGTTGGCCGTCATAAACAGAGGGCGCCACTGGTCATACAGAAACAAAAATAGCAGAGCCATATCACAACGGAAAAGAGAAATGGTCCCAACAAAGGTGTGGGATGGAAAATGCACTTTTTTCTGTTTTGAAATATAAACTTCAACAAGGATATTATTCTTATCCTTAAGAATAATATTGTTCATCCAGCTGTGCAACATGACGAAGGAGTGTCAACTTTCCACCCAAAAATTACTGAAGTGCTATGAAGGCGAGGATGTGATAACAGAAAGTGGTAGAAATTACGCAGAAAATTTGTAACATGATGGTGAAAACATGATGCCAAATACGCAATGTTGACTTTGAGGGCTGTAGTGAGTTTTATTACTCCTTCAAGAGAAATCACACACCTCTCTCCTGTAAGAGTCTCTTTTCACAGGGAATTAAGTAAATTACACATTATTATTTTATTCATGTTTATTTATCCATGCAGCAACCTAAGAGGTTCCTTTTTGCTTAATAGTGTGAGAACTACTGGATTATTCAGCCACTATTTAATACATCTTAGACGAAATGTTACAATGTAACTTTTGTAAAATTCAGTATATTAGGAAAAATGTTACTCTTTATGTCATGAAAAAAGCTCTACCTTCTTTGTATAAGAAAAAACTCAGGATTTTAAGAATTTAATGGCCGCTAATCAAGTAATTAGTCGATCAATAAGATCCATCGTTAGATTTCATCAATCGATAACTTTCATGTTCTGATAACAGTGAGACATTAACAACTGGGGAACGCCATTTCTTCTGCGTCCACTGCTCCCAGTGGTGTGATGAACGAGACGTTTGAAGAAGAAACATTAGAGGAAAAAAAGAAGCAGTCAGAGACACACCTGAGCCATGCCCATAGCGCTGTTGCACTGGTAATCTCCGAACTTGGCCTGTTGGTTGGGCGTGACGGCGAGCGGCGGGTTGTTGAGGTCAGGGAAGGAAGCCCTGATGGCCTCGCCGAAAACATCCTGCAGCCGCTGGTTGATGTTCAGCATGGATTTACCGCAGTGTGGCGTCTCCTCCTGAAGACTCTGAGGAAAACAACAATGCCCCCATTACCAATACAACAATATGACTTAAAGATAAAATCTCATTTTTTTTATACCAGATACAATTTCTGATTTTAATAGATACGTTTTTTCTTTCTTTTCTAAAAAATAAATTAGAAATGACTGAAAGTATTTCCAAAAAGTAGATATTTCAGCCATCCCTTCTGTGAGTTGTACGATGGAGTGTTAAGTAAATACTGTGAGAATTTCGTGACAAATTAAAAGCTGTAAAGCACATTTGTCGACCAAGATGACATCATTCTGAGCTATGAAAAGCCAAGGAGAGCTTTGGTGAAAATACGTAAATGAATGAAAAAAAAAAAAAAACAAACAAATTTTCCAAACATTAAATCTTCAAAAATCCTAAATCTGATTAATCTATAAAGTTGATTTCTCGCCCTGCCCTACTGAAGCCAGACTGGAACGCCAGCCGCCACCCACCCTCTTCATGACGTTGAGGCGATACTTCAGTCTGGCGTTTTCCTCCCGCAGATCCTCCAGGCGCTGCGATGGCTCAAAGCTCTGAGACTTTTTAAGACTCTCGATTTCTGCAGACAAACTTTGAATTTCGCACTCCTTTTGTAAAAAAAAAAAAGAAAAGAAAAGCAGAAAACTTAAAATGAAACAAAACACTTGTACTGAGTTGTACGATGGAACGATGAGTGCCAGGTAACAAAATTTTATTATTTAAAAGATATAGTCATAATAAATTTTACAAGGAGAACGTCTTAAAATTCCAAGAAAACTTTGTTTTATTGAGACAATTATCAAGATCTGATGTAACCAGTTTAGTCCGTGGTTCTTTCTTCAAATTAGACTTTGCTTACATGATTGTTTCAAAGTTCTGCTACTGATAATAGTGTGATGCTGATGTGTTAAAAGAGATTCCTTATCTGTAAAACTGATACCAAATATTCTGGTAATAAAATTTTATTTCTGTATTATTTCAACTTTATTGTCGTATAACTGAATTCTTGTAATATTATGGCTTTATTCTTGTAATTAAAAATAAATAAATAACAAATCTTAGCCTGGCCCTAGTAATCAGTCTCAACGTTTAAATAAATATAAGCTCTAAAACAGGCTTGTCAAAAATGACCCTGCCGACATCACTCTGAGCTATGCAAACACAAGTAGTGCTGTGGTGAAAAAAACAATCCAGATATTCCGAAAATTTGATTAACTCGCCCATTCCTACTGTAGCTCCTCCAGACATGCCTGAGCCACTTCTATGAATAATGCTCTACTTGCCAGGGCATAATCTTTCCATTTTCACAGGATTCTCTGCTCAGTGAGATGTTCAAAGCCTGTTTTGGTGCGTCACATAAAATCCAAATTAAATACATTAAAGTTTGTATCTGTATCCTCGCAAAATGATTAAGAAGGTATCAATATTTTTGCAAGACAGAGCAAAACCTTTGGCACAGACCCGATCTGTGACATACCTATAGTGCAATAAAAATTCCCGTTCGGCTCCACCACTGAATAAATACAAACTTGGTCAGAGTGAAACCAAAAGTTATTTTCTCTCTGTCAATTATTGGAATAAACGTCAGATAAAAATTCATCCACTTAAGTTGGTAACATTATCTTTTTTGCCTTATGTTTGATTTTGTTGTAAGCATGCTGTAATTAAATACATGTACAAATTTACTAAAAGGAATTAAACTCAGTAAGAATGAAGTGCACTGAAAATATTGTTAAATAATTTAGCACATTTTCAGGTCAGAGTCAAAACAAAAAAATGTTTGGATTAGAAAAAGTTTAATTTACATCGTTGGTTAAAAAAAAACAATTTAGAATCTCGTTTGTTTATCTTTGTTTGATTATCTGACTGAAAAATCCAGTTTTTACTTCACATAAAAATGTTACAATTCTTCTACCTCCAGCAGATGGCGCCAAAGGCCTTCTAACAAGTGATTTTAACTTCAAAATCAAAGCAACAATAACTCCAGTGCTTAACGCAATTAAAATGACGCGTACATTAACTTTGGCCCACATTCCGACAAACTTAAATATTACATTGTGACAAATTCGGCAAATACATAATGTAAGATTAAGCTTTAGAATATTGCAGAACTATTTATTTTTTCACTACTTCGACAGTAGAACAAGGGTGAATAAAGAGAAAATAAAGTAACAATTTTCACCATTAAAAGGACATTTATATTTAGGATACAAGCCGAATTCAAAACTCAAGTCTGTTTACTTGTAAATTGTGAAAGCAGACTTTTATTAAACGACACGTTCTGCATTTCAACAGGAAATCGTTAAATTTAATGTTTTTTGTAGAAAGTTTGGCGTGTCTTGGACAGTTTAACATTATTCTAAAGCATTTAGCCTCGCTATTAAAAACCTTAGCACCTCTTTATTATGTCTATGGCTGCAATGACACACCGGCGGCTCACCTGGTGCTGAAGCCGGGCTGTGTACTCGGTCACTGGGTCTCCCATCTCTGAAAAGCCGGTGGAAAAATATGCTGCCGATAGGAAGCACAATCTCGTGTCTGATGAAACAAACTGCAGGATGAGGAAGAAGTGCAGGATTTACATTCGTTGTCTATGATAGAGGTTTGTTACATTTGTGCAGCGCCACCTGCAGGACCGGAATGAGAGCCTCCGTCACAGCCAAGCTTGGTTTATATCTTTGCAATGTTTTTTCTTTTCAGAAAAAATTAAACAAAACAAAAAAACATCAGAAACATTCACAACCTGAACTAAGACATAACTTAAATATGCGTCTTGAGTTTCATTAAAAAAGGCATGCACTGTATCAGTCTGGAAAGGGTTACTGTAAATAACCACAAGTGTGTTTTATTATTATGACCTTAAATTTAAATGTGTTTTACTTTGCAGGTTATTTTTTATGTTTTTAAGTCCTTGACTTCCGGTGTCATGCGTTTCTCGGCATAACACCTAGAAGCTGAAATATATTGGCGCAATGCTACTTTACAGTCTACTTACTGGCTGGCATTTGTCCAGAAGCAGAGTTTATTTTTCATTGGCGCTGATTGGCTGTACCACTATGAGTGCATATTAAAGCACATTGTGGGCGGTTATATGCGTGCTTAAAAGAAGGTCTCCAGTAATCAGGGATTTTAGCTTTTCATTAGAAGCTACGGTGCCTAACTATACGGAGGACTGATCCTGTCAAAATTGTCAATGAAAATAGAAGTAAATAAATGACTTGAAGTAATCACTGTGCCAAATATTGCATGCCAAAAAAGACCTTTCCCAACTACCACATTTTCACTGTATTAATTGAATGTCATTAATAATAAATTTTCCATTTAATTTTCAATCTTAATTTTATTTCCGTTTGTTTCATATTTTCCATGTTCTGTATTTTGTTAATGTCAAATTTCACTTGATTTTTTGTTTTTTGCATTTTCAAATTCTATATATATAGACATATAGATGATATATATATATAAATTATATATATATATATATATATATTTCATTTAGGTTTTTTTATTACATTGATTTGTTTTTTCAAATATTTACTTCTTTCACCTCCTTTATAGTTATATGTACAGATTTTTTAATTTTCTTTATGTTCTCTTATATTTCCTTAAAAATAAACATTTTCTTTCATAACAAGAATCAATGTCAGCAACCATGCAGGACAAAACATTTGTATATTAACACTAAATTCCTTCTCTCTGTACATGAGGAACACCATTGGGACATTGGTATTCTACTTTGTCATTTTGTTAAGTCTGCACCAGCTCTTAATATGCAGTCACTAATTAAAAACACAACAACTTCAATTATAAGAGAAAAACATTTTTTTTATTTTTGTTGTGAAACTACGAAACATAGTGTTTGTGTTTTGTCTGCCATCTTCATTTTTTGTGCTGGTGAAATATTTACAACTCTTATCAACAGTTACAGTGTCTGAGAATAAAATTCACAGCTTTTTCTGGACTTTTGATAAAAAGAACAAAACTGGAGGGAAAAAAGCACACCCAAATCACAAAAGTGCAATAAATACACGCCATATGGTTGTCATAGTCGTCAGCAAACACGTCACCTGGTTCATCAGCAGTCATAATACGGACTATTAGAAAACAAAATCATAATCAAATGTGACCAAAAAAAGCTGCAATTATACAAAAGCTACATGATTTACTGTGATTCCTTGGGAAAGCCGACATTCCTTCATCCTGGTTGTTATAAGTCTGTTTATGGTTCATAAGTTCATTTATGTGCTATACAAGACTGACCACATTCAGAAAACAAACCTGTTTGTGGTTAAAAAGTATATAAAAGAAAAGGTAAAAGTTTATGCCATTGTGTTCAGTGAGGAAGACAAGGATAAGGTCTTATTTTCCTGTGAGGAGGAATAGAGTTTATCTACTGAATAAAGACATTTAACACCTCTGGATTTCATCACAACAGAGTGTAAATATTTTAGTTCTAATATGAAATGAAAACATTTACAGGATCTAATCTTTCCAATTCTTCAATGCCGTTCATCTAAAAGCAGGGATCAGAATGACTGTAGCAGCAAGGCATGAAGTTTTAAAACACAGACCAGGGTCTGTTCACCACTATGGGGCAGCAGACAGTATTTGGGTCCACTAGCAGCAGATTCTAGGCTGTTCATGTCTCCTCAGTGGCAATTTTTTAGGCTGCTCATCCGCTGGAGAGAAGCTGTGGTTGGTTAAAGGAAGGACCTGTAGAGCAGTTATAGACTCAGGACCTGCAGAACGACTAAAGTCAAACGAGTTTCTAGAAAACAGAGAAAATCTCTCAACATCACGTCTATTCAGGATAGGACGTTAACTGAATTCACCACCCATCAATCCAATCAATCAATTTACAATTCAACCATCCGATTTATCATCCATCCAACCGAAAATTCTTTCCATCCAATTTAGCATCCATCCAACCGATTTATCATCCATCCATCTGCCAAATTTATAGGAGTACACATATTGCCGTTTTCTGGCCGATCGCCGGTTACCGATCTTTTAAAGAGCCTAACTTGCTGATTCTGATTTTGGCCCAATTTTTTTTTGTCTGAAATGTTGTTCAATATCGCAAGAAAGTTGCCATCCATCCATCCAATTTACTATCCATTCATCCACCAATTAATTTAACATTTAACCATCCATCTAATTTACCATCCCTACATTCATCCATCCAGTTACCATCCATCCAATTTATCATCTATCATCCACAATTTTCCATCCATCCAATCAAATTGCAAAATGCACTCAGCACCAACCATTTTATACCATTTACTTTATGCTACTGCATCATTTGACTCTTCATTTATTATACATGAATTAATGTTTTAGCTGAATTTGTAAAATGTTACCTGCTCAGGGACAATGGACAAAAATTTGGAAAATTCTACTAAATCTGGCATATTTGCATCTGTGCCTTTTGCAAATGTTAATTAATGTGCATGTCCCTTTCAAATATATAAATATAATTAAATCAGTCATTCTGCCATGCATTCAATTGGATGAAGCATGAGAATCTTTCCTCAAACACTTCAGCTAAGTTTTTGCCTTCTACAGAAAAAAAAGCCATCAGGTCATTACCGATAACTACTCTGAAGAACCCCACAACAACAAAAGAAAAAAACATCCTTAATTATGCCTTTAATTTTTGTGTAAACAGTAAAACAGGCAACCAATGAAGAGATCAAAAACCCTAACGGCATGGGCTGTGAAACCTAAACAAGCTGAAAGAGCTGCAGTAAAGAGGCATTTAATGGTCCAGTTAGGGCCAGAAAAAATAAAAAGGTGATATGTTTATTATATTGGTGCAAAACATTTTTACTTCCAGTTATAAAACACATCAAAGTGATATGTACATAAATACTCCAGTTATAATAGGGAAACATGGCAGGATGGAGCCAAAAGTTAAGACTGATAAAACGGGACCAATCAGTCAGAAAGAAATAAGGAGTCTCTAAAGAGAACCTTTATGTCCCTATGGGCTGACTGGAAGATTTTTTTCTCTTGTGAACAAACATACAATTCACAGTCATCAAAAATACATTTTGATCTTCACTTCCTGCATGTTTCAACAATCAATAATCATCCAGCATGAAGAAGAGGCTTCTAAAAAGCCTCAGATCAAGGTTCCTTTTGTGTTTTTTTCTCCTAAAGTTTTATAAAGTGCAGACTATCCAATAAACTACCTGAGTGTTAGTGAGTTAGTGTTGTTTCTACATTTTGCTGAGCTGGTTAGATAATTGAATTGACAAAATGCTTATTTTTCCAAGAGTGTGTCTGTAAAGCCCGAATAACCTCTAGTTTTCCTCTCTGAGTTGGTTCGTAATGTTCTACAATCATCTTAAATGCTGCTTGTTTTAAGTTAAAATGGCAGATTCTACTGAAGAAATGAGAGTTTTAATCCAGGGGTGCCCAAAGTCGGTCCTCAAGGGCCGGCATCCTGCACGTTTTAGTTCTCTTCCTGGTTGTACCAACAACCTTTTCAGCATGTCAGTGTTCTTCTGGCGAGCCACCATTTGATCCAGGTGTGTTAAACCAGGGAGAGAACTAAAACAAGCAGGATGCCGGCCCCTGAGGACCGACTTTGGGCACCTCTGTCATATAATTTGGTGACACCTGTGGACAAATGTGGTAATTGCAGGTGTTTGAGGCTTCATCAAGTCTACTTCAATAACCACAACACTGGGATTTCCAAATGAGAGAAACCTGCTGCTTTCACTAAATATTTTACAGAACCCATGTTCAAATTTTGATTTGTTTTAACTGTAAAAGTTTGAATGAATATTGTCACATTCCTAAAATAATGTCCCAAGTAATTTTTGCCAACAAAATCACCACATCTCTTTTGCCCAAAGATGAATGCAGCACGTACGTGTTAGGAGCTGTTTCTTTTTGAAAAAATGCATGTTTATAACAGTTATCATAGAAAAACAAAAACAATATTCAGGCCTTAACGGAATTCAATGTGAAAAAACCTCTTCTGACACCTAAAATCGGATCCCTCTTAGCAACAACTCTTAGAACAAACTATCAGGAGCTCACAAAGACCAAACAACAGTTAAAATGTTGTCAGCTTCATGCTACTTAAGAGAAACTTTAGATCTTGCGCCAGGATGTTTCTTGCTGAAATGCACCTTGGGAGTTGTAGTTTTGGGGGGAAAGGATTAAAACTCTCACTTAGCATAAACAAGATGCACCAAGCACAAGGCCTTTAAATTCATACACAGAGATGTTTTCTTCACGTCTGCAGCAAAAACATAATAAAAACAAAAAAAGAAACACTGTGCTTGTGTGTTTGCATATACAATTTTCTAAATGCTCTAAAAATAAAGTGTGAATATTAAATATTTTTCAGATTTGTTTTGATTCGTCATCAGTGTAAACTGAACTCTAGTACCATTGTTGATTTAATTTTGCGCTACTTATGTACATTATTTGTGTGAGTTTAGTATAAAAGTCTGAGATTCTTTTTGCTGGAATGACTTCAAACAACTAAAACCAGCTGGTTAGTAACAGAAACAAAACAGAAAATAAAGATGGAGGCGCTCCAGAGCCATCTTACATGTACCGACTATCCACATGAGAAGTGCTGAGCTGCTTTAAAATGTGTTTCTTCACCGTTTTGAGTTGTCTTTTTTTGTGTCCAATATGTTTTTAACTCTTCACGATACCAGCAAGAGTTCGCCCTGCAGCGAGGGAGCAACAGGTTCAGAGGAGAAAGATACTTTGAAATGCTTCTCTACACGTCGTCGGCCGGCAGGTCGGGGATGCTGGTCTTTGCTCGCGTCAAAAACGCAATCTTCTCTCTGGAAAATAAACAGAAAATATGATATGTTAAAAAAGCAGATTCTAACATATTTTAGATTACATCCAAAATAAAGTCTAACTTTTACACTCAGCCAGCCACAGCTTCTGTGTAATTTAGACTTCTTGATAATAAATAGTAAATTTAAATGCATAATTAGATAAGCTAAATAACAAAAAAAATCTAAACAAAATAAAAATCTAAATAAAGATAACAATTTTATAACAATCTAGAATAAAATAAATAAAAATCTAACTTAAGAAACTTTTTTAAAAGAATAAACAAATAAATACAAGAGCAAAATAAATAAATAAGTAAAGTAATCAAAATAAATGAAAACAAAAGAAATAAAGAACCTAAATAAAAAATAAAATATCTAAATAAATGTATAAAAATCTGAATAAAAAAGTAAAATTAACAAATAAATACAATCAAACAAAACAAATAAATAAATAAATAAATCTAAATAAATCAAGAATTTCAATAAATAACCAAATAAAATACACGCCAAGTAATAAGTGTGTAATATAAATCATTGCATTAATTATATTACTTCTTTATGTCCTGATTCAATTACTATATTTTCTGGACTAAGTTGCTTTGGAATATAAGTCACAAAAGTCAAAAAATGCGTCAGGAAGTAGAAAAAAACATAAGTCACACCTGTCCCAGGACCAGCCAAACTATGAAAAAACTGACTTGTCATACAAAAAATACGGGAAATAACTGGGACCTGATCTACCTACCTAAAGGTCTGGACCTCAGACAGTTCTTTCCGACTCTGTCCTCTGATCTTGTGGACGTCCTTGGCTGCTGCCTTCATCATCTTCTCTACCCGTTTCTCCTGCAGCTGCTCCTCTCGAGTCTGAAACAGAGAAGATGTTGAAACTGCTGTTCCCTTAGTGGGATCGTTCTCCTGTCTGGTGGGTTTTCTAACCTGTTTCTCAGCCTGTTTGAGGAGCAGACGGAAGCGCTCGTCCTCTTGGACCCAGGCAGGCAGCTCCCTCTGTCCCTGCTGCCTTGCCTTCTCCAGCTGCATCTTCAGCTCCCGCAGAACCCGCAGCTCCTGAGTCAGCCGGGTCTGCCGTGTCCGGGACACCTGCAGGTCCAGCTCCAGGTCCAGGGAAGTGCGGAGGAGACCGTCCAGACCTTTCACCTGCACTGCAGGCTGGCGAGAGGACAGACAGAAACACTTAAAGGGGCAGTATTGTGGGTTTTCCAGGCATATAGTGACATTTTACAGCTTCTATTGTCATAAAAATGCTACATGTGAAATATTACGCAAAAGAAATTTGACTTTCTAATTTAACATCTTGAAATTGGGACTTTGTTTCTTTAAGAAACTACTGCTTTTTCCAAAACTCCCTCTTCAGGAGGTCATCACAACATGGCTCCTCCATTAACCCTTTAACAATGCTTTTACCAGTGTTACACTGAGAAGTAGCTCATACAAAGAGCTTAGCTGATGAGCAATTTCACCACGTGTTAGCTAATTGCTGCTGGTTAGTCTGAAGGAGCTGAGTGGTGGAGTTGCGGGGAAGGGTGCTCTGTGAGGTGGAACTTTGGAAACTGCAGCGCCAAGGACATGAAGCCAGAAATTCTCATTTTCAATGACAAGTACATTTTTTTATAAAAATGCTTTCATCGTCCCGGACGAGCCCCCAAAGACATAGAGGAGACGATGCCAGTAATAGAAAGGATGACTTATTTCTTCCTTTAACATAAGGTGCATCACCTATTTATGTTTCTAAGGTACTTCTAAATGCTTATCTGAGATGTTTTGCAGTTATTCTATATGTTTTATGTCAGACTGGTCAATATCATCAAACAGAAAAACTCTAAACACAGCCCAAATATTCCTGGACTGGCACCACAATATGCTTAGTAAACCAGAGTTTAAACAGAGACGACTGCATGAATGAAAAGGATTCTCTCTACCTACCCTTTTCATGCGCATGCTGCGTCTTTCTGAGGCATTTCTGACAAACGGAGACTTCTTGGAGAGTGTGGAGCTGTCGCTGTCGCTGCGATTAATCTGCAGAATGAAACCATTAGATTAAAGACACAACTGTAGCAAAGTTTTTTTTCTTTCAGCTGATGGTGAAGGCTGTCAGTTACCCTGCAAATGTACTGGCTCTGAGGTCCAGGGGAGAAAGTCTTGGAGCGGATGATGGTGTTGCCCCTCATAAAGGGGTTCTGCTGGTGGAAGTCAGGACGGCGCTCCTTGGGTCGAACCACCGACCACTGATGACATGCTGACAAATTGTCAATGCTTGTCTCTTTGTTGACCTGGAAGATAGTGATACATCGATATCAAGACAGATAAGACCAGGACGCATCTACCAACTTGTCTTCTTGCTCAAAAGGTAGAAATAAAAGCAGTTACCTTCTCAGTGATGGGTGCCGTGGGAGTGGATTTGGCCACCTTCTGCTCCTCTTCATTCTCCTCTTTCTCTCCAACCCATTGACTGTTGTCAGGGTAAAACTCTTCCTCTTCATCCTGAGTTTCCACACCCTCCTCATCATTTTCTTCTTCCTCTTCATCAGACATGTCTACCTCAAGAGGATCGCCTTGCCTGATGATCAACAGACACATTTTTATTCCATCCTAGTCCGGTAGAATCTAGGACTGCTTGGCAAAAATTTGACCAGAAAAGTATTTTTGCATCGTCACGTCTACAGAAATGGAAGTTTGAAAACCAACATGAACTTTGGGAGTTGTTTATGTTTAAAAACTTTAACACAACCAGCGGTTTTCAAATTAAAGACATGATTCTGAGATTAAAGTTTGAATTCTGAGATTCAAGTCAAAATCCATGTCAGAATTTTAAGAAAAACACTGTAATTCTGTGATTGAAGTACAAATTCTAAGATTAAAGTCTGAGTTCGAGATCAAAGAAAAGTCAGAATTATGAGAAAAACAACATCTTGAGATTCAAGTCAACATTTTCAGAAAAGAAGTCACATTTCTGAGATTAAAGTTTCTTTTTTCTTTTCCAGTGGCCCTAATCCTCTTTTGTAAGCATAAGAGATCTGGGTTTACATATGTTGGATCACTACTAGAACAGGTTTAAATAACAAATGGGCATCAAACACTGTTCAAGAAGGGACTAGTTTATATTTTCAAAGTAGAGCTTTCAAAATAAGACTCTTGTTTCGTCATTTAAAAGCATGTTCTATAAAACAAGTGAAACCAAACCAGTGACGAAAGGAGCTTATTTTTGTCTTTTTCAAACAAAGAACACAAATGAAGACTTTTCACATTTAAAGTCTAACTGTTTCATAGGTTCAATTATGAAAGTAGTCTCAATTAAAGAAATAATGCTGATTTATGGTTTGTCACCATTGGGTAGTTTTGTAGTCTGTTAATACCGCAACAGAAATACACAATGAATCAAGAAACAGAAAACTGTTTTGATAGGTTACCTATCATTTTGCCACACTTTGACTTTCTATTACATCATTCTGTGTGGTTCAACACAAACAGAGCGGAGCAAGACACATGTAAGGAAAGGTTGGAAAACATACCACTCATCAGTCTCAGGAGGCTGGACTCCTTCGTGTGTCTGAAACAAAAAAATCTCATAAATAATTATTGGCTCAAAAACACCAATAAAGTGGGCAGAAGTACCAATTATACAGAGTTAATGCTGATAAATCTGGCTGGACAAGCTGTTAATTCTAAGAATCTGCACTAGGTGTCAGTTCCTCTGTAGTTACCCTGCCAGAGCTGCCCTGTGCTCTTGTTTCCTTGTCCTTGTTGTTAATCTCAGACATGTGGAGGCGACTCAGCAGGTTGTACCACTTGGTGCATCGCTCCTCTGAACAGCTGACATCAGCCAGGCTGATCTGGGCTCCGGCCTGAAGGAGAGGAAAAACAATCAGAAGACTTCCTGTTCAGGTCCTTCTGCTCTAATGCTGAGAAACATATTTAAATCTTTAAAAATCCTATAAATAAGAGCTGAACAGGGACCCACCAGACATTGCTCATGGCCCGACTTGCTGGTGTTACAGATGTCAACCCTGAGGGTCTTCTGCCGCAATCCATTGTGTGACGTCTGCATGCCGAACACCTCATTGATGGCCACCACGTCCTGAGGGAGCAGGCCTCGTGTTCGGAAGAGGCAGCAGGTGGCCTGAATGGGTGGCAGCACCGCCACGCGGACGTACCTGCAGGAAACATGTTGGGTCACCATTTGTTCTTTCATTTAACACAGGAGTCATGACGGCAGAAATTAGCTCATACATTTTCTGATCAGCCGGCATAAAGAGGGCACTGCAGTTAGACAGCTGTATGATAGAGACGATGAAGCGTTGGTCTCTGGATTCGTAGCGGAAGCCGAGCTGGACCTGGGAGCAGCCGGAAGCAGACCGGTCCTCATAGGAGCTCAGGAGGAGTTCTGTAGGGAGGCCTGGCCTGGAGAAGAAACAGAGAGAGGGGAAACATATACACTTTTCCTTACAAAAAACTGGCTTTAAAGCTACAGTATGTTACATATAAAAAATATATATTTTTACATATTTGTTGAAAAAAAAAAAACACAAGCTCCTATTCTCCCAATGCTAACTAGAAACAACCAATTAGGGCCAGGAGGCGGGCCTTAGGTCTTAGCGCTGTCCATCACCCTTCCGTTTGGCACTGCTAGTTAACATTGCCACCGATGATATTTCTCCACCGTTAGCAAACTGAGCAGGGAGTACATGAGGATGACTGAAAGCGCTAAGACCCTCCTCCTGGATCTGATTGGTTGTTTTTGTTTGTGAGTGTTGCATTTCTTTAGACGGCAATAGTAGCTCAGAGGGGAGGTGGAGGAGGTCAATCTTTTCACAGATTATCAGTGTCATAACAAACGGTCATGACTTGGTGACAGTTTTAACAAATATGTAAAGAAGATTTTTTTGAATAAAAGTTACATACTGCACTTTCAATGCAAATAAAAATAAAGAAGAAACGATGCAAAAATGAAAATGAAACATACTTGCGTTCTGATGGTTCGTAAACTCCACTATCACCGGCCACTGACTCATCGGATACAGCTGAGGTCACACCCATCTTCTTTGGCCCCGCCCCTCGAGTCTGAGCACCTACATTCAACAGTTATGACAAAGAAAAATAAAACAGTGTACAATGCGACAAGGCAGCAAATCTCCAGGCTTCCTGAATGTCTTTTTCATTAGTTTTGGGCTGATTTTTAACTCACTTGCTAACAGGTTTTACTAAAGCTAGAGCTCATAAAATGGATCAAAACCACAGATTGTATTTAAGCAGCAGAAACAATTTTAAATATAAAGAATTTTATTACTGTCAATTTTGATTTATACTTTTCATAAAGAAAAAAGTACATAAAGTTAAATGTTTAGACAAGAGGTCTGCAGCCTGCAGCCACTAGCGGCTCTTTGGGCCTCCAACACTTTGGCTAAAAATGATAAAACGCCAACTAATGGTTTTAAATATAAATATAGTAATAAATCTATCTATATTATTGCTATTCTAACTATTACTGCTAACAGTATTGTTATCATTTCAACTATTCCAGTTCTTACTATTACTTCTGCTGTAATTACTACCACTATTATTATCATTCCCATTATTACTATTGTTACTACTATTATTGCTATATTATTATTAATATTACAACTATCACTATTACTACTATTACATTAATACTACTATTGCTATTAACATTATTATCACGACTCTGTGTTTATCATTACTATAATTGCAGCTGCATTTAGAGAGACTAAAATATTCAAATTGCAGCATCCCTGAAAGCGAAACGTCGCATGGACTTGTTTTATTTGTGCAAGTTGAACAACAGGAGGTCAGTGAGAAAGTCCTGCATGTATAATGAGCAATGAGCTGAGCTCTGGCAGCAGCAACGGAAACCGAACCAGAAACCAGACACCAGGTCCACCTTTCACCTGCGACTCTGACAGGAGTCACGTTCTGCCTCTCACAGGCAGCTTCCACCTCCATCTGACCCACTCTGATGTTTACAGATCAAACAACAAATGTAATATTCTATCTATTTTTTAAAATTTAACATAATACAACCAGCATTTTTTTTGTTCCCCACAGAGAGTGTCTAATTTTTCTGCAATGATAAAACTGCTAATAAACTTGCTTCACTGTCATAAATGGAGGAAGGAGAAGGTAAACTGAGTGTGTTGCCACAAGGTTAATTTAGCTGATTTTACTCGTGTGTTTGAAGAGGAAAATAAAAACTTCCACAGCGCTCCGATGTAAAGATGCAAAACAAAAATTTATTCCATATTTTTTGCATTATCCTTTACAAGAGCAATTAAATCCTAAATAACCTCCACAAAACAAACTACGGTTGAAAAACCGTGTGGCTTTGTCGATCTTACTTGCAGCACCTTCCCTTCTCTCTCCTATCTAACCTTCATTAACGCTCCAGCGCGGCACACCTCATTTGCATAAATTGCAAAATGGCCAATTAAGTTATAAAGCATACAAACTTAAAATAAAACACTTATTCACAATAAAACATTGTGAAATTAGCTACATGCAATATAATAATGCTACCTAAACCTCAACAAATGCACTTATTAAATTACTAATTAAACAAGTAAGTTTTAACAGTAACTGAATATTTTATACATTAACTTGGCCTCCACACTGAGGAACGTCCAGCAGTGCAACGTGAAACAAGGAAAACTGTCCACAATAGGAAGCAGCAGGAGGAAAAGGTTGTAGCTCTATTAGAAAACAGCTGAAATCCAATCCCTCCATCTCACTCACGGTTTAGATTTCTTATCACTAGTTGATTCAGGATTCATGGTATTCTGCTTTCCAGTGAAGCTGAATCATTTTCTCTGATATCTTTGTAACACAGGAAGTGAAGATTGGCCCTGAAGTCTCAGAGCTGTGCAGTTCCTTCTTACTTTTCATTATCCAGATGTAATCCAGCTCTGACGGGACAGGGCAGGGATAAGTTTGGGAACCTCTAAACTAGGCAACCCTCTGCAGGAGACGGGCTTTTAGGTCAAAAATGGTAATAATGTGCACTATGTTATATTATAATATTAACGCATTACAACTTTTAAACGTTAGCATTACTGTTGACAGGCTGACTTTCTATTGAACCATGACTGATGCTAGGAAGAGGCACAGTGTTCTGGGTAAATGGCTGACCTTTGCCCTCATCTCCAAGGACATTGTTGAGGTTCTGCTTGTCCTCCAGCTGCTCTCTCCGCTGCTCCTCGGGATCCAGCTCCAGCTCTGCCAGCCTGCTGCGCAGCTCCAGGTCCAGTCCAACCCCGCCGGGCCCCGTCTCCCCCGACAGGAAAGTGGTGTCCGAAACCAGCGGCGAGCATGGCGGCGACAGCGACGACAGAGATGAGCGTGGAGACAACGAGTTCATGGAGCGTGGCGTTTCGGACAGCCTGAGGGCCTGGACCCGGGAAGACTCGGCGCCGCCCGGCCCGGCATCATCGGACCGCTCGGCGCAGCGCTGGCCGCAGCCCGTCACCACCTCGTGCTCGTGGATGGTGGTGATGGAACTGGAGGGCCGGTAGCCGACAGGGCCGCCGTCCTGCAGGAGGCTGTCCAGCTTGCTGCGCAGGTCCGGGTCGGCCAGCTCAGGCTGCTCCAGGTAGAGGTCGGTGAAGCTGAGGGAGGAGGCGGAGCCAAGGCTGGATGTGGTGGCAAGCGAACCGCGGCTGGATGCCAGCGACCCGCGGCTGCTGCCAGACGAACAGGACAGAGTGCTGGCCGACAGGCTGAGGGAAAAACAATAAAAATATTAAATATTTCGGAAGATGATGATTAGTAATGAAATGTTTCAGTTCACTTCCATTTAAGAATGGGTGGTAAGGAGTTTTATCACAATGTTTTGTAATATTATTGTATGACAGAGTATTAGTTCCTAAAAAAAATTTAAAATGTAAAAAACTTTAATTCCGAGAATAATAATTACGAGAAATTGTAATATGATTTTATTTGAGTAATGCTACGACTATTCTCATAATATCTTGAAATAAAAATTAAATTAAGCATTTGTTGATGCTCTCTTGAAAATAAACAGGAGAAAATAGTAAAAATAACATTTTAGTCAGTTTTTTTAACTGAAATTTTTATCACAAGATATTTTTCACAATAAATAATACTCCATGACATTCGCACAATATTTTAAAACGTTTTGCACACATTTGTGATGGAAATGCAGCTAATGACTGAAAGTTGCTTTTCAGGAAAAAAAAAAAAGGACAAAAAGGAAAGTTACTTTCATAGATCTTCAGATTATTTGGAAGGAAGAGAAATAAAGTTTGAACCAGGTTAAAACCCAAAATGTTTTTGACTCCTTCATCATCATGGAGGGTTTGCTTTGGGCACCAGCATCAGGTGTGTTTATTTTTTACTGAGCTTCGCTTCCTGAGCTCAGACTGAACATTTTGATGGAGGAGAAGAACCAACCTCCTCAGCTGCGTCTGCAGAGACGTGGCCAGTCGAACCGTCTCCTCCAGCTCCCGCACCAACTCGCTCCTCTTGCAGTGGAGTCGCAGCCTGAAAAGACAGACATGTTTGGAAAAAAAATTTAAAATCATCAAGGTTTCGACAACTTCTGGATTAAAAGTTTCGCATTGGAAACACAGGACTGCTACAGATTTAAGGCAGCAATTTATAAAACCTCACATAATAATAATACAAGATTTTTTTCCCTTTAATCTGGCATTGATTGAAACACACTGGAAATGAAATAAGAGTTTAACTGGTCAGTGTTTAAAATATTTAAAATCAGGGCATCTTTTCTAAAAACCTCATATTTTAAATGGAGAGGTTACCTTAGCAATCTGTGCCAAACAGATATTAGATATGAGTATAAAGAGCAAAGTTCAGCAGCGCAAAAGTAAACAAAATTAAGATTTTGTTATTTAGTTTTACAAATAAAACGTTCTGCATGTTTAGTGTCAAGTATGATGTTCATCTCTAAAGAAAAAACATCTATTTCCTTTTAAGGTCAAAGGTAATACAGGACATCGTAATATTTTGAATTTACTATTATTTATTAATCCTGTGCATTATTCCAGACATTCACGTTATCAGTAAAAATGAAGAGAAGGAAAGAAAAAGAAAAAAAAGAAGGAAAGGATGAAAAGATGAAAGAAAGAAAAAAGGACACAAGAAAGGTTAGATGGGAAGGAATGGAAAGGAAGAGGAAGGATACAGGAAATAAGAAAGGGAAGACAGAAAGAGGAGGAAAGAAGAGATGACTACAAAGAAAGGAAGAAAGAGAACAAGAAAGAAAAAGGATGGACACAAGCCAGACTTAAAAGAAGGGAGGAAGAGAAGAAGGAACAAAAGGAAGGATTTGTGTGTAAAGAGCAAAAAGAAAGGACAGAAGAGCAAAGATTAAAGGAGAGAAAGAATGAACAAAGAAAGAAAAATATAAGCAAAGGAAGGAAGAAAGAAAGAAGGAAAGAATGAATCAAGGAAGGAAGGAAGGACATGAAGAAGGAATGACAAGACAAAAGGAACAAATGCAGTAAGGACAAGAACCAAAGGAAACAGACAAGCAAGAATTAAGGAAGGAAGAAAAGGGTGGACGATGGAAGGAAGAAACACAAACAAAGGAAGAAAGTAAGGAAGGAAGGAAGGAAGGCAAGGGTACAAAGAATGACACAAAAGAAGAGAGGCAGGGCACAAGGAAAAAGAAAGAATGAAAGGAAGGCAAAGAATGAAGAAAAAGTGCTACAAGAAAGGAAAGGAAGTAAGAGATAAGAAGGAAAACAGAGGAAGGAGTGAAGGAGGGTAAAATGCAAACCCAGGATAAAGATTGCAGTCAGGAAACTGATTTTTTTTTCTATACTGAAATGAAATTCCAGCCGTTTTCCCTGTGTTTCCCAGACAGCGAAGGACCCTGCTCAGAGAACCTGACGTTCATGGAGCCCAGCAGCGCCGCGTCTTGAGAACCCTACGCCTGTCTGTCTGAACGGGCGCGTTTGTACGACGACTACAAGGGGTCCTTTCTGCCTGGCCGCCTCTCGAGTTTCAAGAACACAAAGAGACGCGGAGCTCAGGTAGAGTCTGACCTGGAGCGCGAACAACGGTGGTCCTGTCAGGGAGGCGGAGGAGGGGTGAAGGGACCTGCTGGTGTTCAGGCACAAAGGCAGGGAGGAAGATGGAGGAGCGACAGAGTGAGATAATCTGAAAGGAGGTCAGAGGCTTTGAAAACATTGAAGCCACAAGGCACCATGATTCCTCTCATTCAGAACAGAAATGTTATTAATGTTCCCAACTAAGGCAGGGGTGTCCAGGGGTCATTTGTGGTCCTTGGAATAACTTGGCTGGCCCTTCACTATAGTACAAGAAAGGTACATATTTAGCTCTCCAGAAAAGCTGGCCCACACTGCAAAAAGACAACAATTTACAAAGTTGTTTTGGTTTAGTTTCTAGTGCAGATAAGTTTACACTTGAAATACGACAAAAATAATTGAAGTAACTTGTCAGCTTGTCAACATTTCCTTAATATTGATAAAACATAAATACTAGTTCCAGTACTAATTTCACTTCATCTCTTGCTATACGTAAATTATTCTACTTTTTCATCAATATTTAGGTCAGATTCACTTTAAACAAGCTCCTATTTCTTGCTGAAGAGTTACTTGCAAGTCAGTTTTGTCTTACTTCAAGTAAGACACTAAGCAATAAGCGTAGCCTGTAGGAGTTGGTGTTTTTACAGTGCAGATGGGCACTGTAAAATGAATTCCTTAATTCCTTCAGGATGAGATTTATTTTATCTTATATGAAAAATAATAGATTCAAAGTATTTTTATGTCATCATCCATGTTTTTGTAAGTTGAGAAACAGACATCTAAGACTTTCTGGTCGACCCAAAGATGTAACAACTATGAAACCTTTCTTTTTCAGACTAAAATAATCTTGTTTTCTGCTTTGTGAAAAATGGCCTTTAAGTCAACTTAAATCAAAGTTTATACAAGTGAGGTTAGAACTATTGATTAAGGGTGTGGTCACACCAGCCAGGTTTAACTGTAAGTCAGGTTTGTTTGTGGAGGTGTGGTTTGTAATAGAACTCTGGTGCAGATCAAGAAGCTAACTCTGTCCGTCTGAAACCTCCGTCTGAGTTTGGTTGAAGTGAACTCTGCTGCGTTTGGAATGCATATGTGAATGTCAAGCCGGCTGGAGATCACTCCCAAAGCAGGAAATGGACTAAATCACAGGGCATTCTGGGAAAATACAATCAAAACAAATGAGCAAGGCTAACACTAGCAGGACGAATAGAAAAATCCTAGAACCAATAAAATCTGACGCTACTTCATTTTTGTTCACATTTTGTGAAGAAGAAAGTTGTGCTCGGTTTCTTCTTCAGAGGTTTTCATGTTTCTTTCAGTGGTTCTTGCTGCAGCTCCACCACAGGCGAGGAAGGGAAGAGGTTTTTCAAAGAGTTTGGTTTGTTTGACAAAGTGCACAACCTGAAAATGTAACAAATGTTCCAACTTCGGTTCCAATCAAACCGAGTCTACCGGACTATGAGGTGTGTTAACTCCCTAAAACACTTTAAAATACATCAGAAAATTCTGAAAAATCTAAAATGAAGGGTTAACGTGTCTAACTGATATTTCCCAGTGGTCCACTCGCCTCTCGGACAGCGCCTTGCTCTGGTTGTCTCTGGCAGCCTGCAGGTCTCTCTCCAGGCGTTTCTTCTCCGTCTCCAGCTTCTCTGCATCGTTGGGCTCCAGCCGCTTCCGTGGTCTGATATACTGCAGCTCCTTCAGCAGCTCCTCCTTCTCGTTGATGAGGATGAGGCGGTCCCGCTCCGGGTCCAGCAGGCCCGGCCACGCCTCGCTGTCCAGTTTGGCGATCTGCACCTCGATGCTGGCGATCCTTCAGAAAAACGACAGGACAGTCGACTTGGAGAAAATCCCTGACAGGACAGCATTTACTGACATGGATATTAATGTTTTTATCAAACATTAAAGATGCTTTTACTGTGAAATTCATTACATTCATGCGAAAAGTGAATAATTTCATTCAACATCTGGTTGACAGCGAGATCCAATGTTGGGGTAAATCTTTTAGCTGCATCTAAATGAAAGATTGAAGTTTCAGATTTTAAAGCAGCTTTCAGATCAAATTTGTTACCTTCTCTTTGCCTCATCGTACTTCAGGCTCAGACGAACTTTTTCTGCCAGTTTGTTGCTGCTGGTCGTAAACTGGTTTGAAAAACCAAAGAAAGAAACAGAATGAGCGCTCAGATTTTCCTTCATGCAAGGTTCTGCAACTGTGTTCATACTTTGTCAGATTTTGCCACATTGCAACAACAAACATTTGATGAAATTTGGGAGGAAAATGATACTTACTTAACAAATAAAACTCTGGAAATAGCCAGAGCTCAACATTTTAGGATATTCTTCTCAACAAAGTAGCTAAAACTCATATTTCCAACTTATTTTTAGTCTGAATAATTCTATTGAGACCCCAGACACAAGCCTTGTTCTGCATTTAAAAAAAGTCCACACCCAGCACAATCCTGCCACCGCCAGATGTCTTCAGGGTGATGTGGTGCAAAGTGGGTTTTCCTCCACACACAGTGTTTCAAACACAGGCCAAAAGATTCATTTACATGCAACTTAACTTCACAAAAATGAAAAAAAAGCTTCTTTCTTTCAGCTGAACCTAAATTAATAAACTTAGAGATAAGTTTAAATCCCACAACTAGAAAAGTCTAGCTACTAAAAAGGCCCAAGTTTTTTATTTTTGAAAATAAAACCACAGTAAATAATGACACAGAAGTAAAGCATCATGAATATTCTTTCATGCTTTTCAGTAAATTCTCATTTTAAAAATGTTACAAAGTGGACTAAAAAATAAAATCCAGAACTTTTAACTTTTTTTGTATATTTTTCCATTCTTTTCCATACTTAGAAAATCATAAAATGCAATTTCTTTTTAGCTTTTACCAAAAAATTTAATTAGCTTTAATCATATTCTGCTGACTAAGATGTCATGAAAATAGGAAACAGTAAACAGGAAATAGTGCAACAGTGAAAGCCAAATGAATCTCTTCTTTCTCTTTTTTTTCAGTTCTAAATATAAGAAAACTCACAAAATTCTGCAGTGAAGTGTGAAAAATTTACATACTTTAAAGGTTTTTGGAAAAAGTTGCAAAAGAAATGTCTTGGCAGCACGCCCCAGCAAACTTCATTTACCTTACTTTATTGTACAGTTATTAAATTCTGTACACTTGAACTTCCTAAAACCAGCAGTGACTGAATTTGGGATTTTGAACAATTTTTACTCCATTTTTGTAGTTTCTAATCTCTGCATTCGACTGAACTTGTTTTAGACATTTTAATTCACCACCTTGAAATTTGGTGAGTTTGCAGATTAGGGATCTAAAATGATAAAAATCCAGATTTTTCTTACATGTTGGAGGGGCAGAGCCACAACTCAAACTTTGACTACGTGCCAAAAAAAGAAAACATGTTAAAAAGCCAGAAACAAAAGTCAAAGCACAAACCTGCTTTGACAGCCTTGTTTCAATAGTTTTTGTTTCAGTTATTATCACTCCAATTTACCTTTTATTTAGCGTTTGCGTGCAAAACAAGAATGCTTTCATCAAGGTTTAAATCAACAAAATGAATCTTGGTAATTTGATGAAATGAGAAAAGTTTAAGAGATACAAATACATAGGTAAATAGAACTACATTTAGAGCAGGAAGTGGGGCTGACATTTTGTTCTGGCACTAACCTCAGCTGGGAGGTCGGTTTGGGATCCGACGTCTGAGTAGAGGCGAGGGATGGACGTCTCGGAGATGGCGAGCGATGGACTGCTGCCCCACAGCTCCTGTTGGGAGCCAGAATCCAGCCGGAAGCCATCCTTCAACACGGCCAGTTTCTGAGGAAAAGAGGGGAGACACACGAAGACGAGTCAGGGTGGGACAACAGCAGCGGCTGCAGTCAGGAGGGAGGGAAACAAGAAACACATGAAGGAGTAAAAAGTGAAAAAACCTCACAGTCCTGGTCTTAAAAAGAGGCTTTTCATTCCCCCCAGGCAAATTCAAGCACTTTTCAAGCATTTTCTAGGTAGGTTTTTAACTTTTCCAGCAACACACCTTTTAAAGATAAAAACAATAAATTATCTAAAAGAAAAACCTTTAAAAAAACAGTTTCAATTTAGTATTATATAATATCTATTACTACAATTAATGTCTTGTGATTGTATTTTACATTCAAGGTAAACTAAAAAGGTAAAGCTAAAATTTAACAATTTTATTTATGAAATATCTTTCCCAATTTCATTAACATTGCTTAAAATAAAATGATATATATATTTGTGTGTGTGTATGTGTGTGTGTATGTATGTAACTTCCAATTACACAGATCAGGTCACCGAGACATTTTTGAATAATAAATACTCACTACATTAAGAAAGTTAAAAAAAAAATTTATTTCTTAAATGTCCTTGCAAAGTTTTCTGGCATTTAGCAAATAGACATACATTTGGTCATACTAACTGACCTAAAACAAGAAAAGTTTAGCCTGTCAGATAGTGAGAAAAAAAAATCTGTTTTTTTTATTAGAAATGAAAATATCTGGTTTCAACTGTAAATAATGTTTTCCAAATATAGGCTTTTAATAAATCTGTGCAGTTTGAATATCAAGCATTTTAAGAGCTTTATAGAGAAATACAGATCTCTCCAAGCCTTGAAAATGCCAGACTGAAATTCAAGCACTTGCAAGGATTTCAAGCACCCAAACAAACTCTGTAAAATACCTGTTTGTTTAGTTTTTATTCTTGTTTTAAACCTTACAGATGCAAAAGAACATTTTGAACAGCAGACATGCCTCCTTTTAACCAGCTGCAACAGATGCAGACCTCACTGAGACAAGTTTCAACTCTAATTCTCTCAGTAACTACTTCCATGAAGAAGGGTGTTTCTGTGAGAGTTGTTGCTAATGAGCCCAATGATCAATAAAGATGGTTCACTGACCGGTTGGGGCTGTTAAAGCTAAAAATGTTCAAAGTCCTGCACATGTGTAATAATGAATAAATGAAGTTACTTTCCCAAACCCTGTAAGGACAGCAGCTAACGACGAGCTGCAAGAGCTTAAAGACTCTGGCTTATTTTTATTCAGCAAACCGAAACATTTTAACGTTTTTGGTAATCTATGGTAGTAGTAGTGAGCGGTAATTCAAAAGTAACTTCATTTATAAAATTTTATACATGCACCAAAGCTCTCCACACCAAAACAACGCAAGAAACTAATGGCAGTTTTTACTTTTCATTAACATTTCAATTACTCCGACATCAGTTCATCTGTTTCTTTTTGTGTTCCTGCTCTTTCTTCTCAAACGCCCAGTCGGTCGTAGTATGGCTGCTTGTACTGAGCCAGGTTCTGCTTCTGCTGCCGGTTTCTCTTTCTGTTGACGGAGAGTTTTTCCTCTCCACTGTTGCTACATGCATGCTCAGTATGAGGAATTGCTGTAAAGTTAAGTGATTGAATGCTGGAAGTCAATGACACAATGTAATCTACCGGGTTATTTTAGATAGAAACTTTTTAAACTAATTTGAATAATAAACTGCTTAATCAAGTGTTTGATAACTAGGATCAAATGGAATGCATACATGATTAAATGCTTTAAGCTGACCTGCTTTAAATGGAACTATATAAATAAAGTGAACTGAATGGTTCTTTCAAACTCTTAGTAATGGAACTGTTACATCTGTGTATCTGTCATTAAAAATTGGGATTATTTTTGCTGATTCTAGCCTGTGAAAATCTCTCATGTTTATTAGAATAAGGATCAATAGTTATATAAACACAGTCAAAACAAACTACTAAGACAAACTGAAGCAGCGCTAAAGACAGTTTTCTAGCTCATTCTGTTATTTCTTTTTTACTTTGCTGTTTTTCTGCAGCTGCTTCTGACATTAAATCAAGCAAAATGAAATGTTTCACAATGACTGCCACAAACATGCTGCAGAAACACAGACAGACCTGCACACTGAGCTGCCAACTGCAGACGGCAGATCATGCATTATTGAGCGGCTCTTCTCTCCTCGTTCTGATGCTTTCAGCCTAAATGGCTGTGAGGAAGGAGAAGCACGTCACATCTTTGAAACGGAGGAGCCGTTGATTATCATCAACGGATCACAGAAAGTTGGCTGATGTCTCAATTTCCTTGTAAATGTGTCAATTTAGCTTCATGTAAACCCATCAGCTGACTCCAAGTCCCATTATGCAACTTTAATCTGTAGCCATGCAGAAATGACAGGTTAACACTGCAGTGCTTCCACATGCATAAAGGAGAGCTGAGAGATATAAACTATGGATGACATCAAAATAGAGAAAGGAAAACGTCTTAAAATGAATGACAAGGCAGCTTCCAAGTCCTTCTGCTCGAAAATCCATCAAAACCTTCAGAGTGGAGCTGCAACCAGACATCATTCTGCTGCATCTGAACCATTTTGTCTTTTCGTAGTAAAACCCAGTGTTTACTGTTACACTGTGCAGGTCAGAGATTAGCTAAACACAGACTGGAAATTAGTCACAAAACTGATTGATTCATCTCTAGCTAACTAGAGTAACTAACTAAAATAGTTATATAATAAAACATATTTGCATAAAATCTTACACAGTAAAATTTTTACTGATTTAATGTGCGATTTCTTTTTAGCAACTGGACTAAAAATATTTAATTTTCATGCACATGTTTTGTGAGTTGACAGCATAACCAAGATACAAAAATATAATTTTCTTACTCTTTGACTTTTTCATGTAATTTTGAAGTTTGTTCTGCTGCTATCAGACTAGGGATTAAACAGTTAATCAAATTAGTAGTGATTAATACATTTTTTTAATAATTGTCAGCTAATTTAGTAATTGATTAATTATTAACTGGCATATACAGATTTAAAAAAAGGATATCTGCTGAAAGAACAACACACTCAGAGCAGTAATTAAGCCAAAACTGTACAACATTTCTATACATTTTGCATTTAAGATATTTAAACACTTTGACTCTAAATACGTTCTACCCAAAACTCCTCCAGTCGCTGGTCTGGATTCTACCGTTTTCAGTCTGTGTTGACATCTAAAAGATACTAAAGTTGAGTGTTTTCAGCCTCCACTGCAGATAGCAGCAGCAGAATGAATATGAACTACTGGGACTCAGAGGAACACTTCAAACTCCTCCAGACGTAACTGCATCTCCTTCTGACCAGGACGAACCTCAATGCAGCACAGCACAGACAGAAAGATGAGATCTATGTTCAGCTTGCTGCAGACAGGAGGAGGTCCCTGCAGGATGACGCCTGAAATATTTAAAACTTGTTGGAATTTCAGGTCACAAAAATCCAAATTCTTCAGTTTATCACTGTCGGCTCGACGCTAGGAACCATTCCAGAGACCGTTCCAGTCATCAGCCAATCTGAGCTTCTCCCACTTTCTCTTTCATGAACTCGACGGGCGGTCAACAGAAGGACGAAGGCAAGGCATTAAAGCACCTATTGCCTCCCTGAAGTCTCAGCTAATAAGTTACTAAATCTGTTTTAGTGCTGTTCATAAAAACACACAGAGGCAGCTTCACACCCCCTCATCTGGGAGCCGTTGCTCCGTCTGAGACGTTTTCAGTGATAAATCCCTCTGTCTTAAAACTATGAGAGCATCTATGTCACACACCTGCAGTGTGATATAGATGCTTTAAATATTTCATTTCTCAATTTTTTTCTGATGAACAGTTCTCATCAGCCTGACCTGGCCATGCTGAAATCTCCAGTATATCAGCGTTCACATGAGCACCACAGCAAGGCCTGAACACATCTGAGTTAAACTGACGGGGGAGAAGAAAGAAGTACTGTTGTCATGGAGTTTTGTTGCAGAGGATAAAAAAAGTGAAAAAGCATCTCATACCCACTGTTAAGCACGACGGAGGACCTGTGATGAAGTGGGAACAGCTAATGGCTTAAAACCCAGACACAGCAGCTGGAAATCAATTTAAAGAGCCCTCCACACTTATTTACACTTCTGCTGAAGATGGATTTAAAACATCCAATAATAAATTAAACTTTCATTAAAGTCGTATAATATTAAACAGTATGTAATAGTGAGTGCAGTGGAGGGCACCACGAATTAAAAAGTCAGTTGCATTAACCGTAAAGCACTAATCAGAAATATTAGTTACACTAATGCTAATGCTAACACTAACGCTAAAGCTAAGGAGCTTACACTGCTTTCTGTTAAAACTACACGGATCAATGTGTTCTGGATACAGAACATTATTTGCTGCCGCGCATCGCAGGTGGAGAACGTGAGGGGAGAAAAAAAAACCTCTTAGTCTTCATCCACTTCAAAATAAAAGCATGAATATAAACATCTAATTACTTGAAGACTTCTTAACAGTCGACAACCAAAACTTCAACACAGATGTTGAAATTTATCCAATGGATAGCTTACTAAACAAACAAGTAAATAAACGCTTTAGAATTTAATCTGAAAAAATAAAGTATTTAGGGGAAGCTAAGCCTGCTAAACATTTTCCAAGTTTGCAAAAATGCTAAATGGTTAAATGAAAACTTTGCTCCACTACTAGAGTATTAGGAGAAGTGAGTCCATCACTGATTGGGTGAAAACAAACCACAAGTTAATAAACAAGTATATTTTTTACCAAATTTACAGGTTATACAGTTACTGACTCCTCAAAGCGAAAAAAACATAGTAAAAGCATTTTTTATTTCATACTCTGTTACAATAATTAAGTTGTTGCCCTCCCTTCCAAATCATCCATCAGAGATAAAACCTAATGTTTCCCATTGCTACCACAGTCTATAGGGGTGAGCTGTAGAAAAAAGCTAGCCCTGGATTCCAGATATTCACCAGGTCTATAACATATAATGGTTTCAAGCGTTGTAAAAGCACAAATCCCAAAAACAGCATGGCTTGTTTTTGGGATTTGTGTAAATCAACATGTGTAATCGAGACGATTTTAACTTTAAACTGTTTCCTTTTTTCCTCCATTCTGGACTGATGCTTCAGAAAGGAGGACAAAAAGAATCAGGTTTCCATGTGTGTTCATACTTAGAGAACCTCTGTGTTTGGGAACACAATATTTGAGCTCACAAAAATAAACAATGGCTTTACGAGGGAAAATAGGACACAGCACGCCTTCCTTATCTGGCTCTAGCAGGAAAAGGTAAAGCTAACTTTGTGTTAAACCGGCTCTAATGCAAACAAAAAGGTGTCATCCTGCTGTTTCTGTATTTGTGTTCACTCAGGCTTCAAGTCGATCTTACCTGCATGAGCTCCTGCTTCTCCTTTTCTCCGGAGCTGATGGCGTCTCGAATGGAGCGGACCTCGTTGAGGATGGCCTGCGCGTCCTGCAGCTTGTAGCCGGATGGGCTGTTGGATACTTTCTGGTTAATCCTGGAGGACAGAAAGAAGAAGAACATTAGACAAAACCGTCTACATTCACATCAATGATACAAATCCAAATATGAATATAAAGGGTCACTTTGTGCTATATATTATTTAATTAATCAAGAATCTCTCCCTACTGTTCAGTTTGGATTTTTTGTTGCTCTTTTGTATAGTTTTGCCTTTCATTTTGACTGTATTCTGGGGAACATCAATAAAAATAAAGTTTAAAAAACAAACAAAAAAAGTGATTATGCTGTAAAACAAACTCCAAACTGCACTCAGTCAGTTCAGAAAGACCAAGAACAGTACACTTTATGACATACAGTATATATATAATATTAGTCATAGCTTGTGATTTTTTTTTTGCTTCAGCTTTGTATTTGTTTTATTGTTTATGTTGCAGTAAACAATCATCTGAGAAAACTGCAGGAGCAGCAGCTGCTACGTAAAGCTCAACATGAACAAGTCATGCGTTCATCTGAATAACCGGCCCTTCCACATTCTTCCCGAGAAGGACGAGGGGAGGGAGTTTTGGGCTGAATGAGAGACACAGCAAGGGAGAAACAAAAAAAAAAAGAACGAAAGAATGAGGAAGTGAAGGAGGGAGGTACTGGTCTATAACAGGGAACAACTAATCCCCTTAAAGTCGTCCTCAAACGTGGACTGAAAGCTGCACGAGACACATTTTCATGGCTCATTTTTTTGTCTTTGACCAAATATCTACAGTTTTTAAAAACACATTGCAACTTCTGTTTTCATTGGAAGTATTGTAACAGAAACTTTAATATAGGGATTTTATTCCCTTTTTTCCCCCAAGAAGTCACGTCTCTCGCTCTCTGTTGACGTTCCACTTCTTCAAATGGCGATTGGTCACCAAATACCATCCGACGCTGCAACAGGAGAGGAAAGCCGTGTAGGAATGCCGTCCAACCGCTGCTCTTTAATCCTCCTGACACACTCACTGTGCTGCAGGAGGCAAGGCAAACAGCGCAACATTCCTTCTCAATTCAGTGTCCAAGCAGCACCCAAAAAAAAAAACGGAAAAGGAAAGGCTCCACTGCTTTCAGAGCTGCTGCAGTTGGAGAGTGTAAATTCGAGGTGTTTCCTCTCCAAACCGCATTCCTGAGCTGCGGCTCTGCTCAGGTGTTTATGGAGGCATTATAATGTTTAATGGTTGGATGGAATGTGAGATAACCCAGGAGCAATAACTGAGGAGATAAGCAGCAGTTCACCTGAATTGGCTCATCGACATTTTCACACCTATTTTAAGGTCCGTCAACACGTGCCAGTTCAAACTCCAACAAGTGAAAGTTTTTCCATTTTGTCTCTTCAGTCCCATTCATGGAACAGAAATAATATCTTTTAGACTAAGGATGTTTCTAATACAGTCTTTCCTTGCAGAGAAAAAGACTTGGAGAGCAAACTTCACAGTAGTGAAAGTATTCCACAGCCAGCGTGGGATCTAGAAGACTAAGGGCCCCTGGGCTGGAGTCAGTTTTGGTGCCTTATCACTAGGCCTGTCACAGTAACACATTTTGCTGGACAATAAATTCTCCCAGAAACAATCATTTTGAGACTATTTTCAACTCCAATAATAGTACTAATGGCTTGTTAATGCAAATATGCCCATTCAAAGATCAAAAAAACTTTCATTTCTAAAGAATGTTTATTACTGGAACTGTAAAACATTTTTTTTTTTTCTTCTCCCCTCCAGGGCATCTTCTGTGGGCTCCAGTGTCCCCCACACGAAAGTAGGCCGACAGGAAAGGGGGAAGGAGAGGGAGACATCGCAAACATCGATGTTCAATGACCCGGTTCGATTCCTGGGTCCGGGAATCGAACCCGCGATGGCCACGTTGAGGACCCAAGGCCCCCAAACGTGGGTCACGCCACCCCCCACGCCACCACAGCACGCCCCAAACATTTCATTCTTAATGTCAGAACTGAAACAAAAATAATTAAAATGGATTAAGAAGGCTCAGAAAACTAAAATGCAGGTAGTGCAAACCAACTACTTCATACTGTGTGTCAAATGTTGGCAGGGTTCTCAAAATGCTGGATTTTCAATTATATTGAAGGGGAGTATCTCTTTGTTTTAAAAATGATCATGTTCATTTTAATTTACCAAGCAAATAATTATTTTATTGCTTATTGTGACAGACTTGCTATCCCAGAAAAAAAGTCTCTTATTCATGCAAATTATAGAACATTAAGAAGTAGGCCTACACATCCTACAGATGTTCATCTGGCCTACACATCCTACAGATGTTCATCTTGTAGGCTTACAGGATGAAGAGTCGTTTCAAACTGTCTGATGGCCTTTTTTTGAGCCTGTACACTCCTGTTAACGATTAATCTATTACTGAACTAGTTCACGATTATTTCCATAATTGATTAATCACGAGAAATCCGATTAATTGGGTTAGCCTCACAAAAGTTTTGAAAAATTTGACTTGTTTATGAAAGCCATTCAAGCTTGTAAAATACTTGAATTCTTTTCCAGTTTTACAAATCTTGCTTCAAAAACATCTGCCAACTGTATAGCTGTAATAACACTTACTCTATGAGCGTCTCGAAGCCTTGCTCTTTGTACTGCAGCTCCTGCTTCATAGAGGCCAAGTCCCGCTTCAGCTTGTTCACCTGACACAGAACAAACCCGTCAGAGATGGAAACACCTTCTACTTTAGTGACAGCAATCCCTGCTCACATCAACCTTTCTATCAAAGTCATTTGTTCCTCATTTTTCCGGTTGAAACTGTTCCCAAACCAACAATGATCTATTTCCAGACTCTCCAGCATCAGGATTTGATGATCAATCTATGTAAACATAAGCTGTCCAAATGTAAATGTGAGTTCAAGATGAAGGGTTTCTTACTCGACTTTTGGCTGTGGCAATTTCCGCTTTGAGGATATCTGGGTCGTATTTGCTGGATGAGGACGACCTGGAATTTACTGCATGAGGAAAAGAAACAAGTTACAAAGATATACCGTACTTACTGTTTATGTTACTAAAATAATAGCATGAATGAATTATTTACAATAACAAATAAACATTTAACAGTAAAGAAAAAATTAAAAAGTACAAACTACATAAATAAATACAAATAAATGAGTAATAGACGTGATAAATAAGGAAAGAAGAAGTAAAAATAGGGGAAAGAACAAAAGAAATAATTTAAAATATATACTTATCTATAATATAAATAATGTTAAAAAATTATAAGACAACAAAATAAGTGACAAAACACAAACATTTTATACAAAAGTAGCCAAATAAATCCTACATGGAGAAGTCTAAAAATTAGAAAATGAAAGCAAATAAATTATTGCTCAATTATTATTTTAATGATACAAAAACTTTAAAAAAAAAAACTGTACACTTTGATGAACTACCTTTCTATTATTCTATTATTAAGAAAAGAGAACAATAAGTTCTGATCAAGTAAATGTTAATTCTAAGGCTAACCTATTTTCAAATAAAACATCAATTTTTGTTCTGATGCTGATTTCAACAGAGCAACTGGCCCTCAAACTGATAACTTTTGCTCCAACTGACACTTACTTCAATAATCGATTAATCACAATTAACTACGATTAATTGTTTCAGCCCTACTGAAAACCAAACCGTCTGATTCTTCTTCCACCTCTCCTCCTCCTCACAGGAGACACCTGAAGCTAAGCTGATGTTGGACTCTGACTCACGGCTCGTCTGTGACGAGGACTTGTCCCTCCAGGCGTCGTTGAGCTGCCGGTACTCCTGCTGCGCCAGCTGCAGCCGCTGCTCCTTCACCTGGTAGATCTCCTTCTGCGCGCTGAGCGCATCCCGGGCCACAGCAAGGTAGTCTCGGAGCATGGCCTCCTGCTCCCGCTGCCACTGGGCCCGTGGGTCCTCCAGCTGGGTCCGCTCTGAGGGCCAATCAAGTAAAACGGTTCACACCTGTCTGGTTCAGGTGAAACAGGTGTTCAAGGTGCCAGAACGCCGACTCACTGGTGTTGTGGTCGACATAGTACGCTCCGACGACGGGGTCGTAAGCTTCCTCCCAGCCCACCGGCAGCTCATCTCCGATGCAGTCAGCGAACGTCAGAGGCTTTGTCTGCCTGAAAACGAACAGATTCAGAACTTTAATGACATGACAGACAAACTCGGACACATTCTCTCTCCGCTTCCCGTCTCTTTTATTCCCCAATCTATCCCAAACTGTTTGGGATGGATCCAAGACTGAAATAATTATTAGCTCCAACCCTGATTCTAATATGCTTTTTAATAGTAGTGCAACCAATCTATCTGTCAACACAAATTAACAAAATAATGATTGGCACCAGGTTTAGTTCATAACAGGATTTGTGGGTTTTTTTAAGCATTCTGATTGGCTGACATAAGCTTTAGCATGTTTAAAACAACACTCGGGCATATTTGTGTGGGTTCATGTGAATAAAATCTTTTCTAGTTTATTTTTATAAAGCCTTGACTACGTGTGTACAAAGCCTCAGACACATTCCCTCCATGCTTTCTGTCTCTTTTATTCCCCAAACCATCACAAATTGTTCAGATCTGGTATCAATTGGGGATGGATCTTAAACCAAGCAGCTCCTGTATGATGTTGACACAATTCATTGATCCAAAAAAGCAACAAATTAAGATTTTTTAAGAGTTAAGATTTTTTTCTGGTTAATTAACAGAAATCTGAGACATATAAAAACAACAGAAGCAGCAGTGGTGTTGTTCTAAAAGTCTGAGTCAAATGAAACACGTGTCTCAGGCTAACTGTGTCTGTGAGGGGAGGATTCTGGGGGCAGGGGGATCCGACCGTCTGTTGTTCCTCTGAGTCCTCCATTCACCTCTGAGGGGGGAGGTGGAAGGAGAAAAAGCGGGTGAGGCAAAAGTGGGGGGACCCATCCGACGGGACACAATAGGAGAAAACTGGCCCCTGGAATTCCACAAGTGATGCTGACGTATGGCCTGGAGGTTTCCATGGCAACCCCTGATACTACTGCACCGCGGTGCTGAAATTCACCAGAACTGATGGAGATGAAAAGCAACAGCTTCATGTTAAAACTCAAATCACCACTGTATATTAACAATATATAGCTGGAGCTAACAATCCTTTTAGTAATTGATTAATTTTGCAATTATTCTGATGATTAATCGATTAATTTAATTTTTAAAAATAGGTACATTCTGTGGATTTTGTCATTTAACCACTCAAGCCTGTTTTAAGTAAGCAAATAGTTTAAATACAATAATTTTTTTATTGACTAAAATGCAATAACATTCCTTTAGTGAATTTGAACCAAGGGAAGCTAAAACCAGGCCAGTTGACGAGTTTTGGAGAAAACAAGTTATTTTTATATTAAAAGCAAAATGCATAATATTTTCTACAGTTCTGGTTTAAATACTGTTCTGAGTATGTTGGGTTTTTTCAGGAAATTGCTTTTTTTGAGTCTGAATAGGCCAGTTAACAATTAATCGATTACTAAATTCGTTGACAACTATTTCAATAATTAATCACGATTAATTCGATTAATCATTGCAGCGCTAATTAACAGTATAAGTCCTTACAAATATGTCAGTCTATAGTAGTATTAGTAGGAGTTTTATGTGACACAATGGCAATAAATAGTGCATTATTGTATAGTATATAAACTATTAAAGATTTAAACCTCCATGTCAGTTGTTTGAGGTTAGTTTCTTCCAGATTTGCTCATCAGGATGCTGACATTTTACACGTTCATGTTGGTAAAGCAGCTCAGGTTCAGTCAGATTAGCAGAGCTTGGTGTCATCCAGGACATGTTTCTGTGAAACATCTCTTCTTCCAACAACATTGCAAAACAATTATAAAATGCACTTTTATAATTCTGGATTCACTTGCTGTGATTGTTGACTTTTGTTTTATACGTTCCATCTGAATCTAAAACAGTTTAAACGACAGCCTTTTAAATGGTTGCGTTTTTTCCTTTTCAAAAAGATTTTTGCCACTAAGCGTCTCCAGAAGCAGACATGGGGAAGCAGCATTCAATTTCTATGCTGCTCTAATCTGGGAGGAACTTCCAGAGAACTGCAAAGATGCCGAAACACTGAGTTCCTTAAAATCAAGACTAAAAACTCACCTTTTGAAAAAATTTACTATTTTATGAACAACATAAGCAACTTCTTAACAAAATTACCACCAAACTCTACTAAAACTTTTCATGCTGCATTAATTAATTACAAACCTAGAAATCCTGAATGCATTATACCATCCATAAATATATCATAAATAATTACTTCACACTTATTGTAGTCCACGCAGTTTTTTGCGTTACGCATGTTGTGTACAGTGATGTCGCAATACAGAGAAATTAGTATATATTATGAAACACTTCCTGCTATTCCAGAGTTTTCAGTCCTTTCTGGTTCATTTTAAAGTAGAAAAACAAAAGTTCAATATGAATTTACAACTGATTTTTCAACAGTTAAAACACAGAACAAACAAAGGAAGGACATAGAGAAAGTTATGGAACATAAAACATGGTGGTGTTGGCCAGCAGCATCATGCTGCTGGCCAAGCTTTTCAACAAGAGACAAGGCAGCTGATCAGAGACGATAAATAGAGGATGATGTTGGTAGAAACACTTTGAGACTGGAGAGGAGCTACAATGGAATGGTGGATGCAAGTATATCCATGTGCTAGAATGGCCTAGACAAAGTCCAGACCTTAATCCAGTCAAGAATCTGTTCACAAATTCTAAAGAATAGTAAAGAAGGTCAGGTTCAGATGTGCAAAGCTGGTAGAGATGATATGACTCCAAGGGCTTAAAAACAAATGCACACCACACTTTTCAGATTGTAATTTGTGATCAATTTTTCCAGTCATTTATACATTCACTTCCTCTTAGGCATAACACATTTCTCTTTTCTGGTCTACCATGTAAAAATCTCAATGAAATACATTAAAGTGTGCACAATTTGAAAAAATTACTAAAATGAATTAATTTGCAAAGAACTTTCCTTAAACTGCTGAGTAGATTTCATCTCATATTTTCAGCTTTTTTGCTTCAAACTGGCCGTTTTTCTGAAGCTAAACTAGTTTTGGCATTCTTTAGCATTTGTGGACACTGAATACCAAGAGGAAAAGTTGATGAACTGACAACTTCTGTGACATTTTGTCGGCAAAAGAAAAAAAAATCAACTTGCAGGAAACCTGGAGGGGTTTTATTTCTTTCTATAAATAAACCTCCGCCTCCCAGGTGTTCCTCGGCTCGGCGCCACGATGCAAACCGCTCCAGTAAAAAGACCCAGGGAGGTGAGCCGCATAGCTGAGCGGTGACTCAGCCCAAATACCTCGGAGTCGCAGTTGCTTCAAACCGCATTTCACAGCAGCTCAAGGTCCAACTGTAAAACATTCACACAAACAAACAAACGCGGGACAATCCGGCATGAATAACTGGCATTGAGATGGTGAAAGCAACGACCTGCCGCAGCCTTTCTGCTGAGTCTTATCTGACCGACGGCATTCCTGTCGCCTGACGACAGCCCTGCAGCGCATGATGCCGCACACAGGAATTTATAACCAGGTTCAATTCGTCTCTGTAATGTTCAGCGGAGTTCTCAGTATGCAGAGTGAGCTGCAGAAAGGGTTTCAATCATTAATGAAAGGTGGATTTGTTTTCAGATGGCAAACGCTTGATGGGAAGAATAAAAAAAAAGTGAGAAAAGCTCTCTCAGTTTAGAGAGCTGCAGGTATTCAAATGAAGGCCATCAGATATCTGCAGCATGTTCCTCCTCTTTTCAAAGCCACATCTGGGACAAAAGGCTGGCGGTCCATCTTCATTCCTGTGAGCGGACAGTGATGGGAGGGTTTTCAGCCGACTGCCACAGGGAATTCAAACCATCCCATCATTCAGCTGGCTCCATCTTCTCAACTCTTCATGTCTTCATTCCCTTCAGAAATAGGGAAACTTCAGCGGGCGGCTGAGGTAGAAACCAGGGCAAACAAAGAAAGGGGATTCTTAACATTTCCAAATGTGTCTTTACAAACAACGGCGGGGATTTTTCTCTCCCTCCACAAGTGAACAAAAAACTGGTCCAACATGTTGCATTTTTCCAGTAAACACAGCTGAGTCCACCAGAGGAAAATATTCCAGCAATCTGAGCTGATGTTGCTTCCTCTTCATTTCAAGACAGCGAAACTGTGACTCAAAATATCACATTAAAGCCGTGTGAAAAACTAAGTCATGATCTTACAGAAAACTCTGGATCACTAGTCTGGACCACAGATTATTACTGATATCGTGATGTCAGAGTGGGAAATACCTGAAGGCAGAGCTGGGCTATCTGGACAAAAAAATAAAATACCAGATATTTTTTTGTACCAGATCCATTTTATTCTTTGCTTTTTTCTAAAAATAAGTTGTAAATGAAATGGCTTTTATTTCAGTCATCCTTTCTGTGAGTTGTATGACAAAGTGTTTGGGCCACAGTACAAGAATTTATGTTTAATTACGAGAATATAGTCATATTAGTAGACTAAAGAAGCAAGTTTACCACAAAAAATATTACAATTATGAAGAAAAAGTCATTTTAATGAGAAAAAGCTTCGATAGAAGAGATCTGACAAGATCAGTTCAGTCCATGTAGTTCATTGTTAGATCATTTCAGTGTCCTGAAGCTGATAATAATATGACTAAGTATTTCTATTAGGTGTTAAGGATCATCTGTAAAAGTAATATCAAAGTATATATTTACAAGATGCTCATTTTAAATTTCTATTTTTCATTCAGCAGCTCTCATTAAATTAATACTTTATTCTCATGAAATTACAACTCTTTTCTGGTAATATGATTTTATTCTCATATTTTGACGACTGTCGCACCACTGTATTCTTATAATACGATGACCTTGTTCTCGTAATTTAAATAAATAAACCTTGGCCTGGCCGATATTCCATCACAGCGTTGCCCTGAATTCAAAGTTTAACTAAATACAAGCTGCAAAACCTGCTTCTGAAACAAGATGGCGGCTCTGGGCTTGCCCACCAAATTATGGAAACCAAAGGAGTGCACTGATAAAAAAACAATGTTTCAAAAATTAAATCTTAAGAAACAGAGAATTCAATCAATCAAGAAAATCAATTTATTGCCCAGGCATTGTTGAGCTGGGTGACATTGTGATTTCCTTCATCTCCACCTCATTGGTGTTCCACTTGTATGTTTTATTTCCCATAATCTCCTCAATAACACATCTGTATATCGTTGAAGAAATTTTCTGCAAGCTGCAGACATTTAATGTTGAAAACATTTTCACATTCTAAGCTGTGATTTTCACCTTGTTGCAATTCTTGCTTTGATTTTGCTAACTGCAGATTTAACCTGCATCCTCTGTTTACACTGAATAGGAGTAAACACAGAATCTTCAGCCAAGAAAATAACCCTTATTGTTTTTGAAATGCAACAGCTCCAAACATGGTAATATTTTCTTTAATCTGCTTTCATCCATCAAGTAAGTGTTTTCACAACACGCATCTGAGCTGCTGTAGCAGTGCTTTGTTAAAGCCCTCAGTGCAGGACAAGATAAATCTGATGCGGGCGTCTGCAACGCAGACAGCTGCAGAGTACATATGCAAACAGGATCAATCAGAAATTAATAGTCAATTAATAAATTAGAGCAAAGAACAAATCAGCAAAAATAATAAATCAGCCTGCCGCAGCAGCAGCTAACAGTTTGCAGGGCCTCACGCTGCACTTTGACCCCATGCACCTTGGCAGGCAGTGAAAGGGATTTCACATGAATCGAGCTTTCTGGTCGGCGAGGCAGCACACTGCTCGCTCCTTGGCGTTGTGTGTTTCAGGAATGCGTGTTTGTTTCTCTGCCGGAGGTTTTTACCCTCCGCCATGTCTGAGCTGGAAACGTGGAGCTGAATGAGAAAAAACCTGAATTCGACCCGATGTCGCTTTTAGAATGAAACTAAACACAGACAGACAGAGAGTGATGGTTTAAAATGACAAACAAGCAACAGAAACTCTGGCATCACACAACAGTTGCTCAGTTTACCTCCTTCTAGCGTATTATGTGCAGCATTAGTTGAAATTCAAAATTTTTACAGTTAAAAAATGTTTAAAGTCTACAGAAAATGTTAAAATACATAACCACCAACTATAAAGGCTTTAAAAAGTCGAACATAGCAAAATAACTTAAAAAAAGCAATCAACGCCCAGCCTGGAGGAGGGGAAAAGTAAAGCCTGGTGGCCCGCCAGGCTTATAATACCCAGAAAGGAACTTTGTAACCTCACGAGGAAAATAAATATTGTTGTAATTCATATTGTCAGAGGTTCAAGAAGTTATTTACAGAACTCCTGTAGACGTCTGTATTACAGTGGTTGTGAAGAAGTCTCTAACTGAAGAAACTCTGCTTTAGATGACACTCTGTTTTGGTTTATGAAGAATCCACTTCTCCAGAGGTTCCTGTCATCCCCAGAACAAAACCAGAACCGGACTTCTTTTCAAATTGTTGAGCATTTTTAGGTCTGATGCGATAATGGAGGAAGAAAGTGTGCTCTCCAAATCAGACTTATGGAAGATCTTGCTACAAACAATCACTGAAGGGCTATATGCTGGAACGTCATTGATCAAGGTTTGGAACCAACAGAAAAAAAAGTCAAAAGAATATATTCAAGTTCCATCAGAAGCTTGTGTCCCTAACTGATCATTGCTGCACCAATCATCAGAGGCAGCTCTATTCTAAAACCTATAACATGACTTAAAGAATGTTGTTGGTTTCTGGTGGATTGTTGCACAGTAGCTGCAAAGCCGCTCTTTATAATGTTCTTTTTGCCCCCATTTAAAAATGAAAAGTTTCTAACAGCTGTAAACCTTTGGTTCTCCAAAACAAAGATTTGTATTAATAAAACCAAGTGAGGTCACTGGTTTCACTTGTCTCTTTCCATATTATAAATGGTTTTTAAATATAAATTTGAGAGTCTTACTTAATTTTACTAAACTTTCTAAAACCAGAAACAAGCTGTTGTCATCTTCCCCTTAAACCCAGCAGCTCGTTTCCACAACCTCAGCTGCTCATCTTCATAAGATATCGACATATTAGGAAGCTCTTAGTTTGAAGTTCATTGGGTTGTTGATGTAGTATTACAACTTACTGCATTGCAGCTGGAAGTCCTGGGTTTGAACCCCAGTCTGGGGTCATTCTATATGCAGTTTGTACATTCTCCCAGAGGATTCATGGGTTCTCTCTGGATATTAGGACTTCTTCCCAAGTACAAAAATATGACTGTTAGGTTCATTTGTCCAAATCACCACACAGTATAAACCGTGTACTGTATATATATATATATATATATATATATATATATATATAACGAAACAACAAAATTTAAATACCTAAATGCTCACACAAACTGAACAAACCCAGAACAAGCAAAAACCATTTCTCTGTAAAGGAAGATGGAATCATGATTATTGCAGAGACGACTCTCCACAGCAGACTTAAAAGCCAACAAGGTGAAACGCCTGCAGTGACAGAGGAATAAAGTCTCATCTTTACATAAATTATTACATGATGAAGGCAGAAATCAGCTTACAGTTCTTCAAAATTCCAGACGTAAGCCATTAAAGGGATTCGGTGCCAAAGTCTGAGGGGTCTTAAGTAACCGGTCAAGTTGGGGGGGAAGAAGAAATTGTGGTTAAAGCAAAACCAGCAGGAAAAAAATGTGTCTCAACCTCAACAGGAAGGACAAAGATCTCTGTTGTTTAGCCTCCCGCTCTGAGAAAACTCATTCACAAAAACATCTGATGAGTTTTCGGTAAATTTGACACATCTGTAATATGACTAGCAAAACAACAAATAAAACATTATGTTGCACCAAAACCAGTAATAATGTCACTTTCTGTTAACTATCCAGAAAGCAAGACAAAGTCCCCCCATAAAGGCAGTCCTCAGTTTTTGACACAATCTCTGACTCTGGAATCAGCACAAAACGCCTAATGTGTTGGAAAAGCAACGCTCCTGTGCCATAGCACACGGCTCCATTTAAACTTGCAGTAATGTTTAGCATAACTCCACATGACTATTTGTGATGGTAGAACATTTTCCTAGAGATCCTAAACTGCAGTGCTACTCTCTTACCATGCAGATATTTTCTCATAGGCCATTTCCTGACTTACAAAAACCAACATGAGTCTGCCTTACTTAAACTCCTCTTTCCCATTTTGATAAGTGTCAATTAATTATTGCCTAATCCATATTTATAGGATTACTAATTAAACGGTTGTAGACATTTTGACCAACTCAGAGAATTAGCATGCAAATTATAAAAATACCTCATTCACATTTATTTTATACAAGTTATTAGGAATTCTAATAAAGATGGCACATTTGATTTTTGTTAAAAACTATCATTTCATAATGAGATTGCTTTTATCCAATCAATAAATAAAAGATCCAGTAGCATGTTTTACTCCAGTTATTTTTTCATGAATCTTTGCCAGAGATTCTGAATAGGGATGCACTGATAGGAAAGTTTGGGCCATACCAATATCAGTTATTACTAATGCAAAACTGATATTTACCTATATTGTGGTGTTGAAAAACAGATTCAACTTCAAAATTAACAAGGTGGAAATAAACAAGTCTTTTTATATCACCCAGTTTTTCTTATTAGGCCGATAATGATGTGTAAAAAGATAGATAAGAAACATAAGCTAATAATACTGATCTCAATATACAGTATATCATACAACACAAATAAATCCCTAGTTGTGATAACTATAGAAGGAGGTGCAATTAAACTTTCATAAATCCAATATTTATTTTTAGAAGCAGCTTTCAACTGTTGTATTGCTTTCAAGTTTCCCTATGAGACTTGATCATTTCTTTTACATTTGGTCTGATCTGACCAAAACAATTATCTGTATTTTAACAACACCAAGAAATATTAGTTCCTCTCCAGCACAAACTGTTTTTATTTAGCATGTCCAAACAGCCTCTGAGTTTACAGCCACTCCTCTGAATACTTTGTCCCAGTTACATTATGTTTGCATCTTGATTCAGACAGATGACGTCCCTATCAGTGTTCAGTTCTTTGATTATACACTCTTCAATGAAATGTGGAGAAATGTGACTCGATAAAAACCAACAAATGGATCGAACTTAGCAGGAAAACAAATGATGACACTTCAGCAAGAAAAGTAAATGTCAAACATTACTGTTAAAGCTCGAACTGCAGGAATTGAAGGACAAAAGTCAACATCAAATCAATAAAAAAAACAACAACTATAAAATAAGTTCTCGACAGACTTTTGCTGCCTGATATTTACTTTTTTTTTTACATTTTAAATTCAAACTCGTACCAAACTGAATGTCTTGGTATCCAGACCCAATGAGAAAATATGTTGCAGAAGCTGAGAAATGGAGGTGAGAAAACACAAAAGAGAAATGTCATTTTCTACTAAGTGGTTGCACTTTTAACTTTAATTCAAAGAAACATGTTCTTTATGAATAACATATGTCTTTCCCTTCTTGTTTAAAATTTGTGGGAAGGAAAAAAAATTTGCATTTGTCCTTGAAAAATATTGTAATTCTTAAAGAGTAATTAAAACCTTGAATTTCTTAGCGTCATGTGGAAGTTATAAAAAAACCATCCAGCTCATAAAGTGTCAACTTTAACTATTTGGGTTAGAAACTGTTTGTATTCTTTTTTGCCACTTTGCGTCTCCATCATCAGCATTTGCTGTCCCCGTTTTCTGTCATTTGTATTCCTATTTTTGCAGCTGCGGTAAATTTACAACTTTTTAATGCTTCATTCACATTGTTTTCCATCTCTGCCTCATTCTAATTGTGCATCAATTTTAAACCTGTAATTCAGGCTGTTGTATGTTTTTTGGTTTATTTATTATCCTTTCCACTTTATTTTGCTCCAATTTTGATTGCTAAGGCACTAAATACACTGCTTCATCAATTCTGTAAAAAAAAAAATTAATAAATTGACCCTGTGTGTCAGGCTGCTGGTACAAATATTCCCATTCTTTGAGCTTTCTTCACATATTGTCACGTTTCAATACATTATTCATTGTCATCTGTTAGTATTTTATGCAACAGATCAAAACAAAGTTGTTCTTTGTGTTCAGATTGGCTGGAGAGTCACAGAATCTCATGAACTTTGATTAGGCCATATAATCATATCAAAATTTCAATTAAATACACTGGAATTTGTGGCTGCAATGTGATTAATAGAAAACTGAACTAGAAATGGGTGACACTTAAAATCTCTCCATAAAGTCTGAGAACTACTGAATAAAACCGCTTTAGGAGATTAGAAGTGCATCATAGGAGAAATAAGGTTTGGGATTGACAGAATTAGGTCGTTTTCTGGGACCTTATCAGGGGCTGAGGGCCACCTGTCAGAGGTCAAAGGTCAGAAACACCTGTCCTACCTGTCTCTAGGGTCGATCCAGCTGGTGGACTGTTCAATGTGGTTGATGTAGTAAATTTTCCCATCAAAGTCTTTGGCTTCCTCCCAACCGTGTGGTAGTGGCAACTCCTTCCTCGGCATGTCAGGCGAGTCTCCATGTAATGAACTCTTCTCTAGGCAGAATCATAGGGAAGGGACACTATCGCTTTTCTCTGTCATCACCACCACCACCATCATCATCAACAACAAAAAAACAGATCTTCACTTCCAAATCAGCAGGCCTGCTGCGGTTCGGATTATGCCATAATCCAGAATAATAATCCCCAGAAAGAGAACCTTAAAAATGAGAAGGATTTCAGAGGATGGAAATGGTCCAGGAGGCTGCACTTGCTCACCAAATCATCAGCATCCGTCATTAAAGAAAATAAAAATGCTTAAATTAATCCTTCACAGTTGTCCGGTGTGGTTTCAAACGTGTCGGGAAACTTTCAGGCGGTCTGGTGGGAACTTTTTTCAGGTTAACTCCAATTACCCACGGTCCACAGAACACGCTCTTTTATCGGCCACAAAACCGCCGTTTGAGCCACAGACACCAAACAAACACGCGGATAAAACCACCACCGGGAAGGTAACGTCTCCGGAGCCTTGGTGTCTGCCGCCGCAAACGGTTCGGGCTGCGGATGGAGTTACTGAAAATTCCCCCTCACGGAGCTCCGGGGTTCTCCTCACCAGCAGGCCACCATGTTGATCAGCGGTAACCGAGGCTAGCAGCCAGCCAGCGGAGGAGGAGGAGGGGTGGGGGTACAGATACTCCGAGCCGCCCCGAGCGTGTCACAAAGAAGTACCGAGAATCTCCACGGCGGCTTAAATCCCGTAAATCCGGCGCAAACTTTCCGCTTGTCCAGTTAAAAGTCTCCGCTCGAAGTTGGGGGAAACGGATGGAAGCTGCGGCGGTAAAGTCTTTCCCTCAGTCCCGATCACTTCGGTGCACCGCCATAAAGCTGGCTGCTTTCACTACCCACTGCTTCCGTTTTCAAAATAAAACACCTGTTGATTAATACAGTCCTTAAAAATAAAACATCCTGTAAAAATGCTCCCCTGGGCAATCCATTATTATTGAACCTAATCTTAAAACATTCAATGATTTTTAAATTAGCAACACAAAGTATAAAGAATTTTTTTTAAGCGATGAAAAAATAGTAGAATTTTGTTCAATTGGAAAAATGTATATTTTAAATTTGACTTTTTTATTTTGTTGTTGTTGTTTTTGATTATTTTATTTATTATTTTGACTTATCAGCTTTAAAAACCAAACAGAGGCATCATTGCTACTTCTATTTTTTAAAGTCCCATTTTTTTATTGTTACTAAAATAATAAGTAAATGATAACATATTCAAGTTATTTAAATTAAGCTATTTTTGAAGGAACAAATGCCTATATATTGTGTAATTATCGTTTTAATTTCAGAAAAATTTTTAATTTTCTAAAAATTTTGTTATAATTTATTTTATTATGATATCTATATTTTAATGTGCATTCAAAACATATCTTCCAAAGAACATTTTTTGTTGTTTTTAAGTTGTATAACTATATATTTAAAGTCTTTAAAAATTAAGGAGTGTAGTATTTACACAGACATTATACAACAAGCAATAATTTTGCGGTAGTAATATAGAAAAGGTACTGGAGTGTATAAATTTAAGTCATTTAAAAAATATTCTTTAAAATGTGTTTAGTTTTACTTGTGTAGATTTACACAAACCTTACAAACACATGCATATTTAAACACACAATGACTTCAAAGCACACAAATACATGTGAAACATTTTAGAGATTTTATTGTTATTATCATTCTTCTTATTATTTTTTTCAATTAATTTTACGTATGATTTCTGAACAGATGCTAAATAAATAATTCTGAAATTTTCCTTAAAATGTCTTTTACACATTTGCTTCAGAAGATGTTCAATTCTTCTAAACTTATGCTGCAGTAAGATTGTACAATAATAATAATAATAAACAAGGAAACCACAACAAAATCATGCAAAAATAAATGAATAAAACATCAGAAATTAGAAAAATATTATAATGAAAGAATAATGAGAAATGACAATAACAAAAAAAATATCTTGACCTTAATTCTTGGATTTTATCCCATTTTTGAAAAATACAACTTTTAGATATTGTCCATCGTGCGCTGATTATTTTCCTTACTCTCATCAGACCTGACCTGGTCACTCTGAGGAGGATGGGGGTTTTTAACCTCAGTCCACTGATAGTCACGTCTGCATTAGGCCACCAGCGCCCCCTGCTGAGTAAATATAGTATCGCGGTATTTAAACCCCACATTCCCTGAGGATTACCTCCACATAAAAACTTACATAAGAAGAAACTCTCATTAAAATCATCTCTTTTCTTCTTCTGCCTCATTTTTAAGTCTTATAAAAGCACAAATGATTTACCCTGAACGATATTATGATATTTAAAACCATAGGTTCAACTGTTTAACATTCCTCGTATATTGTTTAAGGTCAGACACTAAAAACATTAGATTTTAATGATACTCCGATAGGTTTTCTGAATAAAATATGAAAAATAAATGTCCTTACATGTATTTCTCTTAAATTTGTCAGTCTTTAAAAGTTAAACTTTTATAGACTGACTGAATCCATTTCCGTGTGAAGCACGAAACTGCCGTTAGATGGCGCTCTAACTCCGGGTTTACCCCATGCTGGTGGAAAAACCATAATCAGGCCAACCTGAGTTTCAAATCAAAACTGATATCCTATTTAATTTAAGACAGCACTTCAAGTCAAATTTGTAAACATTCACATCCTTTTACTTATATCGTGGTGGTTATGATGCCTTCAAGTTCTGTAGAATATTTGTACTTGAGCATATGTATGTGGCAGATTCCTTCATCCCATTGGAGAGTTTTTCATAACTGAATACTTTAATTCAAGTTAATAAAATATTAAAGGTAGATATATTATGAATGTATATCTAAGAAGATGCACATATTTAGATATACATTCATAATATATATATTCATAATATATCAAATTGAAAAAATATTGAACTTTTTAGGATATGCACATGTGAATATCCTAAAAAGTTTGTTTTTTCCCTATTCATTTCAGAAAGTAAAATTCATGCATTATATAGATTTATTGCAAAGAGTGAAATACTTCAAGCTTTTATTTCTTGTAATTTTTATGAGTATGGTTTCAGTGTCTCAGAAAAATTTAATATTAGAAAAGATCAATAAAAAATATAAACAGAAATAGCAGACTCACTTGCACTCAAAAGGTGTTCAGGAAGCCCAGATTGGTTTTATAATTGTCTTCAGGTAATCTTCATTCTTCTGGTGTTCCTCATCTTCCTCAGTGCTCAGGTCAGTTTGGTGGTCAGTCAAGAGCAGAAACACCATGGTCACTGAACCAGCTTCTTACCTTTAGCAGTTTGGGCAGTTACCAAGTTCTGCTGGAAAATAAAATCAGCATCATAAAGTTTCTTAACAGAGATATTATGACGTGCTATAGAAATCCCCAATGACTGTAAACTTCAGAAAACCCAGAGAATAAAATTTTAATATTACATCATTCAAAACATTCTAAGACAGAATATATGCTTAATGTACGACGGAGCAGGGCCACGCTAAGAAAACAACAATAAAACGACAAGAAGTATGTATTAATATTACGAGAGTAAATTCAAAATAATATGAGAATAATAATTCTCATACTATGACACTATGACTGTCATATTACGAAAATAAAATCATTACGAGAATATAGAGTCATAATAGCCTATTGCGAGAGTAAAGTGACAGTTTGACAATAAAATCATAATATTACGAGAATAAAGTCAAAATAATACAAGTTGTAATAATATGAAAATAAAGTATATTTGGAGAATAAAGTCGTAATATGACTTTATTCTCATAATACCAATCTCATTATTTCTACTTTAATCTCACACTTATTCTCGTAATGTTTTGACTATTTTCGTAATTAATTTATTTTTTCTGCCGTCGTTCTCCGTCGTAATAATGTAATGAAGAAGTATGTGTAATTCCTTTTCATATGTTATTTATTGGACATGAATATTCCTCATATTATTTAACTAAACTGATTTCATTCATAAAAATAATTATATCAAGAATTTGAATTATATTGGTCAGTGAAAGTGAGTGGGATTTAAACTACATAGAAAATAGCAGCCAAAGTTAAAGTACAAATAAATAAACCTTTAATTAATCCAATAAATAAAACCATTAAATTAATTGAGATTCAACGGAAAGAAGGTCTAACTGCTTTAATTCCGCTATAACCAGAAGACGCTCGCAGTTTCCGAGCCACACTCGAACGCACCAAATTTCCATATTCTTTCACGCGCTTCTCGAAAACAAAAACAGGCAGAGAGAGAGAGAAAGAAAGAGAGAGAGAGAGAGAGAGAGAGGTCCCATGTAGTCAGTAGGGCAGCGAAACCTGAAGGAGCAGGAAGCTCCACGTGCAAGCTCCCGTCCACCGGTCTTTGGTTCCGGTTCTGCCCACCTCACACATGGTTCTCCTCCGGCATATCTCCATCGCCTTGACCGCCGCCGTGGCCGCCCTGGGCTCAGCTCTCTTCATCGCCCTCAACTACTTCTACAAGCGGCGCGTATGGTCCCCGCAGGCGGCGTACTGCACCATCACAGAGGTGAGAGGTTCTGCTGTAATTCTTTAGTAATTAAAAGAGAGCTGCTCAAGTTATTTCAGGCGATATTTTTATTAAAAAGGAAAAAAAAAAAACGCCGCAGAATCCCGATCCCTGAATAATGAAGGTTACAACTGGAAACAACAAGAACGGTAAGAATGATGAGGAGGAGGAGGCTTCTGGCAATTACAAAGTGGCATGCTGTGAGGAAGATGATGATAAATACCTATGACGGTGATTGTGAAGATAATTTAAATATGATAAGTGATGATGAAGACAACTTTAATGGAGGAGGAAGACAAGTAAAACAGTGATGATTATGATGATAATGTTAATGAAATGGATGGAGATGATGAGTAGAGGACAGAGGCAGGGAGTCAAATTGATGGAAAGTTGGGTGAACGGATGATGGATTGGGAAGACAAATACGCAGACAGGTGGAAAGCTGGATATGATAGAGGGGTGTCTAAATAGATATTAAAGAAAGGATAGAGGGACAGAGTTTTATGGACAAACACTGATGAATGGACAATTGGATTAACGGATTGAAGGATGGGTGGAAGTACAGATGGATACACGGACAAATGGATGGATGAGTGAAGGGGCCATTGGATGGACAAATGCATAGATGGGTAGTCTAATCTGTTTGGACAGTTAGATAGTCAGTTGGATTAGACAAAGGGATGGATGGCATGGTTGGATGTATTCTGGATGGATGATCCAAGGAATCTTGTTTCTGTCTGTTATGAACAATTCACATGTTTCTACAGTTCCAGGATTGGAATGACATGAGGACACATGTCTCCCTGTCTTCTGAACATGGGACACATAAAGGACAACAACATTAGGGACGCTATTCCTCCATTTATTCTCTTTTAATAAACTGTAAAAAAAAAAAAAAAAAAAACTAGCTAGAACTTTAGTAATCGATTAATCAGGTATTTGAATAATTATTCGGACAATTAATCAATTATTCAGATAATTAATCAGATATAATATTTGACACATTCTGCATATTTTTTATGTGACCACTTAAGCTTTTCTTAAACACAATATATTACAAGATGCAAACAAATTCCTTCTTTTAAATAAGAAAATGAACATGTTATTTGTTCATTGTGAAATACAAAATTAGAAATATATTAAAAGATCCCATTAAACAATTCAATTCCTTTAAATAAAAGAATAAACATTTTATTGCCTAAAATGTGATAACATAGCATTCTGTAGTGTATGCTTGATTATTGGTCCGTTAATTGATTTCTATTTTATTTTTATTTTTATTTGACGGATTAAAAGTTGAAGGGCAAAAGGTGTTGAATAGAAGTTTTTGAGGTTTTTTATTACATAATTTGAACCAAATAAAAAGCTAAAACTGCCACTTCTGAGTAGAACATATTTGTAGACAAATAAGGTTGTTTTTTTTCTAATCTCAAATACAAAATGTGTATATTTATTGTATGGTTTTGGCTAAATTATAGCCTTGAACATGCCATTCTTCCAACAAATGGCCTTTTATGAGTCTGTATGCTCCAGTTAACTATTAATTCATTACTAAAGTAGTTGAGAATTATTTCAATAATCGATTCATCATGATTAATCGCTTCAGCCCTAAAACAAACATTGTGCCAATTTTTTTTCATTCAACGGTTTCAGGCCAAGTTAAACTGAGTTTGTCTCATTTTTCCTTGGGAGCAGAGAAATGTTAGTTTTCCTTAATGAACTTTGGCATGAATCTCCCAGTAAAATCTATTTGCATGTCTCTAATCTTGTTTTTTATCTCTGAATGTATCAGTCCATTTTCAGAGGATAACTCTGGCTGGCAGAGACCCAACGTGGGGTTGTGTTTTTGTTCCTGGAGCCGAAATGTTCCAAGGAGACGGAGGACGAACAGAGTCGCGGGGTTAAAGATGGCGGTGTGGAATTTGCTAGAAGGATCTGTAGACTACACACCCATCATGACCTTAACTTAGATATTAAAATGGAAAAAGTAACTTAAACAAACCTGAATATGCAAGATAACAGCTTGGACTGTTGACAGAGGACAGGTTGACCAATCTGACTGGACTGCATTTTTCACATTCCTGACTTTTGTCCATCTTAGGTGAGTGTTTTTCCAACTGCAGCCACAAACTTCATTATAAACCATCACAAACACCTTCACACACTCACAAAGAAAAAGACCTATCTTGTATGTTCTACCACTTCATAATTATGCACCAATTATGTACCATGTTTACCACATTAAGTCCTCTTCAAATACTTTAGAGGTTGAGGTTATAACACAATAAAAGATTCTTATAAGTCCAAGGTGTACTTAGGGCTTAACTTACTTAGGTTAACTGGAATATACAGACTCATGATTGGGCCATATTCCTAAAAGAACAACACACTCAGAGAACAGCAATTAAGCCAAAAGTGTAAAAAAAAAAAAAAAAATCAAAATCAAAATTTTTCATTTAAGATGAAGAAACCCTTCTTTGTCTGTGAATATGTTCTGCTCAAGTAGCATAGTTTTAACTTCACCTGGTTCAAATTCTGTAAAAGAGAGAGAAAACAAATTCTATGAAGCACCCTTTGCTATCCAATCGGTCAATCCAAAAAATAACCAACAGATCAGCCTTAAAATGTAATGATAAGTCAATCAAAAAGGGCTGAGCTGTTCATATATTGTTGTTATAAGTATTTTTTAGATGCAGATTCATCCTTTACTATAAAGGATCAAGTGTTCAATGAAAGATCATAATTGCATTTTAAACAGCAAAATGTTAATATTTTATGTATAAAAGGAAATTCATTATTTATTTATTTGCATATTTTAATGTATTTCTAAAATTATATAAAAAGGCTTAAGTGGTTAAATGAAAAATCTGCAGAATATGATCATTTTACTATCAAATTAATTGATTAGTCTTCAGAATAATCAATTACCAAATTAATCATTTCATACCAATTCCCCTGTACTCTGAAACCCCCTAAGTAAAATCAAAAGTCTGGAATTTGCTTTTACGTGCTGTTTCCAGGTTTGCATCAGTGTGGAAAAATAAAAATTAGCTTGGAAAAATGGAAAAATATTGGATTTTCTAGAGAAAGAAAACCTAATAACCACCAGTTCAAATATCTGCAAAGACCCAACGTGGTTGGAGCCGTCCTTCAGATCAGCACTCTGCTGTAATGATTTTCATGTTTCATGAACATAACATAGCAAACAACAACTTCCAAACAACATGCTCCACTCAGAATAAACTCTGAGCCAATCAATGGATTTTGTGCTGAAAAAGCTTCAGATTATAATCTTAGCTGCTATCTTCCAGCGGAAAGGTTTTTTCAGCTGAAGCCAAACTTAAAAATAAAACTGCCTCATCAGCATGTTTTCTCATTTTGCAGAAGTCTGAGCGAAGTGGGATTTTATAATACATGATGTGGCAGAATCCATGCTGGCAGTTTAAATGTTTACCATTTCTTCATTCAGGATTAGCAAAATGATTTCTATTTGCTGAATGCCAGAAAGATGAGAGATTTATGTATTTAGATGTATTTTAAAGGCACCACCTCCAACACACCGCTTCTTTGTGTGACATGTTTTGGAAATCCACAACTCCATAAGTCTGGTTCATCTTTGGGTTACAGTTTCTAGTCACCTGAAGATTCATTTGTTCAAACAATTCAAGAAAAAGATATAAAAGCCATAAAAATGTCCATAGATCAAAGCGTTTAGAAAGGAGAAAAGTGTTTTGGTACAAAATGTGGAAATTAGGCGTGGATATAAAAATTTGGGCTGATATCAACATCTGATATAAATAAAAACTATTAAATTTGCTTGAGGTGACTTCTGGCTTTTCCAAAAAATAGTTAATGTCAGAAAGTGGAGATGGAAACACATTTGCAAAATAAGCTCTGACATATTGAACACTCCCATTCACTGGCGGGTATGTGCTGTACCAGAGGCACAAAACTCAAAAAAGTGCATCTCCCTGCAGCCATTTTCCCATGTCCTCACATGAATTCTATAATTCACTGTATTTCTGAGCATGACCTTATTTGGATTTACAGAGACAAGAGGCCCTAACAGCTCATTTTGAAAGAGACTCAAAATAGGCAGAACTGTCCAGAAATCTCATTGTATAAGAATGATTTTGTACAAAATGTAATGAACATGTTTAATACAGACCATAGATCTAAACTAACCTGTTAAAGGAAGCATAATAAGTCACCTTGAAGGACAATGTTTGTCACAAAGCACTGGTCTCAGTTTTGTTGGAAATTCTATAATTCATCCAGATAAAAATGTGTAAACTTGTAAATTAACCAATGTTTCTCTAATTATTCTTTCATGTAGCAAATATTAATAATTTAGGTCATTCAGACTGACATAAAGCAAACAAAAGTTTAGTCCGGCTTAATCGCTGACAGAGAGGTCAAAAAAGTTTCATACAATTATAGAAATATTACGTTTTAGCTAAAACTATTTAATCTGGGATTAAAAATCGAGCTGGAATAATAAAGTTCATGCAGACACAGGCAAACATCGCTACAGCCTCAGCAGCTTTAGAGAGATTTCTGCGCAGTCAGGGTTTGGAATTTATCTCCAACTCAACCAGGAATACACAGAGCCAAGCATCGAACGTTTAAGAACCTGCTGTTCCCCAGCAGCACTGGGCAAACATTAAACATGCAAACTACCATCCATGGATCTTAGAAAGCTTTATTCTGCAGCAGCTGCAGCCATTTCATTGTGAATTTATTAAAAACATGTACAAATTTTAAAGTTATCAAGATTAATCATGCAGCAGCAAAGTGAGGAAATGTTTCTAGTGACAGAGCTGATGAGTTTTGGCTCTAAAAGAGCTGATATGAATTATTAATTAACTTTAACTGACAGCTGGAATTAAACCAAAGCTTGTTTGGGTTCCTAAAAAGGAGAGAACTCCTGGTGATCAATAAGCACATTTATCAGTGCAATGCTGGCAAGATATGAGTCTGCTCTCCGCTGATTCAAACTTCTGATCATTAAAGTGAAATAAAACGTTAGAGTGTGTAATAGATGCATATTGATGCATAAATGATGATCCTGTCTGATTCAGTTATCTTTGTTAGGACTGTGGAGAAAACTAATGCAGTTTGTGAACAAACTCTGCACAGTTGACAATATAAATATGAACATGGGAGCAGTTATTAACATTGTTATTGATAATTATATACAAAAACAAACGTTTACTTGCCTAAAATAGAGGTTATTGTTGGATAGTTGATGTTCTGTCTCCATAGTTCATAGAACACTGGTTTTGTAAAATTATTCACACCAATAATTAAAGTGACTCTGTGGGATTCACAGGAGTTGGAAACCCAGACCACAAAAATCATGAGGAAAAAATCTGAATATTTGAGTTCCCCTCTGAATTCTTAGAACTGCCTATTATTATTATTATTATTATTATTATTATTGTTGTTGTTGTTGTAAAGAATTTAGATAAAAGCAAATTAAGGTGTTGGAACAACCCATAGTCCAGAAAAACTGAGAATTTGTGTCAACACTTCTAAGTTGATGTTCCAATGATCCATCCATCCGTCCATCCATCCATCCATCCATCCATCCGTCCATCCATCCAGCCATCCATCCATCCAGCCATCCATCAGACCGTCCGTCCGTCCGTCCATCCATCCATCCATCCATCCATCCATCCATCCATCCATCCATCTGTCCATCTATCCATCCGTCCGTCCATCCATCCATCCGTCCATCCATCCATCCATCCATCCATCCATCCATCCATCCATCCATCCATCCATCCAGCCATCCATCCAGCCGTCCGTCCATCCATCCATTCATCCATCCATCCATCCATCCATCCATCCATCCATCCATCCCTCTGCCATGATTTGAAAAGCCTAACGTTCATATTCAAACACTAAAATGTTAATCTCATCTTTCTCCACCATAAATCCCCCTGCTTGAGGGGGACGTGTGAACGTGTTTAATCTGATTTCTCTGACTCCGCCCGCAGGAGGAAGAGGAGCGCGAGAAGCGGCAGGTTCTGGTTCTGGGCCTGGATGGAGCCGGGAAGAGCAGCATGCTGCAGGGTTTGACCCCCGGGGAGTCGGCAGCCAAAAGGGGCCGATGCCGGCCCACCCGCGGGTTCAACTTCATGAGCCTGGATGCTCCCAGCTGTCAGCTCGACTTTCTGGAGAGTAGGTCTCCTTTCATCCCGTTCTGTGTGGATTTCTTTTTTAAGAGCATGAAAGGCAGAAATTACCCCTCGGTTCTGAACAGCAGGGGCCTTTATTTGATCAACGACTAAAACAGCCCCAGTTAGACTGCGTCTGATTCTCAAACAGCATTTTAAAGCCTGAAAAATGTAGCTGTATCGAAAGGCAGCAGAAATAAAATAATGACTCTTTTCAGTAATGGTGGGAGCGTAAAATCCTGAGGCCTGAGATTGAGTTTTAGGAGTGCGTCATGCTCTGCGACTGATTTATTCATGATCTGAACATCTAATCAGTTTCTCATCTCAGTGAGAGAAGCCCACGGACGCCACCCACTCAGAGCGCTTCAGACGCTGAGCGGCAAATGTCAGCATTGTGTCTGTGACGCCGATGCAGAGGCAAGTTGGGAGGTGGTTCATCTCGGAGGGAATCCTGCAACCTGAATGGGAGTTATCACCTTCAAATGTTGCATTAGAGCAGGGCTGTCCAAACCTTTGGTCATCTGGGTCAAAATTGTCATCTCAAAAGTACTTGCGGGCCAAAAAATACAATTTTTAAAAACAAAAATCACCAGAAACCTTGATATACCAACCCAACAAAAACCTAAATATGAATTCATTTAATTAGAGTAAGAACTGGACTGTAGATTCAAAACTTTGAATGGTTTTGCGTGTTAAAGAGGGCATGTTATGCAAAATCCACATTTGCACGTTTTTGTTCTTCCAGTTGGGTTTCTACTGCTTCTAAAGCAGAACACTCTTTAAAAACCATCCAGACTTTTGACAATAACTTTATTTGTTTTGGTATCTGCAAAATTAGCCTTTTCAAAAATCTCCATAATGTAAAGTCACAAATCACCAGACATCTTGCCATTACCTACCAACCCCAGCAAAACCCTGCCCTGTTACCTAACAACCCAAGTGGAGCGGCAGCACATTTGGTTGGCTGGTTTTACCACTGTATGTGCTGTACAATGGCTCCTGGAAAAGACAAAGTGTTATGTTGTTGACTTTCCTTCCAGAAACCACTTGCTGCTTTTCTATAGTTTTGGCATAATTACTGCTCTGAATATGTTGGGCTTTTCTTTTAGCAAATTGCCTTTTTTACTCTGCATACTCCAGTTAATGATTAATCAATTACTACATTATTTATTTATTACTTTACAAATCACAATTAATCATTTCAGCCCTAGTTCAATCACCATTTTGGCTAAAATCTTTACTCAGCATTTTTGGTTTAGGTTTTCTGATTCTTAACGGACGAGTACAGATTTAAAACTCATGAAAGGTGGAGAATAATGAACGAGAGTTGGTGTCATTCAATGAGTCAAACGTGCAAACCGCGCCCAGATAACAGCTTACAATACACAACAGACTGGAAACATCTTAGAGGAAGCAAACTCAGATACAAGGAATGTGTCAAAGTTCAGATTAGCTGAACTTTAGATCCAATTCCAGGCATAAAGTCAGAGCTGGGAGATCCTATAAACATCCAAACAGACTCGTAATTATCCGTGCATTTTCCACCTAGCGCTTGTTCTGCAGTGAAGCACAGGCTGCCAAAGCCCACATAACAAACAACCAGCAGTAACAAGCTGAACTTCTGCAGCCGAGGCGGACGCTAACCACCTCCCTGGGTGATTACAAGGCTTGCCAAGCTGCTGCAGAGACCTTCATCATCACGAACACTCCCACCTCCTTCACAGTCATATGCTGCATGTTGCACGTGTGGGTGTGCATCCTAATGAGTGCACCCAGCTGAGCGGCGCGTTCAGACTCCACATCGCCTCTGGTTAGCAGGTATTTACGGCTGCCAGATCACATCAGCCTGAGGTACATCACTGCCCCAGTCTCCTAGCAACCTCCTCTAATTGATACTCGCCGGTGGGGACCAAAAGTCATGGCTGGCAGCGTGTGAAGAGAGATCGGTTTGACCGCCGAGCGCCTGCAGACATCAGAGCTTCCAGTTGATGTGAAACTTTGCTTTGCTTGAATCTGAATCTGTGACGTTGGGATGCGTGCGGAGTGCTGCAGCATGCGGCGGCAGTTTGACCTGCTGGAGTCAGTTCATACCAAAGCTAACAGGGCCAAACTTTAGAAAGAGCTTACAGTTACAGGAGTCCAGGACTAAGGTTGTTTGGGGGCCCAAAAGATTGTTCTTTTCTTTATTTTTCTAATGAATATGACTTTTGTATTGCCCTATGACATCCGTTTTATTATTTTCCTAATTCAACTTTTTCCTTTTTTTTTCTTTTAAATTCTATTTTAACCATATTAACCAAAAAAGGAATGCTAATATGGTGTGAATGCAACAAAAAATGTAATAAAGCAATAGCTAGTTGTCAACATTTACTGTTACTCTGTTTTAAGTATAACAGACGTCTGTGGCTCAACAAAACATTGGTTTTACAAGATGTTAGTGTTTCCCCATCATTTCTTTTTAAAAAACTCAAACATTATGTGCAAAAACAAAGATTCTTGTTTTAAACATAAAAGAAGTATTATGTAAAATTGACTTGATTTACATCATGCTATGAAGTTATTCCTTCACCAAAACCATACCTGGAGTGTTGCTTTAATTTTTTTATGCAGGTCTGAGAAATACTTTAATCTCCATGGCAACTATTCAGCTGTGTAAAATGCTTGAGTGGACTTAGCTCTGCCTTCAAGGTGCAGTTCCTCATCAGAGCTACAATTTCTAAGCTTCCAAGATTCTGCATCACTGAATTCCCCTCCCCTGCGACTCTCAGCCCCTTCAGACTAGCTAGCAGCAATTAGCAAACACCTGGTGAAACTCAGCATCTGCTGAGATCATTATTATCAGTGAAATGCTGGTAAAAACTTTGTAAAAGGGTTAATAGAGGAGCACTATTGGGGTGTGTTTTTAAATGAATTTAAGACTTTATGGATGTAATATTTAGAAAATGACAAACGACTGCGCTCTGTTTCTGTAAACAGATTCAACAAAGCTGCACAGGAATAAATGACAGGTGTACCCAATTAAACCCACACAGTTTCTTCTTGAAAGGAGAAGAAAAAAAAGTGTGGAACACTGAAGTCTTAAGGCCATTCTTTTATAGGAAAACAACATATTACATAAAGACAGAGGAACTCAGCTGTTAGATTTCCCTCCAAGTCTTCTTCTACAAACCAATTTCCCATGAGGATGGGCCTCAGCTCGTTTCCTCTTTTATTGGAAATCGGATCTCATTCTTCTTGCAACAAAAATGGAATAAATCTGTGGCCAATTTGTTTATAGGAGCTTATCAAATTCTGCTTGTCAAACTGTCCGTTTATTTATTAAAGTGGGACCCGAAGCGGTAAAGGATGTTGACAGAAACGGCAGAGGAAAAGCCCTGGAGGAACGGGATGAAACATGCAGCAGAAATATCCTTTTCTCTCAATGGAGCTTTTAAAGCTCAGTTAAATGTTTCAGATTATCAAACTAATTCATTTTTGACAAAGATAAACAGAGTAAATAGAAGAAGTAGATTTGAAATCATGGTTTAATTTATTAGAGACAAAAAAGATATTACAATCTAAGTGAAAAGTAATTATCCCCTAAAACTAATGGTTGAACCACCTTTAACAGCAACAGCTATTGGCATTAGCATTTTAATTATTGTACAGGTATTCTGGCCCAGGTTGTTTGCCAGATTTTTGAGAATCAATGACATTCATCAATCACATTTGAGTCCATACTTTGACTATGCCACTGAAACCTTCCTTTTCTTTATTTTTCATGGTTTTATGAGACAAAGATGTGCTTGGAGTCTGATAAACTGACTGGATTCATTAGACTTGTAGAACTGAGTCATCAGCATAACGTTGAAAAGGTTTCTTCTCTGCAGTTGGTGGTGGAGAGGACCTGCGGCGGTACTGGGGGGACTACCTGAGACGGACCCACATTCTAGTCTATGTGGTGGACTCGTCGGACAGGAGCCGCCTCCCATTGGCTAAGGCTGAACTGCACCGCCTCCTGAGGGTGGAGCCACAGCTGCCTGTTGTTGTCTTGGGAAACAAGCAGGTAAACTACAAGACAGACTGTTGTTTTCATGTGGAATAACAGTGTTGGTGGTGAACACTTAGGCCCAGTCCACATGGAGATGGTTTTAGGTATATCTGCAAAAGTTCTTTTGTGCATTCACATGGATTTGTTATCTTGGGAGACCAGAAACGATCATTTTTGAAACCAGGTTCCATAGTGGATAAATTTCATAACACTGGTCTCATGCTTTGTGTGACGGCCCGTCTTTTCTTTTTTAATCGATGACGTCGTAGCTCCATGTATCCTCTTAATCCTATATGGACCTCACTCGCAAACAAACCATTTGTTCTGTGGTTTTTGTGTTGTTCTCTAGCAGTGTTACAGCGCCACCGAAAGGCCTGGCATACATACTACAACATTTTCTGTGGCGCTGCATCCTGTCGTGTTGATGCTCAGTTTTTTCTTATTCGTTTACAAAATTATACTGTGCTCGTCTCTGTATGTACAGGGCCTTGGGCCTTGTCTATGTGGGAACATTCTTTCTAAAATAGGTTGTCAGTTTTAGAGACGTCTGCGTTCACACTTGACCATTTCCAGAAATGTTTCAATCCACACTGAAACACTGAAAACGACCCAAAATGAATCTGTTGGGCTTCTCTTTGGCATATGGTCATGTTTAAACAAAAAAAAGTGAAGAAATCAGGACCAGACAGTAAATTTAGTCATTTTTTCTTACCAATAAAAGGACGGCAATTAATAACACAAGAATCTAAAAAAATGTATATAAAACTAATAAAGCAGGTGAAAGTAATTTCCTCTTTAGCTGTCCTGCAGAAATAATTCAACTCCTGAAATAAACATGCCTACACTTCCTCCTCCGCTCATATTTCTTCACTCCGTGCTCCACTTCTGGAATTATGCATGACTCCTGGAGACAGGAAGGAATATTTATCACATCTAACATCGGAGCAGCGTAGCTTTCATCCTCTCGCTGCTGTGGACTGACAGCATAATGAGCTTAAAATGAATTCGACTCAAACTGCACAATGATCTGTAATGATGCACAGTAGCTGAAGCTCAGGCAGAATGTGGTGTTTAACATTTTCTAAAACTCTACAGGTGAGTTTAACACACTGTTCCTTCTCTGCTTTCATCTGGAAAATTAATGAGGTGAATCAAATCAAACAGAATATTTCCTCAAGACTTATAAAATCTGTATAAGATTGTTTTTTTAGTAAGAGCATTATGGTAAGGTTGGGAATTGCACCTTAAAATACACAATGAACTGTTGAATCATTTAAGTCAAAAACAGCTAAATAAAGCATTCAAAAGACTATTCTACAGGTCGTCGCTTCATCCAGAATGTTCCTCCCTGCCTTTTATCACATTTAGTCAAATTACAATAAGAACTTGTGTGTTGAGTAGGATGCGGTTAATAGAACTAAGGCAGAAACTACGGCTTTAATGGTCTCTGTAGGAGGGTTGTAATGCAATCACTGCTTTCATGGAGATGAGCTTGAACAAAAACAGCAGCCACCATTAATAAATTTAACATGGAGTTATATACTGACACAATGGTTAGGATTTGTGTTCTTCCCTTTGTTTAAGATTATCCACCATTTGATTAAATTGAGGATTTAAATCATTTTAGGTATTTAGGTAATATCATTTAGGTATTTCCACCACCATGAAAATGACCTAGAGATTGATTAAAATTCACCTAAAACATATTTTATTGAATTTTCAAATTCTTCAATCCAATTACATTATATATAAGTTAAAAATGCTTTAAACGGTAGGCTAATGTCCTTGTTTTTCAAGCTAGTTGGTAAAACTAAAGTCTCAAATTGTGTATACATATAAATACATAGTTTCAACGCTAGAAGATTCAAAATCAGTTCATTAATATTAAAGTAATATTTTAAAAAAAACATGGAAGTTGCTCACCTAAGTTAGCTGCATGCTAGAGAAATAGCAACAGCAGCATCATATGAATATATAGTTAGCATGAATTTTTGGGCAAATTGCCAGTGTTTCAAGAATGGCTAACTATGAAACTTCTTTTTATAATCATATATAGAGTTTATGTTGATGAAAGACAGACTGATATGATAATGTTGATGCTAATGCTAATATAACTCAAAATTGGCTAAATTTACTTGATAGTCATAATGTGTTAAGCTAAATGTTAGCAAAGCAACAAAAAGTCAATATTTGTAAAGCAAATGTTAGTCTTGGACTGTCTCATTTTAAAACTCATTTTAAGATGCAAGTTGAAAATTATCAAATATTTTAGTAACCAATGGTTCACGGTAACATAGCCCTGCTAGCTAGCTAGGTATTTTAGCAGGACACCTTGTTTTAAAAATGCACTCTTCATGTTCCATTGCCACAGGATAAACTGAACGCCTTGAGTGTGGCAGAACTCCACGAAGCCTTGTCTCTGGACGTCGTGACTGATGACAGGAAGCTGTTCCTCCTCGCTGCCCAGCTGGACGCCGAGGAAGCCAAGAGGAAGGCCTGCCAAGGTCTGGACACCGTCCAGGACCTCATCCTACAGCTCGTCTGATTTCACATGGACATGGGCTAACTGAGCCAGAAATAGAGCCTGTAAGAACATGGTTCACCCCTTTTCCTGTTTGGTGAGAGGTCTGGGCCGGACGAGGAGGTGATAGACGGAAAATCCTCCGCCACCATGGAGCTTTCATACAAACAGGAGAAGAAGAGGAGGAACACAAAATGTGAAATAGGAGATGAAGTTTTGATGAAATCAGGTCAAACTGTACCAGGTCTACTAAAGCTAAGTCATTTTTAACCAAGACATTGTAACATTTTATCTGGAGCTGCCACATATTTTTTGTTGGTTTCTTGTAGATGTTTTTATGCACAGAGAAGAGATTAAAGTGTTCATTCTCCTGTAGATTAATGAATGACACAAGCTCTATGAAATGATTTCCTAAGGGGATAATTACTGACTCCTGTGTTGATATTTTATTGATAGAGATTAAAAATGGAGGCCTATAACACTTTATACAACAGCCTTGCTGTAGCTATATAAAGACAGTTTGCTGTTGGCAATTGTATTTAAGGGGAAACTAAATGTATTTCCAGTGACTTTAAGTGTTTGTATTACATAATATTCTTAACTTTGTAATTTCCCAGCATTTGTTAGCCTGGTAAATATGCAAAGATATTACGAAGAGAGCTAAATCGCAAATTTAGTAGAAGGTCAAGAGGTGTTTGATAAAAAGTTCCTGAATATTCATTTTAGCATATTTTTACCTTTTACCTGAGAGCTTTTGAAAATGAACCAGATACCCACTTTGATTTATTATGGAATATTATTACACACTATAGGAATAACAATCAACTTTAAACACTGTTTTAAACTCAAAATTATTGCTTTATCATTTTACTGGAGTTTTGACACCACTTATGTTTGTACAAGTTTACAATTTAGTGTTCGCTGGAAAGTAAATTAGACTTTTTTGTTTTATGCATAAAATAATGAATATAAAAAATGTTTTTAATGAAGACAATCAGTAATAAATTGTACAATTTCCAGTCTTTTCTGCAACATAGAGACCTTCTCTTTCACACAAATGAGGTTGAATTGATATATTAGGTAAAGCGTTGCTGTAACTTTAATCTGACATCTAAAATGTAATTTGTAGCTAAAAAAGGATTTTATATTTATTTGTGCTTTTTTTTGTATTCTTTCTCTATATGTTGTGCTGATTACATGTTTTAGTCTAAAGAAATTTGATTGTATTCTAGTTTAAAATTGAACTTAAATAAACTTATGTGAATCTTATCTTTTCTGTTGACTGCTGCTGTGCAAATAAAATAGTTTGAATGACTGAAAATCATTTTATTTCTTTAGGAAACTGTCAAAAAAAGTCTCAAAAAAGGACCAACGCAGGATTAGATGAAATGAGTTGCTATTAAATTGTCCTTGAAAGCTGATGAGGAACACGTCGAGTAATTTAACAATGATTCCATTACTTCCCACATGATCAGAGTAGAACACAGGAAGCAATCAAAGATATCTAAGTGACAAGAAAATCAATCCATGTACAAATTTTAAACTTTTGAATTTTCCTTTTCTCTAATAAGAGAATTTAAATTTCTATAAAGGAAACTGGATACATAATACAAATCATCTATTTCCCTTCAGTTTTGTTGCTGTAAAATATTTATAAAAGCAGAAAAAAACAGGATTTAGATTAGGTCCATGTGGAACATTGTTTATTTAGCTTAAATTATTGATTTTAAATGTTAATGAGTTTTATCAGTGGTGTAGACATCCAACCCACTAGCATTGCTTATGTAACACTTAGCTAACAGCATAAACAAAACTACTGTTTACTCTATTTTTATTCATTTATGACTGCTGAATGGCTTTACCTCTTTAAAATTATGGTCAAATATTTGTTGCCTGGTACTCATTGATTTTTACTTGGTGTCTGAGGAATAATTGAGCCAAATCAAGTTACTGGACAATAACAAAGCCTGATTAAAGAGTTGACGTGGTATAAATTGGTAAAATGTATTTCAATTAAATGATTACAAACAAAATTCACCTACCTCAGCCAACACAGAGTCTGAATTAAGGGGGTAATTATTTAAACTTGAGGGGTCTCTACTCTTAAAGTAGGAATGGCAACATCTATGAGAAAATATGTCTGTTTCCCGTCAGTACATTAAATTATCCAGCCAAGTAAACATCTGAGCAAGAGAGACCAGAGAACAACTCAGAAGGTTTGGTTGCATAACGATCTACAAGCCCCAGCAAGTGGCACGTTATCTTGTGAAGCAGCTGGAAAACAACTTTTCTTCCGTTTGCTGACAGACCAGATCAATGCAAACACGAGTCGATAAACCTATAGGCCAACATACCTGGCCTGGGGCAAAGTTCACCAACCGGTCGAGCAGGAAGTGCTCTCTTAGACAAATGTCAGTGTTTTTACTGGTGAGAGGGAAAAACGTGACGCAGTCGGGACGAGAGCTCGGAAACAAACAAAACCCTCCAGCTTGTACAGCTGTTATATCAGAGGGATTTCTGTGGATGATTCGTGATATCACAGCCAGTCAGGGGGCTCTAGAGTTCGTAAGATAATCACAAAATATTTTCCCGCAGGATCAGAACTGGAAATTTCTTGATATTTGCACCTCTATGTGAATTATGTCTCTGACTGTCCATCACGGGAGTATTTAACATCTTAAAGATTCAAAGCTTTAAAAATTCTATTTCAAACTTTTGAACAAACAAGTTTAAAATCTTAGTTCCTGAAAATCTGCGTAACTTAGGGCTCCAACTAACGATTATCTTAGGAATCAATCATTCGGATAACGGATAAGATACAAAATTTTCACTTTGCATATTTGTCATTTAACCGCTTAAGGAATTTTTAAAACATTACAAATACATAAAAATGCAAACAAATTGCTTTTTCAAATGATACTTTCATTTCCTAAAATGCAATAGTGTAGCATTCCTTTAGTGAACGCTTCATTTGTAGCAAAGGATGAATCTGCAGCTAAAAAATACTTTTAAACATCAACATGTTAAAATCTCAGCCATTTCTGTTAGATTTAACAATAGTACAGTTTTGGGCTGGTCTTTAATAATAGGATAGCAGAAGGTGCTTTAAAGATTTTTACAGAACTTGAACAAGGTGAAGCTAAATTATTCCACTTGAGGAATTCTGGGTAGATCATATTTACAGATAAAAACACAAAATGTATTTTTTTGTACAGTTTTGGCTTTATTGCAGCTCAGAATATACCGTTCATTTGGCAAATGGCTTTTTTTTAAGTCTATATATTCCAGTTAATGATTAATCTATTATTTCAATAACTGATTATGTTTAAATATTTTCAGCCATAGTGCCATCCTATTAATAACAGGATGATGAAGACACGGGTTCATCAACGGCAGACTAACAGCCTTCAGTCATGTAGAGAGCAGGGAGATTAAATATTTACTCTCAAACTGATCTGAACAGAAAAAAAAAATCTTAAAGACATGTTAGATAAAAGTAAAACATTTATTCACAACATTAATGAAATTGAGCTCTTATCAAAACATGACTTAGATCTCTGGAGGAAGTTTAAACTCTTTCATCTATAGAAATGTTGGTAATCCTCCAGGTTTCTTTTAAAGCTTAAGTCTTGACTGAGGAAATGGTCACTCCATCAACTTGTCTTTGTTGCCTTGGTGATATGTTTTGGGTTGTCACCATGCTAAAAACCCATCTTCTGTGTTCTGCTTAAGAAAAAGGACTCAGGTCCAACATCTGGACCCGAGTCAATAAACTTCAATAAACAATTTTTCTTCCCGTTTGTGTGAAGGTTTTATGAAGCCAAAACCAATGACGGTATGAGGTCCTTTGCTGGTGGCGGGGAGTTTGGCAGTGAGCAAACAGAGATCCAGAGTATCTATTCTTAGCTTTTCATCAACCTATAGTTGTGAGTTTTAGGCTGCATTCACACCAGCCCTGTTTTGATTTAATTGAATTCTGGTTGGTGTGCCTAGAAAATCTGGTTCTCTTGGGAAGATGTGAATACATAATCGAACAGTGATGCGTACCCAAAAAAGGTAACTCTAGTACGCATAAAAACCTCGGTGTCGGTTCCGTTGCAGTGAACTCTGGTGTGGTTCGAATACATATGTGAACGCCAAGTGGTTTCCATCTGTGGTTCTTGGTGCAGCGCCACCACAGGTGAGGAGGTATCAGATGAAAATGTAACATGTTGTCATTTTGGTCCCCAATTGAACCGACTCTACCAGACTAACACATCTGGAAACAATCTAAGTTGATCTCAAGTGGAAGTAAAGATGTTTTTCCGCTCTTAGTTGTTTTTGGTTCATTGTTGGTTCCTTCAAGGTTTGGTTTCCTGAAAATATTGTAATAACCAAACCACAACTGAAAATGTAGATACTCATGTTGACGAGCCAATGGGTTTTGAGCCGTTTATGATAAATTAAAAAGCAGTTTTTAAGAAGCAAGAACAAAATAGAAAAACTACAAACAGAGAAAGCATAAACACAGAGTCTCTGCTTGTTCATCAGTTTTTCCAACAGACAGCAGGCTGTGTGGCTCTGGTGTTCAGTCCCAGACCTGATGGCTCTACTGATCCATGGGCTCCGGAGCAGCGAGCGAGCTGACAAAGGCTTCGTAGAGCTGCGGGTGGCAGCGCTTGTACTCGTTGATTTTTCTCTTGATCTGTTTGGGTGTGTCCTGGTAGTAGTTCTTCTCATCTCGAGCCATCGCCTGCAGGAGCAACACAAAGAGGGACGATGAAGAAGGAAGTTTTCACACTCAGAAACAACCTGGACAAACGCAAAACAGAGGTTTGAAATGACAATTTGATTGAACAGAGGTAAAAGAAAACCAGTTTAGTCTCATTCTGAAGACAAACAAACAACCTAGAAGGTCAGATAAATCCGAATGTTATTCTTTAACTCAGCTCTGATTTCAGTTCTCATCATAGAAATGAACTCTACATCTTGTGGCACCGTTTAAAGCCTCAAATATAAAAGTGTGTTTTTCAGGGACACTTTTTGTTGCAAGGCGCAATCAGCCACAACTCACCAGGGTTCAGAGTCAAGGATGAAAGTCTTTCTGTGAAATGACTTCAATACAAAGAAATGCTGATGCTTCCAGAGAAGGCAGAGGAAGAACCACTGATGAAAATCCATTTGAAAGCTGCATGACCATCGGTTATGAAACATCTTTAGTCCCACAAGGCAATGGCTCCACACAATAGATAAAAGCCTAAAGTTTATGAGAGGTTGAACTCAATTAAAATTCTTAATCGCACAAATATGAACCGACAAAATATGACTGTCGTTTATCGCTGTTTGTGGATGTTGTTTATGTGTCACATTTATGGAAAAGAACTGAAAAGGATTGAGTGAAGACAAGCCTTTGGACCACTGGATGTCAAAATTGTGGACCGGGGGCCATTTTCGGACCTCTGCAGAATTTTGTTTGGCCCCTCAGTACGCAAGGATAGGAAGAGATTTTTACAAACAAAAATAATCGTAAACATATAGTAAGTATTGACTATGTCTCTGCTTTCATTGAATACACTTTGATAAAAAAAAGGATAAAAAGAAAAGAAAAATGAGGACAAAAACATCTTGGAAAATATAAACCTGTCTTCCAATACAGCAAGTATGCAAGACAATCAACAACGGCTTACAAAATCCTTTTCTAGAAAAATTTGACTGCTTTATTAAAAATATTGTCTATTTACTATATTACTGAAGAGATACAAACAACAAATGTCTTACGAAATATTTTTTATAGTTTTAACTATGAAGTCAAATTGTGGCCCTCTGGTTCTCTCAGCTTGACCATTTTGGCCCAAGTAGCAGAAAGCTTGGAAACAAGTTGTTTAGGTAGAAGCAACAGGAAATAAAGTCTGGTTGTAAAACATACTGTCACACTTCCAAAGTTTAGAAGCTCAGAATAAGAGCTGAATTTATCATTTCCAGCCACCGTTTCTGTTTGAACCGTCACCTTGTAGTTGTCCTTATGTTCTCGGATCATGTGCTGGACGTACTCGATCAGGTCGGACGACAACGTCTTGGAGTCCTTCTCCTGAAGGCTGGCCTCCTCCTGCAGCTCTGATGGTGACCAAGCAAACCAAACATCAATCTTTAAAGATTTACTAAACATTTCAGTCATTTGAACCTTCGGAGCAGAAATATTAATTTATGGTCAAATTTAATGTAAAGCAGCCTCAGAACAGTTATTTAAACCTCACACAGCTTTATCTGTCTACTTCTAGTTTCCACTGTTTAGTTAATGACTGTAATGGTTAATTTAATTGTAATTTTCCATTACAATTCTTGAGTTAATTCACAAAAGTAGGACTGCGGCTAATGATTATTTTATTAAACGATTATTCTGACAATTAATTGGATAAAAAAAAACTTGGCACATTTGAAATTTTTTTCCTTTAAATACATTAAAAGATGCAAATAAACAATAAAGTTCATTCTTCAAACAAGAAAATAAACATTTTATTGCCTAAGATGCAACAATATAGCTTTCTTGTAGTGAATTTGGACTCAGTAAAGCTAAGACAATGCCACTTGAGGAAAAGTTCTGGGGAAAAAATTTTTACAGACAAGGGTGTTTTTATATTAAATATATTATGTAAAGTTTTGCCTTAATTACTTCTCTGAACGTTTTTTTCAGCAAACTGCTTTTTTAAAAAGTCTGTATATTCCAGTTAACAATCGATTACTGAATTAGTTGATGATTATTTCAATAATTGATTCATCACGTTTAATTTTTCCAGCCCTAGAAAAGTCCATGATGAAGATTCAGAAACTCACTGGTGAGAATGTAAGGTTTGGTGACGATGGGGGCAGGTCCTCTGTCATCGGTGTCTCCTCTGAGGAGCTGCAGGAACAAACACAAACACAGGAAGTAAGTAAAATGTATTTGTAAAACACCTATCACAAGCTTTAAAATCATAAAGTGCTCCATAAAGACACAAACATAAAGAATATAAAAACTGTCAGTAAAAAATCTATTTAAAAAAAAGAAAATCGCCCTAACAAGCCACAGCTCAGATTACCAAGCAGCAGCAGAGAGAATTGGTGATCTATTTGAACTCTGAGAAATGAAAAAGCATTTTTAAAAAGTCTGAACTTATCTTCAGAAGGGTAAAAAAAAAATTCAAAAATTTCAGCTTGAAAATATTCCTCTTAGGAAGCAAAGCAAATATGGGCAGTTTAAGATCTCAGAAGTTCAACGTGTAACATAACCATTATGTTTGTTTTTTTCTGAATTAATACATTAAAGAGTAAATCTATCAAACTGTTTAATAGAACAGATGCTGTTACTTCATTGTTAAAATTATTACGTATTTCCACTGTTTAAAACTGATTTTGGGCAGCATCATGCTGGTTTTAGGTGTGGTTGAAATGAGTAAATAAATAAAAAGGACCGTGTGCGTTGGAGCAACTGGAGAGGGAGACGCACACTGTCCGATCTGTGCAGCGGGAGACTGGACTTGATTGAATGTTTAAAACTAGTAAAAAAATCAAAGAAAAGACATAAAACGGCAATCAAAGTTCGCCCCAGCGCTGCAGATTATGTGTTTTAGAAACTGGATCGGAGCTTCCACCCAGGAAACGCCGCCTGGTGCGAGAGGACGCCACCGAGGGGGAAGACAGACGCTCCCGGTATGATCTGGACTTTACTTTTCTTTTTGGGGATTTTTGGTGGTGCCACTCTTTTTTCTTATATTTTGGGGGGAGGGGGTTGATGTTTTGGATTTTTTATTTTGGATTGGGACTTTGGATTAAAACGGAGAACTACTTCCAAGACTTTGTTTTGTTTTTGAGGATATGGAACTCGTTTGCAGACATTATTCTCATTAAAAAAAAGAACGGGAATTTTTGGACATTTAATTATTTAGGCTTTTTATTTTTTGCTGACATAAACTGAGTGATTTAAATCCAACCTATAATTATTTTTGAGGGATTTTTGGTTACTGATCTATTTATGAGAATAACTATTATTATTTCTTAGTGTTGTGGTTTTTTGAATAAATCATTGTTGCTAAAAATCAACAAATTTCATATTGAGTGGTTGGATATTTATTTTCTTATCAAATTAAGTGGTGTAACTTATTTTACCTGATTCCTGTGACAGATTGTGAGTTCTGCTTTAAATCGAGCTGAATTTTACAAACGTTTGATTTGAGCTTTATAACCGACACTCTGCCGCCCCCTCCTGGCCTAAATCTGAACTGCAGCATCTGGTATTAACTGGAAGCTCTTCACTTAGGAACCAGAAAACATTGTATTTAGCTTTTAATCACTGAAGTTTCTGTTTACGCTCTTGAAAACAAAACCTTTGTGTCTCATTTAAGCCCAGCTGTTCTCCTTACTGTCTGTTTCTTTATGGGCACAGTCCGGTTAGGATCAAACGACAGACCCATCTCCTGCAGGTTCCTGGCCATTGATTTGTTGTTGTCCCAGGCATTCCTGATCTGAGCACTGAAAGAGAGAGGAAATATTGAAGACACACAGATCCAGGAACGACAAAATCCTTCCCACACATACCCAAATTTATTTACAAAACAAACAAAAGGCAACAAAAAGCAGCACATAAATCATGTGACAATAAAATATTTTACAAGATTTCTGCTCTTTTGAATTAAATTAGCTTGGCACAAAAACCGGGTCAGATCGACTTCTGTTCTATAAATGAAAGAGTTATTTATGACAGAGAATCAGGGACAGGCTAAGAAAAAATAAGAAAATAGGGATAATATTACAAGAAAAAACAGGATTAAGTCAAAATAATATGAAAATATTACCAGAATAAAGATGAAATAATACAAGAAAGTTATATTATGAGAATAATGTTGTATGACAAAACCCATTAAGAGAGTAAAGTCATAATATGAGAAGTCAAAATATTACAACAAATATATTGCACGTAATACAACATAATACAATACAGTTGTAACATGAGAATAAAACCATAATATTAATAGAATAAAGTCATATGACAGTCACAACATTATGAGTTTAAGGTCAAAATAATACATAAATAAAATCTTAACATGATAATAAGGTCGTAATATTACCAGAATAATACAAGAATAAAATTTGAATAATCTCAAGGCTGAAATGATCACTATTGTTTCTATCACACTTTTCTAACTAACTAACCCTATGTTAACAGACATCTATTCTAATTTTCCAATTAACTGAAAAATTATCACTTTAAGACAGTGATCATCAAAATTAACAGATAAAATCTGTACAAGTGTCGGTACGTGTTTTTATTCCGTCTATAAAATATACTAATGTCACCTGAATTAATGGAATAAGCTATTTCGATTCTATGTAAATTTATTAAAACACATTTGTTATGAAAGTTTCACAGAAAGTATGAATCCTAGGAAACATCGGTCCAGATTTGACCTCTAGGTTCCAGGTTTAAAACCAGAGCAGGTCCGATATAGTCCGTAAAAACGGTCAAATAACCGGATATTTTACCCTACAGCGAAATCTAGGAGGGCTAATCTCAAATTTCACAAGTTTCTAAAGGTCCCGGTCAAGCGATTAGACCACGAGTGTCGAGAATAAAACAGTAAAAACACATTTTAACATCCTGTTACGAACCCTGCTGCTAGCTAATAGCCGAATGGTTCGGAACTCACTGTTCAATCCTCGGGTTGGCCTTCTTCAAAAACTTCTTCTTCAGCTTCTTCCGGTCCGTGTTGTAGTCGAACCGCTTTCTTCTCTTCGACTGTTTGGTTTTCGGCATTTTTAAAATGTGAAAATTGCTTCAGAATGGAGACGGAGCAGCACTGGACTAGCGAGCTGCACACAGAACGTGCAGCTGGAAACAGGAAGCACGTGCGTGCGTCTCCCCGGTCATGTGACTAGAAGCCACGCCTTCTTACATTTTTCCTACACTTTTTAAATAAGAAATGTAATATAAAAAAGTAAAATATAAAACAAAACGTATAAAATAAACATTAAGAAATATTTCTACTATAAAAACTACCTCAAAAAGTAAAGCAATACATTTTAAAACTTAAAACGTTATTATTACAAAACAAAGCTGACATTTGGTACAGCTGTAGTTAATCTTGGTTCATATGTACAATTACTCGGAAATCAAAATAAAATTTTGATTGTTCCTGGAAAATATTTTTACTCAAGTGACTAGTGATTAATTTTAATGTAATTGTACAATAGTAACGGCAAAAACATATTTTCCAAAACCAAATTAGTAATTGAAATTTGATTTTCATGTCTGATTTTCGTGACAAAAACAGCACATTGCTGATATTTTGTTGACATTTTTCATGCTAATTTTCCATTATATGCTTTTATTGTCTGAAAAGTTGAACAATTATACAACCTTTGTGTCCACTTTATCCAAGTTACACATCGCACAAATATCCACAAGATCCTGTCACAAATCGTCACTCATGATGCACTTTCCTGGAAAAGCTTTAATCCTAAGGGATATATGAAAAATAAGCTGCTCATTAGAGTTATTTTATGCTAAGTGACATTAGCTGCTAATATTATCCTCTAGATGTTAGACTGAGTTAAAGCTTGTTTTAGAAACTGCAGCTCGTCTTAAAACATATTTTTTAAACAACTAATTCAGCATGGTCTAAACCCAGCCCTACAGATTTTCTGAGATATTGAATTATTTTTTTTATTTTCTGCTTACTTCAACCCCTTTAACGAGCCAGAGGGGATAATTATAGAAGCCGATCAATAACTTTCAACTCTCTGCCCAATCTCTTCTATTATCAAAATGAATGACAAAACAATGAATGGCATTCCTAATGCACCTTTAATGCACTGTGGTCCTGACTTTATTGACCGGGGCAGGAAAATACACTTCCTGCAGAATGAGCGATGAACCTCAAACAGATTCAGCTTCACAAACAAAGTCATTTGATGATTTATTATACCTGATTATTCAAACTTGTGTCAATGAAATTCATGATGGTGAAAGTTTTTTAATTAAAGGATATATTGTTATAGAATAATAAGAGAACCGAGCAGTGGGAACAGTTTGGAAACTGATTATTCCTTTACAGAAAAATATTGAATATTTTGATATATGACCAATTTTGGAATGTAATCACACAACTGTATACATTTATTCTTATACAGTACACCATAACTCAGAACAAAAATATTATTAGATTGCATTAATGAAGCCGAATAAGATCCTTTTGGCCGAATTGTTCATAACAAAAATCAAAAGACTACTTCCTGGTAGCCAAATTGACCAGGAAGTATGTAACTACTCCAAAGTTAATACTTAATACTTGAGTAATCTTTTTAACAAATACTTTGTCCTCTTACTTGAGCAATTTCTTGGACAGCTACTTTTTACTTTGACTTGAGTAAAAATATGTGGAAGTACTGCAACTCTTACCTGGGTACAATTTTTGGGGTTTCTTTCTTTCTTTCTTTCTTTCTTTCTTTGTGTATTCTACCCACCTCTGGCCCAACGTGTTGAAATTCCGACTTTTTAACTAGAACGCTCTTACGTCGGGCGTTACGTGAAACCCCGAGTTCCCATTTCCCAGGTAACTAGAACGGAGCGTTAGACAACTTTTAAATTGGATTTTGAAAATAATTTTGAGTCAGAAAAGGAAAATTGGTCAGAGTAAGAGGTCTGTCGTGACATCTATGTTTTAGTCAAGCGGTAAAAATAGAGAACAGAGTGAGAGCTCTGTATTTTTGCTCCTCTATGACATTAGCAGCAGGGCGGAGAGGAGGAGGAGAAACGGGAGGAGGAAGAGGAGAGGAGGGGCGCTGCACGGGGGTTGGGGGAAAGCAAAGACAGGTTTCGGGTTTTCCTAGTTGACTGGGCGGTGGGCGGAGGTGGCGGACGGTGTACAGGAACTACAACCTACCGGGAGGGGGGTGGATCACCAGGAGCTGCTGCTGCTGCTGCTGCTGGAAGCCGGCTCAGCATCGACATGGAGCTGGAGAACATTGTCGCCAACACCGTGTTGCTCAAAGCACGGGAAGGTAAGGATGTTAGTGGCCGGGTTGACTGCAACTCTCTGCGTGTGTCGTTTAGAGACAGCCCCGGTCCTACAGCCGGGTTGATGCCCCAGACTTGGGGGTTAGAGGAGGAGTTGGTGCACTTCCTCATCGCCTTGCTGTCAAAGCTGCTCTAAATATGAGGAGGATATGACTTGTTTTTACTGCCAGATAAACTCTGAGGGGGTTGTACTTCAGGAAACTGTCAATAACCGAGTACTAAACACAAAGTAGTTGCAGTAATAATGCTGTGGATAAGTCCGGAAGACGCTGCAGCTGTGGAGTGAATTTGCAGCGGCGCATATTTTCTTTTTCTTTTTTTTCTCACGTTGCAGCATCGTCTCTGTAGTTTGCGAAACAGGATGTTGAGGCAGAGTGGTGCTGCGCCTTTTCGCTTTGTGCGCACATTTGGTTTAAACGCGAGGCGACCCTTTTTACAGGTGGATTTGAAAACCATGTAAAAAGTTCAGTGATTCAATTAAAAAAGTTAACTCGCCTATTTGATAGATCCTGGTGGATTTCTTTAACTTAGAAACAAAAAAAATATTTTCATCTCAAAAAATTATATCAAGTATCTCATAGAGTCATTGTGGATGGTAGTACTGTGGGCAGAATGGATTTCCAGTAGCTGTCAGTCTTGCAACGAATCTGTAGAGGCCTCTGATTGAAGACTGTTGCCATATGACAGTGTTATGACTGTAATGACATGCTAACAGCTCTATTTCCATGCAGTAGAGATAAAATTTCATAGTAACATGTCCTGAATGACACAGTCAGCTGCTAGCGCCGCTTTTGCTGCTTTTGCTGCTTCTCAGTTCATGTATTTGAGCTTTTGAGATGTTAATTAGCTTCTCCCAGTTGTGAAATCAACTCTCTGTTGCCATGTTTACACAATATTGCAACTGTCCAAAAGTAAAAAGAAGCATGTATCCTTCCAGGGGCACATTATCCAGAACCAGAGGAAATTGAAGCTAATGTAACAGAGCTCCTCCAACATCCTGTCACTGTGAGCGGTGCAATTTATTGGATTTTTGTTGGAGATCAGGGTTGGACTGAAGTATAAGTGAACTCTGTAGCTGGTCATAGTGTCTGAGCAGCTTGTCGACTAGAGAGAATTTGACAAGAAATGTCTTTTCCTTAAAGACATTATTTAGTTTTGAGGAAAAAGGAAAAGTTCAGTGATAACTTACAGAAGAAGAGTTTTTACCTTCCACTATTAACCTACCTTCCAGCTAGGTTTTCATGAAAAATTAATAAGATTTTACAAGATTTGGACTGTGGCTACAGTCAATGCTCAGAGAGCTACCACACACAGACAAATCCATTACATGTGTTAAATAACCCCTGAACAGGACACATCAGAGATGACCTGTCTGGGCTAAGGAGAACGGGCATTCAAAGCCCCTCGACTATTAAATGGTAAATAAACTGAAAATAGATAGTGCTTTTCTAGTCATACTGACTGCTGAAAGCGCATACACATCTCTGAATTTTTCCTTCCACTTAACTTTCAATATGCTTATAAACAGCACTGTGAACAGTGGGTTTCTTCAGCAATTATGTTACCGAACTTCTATGGTGAGGGTGTCAATGTCTGGACAAATGCGTACTAATCTATTTTTTACTGGTTTTATGTAATATTCTTCTCAGTTTTCTGAGAAGCTTAATTTCAGGTTTTCATTAGCAATGCTTCACAATTAATAGAAATAAACACTCGAAACATTATGATGTGTCTGAAGAATTTATATTAGTTAAATCAACTTTTGAGTTATTTCCTAATTTATTGCAATGCAGTCTCTAGGTTGGTTAGAGGAAAATGAGCAACACAGTTCGTGTCTGTTTAGTTCTTTAAACAGACAGAATATTGCTCCCTGTGACCTCTGACCTCCTTTAAGCATCCCTGAGTTTCACCAGACCTCTTGAGTGTGAGTGCAGTTTGTGATGTGAAGGCAAGTTGTTCAGTTTGTAGAATCTACTCCCATATATTAGCATGCTTTAGTCTATTAAAGGATGAACCCTCTGATTTTAAAGCTCAATGAAGTCGTTGTTGTCATGAACAGTTCAGCTTCAGATACCAGAACAGCTGATCTCTAAAGCAGAATCAGACTGTTCTGTGAAATAAGCGCTTCAGCTGCATTGTTCTTCATTGTCACTGTTTTGGTCAGAACCTGAACAAGTTTTCCAGACAAATAATATTTCAGCTTCTAACAGGGTGACTTCCATGGATCTATCAGCCAAAAACCTGGGATTCAGAACATGATCTACTGAAGCATGATCCATTGTTCACCTTTTGTTTGATTCCTTTTCCTCAAAGACATTAGTCAGTTGCAGTTCAGGTTGATCCTGGTGTAGTTTCACTGGACCAACAACTGCTCAGCAATTTCAAATCTGGTCTTTCTAACTCTGGAGTATTTTTGTGGTTTGGATGCTTCTGTTATCTTTGTCTCCTCAGAGAGTGATTTATTTTCTAGCTACTTGAGTTAAGAAAATGTAATAATAATGTGGCCAACATTATGAAGACAACATTGTTTGTGACCTTTAAATACTTTCCTGTAATTCTGTTAGCGTGTAATTTCCTCTTGATGCATTTCCTTTTTCTCTCAATTTTTCCCAGTAATGGATGCTCAGCACCAGCCGACTCAAGTGTTGAGTTGAAACGTTTTCTGATTTAGATGTTTTCAGAGTGACTCCAAAAGCTAATTGTTTCGTTTAATTTTAAGCTGTTTTTCCTTTTGAACATCTTACATCTGAAGAAAGATATAAGATTATGGAAGATAATAAATTAACAAAACTGAGGAAAATCAACTAGGATGTACAGATAAATAGAACAGGGCCAGAGCATGTTCTGTAATAAAGAGGGAAAAACCCTAATGGCTTCATCAATGACTCCCTTCAGAAAGGAGGTGCAGCAAGCGCACACAAACCCTGAGCAATGGATACTTTCATAGAAACACACAAATTACTCCATTAACAACTTCTTTCAAGAACGAGTCAGTAAAAAGAGAAGCACAGGGCCAGGGGTACTTTCTATGACAAAAAACAAAGATTCACTAATTTAGTAACAGTAATATCTCCATCAATGTTTTTTAAAAGAAAGAGACAATTAAAGAGAAGCACTAAACTATAGGTACCTTCTATGACAAAAGCAAAAAGAATGTACGTACAAAATTTGTACCAGCAATAGCTTCATAACTATTTAAGAAAGAGAAGTAAAGATACACACTGGCCAGTGGTACTTTCTATTTGAAAAAAAAGAAAATATACTAATTTAGCACTTATAGACTCTATCGTTTTTTTGAAACTTCTAAAGAGAAGCACTGGTGCAGAGATGCTTTCTATCACCAAAACAAAACAAGAACATACTAATTTAGTACCAGCAAAAAATCTACAAATGTTTTTATAATAAACAAAACTAAGGAGAAGGACTGGGCCAAGGTTACTTTCAATGACAAACAACAACAACAAAAGAAAATTAATTTAGTCCCAGCAATAACTATAGATGTTTTTAAAAGAAACAAAGCTAAGTAGAATCTCTGACCTTGGAGTATTTTCTGCAAGAAAGAAAACACAGAGATAATGGGAGCAGGTTTTGCTTGTAATTCATCCTGAAGGGCCAAGAAAAAATGATTGATCTAAGTTTTACTTAGTTTTTCTGAAAAAAAAAATACAATTTTATTAAAATTGAATAAATATATTTTGTTTCAAATTCCTTATTTCAGTCATAAACACAGTCAGTGCTCACTAAAATATATGACAAAAGACTGACGGTCCAAATAGATTAATAAATTGGACCAAAACACAATAAAGTTTCAGTGGATTGGTCTATACTGTAAGTTACCTCCTTTCCACCACTATGGACTGACTTATAAAAACACCTTATAAATATGGTCTTTTTATAAGGTGTTAAATATTATAGACCTCACAACAAGGAACCAAACACTAAATGCAAATAAAATGCAAATGCTTCTTTTTAGGGTCTGTACTGCCATGGTCGAGTGCAAAAGGCAATAACTGTTACTTAATCCAGTTTCAAAATGACTCCATCCATCCTTATTTATGAAATTTAAACACTGCTCAGTTAATCAGCTGTTTGTTTTGTTGTTTTTTTTGTCTCTAAAGAGGCACCGTTGACCTTCTTGTATAATAGAGAAACCACACAGGAAGTACAGTGACAGGAAGAAAACCGTTGCAAAGATTTTTACTCTTTACAGCAGCAGATTGCAAATGTGGGAATGTTTCTTGTGTGACATGAAAAAAGGGAAATGGGCTCAGCGGTTTGATGAAGCACGCGAACATGAAGGGCAAAACAGGAGGCAAAAACAGAGCTTCTGTCCTTTTTAATAAGGCTGAAAGTCAGTTTGTCTGGCCTGAAAACTACCCAGTGCCTTTTGTTTTCTTTCTCCCAGACACGGTTCTCATCTTTGTGCCACTTTGTTAAGACCTTCACCTTGTGCTCAATTATGCTAAAAATATAGCAATTTTTACCAAATCGTCCCTGGATTGTTGGAAGAAATTGTCCCTGGAGGATGATTCTTTATGATTCTTGATTCTTGATGATTCTTTGAATAATCTTTATTCATAGCTGTGTTTTTGGGCAGGAAGCTAAGGCAGCTCCACACTTGAGTCGTCATGGTAGCTCCCATCTATTCTCCGGACATAGTCAGAAGGAGGATTCATCAGAGACAATAACTTTTCACCTGTTTTTTGAGCTCAATTTTTTGAATCCTGAAGACGTTGTCTGTTTTTGACACTTTTCTTGTCCAAAAGTCGTTGTCTCAGGTTGTTTACAGATGCACCACTGATGATTCTGCAGTTTGCTGGATACTGTTGGACATCCTGAAGCCTTCTTCACCTTGACGCTCTTGATGATCCAGTTGAACTGTTCTTTCAGCTATAGGTTTAGGTTGCATTCACACCAACCCTGTTTAGTTCATTTAAATCAAACTCCAGTTTGTCCATTCATCCATCCATCCATCCATCCATCCATCCATCCATCCATCCATCCATCCATCCATCCATCCATCCATCCATCCATCCATCCATCCATCCATCCATCCATCCATTTTCTGTTCACCCTTTGTTCCTAATGGGTTCAGGAGGGTTGCTGGTGCCTATCTCCAGCTACGTTCCGGGCGAGAGGCGGGGTCACCCTGGACAGGTCGCCAGTCTGTCGCAGGGCAACACAGAGACATACATGACAAACAACCATGCACACACACACTCACACCTAGGGAGAATTTAGAGAGACCAATTAACCTGACAGTCATGTTTTTGGACTGTGGGAGGAGGGGGTTAGCATGCCCCGCATTTGGAGGCCTTAGTCCTCGACACGGACGTTGCTGGTTCGACTCCTGGTTCCGGTGACCTTTGCCACATGTCCTCCCCCCTCCACGCCCTCTTTCCTGTCTGCTTACTGTCACAAAAAAATACGAGCCACTAGCGCCGGAAAAACTCTTCGGATAAACTCCAGTTTGTTTGCCTAGAAAGTCCAGTTCATTTGGAGAGGTGTGAATGCACAATCAAAGTCTGACACGGACCGAATAAAAAAACCTAGGTCTGAGTTCGGTTGAAGTGAACTCTGGTGCAGTTTGACTGCATGTGTGGATGCCAAGCAGACCGGAAGCTGCTGCAAAAGCAGGAAGTTTACTACATTCTGGGTAACTGCAAACAAAACAAATGCATGAGTCTAGAAATGGCTCGTAGTCTTTTACCAAAGTCAAAAGAGATATCCTCCAACCGCTAAAATCTAATAACGTTTTCTTTAGATTATTTTAGATGTCCTCTACTAAAAAAAAATCCAAAAATAGACGCATTTTCTGCAAATAATTTGCATTTACTTTGTGCAGAAAAATCCATAAATTCATGGAATCCACTGTATGCAAGTCTGTCCCTATTTTATAATGACCAGCAATTCAGACATGACTGATTTCTGCTGAACTGATGATGTCACTCCACTGACATAAAATTAGCAAAGCCATTTGGATAAACAGTGAAAATATATATTTTTTGTCATAAAGTAAACTTTTCAGGTTTATAAAACTGTTTCTAATGAATTAGCCTGCCATCTGGTCAGTCTGCACAGCTGTAAGCGCAAAAATATTAGCTTCAAAGTTTGTAAAAACATCATTCGTCACTACAGAACTGTAAATATTGACTGTTCAGATGCCAATGAAAGGCAAGTGAAAGAAAATGGTTCTAAAGGTTTCTGATCATTATGTTTGTTCAGTTGCAGTCTGTGGAGTTTTTCATCTCCACAGACTCAAAGATGCCTGACTCTTTTGGTATTCAACCAAGTAAGTTGAATAGCTATTTTTCTCATGACGTTTCCTACCGGCATCAATTAGTACCCAAATAGAGGACTATGGGAAGCCAGGTCAACTCAAAACTTGTCTTTTCATGTCTTCAATGTGTTGCTCACATAGACTCTTTGTAGCAAATGTTGGTCATTTCACTACTTTGCCAAAACAAGGGTATGAAATGACAGTTCTGCATCTAACTTTGCTGATATGAAATGTAGCATTCTGCTACTGGAAGTTTCGAACTGACTATGCATCAATTCATACTGCCTACAGAGTCTATGGAAAGCAAGGAGGACCAAAAACCTTTGACTTTTCATGTCTTATACACATGATTTGCATGCCTTTTTATTCAATTTGACAATAATGCATATATTACACTTGAACAACAGCTCAAAGATGCATGAAAAGTTGTTTTTATATACCATACAGAACATTTTAGTACGTTTGGTGGCAATTTCACCATTTTGTACCTGACAAATTGTGATTTATGTGACATTCTACTTTCTACTCATATTTTACTGCAAGAAAATTTGGTTAAATAAATACAACTTAGCAGGAAGAAGCCACTAAGAGCTATTTTGGTTGTATCTCGGGAGAAAACAATAGGGTACAAGGCATAAACTATAGGTGAAAAATATTCTATTTATTTAAAATATACCAATAACAATATTAATTTACTTAGGCACAAAATGGAAGTAAGAAGAAACAAAATGGTAATGCTTGGGTACGAAATGGGGCTATGAGTAACTGATTTGACCCAGAACGACCACAAACGTTCAAAACGTTTTGAGTTATCTAAAATGTGTGCGAGTTATACCTCCTGTTTCCTACTATTTCCAAACAAGGCACCTTCTCGTTTACAGCTTTTGAACACTCACCATCTTTATTCATTGTGAAATCGTACAATCATTGCATTTTTGCCATCTCTGCATAAAATAGTATTCATTTCCTGGAGGCTTTTGCCCAAACAAACAGTTGGAGGAAGTGTTTACAGAGAAAGTTACGGGGTTCCCATTTCCTATTTCAAAGGAAAGTTATTATTAGACACCAAAAACACATTTGTATTTGTTGAACTCGAAAAGTTATGGACTGGAGAGGTCTTGACAGTGTTGTACTTTCTACTGTCTACCATGCTGCCGACCACATCCTCTTAAACGAGATTGACTTTAAAAAAGAAAAGCTTCCTACTGCCGGCAATTTTTTAGATAATGTATCACGTTGAACTGAGACCACAGACACAAAGAAAACCTCTGTTGCGAAGGCTCACAGGAAGACACACATGAAGCCACAACTGAAAACATCAACGCCTTCAGGGTTCGTATCACGCTTCATGATTTCTGGTTACTCACATTTCTGCTCTCTGGCTGTGAAAGCTTTCAATATCAGGGCAAGAAAACACTTAAAAGCATTAGATAACGGCTGCAGATGTTTGATGGTTAAGCACAATCCTCAAGTATTTTAGTTTTGGTTAAAAAAAGGGGTCTATTTTTGTATAAAGTATAAGTACAGTCACATGTTAGAAATGGGAATATGTAATAAAGATCTTGTATAAGAATCAGTTGGGTTTGTATCCTGATGGGATAAGTCCAGGGTGAAACTGTTTTACCTTACATTTATAGGGTGCAACTATAATTGAACAAACAATGGAAAAAAGAATGTAGATAAAGACTATGGTTATTTACAAAATCAACCATAGGACTCAAAAATATGCAAACATTTTCCTCAAAGACCAGTGGTCAACAACTTTCAATCTAAAAAGCAAGTTTGGTCATTGGTACAGCTAAATATAATTTCCTAAATAACCATATAATAAAGAAAAGATTATGCATTTTTGTCTGCTGTAGGAAACTTAAGATTAGAAATATATTGGGTCTTAAAATAAACTGCTACAAAAAAGGAGTTAGCACATTTTCTTACATTGTTTCTTTTTCTAATTTTTATTTTAGTAAGTTTTACATTTTATTTTATTTTTGTTAATTTATTTTTATTTTATGAAAACAGCTCTCTTGTAAATGAGGTCTTGAATCTCAACGAGACAACTTGCTTAAATAAAGGACAAATAATAATAAAAAAAATGTGAATGTAATGTTGCCCTGCGACAGACTGGCGACCTGTCCAGGGCGTACCCCGCCTCCCGCCTGGAATGTAGCTGGAGATAGGCACCAGCAACCCTCCCGACCCCATTGGGGACAAGGGTGAACAGACAATGGATGGATGGATGGATGGATGAATGTAATGTAAATGTAAAAAAATATATATATATAAAACCCCCTAAAAAAAACGTGATACGGTCCCACTAAAAACTATCCAAACTGTGAAAAGTCAACTTTTTACAACTTAAAACGCCACAGCGAGCTTCAACTTGAGCAGTGGAGGAAACTAAACAGTTTGTGGGTGCCAAACACTCACCATGTCAAAAAAATGAGCATTACCTTTTAGATCTGGCATAGTTTCTTCTCTCAATGTAAGGTTTATACAGCAAAATGATGTTTACTTTTTCCCACATTGTCTACCGTGCCTATATGACTTTGAGTTTCCTGTCAAATCTCCCTAAAGTGCAGAAGAGTGTGCAAACATAAACGATCTGTCTTCTAGTTGAGTTCTGAATGAGTTTCTTTTTTTTTGCAGTAAAATCAAAACTTTACTACTATTTCCATCCATATGAAGTTATAGCTATTAAAGAAAAACACAAAACAAAACAGTGCAACATATATTAGGGCAGAGAGCATTTATTTTGTTCTTTTTTAATGGATTTTTTGGAACTAGTAGCCTCCATACACAGCAGATCAGACAGGACATTGGTAGACATTTTCCAAATATGTTTCCATTCTTCAGACTTGAGGAACACAATTTGTAAAAACTATTTTATATACGAAATAAAAACTACATCATTCAGATAAAGTGTGATGTAACTTGTAACATACAGTGGAGCCCTGCCTATTTGTGGTTCACTATTTGCCAATATTTTTAATGAGATACATCTCCAAATTATTTGCAGAAAGTCTGCCTATTCTATTTGGGGCACTATTGACTGAACCTCCAAGAAAGGAGATATGGGAGACTGTTGATGTTAGCTTCTGCGCTAGTGCTTAGCTTAGTTTCTACTGTGCATATTAATTACTATAGGTAGTCTTCAAATAGGTAGTTTTTAGCAATTTTATAGAGTTGCAGGTAATTGTATATTCGTAGATGAGCTACTAACCAGCTAAACCATCAACCTAGACATTTACCAACTTACCATTAGCTGCTAGGTTGTTATTGGCAGCTCTTGTATTTTCTCTCAAAACAGAACATCTTCAAAGAACCTCCTTTGTGTAGATTTAGGGTCCAAACTAAAGCTATTTGCAACACTTGTTGCTGTTTGATAGTTTCTGCTTTTTGTTTTTGATGGACAATCAGAAAATACTTTTTTTTTTCATTGGGTGATCACTGTGTATAGTCTTACATGGTTAACTAACTAAATGCTGTACCATGGTAACCTGTTCAAACTAACATTTCATTACATCTGCAAGTTGCTACTTTTTTCAAGCACAGAGAAAAACATAACTTGTTAGGGGAAAATTAGACCCAAAATGTCCGTATTTTCTATTCCTTTATGATCATAGTTATCCATCTTAATTGCCAGTACAATCTCTTTGGTTATCTTTAACACTGTGGGACAAGAAGACAATATATCGGCATCGACATCAGCATCAGTCATTTCCTAACTTACCAGTATTGTTCTGATAAGTCAATCTGGGTTGATATTAACAATCAATGTTTATTTCAATCATGCTGCCGTTTGTGTAGGAAAATATATGTAATATTGGTAAATAACTGACATAATGGCAATATATCAAACATTGATACCGGCTCAAAATTTCTTATCTATGTGTCGCGTTAAGGTATGCAATTTCTACAAATAATATATGTTAGATCACACCACTATGACTGTGATGTTAAACAAGTGTTCTGCTACCCCGTGGTAGTAAAAAAGGACAAATCTATTAAATTAGACTCATTTCAGTTTATTTATAGAGTGCCATTTCACAGCAAATATCATATTAAATAACCTTGACCTTAATAAATCAAATTTCAATTGAAGGAATCTATTATTATGAGTGTTAGAAGAGTTTGAAATGAAGTGTGTCTTTATGTTTTCAATGCCTTCTCAGCATGAAAACGAGAAGTCTGTTATTCACCCATTTATTAGAGTGTGGCAGCAAGGAAACATCACAAAAGCATGAAAGGCAGTGACTGCATGAGTTAACTTAAACCTGCAGAGAGTTTGGGTTTTGCAAACCATTCGTTTTGTAATTGTTTAGCCATATCGTCCCTGTAGTTAATAATATTGATATAATACTGATCAAGCAGACAACTACACCTCCAATTATTATTTTTGAAACTTATGTGAAACTTAGTTTCTGTGGCTGATCTCAGTCTTCATGCCAAGCTGGCTTTGCCCCCCGTTTGTCTTCACATCGTCACTTGAGCACACAACAGGCATTATTCATCAATCAGCTTATCTGTGACTGATATTATCTTCTGTTTCCTGGACACAGGCACCAAACATCTTGTTTGCAGTGTATCTATGACAATAATTGATTTTCTTAAGCACAGCAGCTGCTTTGTAGTATTTGAATACCCAAATCCTGGAGCGTTGCGTTGATTTCTCTCCACATCAGAGAAGTGCTGAAATAAACACACATTGAAGTTGCTGCTGCAAAACAACTTTATGCTATCAATACATACTTTGCACACAAGGTTCTGGACCATGACTTTTTGGTCCAAAGTAAGTGTGAACAGGAAGAAAGATTTGTAAACGACAGTAGAAAAGAAGACATGTACTATGAATAAGTATTTGTTTTACTATTATCTAATAATATCATCTTATGGTCAATGGAAATGCAGCTAATGAAATCAGTGAGCTAACTTCTAGTAGAAACAGGAAAACTGTAAAACTCACTCCAGAAAGTGAAACAATTTTCTGTTATTTTTGTGGGTTGTGGTTAGAATTGGAGGTATAAGTAGACTGAAGGGACAATAATGTGGGAAAACATCTTCATGTGAAGTCTTGAACCCTGCAGACATTAATCTACTACCCTTGTATGGATGGCAGTTTGGGTTTTTAGTTTCATCAAAATGTTTCTTCAATTTTAAGTCAGAGGGGGTATTTATTGGTCATCGTAAGCTGTAGAAAAAAGAACGGCACTTCAAATGAAAGTTGTACTCCCCCAAGCTTCTTATGTTCTTTTCATCAGGTTGAAAACATGTTGATATTTATAGATCTACTGTGTAGCCCCATGTACATATTACAACTTAATTGTAATATTTCTCTATGAGAACAGGGTTGATATGTAATACTGTTAACAAAACAACTGTGAACATGGATGATTATTGTCTTTCTATCCCTTAAGAAAAGTTGTAATTTTAGTTGAAAATAAGACAGAGAAAGAATGAAACTAGAAGAGCCTTAAAATGTAAAATCCTGGCTGCTTCCTTTTAATCTCTCCAAAACAAAATGAGCCTGCAGAGACTTGAAACCCTCTCAAAACTGAAGTAGCACAGCGAGCATCGTGTCAGCTCATGTCCCGCTTCTTGCTTTGTGGTGAGTGAACTTGCACCAGAAACGCTGTTAAACGAGTCACAGGCAGAACATCAACGCAGAAAGGACAGGAACTTCCTCTGTCTTCTCTGGTTCCCACCGTGTTTCAGGCCATTCATCGCCTGGAGGGCTACCACAGTTCAAACCTTGTCACAAGCTAAGACGCACCAGAAGCCTGAAAGTAACAATTGATCTTGTGACCTAAAAGCTATCAACCAAAAGATAAAAAAACACCTTTTTCTGTCAACCTAGCATTTATTAAAGATTGAATTTTTTTTTTAAAAGCTACAAATTCATATCTTTATCACAGTATTGTGCTTTGGAAATTAAATTTAATGCCTGAGCTACAAGGATGCTTCACTTTAACTTAAATATTAGTGCTTGGTGGGAAGCTTAGAAGTGAAAGTGTGCTTTTTGTCTCCATTTTCATCATTTTCATTGTGTTCAGTAAAAAAATAACCATTTTTATGTTTTGTTTATTTTTTCTTCTTAGGAGGTGGCGGCAACAGAAAAGGAAAAAGCAAGAAATGGAAGCAGATGCTGCAGTTCCCCCACATAAGTTTGTGCGAGGAGTTGCGACAGACCACAGGTAAAGCGGGCCTGGTCTTCCCTGCCTGCATCTTACCCTGCAGGGCTCTTCATCTCTGTCCTCTTTATGTGCCAGTTGAGTCGAATGCCTCTAAAACCAACTTGAAAATGGTTGACCTGAAAATGACCTTTTATCAGATCCAAGACAGGCCTACTGTACCAAAACATCCAACAGTCAGTCAAAACAGTCAGTGAAGTCTCAGTAGACAGAATTGCTTGCCAACACAATAGAAAACAATACCAGGTTGTGGTGTTCCACATTATTCTTGTTGACTGTTGGTTGCTTTGGTTACTGCCAGATAACTCAATTTCTCCACACATAATGCCACAACATGGGACCCCTAGTAGTGGTTCTAGATTCTCTAAATTCTATGTAATTACATCCAAATTCCTTCTGGATAAAAAAACTTTTGTGTTAATCTACATTCACAGAGCAACCAAATGTGATCAATCAGATTTTTTGCCCATGTTCAACCTATATCTGACTTTTCATGGCAGTCTGACCAGATATTCAGATATTTTCATCCCCACAAAAAACTGATTTATGACTCATCCACATGTGGTGTTAAATAGGACAACTCAAAAATATGCATTATTGTCCTTCCGCTTTACAGTCATTGACTTCCCTGTGTTGGTCAGTCACACAAAATCTCAGTAAATTAGGTTAAACTTTGTGGTTGCAATGTGACAAAATAGGAGCAACATTCTTGAGGTGTTACTACTTTACAGGCAGCTCTGCTTTATGAGTCTGTCAGGGATAAACTCAAATCAAGCTTGAAAACAGTGCAGTCTTAGAGGAACTGAGTCATCAATTATCAAAGCCAAACTTTGACAGACAGAAATTAGGATTTTAGCTTCGACATAGAGGTTTCAGCTAAAAACTGGTCCTCAACAAGCTGCTTCTGCGCCAACTTTTGCCCCATTCGGTGTCTATCTGCATAACGACACTGAATTCATACGTTAAGACAAGAAAAACGTCTTTAAAAGATACCACAGAGGAAATTGTGGGCAGAGCAGAAAGAGGAAGCAGACTGCTGCCTTTGCAAAGTTGCTTTCTTTATAACATACAAAAAAGCCGGTTACTGCATGTAACCGGCTAACCATCTTAGCTATTCAGGATAGCTGCTTTTTACAGTCCAGCTAATGGCTTTTAAAGTAACTGCTACCCAGGGTCCAACCAGCGACTCCTAAAACTAAAGGCTTCACTGAAGCTAACAGCTAGTCTGTCTCAAGCTAATAGCTTCTCAAGTTAACAAGAGCCTTTTCGTTACTCACCATCTTGATCACACACCATGAGTTGACATCAAGCAGCAGTGTAGCAGAAGAAAGAAATAGCGCGACAAAATGTAGGCATTTGTTGATTTTGAGTGAAATTCTGCAATGTGGAATACCGAAAAACAGGAGGAACAGTCTTGGCCACTCAAACACATGTCCAGTTGGTACTTCAGCTTCTCAAACTGCATTTTCTTTAAAATATTTTAGTTATGATCTACAAAAACATGTTGAGATATCTTAGTTTTCCGAAAATAATTTGGAATCACAGTGAGTGGTCGTCCTCTGTTAAAGTTTGGAGTAAATCACACTAAGCACTGAAATTCTTCCACCTGCTGACATAAAATTGTATTGACATGCAGGATAAGGTATATCTTGGAGCATTTTAGTTAGCCTAATCTTCAAACAATAACACATTTTGTCAGTTTGTGATATTGATCAAAATATTTACTTCTTAAAATAAATGTGTTTTAGCCACAAACAACTATCCAAAATAATTTTATTCTTATATTCCAGTGCAGAAACATGTATGGGACCATTTCTTTTTTTTGGTAGTTTGAAGGAACTGCATATAGTCATACCACTAGATATTCCTAGTAAACACTCATTCCAAATAACTATTGTTCCTCTGAGCCTCTGAATGTGGTAGCAGTAGTCTATTACATGTAGTAGTAACTAGAGCAGCAGTGAAAAGTTCAGAATGAGGTTTTTGCTAAGTGGTGAATGATAGAACCAAATAACATTGATCCAAAATAATTTAGCTTTATCCAGGACGAAACCCCATGAAAACCGGGAGTGAGGAAAATAAAAAACAGAAAAAATATTCTGTGTTTTTTGTGTTCCAAAGCTGAAAAGCCTCACTTGGTTTGTGTTTGAATTTATGTCTTATATGGTAAGTCAGTGGCACCAGAAGCTGGTTTTACCCCTTCTCTCTGGAATTTGGTTTTTATATTCAGGAGGTTTGTTGTTGGTAAAACAAAGAGAGGATTGAGTTTCTTCTGAGGAAGCTGTTGGTTTGAGATCCTTGGGCTGTTTTTTGAAGAAACAAACATCATCAGGGTCACTTGTTTCTCTATTTCTGTCTCCAGTTCACATTTATTTAAACAGTTCCAGTGATAAACTTGTATACCACATACTGATGGCCTTGTTCCTCTGTTTTTATTTTTAACCTCGTTCTGAAGAGATTTATTGCTTTAATTATGCTTGAACTGTGTTAGCTGTAAAAATGAGGTGGAAACAGAGTCTTTACAATCATTTTCATTTAGATTATTTAGTCAGTGTTCACAAAATTATTAACCAGCATTTTTAGATTTACTTCTACCTTGTTAGATTATGCTCTTGTTCATTGAGGTTTATCTCTAACATGTTAATCCAAACAGTATATATGGGAATATTTGCCCCATGTTGTGTTGTTACCTCTCCTAAAGAACATGTGATGTTAGTATGGTGTGAACCGTGACGCCCATCACAGGAGAGTTCCAATTCATTTTCTTTTCCTAGCTTTGGGGTTTAATTTGGTTTGCTGTATGTATCCATACATAGCAACAGAGCAAACACACTGGCCTTATTGTTGGGAGGAAGAAGAGGCAGGAAGGCAAGGCAGATTATGACCTGTGATAAAACTGGTTTGCCTCAAGGAGTACTGTGGCGACAGATAGACAATAGTTCAATTAAATCTGGGAGAAAAGATTATTTTCTGTACTGTACTTGTTCAACTTCTACACTAATAAAGAACTTCAATAAAGGTCTGTAACCAAAAAGCAGGAGCTTTTGTTACATATTAGATACCCTTACATACAGTAAACAGGGTCTTAGCTTCATTCTGACATGAACATAGTCAAAATCACTGAGAAACTGTCAAGTTTTAAAAAAAATTGTTCTATTTAGTTGAGGAAAACAAAATATTAATAAAAAAAATAAAATAAGCTGAAAAGATCTCTTTGCAGCTTTTCCTCCAGAAGGTTTATATTAATATGCTGCAAGCTCTAATTTGAATGAGTTAACTTGAACTCGTTCCCACACAGGCAGGAAGTTGTAGCTGTGAAAGAAAAAAAAAACCCGAAAGATAAATGGATTTTCGAATGACTTGTCTCAGAGATAGAAACCAATCTTTCATACGAAAAGGTTGTGCACAAGTGAATTACCAGAAGCTGTCAATATTTTAAATGCAACAAGAACCAGATAGATTTGCAGAAAGATGACTTCTTTTTGTTAATCAGAAACAACTTGTCCTTTTCCGCCATCATCTTGCAACCACAGATTAAAACATATCGGCCTAAAAGCAATAGCCTACTTCTGTTTGTTGTACAATGATATCTTGTTCCTGGTGTGCCACAGATTTTCTTCCTTTGTTAAGAAACATCCTGTGGCTCAGACTTTAAACTAAGTTTAAACTGGGAACTTCAGCCACATTTCTAAAAAAATAAAAACAGGACTGTAACTTTATGAAAACAGATCTTTAGTTGCTTCAGAATGTAATTTGGTTATCTTGTGTCAAAACATGGGGTTGATTTTGTTTACAGTGACAGAAAATGAGAGAAAGCCAGATTTTGCTCTGAGATTCAAAACCTGTGCAGGAAATTCACTGCACGTGTGAAACTACCAAGGAGGAAATATTGAGCCTGTTTCATAAGATCCAGTTTCTTCTGATTTACTAAGTCAGATGTGCATGAAGATAATAAAACAAACAATAATTCTACTACCGAAACTAAGAGAGAGAGTGTTATGAAAAATGTTAAAGGGTAAGTTCGATCAAAGATTTGCCGGTCTTGCTACTTCCTGAGGGCCTTCCTGAGTTATAGCTAACGGTAACCTGAGGGGAAAAGTTAGGGGCAAAAACCAAACAAAGACAAACTGTTTTGACTTAAAATAACCAAAGGGTAAAGTAACACAAACAACCATAGCAGCTAAAATCTTGCAGGTTGCAGGTTTTAAAACTCCAGGACTGCCACAAATCACCATCATGACTGACAACATGGATATACATTTTTATTACTTAGATGTGTTTTGTTTTTCTGAAATTGTTGACCAAATGTTGAGGTAAGAGAGTTCCACCTCTTCAGTCTGCAGCAGTTAGCAGAGTTCAGTCACTGGCTGATTCTGTCTACACTATTTCAAAACAAACATGGCGGATAAAACATCTGACAATAAATTGAGCTGGGCTATACAAGATTTTTCTAACAATGTTTATATATTTACTTATATAAATTTCATTATTTAGTCAAAACCAAATTTTATGTGAATTTACCTTTTTCAGTCTGAAATTTCTGTTAAATTGTCAAATGTTTTTATTAAAGAAGCAAAACAAAACAATGGAAAAGGAAACAGTAGTAGGTTATTATTTACCCTTTATTTTAGAAATGATGAGAGTTTAGACCAAGAAAAGAAAATCTGGTATTGTGGATTTTCTTGGCCAGTCATTTATTTATTCATTCATTCACAAATCGCATCAAGTGGAGCACTTTAACTCAATTTGCATGTGATAAGCTTGGCGTTTTGTTATTGCCTAATGAAAATTAAACATCCTAAACCCCTTGAAAAGTCTGTCCTGTCCTGAAGCGTTTACACAGTCATTTACAACAAATTTGGACAAATGCATTCTTGTAAAAGTGGAATCTTTCTCCTTGGTGCATTTGAGTCTCTTTTGGGTGCAAATTGAAATGAAATTGGTTGCGATTTCATGCAGACGTCTTGTGACATTTGCCCTTAGTAGCTTTCTCTTTCTTCTCAAGTTGAAAATTGTCTTTTGTCTTGAAGGAAAGAGTGGAACTTTATTTGCTTTTGGGAGTTAGAACTAAGTGGATGTCAATGATGGCTGTGAATCAGAGTTTGACTGTTAATGGTTCCTAATTATCTCAAACAATAACATTATTAACATAAATGTACATGGATAGCACTTTATTAATCAAAATTAACTTAAAAAACCCCACAATTATTCCACAGTTAGACATCAATCACAAAAGACCAAACTCACTAAATCTACTAATCCTAGCCCATATGATAGGCTGAGAATCACCTGATTTGTTGAGGGCAATAATTTTAGCATGACAGCATGAACGATCCCTCTACATGTAGAACAGTGGTACCAGTTTAACAAGACTCAAAATGACATTAGTTGAGGACTAAGTTTCAGAATACTAATATTAACACTAGCGAGTCTGACTAATGTATAGTACAACCTCTGAGCACTCTGCCTACCTCGACTAGGCAGAGTGATAAAATTGAGTACAGTGCTTCAGCATTTTTAAATATAGTAATTACAACCATGAGGACATTAGCTTAAGCATGCAAACATTAGCATCAGCCTGCTTGGTCAGCAAGCAAACCTCTGTAAACTAAAGTGACACAATTTTAAGATAGTGATTTGGTGATTCTAACAAGACTAAAAGAAACAGAAAATGGAAAATAATAAATTTTTTAGTCATGAACATTAACTCCAAAATTCAAACATTAGGTTCAACATTAGGTTGCTCGGTCAGCTAGTTTGACCAACCTTGTATATAAGCCATCTATGCTCTGCATTTTTAATGAAGAGAATGGCTAAATGTTAATGTAGTGCGTATGCATTTTACTGCTCTGCTTTACTGCAAAATTTAAGAAGGCTCAAAATCCATCCCATTAGAATCTGTGGACATTAGCCTTAGCATACCAACATAAACATTAGCTTACTTGGTCAGCAGGTTTGACCTATCTATACACCCAACTTCTGTACACAGCCATTGTACACTACTTCCATTTTAACCAACTTCCCTATGACAGATTTTACTGTTTGACTGGAACCATTTCTAGTGAACTGGACGGTTTAGTGGATTAAAACAAAGTACAGTTCAATTTTCAAACACCACTACAAAAAATCCTGACCTGCTATGTATTGTATTAGGTTCTCTTCTTAAACAGCATTTAAACATGTTGGACTGTCTTGGACAATATTGCAGTGTGTGTGTTGTTCTGAGGACCAATGAGAACACAGCCTGTCGAATGTGATGTGTAGCCATCCGGAGACATGGAGGGGAATCCAAAATACAGAACACAAAACAACTGCCATGGTGCACCAGAAAGTCTGATGGATGTTGGAGATTTTTTGCTGAATATTTATCACAAGCCATCACCATTGCTACTTTTGTTTAGTCTGAACTCGTGTTTGGTCTCTAGGGGTTTTGAGACATTTCTTGTGTAACAGCTGAACGTTTGTGAGTGAAACTGGATTGTGTGTATTGTGTTGTAATTGCCATGTGGCTTGACACCACACACCATAAGATCCAGCCTGTTATAGCAAAGATTTCTTATCATCTCTCACATTTTGAAAATCGGCTGACTGGTGTGAACCAGGGATTAGTTAATTAATTAAATAAGTAAATTTCCCTTAATTTCAAAGTTTTAACTTTTTAATGAGAAAACTCAAACATGAACATTGTGTCGGTGTTTGCAGGTCATTTGATCATTGAGGTGAATAAAATAAAATCTACTCCACCCCTAAGAGCTGTTAGGTTCAGTCCTTTGGTCCATTTGAGCTGCAGAAAGCTTTTATGTGCCCAGCAGATTTTCTAATTGATTTACATAAGAGAGGAACTGCAAAAGCCTTGATCTGATTTCAAACAACTGGCATCATATCATTCACCGTGGAGATCATGAGGCCCTCAGAGCCAACAGGTGCTGGGCAGCAGCCTCTTTGTTTGAATTCTGTGTTGGTTCTTCCAATTCTGGAGCTTCTTTTTGTGAACATCACACCTCCACTAATCTTTTGAGAAACCACCAACAGATAGATTCCAGAACCAATGAATGTCATAGTTCATGCATGAGGATTTAATGTGGGACCGACTGAGCAGCTTTATGATGTATACTGAAGCTAATTATCAGGAAGAAAACCATAGTTTATGGAATTATCTAGAGTGAAGTGGACTATTAACTAGAAATGTTAGAGTTGCACATATTTTCTGATTAACCATTCATGTATTCAGCAGTTTTTGGCTTTCTGTTTAATTTCCCTGGTTCCTCTCAGACTGTCATTTTCTCTAGCCTTTGCTCCCTTTCTAGTTGACCTTTCAGCTCACTTTGCAACAGGACGTAGGCGGAAGGAATGATCGATAATTAGAGTAAGGAGAGGAGAACAAAGAGGATGAAGACAACTAGAGCAGAAAACAGTTAGCAGAGAGAGAGAAAACAAGACTTTATATGGATAAACACAAGTTATAAGATCCATCCATCCATCCATCCATTTTCTGTTCACCCTTGTCCCTAATGGGGTCGGGAGGGTTGCTGGTGCCTATCTCCAGCTACGTTCCGGGCGAGAGGCGGGGTACACCCTGGACAGGTCGCCAGTCTGTCGCAGAAGTTAGATCATTGAGGATCATAGATCATAAGATCATTGAGGGGAAATGACTCAGTAGATGCTTCAGGAAAGAAATGAAAGTGATGCTGCAGCTGAGTTTTGTTTAATGACTGCATCAGGGAGAGATGGAGAAATGATGTTGCAGACGCCTAACATTTACCCACCGTCAAGCCTTTTCATTGGCATCTAAGGTTATTTTATTGTCATCGACAAGAAAGTTATATTGGTCCAGTTTGAATCCAGCATAATTCAATAAAAAACAAGAATTACAAATTCTGAACTGCTTCCATAAAGTTTAACATGATAAAAAATTCAAACAACAGTTTCAAAATCATTTCTCAGCAAGTATGTCTTTAAAGGTTTAATGAACTTTAATTATTGAAGTTTGGAATGAGCATGTTTGAAGGTTTTATAGAAACTGGGATGGATTTTTTTATAAGAAAGAAGAAGACATAGTAAACATGCTGAGTGGCTGATTGCTATAGCGATTTTCAGGTGTAGGCAACATTTCACATTATCAAACTTAACTAATAAACTAAATAAAAATTGTTTTTTAAAAAAGGACACATAAGCAGGTATTGGACATACTTTACATTCAGACATTTCTGTTTTAATTAGTGCAATTTGATGTAATCTATTTTCAGTTTTTCATTAGCTGCAAGCGGAAGATCATTATAAGTAACAGAAATAAAGGCTTAGTATCAGTCTGTGTGTATTTAATCACATAATGTTTCACTTAGTGTGTGGATGTATTTAATCAAACTGACATTCTTAACTTATTCGTAACTTAATTCACTATGAGTTGCTGAAATTTTACAAGAACTAAAATCTCTGGCAGCAAATCTTGGGATAGGATGACGTAAAATGTTTCTTGGAGTTTAACTTTAGATTGTGTGGCATCACACTTTAAGATGTAAATGTAAGATATAAAAATAGCAAAAACTGAAACTTTCAATTGTGTGAAAAACTGGTAAATGTATCAAAATGCCAATTCAGAAGTCCAGCCTTCTGGGGCCTTTTTAAACACTCATCTGAGCTCAGATGAGCAGCAGTGGTGACGCTCATTTCTGTATTTGTCTTACAAATAAAAAGAAGACACAAAAATTAAAAACTGGTTATCAAGAAGGAATTGACTAGATTCATCTAAACCTATTCTCAAAACTGAGTCTATGACCAAAGAAGAGCCAAAGGTTCTAAATGACTAGTTAAGAAACAGGTGTGATGATTAACTCATTATGTTCAGACGCGAGAAATCAAAACCAACAAAAACAACTCATGGAACAGATGTGATACATGAGAACTGCATAAAATGAAACCAACACAACAAATAACACGAACAAAAACTGAAGAAATCTCATCTCTGGTCCAGAAATGCAACGTTATGAAAAACAGAACACCAAAGAACTCATGTACTCAATCCATAACAGTGAGACTAATTACGTAAATCTTTTCCTTTATAATGTTCATAATGGGGCTTCATTTTAAGATTGCATTTGAGATTATTGATTCCCTATTGATTTGTAAATTATAGATGGATTTTAAAGACCCTGTATTCAGGTGCGTGTGTTTTGTTTAAAAGATGAAATAAACCTGACAGAATTGAGTGTTTTCTTTATTTTATTATATGAAAAAAGTATTGCAGTGGGGTTTTCTCCCTATTGTTGGGTTTTCCTTAGAGCTGTGAGATATGGATTGCAGAGATATGTTTAAGCTGCTTTGTGGGAAGGGATGGTCCTCACTGAAACATTTATTTGTGAGTAAAATATATTTTGCTGCTTTGCATCTGTTTGCATCTCAAATGCAAATCTTTTTCTCCTTGATGTTTAGTTAAACACACATGAACCCAAACAACGTGACTTCCAACAACAAAAATAAAGTTCCTATGAAACGATGTGTGAGATTATAGGTGAATCATTGTGTCTGCCTTAGAGTTAGTTGCAGTTCTTCCTTCATTTTCAAATGTTTTGCCCCTTGCTTGTCCTCTAAATTTAAAAAGACTTGACAAGACTTATCAGATCCTTTTTAGATATTTTGTGAAGTAGTGGCAATGTACAAAACCTAGTGGAACCCCATAACAAGCTCCAAAGACCTGAAACAAAACTTCTAGTTTAGACTTGTGGTATGATGGAGTGGTGATATAGTTAAGCAATTTAGTATTCCAGATTATATGTTTACTTTACTAATAGGTGTTGTTGAGTATCATATGTGCATTAGGAAAAAAAAATCTTATTGCTGCACGTCCACATATCTAGTGGATCATTATTATGATTTCCAAAGGCATGAACAATAACTACATTTAGAACAGCTGTACCAGTTTAGGTTCATCTAAAAGACCCAGAACACTGGCTCTAAAGGACGGGAATCGGAAACCAGGGGTTTAGAAAAATAAACAGAAATCTATGAGACAAATGGATTCCAGGTACTCCAGTGACTAAAAGACAGTCAGTATTTGTTGTAATTTATCTGGTGATTAGCTTTGTTTATTTTATGGATTAGCTTAGATGAGTATCATCTACAAAGTGCATTCCACATAGGTAAATAATAAGAGCAGAACATGCTGGTCCAAACACAAAATCCTGAGGAATTTCATTCATTTGAAATCTAGAAAGACTTAAAAAATCTGGAATTTATCAGAAAAACACAATTGAAACCCAATAAAGGATAGTATTTTAGTTCATGAGGGGGGATATTATCATTCATCGACAGGAGTTACTGTTGTCAATAAGATTTTCAGTGTGCTTAGCTGTCGACATCCAGTTTGTGTTTAAGTTGCAAGACAGTCAACCTTTCTGGGTTGAAACAGGAAATAATAACTAGTTCACCTTTGCAGCACATCAACCAACATGCTGTTTTGAGGGTGTTGGAGCACAAGAAAATGTTTTTTCCAAATTAAAAAAATAGCAAAACAAATGGAAAAACTGATCATTGGTTTTGTAAAACCAGTTGATTGGTTTTACAAAATCGACATCTGGTATTTTGGGAGCATTAAGTTCCTTAACAGAGGTTCACATGCTTGTTATCTGACACCCAAATGGGCAAAATAAAATTAGCATAATCCAAACCACCAACCTTGCAATATGTAAAGTTATCAGCATTGTGGTGAAACGGGACTCAGATAGGATCTGCTGTATAACAGATGTGATAGATTTGCATAGATCTGTGATAATGTTTGCATGCACCTTCACTCTTACATACAGGAACATTGAATGCTTATTAAGTTTAATAAATGATGGCTTATCGGATGATTTTGAAAAAAAAAAAACGTAAGAGGAAAAAGGAAGACTCAAATGAATGTCATGGAAACATTTCATAATTTTTTTGTTTTTAGGCTTCAGTGTGGATTTGTGTAGAGAAGGAAATGGGAAAACATATCAGACACAGAAAAAATGAATATGATATTCACACCTCTGTTTGACTACATTTGAAACTCAGAATCTAAAAATAACCCTAACTCAAAGTAATTTCTTGTTCTAACGAATATCTGGTATTTTTGGATTAAAGAAACAGCATCCTACATGTCTAGGCTGAAAACTTTTACTTCTTATGTCACACAGCAGTCTAGTTTGTCCAAAAGTCGTAGAAAAACATGTCTGAAATCTACTAGAACTGGACAGAAGACTTAAAATCAGTCAAGGTAAACCAAAAAAAAAAAAAAAAAAAAAATCTAAAGAAACTTCAGAAAGCCAAGAAAACTGTTGATCAACACCTTGAGAGACAGTCCAGTTGAGAAAACATGGTTTGAATAGAAACTTTTACAGAGGCACACACAAAGTGAGCCAGAATCACCATTTTGCTGACTAAATATGTTTATGTTTTAAAATGTGTTGGGGTTTGAGTCAATGAACTGATATCCCTCGTTGTGACAGGCTCACCAACAACCAGTTCATACCACCTGCAACTACTATCAACCATAAAGAAATTTCTAGAAAAATCATGAAACGTAAAGTTTCTCTTTGAGAGTGTCAACAATGCTTTCCATTTATTTTTGTATTGATTATGTTGGATTTTTGCTACAGCAAGAAATCCCAGCCATCTAATGTTTTCAACAAGATATTGGTGAAAAACTCTGACGTTTAGTGTGTATGATGTGTCCCGAGTCGTTTGTAACCTTCATCCCTTTGGCGTTTGTGCAGAGAAAGACTACAGCAGCTTGTGTGAGCGGCAGCCCATCGGACGGTTACTGTTCAGACAGTTCTGCGATACCCGACCGGAGCTGAGACGCTGTGTCAAGTTCCTGGATGCTGTGGTGAGACATTTGTATGATTGGTTTGTATTTGTCCTGTTCCTTAGAAGATTCACCCTTTAAGGTTTAAAGGGTTATTTCAGCTGAGGTCAAGTCGGTTTCACTTCTATCACTGATCTAAAAACAACTACAGTTAATCAAAGCCCATTACGTGATAAAAGATCAACACACTAGCTAAATACAAACACTGATGTCATACTCAACTGGAAGCTAAATAAAATGTATTTCATTTTAGAAGATATTTTAATTACTCTGCTGTTTGATTAGCTCTGCTTTCCAAAGGCAGGAAGTTCCAGAGCTAGGAGCCACCACAGAAAAGACTCAGTTACCTTTCGGGATTAGTTTGGATCTGTGGGTCTCAAAGGCTGTGTTCATACAACCCAAATCTGACTTTTTTTTGCCTATATGTGACCGATATGATACTTTTTTTTACCGTAGTCTGAACAGCCCAATTCCAATTTTTCACCCCCCCAAAATATCAGATTTGAGCCACTCCCATATATAGTATTGAATGGATGTTTTTTGATTGTTTTCAAAGCATTTGGAGTCAGATCGGTTTTTGAAATCCTCTGTTCCTGTTACTGAATTTAAAAAGAGGAGGAAATGAGTGTCCTGGTGTCCAGCTTGTGTTCCTTTTGTCCAAATTAATAAAATAATCTTTTCCTGAGAAAAGATGTCATACTCAACTGGAAGCTAAATAAAATGTATTTTATTTAGCAAAATGTATGTAAAATAATCTTTTCCTGAGAAAAGATTATTTTATTACATTGTTAGACCTGTAGTAATATGTCTAACAATGTTACTACATTGTTAGACATGGATGTCTAACAATGTGATACCTAACATCACATTGTTAGACATGTTATTACATTTTATGGTATTTTTATATTTTGCTGACTATGGCTTTTATGTACAGGGTTACTGAACTAAACATATTTTTCTGTACAAGATGTCAGATTTCTCTATTTATTTCTGCATTTTTTTTTTTAGAGCAAATAAAACAAAACTACACGTGCATGAATTGTAGTCGAGTCTCAGTATCGACAAATTCTACAAATAATAAAAAAGCACAATATTAAAAATGGCTTCCCAGTTTTGGGACTTTGTCACATTTAACATCTTTATTTACACTGAAATTGAATTAAGACAGCTTGACTCTTAGATGCTGAATAGGTTGCAGATTAAGGCAGTTGTTGCGCTTGATGTGATTTAAGGGTATTTGAGTGAAGGGGGCTGAGCAGAATGGCAAACTTTGCAGATTTTCATTTGCAATGGCATAAAGAAAGGTTTTAAAATGATCGATTTGTAAAAGTTTTTGTATACCAGGTGAAGTCTTGCTCACTAAATTTCCCAATGAGTGGCATAGAGAGGTATCACTGCATGAATAGATGACACATATGTCATTGTAATCCATAAAGACAAGTAGAACCCAGCATCAGAAATGTGACTCTGAGAAAATGTGCTTGTTTTATACTTTATTAAAGGACATATAACAGTACGCAGCTGAAAGTAAAACCTGGTTCTCATGTTTGCCTTGATGCAGGAAGCTTTAATTATCCTGAAATGCCTGAATGAAGCACTCAAAGCTTGCTGAGAGCCTCAGGAAGTGGAGTTTAATGTGTGTTTAATGAAATACAGGAACTCTTCACTTCTTGGAGCAAACAGTGTCTGTGAGTCAGCGTTCCATACCTCCCATGTTGCAGAAACAAACTATGCATTTAGTTTTCCCTCTAATTCCCTACTCTAACTCGGACGGACTTTGACGTCTTTGCTTTGATGGTTTTTGTTCTGGTTCTCATGGAAAAGTATTGTTTTCACAGCTACTTTGGGGTTTTGTTGACGTCACAGAAAAATGAGAGGAAGCTAGGCTTTTTTCAGAACCGTGGTCCAATCTGACAACATGCAACGGCTAATGAAGACCTTATCAGTCCCCCTTTCAGCCGGCTCCATTCTGACTCACTGACTTGTCCGAATGGCGTTGCAGCTTTCCAGCGGGCAATTATTTCTACCCATCCAACCGCTTCTAGGCTCTTCTCTAGGAGAACGGCGAGATGGAGAGGCAGAGTCGGATCTGAACAGGCTCTGCTGTCACTTAGCATGCATTTACTAGCACTCCCAGTGAGAGGAAGCACTTTGGATGTTTCCATTCAGGCTCATCTTACTTCAGGTCGACAGAGGAGATACGATCCTTTGATGTGTGGAGGAGGAAAATCAAAAGTTTGTAGCGATGACATTCACAGCACATTAGGAATTTTATCCTAAATATTTGGAAACCGATCAAGATGAACAAAACTGGCAGTATGGTTGCGTCAATCCAGGAATGATGCAAATTTGGCTCATCCAATACAGGTGCTTCATGCACATGGAGACTTTTTGTTTGTAATTGGGGTAAAATTGCCGGCATAATTTTCTCACAATGGAGCATGTTAGATACAACACAAACTATGAGGCTTTTTATAACCAAGCTTTTATAATAAGTGGAACCTAGGGCTGGACAATAAATCCATAATAATATATATCGCAATAGACATGTAATTAATATCAATAGATATGACCAATAGAATATTCAACAATTTCTCTGAGCTCCTATTCAGGACTTTACTGCATTCTGGGGGATGTAGGCAGAGGAAAGGCTGTAACAGCTCAACCTTTCACGGACTGCTAAACAAGCGTGGTGTCCTGAACTAACTCACCCACTCTTTTGGTTACCTAGTAACTCACTCTTTCTACTTACTCAACCTGTTGAGTAAGTTGCGCAGCAGCAGTTTCAGGTTAACTGTGTCTCATAACTGCTTAAAAATAAAAAAACAACAGTGTGGAGAGAAAACTTTGGCTAAAACAGGAGAGGTGATGTCATCAGCTTGGTGTTATTTCAGCTATTTAAAACTAAAACTAATTCATACTTATCAATATCAACTGACATGAAAAGCTTATATCTGGATCAGTTTTTCAGCAATAACATCCAGCACCAGTAGAAACCCTTTTATCCTATAAAGACCAAATCAGTGTTTAATCCAATAAATGTGGCTAAAATATGACAAAATCCTGTAAGTACATTTGTTCAATCGAGCTCAAAAAATTTAAAAACTTGACGTTTTTCTTTCAATACAGCAAATGTACAAAACCTGTTTTAAGTTTTAGACCTACAATGAATAGCATCCCCTTCCTACAAAAACCTACTTTATTTCCTTGATTATTTATTTTTTATGTTTATTTTTGGTCCATGTGACAAAACGTTTGGATGCCAATTCTCCATAAATATGACGGGTTGATTTCTTGGAGACGTTTTCATAAAAGTAAGAAGTTCTTTAGGTGGATCAAAATATTACTGTCGTCATTCCAGAAATGTAAATTGTACAAAGTGAAATTATGAAAAATGTAAGATTTAAAGATGAAAAGTGCTGCCTGAAAATGTGTCACCCAACAACTTCCACTGGGCTTGGATTTTATCGGGTTAATTTTTATTAATTAATTATGTAGATTTTACGCATAACATTTTTTAATGCAATTATTTACTTTTTTTTCTTCTTTTAAACAAATACATGTTCTGGCCATAACCTTTGCATTTGCATGTTTCCAAATGTAGCCGTATGCCAAAGTTGCATTTAAGGAGGACTGGGCTAATTTTCAGTTTGTTTGTGACTGAACCACAATTACACAAACCACATGAACATAATCGGACATCCTGAGCTCTGCAGACCTCATTTAGTGCTGTAGTTCTGTATTTTTGAGCAAATGTTTCCTTAAAAACTCATTTAATCCTGCAAAAATGTAAATCCTTGAAGCTGTAATGCTCATCTTTTATTCCAGCACCACTAAATGCCAAACTCATTGCAAACGTTTTCAGGCGGAGTACGAGGTGACTCCAGACGAGAAGAGGAAGGAGTGCGGACAGGAACTCATCGACAAATACTTCAACCCAAAGGTATGCCCTTCAGGTTTTGATTCTTTAAATCAAAATTTAACATTTGTAACAGTGTAAAAAAATCTGCATTCCAACCAATATTCAATATTTGATTTTAGGTGCATCTAAAAACTGTAAATCAATAAACTTTAGTAGATATGATAATCTTACTCAACTTGATTGCATGTATTTTGCTGTTAATTGCCTGAAATCCAGTGATGTTTTTTTGGGGGGGAGATTTTTGGACATGAAATGAATCATTCTTTTAAACAGATTTTTGCACAGATTGTTGGAAAATAATTTTGACTGTTTTTTCACTAGTTAAAGTGTCATGCCACTCATTTATACTTGGCTTTTAACTTTTTTAAACCAAAACTAAATGAATAATTCTTAATATCTGCATAATTTATCAATTAAATAAATTTTAATATTCAGAAATAGTTTTTATTGACAAATGCTAACTTTTAACATGTGTAATATTGTTATTAATTATATTGTTTTATTTAGGCTGACCCAATAACAGATATTCTGTTCTTCAATCATTTTAATTGTATTAATTAATATTCAAATGGACAAATTCAGGAAAGTCTAAAAATATAAATGAAAAAGTCTATTATTAGCTCAAAAATAATTATTAAATAAGATGACTTTTGAAACTGTAAGCTTAAGTGAAAAGGTAATGTGATTTATAAATAGTATTACTAATTATTGGTGTTTAGTTTATATAACTTAACACAATTTTTCTGACAGAGCTACAGATGAAATGTTTGTCCCAATTTCCTTTTATTGCCTAAAAGCAGAAACAAAATCTGAAATGTGTTGAAGTAAAAATAACTAAACAATCACATCCTCTTTTTTCTGCCACCACAAACAGCTCTAGTATAACAACAGAATTATGGTTATGAATAAAAAAGTAATCTAAATAGCATATCTGTTGTCATAAACAGAATGACATTCCTCTGCTGACTATGATTTGTTTCTGTTTTTGTATTTTCAGACGTGTGTGAACTTGCAGATGTTTTCAGTCTCAATGAGAATCTCCTGCAGCTGGTTCACAGCAATTTTTTGTTGTAAATCTCACTTGTTTGTGTTTTTCTGCAGTCAGAGAGCCATGTTTCTGAGGTGGAGGCAGCCATGATGACTCAGTGTACAGAGAGGCTGCAGCAGGAAGCCTGCAAAGAGCTTTTCAAGGACTGCACCAAGTAAGGTCACAGTGAATGTAGAAGCAACTGGGAGTTATTTATGTATTCACAAAAATGTGACAATTATTTCCTAGAAAAATAATCATGTCTGAAGATATTTTCTGCATCCACTTTCATTACCAAACAAAATCATTTGGTTTGTGAAATATTAGAAATATTTAAAATTCATCTGGAAAATGTATCTGAGAAACCCTAAAACTATTACTGACATCTGATCAGACTGTTTGCTAGACAGTCTGATCAGAACACTATATATGGGCAGAAGGTTTTGCTTTCAGATTAATTACTGTAGCTTTTGGTGTCCCCCAGAGATATGTCCTTGGACTGTTGCCTTTCCCTACATATTATTATTTTTTATTAACATTTGTGGGAATGAGGGAACACAACCACCAGTGAATAGTTCCATCCATCCATTATCATACATCCTTGTCCCTAGTGAGATCAGGAGGGGTGCTGATGCTCAGCTCCGGCGGTCAATGACAAGAGGTGGGCTACACCCTGGACAGATTGCCGGTTCATCACAGAGCCAGTGAATAGTTGAAATCTGCAAATACTTGAGACACCTCTCAAAATGCTTACAACTGAAAAATGTAATAGTCCAAACATAAAATATTCCTTGATATGCATTAATACGCTCAGTGAAATCGTCTTAGCACTATTGCAGAAACTAACATCTGTAGTCTTCCTTTGGTATACAGCCAGGGGTGGAAATTAAAAATGTTCTCCATCAGCCACAGTGGCTGGTAGAGAAATGTTTTTACCGGCCACTAAGACATTTCACCAGCCACTGTTTTTTTTTCTTCTTTCGATTACAAACCCCACAAGTACAAGCAAATTATAGAAAATGTATGATTTATTCTTAGCTCTATGAAAACCAATTTACTGACAATATACATACATACATACTGTACATATACAGAATAATTTAACATAAAGCATGGACACCTTAACAGGGTTGTAGTGCAATAAATTAATTTGAAGTAATTACTAATGGCAAACTTTAACTACACAACCCTAACATTCTTGCAATCATATGTTGAACATTTCCAAATTTTGGCAAAATCTCTCCCTGATGGTATTTATTAAAGATGTGTCTAGTCATTTTTAAAATATTTATAAGTTGTATCAATAGCTGTTTTCTAACTGTTATATTTGTTTTCCCTTACTTATTACAATTATTAATAAAATATCTCAGAACGTGTTCATAGGGCACCATAACTCTTCCTCAATCTGTCCCTGGTCACCTATCTCTCATCATCATCCTCCAACAATAATATGAATTGTTAATTCCCTCTCCTTGTCTGCTACTGAATCTCCTCAAACGGTCAAAGTTAGTGTGATAATTAACATATCGGTTAGTTTGACACATTTTTCTGAATGGGCTTATGCGCTTTTTAGCTTTTGTCGTAGTTTTTCTGACTTGTCTCGTATCCGCTCATTTTCTTGGACTCCGGTTAGCTGAAATGGGGCTATTTATAAACTTAGAGGGGAGGGACGGGTCAAGGAGAACAGATCTGTTCAAATTGTCAACGTTGCTCCAATTTACACGACACTTCATACTTTTACCCACATTTGGCCAGTGGTGGGTCAAACCCAGGGTTCACCCCTGTATACAACCAATCAGAGTCAAGGAAAATAAATGTCACTCCTTCATTGACTGCTTTGCAAACACCAGCCAGTAGCATATTGAATAGCATTGTGCCTTAATATTTACGCTTTTTAACTTGGATTTAATATTTTAATGCACTCTATGAAAGACATATCTGCAAATAATCTGCAATTATTTCTCACAAAACATCCATGAAGAGTTGAGTCTGTGAATCGGCGGGGGTCCACTGTGCATAAAATATAGTTTCTTAAACTTAGAGGGAGAAAACGAAATCTTACATATAGTGTGAGGTCATCAAACTGATTTTAACAAATAGATTAACAGGTTTTTCTAAAATTATTTTTATTCATTAAGAGAAAAAACGTGGTTAACAACCCTGAGCACTTTCAATAAAGTTTTAGTCAACTCTGGTTCAACACTGTTGAGCTGCATGTGATGCTAAAAGCTCTTGTGTTTAAGAGAAGCCGTTAACCAAACTTAATAAAGTCTTTAATATGCAGGAAAAAACAAGAATGGAAAGGAAGAAGAACAATAGAAAAGAATAAACTTCTTTCATTTGGGTGTAACAGTTAAAAATTCATGGCTTGGGCTCTGAGCGTCGTGTCAATGAAACATCATCTTCTGACAGATTCCTGAAGCAGTCTGACAACCGAGCCAGATCAGAGTAAACATGGAAATGTGCAGTTGGATGGGAAAGTGATGCTGGCTTTCAGTGCATGAAGACTCTAACTTTAAGTCACAAGTAGTTCTTGCGTTTGAGAATTAGACATAATTAGACTAATTTACAATGATTTATCACTGATCTTTGGCCTGCTCCAGTATTTAATGAGCAAAATGTACAAATATCTTCTAAATACTTTTGAAAACATTTGTTTGAGAGGTTCAACTCCAACAGTATTTGCTCATGAGTGATGTCAGAGGAAATCATTTGTTTATGCAAAGGCTGCTGTGAGCTATGTCAATACAGACTCAAAGAACTTTTTGAAAATAATTTTCTAAATCTTTTGAAACATTTTTTCTGTATCTAAAACCTGAAAACACGAACAACAGTTTTAGAGACTTGAATACTAACTTTATGTCAATATTCAGGAAAAGCGCAGGATATCACTTTTTCCTGATTGTTTATTGAAATAATGACAAAACTGTAATTTGACTTGAAAATCAGTGTGTAGCAAGCAGTTTGACCTTTAAGGACAAAAACATTTGAATAAAAATAAATGCACATGGGTTTTAAATAGTCTTTAACAAAAAGTTAAACTTTGACCTGTGGATACGTCTGAAATCCTTCTTATGGCAGAAGTATTCACAGATTAAACGATACAGCAATGTTCAAATGAAAACCTGTTATAAAATTTTGAAAATTGATCCTAATTCCTTAAAAAATACAACAGAGAAAAATAATATTCAGTTTAACTTCAAATAGAGTTGTCACAATACCAAGTTTTCTGGATGATAAATTGTCCCCAAAATTATTGCTATAAATGATAATATTGTTTGAGATGTTTTTCATGTAATATTTTGATAATGGCACAATAATGCAAATTTACCCTCTCACAGATGAATAAACTTTAATTTTGTAAAGAACGCTTAATACTGGAACTGGAAGATATTTTAAATATCCATAATAAAACACACCAACTAAAAGCAACAAAAATGTAAATAAAAACCACACATGACTGAAATCATAAATATGGATTATAAAGTATCTGTAAATAAAATTGCCCTTAAAAAATATTTGTCAGAATGGAAATGATCAAACTCTTTTTATCTCATTATGTGATTAATTGTTTATTGCAACAGGCTTAACTTCAAACTTATCTTCTTATTTCTTTTACATCAACACACGGCCTTGTAAAAATCAATTTAGAGCATTTAAATCAGCAACCAGATAAACAGCCACCATCCACAAAGACCAAAATAAATAAACCTCCTGTTTCTAAAGATTCACCCAGACTCCTTTCACTGTGTGTGTGGTCTATAAATTTCATTACATCTGGGAATCCCATGACTCCAAATGCCAAGTGAGAATCACATTTTTTCATTACAACTCAGGCCATCAATTAATCATGCTGAATGAAGCTGTCTCACATGAAATGTATTTACAGTGTTCATAATTTGATCTCAGTTCCTGGAATTACATCTTGGTTAGATGGTTATAATGTCTTTCTGCTGTAAAAAAAAAAAGTCCAACGTTGAACCAGGATCAGCTGGAATGCAGAGGACTGGGAAAAGTTAAAGTTAAGGGATTAGCAGAGAATGAAAAATGGTTGGTTACAAGTTGATGACTGATCGAAGGAAGGTATGATAATTTACTGAAACCAGCAGAGACACAAAAGTAAAAAAAAATATTTGCAACCGGGTTTTGTATACAATTTTAAAAAATTAAATTAATAAATTTGAGAATTTTACAAAAGCCACAAAGTGTATGGAATGTTTTTCAATAAAGGAAACTATAAACATTTTACTCAAAATTTCTAGATGTAGATTATGTTGTATTTATAATAATGAAAACTACAGTAAATTATGTCTGCTTGCTTTCAATGTTTTTTTGTAAAGACAATCACCATTTCTTTGGTTGTTCCACATATACATTACAAAACTGAAGGGACCCGGGCCCTTCAGTCAGTGGCCCCAAGACTGTGGAACAGTTTGCTCTTGCAGCTCCATTTTGCTGACTCTGTGGAGGTTTTTAAAAAGCAACTAAAGACATTTTTATTTTCCCAGGCTTCTATCTCTTGATTTTATTGTGTTTCATATGTTGGTTTTATGTTTTGTTTGGTTTTAAGGTTGATTTCTGCTGTACAGCGCTTTGTGATTTTAGACTGATCTGTGACACACTGGGGAAAAGTAGACAGAAAGCTCTACAATTACATGTATAAACTGTACAACAAAGGTATTTAAAATTAAAAAGTTTGTGAATGTTTAAAAAATGTAGTGTCTGACATCATCCCTATCTGAACTGAACATTTCATGGAGAAAATATGTCAAATCTAAAATTGTGATGTGTAAAAACTGGTTACCTAATTCAGTCAGGTAAAGATGAACTTTCTGTGACTCACTTAAACTGTGATTGGCGTTTCTGCTCTAAAGTACTGCTGAGTTATGGAGCTTCAAAAAGGGCTGGGTTGTCTCACGTCTTCATTAATTGCATAAATAACATGTGATGTTTTGCCTCCAATTATCAGATTAGAACCAGTCCAGTCAAGATTTGGTCAAATTTTGTTTGAGTTTTTCTAACACTAAATTGAGCAGCAAACCACAGATTGTAAGACAAACTCAAAATTAAGAGGAAATTAAGTAGTGTGAATGAGTGAGTTTGTATTATCTGATGTTGTATTTGAAGGAACTTAAAAGTAAGAACAGAAAATCAAACAAAAGGTAAAATTATCCTGAAGTGTGGCTCATTTCTCAAATGACAATTAACTCTTAATCCAACAGGTTTCATTTCACCTTAATCCATTTTAATAATTTTTACCCTTCAGGAATTTCCTGATTTCAGGCTATTAAATCTAAAACCAGCAACCTAAAGAAAAGTTGAATTCACTAATTCTCATTTTGTTTTTTTGTTTTTTGTTTTTCTTTCAGATTGATACATGACTACCTGAGCGTGGCGCCTTTCGCTGACTACCTTGACAGCATGTACTTCAACAGGTTCCTGCAGTGGAAGTGGCTGGAGAGGTAAGACTTTCTAACTGTTTTTTTTCTTTCCCAAACATGGTACGAGTAGCAACATGCTCAGAGAAAGTTGCCTCACAGCTTCCTGTTCTCCTCCGGGTTACAACAACACCACCATGACACATTTCAAAAGACAAGTTGGAAATTGCCTAATGGAAAGCATTCACTTTTCTGTTAAACTTCGGCAGTAAGAGTTCCTCCTATTGTTGCAGCAGTCTGAAGGTATTAGAACAACAACTGATGGTTTTCCTTTACTTTTACCAATAATAAAGGGATCCAGCAGGTTGGGTTACTTTTCAATTGTATGTGTCTATGCAAGACACCTAAAGTAATCCTACTCAATATGATTTGTAATTGAAAACATTAAAAAAGCTAGTTTAAAACCACCAGCTGCAATGATCTTTAAGGAAAACGGAAAAAAAGTCCTGAATTTACTTTTCAGTACTTTCCACATATGGAAAAGTATGCGAAAAGAAAACTTTAGAAAAATATGAGTTTTTCCAAACTTTATTTTATATCCAACATTCATCAATATAGACAGAGGTAAATAGCTAAATAACCAGCTTCATTCCAAGTGAATTTATTCAGGTTCAAATGCACATTCTGAATTAAATCTATCTACCAGCCATGAATAACTTTATTGTCACATTTTGTTAATAATAAATAGCTCAATATTTAATGCATCAATTAGCAGGCTGATGCCAATGTTTTGCATTTTAATACTTCTCCCCTGTCAGTTTATTAACAGATCTGATTAATTTTGTCAGATCTCTTTGCTTACCTTGACTAATTGTGAATTTGTTGCCTAATTTAATTGCCATAATGGAAAATAAGTGAAATTTTGACAAAAACGGCAGTTCATTAAGACTGTTGTTCCACTAATGGTCTCATTCCCTGCCTGCAAAAGGCTCTGCACTGAAACAGCAAAAATTACTACTCTGTTTTGCAGGTGCTTTTGGTTTATATAAAATATAAAAATTATTAATAACATGGCAAAACAAATACATATATGTGTGTAACAGGCTGAATAGTACACACAAACACACATAAACCAAACTGCTGCTGAAAATGTTGGTGATTTTCTTCAAAAAGATGAAAGAGTTAACTGATGAGTGTTAAACAGTTCATTAAGCCAAGTTCAAGTATTGATAAAAAAAAACAATATTGTTAGGTTCAAAGGTCTCCAAAAACATTTTTTAAAATAATTTCTGGCCTCAGAGTGCCTTGGGATGGATGGATGGTCTCAGGTTCAGTTGAGTTTTTTTTTAGCATTTAATTTGGATAAAATATTGAAATCAGTTGGTGGAATCCTATACTGTAATGTAAGGAGGTCAAAAAATAAACAAATAAGGAAATGGTAAAATGAGTGTTTCTTTCCAGTCAGGGAGTTTTTCCTGGATCCAAATGGATGATTTCATGGTCAACTGTTCAGGTCTAAACCTTTTTATCAATTGTGGCTGAAGAGCACGTACAGTGTGAACTGAAATGTGCAACCCGCAACCGCAAGTATGCCAAGATATTTTGGATAAACTAGTCGCCCAAGAGCACACGTGAAACCACAGCCCACGTTGCTGGTCTAATTCACGCCCATATAGTGAGAAACACACTGCAAACGCAGACACATCCAACGTGGCTAGAACTGAACCAGACATTAACTGGCCAGAGCAAGACTTGACAATGGAGAAGGGGCTTTACATTTCCTTTCATCTCCACTCTGAGGCCGATTTGCATGATGTCTATGTTGAATCTAGATGCCAAAATGTTGCTGCCATGTGATTGGCTGATTGGGAGGCTATGTTAACAGGTGTACCCATTAAAGTGGTTAGTGAATGTACAGTTCCTCCAGTAAGTCCTAGTTCTCTTTGAGGTTCTCCTTGTAGTTGGATGAACCTGGAAAATCTCCAAATATGCTTTGAATCCCCCAATTTACAGCCTAAAATTGATCCTGAGCCGAGGTTCTACTCCAATCTCCTCACCATTTTCTGCAAAGGAAGCTTGTTTCAGTGGCTTATGTCTCAGGTCGTCTGTTGGTCATGATCCAACAGGGCACCTGCTTATTCTGCAGTCTGTTGGTCTGAAGCCAAATACAACACAAAGACAGTATGTCCTTGTGTTATTCCTTTGGGGTTTCCAACTGTACAGTAATTACTAATGACTCTTGTGGGTTGAAGAACAAACAAATAATTTTTGGAGTTTAGGTGCTGAGAACAAAAATTGTAAGAAATCTTAAAAAACTAGGACATCACTGATGTGAAAACGGGTGACTCCAGATATCCAGTGACACCTGGAAGCTAACAGTCTGGATGGAGGCTATGGGATTTACTGTAATGACAAAAATCCAGGAATACTGGATTATAGTTGTGCCTGACCTCATTGTTGTGTTGGTTTTACCAAGCATCTCCTGCAAGACCAAACATGTTTCTGGATTGTAACTAAAAGCTGATTCTGGTTGGCAACAGAAAGTTGTAATGCTGCAGAGCTTTAAACCTGAAGAGCTTCACAGGCATCATAACAGAAAACAAAACAAACAGAAAAAAACACTTGCTAACAAGCAGCAGTTTCCCAATCCCAGGCTTTCTTAATTAGTAAATGACTCATGGTGTTAATGAGCGTAAACCCCAGAGACCTGTTCATTCACCTGCTTGAATGATCAAACTGGTCCAGAGGGGGATGAAGTGGGAGGCATGATCCCAGGAGGAACCAGATTGGTTGCTGATGTTGATTAAGAGAATCATTTGTCTTCATGAATCCAATCAAGATTCAAACCAAGCGTGAAATTTAAATTTGAAAACATATGGACCAAGAGAGTTGTTGGTGCTTCCAGATGTTTAGCAATTGGTTTTGATCAACAGCTATCCACAAGATTTCATTTGCTCACTTTTAGACCAATGCCTGAACATGTTCAGAGGAATGTCTCATTTTTTACCAAAGATCTCAACCAAAGACAAACTTATCAGAAAAAAACAAGTTGAAATTTGCTCTTTTGACTCCAGCGGCCTCTAAACAAAGACAAGTTTTGTTTCTTTACATCAGAAGCTTTCAATTGTCTTACAACAAGAACCATAGAGATGTGAAGATTTCCACTCTAATGGACAACCTGCTTCAGATGACTATGAAATAAGTCTTTTCACTTCTGTGTTTTTGAAGTTGAATGATACAGTTATTATGTCCAAAAGGTAAACATCACAATTGCTACACTGAGGGTCACTGTTCAGCTCCTTCTGATTGATCCAAAGTTGTTTCCTTTTGAGGAGGTCCATGTGGTTCCTCCAGAGAGTTCTGAGCATTGCAGCATCTCATGAGGAGTAGGACCAACTGTGCCAGTAATAAAATGTCTTAAACATTCCTCTTACTCCCACATTAAGTGCTCAGTATTTGGAAGCATGGCCAACATGGAATGGCTATATTTACTTACTCCACTGCCATTGGTAAAACTACGGCAGTGGTGAAACTCAACATTGTTCACAACTTCTTCTATGCTGGTTGGCCTGCATGAGATCCATCCTGAAGAATCGAGCGGAATTGCATAGAAAGGCAATGGCCAGGCTACAGGTAACAAACATCCGTCTTCTCAGCAACACTCCCCAGCTTCTTATAAGGGATATATAGTCACTTCGGAGAGATCTGGAAAACCTTCAAAGGGAGTTCACCTGCATGCATCCCTGACCTCCAGTACTGATTCCTTCTGATGCAGAGGAGCAGCAGCTCTACTTGGACTCTAATTGTGAGCCAAGCCACTCTTTATAGCTGCTTGTATCAAGGATCTTGTTTTTTAGTCATGATTTATATCCCATGACCATAGGTGAACGTTGGGACATAAACAGACTAATAAATCAAGAATTTCACCTTTCAGCTCTGCTAATTCTTTACCACAGAGTAAGAATCTCTCTACTCGAGCCAAACCCCAATCACTTTATCATCTGCTTGTCTCTTGAACAAGATGCCTCCATGAAAAACTGATCCTTGAAGTGGAGAGAGAATCTCACTCTTTTCCTACTGAGATCCATGTCCTCAGAGTTAGCGGAGTTAAAGATCCCACAGAGGACAGAGTTTTTAACACTTTCTCATTATAACTATAACAAGGTGGTTCCCAAAGAGCAATAGATGATGCATCTCTCAAGTACTGTATCTGGGTTTTTGACATTTGCATTTACAGTAATAAACATTTACAAGTTTAGGTATTACAGAGAGGTAGGGCTCTGCAACATCTCATCCACAAAGAAATTCTGATTATAGAGCGAGGCCAGACACAAGAGGATAGCTACCTTGATTTTCATACTGAAGCATGGTCCAAATTCTTTACAGTTTGTCCAATACAGTGCAGTCTGTCTCAACAGTCTGTTCTAAGGCTGAACATTAACATGGGCTGCCTGTTTTCTGACTGTTTCTTTCTTTTAGTTTGATTCTGCCTGGTAGCGGAAATAAAACAATATGAATTCAAAGGAGGAATAGATCTAGGATAGGTTAAACTTAGCTTCCAATAAGAGTTGGAAAGCTAACCTATTAGCATCAACAAACACAAGCTTACCCTTTGTAAGCAAGGGTTACAAAAGTAGGGTCATATGTAAAACACCAGTGATTTACATCAGCATTCAACTAAAACAAATGGTAATACTAAGAATTAGGGGTTTTGTAAAAATTAGGTCATCTAAAAAAAATTGTGTGCAAATTCAGATAATTAAAAAAAAAAAATTAAAGCTAGTACAAAAACAATTACATGACAAAATCAAAGAAAAAATCAGAAAAAAAAAACTTTTAAATTGCAACATTAAATTGCTTGTTTGGTCATTCTTCTGCTTTATTAGAAAACACTAATAATTAACGCTTTTGCTGACGGATGCAGTTCATAAAACCTTACACAGAATCACATGTTGTAGCTCAAAAGCTGAATGTTTGATGTGCACACACTGTAGCTGCCTGGCTCCACAAACAATTACCCACAATTACGCTGACTCATGTATCAGCATGTTTTCAGAAATACTTCATCATCACTGAAGGGAAACCACAGCTAAGCAGAGGAGAGACGTTTACCTGTGAGGATTTCTGCCAGAAATAATAAAAAAACAAACAAACAAAAAAAACCTTTTGACTGGTTGTAGAGCAACTAAAATCTTCTAAGGCTGATAACGATGATAAAACAGTATGAAAGTCTAAACGTCACTCTTTGAGTTTCCAGTTCTGACTTCAGATTTGGTCATGAAGGTGAACTTTGCTCTGGATAATTAGAAAATACTGTCCAGGGAAAAGTATCTGAACCCTCCACAGATTTCTCCTGTTTTTACTTATTTGGTCACACCTAATTGTTTTAGATCATCAAAGGAATTTTATTATCACACAAAGGTAACATACGTAAATACAGGAAACAGTTTTTGCCAACCCTTGGCAGCAACAACCCTAAAGTTTTTTTTGACAATCTCAAGCAAAGCGAAAACACTACACAGTGGTACCACCGCCTATTCATGGTATTTTCTGTGGTGCGTGACTTCAAGTATTTTTGGAAAGCTTGCCTAGTTGCAGCTTTCTTTTCGTAGAGTAAATCTAAAGTTTTTAAAAGAAAATTCAGCTTGGCGAGCTGAGATACTCAGACAATGCTACTTGACTTGCTATTGGCTGGCATTTGCAAACCAGCCAGTCTAGAAGTGCCATTTATTTTTCCTGACATTGATTGGCTAAACACCCAAGAGCAGAGACTGTGGATGTTAGCTTCCGCTGTAGTGCTATTTTAATGCATATTATGGCATATTTATTGTTTTAACTATTAAAATAGGCTGTTCTGTTCTTAGAGGGGGTTTCAAGTACCTATTTGTAGGCACCTGTGGTCTCTAACGCCACAAATACCTGGGATCCACTGCTGCGTACTACTTGTGTAATATAAGTAATTGTCTATCTTTGTCCAACAGGCAGCCGGTGACTAAAAACACGTTCAGACAGTACAGAGTTTTAGGAAAAGGAGGTTTCGGGGAGGTGAGTACTGATTCTTTTCTATTAGATTTGGGTCAAACACAAAATGTTTAGCACCACATTTCCTCCCTGCATGTTGAATTATACAGAAAAGGGAAATGCTGTTTTTTAAGTCCCCAATTTATATATTTATATTCAGTATGAGTATGTTTTATATTTTAAATTAAAAGCAAAGCAGCCAAAATTTTCTCTCTTGCTTGTCTAGATAACAAGGAAATGTACAGGGAGGTGCTACACTTCTAACCAAATCTTGTCATTGGCATCTGAAAAGAGGAAGTCCACCACTGACGTCTGAATCCCATTAGACTCTGATGAATGGCATCTCTGTATAGCATATTTGTGTAATAAGCAGAGGTCTTTTTGATTCCATGCTGGCTCCAGGGCGATAGCAGATTAAATGTAAGAGCTTTGGGTCATGAGATAATGAGGGACATGAAAAGACACAGGGGTCAGGGTTAAGCTTCTGTGTTGGCTTCTGTGCTGCAAATGGTTACAAATATTTAGGATTGTGGTGAATCATTGCTGAGTTTCATTACTCAGTTTGGGTCAAGCTAAAGCTGTTAGATGACAACAGTAGCTTCTTTATGGCTATTGCAGTTGTTTTTCCTGCGTGGCATTGTTGTGGTAACACAAATACCTGTCAGCCCCAAAGCAACTAATCCAACCCCTGCTTTTTAATTAATGCTTTTGATTCTGCTTAGTCTAATAGATTTCTCTCCATTGCTCACAGGTGTGTGCGTGTCAGGTACGGGCCACGGGGAAAATGTATGCCTGCAAAAAGCTGGAAAAGAAGAGGATAAAGAAGAGGAAAGGAGAGTCGATGGCGCTCAACGAGAAGCAGATTTTGGAGAAAGTCAACAGTAGATTTGTTGTAAGTGGCTCTGAAGAACCGCGTTATATATGCAGTGAAATACTGCCACACCGAGGCAAAATTAGTTATCACAGGAACAATTATGTTCAAAGAGAAAGAGGGCTTTGAACTGAAAAAATAAACTAAACATGGCCTTAAAAGTTTTCTTACTACCTTTTTCTCTATTCTTTCCATATCATGGATTGAAATACTGTTGTTTTAATTAACAAAAACAACTATAAAAAGCTAACACTAGAAAAGATCACAACTTGCTGAGTTGAATTTTGTTTAAATGTGCAAAAGCTACAAAATCTGAAAATAAATATTTTAGAGTTGTCTAAATCATTTCTGCTTGCTATTTATGAATTCATATTTCAGCTTGTCTACTTAAGCTATCTATTAATCAAATACATATATTTTTTATAGATATATATTTTTTCTGCTTTGTTTCAATTATTTTACACTCTACACCTCTCCTTTAATCTTCCACAGCCTTGGCTTTGTATTTAGCAGTCAGGTAGCCATGTAAAACATTAGCTGTATAATTAGTAATTTCTAAGGACTTATACAGTGCGATTAAGTCTCAATTTATAGTTAATCTCATTTCCTTCTCAGTTCCTCTTTAAATTAATTTTCTATTGCTCCTTCCCTTTTACATTACCCATTTTCAGCTGCAGGTGCGTGATCACCAGTCTTTGTAACGTTAGCTTTTCGTTAGACATCGGCACCATTAGCGGCACAATTATAATTTCTTGGTATTTTTAGCTTTAGTATTTTTATTATGTTCTTGACTTCTTCTTAAGCTTAGTATTCTGTCTGTGTGTTATGTTATTTTTCATTTGTGAGAGATGTTTAGCAAATGCTTTAGCTTCACTGCAAGCTATCCATGAATTTAGGAACGCAGTTAGATGCATTTTAACTTTAGCGTTCAGAATGCTGCCTATAACTTTTGCTATTTGAGAAGGTATTTATTTAATGATGTAAGAAACATCATTTTCATTTTTTGATGAATTTTGTTTTCTGTTTACTTTCTTTTAACTTTTGCTTTGGCATTAGCCATTCACTACTTTTGCTGTATTGTTAGCTGTCAGTTTGCATTAAGTTAGCTACATTTTTTAAAAATTACTTAGGTGGGCGATTCTCTGAATTTGGTACATTTTGGGGTCTCAGGTTACTAAAAATATACCACAAAAAATTTGTTTTTCAACACTCCATCTATTGAAGGACTCTTTTAACCTCCAAGAAAATATGTCTCCCCACCTTATGCATGAAAACCCAAACATTAATTACAATTTCTTAGGTTAGGTTGCTTTAAATTCAACCCCATAACAGGACAATTTCATTCCTCTATCAGTATAACTTCATAACATAATTAAACTAATTCTTCCAGTTCCTTTGAGATCACCTGTCCCTTGAATATAATAACTAACTGTAAATATATTTTATTTGATTGTGATTCATAATAATTAGACTGACAAGTAGAATATGGCAACTTGATGTAAAAGCGCTTTTCACAAATTATGAAAATACACTTTAAAATGAACCTTAAATCAGGCTTTTTTATGTTTTGACTGATTCTTTAAACTTTGCATACAGTCCAAAAAATATTAGCTTAATATTTGTTGTTGTTATAAAAAAAAATCATAACAATGTATCGAGTAACGGGGTTGAACCCAGTGTAAAAGTTGACCAGACTGTAACTGGGTTGAACACATTGGCTGGCTTAACAACAGTCCAGTCGCAACATTCTTGAATACTGAAGACTGTTGTGACTTATCAGCCCAAATACGACATACTTTATGATATTCTGGAGTTAAAAGGAACTCTTAAGTTTGTCTCTCCTCACTCTCATCAAGCATTGTTTTTATAGTAACAAAACCACTGTTTGTGTTTATATACATCATTAATATTATCACTAGATGTTTTGCTAGCACTTAAGCTGTTTAGTTTTTGTTTTTTTAATTGTGTGTACTTTATAACTTCAATTTTCTCTGTTCTTTTGTCAATCATGGTCGGAAGATATGATTTTTAAAAATTTAATTCATGGTTACGTTTCGGTTGTCCTTTAAGACCCACTAAACTATAAAAGTCTTCAAGTGACATAATCTCTAAATCAGAGTTGATTTCTGTCCAGGTGAGTTTAGCGTATGCCTACGAAACGAAAGATGCGCTGTGTCTCGTGCTGACCTTGATGAATGGCGGAGACCTCAAGTTTCACATCTACCACATGGGAGATGCAGGCTTTGAGGAGAGGAGAGCCGTGTTTTATGCTGCAGAGATCTGCTGCGGTCTGGAGGACCTGCACCGAGAGCGGATCATCTACAGGTGAGCTCCTTTAAAAACTAAAATCAACTTCATCTTATTCATGCAGCCTCTCTCTGACTCTGGTTGCATTTTTTCATTCCGTCACTCAGGGATCTGAAACCAGAAAACATCCTGCTAGATGACCACGGTGAGTCTAATCAACAGGTTCTCTTATATACTGTGACAGACTAACAGAGAGCATACACATCCTGTAAATTGAGCTGTAATCCACTGATAAACATGCTAAAAGTTATTTTTATACTTCTTAAAATGGAGACTTCACCTTTTTTCAGATAATTTTAATGGGCAAAAATAAGTACTAAAATACCATAGTTTTGAGGTTATAACAGCAAATACAAACTTTTTTTTGCAATAGTTATCTACATTAAAAAAATCTTTTAAAACTTGTAAGAGTTTTAAAAGACTTTTAAAAACTCATTCTTAAACTTAACTCATTCTTAAAAATTCATTCTTAAACCAATTTCTTATTTGAACAAAAATGGTTCAAATTAATTTAAGATAAAATGTCTCTATCCTTTTTTGCATTTGCCGTTTTTGAATATAAGCAAGTCTATTTCACTTTTAATTAAACGAATTTCTTACATGGTAACTTTTCCTGGAATTTTTTTCTTGCACATTATTTTTGATGCTAGATGACTGTGAAGTACATTTTCTGCTGTTGAACACCAGAGGGCGATCTGATTCTATCAGCACTGATGTGAGATCCGATATTAAAAATTAAATGTAAAGAAGTGTCTGTTTTGACATGCATAAAAACAAGAAGTATCTTTCCCTCTGGGTCAGACATTAGTTTATGTGATTAAAATAAGTGCTGTTTTCATTTAAATATTAAATTATATAAATTACACCACAGACATAAGAACAAATTTCTCCAAATACAGCACAAAGTTATAGTCCAAATAATAAACCCAAGCTTAAAAAGGAAAAAAAGTGTTATTTAAAGCAATTATTATTTTGAGAACACATGTCTCTGTCCTGTATGTTTCCTTGTTTTTGTCTTTAGGTCATATCAGAATATCAGACCTGGGTCTGGCCATCCGTGTGCCAGACGGAGAAACCATCAAGGGCCGGGTGGGGACAGTTGGATACATGGGTGAGTATGTTTACTCCTGTACTTTCTGTTTCATTTTATTTGTTGAGTACGCAACACATTTTCATTTATGTCCCTTTGTGAAAACCTATCGATTTTTCCAAATTTTCATATTCAGAAAGCAAAATTACTTATTTATTTATGAACAAGATACAGCAACCTGAACACTTCCAAGCATCACTTTGAAAAGTATCTCTTCAGTTATTGTACCAATACCAAAAAATGTTTAAAAGTCCAACTTTTATGTTGAGTACAGGCACACCTGTCACAATAAGCAGTAAATTAATTAATTGCATGATAAATTAAAATAAGCTCAATAACTTAGATTTGCATCATTGTCTTAATCATGTCTCTATCTCTTTCTACCAAAGACTGAATGACAAAAGTCTTCAGTCTAGTGCAGTGGTCTCAACTGGCCCATTTTTAAGAGAACAGTATTATTTAGAGATTTCAGTATCCATTTCATTTGACTGTTGTTTTGTTTATTTATTTTGATTCTGCTGAACCATTTCCATGTTGATTTGATCAAATGTTTGCAGCCAAAGTAAAAAAAAAAAAAAAAAAAAAATATATATATATATATATATATATATATATATATATATATATATATATATATATATATATATATACGTATATGTCAGACTCTTCTCAAGTTTCTGGCGTCACCACAGCTTTAGCAGTTTTCCTCCTCATGTCGTTCAGCCCCGGAGGTGGTGATGAACGAGCGGTACACCTTCAGCCCCGACTGGTGGGCGCTGGGCTGCCTGCTGTATGAGATGATCGAGGGCCAGTCACCATTTCAGCAGAGGAAGAAGAAGATCAAAAGGGAGGAAGTGGAGCGGCTGGTCAAGGAGGTGCAGGAGGAATACTCCAGTAAGTTCTCTGAAGAGGCAAAGTCCATCTGTAAAATGGTAAGATTTCCATTTTCCCCTCATTTCATTTCATTACTTCTATTGGGGACTCTACTAATGATCCTTTTAATTGTAGTGTTTATAAAGCTAAGGTTTCAGGCTCTTATTTTGTAAAGAGTTTTTTAAGTTTACTATACATGTGCAGACTTTTTGAAATGCTTGATTTTGTAAACTCCTCAGCTGCTGGCCAAAGATCCCACAAAGAGGCTGGGCTCCCTTGGGGGTGGGGCTTCTGAGGTCAAAGGTCACCCAATCTTCCGCCCCATCAACTTCAAACGGTTGGAGGCCGGCATGCTACAACCACCCTTCATCCCTGACGTAAGTCCATCAGAATTACTGCAAATATTTACAGCAGGAAAATATAAAGTTGTTCTGAATGAAAACTATTTTTATTTTTTTCTTTAGCTTTGATCATTGGTTTCGCTCAGTTTCAGGAGAGTATCTTTAATTAATGTTACTAATTAACATATTGAACAAGTAATTGATGTCCTTGTATTCAGACATGAGACTTTCAGAAGCATTGGGCTCAAAAGTGCCGAGTTGCTACTATTGGCGAGGAATCTGATTGGATCACCTTCTTTAGGACAAATAGGATTCATCTGTTCCAACAAGCCTTTAGAATATGAGAAACATAATATTTAATAATCATTAGTAAACTTCATATCAGTCTGAAGACAGTTTGTCATTGATTTTGGTCTTTGAATAGTATATAATTCTTTTATATATAATGCAAAATATATTTCGTATATATATATATATATATATATATATATATATATATATAACTTTTATATATAACCTTTGATGGTATATAATTCTCCTCTGGCATCTCTTTCTTTTCACAGAGCTGTACTGTGTTTTGAGTCTATTTGACTTTTTCTTAATTTCACTTCGGAGCATTTTCTCCAGGATTTCTGTAATATTTTGAAGATTTTTTTTATAAGTAAAGATCATTTTTCTCTGACATTTAATAGCATTGAAGTTTAAAATTTCAAAGTACGATGATCCTAAAGTGACACTTTCCAGCTCTTCTTGAGGAATATAAGGTTATGTTTACACAGCAGATAAATCCGCTTTTTTGCTGAAATGAGATCCATATGCGACTTTTTCACAGCAGTCTGAACAGCCTAATTTCAATCTTCAGCCCCAAGACACTGATTTGAGTCATCACATATGGCACTAAATCAGATACTGTACATATCCAATAATTTTAAAAGTGTCTGCAATCTGAACAGTCATTTTTTCTGACTTTTTTTGTCATTGATATGAGACATGCGTCATAATTCTGCACCAGAAGAAGCCAGACACGGTAAACCTGAATGTAAACAATGTGTAAAACTTATAATTAGGAAATCATGAATGAAGTCTGAGTCAGTGAAGCGCATCACATCACTACCCCCCATTTGTGGCTCTTTCTACGCAGCCAAACAGACCTCTCTGCAGAAGTTGCAGTCAATGCTTCACAAAGCGACATTGCTTTAGTTGTGCTTTCTTTTTCTGATCTTCCTATGTTTCGTTATGATTTTGTGACAAAACTGTAGGCTGCCATTGCTGAATAAATTTTAAAAAATGATCCATAGGTGGCTCCATCCATTATTACTAGTCAGTGTGCCATCAGTCTTCTTCTGCGAATGTGGGTTGTTTGGGGTCATAAGCCACTCGCACAAAAGTTGGGTTTAATTACAAATATCAACAGTCATGCAAAAAAAAAAAGAAAAAGAAAAAAAATCGGAATTGAACATCAAGACTTTCTTTGTGAACGTAGCCTTCAATACTGAAACAAGAACTTTCCTCTGATTTTTTTGGAGAGAAACTGCACAACATGTTGGGTTATGTTGATTGGTTTGCTTCAGTGTTTGTTTTCATTTCAAAATTTCAAATTGCACAAATAGTTTTTGCAAACTTTATTGAATTTACTCTGTTCATGTTTCTGGTTTAACAAAGTAATTATTTTACTGAAATACTCGTCTCATTCATCATCACTGTCAGTGATTTTAGATGAGATCAGGCTAATAATATAACAGAAGGAGAAACTTCCAGTGGGAAGCTCTTTAAATAGACACAGGAAGTGGAGTTAATTAATCTGTTTGAATCAGAATGTCACAGAGGCTCAGGAGAGATTAAAATGTAAATTAAAGTTATTTTGAGACCTAATATCGTTCTAAAGCAAATTTTCAGTTCTGCAAAGGGATTTTCTTTTGTTATTCACATCTTCAAACTGTTTGTGTCTAAACTCTGCTTTCATATGTGTTAATGCTGCCGTTTCTGTCCATGTTTATGCTTTCAGCCTCAGGCTATTTATGCTAAAGATGTGCTGGACATCGAGCAGTTCTCTACGGTAAAGGGCGTGGAGCTGGACCCGAAAGACGAGTCGTTCTACAGCAAAGTGTCGACAGGAAGTGTCTCCATCCCCTGGCAGAATGAGGTCAAAGCAGCACCCACCACAATGATGAGGAAACTGTTGAAAGATTGATTTTTCACAGGCATAGTTCAGTAGAAAGTTGTTGTGTTGTTGTTTTTGCTCTACCTTCAGATTTGCTAACATGAATAACCTTCAAAGAGGTTAGAGAACCTAATCCACAGCTTACGTCTCGTTAACATGTTTACACCAAATCAATATTTTCATAAGATATTTTTTCTTTCATTCTGGATCAAAATTGGCTCAGTCCAGATCAGAAATACAAAAAATGGTCATGTGCCCACTCTGCCAATAGTTGGTGATATTGTTATAAACTGAACTATATTCAGAGGCTTTTTGATTTGGTAGAGAATGGCTCTGTCCTAAATATTCCTCATGTGGTTTCTGGAGATGTAGGAGAAATATCCCATTTATCTTAGTTGTTGAGGTCAATTTAAACAAAGAAATGGTAAATGGACTGAACTTATATAGCGCTTTTCCAGTCATTTTGACCACTCAAAGCACTTTACACTTGAGTCACATTCAGTGCCCAGTCACACTCACAAACACACACACATTTATACACCGATCAGTAGGCAATTTGGTGTTTTGGGGTTCAGAGGTACATCGACATGTGGCAGGAGGAAGCTGGAATCAAACCTACAACCTTCTGATTGCAAGATAACTACTCTACCATAGAGCCACAGTCGCCCTAAAGACAGTTAAAAAAGTAAAGATTATTCTCCCATGAAGACAAAAATATGAATAAATAAAAGAAATTATGGTAAAGTAATCTAAAGCAACATTTTTATATGTTTGAATAAAGCTAGAGAAGAGGGAAAAAATATATTTTACCCATCTTATGAGCCAGAAAAATCCCCTTCTCCCTGCTGCATATGAGAAATGACACTGCAGAATGAAACAACCAGCACAGTGTGACATGAGGAGAGGGTGAGATTTTTCTTATTAACATCTACCAATAGTCTTCTTTTTCTTTTCTTGCTTGTTAGTTTGGAGATAAATAAACAACAAAATATCACAGGAAGTGAATTTATTTCCGAAGCATTTATAAAGTGTTAAATATTGGCCAAAATTACTACAAACAACAACATGTACCTCTGGGTTGCCAGAAGACAGCTGCTCAGTCAGCTGAATCTTTGTGTGGCTCCACTAACAACCACTAACATTATTCAATAAGAATAATACATTTAAAAACAGTGTGTTAGAAAACACCAGTATTGTATTTGTAAAATCTAAAGTATTAAAATTCATTGACATAATAAAATTACAGACAGTTCCAATTCTTTACAAAGCTAAAAAGAAACAATTAGCAGAAAACAATCATGTTTTGTTAAAAACCTACAGGAGCAAATTTCTAAGAAATAGAGGAATCAGAGTTTAACCTGTTCAGATTCAGAACTACTAGAAAATGCTTTTGTGTGTCAGTAAGTTGAATGAAACTGGAATAATTTGAATATTGAACTTAGACAACATCCAAACATAAAAGTGTTCAAACTAGAACATAAACATATTATTATTGCTGGATATGATATGTAATATTTTTACTTTCTTGTGTGTGTTTTATTATTAATGCTAGTTTTTTTTGTGGGTGAAATGTAAAGAAACCGTAATTAAAATTAAGTAGATACTATAATGTTGGGTTAACTATTAAATCCTAAATAAATATAGATATTAAATAAAATGGAAGATTATCTAGGCTGATAAGGAGTGGTAATATTGATAAAGTTATACTTCCATGTTCATGTTTTAAGTATTCTTTGTACATATTAAAAACAAACAAACAAATAAGCATAATTTTAACGGATGACAGCAGGTGGATCTAATGAAAGGACCTGCTCAGTTTCATATGCTTGTTTGCTACAGTTAGCAAAACATTGATCTAAAATCATATTTTCTGACGTTTTTGTGCTTTGTTTTGTACAGATGATCGAGACGGAGTGTTTCTCTGAGCTGAATGTGTTTTATGAGGACGGCGCCATTCCTCCAGACCTGGACTGGAGAGGACAGCCAACTCCGACACCCAAACAGGGACTGCTGCAGCGGCTCTTCGGCCGGCAGGTGAGAAGTCTTAAAAGTTTGGAAAAGTAAATAAGAAGATTGCTTTTACCATTATTAAGGCTTGGATAAGTATGGAAAAGTGAACAAGGACAATGTGTTTACATTAATTTTGAATAATTGACATGCTTAATCTCATATTTGCCACAGTAGACATTGATTTTAACATTTTACCCATCAGTTTTTAGGTTTTCACTTCCTGAATGACAGCACATTTATTCAGAAATGTACAATTTTTGAGCTTTACACCTTCTTCTAGTCTAGTCTGCAAAACCTAAATGGCCGGTCTTGCTTCTTGACGTTTCTTTATGTTAAAAGGGAGTGGTTCTTTTCCACTGTTACTACTTGCTTGCTTTCAACTCTATGCAGTGAGCTGGGTTTTCTTATGCCTACTTCAGTTTGGGGACCGCTATAATCTAATATCTTGGATATTCAACATGTTGGATTGTTTTGACTCAATATCACAGTGTGTGAGGTGGTTGTCCAAGAACAAACAAGAACACAGCCTATCGAATGTGAAAGGTAGCCAATCAGAACCTGAGGTGACAGAAACACACCAGAATGTCTTAGTATCGTTTTTCCTTGGTTTAAAATATAGTCAACCAACTACAGTCATTGTTTCTTCCCTGTTGACCATGTTTGTTTACTCTGAACTCACGTTTGGTTTAATTTTTATTTATTTCCCATTTCACATCTGAATGTTGAGTGAAAATGGTTCATGTGTGGCTCGATACCACGCATCATCAAAAATGCAAAAGCTAAGATATTTTATAATTATTTTTGGACTTTCTCAGGTTTAAAAAAAAAGTCTGACAATTTTAAAATGTGAACCATACATTAGATGGAAAAGATTTCCCAATTGAATATGTACAGTGAACCCCTGCCTATTCATGATTCAGTTATTTATGAATTTTTCAGTGGAACATGACTCAAAGTAATTCACAGAAAATCCACTTATTCAAAGACTTTTTTGTAGAGGCTGTCTAAAGTGAAAATCCAGCTTGTGAAGCTTTATACTCTTGTGGCTGGCACTTGCAAAGCAGCCAATCCAGGAGAGGTATTCATTCTCCTTGCCTCTGATTGGCTGAATCCTGAAAGAGCAGAGTTTCAGCCTCTGTTGCAGTGCTAAGACATTTTCCACTGCATGTATTAATGCATATTGAGGTATATATGGTGTTTGGATATAAATATTTGTGGATTTCAGCCATTTGCTGTGTCTGTGGTACCCAGCAGGCTCTACTGTAGTTTAATTTGAATATTACACTGAACTGATTTCCATATTAACTGCATTTCTAAATATAAATTAAATCTTTTTCATATTACGTGAACTAATTATACATTAACTGAATTAAAATGAGAAGAGCATTCTTTTTAAATCGGATGAGTTCTCAGTTTCTGTACTCTCTCTGCCTCCCCCTGCAGGACTGCTGTGGTAACTGCAGCGACAGCGATGAGGAACCCACCAGGCTGTGAACACACCCCCACCCACCCATATGAAATATGTTTTGTTTACAACTTTTGCACAACGTTTCCCAGAATGTATATTTTCAACATAGTCATAATGTTTGAATTTATTTAAAAGTGTGAAAACTTTGCTGTGGACACTTTTCCAACTGGGAACACAGATGGACAGAAAACTATTATGGTTTTGACCTTTATTGTCCAGGGGAAGTTTGCTTTCGTCCGCTGCTGCCGAGCAGCTCCTGCTGTAGAAGTGCCTTGCTTTAGGACACAGTGGCAGTGATTACTCAGGGAGGACTGGACGTTCCTCTCTCGTTCCCACGTTGAGGGGGAAGCCAGTGACTTTAAGCCCATGAACTGTGACCACACATGTCCTCCACATCCCTGTTCTGTTTTTTTACTGGTTTTGTCAACATTTTCCCCTCATGTACAAATCTGCTTCTGCATATTTTATTTTTTCTTCCTTGTTGAGACAATCGGCTCCTCGTTTCGGAGCAGCTTCAGATAAACTCATCGTTTTACAGAGGTGCATTCAGACTTGTGCCTTTTCTTGTAAATCAAAGTGGTTTTATAAGAAACAACCACATTAACGGTTTATTCCTTACAGCTTGTTAGTAGACGACTTGAATTCATCTTAAAACATCAGAAGGAGTGAGATCCTTTCCAAGACATTCAATGAAATTTCAAAATGTTTTTTTTAAAGGGTTAGGGGTTACAGTTCTTTGCAAAAAAATAAAAAAAATTCACACCTTTTGAACTTCCTCACAATTCCATATGTTACAGCTACAAACTGGAGAGTATTTTATTGGGATTTTATGATAAACCAACACAGAGTAAAGCAAACTTTGATTGGAGGGAGGAAAATGACACATTTTTCTCTTCGCTTTGAAAAGAACACATTTTTCTCTTCTTGCAAAATAGATTTTGTTCTTAATGATTGTCGCCTGATTAAATTGCACACAGGTGGACTGTTTACTAATTAGTTAAGGGGGCTGTATACACATGAAGTGTATGTGTATCCTTTTCAATCCTCTTCGACCTTATTTAAGTCTGATCTCAAGTTCAGAAAACAACATATTCAGTGCTGTCATTATTTATTAAACAAAAAACCAGAATAAGTTAAAGAAATGCTGATCTAAACTAAATGAGTTGGCTTTACCAGAAAATTATTGTTGAAATTCCTGATCTTTTCTATTTTTACAGTTTGGATTAAATTCAAACCTTTTACTTTGCTGTCTATTCCTACCATGTAGATATGGTTTTATATTATAGTAGTCTAAGTTGAATAAATGTGCATTTTTCTGGTCATTTTCTGACTGGAAAACTTAGGAGATGTTTGAATCAAATGTGCCTTCACTGATCCATTAGTCATAAATCTTTTTCTTTTCTTTAATCTATTGTTTATTTCCACTGTAACCACTATAAACCAGTCTGTATCTGGAATTCCTTCTAACCATTTCAGATGGATTTGCTGTTATTTTCCTGTGTCTTAAACAAATAGCACCAATATTATTCGACAGACATTTAACCTCTTGCTGTGCCTCCGTAAAGACACTCCTCCACATCATCCCCATCCAATCACAAGTCATTCTGAAGCTGGAATAATGACTGAGACATCCTGGTTTAATCCTCAGACTGCGGTGGGTCTGAACAGACATCGATATTCCTCTGCTAGAAAACCTTCAAAGAATATGGTGACTGTTTGTAAGCTATTAAAATGAGATACCTCTGACTGTCCATGTGGTTGACTTTTTTCCTCTTTCCTCTGTAGCAGGGACACAGAAACTGAATTTCTGTGGTGAGTGTCCTATGAAACCGATGTGAGTGCATCTATCTTTATAATCAAACAATAATTTGTGGTCTTAAGCGTTTATATGTCACACTCCATCGCAAAATTCGTATCTGGCGTTCCTGCTCCTCATATATGGAACACCAAGAAGGCCAAAAAGATCTGAAATTTCATATGTCTTTCAATGCAAAGTACATTGTTAACACGTAAGCAACCACCCAGCATAAAATGAACCACACCGTCAGCAAAGGATAAATTGTTTTCATCCAATCAGCGTATTTCTTGGATGAAGAAGAGCCAATCCCAACCAACAGCTAAAAATATTCCAGGACATGACAGAATTTACAAAACAAAACTACGCTTGAATTTTGTAGCCTAATAATATGTAGTTGAACATAAAAATATGTTTTTTTCTGTGCATTTCAGGTATTGTTGCTTCACTTTTTGAGCTTGAACACTTCATGATCTTCTGCCACAATCCCTTTCCAATCAACTCCCATCTTTTTCCCACTTTTTAAAAGCTTGCTACACCACTGAGATCAAATCTCTGGGTTTTTTCAGATGATATGGTCCCATTGGTCACACAGATCTTGATCTATAGCTTTCACTGGAGCAGTTTGAGTGTGAAGTGGCCGGGATGAAGATTAAGTTTTCCCCCAATGTATCATAAGCCTGGCAGGCTTTACTTGCATTCCCACCAGGCTAAGTGTTGTTTGTTGATTTATTATATGCTTTTTTTTTTTTTACAGATTAAACAGATTAGAGTCTCTTTCATCAAACGTTTGAAAGAACAACAGCATCATAGTATGGTCAATACGTGAACACTTAGGAAGACTGATATCAGTTGTGTTTTTATTCACTGTAGCTCCATAACTACTGCCTGGTTCCCCTCCTCTACATGCTAACAACTTCTGCAAATAAAGTGACATGTCAAGGATACAGGACCAAAAAGTTTTGGCCACTTTAATTAGGATGATTGCAAAAACTTTATATTTAATTGAATTGTATTTTTATGTTTTACTTTTTTAAAAACTTCATACTTGGTGTTGGGTATTGTTAGTAATGTCTTCCAATAACACATAATTACATAGTGATATTTTCAAATTTCCTGTCGACTTTAAAAATATTTTTAGCGCCACTGCCACCATGTTTTCCTGTATTCCTTGGTTTTATTGACAAATGATGGATAATTAGGTGTAATTTCTGTCTCAGCTCACTTGTTTGGTATTAAGTTGCAGCAGCTTCTTCAATAGCACTAAGGTACGTCCATTATTCAGGCTTCCTTCTGTTTATTTGAATGTGTCCTGGCGTTTCACACCGACTGTCAAAAAAGAAAGCTGGTACAATATTTATGCCAAGGCAGGTTAATCAACAAAAGGTGGTTCAGAGATAAATGCAGAGTTCTGTCTGTAAACATCTGATTTTGAAGACACTAATAAATACTGTATATCTCTGATACATTTTCTTTCTCATTCAGCTAACAAATAACAAATAGAAACGTTTGGTTGATTTCACTTCAGACATTAAGAAAAAAAGGTGCTTGTTTGTGTTTATTTAGTGTATCTAAACTGGTTTCAACTGTAATATCTTTGCATGTCGTAGAGGCCTGGTTGTTTACTATTTATTGATTCAAGTGTGTTGGAGCCAAGATGCATTATAATGTTATACAAATGTGGAAACATAAAAATACATCATAAAACGCGTCTAGTGTAGATGATTTGGAGAGAATGAGTGAGCTAACAATTTAGAATACATTTTAAGCCAGTTATTGTTAGACTGAAGCAAACTATTTGTTCCAATAGTTCAATCGAACACAAAAGGAAGATAAAAGTATAAAAGTAGACGCCCACTGATGGTCTCTCCTACACAAACACCTTAAAGTCCATAATGAAGCCGTCATTCATCACCGTTTACTGTATTTGTCTTTATCTCCCTGCTGTTGTGTTACACTCAGAGTCTGAATCATCATCATGAATCATGATGGCAACAATGGAGCTGATTGCAGGCTGTTTTTCCTGATGATGGACTCTTCCATCATGTAGAAGACCAAAATGAAGCGAGGCGGCGGAGGTCGAGAGGAGGCCAACCCCTTCACCTGTCGGGACGGGAGCTTTGAGGAGGATGTGGGAATTCAACCAGCAGGAAGGAGACTTCTCACTGTCAGTAACATAAACCATCTAAAGTATCCTGTCAGTTTTGTGGAGAGAATATGCAATTTTCCAACCAAGTAAAATATTTTTTGTCCGTTTAAAGTTGGAAAGAAAAGCCAAGTTTTAACATATATTTACCTGAATGAAACCAGATATTTAAATCATAAGTTGGGCCCAGCTATAGAAAACAAGGTGTCTGTATGAACAGACACCTTGTTCATACAGACACTGTATGTAGTTTTCTCTGAACTACATACAGAGAAAAAATAGGAGGCTGGTGAAAACTCTGAGTCCCAGAATGCAAATAATTGTTACAAAAACAGCTTTTCCCACAGTAAAATTCAAGCACTTTTCAAGGGAAGATTCAAACTTTTCAAGCACCACACTTTCAAGATAAAAACAAAGATAAAGATACAACTAAAAAGACAGTTTCAATTAACTATTATATGATATCATTCATTGCTGTCTTCTGATGGTATTCTGCAGCATAAACCACAATTTAACAAAATGTAATGTTTTCAAATGTCTCTTTCACACACACCACACACACCTCAATGTTCTGAGAACAATTAAAAAGTAATAATAAAATAAAACAATTTCAATAACGTTGTTTAGCATAACAAATATAAGCCAACCTCTATTTCAAATACACAGGTCAATGTCTTTGAGCCATTAGGAAAAATAAACAGTTACAAAAAAGATATCTAAAAAATGTTCTTGCTACATTTTCTAGCATTCAGCAAGTAGAAATATATTTTTATAACTTTCCTAAAGCAAGAAAAGTTTTGCCTTACTTAACTTGACAGAGAGAAAAAAATGTCTCTCTGTTTTTTATTAGGTGTATAAAAATATCTGGTTTAATAACAATTTCCACATTTAAGCTTTTAATCAAACGTTTCATTGCATTTTATTACAAAACTGTGCAGTTTGAGAATCAAGCACTTCCAAGGACTTTATACAGAAATCAGTCACTTTTCAAACCTTGAAATCAACAAATTAAAATTCAAGCATTTCAAGGATTTCAAGCTCCTGTATGAACACTGCATGTACTCAGGTTTCTTTTGTCTATTCCTATAATTTCTTTAATGATATGAAACATTTAGATGTGAGGAGAAATGAAAAAGACATAAACTGTAAGGGTTTTTTTCATAACATACATAAACATTTATTGAAACTTTAATATCAGGTTGTGTAAATGAGAAGAATCTAGTAAATATGTAACTTAATGCTTCATATCTACGATGAATCAGCTCGTTTACAGACTGAATCAAGTCTGAACTTTGTGTATGAGACGCATTTTATTGAACATCCAGCACAAAGACCTCCACTGTGTGTCGCTGTGTCATTTTTGGATCGGACGTCACGCTCTCACACTTCCACCCACACACACATTTCTCAGCATTGAGTAGTCTGCTGCTGTCAGTTGAAAGTCACTTCGTCCCGTAACCTCAGAGCAGCTACGTCACCTTGGACCCCTCCGGCCGCTGCTCGCTCCTTCTCTCCTTCATTGTCCTTTCTGACACTTTGTCCTGCCTGCTGGGTCAGAACCCAGGCCACTCTGCAGTGTTGCTCACTGGTCAGGTTTTTCTGAGTCAGAATAGCCTTGACAGGATGAACTGAACTTCTCGGATACTGACAAATGCAAGCAGAAATGAACAAATAAACAGCAACAATTGATTATTAATTGGATAGAAAAATGCTCAAAATTAATAATAATAATTAAAAAAAAGAATTTTAATCTGGTGAAGATAAAACCAGAGGAGTTCTGGGTAGAACATACAGACACAAGTTTTTCTTTATTTTTAATGTAAAATGGATATATTATTATTTGTACAATTTTGGTTTAGTTACTGCTCTGAGTTTGTTACCTTTTTTGAGTCTGTATACTCCAGTTAATGATTACTCCATTATTAAATTAGTTGACTATTATTTCAATAATCCTCACCCTCATTAATCCTCATTAATTCATCACAATTAATCTGATTAATCGTTTCAGTCTTACTAATATGAAAAGAAAATGTGTTCAAAATTCAGGATCTAAAATAGAACAGGATAGTTGGAAAGCTGGTAAAAGCAGAATGTGTTAGATAACAAATGATTTAAACAGAATCAGGATGCTCATGTATGTCTCTCAAATTATCTTTATATACTTACCTGGTCCAATTTTTAATTATTATTTCTTTTAGTTTTTTTAAGGACAGTAAAGAGATCATCAATATCCTGGCAATACTTCTAAAAATAACTGCAGCCCAACAGTGCATTTAGTTTGAATGAGTCCGGCTTGCCCTGTTAAACCCAGGACTACGATCTTATTTTCTAAATATCCTGTCAGTACCTGTATAATCCCTTCTTTATTACTTTGCTCATTATACCGTCATCTTCTGAGATCATTATAACTGTTATTTGCTGTGAGCCTGTGCGCCGAGCTTGTAACTCTTTCTACAAAACGATTATTATTCCCCACAGTTCCTAAGACAGGTCTCACTCACACTATAAAACAGACAGCCAGTAATCTGGACCAATTCAGTTTTAAATAAAAAAAAAAGTGAAAAGACCTTTGATAGGTTGAGCTTTAACATGATGCTAGAAGCATTATTTTTTAATTGCAGATGAATTCTTTGCTACAAATGATCAATTGTACAGAATGCTATGTTCTTACACTTTAATCAATAACATGTTTATTTTGTTTGCTTTTTTATGTATTTTTAATATTGTAAATAATGAAATAATTATTTACAAGATTAAATAATTAGTGGTTAAATGGAAAAACCTGCAAAATGTGAATTTGATTACTAGGTTACTTATCAGAACACTCAACTAAATAATCAATTAATAGAACAATCATTATTTGCAACTCTAAATTTATGTTTTATACTTTCAGGATTTTAAGGTTTTAATCATATTCATGTTCTTCATAAAAAGCTGTCATGTTGAGATATTTCAGTCTGGATCAAAGTGTCAGACCGGTCTCTAAGCTCATGTCTTTAGGATTAAAACCAGTTTGCAATCTGATTCCTGCAGCTCCACATAAACCCACTCCTCTGTGTAGGTGGACTCCTATCAGTGGGGCCACGTCAGCTGTAAAACCACTTCAGAGCAGTTTCCACTCGGAGCTTCGCTCCACCTGCTGGGAACCAGAAATGGCTCAGAACATTTTTAGAAACGCTGTCAGCCTGAAAACGAACTGCTACTAGGTTGCTTCTCGTCTCAGCTGGAGGGGAAACGGCCGTGAATAAAACAGAGCAAAAACTCTGATGTTGTTAGAAAGAATCATAAACGATTCCCAGGAATGGTCGTAAAATGGCTGATGTTTGCAGTGAACCTGAGGTGTCATTCAGTTTACAGCTGACATGGCTACAACTGGAAGCTCTAACTTACAGAAAAATCTAATTTACACTGATTAAAAAAAGAATTCTGTTACATTAAAGATAATCATAGTTTCCTTCCTGTTTCCTGCAAAATAGGAAGCTTTAGTACTAGATCACCCTCAGAATCCTGTTGACATTTATTAGAAATTTCCAATTGAAACTCGAAACCAGTCAGATTAGAACTCTGTTGGACATAATGTCCCATAAAGGCAAGAAACAGCACTTGGACCAGTGTCTCCATTTAGACATTCATTCTCTTAAATTGACTAAAATGACCACAATTATAATCACGAATGTTTAAATGAATTTTGATTTAAATGAAAACAAAATCCTTAAAACTTCCCACCAGTGAAGTCCATGTTTTGGACATCAAACAGGCTTTACATTTTATTAGCTACTCATAGGTAGTTAAGGTGGAACCAGGTTACATCAGCACTTCTTCTTCCAATATCTTATAAATATCTTAAATATCTTTTTTTTTTAAAAAGCCAAGCCAAAAGGGGAAAGAAATGGGTCATAAACATTCACTAAAAAAACACATTAGAGCTTCTTTTATACAAATGAGACGTTTTTCACATAATTTAAATGTAAATGTCAGCAAAAGGTTTTTAATCTGCAAAATCTTAACAATTAGAAACAACTAAATGGAAATATAACAAAACCTACATCTTGCTTCTCTGGAACACGACTGCATTAATGAAGAAGTCGACACCCATTGGACTGTAGGGCAGATGTTTGCCATGGAGACACAACACAAACCTGAGAAGAGGCATTACTGACTGAGAAACTGCACTGATTGCTGCAAAATCATTCAAGATAAATCAAGAGGTGTGACAGATCTTTGTACCGTTTGTATGCTTGGATTTATTGGTTAGAGATTTAATTACCAGGAAAACATTTTACTTAAAGATAGTAAAAAACAAACAGCAGCAGCAAAAAATAATAGCTAGCTAGCTCAACAATGCTAATGATAGTCATATTTAATGTGTATTACCAAAAGAATAGTTTATTACCTCCCGTCTCCTAATGCCAGTTATAGTATGCACCACCTACATTCTGCCCAGGAGCTGCTGCAAAGCCTCCTGGGAAATAAACATGATAGCCATAGTCATTCATCAGAAGAACTACTGAAGCTCTACAGCAAGAAAATTGCTGCTTATTATAATCTGTAGTATGTTTCAAACTTGTGGTAACAGTGATGTGTTATTTCTTGAAAGCAACAATCTCTTCATATCAAACTCGGTTAAATTTATCCAACATATTTCGGTGTCAGAAAGTCTTTTCCTGTCAACAGTTCAGTATCCAGAAGGCTCAGTCCAACTTGACTGTAATTTGGAGCTAATGCACTCCTGCAGTGACTATGTAAATAATTTCTCAGAAGCTGGCGCTGCTGCAAAGACACCACAGTGTATACATGTTCACATTACAGAAACTAATACTGCTAATGTGTGCCAAAGTTAAAGTCACAGCTCAGTATCATTAAACACAGAGCAGAGAGCCATCACAATGTCTCTAGATATAAAATAAAATGTACAAAATAAATGGTAGAAGCTTTCTGGCCATAATAAGCAGTGACAACAGTTATAAGAGGAAAATAGTTTGAAGACTGTTGGAGTTAACTTTATGCCCTTGTTTTATTGTTTCATTGGGAATATTTGTATATTTAAATCAGCAGCAGACCTGATTACAAGTCTCTCCCACCATTACTATTTAAAAAACACAAACACATTGAGGAAATTCCCCCTTAAAATGTCCTTGCTCTTTGTGAAAACTTGAGTTTTGGCTGGCTTTTGGGTCTGAGTAGCTGCTAGCTTCAGAAGCTACTGTTAGGTTCACATCTGTAGCTTTCAGAAGCCATTAGAAGTGTTTGATTACTTTACTGTTACTTAAAACGTTACCATTACTAGTGCTGGATGATAGGGCTGAAAAAGTTATCATGGGGCGTTTCATAACAGTCGATATCAATAATTGTTGATAGATAATTATTACAATTTTTTTAATACTTGAAATACTGCCAAACTGTTGGTGTGACCTTTCCTGTGTTATGCACAGTTTTCACTCTACTTTGATGATTTATGAGGCTCAGTGGCAAAACCTAAAACTGCTGCTGTGCAAGTTACTCAGTTATCCTACATAACCAAAGAAATGCAGGGAGTTTCCAGGAAACCAAGGAGTGAGTAAGTTAGTTGATGCCACCAAGCTTGTTTATCCGGCTGTGAGAGATTGAACAGCTAAAGCCTTTTCATATTGATCACGTGTCTATTGCAATACATAGTTATTGCAATAGACAGCCCTATCCATGACAGAGAAGACATTCATTTTGTCATCCAAATGTCAAGTCAAATGTAAGAATAATCAGCTAAATTAAAATTGGCCAAATCTAGTACTCCTTTCATTAAACATATAATTGCACAATTTGAGATTTAGAAAATACCTCTGCTTAACGGAGCAAATGTTCACAGCAAACAAAAAATTGGTTTATTTCTCAAATTTGCACTGGAAACACTTTATTCACATTACACGAGTAACATGATCAACAGCTGATCGTGTTAGTTCTGATGTTTCCACTAGAGAAAACCACAAAGGAGAAGATGAAATAGTTTGATGGATTTTTAATAACTTATCACGGGAACAAACTTATTTGTGTGTGATTTTAATTGTGCTTCTTATTCAGTGGAAACACCACAATTGTGAAATTGTTCTTTTGACATTAGCGGAATATTGACAAAGCTTTGCACACATTTGTAATGGAAATGCATCTAATGTTGCAAGCTCTGAGAGATTCCACTTCTGTCTCCTATGCAGAACTGTGTTCTGGATTAAATTAATAGCTTTCATCTTTCTGGTGAGTAGTTGTTAGGTTAAACCCTAATATCTGTCAGCTTGTGTCCTCAGTGATAATTCCTCCCTCACATCTCTGACTACTTTCTACTAAAGCTAACATCCTGACTAGCCCTACCTACTTCACACAATTATTGCAAAAGAAAAAAAAAGAAAACATTAGCCTATAAATACATCAAAAAGCAACATTTTATTCAACATGCTTTACCAAGAGAACCAAATGGCCCCTGTAGATGCGACCCACTTTATCACAATTTGAATGCTGCCTACTGGAGATGTTTGAAAGTCAAATTAGCTGCAGGTAAACTGAGATCAGGTGATGAAACCAACTTCAGTCACTTGCACTGGACCAGTTTGGACATTAACTGCTGGACTGACCAGAGCCTCACATGTATGTAAAGATTTTATTCATCATCACTAAGAAGCTTGAAGTTATTTATAATCATTTACTTTGAGGAACCCATGAAGGTTGTAGGTTGTAGATGATAAAGTATTTTACAAAAAGCATGGATAAGAGTTTAACAGAGGTATAACATTACTTATCTTACAGTGAACAGTCTCAGTTTGAGATACTTAATAAATTAAAGAACATTATTGTAATGAGTGGGATGTTTTGATTACACATCAAGTCAAAGAAGACATTTATGGAAACACTCAGTTAAAATAAATAAAACATCACAGTTAGTACTTTACCTATCCTATTGCTTATCAGAAAGCTGAAGTTATTTTAGGAATGTAATTTACCAATGAGAAATATTCCTCATCCAGCATGATCCTAGTTTCATTAAATAGCAGCTGACAGATCAGATTTGCAGGATGGACCTGGTCATGCATGTATTTTAGTTTTCTGTTGTTGTGTATTTTCTATTTTGAAGTAATTATTTTGAGCTCTGGGTTCTAATACCAACCTTGATCGATTTGGATGGTCCAGCATGTTGCTTGGACTTTAAAAACCAGGACACTGGAAACGATCATCTTACCATTGACATCTACCTGATACTGACTGTAGCTAATATTTTGTTTTCTGTATGTTTATTGACATTTGTAAGAAATGCCAATAATGTGTTGAATTACCTTCTTAGCCTTTTTACGATTTAGTGAATCCATAAGTTATTTTCTTTCTGCTAAAAACAGCGAGTCCATAACTCCATCAGTAAAAAGCCAGAATGATTGGCTTTTAAAATTCTAAAATTTCATCTAAAATAAAGACTGTTTAGTTGTTAAAACTATTTGATCATTTATTAGATTATTCCCCCCCCCTTATTTTTAACTTCTTTTTTAGCTTATTATTTATAATCTATAATTTCTTATTTCTTGCTTTTTATTTTTTTCCTTAGAATTATCATTAATAATAATTGATTATTTCTTTTTCATTTATTATTTTATCCGTATTATTATTAATATTATAATAAAACCGTTGTATCATTTGACTAGATCACAATATGGACTCACCCTATTTTAGAAATAAGAAATAAACATTTTTTCATAAATTAGTAATTATTTTTGCAATTATTTGTCTTTATTAATACTAACATGCATAATATTTATTTCGAATTTATTAATATTTAAATTTCATTATACAATAGTTTCCATAATTGTATTTTATATTTAAAAAAAAAGATGATTCCATAACTTTATCAAGACAAAGCAGCTTCAGTTCTTAAATATTTCTGTTTTTTCATGAATCGCTATTATATTATTCATTAAATGAGTTTTTATTAATAGTAAAAGCTTTTCTCAGGAGTGATGGGAGACACATACCAAGAGACCAATCATGTCAACCTAAACCAGTCTGCGCCTCTGGTGCTGCGTCCTTGGAAAACCCCCTGCTGGCGGTTTGATTTGTATTCCCATCCAGCAGGCAGGCAGGCAGGCGGAAAGTCAGAGTCACGAAACACTGATGAGAGAAGAGGGACAGACTGGATGAAGCAGAGGCAGGGGAGGAGTCCTGCTGCCAAGGTGAACCTTTAAAGCTGCGTGTTTATACGGACGTGCCGAACAGAAGCGGAGCCGCGGATCGCGCGCCTGTCCCCGGGGTGACGGTCAGAGTGCAGCCGCTGGAATAACCTCACAGACACGGAGCCGTCTTTGCTGGAAGGACGCGTTATTTTTTTTATTTTTATTTTTTCCCCGCGTGTTTGTGGACATTTTGGGGCATAAAGTTCGCCGCCATGGAATGAGTTGAGTGGTCTACTCCGTCGAGAGCAGCGGAGGGATTCAAGGTGAGTTTCTCCACAGTAACAGGAGGTTTATTACCTGAGCTGCCTCATTATTAGATCGTCTCATCATCATGTTTGCTCTCAGTGTCAGGATGACAGAAGAGACGCTGAAAGGAGTCTCAGAGGGTTACATAATGTAAAAAACTCAACCAGGCTGACTGAAGGATGATTTTATGCCACATTAAATATGACTTATGGGCAGGGCTGATCTGAGGTTGTATGGAGCCTTAGGCAGAATCTGATTTGGGGCCCACTTCCTGTTCATAACCACCACTGACTGTGTTTTTATTGGAATACAATTTAATTAGCTGAGCTTAAAGGCAATTATTAATAAATTGTTATTGTTTGCTAAGATGGATTTTAAACAATTCAAAAATATTTAAATTAATCTATGCTGAGTTTTTTAAAAAATATCATTCTTACTCTTAACAGGGTTCATACATTTCCCCACATTAAAATTCAAGCACCCTTTAAGCATTTCCAAAGTTAGTTTTCAAACTTTTACGGCACCACACTTTGTCTTCTTTAGTTTATTTGTATTGTTTTTAGCCGCCAGTTTCAATTCACTTATATGACATAATTTATTACTGTTATTAATAATGTCCTGTGATATTACATACATAGCAGGGATAAAGTAAGCTAAAATATAACAAAATGTAACAACATTTGGAAAAATTTCTCACACACATCACATTTGTTTCGTCTGAGAACAAAACAATTTTAACAAAAAAAAATCCCAATTTCATTCACTTTAATGTATAAAACATAAGACCACCTATTTTCATTTATACAGATCAATAACTCACTGAGTATAATAAATGTTCATTACATTGAACAAATCGTTTGTGTTCAGGCAAATTATCTTCCTGCTCAAACTAAATACTTAGATGCAATATTAATAATCATTTGACTTTCTGTAAGGAGTCCTTTCTCCTAAAAGAATTATTACAACTTTATTAGAAAACTGCAGATAGAATATCAAGTACTTTCAAGGACGATTAATCATGATTTGTCTATTCTTGAAATAATCGTCAACTAATTTAGTTAATCTAGTTCATCATTAACTAGAGCGTACAGACCCTAAGAAAGGCAATTTGCCTAAAGAGCACACTGAAAACAGTAATTAGGCCAAAGCTGTGCAAAAATGTATACATTTAGCATTTTAGGTAATAAGAAACAAACAAACAAAAAAAACTACAAATGATTAAGCATACACTAAAGGAATGCCATATTACTGTACTTTAGGCAACAAAGTGTTTATTTTGTTATTTTTTTAAAAGGAATAAAATGGTTAATTTGCATTTTCTTAATGTTTTTGTAATATTGTATAAAAAATCTTAAAAGGTTAACTGAAATATTTGCAGATTGTGCCAATTTTTTCTTATTAATCCAAGCAGAACCTTTCCTGTATATTTTTCTAAAACATTATCTCCTAGGAATTCCAGCTAAGTCTGTATATAAACTCATAAAATAAAACACAATTTAACTTTACTGTATTCGTTTAGGAGGTCCAGAAAAGATTTAGGATTTTAAAACCTTGAAAATTCAGGAAAATCAAAGATTAAAAAAAACAAAAGAGTCCAGGAAATGACACTTAGAGAACTGTCATAAAATATTGGCATATTTCTTCACTGCCTGCATCCCTAAAACTCTACATGAGGAGGATAAGGCAAAAAAAAAATCAGATCAACAAATCCATCAGCTGGAGAACAACATGGATCTTGGAATTATAATCCCAAATTTTAAGTGAAATTTGACGTGCTGTGGCCTAGAGCCTTCAGGTAAGGACACAGATCCACCTTAAAACAAAGAGACTCCTGGTTTTGAATCCTGGCTGACATGTGAAGCTCTGTTCGTAGAAGCAAGACTTGTTGATCCACTGATTTCACGCATGTGGTATTACATCCCAAGCAATCAATGTGATATTAAAGCACACCCTGTCAAAATCCTTCTAAAACAGATGTAGAATTGTTTTTAACTTGTATTTTCTTGAGCAACGTGAGTAAAGAAAACATCCAGAAATCCCATCCCTGACCAGCAGGAGGCAGTAATGCTGGGATTAGCAATGCAACAGAGTAAGGAACATTCTGAGGGATTCTCTAAAGAAATTTGCCTGTCTTTTTAAACATTTACTTTTAAAAAAGGGAGAGGGGATCTGGTCAAATAAGTTTACCAGAAGACAAAAAAATATCTCAGATGGGCTGCATCTAACGATTATTTTAGTAATAATTATTCTATTGATTATTCCTACGATTACCCGATCAATCAGATAAAAAAATTGTGAAATGTAGCAGATTTTTCATTTGACCACTTCATTAGAAATACATAAAAAATGCAAATAAACAAATAATTTGTAGTACATGTAATACTCAAAATTCTGCTTCTTAAAACCAATGTTTGAAATGTTTTAAAACTATTTAAGTTTGAAATTGAATAGTTTTTGACTAATTCCATAGCCAGTATGTATAGAGAGCTGTAGCTTCTCTGATCTGTTGAAAGGATTTGATACACCATATAAAACGGTCCTGTCATTTCAAGCAGATATACAGAGGAGCCACCAAAACACTCACATCACACCATTTAATGCTTCTTGTCACTCTGAAAAATCAAGTCTCTATCAGTTCACTTGAGATACATCAGGTAAAGGGGGGACACAAGGCTGGTCTAAATAGCATCAGCATGTGGCTTAGCTGCGGTTTTGCTGCACATGTGTAGGTTTACGAGTGTAGAATGCTGTGGGTTATAGAGGAAATAAACAGAAGCTCCGTTCCACATCAGCACCTACAGATTGAAATACCAGCAGCGGTTCGACCTCACAGGATGAGTCACAATTTTTGTAAAGTACAACGGGCACCACCATACGAGTCCTTAGGGAGGCTGCAGGGATGGGCAATGACACCAACACTTCCACTCCTGCTATAAATGTTTCTGTAATAGAGTGGAAGAGTCCAGTCCAGAGAGGAAAACACTTCAGTTAGATGAATGTGCTTCAGATTGATGAAATGTCATATTTTCAGCTTAACCTACACTCATGATGTGGAATAATCCCAAGCAACAGGGCAACACATACACTGATTGTCTCTGCAGCTCCTTGCAACCCTGCTGTGACTTTTTAATTCTTCAAAAATAGACAAACAAGATTATTTACAAGATTATTAAGATTAATAGTTACAAGATTATTTTTATAGGTAAAATTAAGCAGATATCTTCTGAGATCAGCCAAAATGTGGTGGCAAAACCAGGAACAAGTTGCCACATTGGAAACTGAGAAAAAAAGATAAAATCTTCCAATTTGTGAGAAAATAGTGATTTCAGTTGTTTTGTTTTGTTTTTGCAAAATACATTATTTGAAGTTAAAAAAAACAATCCATGCTTTAATTACTAGGTCCTCATGAGTTTTTCATTCTGTGCACTGTCACTCCATGTGCTTTTACGAGTTTCTGTTGTGCGTTTGGTTTCAGAAAGACGGTCAGGCCATCACCCGCCCCACAGAGCTGTCTCGCTGTCTAACTGTGATATCTGCCGCACTCCTCCTGAGAATCGCGGTAAGACAGCAGGAGTGTTAAGACACAGGGTCCATTGGACTCAGCAAGCTTTACCTTCTTCACGTCTTGCGGGGATCGCACCGACCTCACGTGCGCTTTCGCCCCTCGCTGTCTGACCGTGATGTCACGCTCCTCCTGAGCGTTGCACCAAGAGGTTAAACCTGGACCAAGTCCAGATAATTGATGTTTTTGTATCTGCCTTTTAAACAAGCTCTTCCCTTGCACTCAGCCACACTGCTTCCCACTTTCTCTGTTTTGATGTCGGCCAGTTAAGTCATCAACAAGCATTACCACAGTTAGCTGATAGTCTGCAGATCTCTATCGTATGCCAATTTTCTATAGTTTCTACCATATACTGTATGTATCACATGCTTTTGTTTGGCTTTCAGGCAATAAGTTACAAGTTACAAGTACAAGTAAGCACATGGCTCATTAACATCAGCAACACATCACTGAGTAACGGGCTGCTGGGAAAAAAAAGATGTAGGAGATGACAGCATCCGAAAAAAACCAAAACAAAGCCAGGTCTACTTATTTGGTCAGAGGCACAAAAATACTTTTTAGATTCTAACAAAATGAGTTTGAGAACTTTTATTGTTTTGAGAACATAATTAAAATACATAGCATGCCACTCTCACACAGATCTGAGCCTGCACTGCTGCAGCAGTAATGAGTACAACATGACAGTTGTGAGCAATGGTGTGCTCTGCTCTGACTAACTTCATCTAGTAGCTGTAATACCTAAAATAAAATTATTTACATCAGGCTTTCTTCAGGCTGAAAGAAAACATTATCTAACATGTACATGTTTATTGTTTTCTTTTGTATTTTGGCATGGTTTAATTCCACTTCAGGTCAAGGTTCACAGAAAACTATTTTGTGACAAAGGCTCACAAGATACACATTTGTGGAACAGACAGATCCTGATAAAAAAAATATATACATTTCTTTTTTTAAGGTTTTGTTGTCTCTAGTGGCCTTTCTTTGAAAGTAATTTGACAAGAAAGAGGGAGAAGACTTTCAGCAAATGTCACCAGGCCGGGAATCGAACCTGTGACCACCGCCACAAGGACTAAGGCATCAATACATGGGTCATACTGTGCCCCTGCACCACCACAGCACCCCATATATATACATTTCTAACTAGTTTTGGACAATATAGCAGAAAAACGTTTAACTTATTAAGAAAATGATTTGACTGATAAGCCTTTCATATTAGTCAATATCAGTAATTATTGATAGTTTTTTGTTAAACTGTTAACTGTGATAGACTGTTTTATCCAGTTTCCTCTTGAGATGTTGTACTTATATTCTCCTTTCACTCCGTTTTTATTTTTAAGCAGTTACGAGACGCAGTGGCAAAACTGCTACTGCGCAAGTTACTCAATAGGTTGTTGCTAGAGTGACTAACCTATGCTAAACCCTTCCCAGAAACCAGACAGACACACAAAGTTTGGTATAAAAATATCTGAAACAAATGTTAACACCACCGTCTCCACAGAAAGTCAGATCTGGACAGATAGAGGTCTATGGCCTAATTACCGTCTGTCTGTTTGGGGTTGTTGACATGGAGCCCAGCGGGAACTTCTGTGTTCAGAATTAATCCTTAAACTGAACAGAAGAGTCTGTGAATCACTGTGTAGAAACAGGACAGAAATTTCAGGATTTGCTGTTGTTCATTAGATTTAGTTTTGTGCTTTTATGACTTAAAAAACGTTTATCCATTTGTTGTCAATATCCGCTTCTCCTTGCATGGTTGCTGGTGCCCATCTCCAGCTGGAGGCGGGGTACACGACAAACAGATTGCCAGTTCAATCCATGGCAACATAGAAACACACAAGACAAGCAACACTCATAAGTGTTAATCCATTAATCAAACAGACTGGAACCCGCTCCAAAAGCAGGACATGGACTACAGCACAGAGCATTCTGAAATAAAAAAATTAAACAAAAACAAGCAGAAGCACAAGAGTCTAGTGCTACCGGGAAAAATGGCTCATGGTCTTTTACCAAATGCAAAAGAGAAATCCTACAGTCGCTAAAGTCTGACGCCACTCCATTTTTGTTCATATTTCATGATAAGGGATGTTGCGCTCAGTGTCTTCTTCAGTGGTTCTTGGTTCAGGTGAGGGTGGGGAACAGGTTTTTCAAATAGTTTGGTCTGTTTGACAGTGTGAAAGCGAACCGCAGCAAATGTTGCAATTTTGATCTCCATTCCCCTTAAAGGGGCAGTATCGTGTAAAATCGACTTTTTTGAGCATTACATCATGTTTTAATGTTATGACCAGTTTAATATGCTACACAGAAACATGCAAGACAAGCAACAATCAGTCAACAGTTGTGTTTTTGAACTCTGGGAAGAAGTGGAGATGGCCAGAGAGAACCCAGATTTGTTTTTATCCTAACCTGAACTTCATAATTTTGAGACGTAAGCTTCCAATTACCTCCTTCACTTTGGATATTTTATCTCAAAGCTCCTCTGTGGGCATGAATCTGATCAAAGCAGCTAAATGGTTTGTCTCTATTCCTCGCTATATCAGAAATGTTTGTTTCTGTTCGCAGAACGGCTGGAGAATGAAGAGTCCCGCCGGGATCTAAGGGGGAGGAATTCGGCTTCCCGACGGTGTGGGGGAGACCCCCGACTCCCTGAAGGGACCAGCTGTTGGGCTGCGTGCGGATGAAGGCATCACTTCTGTGGGTTTTTGCGCTTCTGATTGGATGTCGCCTCCATTCAACCCTCCAAAGATCACAACCTGAAAGAAGACCATTTGTTTTTTCTCTGACAGGAAAATGTTTTCAGTCGTGTGGATCCTGCAGAGCGCCGTGGGGGCTATAAGTGGTTGTTTGCTGTGGAAATGAGGAGGAAAGACAGATTTTGTCTTTGATTCTTTAGAAATAGGCCAACTGAAATGATTAATCGTTTTAATTATGATTCACCGAGCAACTCATGTAGTAATCGATTAATCATTAACTGGAGTATACAGTATAGAAAAAAGTTATTTGCTGAAATAGCATTTTCAGTAATTAAGCCAAAACTGTACAAAATATGTACATTTGCATTTAGAACAAAAATCCTTTGTAAATATGTTCTACACAGAACTCCTTCAGTGGCTCAGTTCAGGCTTCATCTGGTTCAAATTTTGTAAACAACAAAATCTTTTAAGCTCCTTTGCTATTCAGTTAATAATCAGTTAATGCAAAGAAATAGTCAAATTGCACATCATCAAGCTGTTTGATGTTTTAGGCAATAAAATCTTTATTTTCTTATTTAAAAGGGAAGTGAATTTGTTAAGTTGCAACTTTTATAGCATTTCTAATATTGCATAAAAAAGGCTTAAACATGCTTAAAGATCTTAAAAATATGCCAATTTTTTATCTGATTAATTGTCCGAATAATCAATTACTAATATAATTGCTAGTTGTAACCCTATGAAATAGCAGAATTTTGAGGAGAGCAACATAAACCTCGACTGCTTTTAAGAATTTGATCAGCTGTTAACACATTCAAAACTATAACATGGAATGTTTTTAGCTGTTATAATAATGTCCATCACAAACATTCGTCCTTATTTTAATTTGATACTTTGACTTATATCAGTCTTCAAACATGTGACGTTTGGGGTATTTTTCAATCTGTCTCAAGCTTTATGAACTTGGATGGTCTGTTCTCCCTTTCATTGTTGTGAAGAACATTTTTTATCTCCTAAAACCATTTTTTATCTCCTAAAAACATCTTTTATCTCCGAAAAACTTTTCTTATCTCCTCGGGCGGAGAATTCACTACTCTTCTTTTCACCGCCATGGTGATGTCCCAGGGCACCTACACCTTCCTGGCCTGTTTCGCTGGCTTCTGGTTGGTCTGGGCCCTCATCGTCATGCTGTGCTGCTTCTGCAGCTTTTTACAGCGCCGGCTGAAGCGGCACAGAGAGGACAGACTCAGAGAACAATGTTTGCAGGCCGTGGAGATGGAGCCGCTTTCTGCTCATCCTGCCGGATACCCATCGGCGCCGCCACCGGCGCAGCCTCCGCAGGTGCAGAGGGAGCCGCCACCGCAGATCTGCCCTTCCCAGATGCTGGCGGCGCCCGTCGCTCTGCCGGTTCCTCATCCGATGCCACAAGCCAACTGGGTCAGCATGCCAGGTAATGTTTCCAGGAGTGGCATGAGTGAGAACTTAAAAGCAACGTTTTATGTCCAGAAATTTGTTTCAGCACAGCTCTCTTGGGCTGGATTCACACCAGCCTTGTTTATTCACATTACTTGAACTCTAGTTCATTTGTCTGGAAAGTCTGGTTTGTTTCAGGAGGTGTAGATGCAAAAAAAGTAAACTCTGGTCCGCCAAAAAGCTTGGGTCTTGGTTTGGTTGAAGTGAACTCTGGTGTGGTTCGAATGCATATGTGAACGCCAAGCAAAACGGAGACCGCTACAAAAGCAGGAAGCGAACTAAATTGCAGGGCATTCTGGGTAGATACAACCAAAGCAAACGTGTGAGTCTAGAGCTAGTGGGACAAATGGCTTGTGGCCTTTTTCCAATGACTAGAGAAATCCTACGCCTGCTAAAAGCAGACACTACTCCGTTTTTGTTTACATTTAGAGATAAAGGAAATTGTGCGCAGTGTCCTCTCTAGAGGTTTTCATGTTGTTTCCCGCAGTACTTCTTGATGCAGCGCCCCCACAGGCGAGGAGGGGAACTGTTTTTTCAAAGCGTTTGGTTCATTTGACATAGTGCAGTGTGAAATCTCCACTTTGGAGCTGCATTGTTAAAGGGTTAATAGAGAAATGTTGTGATGACATTCTGAAAGCAATCAGCATAGTGGTCACTACAGTGGACAGCTATCTAAAAGCCATTTTCTTGTGCTTCCTGTGGATTTTTATGTTATAAATGCACACAGACCACTGAAGTGGACATTAATGCATCATAAAATATACCATCAACTACTGGCCATCAGCTGCAAATGCAAGAAATTATTTTTGTTAAATACAATATGGCCGACAGACAAAAAAGCATGAGAACTGACCCGGTCCCTCCTTCTACTGTAGACGACTCTTGCAAGTTAAAAAAAAAATTGTGACATCAGATAACCCCTAAGGAACAATACTACTGATGTATTTTTCAAATAACAACTTTGTATTTGGACAAAATTACGATTGATCACATAGAAAATTATATATATTTTTACAAAAAAATTTTCCTACCTTTTTTTATGCCTTAAGATTTTTTTTTTTTTAAATGGAAAAAAAATTCTGACACAAAGGATCATAATTCATGCATGAAAGGGTTAAAGAGACAGAGGCCCCATTTAAGTCATTAAATTGCAAATTTATTTTACGTTATGTTTGATCTTTAAAGTATTTTTATATCAACTGAAAGTAACATAGTTACTTGATGATGCTATAAAATCGCACTATGTCTGTCATGAATATACATAATAGTGCCCCTTTAAAAGACAGTTGAACGCAAATGGAGGCTATGATCCTAACATTTGTATTTGTGGAAATGTTATAAAACTATCACAAAAAGTGTAAGTAAAATACATTCAAAGTTGTGTTTGTAACGAGACAAAATGTCCTAAAGTTGAGCAGTTTGAAAACTTTTGCTAGGTGTATTTATCTAGATCTTTACAAGATCAGAATTTCACCCACAAACCTTACATTTCCAGTTTACCGTCATTTCATGTTGGCCTCTTGAAGATTAAACTTTAAACATGTAATAACGCTGCATCACGCACAATCAGATTCTGGTTTCTTTGGGCATCTCAGGCCCCCCCAAAGGGCGTCATGATGACAGCTGCAACTGAGGCGTGGGTGTCGGCTGTGGATGCTGACCGTTGACAGAGTGAGTGACAACATGGTCTGAACCCCAATTTGATGTAGGAAGTAGCAGGGAGTCAGCAGAGCAGATTTGCACCAGTGCCACTGAAACCTCTCAAGCATTTTATTATTCTCTCAATGAAAACCTTCTGAGATTGTTGTTTCAATTGTTTTAACCAATTGGAAACAAATATCATTTTAAGGTACTTTGAAACAAACAAAGCAATTCATAAGAATATTTCCCTCCTTCACACACCAAAATCATGAGCAGTAAGTAGAAAATTTTAATCCTCAGACGTTCCTTTTCCCTGCCAGCCTAAAGCATAACTGCAGCTTTTTAATCTAAATTTATTCATGAGATTTAGGCATTGCTTTACCTTCCCCTTCCTCACAAAGGTAAAAACTCTGTTTCTCAGAAGGAATTCAGCCTTAAAAAACCACAATCCCAAGCAGTCTGGCATGCAAAGAATCCAGAAAATAAAAATGCAGAGACGTAGCAAAATAATTGAATAGCTGGTGTGCAGCATTAAATACGAAGCAACTCATACATTTATCATTAATCATTCAGCATTATTCACCACCGGACAAAATATATGTTAAATACTGATGAATTCATGGTCATCTACAGAGTAAAACAGAAATAAACAGACTGATAAAGTAAGACTTGCTAATCCTTTTAGAACTCTGGATGATACTAACAAAACAAGAAGAGAAAAAGGAAATGAGAAACTTAAAGAAACTCCTGTCAGAGGTGTATAATGAGCAGAGAATCATAAAGAGGATAAAACAAAAGCCTGGAGTCTTGCTCACAAGGCAGACTGATGAAGAGCTCCAGTAACCAGGCAGCAGCACGAATAAAGCTGCACAATTCAGTTGTAGATTATGCGAATAAAAGAGAGCTGTGGAGATGCTCTGATCTCAAATTTTTAAGGGGGAAGAGGGAAATCTGCACCTCTGAGGAAATTAGGCTTCTTGTTCTTCTGTATATCATTTCAGTGCTGATGTTCAAGGCTCCAGTGAGCTGGTTTAAATCAGCAAAGAAATATATTAATGCCCTCACAGCTTAATATTTAACACTTCATAGTTAATCGGCCAGCAGGGGAAGGAAGAAGAGAAGGAAGTTGTGATTTTCCTTGCAGAGATTAAGACAACAGAAGTTATTGGACTGTAAAGTCCTTCAAAATGCAAAAGAAATGGAAATGAAGAAAAAACATTAAAAAAAGAAGAAAAAAAGAAAAAAAAATCTAAATTTAAAAGCGTGCAGCTGCTGCCTGAAAACAGTGAGCAAACCAACTTCCTGCTGTCTTGTTGTGGAGGTGAATTCATGACGGAAGAATATAAGAAAGAAGAAGCTGCTTAGTAATGGAAGAGTGTGGCTAAAACATTGGTTGCTATGGCAATTTCAACCTTTTCAAATCAAATTTTGCAACTCAAACTGTCCAAGGTTCTTCTTCATAGATGCTCATGGTTGTGGGCAGGAAGGATCTCCTGTAGCAGTCTGTATTACAGTGACTCTGAAAAAGCCTCTAATTGAAGAACCTCCTTTGTAAATGACAGTAGAATGGTCAGCGTCGTTCGTAATTTTCTTGATTTTATAAAGAATCCTCCAGGGTCCACTGAGTATTTCTATTTGGGAATGGAAGTCTGAGGAGTACAGAGTGAAAAGAAATCAGGCAGGAACAGCTCCCTGTGGGGCTCCTGACCACCTGGTTACACACCCAAAGCATTGGTCTGTTCATCCAGGTGATTGTTGAGACCTCCACCTGTGTCTTCTGGAATTTCTGACCAAGTAAATCAGGATAAATTATGTTAAACGTTCTGGAGAAATCAAAGGGCGTGATCCTCAGGGCTGTCTGCTTTGTCCAGATGACAGTGGGTTTGTTGAATCAGTATATGATGTCATTCAATGCCATTGTCAATTAATTGTTAACTGTTGTATACACTCAGCAAGGTCAATTGGTGAAAGGACAGGAAGAGCAGTAATTAAACCAATACTGTTAAAAAATATTGATACATGTGCTTTTAAGATAAAAATATAAATAATCTGTACATATATTGTAAAAAAGAACTAATCAAGAGGTAGTTTTAGCTCCACTAGGCTCAAAATATGTTAAAAAATCTATTAAGCACCTTTTGCTATCCAATTCTTAATTTGCTAATGTAAAAAATAGTCAGCAGGTCAGCCCCCCCGGTACTGATATTAAATGAAGCAAAGTTGAGCTTTTCACATGGTGGAATGATATTTGTATCTGGAGATTCATCCTTTGCTACAAATGATTAAGTGTACACTACAGGAATGCCACATTATAGCATTTCAGGCAACAAAATATTTCCTTGCGTGAAAAACAATTATTTAATGTATTTCTAACAGTGAATAAAAAAGGCTTAATTGGTTAAAAAAATCTGCAGAATGTGCCAGTTTTTTTGTCTGATTACTTAATTAGCCAAGAGAATAATCAATTACTGAAATAATCATTAGTTGCAGCTCTACTTCACAGAGACACAAACATTCAGGCGAGGTTGCGTTATTAACAGTAGCTCCTAGATTGCCATCATCTGTCCATCAGACTAAATCTGTGATTGTCTCTGTGGACACAAACGTCCACCTTGATGTCGGCGCTGCTGATGTCTCCATGCTAATGTTTATTTCAAGCCTCTGTGGCAGCTGCTCGTATTGTTCGCCGTGGCACGTTCGACATGAGAAACAATGAGGCTGGGTTCCTGTAGGTGTCTGTCAGCCCTGACGGGGGAGGTGATGGACTGCAGCCAGGTACACAAACATACACAAAACACATTTGCATCCATAAATACACCCAGCTCCATGGCAACAGTTCAGCAACCAGCTGTTAGTTTCCAACAGTGAGTGTACAGTAACTGTGCACAGGTCCTGAGAGAACTCATGTGGGTTGAAGCTGCTGCAATTTATCCTCATGTTTGGTTTCCAAAAATTTCACAAAAATCAGACTTATTCAAAAGATTATCTCCCTTTAAAATGTTGTCTTTGTTCCATATGTTGTTTTCTGATTGCAGATAAAGTTGAAAATTCAGACTGACGTGGCCTATTGAGACTAAATTGTTGATTCCCTTAAAACCCCACTCAGCTCATTCAGACTAGCTGGCAGCAATTAGCAAACATGTGCTGTGTTTACTAATTAGTATGTGTTTATAGCTACTTCTTTAATGAGAAGTAGCTCATTTATGAACTCAAATTTCTTTTAAGTCAAAATTAATATGGACATAATTTTTACAAGGAAACATAATTACTTTATTGTGCTGTAAAGTGGCACCATGTGCATGGATAAATATGTAATACCTCTCCTTTAAATGTTGAAGTCAACCATTACTACATCCAGATGGATGATGTAATGGTTGCATTATTTTAGGCATCATTTTAGGCTCCAATCTTAACTGACATATGGCTAAATAAAATAAAGGAAAAATAATATTGCATGGGTTTCAGACCTTCATTTAAATTTTAAGCAGTTTTAGTGTTGTAGTTTTACAGTTGTAGCCACCTTTGCACCTTTCATTGAAGCTTCCGCTACAGCTCAGGCACAATAATCAACCTTCTTCTATGTCCATCTGACTCCACACACTAAAATCCTGCAGAAAGCCCTTGAGCTGAGCTGAAAAGAATAGCACATAAGAAAGGACCAGGACTCTACAGTTGAGAAACATTGTGAGAAGTGAACTAGCCAAGGATTTCTCTCTTTGTGTGCTCTCACCATGTGAAATGCTCCAGGACCAGACTAAGTGATGTCCTACTGGGGCTGTACAAAGACTTACCAGCAGGGGTGCTGATGAGTGTGGCACAGCAGAATTCGTTAAACACATGAGAGTTTATGAACTCCATGTTGCACATTGTCACTCCTTGCCAGGACTTTCAGTGTGGAAGCAGGAAGTAAAGATCCAACTTGGCTCAAGCAAACAAAAATAAATTATGACTAGTATACAACGAGTCATATCCCAAAGGATGGACAGTATAAAAAACTTTAACCTGTGAAAAGAATGACACAAAAACCCTGACAGAGCTCTGCAAAAAATAAAAAGAATCTGTGAAAACTGTTTTCTTGATCTTGTCAGAGCGCAGAAAAAAAACCCACATGTGAAATCACAGCCTCTGTCACTCATTCACTACACTCCATTGTATATAATAAACAGTGTTAGTCAGTCATGAGCAATAAGTGGAGATCTCAGCCATCATCAGCACCGAGCTGTTTCATAACTTCGCATGCTCACCTCCATATCGTGTGGGTTTGTTTGGCATTTTGCTCCCGCTGTGGGAATATCTGAGTGTGCGCCGCAGAAAAATACTGGATGACAAACTGCTAAACAAACAGTCAGACCAAAGGAATATGGAGAGCTGGGGTGCAGTTACAGAGTGATGAGACAAAGAACAAATCTGGATGCTTAGGAAAGATGGAGAGGGAGCTTGAGATCAGAGCAGCAAATGAACATGCTGTCATGTGTAACCCAGCAGGCAACAGGTTTATGATCGGTGTCCCAAAAACGCAGCATGTTTGCACACAGATGTCGCTGCAGCCTCGTTCTTGGTGCACGCAATGCTTCATTTTGTACCACCTCAGGAAAACTCTTTTCACGTTGCAATCATGGAGTGTTGTTTAGAAAATTTAAAGCAGAAAAAAATATTTAAAATGTCTTGTAAGAAGGCAAATGGATCTTCAAATAGCAACCTTGGGGTGCCATTTGCAGTCCTCTGAATTTAGTCCAGCAGAACTTTCTTTTAATGTTTGGTACAACACAAAGTATTCATCATTTATCAAACATCATTAAGTTTTGTGCTTTCATCTCATCCATTCAGCAATTTTTATTCTAAAGCACCAATTCATTAAACCTGACCAAATATCACAAGCACTTCAGAAGAGTGATCCATGTGCTCTTCAGTTTCCTCTAGGGACTTGGCCTTGGAGGGGAGGATAGGAGGAGATTGTAGGGATGTCTACATTGATTGCCCCCATTTCTTTAATTTTGGGTGATTGATGATTGGTCGATACTTACATGTGAACCCAAACTTATCCACCGATGTTTTCTTCAACCATAAGGGTTTGAGAGAGGGCTACGTTTCACAATACTCAGCCTACTGTTGCCAACTTGGCAACTTTTCTGCTCTATTTAGGACAGAAACAAATTGGTGCTTTTTAAATATCGATGACTGGCCAGAAAAATGAAACTGGTAGAACATATTTATTTTCCATTATCCAAATAATTCAGTAAAAATAATAATTCAGTAAAAAAATTGAATTATCAGGGGTTTTTTTTACTGATAATTTGGTATAAAAAAAACCCCCTCATCTCTTATTAAGCACCTTTTACTGTCCAATTATTAAAAAGAATCACCAGATCAGCCCTACACTGTTGACGTTGAATCAAGCAGAAAGAGCTGAACTTTTCACATATTAATGTTAGAAGTATTTTTTTGTTGTTGTATATGGGCTATGGTTTTATAAAACATTCAATAAAAGAATGTTATTGCATTTCAGTCAATAAAATGTTTAAAGGATCTGAATTAACTTATTTGTATCTTTTAATGTTTTTCTAATTTTCTACAAAATAAATTTAAGTGGTTAAATGAAACAACTGCAGAATGTTCCAAATTTTTATATTTGATTAATCTTCAGAGTAATTGATTACTAAAATAATTGTCAGTAGCAGCCATATTGAGGAATTGTATGCCTGATCCGTCTCTAAGCCAGTCTTTTCTCTCTTCCAGACACAGATGTATTTGGGAAGCCACCTTGCTATGAGGATGCGGTCCTGATGGAGGACCCCCCTCCACCCTACAGCGAGGTCTTGGCTGACCCTCGAGGGGGGACGTACCTGAAGCCCGGCCCACTCCGGGGAGCACCGCTGCCTTCCAGGGAAAACCCCCACCTGCCTCCGGTCGTCACATCCGAGACCAGCAAGCCCCCAGTGGCCACCGTGTTCCCTGACAGAGGTTACTCCTCGCTAATCCGCCTGCCTTCATCCCAGCGCTGGGACTCGTTGGGTCACCTCCTGTCCAACATGGACCTGAACAACAGCCTGACCCCACCGGGGGCACGCTCGCTTCAGGTGGCCAACACCGCCGCCATGGCGACCATGCCGCGCAGGGAGTCTAGGACTCATTATGAGAGTATGCAAAGTGAAATACGGGGACTTCAGAGGAGCATGCGGGGATTTCAGGGAGGATTTCAAGGTATTCAGGGGGTTCATAGACTGAGAAGTCTGGAGCCTAGCTGTGGTATGCCAACCGCCTTCCCTTTGCTGGGTCGCAGCACTGCGGTCTGAGCCTGGATCCCTACTGGGAGCATCGTATCACCCAGTAAGAGGAACTGGAAATGAACTCAGGAGTGTACTTACTTAGTTTGCAGAGCTAATGTGTGAGTACAGGAGGACACAAACCAGTTTGTACCAGTAGCTGTGCTTCCATTGATCATGTAATTATGAAATGTGACATTTGGAAAATAAATTTGCTTTAGGGAAATACACCAATTTTGAAAAAAAACTTGTTTTCAATAAAATGTTTTGCCATTAGGATGAAGTGGTTTGTTTGGCCATATCGAAATTGGTTTATTTCGCAAAACTGCATTGGAAACGTTTTTTGGCATCGCATGAGTCACAATCAACAACTGGATGTTGCCACTAGTGCTAACCACAAAGAAGATAATAACATGTTTTTAATAAATTATCGAGTGAACAAACTTACTCACATGTGATTTCAATTGTGCTTCTTATTTAATGGAAACAACACAATTGCAAAATTGTGTTTTTTCAACATTAGCAGAATATTGACAGTTTTGCACACATTACAATTGAAACACAGCTACTGTTGTAGAGCTACAGCGGTGTTCTGCCATCACTTTTGCGGCTGACAGAGTTGAAGAACTTTGGAGGTGCAGAGGAGGAGAGAAGAAGAAGCCATAACGAGGTAAAGATGTGCAACAAACGATCTGCAAATCCAACCTCTCCTGGTCTTTATTTCCATCTCCACCTCCTCTCTCATTCATCCCTGATCCCTGCTTCTGTCTCAGAGCCACCCATTGTACCGGCCTGCTGTTGCCATGGCTCCGGAGAACTGCCTGTTTCCTTTATCTTCTCTGATTTTCTTTGTATCACTCGGCTCACAGTTTGCATCCTCTCAAGTACTGTGAGAATTAAGGCGTAGGAGAAGAGCACACGGTGACCTTCAGTGCGACCCAGACATCGTGTGACACCAAACAGAAGGCCAAGCTTCGTCTAAGAACGGAGAACAACTGCTCAGAATCAAGTGAACTTAGATTGTTGTTTTGTAACTGCTTTGTCATTTTCAGTGCTGTCTTCACCGTCAGTAGAGATTTGTTTTTTAAATTACATGACGTCAGCTGGATCTCTGATACGAAAAGGACCTTTTTCATGTACAGCCATGAAAGACAATCTTTGAAACATTGTTAGAATGCCTTTTTTCTTGTGTAATAAAACATTCTCATCAACAAGGTTTCTCCCCTTTGTCTAGGGAGCAACAAAGGGAAAAGTGACTATATACACTTCCTTTAATAGAACAAAATGCAAAAAAGCATAAATCAATCAGCTAGCTATCCAAATCAACAAGTTTTTCCTTGATTGACTCTAATCAATGATTGGTTACCCAAATATGGAAACATATATATATTTTCATATCCAATACATGCAAACTCATAAAATCTCCCAATATTTGGTCAATAAACGGATCAACCAATGCAACATTTTGAAAAGTTTGTAATTATGGAGTACATGAATAATAATGGATGAAGGATGGAAACTAAACTGGATCTCACCAAACTCTGCAGATGCCTTGGTAACAAGACTTTCATTTGATTCATGTGTATTTGAACAGGAAGAAAACATGAGATTTACTTTTTATGTGAGGAACAAAAACACAGCTTTACTTCCACATTCATCCACCTGACCTTTTAACTTTGGGTAAAAGTAAATAGTCGTGATTTTAAAAAAATCCATCCTAAAAAGCATCGCCTGAGGTGAAGCAACTTTTAAATTTTCTGGCACAAATAATAGAGGCGTTCAGATGAACTTTTCTAACCTACAACAGAAGAATCCCCTGTTGGTTTGCCCTTTAAATGGATCATCAGCAATGATGGGCAAATTCTAGACTACAAAGCTAGATTTGACTTCACAGTCTCAGCCTGTAAGCAACAAACAGAGCAATTTATTTAAATGTCACATGCTCCCCATCCCTCATCGTGTCCCGCTGCTGCAAAATGATGCTCGTTATAAGGTTTTTATCAGGGTGAAGAGGCTCGATCATAATAATATCAGAGACAGTTATTATGACAAAGTAACAGGGAGCAGAATGAGGAGACGGAAGCATGTTGTTGATTAAAGTGACATTTCGTCATTCAATACACAGATACTTTCTGGAAGTAGTGCACAAATGAATAATGTGTTAAATTCACTTATAAATCACCTAATTTGTTATTTTTTCATTAATGTTACAATAATCAATACTCTCCAAAGTTAAAATGAAAGACTCAGTTTGTCAATTTGTATTCAAATATCACTTCATACCTTCATGTTTCCATTTTATACTCGTAAACAACGAGTATAGTTCAACCAATTTGGTTGCAGCAGAGAAACCATTTGACAAGATGATCAAATTTAAAGTTGCCAATAAGAACTTCCCTTAGTTCAAGTCTGAAATAATTTTTCGTAAGAAATGTTCAATTTGACATGTTCATAAGATGATTAGGACCTAATAGGTTGGCAGTTATAATTTAGATTTTATTGTATTTCATTCATTTATTTTGCCTTCAGAGTTTTTTAAGTTTAAATTTCATTGAAGAACTTTTAGCCTCAAATAAAAAAAATAACTTTATGGGCTGTACAGTGGCGCAGTTGGTAGAACTGTTGCCTTCCAGCAAGAAGGTACTGAGTTTGATTCCCAGCCAGGGGAGTTTGTATGTTATCCCTGTGCATGCTGGGTTCTCTCTGGGTACTCTGGCTTCCTTCCACAGTCCAAAAACATGACTGTCAGGTTAATTTGTTTAGTGTGTGTGCATGGTTGTCTGTCCTGTGATAGACTGGTGACCTGTCCAGGGTGACCCTGCCTCTCACCAGCGAACGTTTGGTGTCTGTTCGAACCCACTAGGGTTTGTTCCTGAAACCACTATGAAAGAAAATGTAAGAAAATGGATATAAAAAAAAACTTTATATTGACCAGATTAATTAATCATTCACACACAGCCTTTCTGGAAAATGTTTTTTTTAAAAGTGAACCTTTAAAAATGTGTTGTTAAATCACATTGGGATCAAATATTTGCGTGTAGTAGTGTAGTTGGTTTCTGCTTATGAAACTTTCCCCCTTAGGTCTTCTGCAATTTTTACATAAAATGCTTTAAGACAAAAACAAAAAAGAACATGCTAATGGAAGTTATAATGACAACTTTGGGAGAAATAGATGCATCTGAAAAAGATTTTGAAGGTTTTCAGTGGCAGATGGTAGCTTAACATCAATCAGGTTGATGTTAAGCTACCATAAAATAGGAGGTCGTGGGTGGAGAAAGAGCAGAACACCGAGAGGGAAAAGAGTAGCTGCCACGACGTTTATTCAACTTTTATTTTAACTGAACAGAACGCGTCTCGTCCTAAAAAAACAACGAAGAAGAAGGAAACAGCTCCTGTTAAAGGCACAGCACAATTCCTTAGCTATAGATCAACTTTAGTAAATAACTGTATGTAACCACATTAAAAGGATAATGAAAAATAAATCATCTTACAATATGAGAAAATACTGCATGTTTACTTTTAATTGCCACCCATTTCTGACCAGAATATCAATGCAGTCATTGTGTCCTTGCGGCTGTGAAAGAAATGATGCACCTTGGAGAAGCAGCACTTTTCTCCTCACTGTGTTCCATTGAAACAAGCTTCATTCTGCTGGACGTTTTTCCTGTTAAAAGGGTTTTCTTTTCCTCTGTTGTTGCTTACTTGCACATTATAATGGATTGCTACAAAGAGAATAACACAATGGACCATGCTTTATTCCTAAAAAGATTTTTTTTAACCTATTGACATTGTAAGCTGAACTTGCTTGACTTGTTTCAGGATTGAGCTGCAATGTATGCAACTGACTTTGACCTCCTTATGCAAGTACAGAACCTTCTCCTTTGAAGCTGTTACTGCAGGTCCAAACAGGCAGTAGAGTCTTCTTAGTTTAACTCACCAATGTGCTGGTTCTGAATTACAGTATGGATGTTTTATGTTCTCAGCAAGGTTCAGTCTTTTAATTTGCACTTACTGAGTGTTTGGACCAAATGGACTTGTTATATTTTCATCTGTATGCAAGGAATAGACCAGCACCTTCAGCTTCATAACCTTTTCACACCTTTAGAGCAATGTCTCCTGGCCTTGAGGAGACTGACAAAATCTAAGTGAATTTATTAGCTTAGAGACACATTTCACCACGGAGACAAAGTCTTCGATGATTCACCCTTTGAGGTTATATAAAGAGAAAGAGAAAGAAACCATTCAGGAGTGTTTTCCACCACTGCAAATTTCTTAAGCAACGAAGGGTCTCTGGAGGGGGAGCAGCACACACTCCTGGAAAGGATGTTTGCATCTTGTTCTTGGTTTGTTAAGTTTTCCAACAAATACATTTTTTTGTAGAGGATAGTACAATAGGCAAAGTGTTTGTTCTGCAGCTTCATCACTGTTCAGATTTACCAATCAGTAGTTGGTAAATCTATTGATTTACCAATTGTCAATTGGGACAGCTACTGTGACAGCTGAAATAGATTTATGAACATCTATAGCAGTGGAAATGTAAAGTAATTATTTGAGGTTAACATGTAACACATTTTAATTAATTATTTTCACCATTTCATTATTTTGGTGTGTATCTAATGAACCAACAGATTTAAATTAATGATGCACCAATCTTCTTTTCACTTTGCTTCAGAGGTTTAGTATTGGCTGATACTGATACAGAACAGAGCTGAATTCAGCAGCCAAAGTAAAATAAATTATAAAGAAACTGAACCTAACGATAGACTGACTACCTTGGTCAAACATGTAAAAATAAACTTCAATAAACCATCTTTCAAATTGCTCAGAAAGTGAAATAAGAAATACTAAACATAATGTAAAAATAATAAAGCATGATATTACTCAGAGCACAAAGCATAGAATTATACTGAATAGATCTGCTCCTATGAATTAGGCACATTGTCACCAATACCTAATTTAGAATTTTTTTCAATATTGGGCCTTATACCAATATTAATATTGGATCGGTGCATCTCTATTTTAAATAATTTTAGTTACAATTTCATATATAAACATTGATTTACCAAGTTATGTATTTATTTTTTTATTATTTTATGTATTACAACACTAAAACTTCACGCTTTTCCCTAACCCACAAAAAGGATGAGTGCTACCTTTGTTTACATAATGACAGTGATATGAAATGCAGGAGTGGTTAGAGAACAACCAGACTTTGCAGAAATACAGAAGGAACAGGATGAAGTAACACCTGAAAGTCTTCATTTCTTCATGTCCTCAGTTTCAGAAGACATTTAAGGATTTTGAGAAGGAATATTAACATCAGAAAGTGATAAAAGCTTCACTGAAACATTATTTGAAGCTTATTGCAGTAGAGCCGATAATGCTTCTTTGACAGTCTGATACTCAGTGTGAGTCCTGCTGCACAAACATTTCCACTAAAACAACTGAAGGAAACGGCTGCTGGAGAAGTTCCTTCAGCATCAGCCACGACCCGACTCTCTTCATCCAGTCTGGGATGGCATCTGTGAGACTGCAAGTTGCCTGGAAACCTGTTCAGCAGTGTTTGCATGTTGTAAAGTAACAGTCTCACCCACCCCTAATGCCACATCACTATGACAACAACAGAGAAAGGGATGTCCTCTGAGTTGGACTGGGTTATAATTTGCCAGAACAGGACTGTACTTACTTTATAATTGGATTGAAATAAATATTCTTTCATTGAGCTTGTTGGAAGAGTAGCTTAATGTTTTCTTGTTGCTCCCGCTCATCTGAAGGTTTTGGTTCCCTCAGGTCTGATGGTGATCTTGCTAATTCAGCCAACAACTGACTCATTTTCTGCTCCATGTTTTCTTGTCTGCTCTAGCTTTCATGTTTACATTTTTACTTATTCTTCTATGCAAACACATCTAAATCATCAGACAGCATCTTTGAAGATATGTTTTCAGGTCTCACCAAAGATTCTCAGTTAGATTTAGGTGTGGTCTTTGACTAGACCATTCAAACACAAACATCCTTTGATTTAATGCATTCCCCTCTGGCTGTTCTATATACATAATCCTGACTTATCCTGCTGGTAGGTGAATCTCCTCCCCAGTTTGAAGTTCATTGCAGATTGTAATGTAGCTTGTTCAAAAACAGCCACTTTGTTCAATAGACCCTCGGCTATTGAAAAACCATTGCTCGCTTGGACTTTGCTGAAGTTTAACATTTTTCCCAATTGGCTTGTTTGTTCTAAAGTACAGACAAAGGCGACACCCGGTGGTAGAGCTGGGACTTGCAGCGACTGCTTCAGTTCAGACATTTTGCGAAAAGAAGCCGTTGAGGGGAAACAAAGTCTAAAACTGCGATATATCTCAATATATCGATGATGAGAAGTTTCAAATCTATTGATATTGAAAAAAAATCAAAAGGTGTTGATGAAGAGGAGAATTTAAAAGATTTTAAGGAAGATGAGTTGCTTGGATGGAAATTATCTAGGACTGTATCAGAATCATTTTTGCTGCAGTTTGTGACATGAGCGGAAAATACATTTTTCACACGATGAACAAAACTCTTTGGTTTGCAAATTTGAACTAACAGAATTGCAGATTGGAGAAAATTGAGCAGGGATTAAGTTTTTGAACACGTGACACAAGATTAGTTTTATTTTATTTGTGTTTATGTCATTGATTAATAATAAAAAGAGCAAAACGTTTCTTTCCAATTACAAAAAATATTTTCCGAAAACCTGATGGTTTTTTAGCATTTTATTTAGTTTTTTTTGTCTGTGATTTTTCCTCTCTCTTTTCTTTAAGTCAGTATTATTGTATTTTCATTCATTAAATTGTTCATCTCACTTTATTTTGCTTAAATTTATCTTTGGAATGTCTCACAAAGAGTTCTTTATACATCATATCTTGTCTTTGCTTTTGATGTGGTGTACTTTAATGCAAAACCTGTTTCTTTTATACACTTTTTGTTTAATACAGATTTATTTAATAAATGTTTGACAATATTGTAATGGTTATGTGAAATGGTGAATGTGATTTGTCAGTTGTCAAAAGACACTTTAGTTGTTTATAAAATAGAATAGATAAAAGTTCAATAAGTGTTGCTTTAACCAGCATTTTTATCACTTTAAGATTAGGCTGCAATGTGAACATGCCATGGACTTCTAGATAATCACAAACTCACACAAAGCTGCTCTTATTGCTTTTTTATTGTCTACAGGGATGTACAGCAAACAGATCAACACTGTTGTGCCAAAATCCAAAAAACGGGACCTGAAAATCGATTCTATCACACATATTGACAGGTTATTAAAAACATACAGCTTCTGCAAGCCCCCTTAAACCCAGTTTCCACAGCAACCAAACTAGTCATTTCTTAGCAACCAAACGTAACAAAATACTGAGGTGGTTCCTTTGTCTTGGCACAAAACAATATTAGCAGGTATGGGGCAACAATGATTTTTTTCTTTCATATATTTATATACTTCAAGCTGCTTTGAGTACCAGATGTCAGGGAAGTGTCAGAATTTATTTTTACGCAAACATGGTGCTCATTTACTCAATTTCTTTAGTTTATGTACATTTTCTCCTCCTGAGGGAAACAACTTTAAAAATTATTAAGTGTGGGACTCAACCAAAGACTGAGGACTAATCCATGTGATACACCAGAAACAACAAATTCAAGGCTGCTGCTGTGCTGTTTGCTATTCTAACTGAAGGCAAAAGGAAGTTCGTCAAAACTAGTGGTTTTCTTAAAAAATAGAATAACAATTTTCTTGGTTAACTTTGTGAATAGATTTTTTAGGAGAAATTTACAGAATATATTAAGCTAATTACTGAACGACACACTAAGCTTTTCACTACATTTGGTTTCTGTCATCAGTTACTTCTTCCAAAGTGTTGATAAAATTCATAACCAATACACATAACATGTTTGGCTTGATTGGAAATAAGTCTAGATTATAAACAGTATAATCAAATTAGCAGAGAAACACGTAGAATCAAATTTAGGTTAAGGACTGACCTAAATGTCAGACATATTACTCAGGTATACTGGACTACTCTTTAGCTCAGTATGCCTGAGCATACTTTATGGCAGAGTCACACTTCAGTGTTTAAATGGATCACAGAAATATGGATTTTACCTAACTGAATTGATATTTTCACACCTTTTATTTTCACATTAATTGCAGTGAATGTTTCATGATTGTTCTACTCTGTGATGATGTCACACTCTAGTCACTGACCCTGGGAAATATTAAAATATGTTTTACTTTATATTAATTTCAAGCTCTTACTTTTATTGCCGCATGTACAGTTTATACACTAAATTATAAGTAATTTTGTCTACTTTCACCAGATGTTATTCACATTGCTATAGCTGTTACAGCTTTCCATCAAATCTCTACTAATCTCAGATTAGATCCATCATAACTCTCACTATGTTCTAGCTCTGAATCTTCCTTGAAAAACTTGTCATATCTCCAACATAAAACACTGCAGACACATAAAAATTGATAGAAACGGCTGGAAGGCTTGTCCACCAAGTTTTTGGGACAAAACTCATAACTCATAGGATTGAAGCAAAAAACATTTGTTTGATGCTAAAATTGTGTCTGTTTCTGTTTTTCTCCACCTGCTACTCCCAGAATAAAGGGAATCACCATAGCAACCACTAATACAGGATTTTCTAAGTGTCAAATTTCAGTCTCTCTGACTTTATATTAATTTATTATGTTAGATGTATATTCCTAATAGAACTAACAGAAGGAAATTTAATTGGCAAAACAAAACAAGGAAAGGCTTAACTAACGTCTTTCAATTTGGAGACAAATCCAGGACATCTGGTCTCCTGCAGATTAATACAAAGGCAAAAACAGTCAATTTAAAAAAGAGATAAAATTAAGCTGAACTTTAAGATTAAAATTAAAAACTAGATTTAAAAACTAAGAAGAATAAGGCAACCTGCCCTGGGACAGAAACTTAGATTTTTGTCTACTGGAGACACTTTAACAGAAGAAATTTATTGCATTTCTATGCTCTTTTAAAAAAATTTGAAAAATATGTACAGTATATTTATCTAAACTGTTTTGTTTGTGTAAATATATAAGTGGTAAATTTGAATGAATCTCAGGCTCTGATGGTGAGGCTGCAGTTCAACCACAAGGAAGCAGAAGAAGCATAGAAATGCACTGGGACAGAAAAGAAGCCTTTTAATGTTGAACTCAGTTTTAAAATCATACAAAAGGAGTGAAAAAGATGAAATAAACGGCGCCACAGACTTGTTCAAAGGATTTTCAGTTCAGATACACCCGAATAAATAACTTTCCTCCATGAAGGTGAAGTCTAAATACATGATTAACTGAGCTGCAGAGGTGAATATGTTCAGGTATGAAGGAAGGAGAAAAGAAGAGAGTGAAGATAAACATGGCAGCTGTTTTCATCCGCTGGATTTGTTTTTTTTAGGTGTTATTAAAGCACTACAAACTAAGAGTGTGGGCCGCCGGCTGCACACTCAGCTTCATTGTCTCTAATGCAGCAGTGCGCTACGTGAAATAATCATGTACACAAATAAAACCCCTCAATCCAGGCTAAAACATCTGCATAGAAACGAAAAAAAAAAATCAAAATAAATAAACACAGAAAACAGATCAGATCTGAGCCGTTTCAACTCAAATGGTGGCTACTGCTTCCTCTAAAAGATTATACTGAAAGAGTTTTAATGCAAGACCTTTTGTTATTACTTTTTTTGTTTGTTTGCTCTTTTTTAGAAAAGAAAGAAATCTGTTTCTTCATGAAGCTCGGTTCCTACTTCCTCCGTGTACAACGGTGATGTCAGAGCAGCGGGTTAGTCGTCGTCCTCGTCAACCACAGGATCCGTGTCCCAGCACGTGATGTCAATCTCTGAGAGGACACAAGAACAGAAGCTGGTTTTATTCTCTGCAGAAGACAAACTTCTGACAGACAATGTAGCTGAGACTGAGATAGAAACAAGAAAGGACAAATGGGGTTTAAGATAAGCCAAGAAACAGCTGGAGAACTTTGGAAATATAAAAAAACAACAAGTGGCAGCTTGTGTGTTTGTGCAGATGTTTGTGTTTGATAAAGTGTGATACAATCCATCCATCCATCCATCCATCCATCCATCCATCCATCCATCCATCCATCCATCCTAAACATAGTTAATCATAACAAAAAACATGTTTTTACCACAATGCAGCTCTTTTCAAACAGAAGCATTAATGTTATTTAAAAAATGAGACTTTAGTGGAAAATGTATCAGAGTAACTTCAATCTCTTAAACAATCCCGCAAAGTGAAATATAAACCATCATATTGTAAACACTGTTAAGATGAAAAGACCGGCCCAACCTGGAGGCTTGTTATAAAACACAGGTGCTGGCTTAGCTGATGACTCCTCTGATTGGCCAAATTCTTCCTCCTGTGATTGGCTGAAATAGCCCTCACTCGCCTAAAAAACAAATGAGAGGAAGGAAAAATAGATGACAAAACATAATAATGACAAAAAATTGTAGACAATCATCAGGAGCTTGAAGCCCTCTAACCTGAGTTCCTTCTTTCAGTAGCGTCTCCCCATTGGTCATCAGCAGCTGCCCATCATCCGAATCCCTCCCCTCCCCAGAAGCGTGCTGCAGAGCATGCTGGTAGCTGAGGGTCATCTGGTCAGACCCCGTCACATCCACCAGACTGGTGGGGTCGTCTTCGGCGCCGGTGCCTGAGCAGAAACTCCCATCCATCATCTCGTCAAAGCTGAGAAGGGGCTGAGGCCTGCCGCTGCCGGCGGCTATGCTGGGTGGGACGTCGCCATGGAGAACATCGCCGTCTCCCATCAGGTCAACTAGATTAGATGAATGGGTGGAGGGGGTGGGGTTGACAGTGGGGGTGGAGCTGCTGTCCCACAGGTCCACCAGGTTGTCTGTCCCGGAGTCCCACGCAGAAACACCGGAGGGTTCACGGGCCTGTGGTGCGACGCTCTGCACAGGCTTGGTGGACGTCGACTCCTGGACGGGCCGTTTCTGTTCCTCCTTTGGCACCGAATCTGGAGGAAATAAAATCACAATCATTACTAGACAAAATATCCTCTTCCTCAATTGTTTTTTTTAAAATTAATTACAGTTACGCCATGTAAACAGTACATATTAGACCCAAAAACCTAAAAATATTGAAGGTGTCAAACATAAATAAGTCTGAATCAGCCTTTTTCTTGGTTTTCAAAGTGGATAAGTACTTTTAAGGATCCCTTTTTGAACACAAAAACATTTACAAATACAAAGCCTTTATTGCCATCATACATGTGCATGACAAAAGTAGAACTGGACTGTGCTCAACCTCCATTCATAAATCTATCTATACATATAAAAAATACCAATAGAACATTTCAGTTATATGGAATCAATGCCACTAAAACAGACAGACATTTCCATATATGGGTGATCTGTAACCACAACCTGTGAAGTCTGCCACGCTACATGTACATAAACACAAATCAGATCTTTTTTCATCAGGAAAAAATACATATTTAATGTGCTGAATTGATGTATGGCCACTTATTGAAAAACAGAAAAGAATGGCGTGACCTTCTGCTACAAAGACAGTCTACATAGGAAACTTAAACTTTCTGTTGTCAGCCTGGTTTGGATTTGGTGAAAGCTCATAGTATGAATCCATGACAGAACCAGACTTGCCTTTAATTTTTTCAAAATCTTGTAATCTGTTTGTGTTTTCTAAATGTTTTATGTTTTTTAAAATGATTTCATATCAGTTCTGTAAATCCACTTAGTACTAAAATACAATATTTAAAGTTGGTGAAATCTTACATAACCTGCTGAGTCACTGGTAGCAGCTCTTCTTGTTTTAAGTTTAGCTTCAAATAAAAAAGGGAACCCAAAAGTCAAACAAAAACAAATAAAAAATCAGCTGACAGTAGGAGTGTTTTCTGGTTGTCAAACATGCAAATTCTTCTACATTTAAATGAGCTTTGAGTTGAAATCTTGCAGGTTAAAGAGATTCCTAATCTGGTGGGTACTTTAGGATGACTTGACAGGAAACTGTAAAGTAGAAGAAACCACACTGTCTAGATGTTCACATTTTGATAAGACAAATTGTACTTATGAAAGAATGCATAAAAATGTTTAAAAATAATAATGTCTACACTGCTGCTGTGGAAAAACGGTCTAGCCAGGTACAGTCAAGCTTTCTGTGTCATTTCCATTCTTTAAATGGTTTTTCTAATGGGACTCCAGCTGAATAATTAAGCTCCAAACAGGACAGGAGTTTCATTGGCTGAACCATCTTTGGCTAGGAGTAAATTTATGCGTCATTTCAGAATAGAGATGTTTCTTCGTACCCCACTCATCTTCTCTGTGGTCTTCCTCCTCCCTGTTAAAGTCCTCTTTGATTGGCGTAGTGACTATTTTAGGAATCGGCGAAATGGCGGCCATGTTGCGCTCTATGCTCACTTCATCATCATCGTCATCTGCAAAAAAAAAAAAACACAGACAAAAACAGATACACATAATTCACAGACTACTTTGTTTCCATGCATTTTCCCACTGAGAAGTCAAGTTCTGAAAAACATATTTAAATGAAGCATCTCTGAGCTGAATTAAACATGATGAAGCATGATAACGGAGAGGCTCCTCATTCACAGAGGAACCTTAAGTGATTCCTTCTTGATAATAAAGCGCCCCCAAGTTAGGGCAAACATCTATAGTGCTTTTTAATTCCTAATCAGGAAAAAGATTTTAGCTTTTGTTGCTTCATAATATTGCAAAAAATCCATAAGATTTAAGATTCACAGCATTCAAGATTGAAGGCAACTAGATTTCCTCTGTTGATTCTTGAAGATGTTTCACCTCTCATCCAAAATAATTCACCAGTTCTGAACAAGACTGGTGGTTCAAGAGGGTAATGAAAAACTATCAAGATTTCAATAAAAAAAGAGGTTGCCTCTGGTTGAATTTTTCTAATACTTACACTGCAGCCTGGACTTGTCATTTACAGCTTGAAACACATGACCAAAGCAACTTACATGTTGCTAGGTGACATGCCTGGATTGTCAAGTGAGAACGGCACAAACATGGAACAGAACACACCATAAAAGCAGTGATCGCATGACTTTCACTTCCATTACTGATCTTAACAACTCCATTAGTGTATTTATTCTTGAAATAAACTATAAACGTAACAACTTCAACTCATGTTCAGAACTGAGGAAAAGTTTTGAATGTGAGGTGAATCATCTTCATGAACAAAGACGTCCAGTTGATTTTAAGTTAATCACCATGTAAATAATCCTACAAATCATTGACAGGAATTGGTTTCACCACCATACATTTTAATTGTATTTCAGTGTTCCTTCACATTTTTCATACAAATTAGACTTTTCCACACTCAAATTTCCAAACTCTATGAGAGCTTCTAAAATTAAAAAAAATAAACTTAACTACAATTTCTGAATCAGTAGTCAAGCTTTCAATATGAAAAATGAAAAAAGTGTCAGTTTTTTTATCATGACGTGTAGGAACCTTGACACCAACATCATCACAGTATCAGACATCATACATTAAAACCAAGATGTTTCTCAGATGTTTCATTCATAGATGTCCAATGCACTCTAGTACCTGCTAACAAGAGTTCACCATCAACAAAATGAACCGCTAATGAAGGAATACAATAAAATGGCAGAACATGTTTAGAAATTATAAGATAAATCTAATTGGACTAAAAAGTAAGATCTTCAGATAATCAAATAACTTTATGCTAAAGCAAATCCAACCATGCCTTCTTTACAAGTAATTAGGATGTCCTTATTTTTTTCTTTATTTCACGTTCTGTCCTGGTAAATTATCTGCCATTTCATTAACTACATTATTGTTGGCCATTTTCCGATAAAGTATATTTGTTTTAATGCCAAACTGCATTGTGGAAAGTGGTCAACAGAAACTCTGTAGTAATAAGTTGAAAGATGGAAAAAACAATCACCACTGTGGTCTTTATGTTGACATTCACACAAAAACTACATGAACCTCCAAGAAAATCCACGAGTTCCACTGTCAACAAGCCGGAGACGACTGACAACATGATTTAAAACAAAAAAACTCACAGGTCAATTGGTCGGTCAGGATAAAAGGCAGCAGCAGGAATGGGTTTTAGAGGATGTGTTAGCAGAAAGGTGACAGAGTCCACAATCAGCCGGGCAAGATTAAAACAAACAAAAAAATCAGAAAATGAATAAAACATTACAATTATTCTTCAAAATCAAACCAGAACCACCATAAAACAGAAACATTTATAGACTAGTTTAACATCAGACTGGACCACATCGAAAGCATTATGACAACATCCACTGAATCACAAAAATCCATAAATAAAGGGTTTACAGCTCCAAAGGACGACTTAGCTTCCACTGAAGACATTATAGTCAACAGGTTAGAACCAGTTTAATTCAGTCAAGTTGTTTTCTGATCAAATAATTGAATAATTTGATCAAAAATAATTTAATTCCAGAAGGAAAGAGCTGAAGGTGTTCCCAGGCTAGCTGAGAAACATTTCATAGTTTTCCTGATTCTCCAGTCAGTGGGAGCTTACCGACTCACTCTTAGTCCAAGAGGCAACCAAACCAGATGCCTGCACTACCTCCAGATCTAGAGGACTCTCCTTCTGTTTCTGATCTCGACCTCCTCACCTGTAAAATATCCTATTGTTGGTGCATCAGATTTAAGATTTGTTCATTTTTGCAGGATATATTTTTGAAACTAAGTCAGTGGTGTCCAAAAACATTTTATGATGTGGGCTGAAAAAACATCTTTTGGGTGCCCCCCCCCCAAAAAAGTGAAAAAAAGGAAGCCGATATATATACACAGTATATATACTGTATATACTGTATATATATATTTCTGCTTACCACTGACATAAGCATGCAGTATTTCAATTAGTCAAATAAAAGTCTGATTTTATTTTTTGAGGAAACAGACGCATAAATAAAACCAGATCCAAAGCTTTCAAATGTTTTTTTATATTTACCCCGAAAGGAAAAATTTTCACTTTTCAGCAATAACAAAATGATTTCATTCTTTGAAAAAATAAGCAAAAAACTTATTTACCAGTGTTTGTGAAAAATGTTGGACAATTGCACCTTACCAACTTCTATTAATATTGTTTAGAAAACGTCAAAACTGCTGGACAGATTGATCAACCTGCTGCTCCTATAACTTTGCAAATACATTAAAAAACATTTAAATATGTTATTGTCAATGATGAGTGAGATTGTGACTGATTGGCTGCTTACTACAATGTATTCTTTTGGACATTGTGATTGGTCTACACACTAAAAGCTTGAGGGATGCTATTATACTAGCTCAAATGTGAGGTACACTAAATTCCCAATATTTCTGAATATTTTTTTCACAACTGATGTATTTTAATCATTTTGAAGATTCCTTATAATTATTTTGCACTTTGATGTTTCATTTTTTTCAATTTATTCCAACAGATAATTGTAGTAATACTTATACAAAGCTATAAGCGTGACCTTGAACCACTTTTATTAGCAGTTAATATCTACATCAACTTACAGTTTAAATGTTTCCAAAAAACACTGGATTTAGTCACACCACGTCTGGTTTCGGGTAAAATTCATGCGATTGATGTGTTTTTTATTTTTCCAACTAAAAATTTTAAGAAAATAAAATAGTGTGATTAATTAAGGAATTAGTACTTTGTTTTGTACCAAACAGTTTCCATTGAATTAAGTAATAATTTTGCCATAGTTAAAAATAACATGTCTTCATCTGAATCAACCGCCTGTGCCAGAGGGGGTGGGGGGGGGGTGAGGGGGGGACCATTTCAGTCCAGAGGCTGCAAACACTCCTGGTCTAAATGATATTCTCTCCCTGGTAGGTAAACATTTGGAAAGGCTCAAAATGATACATATTTGGGTTTTATTTGCAATTTAAAATATTTCCAAGCTTTTATTGATTTGTATTTTGGAAACAGGAAGGTGCTGTAATTACCTCCTGTTTTAATCTCATTTTGTCCTTAGTGCCAGGATAAAGGAGGTTGAGGACAAAGATCTTTTTATTTCCTTTTTCTGGCTCCTGCTGTACCTACCGGCTGCAGCGGAGGGCTGCTTCCGTGCATGTGGCGGGGTGCGGAGGGGCGACACGCCCCGGGGCGGGGTGGCTGTACTGGGACTGCTGGGACTGTGCTGCTGCTTCAAGAACGGGCTGTCCAAGCGGCCTGGTGGTCAGGGCAACACACGGTGGCCACACACACACACAGTCCAACATGAGGCCACAGACAAGAAAACACGGACATGAAGCGACGCACCAGGTGTGACGAGACAAAAAGATGGCAGACAGGAAGGAGAAGAGGAAGTCAGGAGGTAAAAGGTTTATCGGGGTGTGTCCAAGCCCAACAAGGAGAAAACCCAGAGTTGAGAGATTCAAATTAAACAAAAGTAAGGATGGACAGAAAAAAGGAGAAAAAGACAGAAAGAAAAGCGATTAGTGTAATATACGGTATAAACACGATGACGACAGACAGGAGAAGCAGGAAAGTTTGACAGCTTCTGTGTGTGGATGTGTGGATATTAGATGGTATGTACATAGTTTATGCTGCCCTGCATTGCAAAAATGTTTGTCTAACTAACTAACTGAAATTCGTATATTTAGCTTTGATCAAGCAGGTCGTCGATGAGATCAGAGGGTTTTGTTTCATGTTGTTGATTCCGTCCGACAAGCGGTTTACACTTCAGTGTAACGAAGACTTTACGTCAAAGGCAAGGAGCTGTAAGGAAGTTTTGTACAGACACATTCCTGTAAATTAGAATATCACTGTGAACTTCATTTATTTCAGTATTTCAATTTAAAAATACACAGAGTGATATATTTCAGGTGTTTGTTTCTTTATTTTTTTGAACTGTGGCCCCGGTCGAGTTTATTTTTATTTTTTTTGGCTAACAGCCCCAAAAAAACCCTCAACATTTTCTCTGTTTCTCAAAAGTTTGACACAGACCTATCATAACCTTTTCAAGATTGCATAATAGGTCACATTTAATGAAATGAGGGACAGCAAAATGTTTACCGGTCCTGTGGATGGAGACGGGTGAGGTGTCCACACTGATGGTCATTGCTCTCTCCTTCTGCTTGAAAAATTCTCTAGGGTTCCCAGATCGCTGGGCGATGATGGCCTTCGCCTCCTGGAAAAGTTAAAATGCAGTGAATAACCACAAGTGGGCAGTAAAACAAAACCACTGGGTAATGTTTCTTTTGATTAACTGCCTGCTAATGTTTTAAAGAAATCCTAGAGCTTTAAACTACAGCAGTGAAGATTAATCAGCTCAGTTTCTTTTAATGCTTTGAGATTTCATCTTCCCTCCTTTGAATGGATTTGCTGCTGCAATTTGTGAGCTCAGGTTTTTCATCAAACTGACCTCTACCTCAGACTCCTTCTTGTCCAGGTTCAGGTCCTCGATGCTCGGTTCAGACGCCTGGAAAAAAAAAAAGAAGACATGCGTCTTTTTCACCAAATGTGAAAGACAGGAACAAATACATACTATTACCAGTAGAGGTCAGTAGATGCCAAATAATGCTCTTTAGTCTGAGCGTAGACTGAAGAAAATGCAGAAGATGAATGGAAATTAACAACACAATTGGTTCTAAAGTAATCCTTGAATAAATATGGCTGCTGAAAAAAAATGTTTTGGTCCAAATTCAATTCATGTGAAAGTAAAAACCGAGAGAATCATTTTAAAGCTTAATTAGAGCCCATTAGGCTTTAACCCAAGAAATTGAACTTAAAGTTAAAACACTGATCTGCGATTATTTAAGTCAAAGTTTTTAAAGAAATATTGTTCATTAAAATTAATTAATTGTTTTATTTAATTCTAAAAGGAATCAATCCCTTCAGTACTTACACTCAGAAAGATGATTTTATTTAGTATAAATTTACTCTCAAGTTTATGACAAACCTCTCTCCATTTTCAACACATATATTCCTCTTTTTGAATAAACTTTCACAAATGCTTCAAACAAACATTGTGTCCCTAATAAGTCTCCATATTGGATGACTGTTAATTTCAGTTGTAGATCTAAATGCATAACTTGGGCATCAAAAGATCAAAAGATCACAAAGCCAATAACTGAATTAATGACTGATTTAGTGCAACCATAAGTGATGATAATAAATTATATAACGGGACTCACTATGGTGGTCTGGTTCCACAGCCTCTCTCTGGCCTCCTCTTCCTCCTGTATCTTCTTCCTGTTCAGATGAAATAAATAAAAATAAAAATAAATGCAGATAATAATAGTGTAAAGAGTATGTTTTTTCAACACCACTAAATCTGCTCAACACAAATAAACAAAAAGAAAATCCCAAGTTAAAAATTAAACATTTTAATTGTGCACTACCATCTGAATGAATTTTATTATTTAAATAACGTAGCAGAAACAGTCTGTGTGTCATTTTTTTGCTGCTGTAATTGTGTTGCTGCCACTTGCCAGGATACTTATAAGAGAGATTTCTGATCTCAAGGAGTTTTTCTCCTGGTTAAATAAAAGCTGATGATTTAGGACTCTTGATTGTTATATATATATTGCTATATTTCTTATTTGCAAGATTGAAAACATTATTCCCTGAAGCAGATTTGTTTCTGGAATGTGGAGAGGATGCTAGTTGGACGCCCACCTGTGCTCCTCGATCTGCCTCTCTCTCTCTCGGTACCTCCTCTCTCTGTTCTCCTGCTCCTTCCTCTCCAGCTCCATCCGCTCCTCCTCGAAGCGCTGCCGCTCCTCCGCTGCCTTCTTTCGCTCCTCCTCCTTCCTCATCTCCTCTTCACGCTGGAGAGCAGAGAGACCAGGATTTAAACAGTTTTTGCGTTATCATCCCAGAGTTTTTGGTCCAGTTCCTGCGGTAACATTCCGTTTCTTGTTTTTTGGGATTCAGCAGGTGGAAGCAGAAAGAGCTGGCACCACGTTTGGCACCAGGGTCCAATAATAACCAATGACGTGCGGTCAGGGGAGGTAGGTGAGGCACAGCCTCACCTGTCATCATGGAAGAATAATATAATAAGATAAATTGTATTGCTATTTTCATTCTGTGTTTTGTACTACAAAATATTTATTTTTCATTTAGCTTAACCAATTTTGATTATTTTTTTCTTCAAAATCGCAGAATTTTCGCAATTTCCCATTCACATGCTCGGAAGCGCAGCTGGTGAGGCAGCAGCGAGCTGAGCAACCTCTCTATGGGCGCATGTTCCTCCTGTCTGTACGTCGCCAATAAAATTGTTTAAAAACATTTAACACACAAGTATTACAATATATTAACTGATTTTCCATCATTTAGCTTATCTGTATAGTGTACAGTGTTTGTGGTCACCAACTGTGTGTGTAACGTGATTCGTGTGCTGAGGACCGATCAGAAACGCCAGAGAACAGACTCGAGGTGAGGCCGGCAGTTTTCTTGCCTCATGGCAGGGGGCGCTCATGATCCCAGACTTTGTGACTCCGTGTCTACAGAGTGAGACAGTAACAGTGAGGTAGTGATACATACGGGAAGCTACACGCAACGAGCCTACGTGTAGCTTGGCTGATACAGAGAGAGAAAACGGTGGTTTGAGTTGTACTTCAACGGGTTTCCCCTTTGCTGTGCAGCATAGCACTAAATTAATGATATCTATATTTCCAAGTTTTATTGAGTTAATGGAATTATTCTACCTTGGCAGCACGGCTATGGATGGCATGTGAAAGTATAGTCTTTTTGCCCTTCAATGTTGTTCAATTTCGCATGCACGAAATTTCCGTATGTAAACAATAACATGCAGGGGGTCTTATGATTTTAATTAAGTCAGAGCCTCACCAGCCATGAACCTCACCGCACGTCACTGATAACTGATATCACAACAAATAATTTTACTTTCAAAAGCCCAATGCTGTGATAAACTTACAGATTTGATGCTTAAAATTGAAGGAAGACCATTTTAACTTTAAATTTACCACCAAACCTGGCAGCTAAGCTTAAGCAATCTATAAAAATAAGCAAATAAAGAAGAATGAAAGTCCTATTTGGAAACCAGCATTTTATAGGATTACTTTATATAATTTATAACATAGTTTATGTTATATCATCATAACCAAAATAGTTAGAAAATATTTGAAGTTCTGTTTCCTAACTCTTCAATGAGAGACCAGTAAGCCTAACATTATGCAAGATGGAAAACTCAGCTTCACAATCGTTCATAAATTATGGTTTATTCTACGCCACAATGACTCAGCAACATGGAAAACTTTAGCTTTATTTAAGTCTTAAAAAAGAGAAGCTGTTTCCTAATCCAAACCAAAGACAAATAAATTACAAAACAGAGAAAAAAAACGTTTCTTAAAGTGAACCTATTTTGCAAAATTCCCATTTTACATGTTTGTACTTCCACTTAGGTCTCTGCTGCTTCTAAAAACAGACCAAGAGCTTTAAAAAACTACCAAGCTGTTTTTGGCAATAAGTTAATAATGTTTGGCGTCTGGAAAATGAGCAGTTTCAAAAACCTTCTGAATGCAACAACACAAACCAACAGGGACTGCCCCTAACCTTATAACCCCAGCAGAGCTCCACCTGTAACCTAGGAACCCAAGTTGAGCTCCAGCTTATTTAGTCAGCTACTTTACCACTGTATGCACTGGCTGCTGGAAAAGAAAATGTTCTGTTGACCTACCCTAAATCTCATCAAGTGGAGATGCTACCAGCACATAGCTAGTCAATCAAAGCATTCCTGATCATAACAAACATGAGTAAAATATGAAAATATTGGCTGGTCTTATCTTGTACAGGTAAATGACCCAAAATAGGGAAATGTTCAAATTGTTCTGCAACTCCAATGTCAGATCTATTAATTCCCAAAAATGAACTTCTACTTTCACTCTATGATATGAAAGTTGACATATTTGGCATTACATTACTTGTACAAACATTGAAAACAATGTTTTTTTCAACAGCTTAAATAAGTTTGGGCAAAAAGCTTCGCTTAAAGTGCAGTAACTTGTTCTTTACTTTTCTGCATCTGCAGTGGAAATATTACATTTGAGAAACATAAAAACTAATCACATCCTTTTTGATAAACAAAGACTTTTTTTCTGAATACATTTTCATGTTCGACTTTAAAGTCTCTCTTTCATTTGTAGGGTACATTTGTTGGTCAACCGGCGGCTCCATGATTCATATTGTCATTTTATATTTCATCTAAACTTGCCACCAGTAAAACAGCCGGAGGATCGACAACCAATGACTTTGCTTCTCACCTCTTTTCAACACCAGCTTCACTGGGATTCACAAGAACTATTCTAGACTCATCAAGTAATAAAAAAAACATTAAAAAAACACATCTAAAAAGCCAGCATAAGGTTTAATTTACTTTACAAAAGATTTCAATTTGACCATGTATTATGATTTTGATTTATAGTATTTTTAGCTGTTTATTAACTTTTTTATGCTTATCATAGCACCTGTGATATTTTAACAGAAATGTTAAATTTAACTGTTAGCAATGGTTAGCTATTTTTAACTTGTCAGCTGAGCTTACCAGCTGCAGGTGACAACATTTTTTTTCTTACAGACTACTTTATCTACTTTATCTAACTCTTATCAAACTATGTTCAGAAAGCAGCTTAACAAAGAGCGGTGAATATACATGTACAAATCACTGCTTGGCATGTTTATGCTATGATGATAGTGTAACCCACAATTAGTAAAGGACTTTTATTTTTGCGGGCCCACTTCCTGTGTTGCCCGAACACTGCTAACTTATTTAAAGCCACGCCTCTAGTGCGCAGTAAAAGATCTTCACCTGTTCCACTGTGATTGTAGCTTGCTGTTGGCGTCTTCCTCAGGAATTCCTCAAAAAATCTTTGAACCTATTGATTTGATTGCTGGGTGAGTTTGTTATTTGTTAACAGTGTTATTTTTTCTATGTGGTACTTCTGCTCGATTGCTCATTGGAGCGTTGTTTTATTAGAATCACTGGCATTGCTTACCTGGACCGTCACCAGGATTCTGTTAGTGCTGATTGTGGCTAAGTACGCCCCACTCTCTTCAAAAAGGTAACTTGTTGCTGAATTTTGTGCGTATTCTGACACCTTTACATTGATGCCGAGGCACTGAAGTTTTAAAATAAAATTGATCAGAACAGAATGTAGCTACACTTAAATTGATATTGCGCAGTATATTTATTTATTTATTTATTTATTTTCCTTCCCTCACTCTGCTTGAGTATTTGACAATTAATTTATTTTATTTTTCTTGATTGATATTTTGGAAGTGCACTTTAACTTTAGCACTTTAATTTTAAATTGATTAGTTGAAATATGATAGTTTTGTTTCATTTAAATTATGGTTAATTTAACCTGATTGAAATGTTTGTTTAATTATTAGGAATCTAATTATTGCATTTGCATTTAGTATGCATAAACTAGAAGTTTAAATTTAATAATTATTTCCTTTGTATTATATTTGTTTCTGATAAAACACTTAATGGGTTTTCTGACCTTTTAGGTCGGTTTTTTTTTTTCCACCTGTCGGATCAGCTCCTCATCTGGATCGAAAGATGGCGAGCTAGGAATGGACTATGGACTTTATGATTTGGAAAATCAATTTATTCTGAGTCAATTCTCATGTGTCTCATTGTGTTATTGTAATTGTATGTTTTATTCAAATCACTTAATATATATTCACCAAAACTAAAAGCACTGCCTCCTGTTTTTTTTTTTCACACCTCAGGCTCCTTAAAAGGCCACTCTTCCGATGCTGCTTATGTAGCCGCAGTTAGCTGCCTAGCCCATAACTGTTACAATAGCTACACATGGAACCTTGGCTTAGCCTAGCACCTACAGATGCATTGTTTTGTTACAGAATTCAGAATTCCTTTTATTGTCATTTTGCAAGAAAGCACAACTAAATTAAAAAAATAACTATTCTTGAAGACAAGGCAATAAATAAATGACGATCAGGTTTTAGATGTATTAGCTAAGTTCAGGTCAACAAACTTTTAAAGAAGCTGTTTTTTTTAGCTAATTCAAAACTTATTGGACAGGAAAATGAACGTAAAGACAATAATGAAAAATATCAAAGAGATTATTGAAGGAAGAAAATAACAAAGGTAATCTCCAGGTTTCCATATCAGTCATTACAGATTTGACTCATCTGGTAAGAATGTCCACCCAGTCCACAAAAACAAAGAGAAAAAAAATTCCTAAATTCACATTATGAAACCTCTACACACTTCTGCTCTTATCTCATGCCTAAAATATGTTTGGAAATGAAAAACTATGAGTAACAGTCTCATTTTTTTAATAATCCTGTATTATGATAAATCATAGGTATCACTTGAAAACAAAAAGCAGGACTAAACTCTTTTCCTAACATTTTCCTTTTGCATTTTTCTCTTCCTCTTCTTGTATTAGGTTCAGTGTGTACCTTGGCTTGTTCCCAAAACTCCTCTCTATTGATTTTCTTCATCTCCACCTCTGCATTAGTCTTCTGGTACACTGTGCCCTGCAACAGGAATGATGCACGGATACATATTTGTCAGCTAGTCATGTAATCAAAAAAGCACATCAACTTTGAACTCTCATTCTGATGTTGAGTTCTACCTTTATCATATAAAACCCCGACATTTCTTCTTACTTTTAAAGTAGAAGGATTATATATTTTAATTTCTTGACAGCTGAAATTTATGAACAGGTGTACAAATTCAAGAGAACAAAAATAAAAGCTAAAGGAATACATTTAAAAAATATACTTTTTTTATTTTATTAAAAATGTCCAAACTAAAATAAATTCTGACTTGATTTTATGTTGTTCCTGTTTATGTACCACATCTCCATGCTCTTCATCTCGGGTTTTCAGGCGGCTCAGAACTGGGCTCGCCACCACTGCTGTCCCATTAGTTAGCCGCTGACCAATGGCTGACGGATCTATGTCATCCAGGCTGCTGGCATTGACAGTAACCTCCACACCCTGAAGTAAACAAAGATGAAAGAAGTTGGAAAAGAATGAATTTAGTTCTTTTTAAACAAACAAGATGTGGTATCAACAGTCTGTCTGTTTGCTGCTATTTATTTAGATATAACTTTCTCCTAAATGTGAGAAATATTTCAAATTCTCTGCCAATAGGCAGCTACCTCGAGTCAAGCTATCAGCTACTGAAGCTAACAGTCACTCAGTATCAAGCTAACAACTACTGAGTCTAACTACTACTGAGGCTAATAGCTTCTTGGAATCAAGTTAGCTGGGTCATTCTCTGAATTCAGTGCATTTTATGTCTCACATGTTTATCTAAAAGATTTTCATATAATGCAAACAAAATTGTTTGAGAAAAATCAAGAAATGGAAATATCCATGTATTTTGGTAATATAACATGCAAATATATTTTAAAAATTATGTTTTGAAAAATTTTATGGGTTGTTGAAGTGTAGAAATCAGCCAAATGATCATGTCCTCACTGACCAATGTAAATTTTTCAGTGAATATAAAACAAATAAAAATAGCCAGTAACAGTAAAGTTATTTCTACTAATATAAAAAACTTTTAGAATACTTGAACCTAAATAAAAGAAATGAGAAAAATACATGAATTATTTACAAAATAGCACTTTTTAATCATGTCCCTCCGGTTTTGTTCAACCCCATAACAGCAATCCCTCCTTTCCTTTTTATAAATTCAGTTCAAGTTCAGTCTAATTTTCTCAGCACCCTGGAAGTGACATCACTTAAGTCTCTTCCTGCTCACAGTGTAAAGATAGATAAGTGTTATTATAGTTTCTTACTTATATTTTATTATTTTTATCCATAGATCGTCATCGTCAAGCTCAACCTTTCAACATTGTTATGCATGTAAATGATATTTATTGTTGTTTGGGAAAAAGTAAAGAATTGTCTTTGAAACATATATTAATTTCTTGTTTTTATCATATCATATGTTGCTCCATACCCTAGCTAATGTGGACTTATGGCAAGTTTTAGTGAAAATCTTCAACCCTGTAACATTCAACTCCGTTACAAAAACTGTGGTTTTGTTATGGAGTTGAATGTTGGACTGATCAGAATGTTCAACCCAGTTACAGTCTGGTCAACTTTTACACTGGGTTCAACCCCGTAATGTGATACATTGTTATGATTTTCATTATAATAACAGCAAATATTAGACTAATATTTGTTGGACTGTATGCAAAGATTAAAGAATAAGTCAAAAATATAAAAAAGCCTGATTTAATATTTATTTTGAAGTGTATTTTCATAATTTATGAAAAGCACTTTTTCATCAAGTTGCCATATTCTATTTATCAGTCTAATTATTATGAGTCAGAATCAAATAAAATATATTTACAGTTAGTTATTATATTCAATGGACAGGTGATCTCAAAGGAACTGGAAGAATTAGTTTAATTATGTTATGGAGTTATACTGATAGAGGAATGAAATTGTCCTGTTATGGGGTTGAATTTAAAGCAACCTAAGTAACAAAGAAATTCGTATTAATGTTTGGGATTTCATGCGTAAGGTGGGGAGACATATTTTCTTGGAGGTTCAGAGTCCTTCAATAGATGACTCTAAAATTGTGTTCAAAAACAAAAATTTTTGTGGTAATTTTTTAGTAACCTGAGACCCCAAAATGTACCGAATTCAGAGAATCAACCAGCAGCTGCTGAAGTTAACACTGTAAGTCAAGCTAACAGCAACTCCTGTTAACTGTTATTCAAAATTGATGTAAATGGTTTGCCTGGAAACCTATATTAATAAGTTAATTGCAACAATATATTTATTTGAGAGTACATTGTGAGACTGTTATAAAAACAGTCTCTTTGCAATTCCTTTTTTGATCAATAAAGAATTCCTGATCTGGATTGGAATGATGACATTGAATATTGCTAAACCTTTGCTGCTTTCTGAGGCTACACTAACTGTATGAACCAAAAGATTCTACCACTACAGACATGATGGATGATGAGTGATCATCTTGAACTGATGTTTCAGGATGATACGGCAGGCCGGTGGCTGAATACATGTAATGGTGTTAGCATGACAACAAAGAATTGAATTGCTTGAAGTAAAAAAGATGCAACAGTGGCAAAATTGAAGCATAATCAAAATATATAAATGGTTCACTCAAACTCCTAGATTTAAAGTGGAGTTATTTCAGAATATGAAAGTTCAAGTATCTTGAATGGTTACAGAAAATATACAGACTCAAAAAAGGAACTATCCTTGGATCAGGAGTATCAAACACCTAACGGAGATATCAGGGCTGTAGGAAAGCTGCTGTCTAAATACATAGCAGAAAATTAGCATCTTCAGAGTTTTATACTGTATGTTTGCTAATGTTCCTGTTTAACACAACCAATCATGTAAGATTACTCTTAGAGTTTTTGGGGCTGCATGAAATTAATCTCAGTTCCTGCAGAGCCCACTAAAGTGATAGAAACACAATATGTGCATCCCTAAAAGGGCTATTTAAAACCCTGTCGGTGTGATGAAGTTGGCTCTGTGTGGGAGAGAAAGCTGCCACTTAGAGTAATGACACTCCAACACACACTCAGCTCAGCTGCTAGAAAAAAATGTATAAATAAAACATCACCTCTGCTTTAATCTCCATCTTTTCATCTGCTTTATAAATCCTAAAATACACTCAGCCAGGTGTGCAGGAGGGAAACAAATGCTTTGTATATTTTCCTCCACACACAACACCATCTCCATGCTCTCAGCACCAATAGATTGCTTTAAAAAGAGATGCAATTTGTCACACACACTTGTTCCTCCTCTTTGATCCTCCTACAGGTTTTAATGCGATGAAGCTCCTTTCACTGCCTAAGGTTGGATGAAAACATTCAAGTTTTGTCCAAATTGACTTGGATATTTTGCAGAAGAAAAATGTTCTGAATCCAGATGGAAGCCATACATTTGATAAAAAAAAAAAAAAATCCAAAGCAGTTAATTGTTTGAGTTAAAATGGAAGAGGATGCCAGTGCAGCCTTCTGTGCATTGACTGAGTAGTGGACCAATATTTTAATCTTTGAGTTAGCTTCCCTCGCAGTCCGCCCAGTTCATATATAAAGAAAACTCACCAACCAGTTGATTCACTAAACAACTGATGCCCTGCAACCTGCAGGTCAGGAGCTGCAAGGTTGTTTCTTTTATGCTTGACCTATGGCTAAAAATGACAAGAATCCAATTAATGTTGCAGCTTTTTAACTATTTACAAATTTCTTCCTGCAATATTTGCAATGAATTTTCACAAACAATGACACTAAAACTTTCTTATGTTTTTAGATCCGTTTTCCTTTATTTAAAATCCATATAAAGAAAATGCTGATTCTTTAAAAATAAGAAATGTCCTGAAGTAGATACTTGTCTATAAAGTTGTACTTTTCCAAAGAGTTATTTGACATTTGTGGCTTTAAACAAGTTTATTTTGACTGTTCTTCTACAGAGATAGTTGTAAAGGTTGCAGACCTCTGACATAGTGCCTTGTAAAAATATTAATACTTTTTAAGCTTTTCTGTGAATTTTTTTGTACCACAAAAAAATTACGTATTTAACGTATTTTGTTTTAAGCGGTTACACTAGTGGAAGATGACTATGACTTTATATATTCTTATGGGTTATGTTGCTCATGAAAATGTGCAATTCTGACCTGGAAGAAGTCTGCAATGGTGGCAACGTGGCTGGCACAAGCACACTTCCTGGCATCTGGAACATCTTCTCCCACCTGCCACAGAGAGAGAGAGAAAATGTTGATTAGCTTTAAACAATGAGACCAAAAGCAAGGATTGAGTGACACCCCAATCCTTGCTTTTGGTACTTAGAGTAGATACTTATTGGCCTTAGTGCAGTTACTGGTTCCTCTCCAAAACAAACAGGTTGTCAATTCATTAAACAAAACTAAGGACAGAAGTCGTCTAGAAAGATCAAACTGGATTTCATTCTGGATTTCAATTTATTGGTGAAAATCCTAATAGTCCCATCTTATTCCTTTTAATATCAACACATGTATGAATACATTTTAGATTAAATGAAGGTTTTGATAAAAAGTTGATATAATAAAGGCATCAACCTACAAAACTACAACATTTCTTAAAGAATTCCACCTAATCCCTGGCGATACTGGGTATCCATGGTAAAATTTGAACTGTGTGTATCAGAATCTTCTGGTGTCAACGAATGTCAAAACTTTTTTTATGTTTTCAGTGTTTTATGTGGGCAACATCGCAGGCTACACTAATAGTTTTAAAATTCAAATTCAGCACCACATATAGTGAACTGAAGTAAAGTTTCCTGCATGTTTGGGAGCATAAAAAAAGAAAGTGAGTCCTACAGCTGGAAGGCAATATGAAGATGTACACATGGAGATTAAACAATGCTAGAAATGTGTGTTTAGCAAAATGTGTCTTTTCTCAGAATAACAAACATCTGTGGGAAAAATTGAATAATTATAATAAAATAACACATCATACAGTAGCAAGTGCTTCCATCCATTGGCAACCTTAAAGAAAGTGTTAAAAACAAAGACTCCATTTTGTTTGTCCACTTTATGTGGTACACCTGTTTGATTGCTTGCTAACAAAACTTGTTAACATAAAGTTATGTGGCATGAGCTCAAATTTAGACATCAAATTCTTAAACGTGAGCATCAGAATGAGGAAGAAACGGGATGGCAGCTGTTGTCAAATACACTGGCCAGACTTTCCCAGAAACTCAGACTAATATTAACACTGAGTGGCTGATAATTGTAAGTTTTAAGTTCAGGCTGATTATCCAGCAGATGAAGTGAGAAATAAAAGTCTACTTGGGGCATAAAAGTTGATGTATATCAGCTGTTTTGCTGAGGAATGCATGGATGTAGGACAACTACAAAGTTTTCTCTGTGTGCCCAAAAGCAAAACCCTACTGGGAAACTTTATTACACCAAATCTGACTCTGGGCCTAAAATATGATCTGTAATTTATTATTTTGTACGTTCCTAAGAGCTTCAGTAAAACTGGACTTTTCTTATTTCTTGGACACAAATCTTTGACATGAACCTAAGAAACCTTTAGGATGAGAGTCTTGGATGAGAGAAACAAAAAAAATATGTTTGCCTTCAACCTAAGCACTTAAAATTGTAATCTCATGAGTGACTGACACTGCACCAGCACATCTTGTATTTTAAAAATATACCAGGGGTCAAAGGTGACACAGTTTCCAAAGATTTTTATAGCTGCAGTTAAACAAAAAAACAGCTGTTTTGTTTAATAAAGATGGCGTTGGCCAATGAACCAATATAAAAAAAGGTTAAACCCCAGCTGCACTGAATATTTTAATTTGAATGTTTGTTTTTTTTTCAGAATTACTCATTAATTTTCCTTTTTAGTGACCGCATTCGAGTGCAGTTTGAGCCTGGCTTTGCTCTCGCTTGGTACTTTTGTTCATCTGTATGCGTCTCAGTTACTGAAACAGTTTTTTTTATAACAGGCTAAATGTACTTTACTAATCACAACTCATTCATACCAGGACAAAGAAAACACAGTGAGCACCAATTAGATGGAAAAAACAGGCTCATCTCATCTGCATTCATAACAATTTATCTAAATTTCATGTTTTTGTGCCAGGATCAGACAAAAATACAGCTGGAAAGTTTAATTTAGGAACTTTAATTCCCCCTTCTGGCCCAGTTCAGACTGGCTTGGCTCATTTGAACTCCGGCTGTTGCTCTTGTGGCTGTTTCTGTTGCTTGATGATGAAAAACACCAATGGCTGCGATCCCAGGCTCAATTAACCACCAAATGTCTTCCTGTCTGACTCTTTCAATCACTATTTGCTGCATTAATGAAAGGATCTCTGGGTGAAATTTTTTCCGCTCACCTCTGCAGATTGGGTCCTGGGAACAAACCAAAAAAAAGAGAAAAAAAACCAGGCAGTAATTAAACATAAGCTTTCTTTCTTTCTTCGTCATTCTGCACTCTGTCATTATGTACTTGCTCAGTGAGCCCCCGCTGCTGTCAGGTCCACAAAGTAAAACGTTCATCTAGAAGCTCTCAGGAGTCCCACTGCGTTCAAATGCTCTTAACATGTTTTACTGAGACTTTCTCTGAGAATGAATGAGCTCAACTTCACAAATTATTCATGTTTTCTTTCTTTTGTCACCTATATGTTATGTGTGGTCTTACATTTGAGGTTGATTTAGGTCTCTCAATTTGGCCTAATTATCAAAAAGTTGTTATTTGGCTAATTAAAGCACCAACATCAAATACATAAACGACACACTTTCACTAGTGTTACATTTTCTCTACTGTGGCTAGAACAGTATCCTTACTGGATGTTTATTGCTTCACTTTATTGAATAAGTCTACAAACAAACCCAAAGGACGAAAATTGATCTATAATACATGGTGTATAATTGTAGAACTTCTCTTTATCAGTGCAGTAAAACTTAAAACTAATTAAGCTATATTTATCGCTGCACTAAGTGATTAGCACAATTAGCATCAATAACCTGTGAAGTAATTAGTGATATATTCACTACTATTAAAGTTTTCAGGCCCGTAAAAGAGCTGCCTCAATCTTGTTCAGTTTAGAGATTAATTTTTGAACTGGAGTGAAGTGGTCAAAAGATAAAACAGACAAACAAGAACAAGAAAGTAGCGTAGTTGTTTTTCATTTGTCATCGTACTGCCTGTTTCCATCTCCAGATATTTAAGTAGGCTATAGTGATTTCCAAGAAAAATCTAAACAAAATCGTGTTTCATTGATTCTTGTTTGGACGCTCTTAGCTTTTTGTTTTCTATGTATTTAAAATCAAGTAGAGCAATCACACATATTTAAATCTAGATTATTGTGAAAGCATGACAACACCTTGATGAATCAAACCATCAGATCTGCAGCAGCTGTGCACTGAACTATGTTTAGATCAATCCCTGAAAGATAAGCTATTAAATTAAAAATGTGCTGCGAGTCCTTCTGACCTGGACATCCTTCTTTCAACACACCGAAGGACATTTCTGCCTCACTTCCCCTCCCCACCTCTCTCCCCCTCAAACAGCGACTCACCCAGTTGATGAGGATGTATCGTGGCAGAGCGGCAGTGGGATCCTTCAGGCTGCAGAAGCCGTACATCACACTGCTGTTGTCGAAGGTCAGTGTGATCTCTGCCAGACCTCCTCCTGCAGGACAAAACAGAGGAGAGGCTTTGGTTCCTCTTGCTCAGGCATCTGCAACCTGATGCTCCAGAGCTGCAAGTGGCTCTTTGGACCTTCCACACTGGCTCTGTGGAAGGTCCACAACATGCAATAATTCAACCAAATAAAATAAACTCAATAGAGTTGCTTCAACAAGTTACCACCACCTGTCTGCAGGTTTCACCAACTCACATTTAAGACCTTTTTCAGAGCATTATGAAGGAAATTTAAGACCTATGTCCACAGAAATGTACAAACTTCGTCCAGCCAACAGGCAATAAATTTGCATCCACCCATGATAGACTCAAAAAATGAGCTAGCTAGGTATATTAGCAGCTAGCCTAAACTGCCTCAAGTCACAGAATGCCATGAAGACATCTGAGTTTGACTCACACTTTCGCCTGACAGAAAAGTCTCACTAAAAAAACAACAACATAGAATTGACAAGATGAAATAGCCCTGTCAAGATGAAATTGACACAAACTTACTTTTTAAAAAGAAAATAAGATATTTTAAGACCTTACATTTAGATAGATGAATTTAAGACTTTTTAAGTATGCATGGACACCCCGATATTCATGTGTTGAAATGGTTCAGTCAAAATCCAGACCAAAGTTCAGTTGAGAATCTCTGTCAATACTTTTAACATTCGTGTTTACAGATGTTCTCCATCCAATCCAAGCTGAAGATATGCAAAGTTGCTGAAAGCCCCAAATGCTTGGTGGTATGACCTGGGGTATTCAATACAAAGAGCCACATTTTGAGGAGAGATTTGTATGATTCTCCTTCTACTTTGTGTTGATTTGTCACATAGAATCCCAGTAAAACACACTCAGGTTTGCTTTGTAATGTGTCAAGTTAGAGCAGCATATAAAAACTCTAGCTCTTTGGGTATGATACAACAGGTTGTCCCCTGCTGGTTGAAGCAGATAGCTGAACTTCCTGGTTCTGGATTAGCTTTAGGTCTCTTCCAAATGTTCGTATTCGTATTGTATTTACTTGTGCACTCCTTGGCACAGACACAGCTGGAGTTTACAGCATCTAAATATTACCGAAAGCAGGACAATATGAGGTAATGCTTCTCTATAGCTGTGCAAAAAGGCACTGTTGTGTAATACCAACAAAAGCAGGAGCTTCTTTTCAAACTGAAAGCAAATATAGCTGCGTAAACATAAGATAACAGATCTGCTTTCAGTGATCTATTTGTTGCCAATGTGGGACATTTTATAACAAACCCGAGCTTCAGCAGTTTTCTCTCCTCTGGTATTGAAGCATTTGGTCCATATGCACATTTGCTAATTTATGAGGAACCATTCACACAACAGTTGCAGTGTCAACATGGCATCATGAATCGAGAATGAATCAAATATAAAGAAGAAGCCTTGGTCTGTTAGCAGCAGTGCACTACAAAAACAGAATCTTACCAAGTATTTTTGGTTTAGTGTCTGGTGCAAATATGAGAAAACATGGGAAAATGTTTTAAGTGAAATAATCTGCCAGTGAAACTAATACTTTTTAATCAATACAAATAATTCCTTTGTTATTACTTCAGTAAAACAAGCTTCTAGCTTCTATATCTTGCTTTAAAGTTACTTGTAAGTTAGTTTTGTCTTATTTCAAGTGTACTAAGATAATTGCACTAGAAACTGGGTCAGTAATATTTGGTAATGTTTGACGTTTCGATGAAGAACCTGGAGAGCTCATCAGCTTTACCGCCTCGTGTCTAATTTTCCATTTAAAACACAGAAATTACAACAGCGATGCGTTCCTCCTGAGGGAGTCCCAGCAGAGACCACATGTGTGAAGGGAAATAAAAGAGATGGAAACGCGTACCTCCGGATGCAGCCAGTGTCAGGTCATTACTCTCATCCTCATAGGTGTACAAGGCCCTGTTGAAACACAGAGAGGGGCTGGTGATTAGGCAAAGATTCATTAGAAACACAGCAGTCACAAGAAATCACTGAGCTAATCAGCAACTTCCTGATAAAAACCCAGAAGAGGTAGAAACAGTCAACACATTTGTTTATGTATGTTTAGCTAAAGAAGAGCAAAACTTTTACATTTTTTTCTTCATACAGACATATTCAAGAATTTGTTGATAATCTGTGGCTGATGTCAGAATAAAATGGGATAAGCATGATTATCGTTTAATAAATATTTTTTAAAGTCCATCAGATCAGAAGGAGACATTAAATGCATTAAATACATTAAATCCATCCTGGAACTGAAGTGAGAGAGACCCCTGATATCGAACCCTAACGTCTACCTCCCAGTGTGTGTACATATATGACCTTTATGTAAGCAGGTATGTCTCACTGAGATAAAGAATCTCTTGACATGAGAGACCTGGCCAAGACTGGCCAAGACTGACCAAGACTGACCATAGTGCAACAACAGTTTCACATCAAAACTACAGATATCAAAACCCAGTTCAAATACAATATGGATAATAAAGGAAGAAGAAAAAACTAAGAGTCATTAAAGTAAAAATAGGATTAAAATACAACTTGATATTAGTCAAAGCATCTACAAAAAATACATTATTCACAAACTAACTAAGAGTGGCCTTAAATACATTAAAAAGACCCTTTCCTTTCTGAACATTTTTACATCATTTTCATATCACTTGCTGCCTTCGTGTTGCTGTAAACAGTCTTGTAACCCTTTCATTGTTTAGCTCCGTGATGTAAACATGATCTAAAGTCAGTTTCCTTCTATTTGATCAATTACTGCCTATTCCTAGTACTGTCTGTTCTATGCTACAGTTTAACTAATCAAATGTTTATCATTTAAAGAATCTTAATTTTTTTAAAATCAGATTTAGTCTTTCATTCTTTTGCAGATCAACCTCTCCCTGCTGTTATAATCTCCATGAGAGGTTCTATAAAAGTATAGAGTTTGAATTGTAGATGACTGCTGGCCTCTGTTCCGTATTAAACTGCATGCCATGTGCTTCTGTGTGAGGATTATCAGCCAACCTCACACTGTGTGAGCCTGAAGCTTTAGTTTGGTCATACTCTGACTTCCTGCTGACCTCAGCTCGCCTCCCACCATCCTGTTTCTGCAGAATCACTTTGCAGCTTTTGTCTCTCTCTTGCTTTCCTCTCTGATTATAATGTCAGCAGAAAACTCTGCCCCTCACTCAGCTGTATTTACTCCTGTTAGGGGAATGAAACAGACATCTTGAACTCAACATGATTTATCATTCTGGGGTTAAATTAGGCAGACGACGCAACAACTCACCAGTAATTTGGATTGCCTACTTGCCTGATTGTAGTGCAAAAAGAAAGATGACCAAGAGAAAAACAAGCAAGAATGGCTGAACCTTAATCAGAACCAATCACAGCCTTGAAGCCAGACTGTCTTGAAAACATCTAACTAAGCTTGACTGTTACATACCAAAAGCTTTCTGAAAGATTTTATATAAAGTATCAACTGAAATCCTGCCCTGAGTAAAATGTGCAGTCTTTATGCATGTGACAGAGAAGATTCTAGGTTTAAGAATCACCTAGTTGGAGCTACATTCCTATTTTTTTGTTTCCATAGCTTTACAGATTTTAAATTATCCTCAAGCTGATTGACAGTTAAGCTTGTTGAGTGTATTTCAGTATTCTTTGATGAGTTGGCTCCTTTTTCAGCCTATTGGACTAAAGTAGCATCTGATGGTGAAGTGCTTTGTTTTTTGTTTTCTTTTCTTTATAGCCATCTATTAGCTTAGCCTAGCACCAACTTGTTCAGCAACTGTTTTGGTTGTTTATGCTAATTGTTTTAGCTATTTAGCAACTAATTCTTTAACATTTTTCCTCAGAAACCTTCATATATGGAGTTCAGCTTAGTAGCTCTATATACTGTTGTATTGATTGATTTTGCTCATTTTTAACATTAATGAGCTAATAAGTTTATTAACTTAACTTATGTCAAAACATTAATTCAGTATTTTCTACACCACGGGATTCTGGGATTAACTCTACAAGCCCCCACGCTCCATTTCCCATCCACAAAAAATATGGGAATAAAACTTGTCTTTGTAACAAAAAGCTGATGGCAACATAATGCAAACTGTATGCAAACTGTAATGTATTTTTTTAGAAAGTTAGCTGTCATTTGTCAGCACAACATTAGCTCATTCCCTGAGCTCAGGAGTTGAGATGTTCTTAAAATGTACAGCAAATGAGTGAGAAAGCTTTAAAACAAAAGATCAAAGTCTGGCTTGAGTATTTCAACAACACTTACGCTGAGTGTTTATCCATCAACATATGCAGTTTGTATCTGCCGTTATTATCACTACAACAGTTACAGAAGAATGAGAGGCAACAGAAGAGTCCCACAGGCAGAAACAAACAGGCTGTTAGGAAATGATAAGATGACAAACAAAAACAGCCTGAGACAAAAGACGGAAGAGTTTAGGACTGAGATGGTGACAGAGCATGAGTCTCTGTCTATAAATAATTCTCTTTAAAGCAAACAGCAGCTTATTATTCATTCAAAGTCCTCATGACCTAGAAACTGCTCCGAGTGTGTTTGTCTGAAAGCAGCTGAGGACGAAGATGAGTGGAAAAAGAGAGGACACCTCATGAGAGGAAGAAAGGAATCGCAGAGAAAAGTGGAAAAAATGTCAAGATGGAACGATAAAATATGAGTTGAATAATGAAGACACAAAGGAGGGCTGAGTTAATCAACTAATGAGGTTCCATCCAGAACGTTTTCATCAGAGCAGTGCGCATCCAATCAGGGCAAAACTCTCGTCTCTAACAGGCACTTTCACTGAGCAGAGCATCTACATTTTATTTCAAATACACGTGAAGGTCAATTCATCCTTTTATAGCTCTGAGCAGATAGTTTTCAATATAAATGCAGACTTTGTATGTTCAAAACTAGGGCTGGGTGATAAAACGATTTCATCGATATATTAAATTCTTGGTTTTTGAATATTTAATTTTTGAATAATTTGGATTATTTTTCATCAGTGCAGTTCAGTGATGTCAATACATGAACTATGAACACCTTGTGAAGTTATACTCTGGTATCTGTTTCAGATAAGGTTACAGATAAGGTAAAACTTCGTTTTTTAATGCCTCAGCATCAAATTATTATCAGAAGCAGGACTTTGAAATGTGTTGGGACAACAACAGGTGTATTTAAAAGAAAAACCACACAAACTGAGCTTTCTCATTAAAAAACTATTTGTTTCTTGTACAGCATTTTTAAGTCGTTCATCTGGTGAAATAGTTTTTTATTGTGCTAATATTATGACTATATTCTCATAGCCTGGCCATGACACTTTGTTGTACAACTCACAGAAGAGATGATTGAAATAAAAATCACTTTTTGAAAACATTTTCTGTCATTTGTAATTTCTTCAATAGAAAAGGAAAAAAATAAAAAATAAAAAAATAAAATTGTAATTAGATCAACTATGTTAAAAAAATGAAAAAATCAAACAATGACGAATGCAACCTTATGTTTGACATGTTCATGCCATCTAGACCGACACTTTCTGTGCATCAGACTGATATTCTAACAATTCAACATACTTTTTCGGGAAAATGACCACCAATTCAGGTTGTTTCTTCCCAACTCTGATGAATTTGCTCCTCATGCTGATTCTGTATGTTAATCTGACATCAGCTGAATGCTTTTCCCTCCCGTTGTCGGATTTAGAAACAAAAAGCCGTTTTGTCTGGCAGGAGAGAGAATCTGCTGTTCAATAAAACTGTTGCCAAGACAAATCAATCCCAACCCCCTCCGGTACACGCAAACACCCCTACAGGGAGCAGAACCATGGCAACCAGGCTGCATCCTCCCATCATTATCTCGGTACCAGCGGTCTGTGACCTGAAGGGAGGGGTGCGGGAGAGAATGTAAAGACGCAAGGAGAATTGAAGGACAGTTGTGTAACAATATATGAGTCTAACCTGAGTGAAAACCCTGCAGGTCCTTCACTGAAATACTGTGGTGTCATGTTAATGAGAAAAACAGATAAACACGCTGATGCTGGATAAACTCAGAGTACATGAATTTTTCTGACTTTCACCATTTGTTGCCAGAGAGTGGTAATAAAAAATGTGAAAAGTTAAAGTTTGTTGGTCATAATACAAACCCATCAAAAGGCCGAGCATTTCGCTTGTAGTTTTCTCATTTCAGTCAACATTTCTTATTTGGTAGAGGTGGGTTAAGCACCCAGAAAATGTACTCAAGTAAGAGTAGCTCTACTTCATTTTTATTACACTAAAAGTCAAAATAACCTGTCCAAGAAAGTACTCAAACATAAACAAGTATTTGGTAAAAAGGCTGGTCAAGTGCTGAGCAACTGACCAAAATAATTGGTCAGTTGGTGAATTGTTGGTTTCATTGGTTGTTCTTCATTGAGCAAAGTTTACTTACAACTCCCGGACCCGACGATATAAAATCTTCCCCCCCTCTCCTTCCCAGTTTCCTGTCAGCCTACTGTCATTTAAGGGACACTAGAGACCACAAAAGACCCCCTGGAGGGGTAAAAAAAAAAAAAAAAAAGTTGTGCTCCGTGTCTTCTTCAGACACCAGGGAACCGTTTCCTTCACTGGTTCCCTGGTGCAGCGCCACCACAGGCAAGGAGAGGAAAAGGTTTTTCAAAGGGCTTGGTTCATTTGACAGTGCAGTGTGAAACTGCACCTCACCAGCTGAAAATGTAACAAGTGTTGCAACTTTAGTCTTCATAGTATTTAGTCCAACAGAGCCTCAAAAACCACATGACTCTTCAAAATAAAATAGCATTTTATTACAATGTCTATTAAAAGATTTTTAAATGAAAAAAAAATCACCTTATTTTTGGAAAATCATCAAACTTTTCAATAAAGGTAAATTAATATATTTTCTTAAATTTAACTTTTTATTTAAATTTAAATTTTAAAATGTACATCACTTGCAAAATAAAGTAAAAAAAAAATTAACTCACAAAAACTAGTAGTATAAAGATCTGCTAATCTGCATTAATTAATGAGATATTTTACAAAATAAATTCTTAATAATTATTTGCCAAAGTTATTAGGAGCCACAGCAGACAATCTAAAGAGCCACAGGTTGCAGACTCCCGGTATAGTCAATGGATGGATGGGAGGAGATACATTTATAGTCTGATTTTTACACTACAAATAAATCACCAGAAGCTTGTCTACATTGGTTAACTGCAAACCCGTATTTCCAATCCTAAATCCCAGTTACTTTTTTCAATTAGAACGCTCAACAAAACAGGCCAAGACACTGTTTGGACCCAAGTCTGCTTTCTCGTGCACATCATTAACCCCGTCTTCACATGCACAAAAGATTGCTTTTTTTTGGATGCATTCTGGCTGAGAATTTCTTTCCTTTAAATCAGTTTTACAACCTTTCAACTATGAAATGGATCAGTTGCTGTGAGGAATGCAAATTGGCCTAGCTCATGGGTTTGCAGGATCAGAGGAGCAGCACAGTCCCAGTGAGTTTAAATGACTCAAAATGAGAAAAAAAAACCCTTTTCCCTTTGGGTCTCTTGGACATAAGTTGAACGGATGATGTTACAAAACCAGGCAGTGAGCTCTCAACTGATGTCAGCTCTCCTACAGACTCAGTGAATATGAAACGTCAGAGACACCAACTGCAAGTCTCATTTAGTCGAGTCATCAGCTCAGACTAAGAGCAAAGAGAGAAAGAGGAGGGTGATGTTTAAAGGTGACCTATGCTTCCTTTAACAGGTTAGGATAGGTCTGTGGGTTACACAAAACATGTTTGGGGAAAAATAATTCTTAGAAAATAAGATTTTAATCTGCTCAGTTTTGCCTATTTTGAACTTTTTTCAGATTGAGCTGTTTTAGGGCTCTGTCACTTTAAATCCAAAATAAGTTGCTGCTGGCCACTCCCCCACAATTCAATGTTTACAGATACATGAGAAAATGGCCGCAAACAAAGATGAAATTATACAACCGTACATCTTTGAAAAGCACAAGTGAAGCCTCCTGTACAACCAACAAGAATGCAAGTGGTTTCTGAATGGTAAGTCAACAACTAAACACTTGTTTTTTCTAGTAGCCATTGTATACGTAGTACCAAAACTGACATAATTAAAAATAAAAGCAGAAACATATAAAAGTTTCAATAAGTAAATCAATACACTTGAAATGCACCAATTAATTTTAGTTTATATATGCATTTTGTAGATTCATCGGTTTGGGCTATGAGTGTAATACTACCCAACCAACAGGTAGAAGTTGAAGTCTTGAGACACCGCCCCTAATATTTTGCATAATGAGGCAGAGATACATATAGTGAAGTAAAAAGAGAAGACAGAAAAATGTAAAAAGAAAAACTTAAAATAAAAGGAATGGTGGGGAGAAAACAATTAAAGAGACACAAATGCATCTGTAAGTAAAAGAAAACAACATTTCTAAAAACTAAAAATTTGTTGTGTAAAAAAAAAAAAAAAGCGTAAAAATGTCATTTGTTGGCATTAAGCCGTAAAAATAAAAATAGATGCCAAATAAATTATAAGACATAAGGAAAAGTTCTTCTTTTTAAAATTATTTGGTGCATTTTAAATTACTTCATTTATTTATTAGGCAATTTTTATATCTCTGCTTTTATTTTTGGTTTTGGTCGTTCATAATTTTGGTTTTAGGTGACCAGCTGTTTGGTGACAGGTTGGACTTCGCTGGGTTGCTAGGTGAGTGGCAATTCCTACTGATTTGTGAAGTTACATTCAGAAGGTTTGTGCAATGGCTCGTTTTTTTTCTACACTAAACAAATATTAACCTATTGCCAAAAAACGGTTAGGTGTGTTTTTATGCTTGTGGTGTCTCTAGAAGCAGTAGAAACCCATATGAAAGTACAAAATAAATGCATAATGTGAATTTTGCTTAACAAGGCCCTTTAAATACTTTAATAAAAGTTGTTGTTCCTGTGGTTGGATTTTATAGCTTGATTTACAGAGACAGAATCCTACATGGTGATTTAATGAGCTAAAAATGAGTCAGACAATGAGAACATGGAGTAGTGGATCATCATTCAGAGGGAATGACTGGCTCTGCTGTCGGGAAAGAGAGCTGGAATCTGGGAATTACGGATGTATGGACGTAAAAGTGAAACAGCAGCAGATTCCAGCGCGGTTCACTAATGGAGCAGGGTCTGAGCAGGATGCAAGTCCGCTCGCTGCGGATCCAGCCGTGTAGGTGGAGCACTAATGCCCTCTCTCAGGAGGTAAATGCTGCTTTGAAGCTTTTCCATTTCTCAGAAGTGTTGCCCACACAGTCACACAAAGGCACAAGAAGCTCTTAAGATACAAAGAGAATCAGTTTATTCAGCGTGCTAAAGGACAGACAGTGTGAAAACTGCTGGAATGGTAGGATATAAATAGGATTTTGGACAAACTGTAGCAGCCAATGTGGACAAGACGCGACGTTTGAACATGCACCCTCGGTTTTTTATTCAAGCCTGTTGCAGCTAATCAGCCTCAAAATAGAAATAAATATGCAAGAAAAGCAGGAGAAACGGCACAGCTATGTGTAGTAGCGTGTTGCTGCCACATGAGGGCAGTCTGATGGAGAGGTGGTGGTTTATATGTTCTATTTTGTGACATTAGTGAGGTCAGGGATCCTTTGTGAACCAGAGAGTCATTTTGCCTTTGGTCCAGGTAAACAAACTTTGTTTGAAGATACAGAAGCTACATGAAACAAATTTGTTTATTTAGCATAAATTATTAATATAATTTGATTCTATAATGAAAGAAAAGCAATTTTATTTTTATTTTTAGCTTTTAAAATAAAGTTATCAAACTTGCTTACAAAATGAAATGGACACAATTTTCAAACATAACATAAAATAATAATAAAAAATTATTACTATTATTATTATTTTTGTGGTTTGTCAGGCTCCTGGGTGTGGTTCCTGTATCCGGTGAGGTGGTTCTTGTACACGCCTTGAACTTGATTCCTCTTTTATTAGAATTTAATAACGACACAGAAGTGCAAACTTCTGAAATGAAAGCAAAATGATAGTTGACGGCACTGCTAACAAAAAAATTAGCTATGCTAACTCTAAAGCAATTTACCAGAAGCTAATGCTAACGTGCTTACTTCAGTTCAAATTATATAAGCCTTTGAAAGACAACAACCCTCGAGCACTGGGTTAAATTTTACATTGTGAAGTCCAGACCAAAATCGAACTGAGAATCTGTGGCAAAACTTGAAATTTAACTCCGTCTCCATCCAATCTGTCTGTGACTAAGATATTTTGCAAAGAAGAATGGATAAAAATGGCAAAGTTTGGACGATACCCCAAAGTATTTACAGAGAAAGGTGGTTTCAAATCATTGACTCCAAATGCACATGGGAATTTATTTGCATCATGAATCACTTTCCTTTCACTTCACAATTATACACTATTTTGTGTTGGTTTATCACAGACAAGCCTCTAAAACATTCAACTTTCAGGCTGGGATGTGGAAAAATGAGAAGAGAACCAAGAGGAACAAACATTTCTTCACATAATTGTTTAAAATAAACCATTTAAAAAAATATGCAAACAGAACAGATATCACCTCCTGCCGAACAAAAGAAAAAAGCATTGAAGCTTTTGTATCCAGCTCAAACTAACCGTTTGCTTAGAGAGATTTACCCAGCAGCCACGTTTCAAACAGAACTCATGTTAACACGATCAGGCCTTTAACCAGCAATGAGACGAGGCAGCGCGATGATTCAGAGCAGAGATGTCAGTAAATCTGCCCCCCCAGTGAAAACAGATGTGGCCTAACTGCAGAAACAGACTCACTACAGCACAACACTGCATAATTTCCAGGAATATTTGCACATTTCACTTTGAAACTATTGACTCCAGAGGGTCTATATGAGCCTGAAACACCAAACAAGGTTCCTCTGCAGAACCATAATAAAACATGATAAATGAGTGAATATTCCTTCTACTTCTGCCTGTTTTTTTAGCTGAAACTGTACGCCTCCTCCTCATCTCTCCCACCACGCATCACTAAAAATTCTGCATACTTGTGGTTAATAATGCTTCCACCAGATGGAAAGTAATTTTCCCGAACTAGAAGCTGCTAAGGTGGTGATATCATTGAGGGAACATTTTCCATTTATACTCAAGAATTTGGTTCAGGCTCTTAACTCGACCAAGAAAAATCTACTTCCATTTTTGGGCAGAGGGCTTTTTGCAGATCTGAATCTGGAAAAAAGGCTGTGTGAACTGATTTTCTGTCCAAATTAGAGCAAAACGCAAAGTATTTGGGTCCACAAGCTAGATAAATGAAGAGATTACCAGCTACAGATCAGCTATAAGGAGGATGGACCTCAAGTCTATCAACAGAAACACAATGAAAGTGAGAAGTTTAAATACCAGTAGAAATAATGGAAAATTAGCTTCAGCGTCTACACAAACAACTGGTTTCACTTCCGTTTCAGACATATTTCAGGCGCCATGTATGGATTCAGTCCATCTAAATGTAGAGGAACAGGCAACCTGGAGGAAAATGGGGAAGACTCGTCATAAGACAAGCAGGAAGCAGGATTTCCTGAACCTGAAGTTTTCAGAATCTCACTTCTGCATGGCAAGACATCAGTGGTAAGAAACAAACAAGAAAACCTTGAGAAAACAAATGTGGACAACTACACAGTAACTAAATGTGAAATCACAAGTTCTTTGAGGGGCAAGTCCCACAAAAGTCTCACGTCTGAGAGGAAATTACAAGTGAAGTCACAAGTCTTTTTGAGTCAAGTCAAATACAAGTGTTTGAGGTTTCATGTCAAATAACAAGACTTTGAGACTTAAATCCAGGTCAAACCTCAGGTCCTAATATTGTAAGTCCAGGTCAATTTTGACATTTTGAGTCAAGTCTAAGTCAAATCCATATATCATGCTTTTGTTGAATAATCCTGTGCTGCACCACTATCACTGTCAAATTCCTAAACAAATACCACATGATGGACCAAAACACAACAATATGGAAATAAACCTCTGTTCTTAATATTACTTACAGGATTGACACCAATACATTAAAATGACTGAAATCAATAGATACAATGTAAATTCTGATCTGCTGTGCATCTCTTAAGTATACAATATGGTGACGTCACAGACATTTAATGTCCCTGGTCATGATGCAACTGAACACTGTGATTACTGACCTCAGACTTCATGTTGCACAAAATGCATTCATTTCCTCACATTTAGACCCAAATAACATGTTTTTAGTTTAACAAAGCATACATTACAAGATTAGAAACTGTGACAACTGCTTTAGTTGAAAAAAAAAGTTAGTCAACTGTTGAATATAAGCCATATGCTCAGATTAAAAGGGAGAGTTTTTAAAATTAAAATTAAGAAAAAGGAAGACCATCTATAAATCACAAGTCATTTCAACGTTCGGGAAATATGCTACTTTATTTTTTATTTGTATATTGCCTAAAGGTTTCATGTAAAACTTAAAGTGTTTTTGCCTCATCCAAGACCTAATTACTTTCTGTTTGTCCTGGAAGTCATCAGACGCTGCCTTGTGGGGAAAAGCAGAGTGTTGTAGAAGGACAGGGAAGTCAAAACAGCCTCAGCTGTGGGTCCAGAGTCTGTCACAGCAACTTAGTCAGCAGGACGAGTCTCTGGTTCAGTTGTCCTGGGCCCTTAGGACACATCACCATCACTTTCTGAGTCCCTAATCAGCTCCCCAGGGATGTGGACCAGCGTGTCTTACTCCCAGAATGGAGGACTGGTTGACTCAGCAGGACAGACATCTCACACAATTCATTGTTTCTGTGAATGTGCTGCCATTGTTTCCAGGATTTTATTTAACATTCAGCATTCAGCCTCCTGCGCATAACGAGTTGTTTTCTTTAAATCGAAGGACAAGATAGATTTATCTTTCTGAAAAATGAATATACACAGACAGATGAGTTGGTTCAGATGCAACCCAGGCTGGAACTGAAATGATTCCATGAAATCCAATAACTGGACATCAACTGATGTCACAAGGACAAAAAGACTGAGGAAAAGTTATTAAAGCATTTCCAAGCTACATGCTCAAAAATAATTAAAACTGTAAAAATTTATTGATTTTTCATCACAACACAATACAACTATGGTTGGACTCACAATGTTGCATTCTTCTAGCAGACTAGAAGGTTTGGGGTCAAAACTGACTGGTCATTTACGGTTCTAGTTGAACCTTTGATTCAGCTTATTCTCCCAGAGTGTGTTGGCTTTAGCCAAACCTGGGGGTTTAATTTGGAGCAATGTTAAGCAATGTTTGACTTTCTGGTTGCCTCCCTGACCAGTTTTCATGTTATCTTTGGCTCCATTTAAAAAAAAAAAACATCCAGTTTTGGTCCCAGATTTTCTGCATCAATAGCTAAATTGTGAAAATAGGCTAATGTCAGGGACGTTTGTACTGGGACAGCGGAAATTTACTTCAGGTTAGTTCGATTTTGCTAAAGCACAACAGGAAGTCATGAAGGTTAAGATTCAATAAAGGAAACAAAAGCATCCACTAACATTGCCACTAAAGCCTTCTAGTGTAAATGTTTAGTGATGACATGTAACTATTTTTAAATCAAAATAGAACAAGTAATGAAGTTCTACATTTTTATTAACTACATACTAAACAATCTGATGTGTGCTGTTGCACCTCTACTAAGCAACACTGTTCCCTTACTCAACCAAAACACACACAATAAAATGGACACCATTACATTGATCTGGTAATCAAACCAGTAAAAATCCAAACAGAGTTTTTTAGCCTGACAAACAAAATAAACCAAGTTTGTTTTCTCTTATGAAAACACATAATAGGTATGGTGAAACTATCAGGCGTGCTCTCAGTGAAGCTGATTTTATTATGAAGACGTGTGTTTAAGGCCAGAATGCCTCTAATATTCAGTGAAGGACAATTTTTACGGGCACAGACAGGTCAGTCCTGCCTTAGCAGCTCTTACAGCCCAGCTTCGTCTGTTTCAGGCCTCACAATGGACTTCCTGTGGCTACGGAGCCTGGGTCGGCTCTGCACCAAGCACATCTCAGCGCCAACCCATGCAGGGTCCAGAACAATGTTGGGCCACTGCCATGAAAGTGTAAACACCAGAGAAAACATCTAGACTGCAGATAGAAATGTTCATCTGGGACCTGGTGGTCTGCAGAGAAGCAGAAAAACAAACCTCTGAGCTTTTTAGGAGCTTTTTCTGTTTCTTAGATAAACTGCATATCAAACCTTCCAGACGCTGCCAGAACGCATCTATCTGTCCTCACCTCGGATATTAAGAGCTGCTAAAACAGCCACCGGAGACCGCCGCGCAGATGGAGCAGCTAAACCCTCGGTGCTGCACAGAAATGTCAAACATCATTCCCAGCATTCCTGCTGCAAAACGTCCTTCAGGCATCCTCTCCACTTCCTCCGATAGCACTCCCACTTTCCAGTGTTTGGGGAATATTTGTATCTACAGTTGGAGAGCTACCTTACCATTTATTGTTTAGATTGTCTCCTTTTCTCTGCAGATTATGGGACTATTCTTTTCCTTAAGGCTTTAAGTTGATGTTCAGTCTGAAACACTAAAAGCACATGAACTATTTGTTCATGTTTAACCTAGAACAAATAGTTTTAAAGCATCTGGCCTAAAACAACATTTTAGCTGCTTTGGTGGATTTTGTGTTACTTTTGTACATCCAATTCTTTGTTATTCATTTCTATTTACGCATCATCAGCTTTTCCTAAAATCTTTTTCCTAATCTAACATCATGAGCTTAAGGACAGACTTTTAATGAAGACATGACAGTAGATGTGTAACAATTTCTAACAAAGCTCTTGAGAAGAGATGATACAAGATGTTGGATTCTTAACATCAGCAATATTTTTAGGAAACCTACTAATGCATTTTTTAAAAAGAATAACAGACTAATGGGTTCATGGTTCATAATATATTACAGTGGCGACAACTACAAGCAGAAACTCACAGCAAACCTCAAAACGCGCTGCAAACACGTGAATGACGCAAAGTTCAAAATACAAACACAAAAACTAACAGAAAAATGCTGCAAACAAAGAATTAAATTCACACAAATACTGTCCAAATGGAAATGTAGCACCGTGATATTGGTACTAAAATTGGTATTTAAAGTATTTTGCATTTCTTAACGCAGTGATGATATTTTCCCAGTCCTTTTGAAAATGGTGCTTTGTTTAATGCTGAAACAGCCAACACATAAGAGGTAGACAGCGATGAAAACATAATTCCAAATAATTTTAAATTTAATATAGGAGAAAAAAGTATTTTGAAAAATTCAGCACTGAAGACCTCTGAAGTTTCTGTTTCTTTTATTTATTCTAAAATGAACAACATTGGATTTTTGTTGTTTTTAGAAACTCTACATTTTCATCACTTCTTTAACAAGGAAGTCTAGAAATGTGCAGCTGTTTCACTTCCTGATTTTAAATGTTTTCCTCCTGTCTCTTTACATCCTGTGGCTCTACGTGATCGTGTGTTGAAGCCGCAAACAGACCCTCCTGTGTGGCAGAGACTAAAAACAAAAAGACAGGATTTCAAAGGGGAACACACACAGAGACCCCCCTTATGAGTGGTGATGGAGCCCCTTCCTCTCAGAGTGGGTCAGCAGCCAGAGAAGCCCCTCATCCCACTGCCACAGAGGCCCGAACATCAAAACGCTGCACACAGGCGCTCACCCATTATGCCCACACACAGCTAGAGCTTCACATCGAGGCTGGATGTGAAGTAGGTCACATGACGTTCTCACAATCAAGCAAATTGCAGCACATCTGAGTAGATGACGCTGTTCACGTTTAGCCGTACGGAATCCGAGAGATGCCAAAATAAGTATGAAAAAATAAATAAGTAGAAAGATTAGAAAACAAATATATACCCTCAAAATATAAAAGAAAGTACAAAGTATCAGAACAAAACTTCTTCATGCATTTGTGTTTGCTTCATTTTTCTGTATATATATATATATATATATATATATATATATTTTTTTTTTTTTTCTGCTACACAATATTTAATGGGAAATTATTTTATGGTATATTTCTTTAAATTTGCCCAGGTTTTTATAGAATAGAATAGAATTACTTTATTCATCCCAGCAGGGAAGGCTATTAGAATTAGTTAATTATTTTATTTCTCATTTTTAATTATTTTATTTATTTTTACTTTTCACCACTCCACTGTGGTCTCTCTCTGAGGGCTTATTTACACATGTTATTATATTACTTTTTAATGTAATTTTTTTTTAAACCAAGCCTTTTAGTAAAGATCATCAAAAAGCTTCCCTCAGATCATCATATTTACAAAAGACATTTTTTTGCATCTGTTGGATCAAACAAATCCTTAGAATATCTTAATAGAACTGCAGTGCAGTTTAAAATCCGCTGTGCAAATATTAAATATTAATAACAGTTCTTCCTTGTGTGGAGACTTCGGATACACACATAAGTTTCTTTAGAGGTGTGAACACTGCGACCCAACTTTCACCACAGTAATGACACTCCCTGTGCTTTCCCCCCTCCCGTGAAATGATGTCATGCTCCAGTCAGCCATCACAGTCTACAAACACACACTGGTAGGGGGAGTTTTCAAAGAGCACACAGTCATCAGAGGAATGATCTCATCCCTAAACACAAAGAATGAACAAAAATGTACTTTCTGAGAATTATTGGTTTAAGTTGGATTGGTGATGAACTTGAAACTGTAAAATCAGATCAACTTGGCCAGAGAGGCAAAAGGGTAGCCTTATAAAGTGTGTCTGTGTTTGTATGCATTCCAGCTTGACGGTTTGATTGGTGTGATTTGTCCTATTTGCCCGAACGAAATGTCTGGCATTCTGTGGGAAAACCCACGACACAGGGAGTGACTAATGGGAATTTAAGAGCTGGATATCTAGGTCTCTATGGACTGATGGCCCTGTTTGTTCAAAGACGACTTTATGAAAAAAGGGATCATTGGACTGAGAAGTTTGTTTTCAACCAGTTAAAGCTGGTTAAAAAAAGCCCAATAACTTTAGAACGGACTGACTGATGCAATAGAACTGAAGCTGAGCTCATATTGCTGTAAGTATTTATTGCATTGATTTCATGGAGTTTTGTTGTAACTAAACAGACCACAAATTAAACCTTCGATCAAAGCAGACCAAGTCAAGACTTAGTCAAGTGTAGAATTAACCTGATTAAAGTGAAGAAAACAGTTCAATTAAAATGTACCAAAACTGTAACAAAATGGCTGCAGCTCAATTCACCAAGTCATTTCCTCATTTTGTAGCCCAGCTTTTATGTTGCTTAAAAGAAATTTACATTATTTATCTGTAAGCAAATCATTTCATATATACACAACCTTTGCAAAAGGGATGAACGATTATTCAAATTCATCGTGATGAATTGAATATTGAAAAAATCGTCAACTAATTGAGTAATCAATTAATAGTAAACTTGAGTATAACTTGAGTCAAAAAAGGCCACTTGCTGAAAGAAGAACTTCACAGCAGTAATGAGGCAAAAACTGTAAAAGCAATTTATATTTTTTGCATTTTAAATAATAAAAAAAACCTTTGTCTGTAAATCTGTTCTACCCATAGAACTCCCTGAAACTTGTGAATATAACAAGTTACATATTGTTAGATTCACCTGGCTCAAATTTTGTAAACAAAATCTGTTAAACACCTGTTACCATCCAATTATTAATCAATTAATCCAAAAAATAAAACACATCAGGTCTACACTGTGTTGATTTTAAGTCAAGCAGAATGTAGCTTTTCTCATGTTGATGTTAGAAATATTTTCAAGCTGCAGACGCATCCTTATTAGAAATGATCAGGTATACTCTAAAAGAATGTCACGTTATTGCATTTTAGGCAATGTAATTTTCATTTTCTTTAAGGAGGAAATGAATTACTTCTTCATTTGCATCTTTAATGTATTACTAATATTTTATAAAATACATTTAAGTGGTTAAGTGAAAAATCTGCAGCATGCGCCATTTTTTATCCGATTAATAGATTAATCAAATAATTGTCAGAATAATTGATTAATTGTTAGAAGAATCAATGACTACTGTGTAAATCAGTTTATTGGTAGTTACGCTCTTGTGCTTTCTTCGAATAAGATGAGTCACCACTTTTTCCACAATAATAACTCCAGTGTGAAGTGGAGCGATGACCACCATGAGCTCATCAGGCTGCAGGTAAATGAATGCTTTGGTCAATATGAACCACTCTCAGTTATTTATGTCTAAAGTGGCTCAGACACCAACCCACAAGGAGCCTGTGTGGGAGGAAGGTGCATAATGAAACAGAAGAGTCCAAATGCATAGGAAGGTTATTTTTAATGGATGACCGGTGCTCCACATTCACCCTCCTACTGCTTTGTAGAGATCTTCTTCAGCTTAATGGAGAATCTTGGATTTGATCTGTCACAGTTTCTCTAAAAGGATGAAGGATTTTGTCATGAATTCTGATGAATCAAAATGTCCCCAGAATTTAAACCCCCCCACAGGCAGCAGTTCGCTTTTAAACCAGGAAGGAATGTTTGTTTTGTGTGTAGATTTAATAAACTGGGGAATGTGTCTTTGTCTTCTTATGCTACTCTCCGTTTACTGCTACCTCGGTAAGCCCCTCCACCTAGGTATCGGGGAAGGAATTCACTTTTTTCCCTACACGTATTTCTGCGCCTCGTCTCAGTTAAACATAAGTTACAAATGTACGCAAAACTTTGGCAGCGTCAATGTGTTGAAAACACACAATTTTGGAATTGTGGTGTTTCCATTAAGTAAGAAATGAAGTTAAAATCACATGGGAATAAGTTCTTTGACGCGACAAAAAACATGGCACACCATCCTCCTCCTGCCACTTCCTGTCAACTACTTCGTCTTTTCCTCCAGTAGTAACATCTGGTTGATCGTCACGTGATTTGTGTGATGGAAAAAGTGTTTCCATCGCTGCTTTGTGAAATAAACAAATTTTGATACAGCCAAATAAAACCACATCATTCTAGGAGCTGATGCATGAAAAAATTATATCAAAAATTGTGCTTTTTCAAAATTGGTGTGTTTCCGTTAAGCAAATGTGTTTTTGTAATTCCAATTTGCCCAATTTTATGATCAATGAACAAATAGTTATAGGTATATTCGGTATCCACAGAAATGTCAGACTCATAGATTTACGGTTCCCAAAAGTGTGTAGTCTTACTAATTATATTTCTAAAAGGTTTATATACTGCAAAGCAAAAATGATTCTAGCATAGGACGGGGAAAAAAATCCAAATTATTTTATGTTCCATCCTCATTTTCTCTGAAACTGGAGCAGCTGCTGTGATATTTACATTTTGATGGAGTCTCCGAAGTCTTGGCTTTATTTTAGTACCAAGATTATTGAAATAGAATTTGCAATTGTTGAAGAAAAAAACAAACAAATTAGATTTGGGTATTTTATTTCAAACACATACTTCAGAAAACTCTGCAGACAATATCCAAACTTATACTGACAACAGAAAGAGGGACGAGAGATTCCTCCATCCTTAACTGCTGCAGTGCCTGAGCATTTCTTCTAGCTGTTGAGACTTTGGACATCAATATTTCTATCTATAACTAAAAGTGATAAGAGGGTGCCCTGAACTGATCAGAGCTGACATGACGGCAGAGCTACAAACAGGTTTGAGGTGCAGAATGCAGGACAACAAGATGGAGACGTCCGTCAGGAGGGACGTTCTCTGTCCGCCTCCGTCTCCTGCTAGCTGTTATCTCCTTGGGTAGTTTTTCTCGAGGTGACGTAAACAGTGAAGAGCTGTAATTAACTGCCGAACTGAGGCTCTGTGGAACTCGGCCCACCGTGGAGCCTGTCACACTTCACAACATCCACTCTCCAATTAGCTATGACACTCCGCCTTAAGGCGGTAGTGTGTGTCACCTACCATGTGTGTGAATGTAAGGTTGTCACTGATGTGTAGAGCACCTGTTGGAAGTCGACACACCTGAGAACGACGAGGTCCAGGTCTGAATTACAGCCTGTTGCTCCTCTGTTCCTTTAAAGGTGACCTGTTATGCTTCCTTGATCAGGTTAGGATAGGTCAATGGGAGTTGAAAAACATTGTTCATTACATGTTTTTTTTTGTTGTTGCACAAAATCATTCTCAGATTATGATTTTAGTCTGCTCAGAATAAAATGTTTTAGGACCTCTTTAAATCCAGATATGTTGCAGTTGGCCATGACCCAACTCAATGTTTAAAAATGGCTGCTGAAATGGGAGTTTTTTGGTTGTTCATACAAAATCCGATCGCAATCAGGCATCTGTGTGAACGGTTTGCGACCCCAAAGCAACCTGCACACGCAGAAGAAGAACACCAATGTTACACAGCAGTGCATTGTTTATGGAAGTAATAATAAATGCCGGCGTCTACAGGTTGATTTTAAAGTTGTTGAGCAATGGGAGCAGATAGTATTGTCACATCATAACAAGATGAAGGAAATTAATTTTTAAAAAAACATAACTAATAGCAACAACATTTTGTGGAGCATTAATTGCAATTTCTCTAGAGAAGTCTGTTTGGATGTGTAGTCAGAACCAAGAGTGGTGGATTATGATGTGATGTGCTTCAGTGACAGACTTCTTTCATAAGTTAATAATTATAATTTATTTTCAGGCATTGTTTATGTCCAGACTAAATACAGTGGTGTGAAAAAGTGTTTGCCCCCTTCCTCATTTCCTGTTTTTCTGCATGTTTGTCACACTTAAGTGTTTCGGAACATCAAACCAATTTAAAAAATAGTCAAGGACAACACAAGTAAACACAAAATGCAATTTGTAAATGAAGGTGTTTAGTATTAAAGGAGAAAAAGAATCCAAACCATCATGGCCCTGTGTGAAAAAGTGATTGCCCCCCTCGTTAAAATAGATTATAACTGTGGTTTTTAACACCCAAGTTCAATTTCTCTAGCCACACCCAGGCCTGATTATTGCCACACCTGTTTTCAATCAAGACATTACTTAAATAAGAGCTGCCTGACACAGTAAAGTCCACCAAAAGATCCTTAAAAGCTACACATCATGCCGAGATTCAAAGAAATTCAGGAACAATTGAGAAAGACAGTAATTAAGATCTATCAGTCTGGAAAGGGTTATAAAGCCATTTCCATAGCTTTGGGAATCCAGCGAACCACAGTGAGAGCCATTATCCACAAATGGCGAAGACATGGAACAGTGGTGAACCTTCCCAGGAGTGGCCAGCCGCCCAAAATCACCCCAAGAGCGCAGCGACGACTCATCCAAGAGGTCACAAAAGACCCCAAAACAACGTCCAAAGAACTGCAGGCCTCACTTGCCTCAGTTAAGGTCAGCGTCCATGCCTCCACCATCAGAAAAAGACTGGGCAAAAATGGCCTGCATGGCAGAGTTCCAAGAAGAAAACCACTGCTGAGCAAAAAAACACTAGAGCTCGTCTCAATTTTTCCAAAACACATCTTGATGATCCCCAAGTCTTTTGGGAAAATATTCTGTGGACCGATGAGACAAAAGTGGAACTCTTTGGAAGGTGTGTGTCCCATTGCGTCTGGCGTAAAAGGAACACTGCATTTCAGAAAAAGAACATTATACCAACAGTAAAATATGGTGGTGGTAGTGTGATGGTCTGGGGCTGTTTTGCTGCGTCAGGACCTGAAAGACTTGCTGTGATAAATGGAACTATGAATTCTGCTGTCTACCAAAGGATCCTGAAGGAGAATGTCCGACCATCTGTTTGTGAACTCAAGCTGAAACGAACTTGGGTTCTGCAGCAGGACAATGATCCTAAACACACCAGCAAGTCCACCACTGAATGGCTGAAGAAAAACAAAATGAAGACTTTGGAGTGGCCTAGCCAAAGTCCTGACCTGAATCCTATTGAGATGTGGTGGTATGACCTTAAAAAGGCTGTTCATGCTCGAAAACCCTGTAATGTAATTGAATTAGAACAATTCTGCAAAGATGAGTGGGCCAAAATTCCTCCAGAACGCTGTAAAAGACTCATTGCAAGTTATCGCAAACGCTTGGTTGCAGTTGTTGCTGCTAAAGGTGGCCCAACCAGTTATTAGGTGTAGGGGGGCAATCACTTTTTCACACAGGGCCATGATGGTTTGGATTTTTTTTCTCCTTTAATACTAAACACCTTCATTTACAAATTGCATTTTGTGTTTACTTGTGTTGTCCTTGACTATTTTTTAAATTGGTTTGATGTTCCAAAACACTTAAGTGTGACAAACATGCAGAAAAACAGGAAATGAGGAAGGGGGCAAACACTTTTTCACACCACTGTATGTCTGCCTTCTGCTGGTGCAGAATTATGACCCATAACTTGCACCAATTAGTTAAAAGTCGGACAAAGTGCGTCATGACTGTTCTGTCTTTGAAAACAATCAGATACAAATCTCTACTGGTTCCACATGTGGAAGTGGCACAGGCTTCATGTTCATGTTTTCAGTTAGGTTGCTTGGTCTTATCCATTGCACTTATTTATCTATTTATTTATCAAGTTTCATATGTCTATATTCTTAAAAAAACTTTTCACAGTCCCATCAGCATCACAATCTGGTGGAGAAAATAATATGTAAATATTCATTTTCAAATGTTTTTGTAATAAAGAATTGTTTTGAATTTAAAATAAGCCTTGATTTTAAAAGAAATCTGACATTTTAGATAATTCAATAGAATAATTGCACAGATTTATTTGTGCCACATTGAAAATATAATGGAAAAGACAAAGATGAAAAGAACCAAACAATCACCAGCAGAAAAAGATTTTTAAAAATTGCTTAATTTAGAAAACCCATGATTCATCACAAACAGAAACTGAAATCATTTAAACTTAATTTTACAAACAACTATTTGATAAAACAAAATATTATTAGCATGTTTTGGTCTGATTCCAATGTGTAGATCCAAGAGAAGAACCTATGGAACAAATGGTTCCAACATAGTTTTAAATACAAAGCGGTCCAGACCTTCCAGTCCTATCTGGCTCTTAATAACTTTTGACAAAAATTATAAAAAATTTAACAATGTTTGAAAATGTAAAGATAATAAGTTTTTAGCAGGAATATTTTTCATAAAGTATTTGCAAACTATATACTTTTTTTAACATCAAGCAAATATTTAACTGAAAACATTGTTTTTTTTCCATTTCCTTTAATGTAAAATTTTATTTATTTTTTAAAAATAATCCTAAAAAGCAAAAATATTTTTTTCTCTCTTTTAACAATCTAAACAAGTTTTCTATAGTAGATATTATAAAAACTGATAATGTTTTGAAGGGCTTGATAATTAAGGACATCATTGATTAAACTAATGAAAAAATAAACCAGTTATGGAGCGCTGTTTCATTCAGAAGTAAATAACACTAATTATTTCTCAGATTTTTTTTAAACTCAATTGTTAATAAAAAATTGACCAACTTTTTGTGGAAATAAACAGCCATCTCACACATGCACAACATAAATAAAAAAATATCCTAAATTTATGCAATATCTACATATATTGATCAATATTCATATTAACATTGCTTTTAAAATGTGCTATTGCTAATATCAAGACTACAGTATTTGAATTCGTCAACACTTTCTTTATAATTTACTCCTTATCAATAAAATATTTATGTATTTTACTTTAGTTTTTAAAAGATATCTTACAAGGTTGCTAAGTTAGCCATGCGGGAGTTTAGTGTGACACATAACTGATGGTCTGCTGTGGTGAGAAAATGAATTTTTCTGTAAATCATTTAGCGTGATGCGCTTTTCCCTGTAAACTGTGTCCAGGTGTTATTTCTCAGCCCTCTGTCTACCCTGATTGACATCGCTCCCCTCATCACCCCCGTTGGTTGGCCGCTGAACGTTATTGATCGGCTCCATCGATGCCGGCCTTCCCTTTTAACCCGGTTAGCTTTGTTTATGATAAGACCTGAACGCCAGGAACAGCGCTGCTGACCAAAGGAGACAAACAGCCAAAGACATGGATGTACTCGGCTTTCTAGGAATTAGAAGTGATGATCCAATAAAGAAGCTCCTTGATGGACGAATGCTGAACTGAGGCCTTGGACATTTATCAAAACAAGGTAAAGATGAAGAAAAGATCTTATTTTATGTATTTATTCATTAAAGTGGGGTATATCTGTATTTTTCTTATCACTTTGCATAGATGACCTGGTATCATGAAGGCGCTCACAGTTCTGGTGTGAATTTTTGCATCCTAAAGAGATAGCTTGGGAATTTTGAAGAAACGATCTTGAAACATCGATTCCAGTCCATTAATCTGGTGGGTACAGCACTCTGTACAGGTGTCTTCCTAAACAATGGAGGATTTACTGACAGCCTGCTGGACAACTGTTGTGTTGTCTTATTGATGGTCACAAAATAACATAAAACAATCTATAACAAAAAAAATAAATTTTAGTGTATGGAAAAAACTGAATTTCATCATGTCATTGCATATACGACATAATTAACAGACAAACACTTGTCTGTCAGTCAGTGAGTAAATTATCAATATAATATACAAGGTTCGCCTAAATAAGTTAAATCAATTAACTTTTTAATAAAAGTTTGCAGTCCTATCAATATATCATCCAGGAAATGTTGCTTTAGTTATACCCAACTGCTTGTGAACAACTCAAATTGTACTGCAATACTTTTGTAGCTCTTATCTGATTATTTTTAATGATAATCATAGCTCTCAGAGTTTACAGCAGGGTTCTTGAACGCATCTTTAAGAGCCAGGATAACAGAATTATAAAGGCACAAAAGCTAAAACTGGGTGCAGATGTTTCTTTGGGTTGATGCTGTGCAGCAGAACTGCAGTTTGAAGATGCAGCAGTGCAGAGGACAAAACAAAATCTGAAAAATATACAAAAACAATTTAATCTGTTGACTGTTTAAGATATTTTGGATAAATATACATTATTGATGTGAAGTTGTTTATATTTTAGATGACCTGAGGAGGAGCAACTGCTGCTGGATAATGAGGTTATTAATACCTTCAGATCACTGCGCTTGCTGAGGAGGCAGATCACTATGTGTTTGAATGGCAGCTTAATTAATGCCAACAGCCTGCAGTTAGAACCAGGAAATGGAGTTCTATGACATCACCCATACACCTCCAGGTCAAAAACCCTCAAATTAATCCAAAGAAATGAGTTAACACAAACTTTCCTTTGATTACCATCAAAAACTGTCTGAGATGGTCACAAAATAAATTGGAGATCAGAATCTGATCAAGATGATTCCAGAACATTCCAGAACAGCTCCACACTCCAGCAGAACTTCAACAATCTTGGATGTTATGGCGTTTCAACAAGTTTTAGTTCCACCTGCCAACCTACACGTTGTTAGGCATTCTGGAAACAAAAAAGGAGAATTGTTTCTTACCTGAATGGGTGAAACAGCAGCAGAACAAACATGGAAGAGAAGAAAGAAAATGAGAATTAGCATCCTGCATTAACACTCTACAGTCAAAATACTTCTTTATTTCATTTAATTTCATCTTTATATTTGAATGTCATGATGATCATCAACAACCCGATGTGTGTGTAGCAATCTCTGATGATTTTAATTAGACTTTAGTCTCTGCTACACCTCCAGTATTTCAACAGTTTGTCAGCAGCTCTACTAGAGAAAACGAGATGTTGGATTTGTTTTATGCAAAAGTTAATAATTTGATGTTGACTAAATATCAATCAAAAACTAATATTAAATTATTTTTGAATTATCACCCATTTGAACAACCAGTTTTCTAATGTCTATTAAACTGGAATTACAAATAAATAATAATCAAACTGAACATCTAAGTAAGGAAAACTGATAATTCTCTTCCTGCATTCTTACATTTTACTGGTTTAAAGTTTACTTTATTATATCTCCACACTAGAAATTCGAAGGCATGAAACGGCTTCTCAAGTACAGCTGTGAATTTTATTCCCAGCAAATCAATCAGGCACAAGCCTGACAGCATATTTACTCGACAGTCAGAGGAAATAAATGTGAAAATAAATGGCAAACGGAATCAAAGACGACTTCTACGATGACAGGAATACAATCATCTCTGTCTTGAGAAAATAATGCTCTGCACTTCATAAATGGAGCAGCATTGGCTAAAGTCTAAAGAAAATGCAGAAATGAGCTGCAATGCCTCCCTGGGTAAATGTGGGCAGATCATTTAGATACAGAGCTGCCTGCTGTGTGGGAGGAACCACTAAAAGATTACAATATCTGTCCTGAATCAGCCTTTCAGTGCTTTATTCATCCAGCAAAGAGACTGAGGACTACTGATTTTATAGCAAGACATTAAAGTAATGCCAGTATACGTTAATGTTGAAGGGTTAACTTCAGTAAAACAAAAGATAAAAACTGAAATAGTTTAACCTGTCTGGTTGTCAGAAAATAATTAAAACTAGGTTAGCAGTAAAGAGACTATTAAATCAATAAGGGAAAAAGGGTAAACATTAGTAACAAAATAAAGAGTCCTATGTAAATGTGCAACATATTTATTAATCAATAATGATTTAAAACAAAAGAATTTGACCATTATCGTCTCATATTTTTCTCATAAGATTCAATTAACCAAAAACTTGTTGAATATCAAATACATCTCCAAAATCTGTTCTCTCAAACCTCCTCAGAAGTGAAAAAACTCTACAACTGAAAAGCTTAAACACTTTAAATCCTATAACTGTTCAAATCTGACGTCACTCCATTTCGTTCACATTTTCTTGAAGAAGGAAGTAGCGTTCTGTCATCTTCAAAAGTGTTGTTTCCCTCAGTCGTTCTTGGTGCAGAACCCCCTCAAGCAGCTGAAAGTGTAACAAATGTAGCAATTTTGGTCTCCAATCAAATCAAGTGTAGGCTTGAAAACTACCTTAATTCGCTTCCTGTTTTTGGAGCGGTCTCCAGTCCACTTGGCATTCACAAATGCACTCAAACCGCACCAGGGTTCACATTTATGGCACTGAGACCTAGCTGGTCTCAACACAATAGTGGACATGATGTGCAAAACTCATAGAGACATCCAGCAAATGGTGTTTCTTCCTACCCAATGCATCAAACCAAGCAACCATCTGCAGTAATTTCTACATACAAATTTCTTTTGCAAACACAGGCAAATTTTTTTCTGTATTTGTCCAGCAGGATCAACGTTCTAATAATTCCTGATCAGATAAATTTACACCTCCAAACTGCCAATACGGATAGATTCAGAGCCAGCTGCCTTCATGAAACCTGTCAAGATATTTTATTTTCAGCTGCCTGTGGAGAAAGATGACATACTTTAAAAACTAACGGTTTCATCAAGACATTCCTTGATTTCAACTAGAGTTGCCAGCAGACGTGAGGCAATAATTCATCCCTGCTGGGGGAAGGAAAACCCTTGTTATTCCCACGACAGTACAGAGTACGGTAGATTATAGGATGAAGAGCTTGTGGCCAGAAAAGGAGAATGTGTGTCGAGATGTTTTTAGCAGGAGTGCAAAGAATGAGTCAGACAAAACTCGGCCAGTAGGGACGTCGACTCTGCAGACACAGATACTGAGACGGGGATGGGAGGAGGAGGTCAGAGACGGTTTTGTCTTCTGAATAAAAGGAGGAGTTTGTTTTCCTACAGTCAGTCTCAACAGAAACGCCTATTAGAGTTAGGAATCGGCTCTATGTAATGACAAAAAGACATGTTTTTAGTTATTACAGATAAGAAGCTGTCATCAGACCCAGCCTGAGCTCGGTGCCAGAACGCCCCATGGGGTCCCAACATGCTGTTTTCCTTGCAGACAGATGGCAGCGCTCTGCTCCTTACAGGCCAGATCCTGTTTGTTTTCTGTCTTTACGTCTGTAATTGTTGAGAGTGAGGAAGAGGAAGGACGGTCTCTGGTAGTGGTCCAACACAAGGAGATTTTCTTTATTATTGTAAAGAAAATCCCTTTATAGTAGTAAAGAGATTTCTACTGTCTTCTTAAGGATGTCTTCTTCATCCTTAAGAACTGAAAAAGTGATTGTAGGAACATCTTCTAGAGATGTCATATTTGTACTTCTGGTTACTAAAAATGTTTTAACAGTTTCTCTCCCTTGGTGGAGCCATGAGTGAAAAACAGAACCTTGTAATTAAATATTGAAACTATGTGGCGCTGCATTGGATGGTTCCAACCATTGAATTTATTGCAGCTGGAAAAAAGCTGACAGTGCTCTTGCTTTACTCCTCTCATCCCATCAAACCAGAATAGATTGGGCTGGAAGACTTGAGTTGTGGGTGTGAGCAAAGTGACTGACCAAAACTATGTAGTTGTACAATAACTGGAATGTAGTCTTGGGAAGATGTTAGCCAAAACATTACAGGAAGCCACGGGCCAAAACATGGAAAACAATGAGTTATATTAAACAAAATGATTTCACCACATATAAGTAAAAGTGGGACAACCACTGCATTGGCAGATAAACAACATACACACTTTTTAAGACAGACGCCATTGATATAAGGACAATGTGAATATATTACAACACTAAGATGGATTAGTTAAAGTTTTAAGTGACACAGAAATGTAGCTGGGACTGTCTGGTGCTCCTAAAGCCATTTACAAGAACAGAACGGCTATCTTTCATCATTTACTATTTAAATCAGAGCAAGTAAATATCACACAGGAAGGTACTCAAGGTTTCTTTCTCAGGCCACTTTAGTCAATGTCTAAATGCACCCTCTAGTTTGAATCTGGCCTGACAGAACTTTAACTAAGGAAAAAGACACCGAACACCACTTCCTTCTTTACCAAATGGAAGTATAAATGGAGTGGCATCAGATTTTAGTGGTTGTAGGATTTCTCTTCTGTCTTTGGCAAAAGACCACAAGCCATTTCTCCCGCTACACCTAGACCTGCCTGGTTTTTCCCTTGTATTTACCCAGAATTCCCAGCGCTATAGTTTGCTTCCGTCTTCTGGAGTGGTCTCCAGTCTGCTTGGCATTCAAACTGCACCAGAGTTCATTTCAGCCGAACAGAGGAAAAGGTTTGTAGGTGCACCAGTGTTCCCTATTTTGTGTTCTCAGAGTTTTATTGTGCATTCACACCTCCCCAAATGAATTGGACTTTCAAAGCAAGCCAACTACAGTTTGATTAAAGTGGACCAAACAGGACTGGTGTGAGCGAAGCCTAAAACCTACATTTTAACATTCACATCAAGCCTGCTACTACATCAGCCAACTACCATCCTAAAAACTTTGCCATTGGATCATAACACACGTGTTGTCAAATCACTTCACTCTCCTCAAATTTTTAAAAATGATGGCCCCTCTGTTCCATAACCACCTTCCTGAAAATCTGGGATGTGCAGAAACTGTGGTAATTTGTTTTAAAATTAACATTTTAGCATTTGGTGCTTAATGTTTTCTATTACTATTCTTTTAATTATTTGCCTTTAATGAATATAAATCCTGTTCTAGTTGGTGCAAATAAACAAACTGTAATTCATCTGATATTAGACTGGCTGCCTGAAAGATGAGTGCTATTTCCACCTTAACCACAAGATAGCAGTAGAAGCAACAGGCAGTTCCTTAAAAGGTAATTTAATCAATAGGAAACTTTCTATCAGCACTGGGATTTTTCCATATCAGATCATGTATCTTGAATTGCAAAAACAGAAACAAAAACCACTAGAGTCATATTTCTTTCACATGAAAGCAGATTGTGAGAAGATTTGATGCTTTCATGATTGTAATGTTTATGGGTTGCAATAATGCAGTGGAACACGCATCTGAAATAACATCTGATATAATTCACTATGCAATTACATTTTTATGTATGAAAGTCATACTATTAAAAATAATTAAGAAATAAAATTTCTGTAAATATAAAGTTCCTGGAGCTAAACTGTCTTATGAGCACAAATAAAAGTGAAAGATTTCAGTCAGACGTGGCACAGGGACCCATTAAACTGCATTAGAACAGCGGCTGAGTTCTGTACAGTCAAAAAAGTATAAATAAGGTTAGTAAACCCAATACTCCCTGCAGAAATAGCAGAAAAAAATTGGAAATCACAAACAGACATAGAAAAATGAGGAAATCAGAATCTATAGTTTCTCCTGACTCCAATAAGTTTGCAATAAATGAGTGAAACAGATGTATTTGGTATTTTAGGACATCTGGAGCACATCTAGCAACACCATAATTCAGTGATTTGCTACCAGTTATAAGAGTCCCACAGAGCACATCTCACTTTTTTCATTAGCATCTGCAACTTTTAAAGGAAGCTCACCATTTGTCCCTGGACTTCCAAGTTATTTGCTACATTTCAAGAAGTGTATCTCCAAAAGTTGAAATATCATTGATAAAGTTCAATATTTTTTAAGAAAGTGAAACAGGCTGGTTTAAGAGTAGCTTGACACGAGTAATGTGGGATTTTGTGGCCAGTGTGTCTGTTTCATATGTGTGTGATGGTATTTTCTGAGCTGTAGTTGTAACTGACTTATATACAGTGGCCTATAAACTAAATATGATCATTCAAAATGGAAGAGACAAGAAAGCAAACTGATACAGACCACAAAAGCACACTCTGGTCCGCTTACAAACCTTAGTCTTGGTTGGGTTGAAGTGAACTGTGGCGCGATTTAAATATGAATGCCAAGCGGACTGGATACCGCTGCAAAAGCAGGAAGCAGTTGATAGATCGGGGTATTCTGGGTAAATGCTACCAAAACTAACGCCTGATTCTAGCTCTAGTGGGAGAAATGGCTCATGATCTTTTACCAAAGACAAAAAAAAAAATCCTACAACAGCTAAAATCTGACGCCACTCTATTTTTGTTCACATTTTGTGAAGAAGGAAGTTGTGGTCACTGTTTTCTTCAGAGGTTTTTGTCTCGTTTCTTTCAATAGTTCTTAGAGCAGCGCTACCACAGGTGAGGAGGGGAACAGGTTTTTCAAAGGGTTTAGTTGGTTTGACAGTGCAGCTGCTGAAAATGTAACAAATTCTGCAATTTTGTTCCCCAATCAAAGCAAGTCTACTGGAATATCAAGTGTAAACACAACCTTAAAAGAAGCTAAATGGTTATATCCCTCATATGCAAACTATGTTGTTTACCGTTCTTTTTATTACCGTTAAAAAGAAACGGTAATGCAATGCTAATCCAAATGACCCTGAACTGTCTCCTATATTCCATTAAAGTACATTTAAACAACAATTTTCATTAAAACATGAAGCAACTAGGGAATTATTTCCTTTAAAAATGTTGAAATTAAGCTTTTAGCAATAAATAATGGTGCTTATATTATACAAATGGACTTGGGTGAATAATTTCAACTTTTCCCCTCAAAAACAGAGAACAATTATTTAAGCTTTGTCCCAGTTAAACATCCAGATTTTATTGCTCTGAAATGCTGCTCTGTCGTACCATACAGGACAACATGTGCTGCGTATGAGGGGGATGGGCGTGATTTCTACCCATGATCAGAATGCGTATGTGTGCTGTATGACACACATGAAGAGTTTTCTGATTGACTCAGTGTGACACATTAATGCATGTATAAAGGGCATGAAATGAGAACAAGGAGGTAAAACCATCATTCTGCCTGCAGCAGCAGCAGCTCTAACACTAGTATCATTAGAAAACCACATGGATCACGTATCTGAGGCGAGCGAGGGTCTAAATAATGTCGTCTTATCGTCTCGGACCGGTCCTAAAAGACATGAAAACACGTTGCCGCACAAAATCCAACATGTGCTCATCGGCTCTACAGTGTGATGTGCAACAGAGAAAGTAGGACGGGAAAAATCCTGCAGCTCAAGTGCCATTTTCTTAATGGTTAGAATTTTCAACTATCGGTAAGGATTATTCAAATAAAATCACATTTACCTCTTATTTTAGCTGTAAGCTTTTAGGTAAACTTTAATGCTACACACAACAGTTCTGTTTATTTCCATTCCTACAGAAATGTGTCCTGCTGCCCCAAATATTCGGAATGGAGCATCAAATATGAATCCAGTTGCTGCTGAAAATAGTCCAAGAAATGCCCCATTTGCTCCAGTTTTTTAAAGGTATTGCGAATGCTGCTGCATGTAAAAGCTAATGGCAGAAAGTCATAATTTATTCACCAAGTAAAACACTGATCACCTCAAAAGCCTTAAAGCTAATCCAGAACTTTCTAACATTACACTGCAAAAACACAAAATCCGACTAAGTATTTTTGGTCTGGTTTATCGGCCAAAAATCATAGTACATTTGAAATAAGATAAAACTAACTTTCAAGTAACTTTTCAACAAGAGATAATAGCTTGTTTTAAGTCAATAATTATTAAGTAAGTATTCAATAATAATTCAGTCAATAAGTATTAATGAACAACATTATTTCACTTGTAGCAAGACATTTTCCCATGTTACAAGTGAAATAATCTGCCATTGGAACAAATAGTTTTTCATCAACATTAAGGAATTGTTGATTCAAACAAGCTCTATATGTTGCTGAAAACTTATTTATAAGTTAGTTTTGTCTTATTTCATGTGTACTAAGATATTTGGACTACAGAAACTACACAAAATATAATTCATTATGTGTTTTGCATTGTAGGACACTGGTGCATGTAGCAAACTACAGGAGGCTACATCATATTTTCCCTTCTTCAAAATGACTCTACACTTTGAAGAACCTTCTTTACAATAAAAAGAAGGTTTCGTAAAGCATGGATTAAGCTTATATTTGCAACTGGTAAGCAAAATGGCAACATAAAGACAACAAAAAGCCTAACAACTGAGATTTAACAGACATCATCCACTTTGCTGCTTCAGCTAGGCGCTCTAGTCAGATAATTTTCCAATGTGTGATCCCAATTTGGATAATTAGATTATTGCAGCAATGCTTTGAGTCATCAAGCTCTTCACAATAAACCCAACATCCAACTGTTTAAATTTAAGCAGTTCAGGTACAGATACTCATTCTGATAAGAGCGCTGCAGAGAGAAATATTGGACTGCAGCATGAAATTTCTGGAAATTTGAGTTTGCTGGAAAAATAAATTATTCCTGATATGGAGGGTTTTCTATATCAGAATTTCAAGCTTTTTATGTTTTTTGTATGACAAAAAATTAAACTTGTTCTTGTGTAAAAACTTAAATATAAAAGTGAAACATAAAATGTCTAGAAAATATAATCAACCATTTTGGTTTTAATTACAAGGTTCCAAAATTGAGACGGCTTAAGATTTTTCCATCATACTATCCCTAAGATGTAAGTTTCTGCTGTTGAGATGCCAGAAGATGCTTTTCCACTACAACTGTGGCAAAAACTTTCAGATATTCTGCTAATGTAAAAAAAAAAACACAATTGCAGTGCTTCCACTAAATATGTAATGCAATTAAAAACACATGTAAATAAGCTTGTTCAAGTCATAAGTCATTGAAAAAAACATTAATCTCCTTGTCCTTGGGAATGGCTACACATTATTAAGTTAATTAATATAATCAAAGGAAAACCTCTGTGTAATATAGTGATGTAAAATGAGTTTGATTCAAGATCTGTGCCTTACAGAGATTTTACATACGCAACAAAAATTAAAAAAAGGCCAACTTTCAGTGCGAAAGTGCTACATAATGTCATTTGTGTCATTTTAAAATTAAATTCCAGAAACTGCAGAGTCTTCTCCCAAGGTTCAAATGCATCATGAGTCTGCAAAATAATAGTTGCTGAGTCGCTTCTTCTGTATTCTCACCAACTTAATGTCATTATTTAAATAGAATATAAACGGAGAAAATTTTTCTCACCAGTTAAGAACCTACAAGAGTTATGCTCAGGATCTTCGACTAACTCAGTTTTTTCAGTGCACTAATTTGATCTCTGCTTATCAATGTGAGAAAATTTTTATAGTAAATGCTTTAAGTGAAGTTTTGAGTTGCGTTTGAGTGATATTTTGAGTAAATGTGTGTTGTTGAACAAAAACAACACCTATTAGAATGAAAGACAATTAAAGTCAATCTTTTGCTTTTGTCATTCTGCAGCAACTCACATTATTAACTTAAAGAAAGTTTTCCAGTCTTAAATAGCATATTTTGGAGCTTTTTTCTTTACATTTCTACTCAAACACGCTGATGGAAGTGTCACAAAGCATTAAATAGAGCGCTGCAGCAATAAATCCCCTCGAACAGGTACCGAATGCCACAGAAATCACAAGTAATAAGAGAATGTGGCTGCAGGAGGCAGCGTCACTGCAGTCTATTTCTGTCAGGCTCCCACTGAGAGACAAATGTGCTGTGCCAGGTTGTAACATTCTCATATTAGTTTGTGTTGGTGAGGCGAAGACATTGTGTAACTACTGTATGTACCACTGAGAATCCATGGTTGGATAAGTTTGAAATGTGAAAAAATTATAAGATGAAATACAGAAAAGAACAATAACAGAATAATCTCTCACTTTTTTACCCTATACAACAATGTTATGACTTATCTATGTGCCGTTTGCAATGATGGTTGCAGTTATTAAAGAAATATTTGGCAGTTTTTACAAAAAAAAGAACAATTAATAGACTGGACACATATTAGAAACCAAATAACAAATTTACTCTGATTTATGAATGATTAGGCTGCTGGACTTTACTGCAAAGAACTGCTTGATGTTGTCAGTAATACACACAACCAGTTAAGGTCTAGTTGGCTTACACAAAGACAAACACAGCTGTTATTACTAACAACACAGAGATATTTATTTTAATTAAAAACAAGTATAACCTTAATTACTTCAGTTTATGATGAATTTATCCATACAGTTTTAGAATGCCATTAGATGTACCTTAGCTTACTCACATGCTACTTAGCATATGTGGTGATATCACTTCCATTTCAGTTGGTAGAGCTGCATCATGTGTATTATGATGTGGCTGTCCTGGTTTTAAGTTAAATTATCTGCTTTTCTCCCTCTTTTTTCCCCCCATTCTCTTTCCTTCAAATTACTTTCAAACAGAATTCTATTGCAAAACAATTCTTTTAAAAATGCTACAAAACTTAGCTGTACATTGCCACACGCTAGTTAGCATGTATGAATGTAGTTTCTTCATTTGTAATAGAGTCTTCAATTGAATAATTCATAATAAAATGCAGACTAACTTGACTGTGCATCTATGGTGTTAATTATTTCCATGTATAATTAATTAAGCAATGAATTAATCCATTATTAGAATGCCACCACACATATGCTAAGCCATATGCTAATTAGCATGTATAATGTCAGTACTTTATGATTATTTAATCAAAGATTGGATCTACTTTTAAAATGAAACTGTTAATAGCCAAAATAACTATAAACAGTGATTTTATAATACTATCAGTTTTAGTGTGAACTAATTTTAATTAGTTCCATTCTATTTTTGGAATGCTATAAAACTTATAAAACTTGGCCCATTTAGCTAGCTGGTATGGTGTTAAATATCTTAATATATAAAATACGAATCAGTTTAGAATATTACAGTTTGCAGCAACTAATCCAATGCTAATCAACATGCATGGTGTTAAAACATTTATTTAAACATTTTTGAAATGGTGCCAAACTTATCTGTAATTAACCAAATACTAAGAACTCTAATAAAGTTAGCTGAAGTCATTTAAAGCTTAAAAAGCAGAGCTAAGAAAAGTTTATCTGTTTTTTCAATGCTAACAAATTAGGTTATTACTGGCTTGATTGCATTATGTTATGTTCTCTGCATTTTCTTTGGCAGATTCATGGTTTTAGACTGCTAAAATACTTGGCTATAATGAGCCATATGCTAGTTGTCCTCCTTAACATTTTATTATTTTTGAAAGATTGTTTTGTTTTAAAAGAACAAAAAACATAATTACTGTGTAGAATATAATGTAAATGTATGAAACACATTTCTTAATTTATTTGCGTATTACAGTTTTCTGACCCTTTCCTCTAGTTATTAACTTGTTAACATTTAGCTAAACTTTAAAAACGGAGGAAATGGAAGATGGTTTTAAAAAGCTTGTTTTAAGTGAATTCTTTGTTGTCCAGCTCGGAATGATCTCTTTGTGGTTTTAATGCAGTGTTATCTCCTCTGTCTGTCAAAGTCCAGTTGTACCTCTAAGCCTGAGATAGGTTCGATGGAAACCACTGATGCAGTCAACAAGACACAAAAGACCCATTTCTTTATCATTTTATTTTTCACTTATCTGTTTTCAATTACCCATAGGCTTATTTTTAAGTCAGGGGATACATATAGTCTCTCTGAAGCATCTATCACAGAAGCTGCTGCTGGTAGCACACCATTTCTACAATTTACATCTGAGTTTTCACACTGCTGATCGCATCCAGAACACGTTTGCATGGTGAAATAATCATCGATTTCCTATTTTCAGCTCCAATGAAAGCATTTGGGTACTTGTACAGTAAACAGTTTTTTTTCATTACATTTTAGAAAATATGTGGGTGTGAAGAGGTGGAAGGACAAAAATAAGAGTTATCGAGATTACAGCTTTTTAAAGGAACACATAGAGAAATGTGTTTGGTATTACAATATCAGCAACACAAAGAGCAGCCAGGTAATTTAAAACTTAAAAGGCAGGGAGTAGGATTTTAATATTTATTCTCAGTTTTACTGGAAGCCAGAGGAGAAATTTTAAAATAGGGTTGATGAGTTCACACCTTTCAGATTTGATATACTAAAACTAGTAAACCAAAAGCACTCTAAGCTCTAAAAATATACCCAATAATATCTAAAGCCTCCATGTTCCAGGAAAGTCTCTAAATGCCAGATATAAAATATACGTTTTGCAAAGTTAGCTTTTAGCTCCACAAAGTGACTTGTTCCAGAAAGTATGTGCCAGCCTGGCTTATGAGAGTACACTTCAAGTTCCAGAAAATGAACCGGCATGTTTCAGTACGGTAATAGGATGTAAAAAACAACATGTAAGTTCCAGAAAGAGAAAGTACCAACTTGAAAGATGCCTCATGACGCAACTCACTCCACAAAAGTACTTGAGTTCTTCCAGTTGATCAGCTTGTAACGTCCAGCATGATACCCTGCAAGTTTGGGAAATCAACTCTAAGTTATGAAAAGTCACCAACACTGAGGTGAGTAGATAGATTACCCGAAAACTGATCATTTATAGCAAAAGAAACTTCTAAAGCTAAAAAAATTCTAACATCAACATGTCAAAATATCAGCCCTTTCTGATTGACTTAATATCAACACAGTGTATAGCTGATCTGTTGATTTATTATTTGGATTAAACAATTAATAATTGGATAGCAAAGGGTGTTTCATAGAAGATTTTATTTTTTGTAGAATTTTAACCAGCAGAAGCTAAAATTATTTGAGTTCTGGGTGGAACATATTTACAATGAAAGTTATTTTGTTTTTAATATTTTTTATCGAAATGCAAAATATACATTTTTGTACAGTTTTGTCTTAATTACTGCTCTGAATATGTTGTTCTTTCAGAAAATCGTCTTTTTTTTAAATCCATATGCTAGTTAATTGGCTGATTTCTAAATTAGTTGACAATTATTTGAATAAATCGAATCTTTATGATTAATCTTTCAGCTCTATTTGCCTTCTTTAAATCTGACATTATCCTGCAGTGAATCTAAAAAAATCACTTCCATCTCATTTGCCCTGTTCTGCTCACCAGTTTCGGATTTTAGAGTTGATAGCTTCAGTCTATTTTCATCTTCTCTCTGCCTGACACCCAACACCAGAAAACACAACTGAGCCTTCCTCCAAACCGCCAAGAATGTCCTGGTTTTCATCAAAAAGAACAGATTCTCTCAGATGAAAGTTGGTCTTTTCAAAATTAATGCTGTCCTGCTTGTGGATAAAAACAAACTCTTGGCAGCCATAATGAGGAACAGATAAGAGATTTACCCAAAATCGCATCCTGTTGTGTGTTGCTGCAGGAAATTGGGTACAAACTGTAACAGACTGCAGAGTAAGCTTTACATTTTATATAACAGCATTTTCCTGAGCAGCTCCAGCTACTGACTTAGTCAAAGCAAAAAAACAAAAAGACATAATCTCTGTCTGTGGGTTGGGAGTTCATGTGCCAACAAGATGATAAGATGAAGCTAAGTTAAAGAACCGAGACGATAATAGGCAATGCTGCTTCATTTGGGTCCAGTGGGATTTTGAAGGTGTATATTTCATTAATGCCAGATTTTTCAGTTTCAGAGCTCTGTGAGCCTTTGCATCCATCTACAAATGGATTAAAAGGGTAATATTATGTATTTTCCAGGCATATAGTGCCATTTTAAAGTACAATCAAGTACCTATTCGCAGTTGCTCACAACATGGCTCCTCTGTTAACCCTTTAACATCACTTTTACCAGCGTTGCACTGAAAAGTAGCTCGCATTACGAGCTCAGCAGATGTGAAGTTCCACCAGGTGTTTGCTAGTTGCTGCTGGCTAGTCTGAAGGAGCTGACTTGGGGGGGGGGGGACCTGTGAAGCAGAGGCTCAGAAACTTGGAAGCTGCAGCCTTGAGAAGGAGCTGCACCTTGAAGGCGGGACTAGATCCACCCAGGCATTTTGTACAGCTGAGTGGTTGCCATGGAGACTAAAGGATTTCTCAAACATGCACAAAATAATCAAAGCAACAAGTATGTTTTTGATGAGCAAATAAAGTTATAACATAATGTAAAGCTCAAAAAAGTGGATTTTACATAATCCTGCCCCTTTAGGTTATGAACAGATGATCAGTTAAATAAAGGCAGAAAACATTTCAAACAATTCAAGAGAATATTAATTCTCCTTTATGATGCTCTGAGTTCTTTTGTTCAGATTAAGACAATAGCTAAGACAGTAAAATAAAATTATTCAACATTATAAACAGTGTATTAGATGAAAAAATAGGTTAAATGTGTAATTGTTTAGCTCAGTTTGATGATCACACTCCAACAGTCATCACTTCTGATATTCCAGAAATGGCACTTGAGCCATGACAGTTTCTGCAAGTGGCTCATTGATTTCAAGCTTGGCCTAATTGTAATCCTCCAAACGCCAGGAGAGACGAACTTCAAGTGAAAAACTCCAAATGTTGCTACTCCATCTGTTTTCCAATGTGTGGTGGGGAAAAAAAGCAAACAAAACAAAACTTTTTGAGATTCGATGGAGTGTGAGAGTGTTACGTTGTCGGCCTTTAGGAGAGAGAGCAGCAGGGTTAGCGGTTCCCTAACAGCACCCAGATGGTCTGAGAACAACGTGTGATGTGCGAAAGCAGAAAGGAGTTTCAGATGAAGACTGTTACTCGTTCTCACTTTGATCTGAACAATTAACCTCTAAAGTCCCTCAGAGGATAGTGAACACAAACTTCATTTAAGAAAAATAAAATGGGAGCAGAAATGACAAAAACAACAACAAAGATAGACATAAAAAGACATAAGAGATGAAACTAGATATAAATTACTCTCTGCTGGAATAGTTATAAGTTCTCAAAAACTGTACAAACTGGCATTCAAGCTCGTAAAACTGCACAGCATCAGGCTGATTTATTAAAAACAGATAGCCAGGGGAGAAAATCCCCCACTGCTGCTGAGAGAGAATCAAGATTTTCCTCTGTGCTTTAAACTGTAAGACAGAACTATTAAACACATTCAGCTGCTGCAGATAGACTTACAGGAAGAATTAGATTAATATGGTTCCTCAAGTATTGCAAAAAACATTTCTTGTCTGAATCCACCAAAATCAAGAATGAATTGAAAAAATGCATTAATGACTAAATATAATTACTGGTCATGTATGTTATAAAACCTCTATTTTATTTGACTTTTTCCACTGGCCACCCATTTGGGTAAATGTGTTGGAATGTACATGAATATATTTATAACCTTTTGACATAATTTTCACATTTCGTATGTGCTTTTCAGTTGCTATTCAAATGAGTCAAAGTGTTTTGTGTGAAAATAACAAAATAAGACCAAAAACCAAGATTAGAATCAGTTGTGCTAAAGGCTAATGCTAACATCTAACAACAACTAAAAAACCTTGAGGCAATTGGTAGGCATCAATGGTGCCAAAAACAAGTGCTAATGACCTTGACTACAGTTTCAAATCTCAGAGTAGTGTTGACAGCTATCACTACAAATGTAATAAACAACAGCTAATAGCATGTATAATGCTAAGAGCAAGTATTTGTGTACAAAAATACAGACACAACGTGTAAATTCTAATAGTACAGGAGACAATGCTAATGCTTGTAGCCTGTTACAGGCTAAAGCTAAAATGTTGACAGTACGTCACAGTAAAAGTTACTGCCAACAGTCCAAACAACAGATGCTAACGAGAGGGTTAATGTTGCTGAAAGCATATGCTCATAATTCAGAAATTAAAAAAGTTAAATAAAGAAAATCCCTAAATATAGCTACAAAACTATTAAGTTGGCAACAGTGTCATGACCAAGCGGACGTTAAAGAAGACAGTGGCTATTGACTAGAGTTCGAATTAGCAAACTACTATAGACTTATTTCAATTGTGCTAATGTTGCTAATGATGCTAAAGAATTTTCCCTGAAACCTGAAGTATTTCTACAAGTGTTATTGACCAGTCCTTGTAAAAGTAAAAAGAAAAAAATCAGTTCTTGTATAAATGAACTCAATGAGCTATTTTTCAAATATATTTTTTCTGTTTTATATAATCTTTTCTTTAAAATTGTATAAATCAGATAAGTATTTGTCTACCTCAGAGTGTGATTTTAAGTCCCACACAAACAATCCTAAATCTAAATGCAGTGGATGGTGTTAAAATCCAAACAATATAGCAAGCAACTATTTTTAACAATGCTACTTACTTGTGCTATGCTGGGATTTCTTCATAACCATTCATAAAAAAAATCATGTAAAAGGAAAACCAGAGCCCTTACAGAAATAAAATATGTTTGTCACTAAAATGGTCATCTTGAATATAACGGTTGCACTTTTAACAATCATTACAAACTAAACCCATAAACAAGACAACACTTAATTTGAAAAAAGTAAATAAAAAAATGGATGAAAATTAATAATAATACATTGACTTGTTTTGTTGGGTTCCACTGAGTGGTCCAAATTTTAATAACTTTCTCAAAATGTGCACACACTAAATCAGAAAAGTATTATTCACATACTAAAAAGTAACTGTCAAAAGATATGTTTATAGAAAATGTTCATATGTCCATTTCTAGCCAACATGGAAGATCCCACATAAGAAGATCCTCCTAAAAAAATTTAACAATCTGTTTTAACAGTCTGATGGAAACACATGGAGAGACGAGGGAAGAGATGCTTGTATCCAAGAAGACAAAGACAGTAAGCAACAAACCAAACCTGCCCCTGTGTCTCGTATTCACCTGCCCTCCTCACATTCACACACTAATAAGGCAGAGTGCTGAACTCAGCACAGTGCAGGCCAAGCTGCCATCACCGTTTGTTTCTCTGCTCTCACTCTGTCCTTGTTTTAGGTTTTTATGTTGCAATGTTAGAACGTAAAGCGCAATAAACTTAGAAAACAACCTGCTTAAAACTGCAGCAGCACATTGCATATTCGTTGTAAATGTTATCTTTATCCCTTTGCTAAAGAACAGAGAATATTCTAACTTGTAAGAATAAAAGCAATGTAACCTGTAAATTCAAGAAAAGTAACATGTATGTATTTTGTGTGCAACTGTATTTTAACAGTTCTTTTGTTATTTATTTTGACTTCAGATTTTCTGTTTTATTTTACTATTCAGTTTTAAGCATTTGTTTAGTTTTTATTTTTCTGAATAATTGGTAATAGAAGCATAAGATAAAATGTTGCAAACATCAAAGATTTGAAGCACTTCTGTTCTGTGGAGTGAGTGAGTTAGCAGCATTTCATATTTACTGTTTTTGTCATTTTCAGTATTTTACTTTTCGCTTCCATTTTGTATGATTGCTACATTTTTTGCAGGGTTTTTCTGTTTCTTACAGAAACAGTGTTTGCAGATTGTTTCGCCCTTTGTGTGCATTTGCATCTCTTGACCATCGTAGCTTAATATTGACTCAAACGCAGTTATTATCAGCACAATACAAAATGTAGCAGCAAATCTGTGACACAATTTCTGAAGAAGAAAATGGCATTTTTTTGTTTTCTTTTTTTTCTTAATCTCTTTCTGCATTGCTAAAAAAAATGTATGTTAAAAATGCATCTCACCGTCTCACCAGCTTCTAAATCCACTGCGAGAAAAACAAGGAGCTTTAAAAGGCTCAGAACAAAAGCACCAATCATCAAACACCATCGCAGCTGCACATGGATGCACAAATACAAGCCTCAAGGTGCACTCTCTGTACCAGCGTGCACAGTGAATGGCTGAACACAGAGAAACAGCACAAAGCATCTCTACTTCACCTATCCTCATGTGTGTTTTCTCACCGGAGGCCTCGGTAAGAATCCACTCTGCAGGGAGACACAGCTCTGCCCTGCACATACAAACCAGCTGGATTTAAAATTCAAGCATTGCTGATCTAGCTGAAGATGTGCTCAGCATAAAAATAACAAATCTCAAACTGCACCATCACATAAACACTTTCCAAATTAATACTACATGATGAATATCAACTTGTTTTCAATTAAGATGAAAGGACATTTGAGGACAGGCAGACATGTAGGGGATCAGCTGTTTGGATCCAGCAACAAATCCAAAGCCCTGTTTCCTCTCCAGCAGACGGCAGAAGCCAAATCACGCAGACTCAGTCTCGCCAAAAAACCAGAGGGCAAACCGGCGCTGGCTGCCTGTAACTCAAATACCGCACAAAACGGCCGCCTATGTTCTGGAGCTCTGCATTCTGTTTAGTCAACAGAAACTTGCTTTACACCCGTGGCTCTGGGTGAAACCTAATACAAACTTAATGAGGGAAACATCATTTATTTTTTCTGCAGAGTAAGAGGAATTTCTATGCTGTCCGAGTTCATAAAATCTTCAACTAACCCCTGAGATACATCGCTCAAAGTCCAGAACATATATTAGGGCCCTCCTCTGCTTTACTGGTTGAAAACCATTTAGGTTTATTATTTTTTTATTTCAAAGAGTATTGTGATGCTTAGAAATTTAAAAACATAGCGCATCTCCATCTAAGAGTAACCCAAAATACTAGGATTGATGTTTCATTAGAATGTTTCAAATAAGATAATTCTGTATCAATTTATTTAATATTTCAAAATGCGTATATTGCACAATACTGGTGTAGCAGATAGTTTTATTGTGGAATTTTACATATATACATATGTAAAAACAGAGTGAGGGTCCCACACATGGAAATAAATCATTAAACAGTTGAATCTGCTCAAAATTGCATAAAATAATTATAATGAACTGAGTGAGACATTCCTCTGCTGATCCGGTCTGGAGGAGTTAATCACAGACATTTTAACTGTGTTAGCACATGTGCAGAGAGCAGAGGGATGAATATGCATGAGTCCAGGGAGGAAGGGAGACGTTTGAGGCACAAAGAAAGGAGGTCAGAATGAGCTGCAGCAGAACTAAACGAAAGCACACTCACTTTTCAAAACACAGCATGCGACGTAGTGGAAATGCTTCAACAAATAAAGCAAACATCATATTATACATTATAATTAAATGGAAGCACTGAGAAATATTTAGAAAAATTAAATAAATATCTATTTTTCTTCATGTAATATAAGATTTCAGTGCTTAAATAGGATCATTTTTATACATAATCAAAAAGAATGCAAAAATTTTTATCTTTGTACTTGAAAATTTCATAGTAATGCATCATGACTTATCACCCCACACAATGCTACACTGTATTTTGCTAATACCAGAGGATAAAAATTTTGTTCAAGCAAAATTCTTCTGCAGTCAGTGAATTGTCTTCCTAAACAGCAACATCATGTCAGAGATAACCAATCGGAGTACCCGATTTGGGTAATGCTAATACTGTTGCCAGGCAGATGTTCAGTTTATGAAGTCTTAGTGACCTTTATTGCATTTTGAACCCAGTTTAAACAATAAGAACAGGGCAAAAATGTTGTAGATTTAAATACATCAACAAAATATGTCTTCACTATTACAGAATTGGTTTGGGTGGTAACATAACAATAATGCCACATTTACCAAGGTGTAAACAGGTTGTTGATTATTTTTCATAATGAATTGCTGCTACCAAGCGCTGGAGTTTAAAGGTGACCTATTATGCTTCCTTCACCGGGTTAGGATATGTCTATTGGCTACACAAAACCTGTTAATTACATCTTATGCCGAAAATCATTCTTAGACAAAGAGCTTCCAGTCTGGTCAGTTCTGTCTATTTTGAACTCCTGTCAGAAAGAGATGTTTTGGGGCCTCTGTCACTTTAAATCCAAATAAGCTGCTGGTGGCCACGCCTCCTTAACTTAATGTTTACACTCTCATGTGAAAATGGCTACAAACAAATGCCCAATCATACAACCGTACATCTTTGAAAAGCAGAAATGGAGCCTCCTGCACAACCAACAAGAATACAGACAGTAGTTTCTGGATGGTAAGTCAACGACAAAACACTTGTTTTTTTAAAACAGCCATTGTACAGTGCACACAGCAGTAAAATCAGGTCACTAAACATGCTGGACCTTGGCTGGGGTTGCTGGGTAATATCTATTGTGTCCCAACAAATCGGAAGTTTTTGACACATCTAATTTTCCAGACACCAAACTTATTACCAAAAACTGGCTATGTGGTGCTTTGGGTGTTTTTGGAAGCGGTTGAGAACCAAATAGAAGTAGAAAAACATGCAAATAGTGAATTTTCCAGATGACATGTTAATGTTTACATTTGAAGGAAGCGGCCCTTAATCCTCATCTGCAAGTGCTACCTTTTTCTACAGCTGACCTAAATAAATAATCAAAAAAAGGGTTTCAAATAAAAATAAAAATGTTTCTATTTATAAATGACGACAAAGCTTCCTTTGGTTCCAGCTTTTCATCCTCCTACAAACCATCTCCGGTTGTGATTTAATCTTTCAAGAATGAATGACTTGTCAAAAAAAAAAAGAAAAAGCTTTTATTTGAAGCAAAACTCTGTATGAAACATCCTACACCTCTGCAGAGCCTGTAAACTGCCGCCCTCCCCATAAATCACTGGAGATGTTGCATAAATCCCAAAGCCTCGGCTGTCATCCAGCGAACGTGTTGATGTGAGGAGAAAGAGAGAGGCCTCAGCGCATGCAAGAAGGGGGGTTAGCTGTATGAATACCAGCTTATTTCAAGGGTTTTTGTCACTTCTTTTTTTTTGCACCTGGATTTAATTTATAGAAACGTCTAGCAAGTGTCATTTTCTGCTAGAACATGATATCTGGAGGGAAAAACAGTGAGACAGAGCAGCAGCAAAATGATTCAGTCACAAAGAAAATGAAGCCAGATGAGGCAAAAACTCAGACATGCTGGTGATGAGGATGGAGGCGGAGCCTATCGACGTTTGGAATTTTTTTTGTGTGTCAGAAACAGAATATTGTGATTGTGAAGCTTTAGTTAATCGCATGACGGTAAACTGTTCACACAGTAGTTTCTTTCTGGTCAGGTTTAATTAGTAGTAACAACCCCAGCAGAAGTACAAAAAAAACACAAAAATCAAACGGATTTCAGCTAGAAATCTGAATTGAGCATTATGACCTGCTGCGTATGAAAATTGCTTTAGTTTCCTTTTTTACTAAATTTGCAGACATGGAAATAATCACACTCTATACTCCAGACTTTTAGACAAAGACTAAGTTTACTTTTAAAGAGTCTTAAAACAAAACAAGATTATTAACAAATTTAGGAACTAAAAAACTTAAATAGTATATGACACAGACTTGTCTTTGTAACATGAGCTCAGAATAATAAGGGAATGTGTGAAAGAAGGAAGGATAGATAGGCATGTAGTATTTTTAGATTTTCCTCAAAACCACATTAAGAACTTCCAAAATAAATGTGTTTGAGTTGCTGATTGAGACAGCAGTGGCAGTTTGAGTGTTTTTCTTTCATCCTGGAAACCACTGTGTGATTTTTATTGTGTCAAAGCTGCTTTGTTTGTATTTAATGGCTTTGGCCTGGGAACTATTTCTGAATAAATGTGGAACAGACAGCATGAAAACCGTCTCAAACCAACTGTCTAAAAGGAGATATGTTATCTTCTTAAAAGTAGCTGAAAGACTAAGATAAATGGGGAGCAACTCAGATCTCTTAATGTCATTGTTTCTGCTTTAAAGGAGAGCCAAGACAAGAACAAAAACCCTGACAGTTAAACCACACCTGATGTTTGCAGCCTGATAACAGGGAAATAATTCCACTGCTCAGTTAGAAGAAGAAGAATGAGGATGATAAACGGGATGTTTTGCCGTTATCACTGAAACTACTGCAGGGAGTTGAGAGAGTCAACAGCTTGGTTGTAAGTGTTACCACATCTTTGTCAGCTGGATGCCCAGGCCGTGGCTCTTCTACGAAGAGAAACAATCCTACCGTGAGTTAACACTTGGACGAGTCGTGTGTGTGAAAGGCCGAGAGGGTCACCGTTAAAAAGAGATCGACTCAGTCAGCTGTGGTCATGTGAGGACAGGATTCTGCTCCGGTTAAACACAAGAGGAAGCAAACAGGGAGAACTTTGGACAGGAGGAAGAGGAGAGCTTTGGTTAAAATGAAGCGTAGGTGCAAATTCAAACTGGAAGACTCTTTTATCCCCACCAGGACCTGCTAATTGAAGCGACCCGCCTACAGACGTCGGCCTATCAACGCCGGACCAAGCCACGTCACGTCCAATCATCGACCAAGTCCCAGCTGATAAAGACCTTCACCCACGGTGTCCTTCGCTCTCCAGCCGAGCTCAACCCACCACCACCCCTCCTCCTCCATTCGCCCGGTCCTTAGGCCCGCTCCCTTCTTCAACCTCCACCACCAGTGCCGGGCCCCTGGGGGATGACGTTCCTATCGGCATCGGGGATGCTCATCTGAAGCTTATCGCTAACGCTGCGATAACCGTTATCGCCAGCCGGGGCCCGAGCGCCAAAGACTTTAATTCCTGTATGTCAATAAACTCTTCTAATTGTCTTTTCTCCGTCTGAGTCTCTCCAGATTGAACTAGAAACATGTCAATGTTTCTAGTTATGATGGAATATTAGGGAGACTGTAGGTGGAAAAGGAATGAAATTAATTTCAGAAATATTTTAGAAAAAACAAAGGAACATTTTGAGTTTCAAGAGTGAAAATTTGCTGGAAAAAACTGAACTAGAAATTTTCTAGTAAAAAGAAAAAAAATTGTTGACTTTTGGGAATTGAAGTTTGAGTTCTTGAGTAGCCTTTTTACCAAATACTATTTATCCTTATTTGGCTGATCGTTTTGGCAGAAACATTACTGAATGAGGAGACATACCAACAGATTAGACAAGCATCATCTATTTGGGACCCAAACGTTCCTTCAACACTACTGTAAAAATCTAAGATGCTTATTCAGCTGCAGCACATTTTCCTCCTGCAGCATCTTTGGTTTCCACTCACATCCTCATAGGATAATCAGTGCTGCTCCTCCACATGTGTTTAGTTTTGTCTCATCCACACATGTGGAAGAAATAACGGCTGTAGGCTGTTGGGGTGAGGCGCCGGCCTTCCAGAGATCGCTCCACAGCTGGGAACGCTCCTACTCCTCCTCATCCTCAGGAAGGTGATTTAAGAGTCTTCGTCACTCAGCTGTACACACTTAGCAGCTGGAAGAACTCTGAACTAAAGGTCAGGCCAGTTTAAACCTCACAACACACCCACACACACACAGCTGGACTGTTTTACGTCTGAAACTTAATGTGGCGCGAAAGTCCAACAGGGAGCTCCCTCAGCAGAGATGGCCACTTATAATCTAGTAAAGATTATGGGTAACGGCCGGTTGGGGAAATAAAGATTAAAGCAAAACATTGCAATGCTACAAAATTATAGCTTGTGTTTGAGTGCATTTTAGAGGACAACATTGTGACGGCTTCTAAAGAAAAAACTGATTTGAGGTTTATGATGCTTTACTACTTAACTAAAAGTTCAAAAATGGTCAAAGGAGCAAAACACAAAAGGGCCTTATTGTACTTAAAAAAGATTGTTGATGCTTGTACAAACTAATCCACAGCAAAACACATTTTACATAAACTAACATTTTTTGTAATGCATTTTCACCTCTTGCCTTAAGTAAAAAGTTTTTAGCCACCAGTAAAGCAGTGGTGACAAAGTCTAAAAGAACTTTAAGCAAAAACTTTAAAGGTGATTCAATCACATGGTCCATATAACTGAAAATATGCCTGTTTTTGGAAAATTTATTTAACATGTCAGAGTTTGTGATGAACAAGAAGCTGCCAGATTTACTTGACTTCTGTGTGGACTTCAGGGTGGCCAGATCTGACAGTTTCCAGGCAAAACATAAAATCCACCCAACTCCAAAAAACACACACAAAAAAATTGGCTAAAATACCTAGTGACTGATCAAATTTAATAAAAATAAAATTGTATTGTAAGATTTTGTATTATTATTATTATTGTGTATGTTGTATTTTTCCTCTGTAATTGCACATGTTCAAATATTTCAACGGTGCTAATTCATGGTTCATGGTGCTGTAATGTGCTTTTCTATTGGCATTGCTTGGGAACTTTCTGTTCTGAGTAGGTCAGAGCCAATGTGAGCTTCTAATCCACAATCTGATGTTAAATATAGTGTTATAAATGTACTTCATTGGCACTTGTAGATTGAAATATATATATGTATATATATATATATATATATATATATATATATATATATATTTTTTTTTTTTTTTTACCACATATGAGCTAATTTCTTTAGATTTACTGATGTGTTGGTAATATTGAACTCTGATAACTTGAATATTGTTGTAGAACATGGAAAAACTTGAGAAATGATGAAAGATCTCTTTGAATTGTAGCTTAAGCTTTATTGATATTAGCATCCTGTATTTTAAGATGCTTTACTTTGGCCTTATTCCAGGTCAGTTTTTTTCTTTTGTTATGGTGCACTTTTGGCCTGACCTCAAGATCACGCCCTCCAGAACTTGGATGGCGAGTCCCAGCCCAGAGGATCGAGTGAACCGGTAGATGGTGACCCGACTGGTCACTAGCAGTAAGACATTGACTGAAAATTTGACAGACACATTGAAAAGACAAAAAAATACTGGGTTATTTCTTTTCTTTTTTTAAAAAAAGCACACAATTTTTGTTTATTTGTAAATGTGGATCCACAATATTCTCTATATTAAATTCTACTCTATCTTAAGACACTGTGTGCTCTCCTCTATTGTTGTTCACACCTAGGCTCCCGTGAATTTAGAATCTTCTGATCAGGCCCAACTTTCTTTATACTTGTGTAGTGTTGGTATTAGTCATTGAAGTAAATTAACTTACCTGCCATCTACTATTATCAAGTGTATTTGAAGTAACCTTTTTGTGGGTTACACAAACCTCTATTGTTACATGTGTTAACAGCGCAAGGTATAGAATATATATAAAATCTTTTATGTCCTATAGGTCAATGTCCTCATCTGTATGTGACCAGTGATATACTTTGTAATCCTCAATTTAGAATGTTTTTGGTTGACCTTTGTTATATTCACTAGTTTCTGTTGGAACTTTAAGGAAGTTGACGTTTTGAACACAAAGCTTGTGTTTTTGTACCACTATATTCTTTTAAATGATGAAGTTGCACTCAGATTTCTGTTTTACAACACCTATTACGAAGTGACACTTTAAGCAATGACTATTAATAATTGACTATGTCATTCTAGACATTTCCAAATAAATAGACAAATAAAATTAGTACAAGGATAATTTGATTCAAATGTTCAGGTTTTGTCCTTTTCTGCCACACACCAACAACTAATTCAAGAACATCTCCCTATAAACACTTTATAAACCCACTAAAAGTTGTGAAAAGCAGCTCAAATTTTAACAATACACCCAAAGCTGTTTTTTCCAACCCAACATGTTCAAAAGAAGCCCAATTGGGCAGAAACACGCCCAATCTGGCAACAATGAGGACCTCCAAAGTAGACAAAGTAATGTACTTGCTTTTGTTAATCCTCTGAAGTTTTATGAGTGAAAATATATAGTGGATGGTTAAAAAATATATATATTTCCTGACTATTCTTTTTTGGAAAAGGCCAAAATGTTTTTGTTTTTTTTAATAAATAGCTCAAACTGGCTTTTCATGTTGTTTTATCTAGAAAGACAAACCAAATTCTACTTGAGTTTTTCATAAAATAGGATTCTCCCAGATTTTTTATTTTATTTTTATGCATTTTTCTTGTGTGTACAGTTATAGACACATTTGCATTGGGTAAATGATTTTTTTTTTATTCATAGTAGATAGTTTCTATTGACTAATGTGTACATATACCAAGGATTTTCAAAGGAAAACATTTAGGATCCCTGTGTGAAGAAAACAATCTCTTTGTATACACGGTTATCATCACAGCGGGCTTTACTATAAGCCACCACTGTCTCATAGTTAAAAAGACAGAACTGTTCCACGTGGACAGCCTGCAAGAGACAAACGTTCAGATTTCTCACTTACGAACAATACGTTCCTCACTACTGCATTGCAGCCCTCCGGCGAGAGCGGCAGACGCTTTTTTGTTCCAGTGAAAAGAAATCTGAGGGCCTTCATCCCAGAGGATGGTCAGACTGAACATCACAAGGATTCGGTTTTCGAGCAAGATCAGCAAATCCAACTTTAATCTTCACAGCCAAGGGTGAAAGGTTTGGGGAGATTTTCACTATGAGCTTATATGAGTAGATTTGGTTACTAAAGCCTCCAGACATACATTTACAGCTGCCTCACCAGAGACTGATGGTTTGGTGGTTTTAGGTTCATGTTCGGGAGCACTTTTAAATAGGCCAATGAGATAACAGGATATTGGCCAGGCTTACCGTCTATTTCAAAGCCTTAGCAACCAAATTATACAGCGCAGTGGAAACACTGGTTTTCCAGACACATGTAGGTAGAAACTATTTAGAATATAGTAATATTTAATTATTTCTTGCAGCGTGATAATAATGATAATACCAGTATGTGTTTTCAAAATATTTTGATTCATAATCTTTGGCTGGCACACTTCTGCTAATCAGCTAATAGCAGGCATAATTTTTCAGTTAACTCTTTTGCTAAATTTAAAAATGTTTAGCACACTTAGATTCTCCCAAATGATTTTTTCTGGATAAATTCTTAAGTGCTAATGTATTTGGATGATTAGATAACATGCAGTTATCTAATCAAATTTGCTGAATCTTTGGTTATTGACTAGAGGATTCTTCAAGTAGTCAGATATCTTATCTACTGATCTACTGCTTGATTTCTGACCGAAGCCCTACTGTGGTCAGACAGGCAAAATCAGCAACAGAGTTTGCAATAACTATAAAACTGAAACTATGATTGAAGCGTCTGCTCTAAAGAATTACTTTGTGAAGCTCAACCATACAGATTGGTGTGTAATGACACATTTGACAGTACAGAGGACGATCTACTATGCTGCGACACGTTATTGACATATAGTGTCTATCAACATGGTTGAACATAGTGCTAAAGCACTATGTTCAACCATTAGCTTATGCTAGATATCATGATGGCATAGTGCTTTAGCAATAGCTTCTGCTAAATACTATGTTGATATTACACGTTAGCGGAACTAGGTTAACACAACTAACTTTCTAGTTAGTAGTTCCTACCACTGATTATAATATATAATTTATGCTATTGTGAATTCAAAACGTCATAACCTATGCCTAATTATCCATTTATAAAATAAAAAGGACGAAACATGTCGGTCCTGTTTATAAGATGACCTAAATATTTTTCACTTGCACAGATACATTTGTAGCTTAGGTTTTTGATGGGTGAGAGAAAAACATATTGTGGTCGTTTTGTAATGATTTGCTTTCCACATCCACCAAGTTGGATTTTTCCCCTCCTGTCAGCAGTACTTCAGTATTTACTCCCCCCTCTATTGACCTCTTTAGCTACTAGTTTCAGTTTCTATCCCTCCCCAAATCCTCATCTGCTCCCTCTAAATCTCTTTGCTCCCTTCCCCCATCATCGCTCGCTGATCCTGCCAGCAGTTTTTACCTCTTATTTCCCCCACTTACATTTATTCATGTATTCAGGTACTGCTGAATGTACTGGCATACTGTTAGACAATAATCGTGTCAATCTGAAGGTCTAAAATAATGCACTCACTCTTCAACCACAGTAATGCCAAGCTAATTGAAACTAATGTGCTTTTTTTTCCCCATTTGCATTATCTTCTTGTCAGGAGCAAACTTCACCTTGTGGTTTTCAGGGTTAATTTGTTTAATGTTTCAAACTAAAACGATTCAAAGCAGTTATCAACAGCAGATGTATTCGTTTTAAACAAATGCATATTTGTTTAAAATGATGTCTTATAGGATTTATCTGCTCATTTAGGAGCAAATAAGGTTCTGTTTTCTTCAACAAAATCTACAGCTTTATTTAAATTGTCGATAGATAATTATTGATCAGTTTTTGTTTAAAATATCTGAAATACTGCCAAACTGGTGGTGTGACCTTTCCTCTTTTATCTACAGCTTTTTCCCCGTGCTGTTGTTTTTTTTTATTCTTTATGAGCCACTGTAGCAAAACCTGAAACTACTGCTGTGCAAGTTACTCAACAAGTTGTTACTAGGTAACCACACAGTGGGGGTGTTGCTAGGTATTGCTAGGTAACCAAAGAGTGAATAGTTGATGCTACCAACCTTAACTGGCTGTGAGAGGTTGAGAAGATAAGCCTTTACTCTGCCTACATCTCCCAGAATGCTGTGCAGTTCTGGATCAGAGTTCTGATAAAACATTCAATATGGAATATTCTATCAGGTGTATTATCCAGTCATATTGATCACATGTCTATTGTGATATACTGTATATTGTTATTGATATATAGTCCAATTCTATTTAGAAGGATTTAGATCTTTCTCCACATTTAAAAAAATACAATCTAAATAAACTATCAATTGTTTTTAATTGATACACTTTTTACATTGTTTATTATCGTTTGAGAGATGTATGTCTATTTTCTTGGTTGATCAACAGTCCTCATAGTGGTGATATCTTTTATTCTTTTACTGTAAAATCAAGCATTTGTTTCACAAAGGTCAGACAGCACTGATTTAATTAAAAATATTTATGAAAATATAAAAGTTTAGACCAAACTGTAGAACATCCTTCACCTAATTTATAGCTAAAATCAGATGTTTCCTTATTGCCTGACTTTGAAACTGGACAAATTTTTTGTTGTTTTATTTCAGTCCTTTCCAGATCTGCCTGATCCTTGGGTGCCTAAAATTCTTGAGTTAAAACAAAGGAGTGAACAGAACCATTCCTCTTACCAGAGATTCTTTTATCTGTTCCACCGATTATAGTTTCCAGTTTTCAAATAATTTTATGTTAAATTTGTTGGGAGTATTGTCCACCTGCCAACACACACACACTGATGTCATCACACCCACCCTAAGAAAAACAATCCACACACACAGATAAGAGAGATGGGTTTTTACCCCCTCCTCCCAATCCATGGATCTTTCTCCAAGTTCCAGGCGGTGTTGGTGTGACTCAGAGATCTACAGAGGACAAACGTTGGCGTCCGTCCCTCCGTCCCGCCACTGTTTACTCAGAGAAAAGATGGGACAGCTGAGGAGAGCGCAAAGAGAATGCTTTTTGTGTCAGCAGGATGGGGAGAGGGAGGGACAACAAAAACATTCCAGGAAAAAAAATAGATGCATTTCTGCAACAGCTATGTGAAAAGACAGGAATAAACCTGTGAGAGACGGGAAACAGAAAGAGGTGGAACCTTCACAAAACAGCTGCTCTGCTGTGACATAGACCTGCACAACCAGCAAATGAGCATAACACAACGAATGATATATTTTCTTCAAATTTAATAAAGCCAAAAATAATCACGTTGATTGGAAACAGCCTGCCGCTCTGAACAGATGACCATTCAGAAAGTACGGAATTTACTTGGAAAAACATAATACCAACATTTCCTCTTTTTAAAGATAGTAAAAATATGTTTTTGAAAGAAAAAGAAAAATAAATTGGTGCAGCAAGCAGAATACAGATATAAAACTGGAATTTAGAGTTTAAATGATTATTAAATTCAACCTGCTAAGATTAGCACTTGGTTTGGACTTTATGTGCAAATTTTTACCCAATCTGTAACTCAGAACTGAGCAAAATCCATACATATGGCAACCTGTGTGTCTCTCCTTGGTGTTAAGGAGCCTGAACTTCTTTAAACCTTTCCTGGTCTCCCAGCAACAAGCACAGCAGAGAATGGCTGCGTCTTTTTTTAGGTGACTAAACAAACAACATGTAATTTAAAGTGTACGACTGATTCTCCAACAAACCAGTTTCAGTTCCAGGAACATTATCTGATTCCACCTCAAGCTACAACTAGCAATTATTTTAGTAATCAAGTATTCTGAACATTAATCAGATTTTTTTTAAAAGTGAAAAAAAGGCTAATTTAGCTACATGGCTAAATTAAAAAGATGCTCAGAAAACCTTTCAATTCTTTTTTCAAATAAATATTTTATTGTCTAAAATTCAATAACCTATCATAGCTTCAGTGAATGCCTGATCATCTGGAGCATAGCAAAATGTAAAGCTCAGTCCTTTCTGCTTGACTTATCAATGCAGTGTGAGGCTGATCTGTTGATTATTTTTGATTGACCCATTAATAATTGGATAGCAAAAAGTGCTTAATAGGAGTCTTTTGTAAAACTGCCCTGGAGGAGTTCTGGGCAGAACAAATCTACAGACAAATGTTTATTTCTTTTAAATCTTAGATGTAAAATGTATTTATTATTTTTACATTTTTGGCTTAATTTCTGACCTGAGTAAATTGTTCTTTATGCAAATGGCCATTTTTGTCTGTATATTAATATTAATCAATTTCTAAATTAGTTGGTGATTATTTCAAAAATCGATTGATCAGATAAATAGTTTCAGCCCTAATTCTACAGTCTCTCTAATAGAACAGTCAGCCAGCACTAAATTTAGGGAGCAACAATTCTAAGCATGTAAAACGTCTTTGGCAGCATTATAGGCCATTTTTAAAAAGGATGCTGTTTCATAAGCCCCATCCTTGTTAACTTTTATTCTTAAATGACTGAAATCTTTCTTATTGTAGATCATTCCATTAAAGCCAACTAAAAACCATCTGCTGCTAAAACACTTAGAAATGGATAAAAGGCAAACAGAAACCTGAAAAGATCAACCATTACAGCCCACACAGGCATGCCTCAGTCTTTTCCAGCTCTTTTCAGTCATTTATTCACAGACTGCCTCGAGTTGTCACACAAGCGCTCTCAAGGTTGAGAGCTTCAAACCACAGATTCAATACAAATACGACTGTAATCACAGGCTTTTTCCACCTCACAGTCAGGCTGCGATGTTCTCTTTGCCTTCTGCAGAGCAGCCTGAGACAAACATCATCGCTTTAGGACAGCTTGACCACACCTGAGCTGGGAACGATGGAGGAGGACAGGAGAAACAGAAAAACTGGCTGATGTTAATAAAGATCTGAAAAAACAGATGACATTGTCTAATTATACACAAATATGCTAATGCATAATCTACCAAGCACTCATGCAGGTCATTATCTGTCCTATCCATATTTTTGTATATTCTGTCGTATTATAATGGCGGTGATGCTTGCCAGCAGGACAGAAGGTACCATTTAACCACAAAAGGAGTTTTAACTATTAAACCACTTTGGATGATTTATAACCAAGCAGAGATGTTCTTGAACAGTAAGCCTGCTAGATCACATCACTGCCATGTTCTCAAAAAGCTGACTTTGATCAATTTTGAACAGTTTTTTTTATTATTATTATTTCTGCTGTACCAAATGTACCACCAGCTGTCAGTAGATGGTATTTTTACAACCAATTTCTACTGGGGTTGAAAGTATTACTGAGATTAATCTTGACTAAGTCATCATTGAAGTAATACTCAACTAATTTAGAAAATTTAGGAAAAATATGCTCTGGTACAGTCTAGAACATTTTTTATTTTTTTTCCAAAGAAATAATTTTGGAAAAAACAAAGCAAACATTTGGATCTTTAATTAAGCCAAAACTGTGTAAAGTATATATAGAAAAAAAACACTTTTGTCTGCAAATCTGTTTTAGCCAAAACTTCTCAAGTGGGATAGTTTTAGCTGCACCCAGTTAGTTTATTTTCAAATTTACTAGAGGAGTAATAAAAAAAGAAAAAAAGACTTAAGTGGTTAAATGGAAAATCTGTATAAAGTGACAAAAAAAATGTATCCGATTAATAGAGCGATAAAAGAGTGATACTATTTTTGTCTGTAGACTGACATTTTGCATCAGGCATTTGAAATATCTTTGTAAATGTACCCTTGAGAAATATGATCTGCACAGCCTGACATGGGCTGTTTTGTGGTTACAGTAAAACCAACATGAAAATGTTTGGCTCCAACCCAGAGTTAAGGAGATAAATGATTAACTATTCTCTTTTAAGTGAAAACCAATGCGACGGGTGTAGAATCTAGAAAACATTTTGTTTCTGTTGTACTAAACTAGACTGTACTAGAGCAGGTTTCTGTGTTGAGATGATGAGCATAACTCTAACAGACTTTGGCAGATGTCAAAATGAAACTGAACATCCTGTTGGTGTAAATCAAAAGAAAAGTGGCACCTGCAGCTCTGAAATGAAAGTCTAAAGGTCGTGCTTTCAGGATGAATGAAGAAACTGTATAACCAGAAAGCACACCTCTTGGAAAGAAAAGAAAGTTAATGTTGAACCTGGAAACAAATCAGGAAGACTCATTTGAAAATTCCCCACAGACTTATGAATTATTGGATATTCTGTTTACTAACCAACTCACTTTCTTAATGTTAAAATGATAGTACTCGCATGATTTTGGAAGTGAATCTTATATAAGCTTCTCATTAACAGGCAGGTTTCAGGAATCTGATTTAGAAAGATCTCAGTTATCGTAAACCTGGGAAACTATTTCAAAAGCTTTCCTTGGCATTTATGATCCAAGTTAACATATTTTTGAGTTGTTTTAATACAGTCTGCATCTGCTTAGAACTAAAATGTTTCTCTAGAACAAAACAATGCATCTCACATAAACTCTGTTGGTTTCAACATTACACCTCTGCAGCTCTCTGTGTTTCAAATGAAATGTGTGAAATCAGAGCTAAAAATAAGGACTTCCTGTCTGCTTCTTTTCTGGTCAGTTTAATCGCTTCTTTTTTCAGTCCAACAAGACTGCAGAGAGCTCAGACAAAAAGCCTCTGAAAAGCTGTGAGGCTACAAGGAGTCATCTTTCTTTTGAACTCCGACCCTGAGCCTGCAGCAGCAGGATGACAGGCTGACACTGAGAGGCGACCTCAGAGCTGCTCACTTACAGGAGGGAGACGCCAAGGCAACCGGGCTGTCTGTCCGTCCGTCCATTTGTCCATCCAGTTTCTTTTCCATTTATACTTCCATTCATCCAATTTTCCATCCATCTGTTTCTCTTCCATCTTTCATTCCATTTTCAGACTCTTGAGCTCTTATTGGTTTCTGTTTCTGCCTCCATGATATGTACTTGTAGCCACTTTTCTGCCAGGCTGTTTTCAGACTGAATTCAAGTTTAAACTAAAGAGACTTTCTCTGAAACACTGGACTCCTCTCACTTTCTGTCTGTCTTCCGACTGATGGCAGCTCACCTTATCTGTCAGACTGAGCCCAACCACTCTATGAATGAAATGTTGCTTCTTTTAATGCTTGCTAACAATATTTTTTATTTAGTGTATATCAGCAAAATGTAAAACTCAGACCTCTTTGCTCCCTGGTGATTTACTGAAAAAGAAAGAATGAAATAGGCTTCCAGTCCCAAATAACTTAAGTAGCATCAAAGTGCTGAAAGCTGGCCTTCACATCACTAATTAAAGATCATTTTAATGAGCTCTTATTTACCCACAACCTTCGCTCAGGTGCTGCAAACCCTTTTAAATTAACTCCAATCTGCCCTCAAGCACCACTTTCAAATCCGACGACTCCAATCATTTGTTTTCTCCATTCACTTGCTGGTTTTCCTGCTTATTTTATCTAAAAATGCAATAATTCTACCTTCAGACAGAAATTTAAGGGAAAAATTAACAGGATCATAAACAAATTAAACATTGTACAAGGAAAACGTCTTCTACTGAAGACAGTATGTTATGTTTTATAAAGCTGTTTGTGCAGCAGAAACCAAAGACAAGAACTTATCAGATGGGGAGTTTGAGTTGGGGAGGAGAGCAGAGGAAGAACTGGAGGGAACAGTTCAATAAATCTTCAGAGGAAACTATCCAACACTGACATCAAGTTTGATCTGAGTACAGATACTTCCTTCTCACATTCTCATATAAAGACACTCAGCATGTCTGCACAAAGCTCTCATTTGTTGGGTAAAGCTCCAATGTTGAGTCAAATTCAGCCCCAAGGTCTTGGGTCTGTTGGCTCCACTGCGCCAGTCAGCCTAAAGCTAAAGCGTGTTTGTGTACAGTCTTTATGTGGCTAATAAATATCTAAAGATCTTTAATTACAAATGTTCTGCTCAAAATTTCAGTTCAACAATTACAGCAGAACATCATCTCCGACGCAACCTTGCAAGTTCATTGAGCGGTTACTGGACGAGAGATGGGTTACACCCTGGGTATGGACCCAGGAGGGACGGGACAGAAATCCATGCAGAACAACATACACACCTCCAGAGGCTTATAAAGACAATTACAAAGTCGGTTTTCCATCTCCTGAACAACATTAATAGGATCGAAAGACTCACGTTGTAGCAAGATCTAGAGAAACTTAGTGTGTTTAACTTCAGCCACATTAATTACTGCAGCATTATCTTCGCAGGTCTGTCGTAAAAAACAGCTGCTGTTGATCCAGAATGCTGCTGACCACATTCTCACTAAAACCAGGTAGATGGTGTACATCACCACATGTCCAGGTCCTAACATTGGCTCTCTGTAGCTCAGAGAATATTTTAAAATACTGTTGTAAGCTAACAACAAATACTGTTGTTAGTTTATAATCACTGAATTGCTTATCAAAATACATTAAAGGTCTACTGTTGTCTGCGATGGACTGCCGACCTGTCCAGGGTGACCACGCCTCTCGCCCGTTTACAACTGGAGATAGGCACCAGCACCCCTCCTGACCCCAGTGGGATAATGGTGTAAGAAAATGAATGGATGGATGGATCTGCTGTTGTTATATCAACCTTTCAGACCTCTCAGGTCTTCTGGTTCTGGTCTGCTCTTCATCCCCAGGATCACAACCAAACATTGAGAAGCAGCATTCAGCTTCTGTGCTCCACAAATCCGGGACAAATTTCCAGAAAACTGTACAACTGCCAGTTCCTTCAAATCAAGGCTAAAAACCAATTTGTTTACAGTTGCCTTTGAGTCATAATAACTGGAACAATAATCAAAATATTTGCTTCATGATGGCATTTGACGAAATTCAGAATGTTTATTTCTTGCTACATTTTTCTTAATATTTGTTATTAAATTATGTTTTTATGGTGTAGAGCTATGCTGCTGAAAACTTCTGTTCATATATACTAATCTAATATAATCTAAATCATCTGACATTCATCTTGTTGTTTTTTCTCTGTAGCTAATCAGGAAAACTTCTGAGTTTCAGTGGATTCTACCGCAGGGCCAGTCTCCCTCTGATTTGTTGCATCTGCCATCAGGACTATTGAGTGACCTCCTCGTTCCTCATTGTGAGGCCGACCTAGGACTGACACCGCCACCATCCCTCGAGCAATCTCACGTCTTCGAAACATTACCTAAAGGTTGTGACCTCATTCTGGTGCTGTGAGTAACGGAGCAGATGAGGCTTAGAGATGGCAGCCAGAAAAGGGGCTGCTGATAGTCTTTTAATGGATCATGAATTCTCAAGAGCATGCTCATGTTAGCTTAAGATGCTACTGTTGGCATCATACTACCATGTGCAGCGAAACCTAGCTTTAGCAGGCTAAAATAAACAGAACTAACATTAGCTTGCTAATGTTAGCTTTAAGATGCTTTTGTTAGCTTTATACTACCATTTGCATATTTTAGTTACTTTCCCCCAAAAGTAGCATAAAACAGAGATACTTGAAAACTAGAGATGAACATTTTTAAACATTAGCTAAATAAAACTGAAGTTTTTATATAACTATATAGTAAATCCTGCTGCTCAGAGGAAATAGGAGTTCACCTCTGTATCAGCTACCTTTTTAAAAACACTGCACGTTAAGTCCTGTTTTCTGAAGTCACCCATTTTGCAGGCAGATCTGACAGTGGAGGAAACAGAGACATCATTTAGTCTGAACTGGAGTTGATGCTTCAAATGTCACGCTATTAGGAAATTCTGTAGGTCTCAGTTGGAGACTCAGAGACACACAGCCTCAGAAGTGTGCGACAGCTATTCACTGAGAGCTTCATGCTGGTTTTATTCTCTACTAATTTTGACTTTTCATCCATTTTTTTCTGCATCCTTTGAGCTGCTGGTGCAAGGGATATAATTTATTTAATCCGATTCTAGAGCAGCTGTACCTCAAAGCATTAGTTACTAAGTAGAAATGTGGGCAGCAGGAGGAAAAGGAGGGAAGGAAAGCAGGTAAAACAGAAACTGCCTGATTGACTGATGAAACATTTCTAGGTATATCCAGTAAATAAACCGTGGTTAAAGCAGGATCATGCTGACTGGTAGAGGAGAGGTTATAGATGTTCAGAGCAAGAGAAGGACGGAAAATGTCAGATCATGTTTTCTCCAGCAGGCATGATAAAAGCAGAAGCCTAGCTTTCTGCATGTTGTACTACTGACCCTGTTCTATATTAATCTGAGAGGCGGTCGGCAGTTCATACAGCAGGGGAAAAAAAAAAACAATGTCTACCAACTGTTTTAAGGGCAGCGTTACAAGCTGAAGAATGCCTGTTGTGGAAATAAAGCAGAGCAGACAAGGAGAGATGAGAAAGAGACGAGACGGGGTCAGGAGGTCAAACCTGGACTGATTTTCTGCAACTTTGACCCCGAAAGTAAGTCAAACAATATTCAAACATCTGCATGCTCTTTAATAATCAGGTTTGTCTGAGAAAGAACTGTCTGAAACAGAAATGAGCAGCTTTTTTTAAACTGCTGTTAATTTTCAGATCATAAAAAACTTCACTCAATAATTTTTTTTAATTTGACCAAATAAGTGTTCTTAGATAAATTTGTTGTGAGTCACAGAAGAATTGCATTTTTTAAGCAGCCATTTGTTGCTGTGATAAAAACTAAATGCGATCCAAGTTTTCCATTGAAGGAAAAGCAAATATATGCTTTTTGATCAACCGTTTTGCAAAATTTTGCACGATATCTCAAACTTATATATAGTTGGTCATTTTCCAGATATTAACCGATTCCAATTTCTCTTGTCAAGCTGCATTGTTAGGATAAATTGCTACTAATTTAAAATAAGTAAAAACCCTCCAGTCATTAATTGTGGTCATTTAAATTAGGATTATAAGTGGCACCAAGCTGCCGTGTTCAATGAATAAGTGTAATTACACAGTGATTATGGGGTTTAGCATCTTTCATAGGAGATTAGCATTGCTGGCCTACCTAGCGTTAATAAAACGGAAATTTCTTTCAACAGTTTAAGTCATGTTTCATTAGGTTAAAAGCTCAAGAGATACAGAACAAATTAACTGTGCCATTCACCCGACTTACTTCTGCTGGAAATCCTGCTCTCTCTCGCTCTTTCGCAGCCAGAATGAACTGCAGACAACTCTCGGTATGTTGCAGAAAAGACCGTTTCATATTAAGCTCTGTACCAACTATGTTGTAAAGGTTGCACTGCTCTCCTTGTTTAGATGTTTCCTTGTTGTCTAACCTTGAGTTGTTAAGCTATTTCCGTCCAACTGGCATGTGAATTTTAAGCAATCTTTAAAAATTTCGCAAATGAAAGTAAATAAATAAATAAAATGCAAATTAGTCGTATTTCCACCTACTGGTTTGGAGTGAATCAACCAGCCTGTGTAAAGCGCAATAATGTCATATGTTGACGCTCTGCATGGCTGTAGTAAACCAGCAAATGTTTGCAACGTCAAAACTTCTTCAGCAAACGTGTCTCCATCTCCACTTCTGCACATCAACTCTTTTTTGCAAGCGTAAAAACATTTTGAGGAAATTATTTCAAATTTTGCTGTATTCATTAACATTTTCTTTCGCGATACTTCCAAATGAGGAAAACCCAGATACAGTCACCTGTAAGTTCATATTTTAAGTTGATTTACCATCTCAGAATATAAGAGCTTACAATATTCTCTCAGGAGAGACCAATACTCATTATTTATTGACTTAATGTTTGGCTTAGTATATAAAAGAATCTGGAAATCAGTTTAACAGTACATCAAAAGTCCTAAAAGGTTTGTGTTGGTTTTACTGGGTGAACCCGTCGTGTTTAGATTTTCACCCTCACATTAACATTCACACAGTGTAACCCTCCCTGTTGTCACTTGCTTGTTCTGCTTTCTCTTTCCAGTGAAACAGTTGTTTTCCCCTGCAGTTCCTTTCCTCAGACCCCTCTCCGGCCCTCTCCATGAATCCAGACAGGAAGTCACCTCAGGCACTCATAAATATACATTCGAGTGTGAAGGAGTCAGAGGTCTAAACAGAGACCAACAACAAGACTCCTGGTGATCGGCTCCATTTTCTTCTGCTTTTGTCGGCCTGCCAGAGGTGACTCATCAGGTAATGGCTTCCTCCAGCAGCTGGAGGGGGTCAAAAGGTCACCTGACAGCAGCTATAGATCGCTCTGCATTCCTGAGCGTCTGGAGATACTCTTGATATCAGATAACTTTGACTCTCTGTGCGAGCTTTGGAACAGAGGAAGACTTTATGATCCGATCGCCTCGGGGTCAGGAGGAATAAACGGTGGCAGGCAACTGGATCCCATTTTCTGTTTATTTATTTATTTATTTGTTTTTTTCCACCAATAAAGGTTTGCAGACCTTAGCAGCTCCCATTTCTGCTCTTCCAACAACCTTACAGTGAAAACTGTCTGGCTGTCAGAATTAAATCAGTTGGATAAAAATAAAGTATCTGAATTAAAGCTAAAAAGCAACAAACAAAAACAAATCTGTTATCTGACTCTGATCCAATAGTCTTGAAGTATCCACTTCAGGAAAAAACTGAATCCTTTTAGTTGTTCCAAGGACTAAACTAGTGACTAAATGAGATTGATCTTTTTCAGCTGTAGCTCTTCAAATGTGGAACAGTCTACCACTATCCATCATGTCTGCCAGCAGCGTGGGAGATTTTAAATCTCTAAAAACTAATTTGTTTTCCTTTATTTTAAGTCTGAGGTTATGTTACTATTTGTTTCTTATTTTTATTCTGTGTTGGTGTGTTATTTCTTTTATTTCACTCTGTTTGCCTATTTTAGCTGAGAAGTACTTTGGTCACTTTGTGTGAGATATTGCTGTACAAATAATGATTTCTGTAGATTCATCTCAGTAAATTAGAATATAAGCAAGCTGTAAAAGTCTTATATAGACTTAGATCAACTTTGACAGCTTATTTCTGCTTATCTTGATAAGCAGAAATGAAAAATTTACAATGAAAATTTTACAATCAGTTTCTGAGAAAATTGGAATTTTACATAAAACCAATAAACTTTTTTTTTTTTTTTACAAAAATCTGGGCGTAGTGTGAAGAAGGTCCATGTGCTGCAGTACGCTGTAGTACAGCCAAACCTTTTCTTTGTTTTTGCACAACATGGCAACATCTTATGGGTTGACAACAGCGGTGAAGACAAACTTCAAGCCAACTGGCAATAAATTTACACTTGACTTAAAATATATTACTATTTATTACAAGGTTCATATTTTTAACTGAATTATTGGAATAAAGTCTTTTTGGAATTTACACATCAAAAATAAATGTTAGGCAATTTCTGTTCCATAACCACCTTAATTTGGGCATTAAATGATGGTGGAGGATTTTTAATGTCATTTTAAAGCTACAATAAAGATGCAGAATGATAAATATGGAACATAAATCCATCTTTTAGTCTTGATGGTTGATGATTCTGAAATTATTGAGATTTAATCCTGAGAACAGACCACTTCCTCTGTTTATCTTAAAAGACCAAAGGAAAGACAGCAGGTAAGATGGCGATGTTTAGGTGGGGGTGACCCGTGTTGTTTGGGGTCAGCGGTGTTTGCACGTCTCTGTCTTTGTTCGGAGCCCATCAAGTGTAAAAATCGGGGGCAGGCCCGAGGCCCAGAGCATCGTCTCTCTGCTGCGGCATATCGAACACAAGGATACAAGGTCTCCAGAGGAGGCCTCACTCTAGTCCGAAACAAACTCACACTGGTTGTTTTTTATGGCGCCTCCAGAGATTTTAACAGGAAAAAGCATAATTTCCCATCATTGTCAACAACATAAATGTTACATAGAGACATTTCTGCATCACTGGGGACTGATGCTGCACTAAAGATTAGGAAACTGTCCTCTAAATGAACAAAATCCCTGACGAGGCGATATTTTCAGCGACAGCATCAATGAGTAAAGATTTTGAAGTAAAATTTGCTCTGCAGTAAATACTGATGCTGCTCTCCAGCTATCGCCCCAAAGAGTGAGAAATAAAAAAACATGGAACCAAAACCGATTCAAAGCAGAACTTGATTCACACTAATGACCAACAACAGATGGGAGCAGTTCACATTTCACCATAAAGATGGTGACTCACGAGTGTTTGACCGCAAACAAACTGGAAAACAGGATCTGAAACCTGAGCTTGGCCAATCTGCACATTTCACAGACTGCACCTTTAATCGCACAACATGACGTCTCGTTGCTTTATCGAGCACAAAGCTTACAGTTTAACTTTCAGATCGCTTTGCTAGAGGTCTGGTTTGACCTTTTCTGCTATGAGCAGCGGCTTCTTAAGAGAAGGAAGTGTCCTTCCTATTTAAAAAAAAACAAAAAAAAAACGATCAAACCCCTAACAGGAGTGGAGGAAGAGAACTGAATTCGCCTGCAGCTACACAAAGCCAATGTTTTTCTTTGGGATTCACCAAAAACATTCCTGTTCTGGGTTGTGTAAAGGGAAGTCAGACCTTCAGGGCTTCCTGGTTGGATGAAAACAACTACAGAGGTATTGATTACCCTCAGCAATACCTGTTAATATTAGTTAGAAAGTCAGCATTAATCTACAACTGAAGGATAATGCCTCTTATCGTAGTATCTTATCCAAGTCAACACACAATCACAGCTCTGCTTAATTCTCAGTAGTGATGACCATTGGAAGATTTAAAGAAGGATTATGTAAGAAAAACAAAATCTCTTTTTTGAATCAGTTGAAAGCCTCTGGAGGAGCTGCAGAGATTCACAGCTCAGGTGAGGAATGCAGAAATAAGAACAAAAATATAATTTTAGGTTCAATAAAAACACGATGTACAACTCTAAGACTGCACTGTATTGACAGAAAAGGTTACAGCAGTATTATGCTGTGGGATGTTGATCTTAAAGGGGCGGTATTATGCATCTTACAGGCACATAGTACCACTTTATAGCTCAATCAAGTAGGGCTGGGAGATAAATCCATTATCTTAAATTTTCTGTTTTGCAGATTTGGTTTTTAGAATTTTTTATTTATTTTCCACCAATGAACTCCTTGAGTTTCCATAGCGATGCTAACTCACCCAAGAACCACCATCTTGTTTGACAAGTGTGTTTTACAGCTACTGTTTATTTCAACTTTGAATTCAAGTCAACTCACAGATGGATTTATTGAAATAAAAGCCAGTTTTTAAAGATATTTTCTGTCATTTGTATTTTTGAAGGGGAAGACAGAATTGAAGATCAGATTAGGTATAAAAATGAAATGTTATTTTTGAGCCATATTGGCCAGCACTACAATCATGTTACCTTCAGTTTTTACAAAAATGTTGTACGTGTCAAACATGACTGAAGAAATTTGACACTTTGAAACTGGGACTCTGTCTCTTTAAGAAGTTCTTGCTCTTTCCAACATGCTGCCTTCAGGATGCAACAGAGCTTCTACTTTTCTTAGGAGCTTTGAGTTCATATGAAGATTTCTCAAACATGCATGGAAGAATCAAGCAACACTCCAGGAGTGTTTCTGATGAGCGAATAACATCATAACAAGATGTAAAACTAAAATAATCCATTTTACATCATACTGCCCCAACAATAGTACAGAAAGAGTGTTGATGGGAATGTGGATGGAGCTACATGTGTTCGATTTTTGAGGTATTCCTGTGTTAGAATGGTCCAGTCAAAGTTCAGAACAAATCTAAGTGAATCAGAGATTTAGTAGAAATCAGCTTTTGATGCGGTAGTTCATGAAGTATTGATCTGGACAGCGTTTAAAGGAATTATCACTCGTTTGAGTGATTCAAAGCCACAAAGAGTGATGGTGGAGGCCCCTCACCCCTCTGCCTCCTCCCACCAGCCTCGCCCCTCTCCTCCTCCCTGGTTCAGGGATGCTGGGGCTCAGCGTCCTACCCCCTACCCCCGCCACACACACACACACACGCGCGCACACACACACCCCACCCTGGACCAGGCCTTCCTGGCTCACCCAAACCTTGCCAGTCAACCCCTGAAAACTGCTCCCTGCTGGATTAATCTGCTGAAGCAACAAACAAAGCAGCCAGGATGAGACTCTGCAGTGCGGCTTGGAGCAGAAAGAAAAAAGCCCGGACAAACTCTCACTTCCACGGCTGCAAGGCTTCCTGCAGCCCCGCAGCTGATGGAGGAGAACAGCCCGGAGAACCAGAAAGTAAATAGTTTGGAGTCATAAAACCTCCGCACTCTACGCCGCTCCACATGGTATTATTATAATTCATAATGATGATGCGACCCAAACGTGCCCCTGCGCATCCTCAACCCCGCAACACAAAAAGATCCAGAGAAAAGCCCCGCAAAGAGGCAGCGACACGAGGGGATGCGGTGGGAGGGCTGAGCTGTCCGGCTGCGGGACTCACCAGTCGGTGTCCGAGGTCTCGTCAATGACGTCCTGGTAGGCGGTCAGCAGGGCCAGTCTGTTCTTGGCGAGATTCACAGCCATGTTTCTGTCCCTGCGAGCATCCAGACCGCTGCTGATGGAGAGAGACACGGAATGAAACCACAGAGGAGGAAGAGGAGGAAGAGGAGAAGGAGGAGGAGGAGGATCTGACTGGTGGAGACAAAGAGGAGAGGGACAAGTCCGCGGGGTCCTAGAGCCAGATATTAGCTCCCTAAACCATGGCGAAACCCTCTCACATACCAAACAAACATGAATATATAAGAGGATCAGTACGGCAGAGAATTAGGGCCATTGTAGATAAAATGGACTCAATTTCTACAAATTTCAGAAATGTTGAGATATCAGAAATTTTCTAGAAAAAGTTCTAGAAAATGGTCAAAAGTCGAAAAGTTTCGACTTCTGAAACTCGGAAATTTCCTAGTTTTTTCCTCAAGGCAACGAGGATTCAGGAAGATGCTAAAGCTACAAACAAAACCACAAGATGTTCAGTAATATGGAATCTGGAAAGAGACTTTGCTATGCTCATTTTTGTTTTTCGTTCAATCATTAAATAAAAACAAAAAGTGACGATTTTCTTAAAAACTGACAGATTTTGGTTATGTGCAGAAAACATCTCAACGCATGAGGCTCCAAAGCTCTGTCTCTGGTCTACTTTTAATTCAAGCTTCCTGATTATGAAAAAATAAATAAATAAATTTAAAAAAAGTTCATTTACCCTAATGGGGAATTAAATGTTGTATTATCCAAGTATCTTCAAAATGACATCTTAGCCAACTCTCTTAAAGAAACTCAACTGAAACTTTAGGTGGGCTTTATTCTGACCTGTTTGTCCTCTCCGATGAAAATGCAGAGCTTTTTTCATTTCCTCCAGAAACTAAAGTCTCTGATCTTCCTGGCTCAGCCTGACAGACTAATTTGTCCAGTCAGAGGCTCCTTTAGGAAAAAGCAGTTTAGTGTCAGCTCGCTCTGGATCTCGTTCAGAGGTGAAGAGCTAAACTTGGAGTCCATTGCATCTTCTGCAGCCGCAGAAACGTGAAGGAAAGGCCGACTGATGTTTGTAACAGTTCAGCTGCCATGATGAGGTAATCCTAAATGTAGCGGCTAAAATCCTATATTTTAGGCTACTGGTTGTTGTGCTTGAAAGGCGTTGGTCTTAAGTGCGTTCAGTAGAGATTCATCATGCCGATCTTTAGTTTGACTTATAAAAAGGTCATTTATTGTACAGAACAATGTCCATTGTTTTGCTACTTCCATGTAGTTACACGTAAATTCGACATCAAACCCAAACCAAACACAGTAGAAAACTGTTTCCTCTTCCCATAACAACACCTGAACAGAATCACGGTTGACCTTAAATACCCATCCCCCATCAGACACACAGAACTCAAAATGAAATTCGCCCCCTGGTGGCGATAAACACAGAAAAGGATAAATAAATGGCTCCTACACTCATAATCACCGATAATTAGTTAAAAGAAACTCAGCTTCTGTGCATCTAAACAGTCAAATCTTCTTGAAATCCAATAAAAACATAAAGGTACTCATGTTGACACTGTAAGAAGGAACTTGGTCACTTGGGCAATATTTGATTTGATTTGAAGACATTGGGTTTGTGGAGATTTTTATAGAAAAGTAGGACTGCAACAAACGACTAATTGATATTCTGATGATTAATGATTAATCAAATTAAAAAAATAATCAGCACATTCTGCTATTAGAAATACATTAAAAGGTTCAAATAAATAAATAATTCAATTCCTACTTTAAAAAGACAGGTGCTAGAAAAGTAAAGCAATCAGCCTGACAAAATACTTTTAGTAGGATTTCCATTAATATGGACATCATATTGCAACCATCCACAAGTAATGACTGCAAAATCCTTTATTCTCTCCGCTGGCAGCACTGTTCATTCACTGCTAATGCTTTGCAAGATGAGAACCACTTCAATCATATAGCATGTGCTATATTTTAATTTGTGATATTACCCAAATAATTTTGCTTAACTTGCAACAGAGAAATCTGGAGAAACGATACTCTCATAAAGTGCGGTGGTGAAGTGGTGAGGTAGACCCAGGCAGTGGACCCAGGTTATGGTGAGAGAAATTATGGTCTAATGAAGATATATACAATAATCCAAAATCCAGGCAGCACAGACGAGCAGAAGGCTAAAAGCTCAGAGCTGGTAGCAACTGGAAACACAAAACATGACTGACATCAGACTAGACAGTAGCACAGACAAGGAAACAAGAGACACAGGTGGGTTTAAATACACAGGGAGACCATCAGGGGAAACCAGGATCAGGTAACCAATCAAGGGGTAGCTGGGACAACAGGAGACTCAACAGAACAAAGAAACCTAAATTAACACACAGAAAAAACCAAATCCTCACAGATACTATTCCAGGAACCTTGTTTGGTTTATTCCCAGCCTTTGCTAAAAAGCCCACTTCCTTCGGATTGGCTGGCACAGGCTCAAAAACATTCACAATTTTGCAACTGAAGGTGAAGACAGAGAAAAACAAAATATTAATTTTGGAAAAATATCTGAGTTGACTTGAACAAGTGTTGAAACAAGAGCCAATACTGAAAAATCACAGCTGTGGTCCAGTCCTTGATCTTAGCATGCTCATGCTAGCTACAATTATAATGCTAACTATGGCTCTAGTGTTCTAACACTAATCACAGTGTGCTGAGTTTATTTAACATGATAACATTATCAGCATGTAAGCATTACTTTTAATGTGACAACATTGACAGAAAGGTGTTATTGTTATGCTAATTAGTGCAAGTAATTTAGCTGAACTTGCAGCAAAAATAACTTGAGAAATGATCCTCTGCCATCAACTTCAGTCAGTTTAAGTCTTTGCCAAAATCCCACTTCCTTGGGATTGGCTGGCACAATTTACCACCTTTACATTTTTTTGCCTTCAGAACAGCTAAACAAAGTTGTTTAAAGCTACTAAAACTACATAACGCTTCAAAAATAGCAATCTTTTACAATATTGTTAAGGATTTTTAGAGAGAAAAAAATCTCTAAAACATTGTCTCAACTTTGTAGTTGAGACAATGTTTTCCCTATAAGAAAATGAATATATATTTTTTATTTTAACTTTTCCATTTCACAAATTTTAAAAAGGACATCTAAAGACAGAACTTTTTTTTTTTTACAAAATATAATTCTAGCACTACTAGTTGAAAAATCTGCTGATCTGCATTTATTTATGATTGTTACTTTTAAAGAATTCTTTATCATTTTTTGCTAAAGTTTTTAGGTGCCACAGTGGAGTCTAAACAGCCACAGGTTACTAGCAGAATGTGCAGAGTTAGCATCTAGAATAATGTCTGCTTAAAATGTTTATTTTGGTAACATGATAAATACAATTCAGAAATTGTGAAACAACATAATTTACAACCTTCTTACTTAAAGTGGGGCAAAAAAGATGTTAAGAGAAATAATTATCTGATATAACTGAATCCTTACATATTATAACAAGGAATTTCATATTAAGGAGAAATGATGGAGCTGCACAATCACACAAATCCAAAACGGCCATGATGAAATATCATATATTTAGATTCAGGGAACCATTCTCTGCATAAATATAATTTGTTGAGCTTAGAAACCTTGGAGGGGTAAAAGTTACAGGAAGAGAAAAAGATGAATTATTCAAAAAGTTTCATTTTGCACACCACTGCCATTTGTGCCAATTAAAAAGCCCAACAGAACCAACTGCCCTGCTCCATTATCCTCCAACCTCTGAGAACCAAGGGGAAGGTATGTGGGCTCCGTGCCAGTCGGCGGGCCGGAGAGACAAACACTAAGGGTGACCCCGTGGCGGGCTGGTTGCCATGGCAACCAACAGAAGACCAAAAAAAAAGAAAACCTTCTTAAATGTCAACTTTTCCGGGAAACGGAGAGAGAAGAACCTCATTTCAGACCATTGCTCACAAAAGCCCAAAGAGACGGGCTGCAAGGGGAATTCCTGGACTGTTAGGTCATTGGAGATCTGCTTTATTCTACAAATGATTTCCCAACTGGCCACCGTTGCTGTTTTTTATTGATCTGTGACAGTATGGATAGGTCTTAAACTTTAAACTTAAGCCTAGAATGATATTACCACAGTAGACTTTTTTTTCACCTGCTCTTTCTTTCAACAGAGATTTTTAATTTGTACAAATCATTTTGTTCGCATGCATCAAGCAGACAAATAACTTCAATAGCTTGTATATTGTAGACATTTTTCTGTAATTATCCAAACCCGTTCTTTGATAACGGGGTTTGGACAAAAGTCTTGTTTTCTAGGCAATGTAAAAAATATGATGTAAATAAATGACAATGGACCTGTGACTGCATGTCTATTACTGATGACCAAAAATGGGTGAAGTAAGCAGTTTTGCTGTGCAGAGAACTGAATGTGAAAGTAAATGGGTAAAAAGAAACAAGCACAGTGTTGGAAAGCACATTCTCTCCAGGATTATAAAACTGGAATCTTTGATTTAAGGGAAGAAACTACTGAAAGGTGCCAAAAGCTAAGTTGAGCAGGGAGTTCACAGCCATTGATGCAAAAGGAGTAAGAAAATGTTTCCTTTTACAGATTTTCCATTTTAGATCCTTGGTTGGCAGCAAATAGCCTGGATTTGCAGTCTGGATAATGTTTTCACAGCTTCTTCACATAGAGTGATTATGTATAAAAAAGTGAGACTTGCGCACTTGTTACGTCGTCAGCCAACATGAAGGAGTCTGGTGACAGTTGCTGTGGAAATGCTGTTCATCACAGCCAGCTTTCTGGTGTTTTCTTTATTATAGTTTGTCTCAAGTTTTGTTTGACATTAGCTGAGTTTCCATTATAAAAGTGCACAAAAGTTTGACAATATTCTGCTAATGTTGAAAAAACTATTTTGCAATTGCAGAGTTTATATTACATGAGAAACACAATTAAAAATGATATGAATACTGTTCTTGATGTGATGAGACGTTAAAGACATGCGACGTCGTCATCCTCCTTCCACTTCCTGTCGTTGTCTTCGTCGTCTCTGCCAGTGGAAACACCAGCTGTTGATCACGAGACTCATGTGATGCAAAAAAAAAATTAATAAAAAGCTTCCATTGCAGTTTTGCAAAATATAATAATTTTGATACAGTTGAAAAATCCTATTGCAAAATCATTAAGAAAGAACATGAATTTTTTTTATTGCCGTTTTTACACTAAGCAAATATTTTGTTATTCCAATTTGCACAATTTCACGGTCAAAGACAACAATGTTAGTGAAACATGCAAACTAGGCCGGTCATAACGGTTTTACATCTACAGGGGGTGTAGTTCTGCAGCTGATGCTCCATTACAAAATAAATTACAATTTCCTTATTTTCACTGTAATAAAACACCATGAACATATTTAATTTAATAAGTTAAATTTGAGCCGTGTTGGCAGTAAGATGCATTTATGTATTTTGTGCACTACATTTGAATTATTATCATCACTGTCAATTTTAACTGTTCTTTGGAAAAAAGAAAAAAATCATCCAACATTAACTCAATTATAATCTTTTTTTAATCAGTGTCAGTCAAATTGCACTGACAGAACTTTTGTATTTTTATTGCTTTAAATTCTGCCTTTTTAACTGTTCACAAAGATTAAGATTATATCTTTTTCTCCTAGCTTTAAAATGGAACTCGTGAGAATAAAAGTCTGACTTCCAAAAGTTACCCACAGTTCTCTTCAGCAGAGAGAAGATTGATTAATTGACAGGAAGGAGTCAGATGGACAAACCAGGAGCTCACTACTGCAACTTCAGCATATTTATGATATTGATGTGTTCTTTTATGTTCTTTGATGTCTTAGATAAAACCTCAAATAAAATCTATAGACTCAGAGATATTCTTCGTTTCGATTTAACCTGGTTTAGTTTAATTAGTCTCTAAACATTTTGTCTAGCTCATCTCTTAAAGATAAAACAGATCCCCATGTTTTAAACCTGCTAATGTGAAGCAGGTTTATCCCTCCATGAGGTGAAAATACCCTCTAATGTTTCCAGTCAAGAACAGATGTGGGCGTGGAGATGGATGTGAAACCAGATTAGGCGATAAAAACTGTGGGAGTGAAGCAAAGTGGGGATTAGCAGCTCATGTCTCCATCTGATCTGTGGGCTTTAAAATTTCATTCCTGTAGATTTCTAATAGCAAAAATGAGAATCTGAGAGTTTCAACTGCACACTAATGCTATTGGTAAATGCTGGTTGATGCAATAGACTGTACTGCCACCATCTTGCCTGGTCTGATATTTGATGTTTTGACTCACTGTATAGTCCCTCATTTTGTTTTAGAACTGATTGTATCTTCTAGTGTATGTGTCTGTTTTTTTAACTTGCTGTAACATTAATTGCCTTTTGTGGTTTGGATAAACCTGAATATAATAATTAAGAAATGTAAAGGCTTTCAAACTGCAAAGTTGTACCATGTCTCTGGACTTAAAAATTATGGAAAACATAAATTTTGTCTCAACAGCCCATTAATGTTGTTAAGGATTTCATACTTTCCAAAACAAAAAGCAAACAAACAAAAAACTACCACACACACAAAAAACACAGCTTAAAGTTTAATTCTCTAAATTCTATTCAAAAAGTCAGACCTTCATATAGATTACTCAAAGTAATAAGAAGCCTTTTTTGTGTTAATTTAAGACTATCCAAGAAAAAAAAGGATTTGATAGAGAAATGTTATTTATTTCAGTTATATTATGGTCTATATCCAATAATGGCGAAGACTGTCTACAAGAAGAGTAAGTCTGAGAAGTCAACTGCTAAAGAAACTGGTTTTTCCGAACACACAACTGTCCTTAGAGGAAGGAGAAAAAAATGTTTGGCAGAAAAAAGGTGCACAGAACAGAAATATTCAACACCATGGGAGGGATGTGAAGCAGAGTCAAGCATCTAGTCAAGTTCATAAAGCATTTACTGCAGCTACAAGAGCTAACGCTAACTGCATTTCCATTGATCTTATAATTGCTCAAGTTGGAGTTATGAAAATAAATTTGCTTAATGGAATCACCGCAATAGTGGATTTGCACTTGTTCAACATTTGAGAATATTGACAAAGTTTTGCTCACATTTGTGAAGGAATGCAGGTGCAGATGCAGCCGGGTGATGAGCTGCAGCTGTGAAACACAATTCATCTTATTGCGCCTTTCAGTTACAAACATCTGAGAAGAAGAAGACAAAGAGCCAGACCTGGATTGTAGCTCAGTGGTTCTCTGTTTAGATGAAAGTAAAGTTTGTATTTCATCGGAAAATCAAAGTCCACAATCTGGGGAAAGAGTGAGAGAAGTCATGTTGCTTGAAGTTTCCAATCAGTGATGGTTTGGGTTGCCATGTAATCTGCTGGTTCTGCTCCACTGGGTTTTCTATCATTTACAGTCAACACAACTGTCTACCAGGACATTAGAGCCTCCAAGCTTTCTTCTGCCAACAAACTTCATGGAGATTCTGCTCCAACACATCTCAATAAAATGAATGAAGCAGGAAGTGGTTTCTGGATGGTCAACAACAAAACACACAGCAATAAAACCAGCTGACCAATCAGGGTAGGCTTCCCTTGCTACGGAAGGCAGTGACATTATATTCAGAAGATTATTGAAACGACTCATTTTCTAGACACCAAAAAACAATAACTTATCAATAATATGGGTGTTTGTTTTTTTCAGATGCAGTCGAAACCCACGTGGAAGTACAAAATCATGTAAAATGTCAATTTTATCTAATAGAGCCCTTTTAAGGGGGCTTTTAAATTAATGTCATTGTCATGTCATGAAATTTGGTTAAAAACATTATGACCCCACCTTCAGGAATCAGACTCCGTGTTGTGAGCTTTGAAACCTGCAGCTTTAAAGTCCCAATGACAAAAAAAAAAAAAGTGTCCAGCCTAAACTCGACCTTTAACATGGCGTTGCTAACAAAGCTCCTGCTGCAGAGTGAGGAATGTGTTCATTTCCTCCACGGTGTGAAAGTTTACTCTCTGAATGTTTTTCCAACGCTGCCTTTATGAGTCCTGCAGGGAAGGAATGTGTGCAATTCCTCCTGAGCTCACATATCAGAAAATATCTATAACTTCTATGATTTCATTACATGTCAGCATTCTACTGAAGGCAAAACTTAAAAGGCTTGAAGTTAATAAAAAAAGAACAACAAATAAAATAAGATTGGAGACTGGAGTTGTATCTCTTAACAAAATGTTTATTGGTGAAGGAAATGATTATTATTATTTTAGGAAAATAAAATCTGAAAGACTCCCCAAAACAAACCAGATGTTCATTGAAGATTTGTTTCCATCTAGTGAGTATTTCAGGGAATCACACTCTATAGAAACATTCTGGGCTTTTCAGGATGTAGAAACCCAGAACTTTGAAACAAGGTATAACAAAAAGTTAAAAAAAAAACACTAAAAATGTATATTATTTAAGAGGTTTTAAATTTTAAGGACCACAAATTTGATGCATATGTTCGATATTTAAAGTTTAAGTTTCAAATTTTTGTATAAAACAACAAATGTTTTTTGGGTTAATATGTGACTTTCTCATCTGTACAATCATATTCAATAAATCAGAATAATCTAATGAGGCTTGTTTGTCAAATTAACAGTATCTTTTGAAAACAACCTTGAAATCAGATAAATCAGATGTTAAACTTCTGACCAATAGTAGTTTATTGGTCAGATGTAAAATTCTGATGTTAAATGTCTCATCTTCACTAACTAAATACAAAATCATCATAATTAAGGTTTAGAAAACCATCTGTGAGGAATTAATCTATATAACGTTTCACTTTGGGAAGCAAGTTACTAAAATAAATGATTTTAATAATCATTTATCATTTAATAATAATAATTAGAATGTTATTTTAACTAATTTACTGAATATGGCTGTTTCTTAAATTTTGATTTAGATCAGAAATTGGAAAAACAAATCACTTGACGGCCAGTAGAAAAAAGAATTGTCCTACATTACACTGAAAAAACAAGAATATAAAATATTTGAATTAAAACTAACGGCTGAAGATGTCTCTAAAGATATACATTTCAGAGCAAACTAAAGTTATGACTAATTTTGAATAATTTTAGAAAATGTGCTTAATTTCTAAAAAAAACAAAAAACAAAATGGATCCCCTAACTTTCATAATGGAGCTCTACCAGACATTTTTAATTTCTAAAAAATAAATAAAACCTTGAACTCAGAATTTATTAACAGATTACTTTTAATATAAATATACAGTGTTAAAATGGAATGGTACCTGACACTGAAAGCCTTTTACCATTAAAACGGGGAGGGGGAAAAAATTACAAAGGAGAAAAACAAAAACAGACCATGTGCTGTAAATCAATAACAATCAAAATAAAACATATTTTTAATCAAGCAAGAATTTTCTGGTTCCAATCCAGCGCCTTGTGGAACACCGCCAATGTCTTGAGTAAAACTTGGGAGGCAACAGTCCAGCAGAGCTCGCTCTGGAAACACTCATGGAAAAGACGGTTTTATTTTACAATCTGTGCGTAAATATAAGCAGGAAATAAAATATTTTCTTCTTTAATTCTTATAAAAGAGATCTCAGACAGACATTCCTATTGTGTAACATCCAGTTTGTAAAGGTGCCACATGGAGCATTTTTCACCATCTGTATTTGGTTGATTTAAGCTACTGTTGTATAAAATGGACATTTGGGAAGTTTGCTCTTCAAGACAGTCCTGAAAGCTTATGGTGGTGGAGAGAGAACATTCTTTTAGATTTCAGCCAAACACATTTCTTCATTTTAGACGGAATTTCGATTCATTTCAGACAAATTTATCAATATTAAAATAATTTAAGTTCAAATTTTCCATGCAGATAATCAGTTATATACTGGTATACAACAATTTGTGCTTATTTCCATAAATTAAAACTTAATTAAAACGTAATTAAGCTTTTCGAAACAGTTCGAAAATGCACGTTTCGAACTTGCATTTTATTTTTGCAACAAGGTTACTTGGATTACAAAACCCTTTTGACATCTTTTATATCATAATGAGGCAAATTTTAGGGGAAATAACCAGAATTAAAAAAAAAAAAAAAAAATACATCCAACCATGAAACTAGGTGACTTTATGAGGGTTTTTTATATAACTATTGAATAAATTCTGTTAAGATATGAGAGTATAAAGAGAAAACTATTTAAAAATGGCAGAATTTTGAAAAGAAAATAATGACAATTTATATTTAATAGAAAAAAAAAGACTTTTTAGCTCCACATATTTTCATCTCCAAATCTGAAGCATTAACTGAAATTTTCACAAACCCGCAAGTTCAAAACTGTCCCAAAAATCTAATTTCTTTTAAAGTATCAATGGTCATTTTGGTTATCCAGAAACTTTTCTTCATAAATAAATCAATAAAATACATAAGAGAACATAAGGCAAATGTAAAGATATGAAAACTGAGAAGCTTTTAGGGCATTTTAGGAAGCTGCAGAAGAGTCAAATTAATTCAACAATTCAAAGACGTAAAAATGTGACATGTAGCACCTTTATTTTGATCATGTATCATCATGAATGTCCAACCAACCGCTTGCCATCCCTTTTCTTAAATCTTGTAGGTCCGGTTCAGTCCAACACACGGAGCCGAGTGTCGTTCCGGTGTCGCGGGTCTTCTTTCATTAAATCCTCAACACGAGAATTTACAAAAACCCGCAAAGGCCATAAAGTTCAACAAAACTCACCTACACTGGGACCCCTTGTTCAAGTCGATGGCATGAAGGCTAATGAGCTAATTTAACTTTCATTCGCTTACAAACATTAACTCCAAATTTAAGTATCAGGCACTTATAAGTACTTTACATGAATGAGCAGTGCCGTTCAAGACTGATGCTGGAGTAGTGTGCAAAACACTGTAAGAAATCTGTATAACATGCATAACAAACTGTAAACATTGTGAAACCTATGAAAGAAAAAAAACTAGCTAGACTAAGCTTAAATATCCAAACAAAGAAAAAAAATTATACTAGTTTAAGAAGCTGAAAAAAAAGAGAATAAAATAAAATAATGAGTGGCATGTCATTATTATTCAATACATCAACAAAAAAGGAGCAAAAGAACTGAAGTCAAAGTTCAGGTGATTCTAAACTGGTCCAGTGGAGCTGCGTTTCACCTGGGAGGAACCAGAAGACTGATCAGACCCAGACCAACTTTAAAGGAACAGGTTTGGAAACTCAATTTTAAAAGCTGTGGTTATTAGAACAAGGATCAGTTTTAGGTTATGCATTTGTATGGCAAATGCATATTAAAGGCGCTCTACACAAAATGAACTGTAAGATTAACCATCTACCGTCACACTGATGATAAACAGGAGCTTTTAAAACAGTGTTGTCTGTGTAAAGCAGCAAGTTTTTAAATGTTTTGTGTTCTTAAAGCAACTTCAACTCAAGAAAAATGTTCACCATTAGCATCTTGGCGTACAAACAATTTGCTATTAACCGATTTAAGTCAAAAAAGACAACTGATTGATAGGAATAACTGTTAAAATATATATATACTGTTAAATACAGAATCTTTGGAACAGTAATTACAATAAAAACTCTAAATGTCAGCATGCTAAGTTAAGAAAATTATCACCATTCTAGTAGCAGCAACTTTGAAGTGTTATACAGATGAGTAGTCAAAATCTTTTATATAAACATACGAAGTGAACTGGAATCCCCACATAGCAGATTTGGGGTTAAAGGTAAATCAAAGCATGGCAAGCTAGCATGTTAAGCCAAGAAATGTTCCACTGTCCGTACAGTACCTGCAGTACAGATGTTTGAAACTCATCATGGTCATAAATTTCCTCAAAGGGCTGGTTGTGGCATAATGCTTTGATAAAACTATATTCAACTTTTAAAATAATATAGCTTTCTCTACATTCGTTGAGTACTTCTTAAAATATACTTAAAAATTTTTACACTGATGTTTGACAGTATACAAAAAAATCTGATCAAATAATTAATCACACAACTGCTTTCTTGAAGTTCTATTCTGGAATCTAGTGGGCCACCAAAACAGCTACGGCCGTCTGGAATTAGCCCACGAGCCTCGAGTTTGAAACATGCTGCAGTTTGATAAAACTGTTTAGAACAACAAACAGTCCAGCAAAACCAAGGTTTGGTGCCCGTGAATTAATAACCTAACAATGTCGGGTAAATCTCAATGAAACGCTAAAATGACTCAAGCTGTCAACAAGTCTAGCTGGCAAAATTATTACTGTTGTATCAATGATTAACAAAACCTTTATTAGTTAATGGTAATATGTATATAACACACAAAAATTAAGAAGGTCCAAAAAACATGATTGACCCAAACAGCTACTTTTAAAATCTGACGAGTCGTTTATCTGATGCATTAGGATATTAGCATCTTCAGCTAACCAACGTACTAAACTAAATGATGTATGGTAGCAATCTTTCTTCCAATGACAGTTCATATGTTAACTCAACACTTTCATGGAATACAAAAAATATGGTAAGCAGGTTAAAATGTGAGTCAGACATTGTTCCTAATGCTAACACCAAAGAGCATCATTTCATGTCAGTGCCAGTTGTTAAAAGCTTCTAAACAGCAGCTTTGTGGAGGACCAATATTATTTTTATCCTTCTTTCATTTTAAAATGTGATAAGCTCTTCAGTGAGCACCACTGTCCACATTATTTGTTCTACAAACGAGTTCCTTTAAAGCTCTCTGGGACCAATAAATACAGGTTTACTGATGTGATGAAGCAGAGCCAGACAGTAGTTACAGTAGTTACCCTGTTTGTGAAAAACATTACTGTGATAAAGAATATGTGACATTTGTAGTTTTTTTTTTTTTTTGCCACATAATTATTTTACAATAAAGAAGGAAAACAAATGAATGAAGTAAAATTGTAAAAATACTATCAATAGCAGAATTATACAGGAGTCTGGTGGAGCACTTTGGTGCATCTGCCCATATACTGAGTACACATTGTTTTGTCATGCAATCATTCACAAGTATTTTTGCTGAACATGGAGCCAACAGTCAAACAAATCTGATAAAAAATAATTACTAATAAGCAAATTTTTTCATCTTTTAAAATCATTTCTTTAAAATATTTTCTCTGTGGAGAAATCAATGTGAATTTTTCCACCTTTTAAAAACTTTCTGACTTGCAGCGTGACAACATTCTGAGCCTTGAAACAAGTCAAAAAACAATGTGGCCATGAGCTACATAACTAGGAAAAACAGCACCTATTAGTTCGAGTCAAATACAAACGCTGAGAAATGAGAGACAGTAAATTATAACTGGCTTAAATATGACAAAAAGCAAAAGGAGTACAGTAGGTGTGCAAATCTGAACCAGCATATGTGGTGTCAAAGCGAACAGAAAAGTAAGTTAAAGAGATACCTTGATGTTTGACAGCAAGAAAAGCGACATATTTTTTGATGCAAGATTAAATTTTAGTTTCTCGTTTCTAACAAAAGGCTTTAACTGACATGAAATTCCTGGAATCACAGGTGCATCTAAAGAAATTTAAAGTGACAATTTAAGTTAACAATTCAGTCCACAAAGTGAAACTACAGAAATGTCATGGATTCATTACAGGAAGAGATTTATTTTAAGCATTTATTTCTGCTTTTGGTAATTATAGCTTACAGGTAATGAAAGCCAATAAAAATATACTCTAGTACATAAATGTTATGGAGGCAAGAAAAGGTCATTGCTACAGAACTTGTCTATCCAGAGAGTGCTATAGCAAAGAATCTAAATGGAAAGTTTAGTGCAAGGAAAATCTGCTACTCCACAACCACGAGTTACACTTTCTGAACTGAATTTATGGATCAAAACAAACTCTTTGGTGATTTTCTAAGTTATAGAGGCGCACCTGTACAGCGCATGAATCCCAATATGTAGGCAGGAGTTGCTCACTCTGAAGCTGCAGATATAAGATTGGTTTTGATTTCAAACTTACTGATTTGGCAGCAGCCTCTACCTGCTGAAGAAGGAAGCTACAGATGTTGTGGACCATTCTGAGCATGCTTTCAACTCAAACACGTTGGGATAGATTTATAATTCTCAAACGGGGTATATAAAAAAATGGGGGGAGGGGGAGAAATGAAGAACCTGAGGTAGTTTAGACTGTCGGAGCTACATGTGGGATCTAAGAATCTGAACAGAGACGAAGGCGAGAGCAAGCCGACACGATGGTGAACCTGGTTGATGGATGTGTTGTTGAAACATCAAGGTATCTCCGTCTGAGTGGATGCAGGTGAAGCCGGGAATGGCGAGGGTCGCCGGCCCTTTAAGGCACGTTTGTGTACGTTTACATCAGCTAACGAGCAGGACTGAAACGCTTCACTTTCACTGGATACATTGTGAAGACAGCTTTTCATTTTGAGCCCTAGATTACATTTAAACACTATCAGAAAATAAGTCTCTCCCTACAGACGTAGAGAACAATTTAAAAACGGTACTAGCGGACGACACCAGGGATGCTGTGGGAGGAGTCATGATGCATAGCATCACCCAAACATGATATCTTGTTCTAACTGTTGTTTTTCCGTTTCAGTTTCATCGGAACGTAGAGGAGAGAAGTGTATAGTGTTTCCGAGGGTTATGGCAGTGTTCAGGAACAAAAAGAAAATCATCTCCCGTTTTTGTTTTAACGGAAACTCATCTGTGATTGTCATGATTCGGTTTGATAACGTTCCTCCAGAGAAAATGGAAATGTAGCGAAATAAACGTCATTAAAGAAGCAAACGCCCGGCGCAGACGAGTCTCTGAGGTGATCCTGATTTATGGAAATAAACGCTAAAAACAGTGTGTGTCTGTGTCGGAAGGGCCGGCTCCTTTCAGCTCCGCGGGACCGGGACACAGGGTCGGATCTCGCTCCGGTTGCTCCTTCCCCATCGATTCCTCCTGTTTCTTTGCCTCCGTCTTCGCGCCTCCATCTCCGACTTCGGTCCTTTTGGTTTCGGTCGGAGGAGGAATTTTCACAAACCTCGTCCCGTTCATGTCTTCCTCCAGTTTCACCTGGAAGGGTGGAAGTCCGAGCAGGAAGGCCCTTATGCGGCTCGGGGAGCTCAGGTCTGCTGGCTCCTCCTGACCCCTCGCCTCCACGCTCTGAACACCGGACACCACCAAGGAGCTGGAGCGGCCCCTGAGGCTGAAATCCTGCGCTTGCTCCTGGGGGCCACTGCGTGGTCTCTTGGAGGACGACGGATCCGAGTTTCTGTTGATGGCCTGCAGACTCTGCTCGGGGCCCTCGGCGCTGGGTCGTTTGGGTGGTAAGCGTTTGCTGAGGTTGAGGGGCAGCGCCTGCTCCGGCGGCGGAGTGATGGGGGAGCAGGGCGGTTTGGTGCTCAGGTCCTGCGACAGCGCCTCCGACAGCCGGCGAGTGAAGGTCTGCAGTTGAGACGAGTCCAGGTGAGCTCGCATCACCTTCCTCACCTGGACGCTGCAGTCCAGGTTGAGAGGCAGGACGCGGAGTGGAGGCGGCGGGGGCCGGCTCCTGGACGCTCCGCGCTGACCCCCATCGTCTGAGCCGCAGCCAGAGCAGTGGTGCTGGTGGAGCTGGTGCAGCTGAGGCTGCAGCTGCTCCGAGCTGGGGTGTGGCGTGTCCGGGTTCCCTCCTTTGGGCTGGAGGGTGAAGATGGCCGGGTGGAGCTGTGCCGGGTCCTGAGGGGTCAGGGCGGGGCTATCGGGGCCCCTCTGGAGGCTGATTTGGCTCCTGAAGACATCCAGAGGGCACACGCCTTTGATGGGGCTGAAACCGCTCAGTGAGCCGGTGACGAAGTGAGGGAGAGCAGGGATGAGAACACTGGGAGGGGGAGGAGCCGCCGAGTCGCTGCGTTCCGACTTCAGCTCCGTCGTTTTGAAGGGGAGGAAGGAAGGAGACATGGGGGAGAGGTCAGGGGTCAGGGGCATGCTGAGTGGGAGGATGGCTGGCTGGATGGGCTGCAGGGACGAAAACAAGGATGGATTACAACATAAAACTGGTCTTTCAAAGCTTTCTTTACAGAGTTTGGGAACTTTACCCAAGCATTTTCAAGGTACGTTTTCGCATTTTACCTGCACCACACCTGAACATCAAAACAATACAAATGAACACAAGAAAAGTTTCAAATAGAACTGATTATTGAAATAATTGATTTAGTAATCGATCAACCATTAAACTAAAAAAATAGGCCATTTACTGAAAAAACAACACTTAGAGCAGCAATAAAGCCAAAATTGTTATATATATTTATTGCATTTAACATTACAAACACCTTTTTTGTCTGTAAATATGACCTACCCAAAACTCAAGTAGCAGTTTTAGCTTTTCCTGCTTCAAATTACGTTAAATTTTTTTTTTTTTTTTAATCTACGCACCTAAGAAAGTAACAAAAAAAGTTCTCTGTTTTCTGGCATTTACCGTAGTAAAAAGAAATTATTTTGGTACTTTAACTGACCTGAAACAAGAGAAGTTTGATCTGATTTCACTTCAGACAACGGGAAAAAATGTGTCTGTTTTATTATCTTTAAATATTTGGTGTCAACACTCTCCAAATTTAGGCTTTTAATTAAACGTTAGATTGCAACTTTATTATAAAACTGTGCAGTTTGAATATTGAACACTTTCCAAAACACCTAAAGGATCATAAAGTCTGGCTTTGCTAAAGGAAACAGAAATGAGAGCAGCATCAGGACTTTTACCCGGTGTGTGCTGCTGGGTGTCGGTCCTCCTCTGCCTACAGGGGGCAGCAGAAGACTGTGCTGCTTCAGCTCCACCACTGCTGCTTGTTTGGTTGCTGTTTGCTGCTGAGCCAGCAGTTTGGCCTGAGCAATTAGCGTGGATTTGTTACGAGTTCCTGGCGGTCGGCCTCTGCCTCGTTTCACCACCATGGAGCCGTTTGGACTCAGAATCTGTTCAAGGACAAGAGGAGAAAAGGTTCTCTGGTGGGTTTAAAAAATTATTTTAGCAAATAGGAGTGCTAAAAAGATTACAATCTAAGAAAAAAATATGTTGTATATTCAGAAGAGTTCTTCAAAATGATTCTGAAAATCTGCCATGTCTGTCTGAAGTGGGCGTGGTTATTAAACCAAATACCTTTGATGAAGAAAAACTTTGCTAGTTTAGGTCACTCTACTTTTAACAAGAAATGAACAACACAACTTTTATCTATTTTCCCATAGAAAAACTTTTAATGTAGCAACTTAAAAATGTCTTTTAATCAATAAAACTTATTCAAATGAAGCTACATGCTGCTTCCATTAATCGAGTTTCTTATATAATGGAAACAACACTATTGTGAAATTGAGTTTTTCCAATATCAGCAGAAAATCAAAAAAGCTTTGAGCACATTTGTAATGGAAATACAGCAACACCTTGCTGTATTTACTAATTAATAACAGTTGTTGTAATTAATAAGAATCAAATCAAGTTTTGATTTGATCAGCTGTGCTTTTAGCTTTTGAAAAGAACCGAAATAGGATAAAAATGACAGCAGAACCCAAGACTGGATGAATCGACCCTTCAGTGTGTGACTTACAGGAGAAGGCGGAGCTGCAGGTGACAACGTCCCCGTCCTCCTGTCCTTGGGTTTGGGTCCGGGCTTCCTGCCTCTGGGCAGAGGTTTCCGTCCTCGTATTCCTCTGGGTTTGGAAGGCAGTGGCACATCGGGGATTTTAAACTCTGCTCCTCCTCCAGCTCTCAGGTGCTCCTCGTATGGAAGCATCAGTCTGAAAACACACACAACATTTAGAGGTTCTAATGGACAAGTTCCCGGTTTTGGATCCTGACGAAGGCGGTCGGGACGAGGGGGTTGTTTGTTCGTCCAACCTTTCATAGTGTCTCCTGGTGCAGGTAGCTGCGCTGGTGCTGCCTGGACATCCGCCCAGCTCGTTGTACACCACCTTCCACAGGCGGTCCGAAGTCACCTGACATACAAACACACAGAACAATAACCAGAGATCCTACAGGTATCTGTTCATCTTTGACTTTGGTTTTTGTTGACTCAAATGTTGCTGCACCATGTTGGAAGCTAAAAATTTGTGATGTTTTTCCTCTGATCCAGACCTTTCTGTAATATTTTTAAGTTGTTCGGATGTTTTGAAAGTCTATCAGAGGTTCACCGTTACATCTTTTCTGCTTTTTCAACAACATCTCAACAAAGGTAGATCAAGCTCACCTTCTTGTAGCCACCAAGCCGTTTGACCACCGAATACATGAGGAACAGGTCGACTGCAGAAACAGATCAAAAATGTAAATCAGGTTCAGCTCAGTAAGCCTGTAAGTTTCCTATTGAAGTAAAACTGTAAAACTACTGAATCCACATTTATCAAACTTATTTTTAAGCTCTATGGTCGATACAAATGTTTCCAAATCAAAATTCTGCTGGTTTAACGTTTAATACTGAATGGAAGGTTCATATTCACAGGCAGAGACTCCAGTGCATCTTTAAGGTTTTTAGATAGATGACACCAGCAATTAAATAGTAGAGAGAAATAAGCAAGAGGTGGAAAAAGAAAACTAAAGTCAAACGAAAATGTTCTAATGTATCAATAAAAGGTCAAGACTGAGGAAAAAAAGGAAAATTTGAAAGAAAAAAAGGAGATAAATTAACAAAAAAAAAGCTAAAAACAATGCATGGAAGGAAAATAAAAACAAAGCAAATGATTCTTAGTTTATTTCATTTGGTAGTTCAGTACTTTATGAATTAAACATTTAAAAAACACTAAGAACTCAAATCTTTGTTAATTTGTTTGCACATTACTGTGTGAAGACTTTTGTACCAGGAAAAAAAAGTTGGTAACACTTTATTTGGCGGATTGTGGATAAGCCTCACATAACACTGTCATAAACATGACTTAATGAAGTGTTATTCGGTAAATAATGATACTTTTAATGCAAAAGTTGATATTTTTATTGGACTTTTAATACAAGTCTTAATGCAACTCTGCATTGAAAGTGTCATTATTTACCGAATGACACTTCATGACAACAGTCATAGACATTCATAAAGACTCCTTCATGTTCATGACAACTATAAAGTCATGTTTATGATAGTGCTATGTCAGTCTTATGCACACCCTGTCAAAGTGTTACCAAAAAGTTAATTAAAAACAATACAGACTGCAAAATGGTGATGGGACGAATTGACCAGATGTAGAGGAAACATTTTTTAGTTATAAGACTAGGAGAGAAAAGCTGAAAAGTAAAAGATAAGAAACTCGTAAAAGAAAAAGACGAATCAAATGGAAAGCGTCACAAAAAAATTATATAAAAAAAACTTTAAAAGTATTAACAACACAAAAAAGGACTAAATAAACTATTCCAGAGTAACAACAGGAGATGATTTTTATTAAAGGAGTGAAAGAAAACTGAACAACAGAGCAGAGAGTAGAGGGAAAACAGAGGACTCACTCTTCTTGAAACCTAGGTTGGGAACTTTATGGATGGGCGATCCGTGGCGCTCCATGAAAACAAAGAGCTGATCCAGGAACAGCTGCTCCTCTGGATGGGGGAGCCAGCTGCCCTCACAGCCGACCTCCACACTGCCCATCACGTTCTCCTGCAGGAGGAAGAAAAGAAAAAGGAGGACGGTTTGAGTCAGTCCACTTTTAGACAGTTTTCTGTTAAACAGTCTTCGTCAAACTTTCCTGAATAAATTTCCATATTTTCAGAAAAACGCAGTGAAAGTAGAGTGGGTTCAGTGTCAAATACTGTGAGGATCAGGTTCACCCACATCTTCAGATCTTCTCTGTTAACATTTTGTGATCAACAACAACAGTAAGGATCACTTTAGTTGATCTGCTTTGACTTCTGATACTATTTTTTGGTCTAACTTCTCCCTGAACTCCTGTGTCTTTATCAGGGTTTGGAAGGGAAGAATGAGCAGAAGATGTTTATTCAATCAGAGTTGGGCTCAATGAAGGCTTTGGCTTCAGATAGCAGAGAAAGGTTCTAGAACAAAAACATACCAACCTTCATCTTTTCGATCCAGGACTCTGGTTGGCCCGAGGTCGGAGAGTCTTTGCTGTCGCGACCTTTCCTCTTACGAGGTCGTCCTCGGAGACTCAGGGATGGACACCCTGCAAGAGAGGGACACGATGAGGACAAACTTTAAAAACAATAACAAAGTACTGCAGAATCTAAAAGAAAACATTAATCAAGACGTCCAGCAGGGGGCAGCGTTTCACAGGCAGGCTGTAAGGAAGGAAGTGACGTTTTTGAGTCTGTTAGTGACAGACAACAGAATTTAAATTATTTCTGAGGCTGCCAGAGTGTTCTCTGTGTTAACTCGATGTGGAAGATCATTTCAATTTCTGAACAGAAAAACCACAGAAATCAGTTTAATTTGGACTAACAGCAACAGATTAACCGCCTTAGTGGACAAACGGGACGGCGTGTATGTATGTGTGTGTTGTGTGTGTGTGAAAATTATTTACCCTAATCAGCAACTAAAAGTCAGAGTGATATGAATAATCCTTTACATGGTGGTGAGGTTAAGTTAGTTAAATGGGGCTGAAATTATTAATCCAATTAATTGACTGTTGAAATAATTATCAACTAATTTAGTAATAGATTATTCAATAGACTAAAAAAAAAATCCATTTGCTGAAAAAAAAACATATACAGAGAAGTAGTTAAGCCAAAACTGTACAAAATATGAATACATTTTGAATTCAAGATAAAAACTAATTTGCATGTGAATATATTTTACCCCAAATTCCACAAATGGCATAGTTATAACTTCACCCGGCTCATATTCACTAAAGGAATCCTATTTTATTCCATTTTAGGCAATAAAATGTTTATTTTCTTATTTTAAAAATGAATAAAATTGTTTCTTTGCATCCTTTAATGCATTTCTAATATTGTATGAAAAAGGAATTAGTGGTCAAATGAAAAATTTGTAAAATATGGCAATTTTTAAAATCTGATTAATTGCCAGTATAATCAATTACGAAAATAGTTGTTAATTGCAGCCCTATTATTAAATATTGTTGAAAATGTAATTTTCAAACATTTGTTCATGCAAATTTTATTTAAAATGTTTCTCAGAATATTACATAAGAACAACAATAGTATATTTAACACAGAATATGGACAACGTTTCCTCACTCTGCTACTTTCTTCTCCTGCGACTCTCCTGCATTATTCAGTTATTTTAACTGTGAACTTGATGTTTTCTTTGTTATTTGCTCTCCATAGAAGCTACATCTGGTCTTGTGTTTTGTTTCAACTGCGGTACCTTCCTGGAGGAGGGCATTGGCTGACATATTGCTGCCATCAACTAAATGTTCTCCCTCTCCTGCTATTAACTTTTGGTTTTTATGAACATAGAAAGTTCTCCTACATCAGTTCATGCGTTTATTTTTTGTGTCTGCTCTGCTCTGTCTTCTGAAACCTCCAGTTGGTCATGGCAAGTGACAGCTTGTACTGGGCCGTGTTCTGCTGGAAGTTTCTTCTTGTTAAAGGTGAATTTTCCTCTCCATTGTTGCTATATGAAAACTAGGTGGAACATTCATATAGCAGCATGTAGCGATTATCACTACATGCTGGTCCAGGAGGAGTGAATACTGCAAGTCAGTGATTCAATGCAATCTGCTGAATTTCTTTAGACAGAAACTTCTTAAACTAATTTGAACAATAAATTGAGATTAATTTGCTGTCTGATAACTAGGATAAACTGGAATGATTGTGTTATTGAATTGAAATGAGTTGTTGTTGCTAATTGCCGCTATACAAACAAAATGAATTGAAAAAAAGAATCTAAGCAGTAGATCTAAGCAGCCTCTGAAGGTTCCCAGTTTCACTCACTGAACTGCCAGGAGAAACAGGCGCTGCTCTCCAGTGTCGGGTGGTTGAAGGTGTCCCTGCAGTACATCACCCTGATGTTGGGCAGAACCTTGATGGCCCCAAGGGCCAAGAGGTATGGGTCCTGCAGTGCGGGGCCTCTGGCTCCATCCTGGATGCGTCTCTGCAGGGAGCGGAAGCGGCAGTACTGTGGGTAGCTGAGAACCTTGACAGTCTGCCGCTGCGACAGCTCGTCTGCGGGGAGACAGCAGAGAAATAATGGCCGCTCAGAATCCGCATGGTGGCCTCTGACCTGGCCTTGAGGAAAACACATGCTGCTGAATAGTGAAGCAACATTACTGCTGACAGGGTCAGAACTTTGATTGACTGATGTCTTATTCCAAAAACTCTTTTTTTTTTCACTTTTCATAAAATCACATCCAAGCTTTCTCCAAGGAGAAACACACCAGCATTTAACATTGCAAAAATAATTATTACTCTACTGAAGAGAAGCTAATTTTTTAAATAAAAAAGAATCATGGTCATATTTGATCTTGTTTCCTACTACAGGATTACAAATATGAACAAAACAAATTTGTATGCTGATATAAAACTATTTCTGTACACATAAATATCAATATACAGTATATCTTGAAGAATGGGGGGAACTGTCAATATCTGTAGGTTTTTTTAAACAAAAATATACACACATCCAGAACAAAGATGAAAAAACTAACCTAAGCATGATTTTGAAGGCAGAAAAAAAAAACAATTAAATCAGAAATTTAGATTTGAAGAATTGCAAATTCAGTTAAAAAAATCTTTTCAAACTTCTAAATCTTTTAAGATCAATGCACCAATCAGGAATTTTCTACATCAACGCTTTAGCTGAAAATTCAAAAAACAAACTGCAGCACAAGATGTCAGCTGATTGGTTTACAGAATAGTTATACTGTCGCTTCATTCTTCTGTGGGAACAGCTGAAATGCTTTCAAACAAGGCATTTACACCCCGTGAATATTTCAGTTTGTTTTATATTTCAACACCACCACTGAAAAGTTTGGACACAACTCCCCACTGAACAGGTCAAAACAAAACGTCCTGTTTATGACGAGAAAAATGAGACCAAACACACAGGAGATGAACATTACTGTTAATAACAAAAAAGTAAAAAGTTACTTTGCTGTTAAGAGTTTCAACTTTAGTTCTAAAAGGGTCATACCTCTTGACCCTTTTTTATGTTCTCTGGTGTTTTTAAATGAGATTTTTACATTTGCAAGTGCTGAATAATTAAAGAAGAAAAATCAAAAATTAAAAAAGGGACTTCAACATTTTCTGCGGATAAAAATGTTGGGGATGGTGGAAAGAATTTGCTTTGCACCATCCCAGGTCAACACTTTACAGAAGCAGCTTTTACTGCAGTGACAGCTGGAAGTCTTTTGTCTCTAGGCCTGTCGCGATAAACGATAAATCGATTAATCGTACGATAAATTAAAACTATCGATGTCATTTCAATTATCAGCATTATCGTCTCTTCCGGCCCTTTTCTCTTTCTGTTGATGACACCGAATGAAAAAAGGCTCAACTCCGGTGCTCTCCACTGACCCTCCCTTCCTAATTTCCTTAGTGTAAAGCCCAGCGCACACGACACAACCTTAGAGCATTCGGCCGATTGTCGGCCCATTTTCAAAACCTGACAGACCACACATTAGCCGACAGAAATCCTAGGTATAACGGTTCGATCGGTTCGTTCCTGCCGTGTGGTGTCCAACAATGGGCACAAAATAATGGCTACAAGTTCAGTGAACTAATTTTAAAACCAGGCATTAATCAATGCTTTACTACAATCTACCTGCAATGCATGTGGCTAGTGTCAGCGTAAAGTCCTGACTGAATGAAAATCATTATAACCTATTTACGTCACGTTAACGAAGAACAGCTGAAAAGTGGGCACATTTATCAACTGCGGTAGCAATTTCGCTCCAACTCCTCCTCTTGTCATTTCTATATTCTTTGCATGTTGAATAAACATTAATGTTGTTTCCACATATCATCTCCAATGTCCGCTGGACTAGGGATTTCCCTCTGTAATTTCCCCTCAGAAAACACAGAGGAGAATCCGTGCTTTCTGATTGGCTGCCTGTCACATTCAACAGGCTGCGTTAAGATCCCAGTCGGGAAAAACCACTGATTTGGATCGGAGCAGCAACGACGATCTACCATAACACACCACACAATCTTAGAAAGACCAACGTTTTAAGATTGTCATAAGGGGAAAAATAGGAGCAAAAAATCATGTAGTGTGAATTATTGCATCAGGTAGTCGATGTGCCCATTTTCTCTATTTAAATCTAATTATTACTGAAGGGCAAAATAATATACAGACTTCATAATCTGCAGTCTTTAGGTTGAATGCAGTATTTATTTCCACTTTGGCTTTATGTTGTTTAGTTTATATCAAGTACATTTTTTATTAATGGAGACTGAAAATCCATTTTGTTTTTGGTTGTTTTGTTTATTTTGTTTATCAGTTCCAGTGTTAAATATTCTTTTGAAAATAAAGTGTATCTATCTTTGGCAGGAAATCACATGCATTATTACGTCATTTCCATTAAATCAGTGTAAAAAGGTCTTCAAACAATATTATCGTTTATCGCAATAATTTTTTGAGACAATTAATCGCTCAGCAAAATTTGCTATCGTGGCCTATTTGTCTCCATCAGCTTCACGCACATGGGGAATGAGAACTTTTTGTAAACTCTTTAGGAAAACAGTTCAGCATCAGTCACACTGGATGAACAGAAATTATTCTTCATTTTAAACAGATTTTGTTCCAGAAGAAAATCATTCTTACAGCCTGATACTGCCATCACTATGTCTCATAATGGAGATGAATTGCTAAGAGTGAGTCACAGTTTTAGTTTTCTGCCACAAAACATTTTAGGTAAAAATCAAAAAGTTACATTTTTGTTTCTGACCAGACCTTTGAACATTTTTTTTTACAGAGTTTTTATTTAACAAGTCAAGAAGGAAATATAAACTGTTAAAATCAAGATGTGATTTGGCAAATCAAGGACATATTTAATAAAGTAAACACTCAAAACAGGAAATGGAGAAAAAAATGTCAGGAAAAGTTTGACATTTTTCCAGACTTTTTATAAAGGTGTAAAATAATAGAAGCAGATTCTAGATTTTTCAAGACTGCAAAGGAACACCATAAATCACACACAGATTGGTTTTATTTACCAATTAGCTGATTTCTAAAGGAGGCAACAGATTTTATTTTGGGATACCAGAACAACAATCTATTAAAATCCCAACAAAATAAATGGAAGTTTGTTGTTGCAATGTATAGAAATGTAGAAAAACAGATGGGTGTGAACACTTTTTCAATTCACTCCAACATCTCTGCTCTGCAGTGAGATTTGCAGCTGCTACACGTTAAAGCTAGCATGACTCAGTTTTTCCTCCAGCTCTTAAACCTCAGGGTTATCTCTCAGACTGAGAAGTGTTGCTGAAAAGCAGGAACAGGGAGCCGACATGGAACTATAAACTGCTACATTTCTGGTGCTGTAACTCCTGCACCAGAAACAGAAAGTTAGAGGACAGAAAATTCCCAGGGAGAAACATGTCTGGCTGCCTGCAGCAGCCCCAAACATATCCTGTATCGTTTTAGAAAAAGTTAGAAAACGAATGAAGTGGGCTTGACTGAAAACACTTTTCTTCTGCTCATATATTTATAGAACTTCATCGGATGTTTGGCTGCGTTTTCTTTACCCTCAGTTTTAACTTCCAGGAGCTCATTGTTGTTGCTTGGCATGCCACCGCCGTCGTCTCCGCCGCTCTGTGGAGGTTCGTGGACACCGTTTGTCTTGACCACTAGAGGCATTGGGCCACCGCTCCACCCGGCTAGGTCGGCACGCGACCATTTCACCAGGTCCTCCACCCGTACCACCATCTTCCTGGACACGGCCAGTACCTCATCCTGATGAAACAGAACGGAAATTTGCTTCAGAATTGCTGGAACAGAAATGAAAGTTTCAAATATGCAGGATTAGTCTTTATCCACTTGTAGGTAAGAAATATACAGTGCCTCTAAAAAGTATTCACCCCCTTTGGGGGTATTTTATAATTTGGAGTCTGTGACTGACTTAAAGGGGTGAATACTGCAATCAATGTTACTTTTTTTTTCTTGAATGTCATTTCATAGAAATCAATTTCACTTTGACGCTAAAGGGCGTTTTCATAATTAAAAAAAGACCAATTTGTGATGGATTTTTAAGCAATAAATTGAGTGAAACATCCAAGTGAGTGAAAACTTTTATTGGCATTATGAAGAGTGAAACTTGTGTTTTTATATCCTTTTATTAAGGTAATCAGGTTAAGCCTTACTGCTGATTTAAATGTTTATGATGATGGAGATTTCTGCTTTGTAAGAGTTCAATGCTACTGGCTTCAGAGACATCTTACGTCCTCTGAATTTAAGTGTCTCCGTTCAGAAATGGAAGTGGATATATTTGAAGGTCATGTGACTGTACTATAAGGCTAATCAGATCAAATCAGGTGTGGGGAATGTAACGACATTAGATTATGATGGATTAGAACATCTGCCAAAGCACAGCATAAGTTGTAGTTCTTTGCTCTTAGACATTTTCTCAGTTTTCCTTAATCTTTATTGATCTTCGTTCAGGATGGATGAATCTGTTACTGGTTTTGATTACTGGGTAGAAGCATACTGCTCTGTTTGTCTCTGCAGCTGCAAGCAGAAAGCAGTGAAAGTGCAGCCGGCCAATTTCAACCACCACAGAGCCGCAGGTGATAAATTTAGCTGTCCTTTGGCCTTTATAATGCTACAAGAAAGACTTCTGAAGATGTTTAGTGCTCACTACCTGCAGAGACAAATTATGACAGCACTCCTTCAAAGCAGTTATTTGTTGGCTAAGGGCTAATGCTAAGTAAGAAAACATTTAGCCGAATGTTTGCAGTTTTCTGAAAAGTCTGATCCATCTCTTCAACTTCCTACTGCATCAGCTTGGTGAGATGTTATTTTTAGGAAAATAACATCAGGGTTCTATACCTCCCTTTTATATAATTGATGTTGCGAACCTTCAAAATAATAACCTGGATAAAATGATGAACTTTGAGTAGTTAACTGAGGCTAATTAAAACAATATCAGCTAAATGCTTGGCATATGGGACTGCAGACTGAGGTTTACTGCTAACACATGTAAGGGCATAGAGTGAAAATTAACATAATTACTGATAACACATGTAGGGGCATAGAGTGACAGCATAAAAATTAACATAATTAATGCTAATAAGTTAGTATTTCTACTAACTGATTCATTTAGGAACAAAAATTACGATACAAAATTCTCCTACTGCTACAAACCTGCATGAGGAAACTTTTCTGAGTTATGCCACTTATTAAAATAAATACATATTGTTTGGGACACAAAGTGCTTTAAGTCTCAAGTTTGCTGACCTATTTATGTGGTTCACACCAGTTGCTAAAATTGTAAATTATCACAAACATTTTGATTTTACTGTACAAAAAATATGATGAATTTTTACGTCAAATTTCTCTAGATTGAGAGGCTTTTCACTCTGGAACCCATACATTAAGGGTGTTTTCATATCTGGTAGTCTGATAGACTGTTTGATTGGGAAACAAAATTGCAGCACTTGTTATTTTCAGCTCATGCGGCTGTTTTTCCCTTCGCCTGTGGTGGCACTACAACAAGAATCAATGAAGGAAACGGCATGAAACCCTCTGAAAAAGTCAACTTCCTTCTTCACAAAATGTAAACAAAAATGGAGTAATGTCAGATTTTAGCAGCTGTAGGATTTCTCTTTTGTCTTTGGCAAAAAACCACAAGCCGTTTCTCCCGCTAGCGCTAGACACTCGCGTTTGTTTTGGTTGTATTTACCCAGAATGTTTTGCACTATAGTTGTCTTCTTGCTGTTGGAGCGGGCTCTGGTCCACTTGAATCCACATATGCATTCGAACTGCACTAGAGTTCACTTCAACCAAACAGAGACCTAAGTTTCTAAGTGGACCAAAGTAAATTTTTTGGTCCACATCAGGGCTAGATTACACGTTCACAGCTCCACAAATGAACCAGATTAAACAGTCAAAACTTTAAAAATCGTTTAGGGTTCTTCAACAGGAGTCTTCATGTGAACACGGATCGAAAACATTAAGAACTTTTGCTCAATAGGAACATGAAAAATAAAATGTGCAGCTCACATTTTATCATTGAGTGAGTTTTAAAAACCAAAGACACAGCAGCAATAATCTTTAATCATAGAACTTGTGTTCATAAATATTCGTTCCTTGGTAACAAAGTGCTTCAAGAGTTAAAAACCTTACAAAACTAACTGTTTAGTTCTTTATAATGTGAGACTTCAGTGTCACTGATAACAGACAGAAACCTGGACAAGTCAAAGTATCCGGTTTTTGATTTCTGCTCGTAGAAAAATACCTAGAGGCCTTGAATAAACCAGCTCTGTTCAGCTCCTCCTCCATCCCACTTGAGCAGGTGAAGACATCGAGCTGAACGTGTTCCAACAGAAGAAAACACGAGGACACAAAGGAATCTACAGAGAGCAGGATAAGATAAGTCTGAACTGCTTAAGAAAGGTTTTGTGATAAAATATGACTGCAAAGTAGATGTTTCCAACATTTCCCTACATTTTAAGATTTCAGTCCCTTTCCTCCAGGAATATTACGACAACTGGTCTGAAAACAGCTGTTTGAACAGCTACGCTTTAACAAAAATTAATAAAGAGATGTGGCCCCTTTGCTCGGCGACAGATGATGTCAAACAAACACACTAACTCATTGCAAAACACTCCAATATGAAACAGGAAGTTTATGAGAGGTTTTCTTCTCTTTCTGTTCCGTTGAGTCATTCTAGAGAAACATTATGAGCTCGACGGATTATGGAGGATTTACAGCCAAAGTCGTTGTGTTAATACAAGATTGAAACTGACACTATACCCAAATTAAAGACTAAAAAAAAATGTAAAAAGTTTGAATCCATGAAATCTTTCACGACAAAATATTTCTGAACGGTTGTTTAATAAAGCCTTCCTTGAATTGTTCTCTTCTCCTTTGATCCAATTATCTGCCTGACTTTATTGTGTGACACAACTACTAAAATTCAATGTTTCTGCCAATAGAGGTATACATTTCTGACTAATTTCAGGCTTTTCATTTTAGTGTTTTTCTTTTCCAGGGTGGAACGGTTACCCAAAAATAAGACAATGATTTCTGCACATTCTCTTTAATCTAAATGGGATCAGCACTAGATATACACGGTAAAGTATATACGTATACCCTGACTAATATTTTGTGAGATTACTGCAGTGAATAACAGAATTATAAATTAATATTTGACCACTTAATCTTTTATGGGTTGGTAAAGTTGAATGCATATATTATCTAAGCCTGTATATTCCTGACCCTGTTTGAAATCAAATGTATGCACCCAATTCTATTTTAGTGGTATCATTATAAAATCTTGAAAAAGAATGATTGAAATGGAGTAGTAAAACATTAAAACCAGGGGATTATGGGACAGAACTTGTAGCATCAGCCTGCATGAAGTGGAGCAAGAGTTAATGGCCACGTACACAGCTGATTTATCTCCACTGCAGCAGATGAAAATGTGTCTGAAACGTTTAGGAAGTCTGTGAAAAAGATGAGCATCGTCGTCTCTTCAGACGTCTACAGGATGACAAAGTCAAACGGGTCGAGCTGCAGCTAAACGGCTGATCATTTAGAAACAATTGTGTGATCATCTCCACCTGCGCTTGTACTTCCTAATTGAAATATTTTGAACGGCCAATGAGAACAGACCAGGAAACGTTTTTAAAAAACAAACTATTTAAACAAGTCTAACTGTAGCTTTTGCACATGAAGTCCTTCAGGTGTTCCTGAACAAACAAGCAGGAGTCACGAATCAGTTTACAGTAAAGGTGGAGCTGCAGCCGGCTCCTCCCGTTTGGTTTGTTGGTCGGGGGTTTGGCACTCCTCCAGTGACCTCCACCTCCTCTCAGCTGCAGCCAGCAGAGAGCTGCTCAAATTCCTGCTGCTGCAGCTCACAATGAGCTCATCCCAGGGAAAAATATGGCCAAACTCAACCTCTGGCCTCTATTTGTGTCTAAAATAAGCAAAGAAAAAAGGCTTAAAATATAGAAAAACATTTTAATATGCTAGCTAAGCTTTGAATTTAATTGAAATCAATTTCAAATGTTAAGAAATGGGAATGGGAATAAAAAACAATAGACACTAAAAAGGCAGAAAGCAACATTTGTCTTTTATTTCTGTCCTAAATTTGGCCACAGACTCTAAACAACCTACATTTACTTCCTGTGTGTAACTCAAACAGGAACCGGAGCTAGACTAACATGTTTTCAAACGCACCAGAAAGTGCAGATGAAACAGCTGATTTGGATTTGTGAGGATTCACAGATATCAGATCGCTCTGATCAGAACCAGAGAGATCCTGGGACACAAATGAACCCTGGAGGATCTATTGACAGACCACTGAGCTATTCAGAGAACAGAAATTCAGTTTAAACACATCCTGTCCTTTGTCTTTCCTTAATCCTGGTGAAGAAAACCACTAAATTAACAACTGAAACAACGTACTGCACTCAGGAATGGGCGGAACCGATGCAGTATCAGACCTGACATTCATGTATCGAATATTGGACTGAGGAAATGGAACATATTTTGACTTCTTTTATTCTGTGCATTTAGGCTTGCATTTAAAAAAACTTGCTGCACTCAATTATAAAATAAACATAATGTCATTGTACATAAACAGATGTTCTAAATAAAGAGTAGACAAATATTTTAGGTTTATTAAATATTTTTGGATCTAGACTGATTTATAAAACATTAAGAAACCACACAAGAACTATCAGCCAAAGCAACTCCTTTAACCTTTGTGGCTTCAGAAAATTAGGATTACTCATGAATTAGGGTAACTCAGAGACGTACTTTAACAGATTATGACTCTGATAAATAAAATCTGCCAACATTGTGTCTTTTGGTTTGACTAGAGAACCTAATCTTTCATATTTCATGAGTCAACTGCTACAAATGGTAATTAGAACCATGATAAACTGAAGTAGGATGCAATGAAACATTCACAGAAAATACACAATTAAATGAAACTATACCAAACATTTAAGCATTTGAACAACTATTTATCTCCAAAAAAGATTGAGATACCAAGCTAGTAAATGCAATAAAAAAGTAGGCCAAGAAAGGAAAAAAAGTCTTTTTATGCAATGCAATGCTGTAGCTGTGAATCGTGGAAATCTGAATGATTGGACTCCAGCCAGAATGCTAGTGCAACAATGGAGAACATTTGGTGGAATCCACAGTCATTTTCTGGCTCGTGAAAATGGTGCAAAAAATGATGGCGACACGGGAAGCTGCTCTGCTTCCCAATTACAAATGTGATGAACCTCCAGCTGCTGCCAATCAAACGCATCTTCAGCTGAGAAGGTTCAGTGGAGATCAAAGGCTGCTCTTTATGAAACAAGTTGCTTAAAAAAAAGACATTTTACAGCTAAAACACAGGATGTGGCAGCTGTCAGCTGAAGCTTAAAACCACAAAGAAAACTACTGATCATTGTTTGAAAATGAATGAACGTTGGCCCAAATTGAGCTGAAAACATTTAACTGTGGGTATAAATATGATGCTTATATAGCATCATATAGCAAAACTGATGCTTAGAAAATTTTAGAAGATAAGAGATGAAGACAGACTGTATTGACAGTAGGATCAGATGTAACTACATATTATTACTGAATTCACAAATTAATAAATGTAATTTTAAAATCAGAGACTGTTTTAGTCTTGTTAACTTAAAAACAAACACATCCCAGATCAATGTTTGAGTTCAGTGTTGAGACTTAATTTTTTTCCTCTGTTAATCTTATGCTTAATTTTTCTGACAAAAAAGTGACTGCTGATGTATCTATTCCAATGTAAATCACTTTCCCTTTGTCAGTGAACCACTAATTAAAGTCATTTGTGCTAACCCTAAGGTGCTAATCATAAACATTAGCGATGCTAAAGTGCCAATCATATTATTTTCACTGATACTAAGCGCAACGCCAACACAGAAGCTAATGTTACAGAGCAAAATTCAGCCATACTATTACCCATCATGTGTCAATGTAAGGTTGCACCACAGCATATCGCCCACAATAAGGTCAAATTTGTTACTGCACACCTTCCTGTACAGCTTCAGGGAGTGATTCTTTGGAACAAACCTTTCACTCATGGTTTCAGTTTTATAGTTGCTAACTCTGTTGGAGATTTTACCTAATTGACCTTGGTCAGAAAGAATGCAGGACATCATCAACAAGGCATTCTGGGTACAGAATAATTGTCATTTGCAGCACTGCATCACAGGTGGAAAATGTGAAGAGAGGAAACACAATGTCTGTGTAAACAGCCTTCATCCATTTCCAAATAAGAGCATGAATATAAAGATCTAACTATTTGAAAAGTCGATAACGAAAACTTCAACAGAGAAGTGAAACTTTTTCAACTGAAAGTTTACAAATCACCCAAGGAAATTATCCTGAAAAATGTATTTAGGAGAAGTTAAGTGCACTAAAAATGTTCAAAGTTATCAAAAATGCTAAAGCACTAAAAAGAACGCCTCTCTGCTATTAGCGCATTGGCGGGAGTGTGTCCCACACTGTATTTTGTTGTTTATGTATTTATGGAAGGCTGGTTGCAGGTTGAGTTTTAGATATATAATTTAAACTCATTTTATAATCAGAAGAAATTCAGAATCAGCCTTGCTTTCCAATGTTGTGTTTTCAAACACAATTTTATTAAATTTAAAACTGCTGTTTCAAATTAAATAAAAACTCCATATTACTGCTTTTATACCTCAGATTTTTAGTTCAGAAGTTCAAGAAAATATAACTAATATGGATATGAATCCTTCATGATATTTAATGTAAGAACTATTGATGAAAATTGTTACAAATTCCCCTTTTGGCTATAAATCTAACACTGCGTATAATCAGAGGCCTCCCAATGAGTATAAAATTGGCTATTTCAGAACACCAGCGACATTAAGAAGCGCAGTAGCACAGCTTAACAGCACACACTAATTGCATTTAAATATGCTCATATTAACCAATGCTATTATGAGCCTCTTAATATTTTTTTGATAAAAAATAAATAGTATTCTGGTTAAATGAATGAGAACATCACATCTTCCTTGGAGGGCCATAACTCAACCTTACAGTAGAAACACCATGTACAATTTAAATGAGTCACAGGAGTTGGACTTCACTTGACTAAAATTACATGTTGATTCAAGGTTTTTAAGAAAATTCCTGTTTAATGTAACATATCTGCTACACAAAATCATTCCGATGTGAGATCACCGGAAAGTTCTGCCACTTGCAGTTTGCCATTGTTTTGATGCGATCTATAGTTTTTGCACAGCAGCTTAAATTCCCACCCATTTCTGCCTGAATGTAGTGAGAATTACCATAGCAACCAGTGACTATGAAAATCTCTAATGATAAAGTGCTGTTCTTGAAATTCTGTTTTTAAAAGTGTTGATTATGGGTCTTATACCACTTAAGCTGCTTAAGAAAAAATGACAAATATTGTCAAGAAACAGATGACCTTATAACTCATGCAAATAAACTACAGTCCAATTCCTGTAAAACCAACAAAGACATTTTATGCGAAATGAAATGTGGAAAATTTGGTTTCAGACAAGTCATAAGATTTACATTAGCTTCATTACTACAGCAGACGTTCACATGGGAGCCGAGCATCGGACTGCATGTGATGAAAAACACTCCATCTCATCAGATAATAGTTTTCATTAACATGGCTGACTGTTGCAGCTTTGCTGCAGATTAAGCCAAATAAATAACATCTGAGCAAAGATGCTGAGTGAGTTTGATTTTTTTTCCAGGAGGAAATGTAGTCTGGATTTTAACCTGTTTAAATTCCTGTGCAGAGATGTTTGGTTCTAAAAAGGAGCCAGTGATCCTGTGGAGACGATATTATTAGATGTTCTTTAAGTGCAGCTCAGGCTATATTAAGGAGACATTTATTCTCAGTGTTAGTCTACAGCTGCAAGATTAGATTTCACATCGTTTACATTTCATTTATTTTCGCAGTATTTGTCTATTCTAAATACATGTTCTTAAAATGAATTCCTTTAGGAAGTACAGAAGGAACATTTAGAGTCTGCCGGTTGTCTTTGTGGTCTGATCTGCTGATTCTGATTATTTATAATTTTTCTTTGATGAATCAAAACATACCAGATGCAGAAACATTCAGGTTCATTCCTAAGAGTAGCTTTGAATCTAACAATAAAAAAGGAAATTAACTAAACTGGATTTTTATAATTTAGCAAAAAAAAAGTGTGAGATTCTCAGAAATAAAAAGCCATTTTCTCAAAAAAGTGTTTTGTTGACCTGCAAAGTGTTATGTTTCCTTTCTGATTACATCTGCAATACAGTCAGATATGAGACAAATTAAAAGATCATGAAGGTTGGCGGTTTTATTTTATTGTTTATGTTTTCACCAACATGTCTTTGCCTAGTGAAAACAATGTTGATATTCAGAAGCAGTCCTGACTTATTCTGGGAGCTACAGATGATTGTGATGGCAAGAAGGCCTTTCAATCGCAAACATTTGGAATTCATAGTTATTGACAAAAGATTTCCCCAAAGATCTCTGAGAAATTATTCTAAAAATTGCATTTTTCCATAAAATGTACAGTAGATATATATATAATTTTTTTCCAAAAATGACACTTTACGTGTCATTGTTTGATGTTAAGGGATTAACTGAAACTTTCCCTGTAAAACTGCATGTGTGAAGTAACGGCAATATGAAAATTTTAATGCAAATTAATCCTGGCATTAAAATAAGTTTCTTTTTGAGTTTGAGGCCAAACCTCAAAGAAACCGCCTGTTTTGTTTTATTAACCTATCAGGCTTACTTCATTAAAATCTCTTTTGAGTTCTTTGACAACATGTGGAAAGCATTAAATATTTTTATTTTTTACTCTTTAATAAACTCAGTTTAATTAATTGATTCAATAAATATAAACCCAGACATAAAGTAAACGTTGTATCCTTTAAAAATGCAGCTTTTAACTCACAGGAAAGGACAAGAAGTCCTCTTCAGATTCACTTACTATGAATCTGATTTGATTTTGATAACCAATAATAACGGGTTGATTAACGGACAATAAAAATCAGAATTAGGTTGATGAAAAAGAGATTGAGGAGAAAACCTTAAATAAATGATAGCAATTATCTCTAAATACCTAAAACAACAAAACCTTAAACGCGCTACCTCTCCATGCTCCCTGGTTCGGCCCTTTGGAGTGTCCTCAGGCAGGAAGTAGAGTCTGGCACTGGCCAGCAGGTGGCGCCGAGCCTGATCTTCCCACAGCAAGGTCACCTGTACAACAACAAAAACAGACCACAGCTGTTTTTCAACTATCTGAGAAACCGTCAGTTATGCAGCATCTGTTTAAATCACTTCAGATTCTGGTGAAGTTTTACTTTCAGTTTCATTGTATTGAATTCTGCTTTCGAACATCTGGCTGAATGAGCACAAAGCTGGAAACTTAGATGGCTTTTCTGGCCAAAACTCAAGCTCTAAATTGATGTGAACAAGCAGAAGAGGCAAACAGAGGTGAGTGAGGAAGATGACGATTTAAACGTCAAACAGATCAGAATTAAAGATGACATAAGTGAACTAAAGGAGGACAGACAGGACTCTCCACTGACTTTTATTGGAAGCTCACACTGAAACACCCGCGTCATCTGTTGGAGGGCTACTGGAACTTTGCCATCTATTCAAATGAATTTGAACAAAAGCTGCTCTTGGTGGAGCCTCAGGAAGCTACTATAGACACATTTTTTGAGATAAAAAATATTTGAAAACACCCCCAAAAATTAATTGGATTAATCAAATATTGAAACAATCGTCAACTCATTTAGTAATCGAATAATCGCTAACTGGAGTATACAGATTGAAAAAAGGCCATTTGCTGAAAAAAAAACAACCAACATATTCAGAGCAATTAAGCAAAAACTGTTTTATATATTGCATTTAATGTAAAAAAAAACAACACAAAAATATTTTCTACATTATTTTACAACCCATTTATTCACATAACGGATAAACAGAGCTATGGTGAAATATTCCATTGTGCGATTTATCGAGCCAATTGATATAAAGTATAATAATCTGTATTTTTTGTGGACAGAATCTTCAGGACAGTTTTTTAAAGAGAAATAATCTCAATAGAAAGTACAGTAAGTACTAATACTGTAGTTTTCCTCCAAAATGCTGCATCTTGATATTGTCAAACAAATCAGGTGCTAGTTTTTTTTTTTTAAGGTTTTAAAGGCTGAAGTGATCTAAAATATCAAAACTACTTCAAAACAGGAGAACATAAACAAAGATTTTGATGCTCCGCATGGTTTTGTTACAACAAGAACCATGCAGAAGAAGCTGATGAGACTAATCAGGGGACAGCTGATGAACCAGAAAAAATAAAATACACACTGACACACACACACACAAAGCCAATTCTAATTATTTTCTGAGGTTCAATAGACCGTCTGTCTGCTGCGGTGACCAGTTCTTCAAAAATATTTGATTAGCTCTCTATCATTCAGACTTTATCCAGAAGCTTATGAAATTAATTATATTTGGTCTGTTTTATTGACCCAATCCATTGAGCAGTAAAATATAATATCAGTTACAGTAATACTCATAATACAGTGAATAAATGCTGCTTAAAGTTAAAGTAAGTCTCTTATTACTTCAACAAAAAAAGAGTAGTAAAGTAACAAATGTTTTCTTAGGATTTGTATGATGATTTAAACTATTATGGTTTTAGTTAAAAGACAAATATGAGCTGTAGATTAGTTTATGACGGACAACAAATCAATCTCATCAATAAATCATTCATTTATGGAAAATCTGAATTATTTTCCCCACCAACCCCCTCCTTGGGCCTCCACAGTTCAGAGTGACGTCAGAGGCAGCCATCTTGTTTCACAGCTTTTAATCGTTTGGACTTTGAATTTAGGTAATCTATATGAAAATAAACAAATCTATCAAAGTGAAATGTTTAGCACTCTAACAGAAAGCCTCTGCATCCAAGAACCTTCTCCATTGTGTTCTACTACTCTTCTATTCCTGGCACCTTCACTCTATTATTAATGTATCTATAATAGTGGCATATTGACTCCTGTAGAACAGGACAAAATGTTCACAGATTGGGAACACTTCTTTTTTTTTAACAAGTATGAGTAAATGGGAGTAATGGTGAGTTTACTGCACTCAGTATTTTAGAATTGTTACAAACAATAAGCTGCTTCAAGTAACTTTAGTTGACTGATTAAAAAAAAACTGTTTGAACTGGGGTGTTTTGAGTTCAACGTAGCATCTTTGTTCTTCGGTCTGATGGGAGTCAGACAAGACAAGGTTTCAGAGCTTTTTCCAACACCAATTAGCTGTCATGAACAATGCACTCTCCCTCCAAAGGGAAACGTCTGAATATGTGAAGCAGCTTCAATAAAGGAGAGAGTCTGGATTAAAAAGGATTCTCACCTCGGCGATGCAGACGGGATCCTCCGGCCCACATTGGATAAAGTAGAACTCGCCAAGCTTCCACACCTGGAGCGGCCCGTCAGGCTGAGCTCTGCTGCTCACCGACTTGTAGAAGGCATAGCTGCCTCTCTGGCAGGAGGGAGCACCCACCCACTGAGGAGGAGGAAGACGACAAAGAGTTAACATGGAGCTCCACTCTTCATCACTTACCAATGTGAACAGCTCTAGAGCAAACCAGAATGCAGGGGCTCTTATGGTTTAAAACAATCTGCAGGTTTCCAGAAAAGTTTTGGTTCTTTTCCCGTTTAACATGTGTGACAACCATAACTCCTCGTTTTATCACAAAATAACTAAAACGATCCGGAGGGTATGACTGTTGATTTTTGTTTGGATTTCAAACATTTGTTTGGCAAACTTGAAACCTCAGTGACATTAGAAAATGTAAAAAAAAACACAAACTCCATAGACTAAACATGAGCAGAGCAAGACAAAATTCATGTGTCAACTGTATCCTTAGAAACTGAAATGCGGCAAAAACATCCTAGATCAAAAGAGAATCTCTAAATGACTCAAATATATCTAAAACTAAAAAATGTCCTACATAGTAAAGTTAGAATGTTTACATACTTACAGTTTCAAATCAATGGAATTTTCTATTGTACAGTTCTTGCATTTTAAACTTATTTTAAAGAAACGTCACGGAAACTACAGAAGGCAGCAGAGCTGTGCCTCTACCCCACCTATTGCTGTACACTGCTGGTATTTGTTTGGTTGCAAGGAAGTCTTGGCTGGTTAGAAATATTTCTGGTATCCAAAAACAGAGCTATGTGAAGGAAATGAAACTGTAATGGGGCAAACAATTAGCAGCAAGTATAGTGAATTCTTATTTTTATGAGTTCACTATGAAATTGTATGAATGTTTGTATCTTGAATGTTAAGGGACTTTGGATGGAAATTAGAATTTTGCTAAATCTTACATATTGACAACAACAATGTACATTCATTAATATGGACTGTCCTATTTAAATAAAATCAATTAAATAAATTAACTAATAAAATAAAATAAAATCAATGAATCGATGAGCAGCTGACTGGAGCTGCTCATCGATTACTTAGCAAAGTTAATAGATAACTTTGCTAACTCATCAGCTAATAGCTCGTTCCAGTTTTGTTACTCCATGAAAATTGGAACCTTTTGATAATAACATTCTGCATTATGAAATAACACAAATGATTCAAAGAACATCCATATTTGTTCTATTATTTCAGATGCAGTATTAATCATTTTTGATTTTTTTGCTACAAACTGAAACAATAATACACATCACAGTCCAGTTCACACAGGAAAGAGTGCTAATGTGATATGGGCCATGACATCTAAAGAACTCCACACCAAAGTAATGCAGGAAAAGTTACCAGAAATAAAATGCCATAGCTTTAAGATCTGCTTGCATACTTTTAGTCAGCAGCTAAAAAAAACATTTAATGTTTCCTGTAATCTACTAAAGCATTGGAAAGCAGGTAGAGAGGTAAAATAAAACCATCCCATTTTATATGCATAGCAACGCCTATAATCATAGTTAAACACTCCAACAGGAGGCTAACAAGCACCAGCTGGTGTTTAAACTGTGTAACAATTGAGTGGTAAACACACCGTTTTGCATTTGTACTTTGTAAGAAGTTATTCTGCTTGGGTTTTTTTTTTTTCTGGCCTTTTATTTTACCTAGAGTTCAGACTAAATTAACCAAAACAAACATATTTTTTATTTCCAACTATCTTTATAACAAGAGTGATGCCTGGAATTTCAACATTTTGTTCAACATGTGATATGAGGCACAGTTTTGTTCCATTTATATGAACAATATACAGTATATATATATATATATATATATATATATATATATATATATATACAGGGGTTGGACAATTAAACTATATATACTGTATATATATATGAACTATATATATATATGTATATATGTATATATATATATATATATATATATATATTTTTTTTTTTTTCATGTTCAAGAGAAGTTCGTACAGATACATCTCGCTACTTGAAGGCCTCCTCTCTAATCGTCTCTCAATGGTTTGTTTATCCATGTCTGTAATTAATTGGATCACTTTCTGATTAAATAAGTGAAAAGAACCTAAACATTTGAAATTTGGTTACTTTTCCTGACGTACAGAACCATAGCCTAAAACCTGAAATTGGTACTTAAGCAGAATTTAGAACATATAAATGTGTAATTAAAAAACTATTTCTCACTTCACAGGGCAGAATGGCAACCATTTAAAAACAAAAAAAGCCAACAGGCCTACAAAGTTATCAGTATTTCAAACTGCTGAGGAACAATGACATTAACCTCTTGCTGTGACCCCCTAAAATATTTTGTAGGGTATGTTCAAACAGAAATTTTGCCAATTACATGCAGCAAGGCAGCAGTTTCACATTTTATAAACAGCTTTCTGAACAGGAAATTGTAATATATTAAACAACTCAGGGAGGAAATGTTAAAAATTAACCCCTTCCACTGTTTAGGCTGACAAGGCAGCTCCACATCCTTTCACACTCACTCTGAATCTGTGTGTTTCAACCTTTATTCAAACTGCCTGAACGCCGTGACATGCAGAAACCTGTTCCATCTGAATCACCCGCGTGGGCTTTTCCACAGAATTTCTTAATGTGGGGATTTAAAGAAAAGAAAAACATGGCACAACTTGGAAAAACATTTAAGCCCTAAAAGGAAAATCAAACCAATAAAATGTTAAATATAATATTCAGATGGGTTTTTTTTTTCATCTGGAATAACAACTCAAAGGCCACAGTTTTCCAGAAACATGTCATAAACTTATGAAATTAAGTTAATCATTCAGAGTGTGTATTGAGGGCGATCCAACATGTAAATTCAGGGACTAAGTCTGAACCTCTTCTTAATGACACTGCAACCATGTGACTAAAGAATTTACAAGCCTTCATAGTGTTGGTTCAATCAAACACTAGTGCTAAGTTTTAACTTTCTGAATATTTCAATAAGTTTTATTTTTATGACACTTTGTATGAAGAGAAACACTTCCAGTCACTTCCAAATATATTTCAGTCATGACAATCATTCACATTCAATCCAATATCAAGGCATAAAGTACAATTTGATAATAATTACATTTCAACCACAAGCTTAGCTAATGTAAACACGACATATTTTCATGTTCATGGCTTTCAAACTTAAATTGTAGGCTGCGGATGTTGTCAGAGAAAAAGCCAAGGCAACTTTATTTATATAGCACCTTTCAGCCAAAGACAATTCAAAGTGCTTCTACAAGAAAGTAAAAAAAAAACCCTGAAAGGTCGCAGCGTAAGCTGCCAGATTGTAAGTCCAAGCCTGTGTCACACTGAGTGACATTTTTGTTGAAATCTGATAAACATTGTGCAAATTAGAGCCAAGCATTTTAGGTTATTAGCAGAATCAGGGCCTTTTCATATTAAACAGCAATGAATTGCTGGATAAAATACATGACAAATGGATGGAAGGTTTAAAAATTAGCTTTTTAAATAATTTTCTTATTGAATGGGTAAATCCATTTTATTATTAGACGTTTACCACTAAGTGCGTCACATTATACAGATTGATTACCCACGGATGGAGGTTTGAACGCCTTAATTTCTGTTAATTTTAGAATATTAAATTAGACCAATCAAAAAACTATTTTTAAAAACAGAAATGTGAGCTAAAAGAAAAGAGAAAAGTAGGCTTAAAATACTTCTTAAAGGCTGCCATTTTTAAAAGGTACTTTTGAGCTGACAAACGAGAGTCATCTGGATATATATTCTAATTTATTGAATATGACTGTATGTTAGTACCCCACCACTCCCCTGGAACATTAGCTGGAGATAGGCACCAGCCCCCCTCCCAACCCCACTAGGGACAAGGGTGTTAGAAAATGGATGGACGGATGGACTGTATGTTACCAGTTTAACAGAAAGTTTTATTTGCTACTAAGCAACAAAGCAAAAACATTCTTTATTCTTCTATGTTTAGGATGCAAGAAATAAATAAATGAATATCCCTCTAACACAAAAATAGTAAAAATACCTTTTATTAATAGATGAATTTATCAGAAAGAAATTGCATGTTCAGTTCTACGCAAGAGGAAAATACAAGCTATGTTTGATTGTTACGTCTAACGAGGTTGAGGACGAGTCTGATTCAACTGCCAAACTCTCTACCCACTTCTCCAAAACAAACACAAAGGGACCCTGTGGCAACTACTAAAACTGACATAATGCTTCATTTCCCTCTTTACTCTACTAGAACTAATTATTACAGCTCAAAATATGCAAGTTTAACAAGCTCTTTTGCCGCTGAAAAAAATGAAGATCTCCCAAAACAGAGTTTTAGCATTTTAAAATCAAAGCCAAAAACATTTGCAGGTGTAATGCAAGACATACTGTAAATCAACTGACTTTGGGAATAAAGCTGATCGAAACATGAATTAACACAATAACACTGCTTGGCCGTAAAAAAAAAAAGATCAGAAGAATATCAGATTTTTGGTTCAAATTCCATTTAAATGACTTTGATTCTGCGGGTCAGCAGGTTTCATTTACCTTCACTAAAACCATCATTTCACAACTGCTTTCTGTATTTACTCAAGTCCTGCAAAAAAAAGTGCAACAAAAACAGGAGGAAATTTGTAAAAGTTGTAAACCTCTTGTGTGTATGTTGCATGCATAAAAAAGTGACGTTTATAAAATAAATGTGATTCTGATAGTGAAAAGACCCTTTCACTAATTCTACATCACTGATAACATCCAACATCTTGGGTAAATCTTGATACATTTGCAAATAAACTTGCTTCTAAACATATTTGAGGGCTATGTAAATTCCCCTTTCATCTGTCACACTTTTTTTTTTTAAATGACAAAATGGAAATCCAAATATTTCATTTGTTTCTTTAAAATTAGAAGAACATGCAATAATAACTATCAGTGAGTTGCAATCCTCACACATAGAGGGCGTTTTCATCATTGCTGGGGATTTTAACAAGGCCAACATGAAGACTGTTCTCCCTCACTTCAACCAGTATGTGGATTTTCCAACCAGAGGAGTGAATACTCTAGACTTGGCCTACACCAACATCAAAGAAGCATTCAGAGCAGCCCCCCGCCCCCACCATGGCTCTTCAGACCACCTAGCTGTCATGCTAATTCCTGCATACAAGCCCCTGCTGATCAGAACAAAACCTACAGTGAAGCAGGTGAGGGTGTGGACTGAGGGGGCCATGGAGGCACTCCAGGACTGTTTTAAGTGCTCTGACTGGGAGATGTTCAAGGCAGCAGCCACTTACAATGACCAGATCAACATCGATGAGTACGCCATGACTGTGTCAGCCTACATCAACAAGTGCACAGAGGACGTCAGCATCACTAAGAACATTATTACCCGGGCCAACCAACAACCCTGGATGACTAAGGAGGTACGGGAAATGCTAAAAGCACGGAACTCAGCCTTCAAGTCTGGCGACAAGGAGGCACTGAGGACAGCGAGAGCCAACTTGAACCGTGCTATCAGGTTAGCAAAGCGAACCCACAGTCAGAAAATACAGGAGTTCTTCCACGACACCAGCAACACCAGGAGTATATGGCAAGGCATACGGGCGATCACAGATTACAATCCATCCTCCCCCCTAGTGGGCGAAGTTGATGCTGACTTTCTCAACGGACTCAATAACTTCTTTGGGAGGTTCGAGGCACTGAACAGTACTCCGGCAAAGAAAACTGTTCCCCACCAGGAAGAGGAGGCACTCTGCCTGGACACAGCCGATGTGTTGAAGACTCTGAAAAGAGTCAACCCACGGAAGGCCCCAGGCCCTGACAACATACCTGGGCAGGTGTTCAGGCAATACGCAGGTCAGCTGGCTGGTGTCCTAACAGACATTTTTAACACCTCACTGGACCAAGCCACAGTGCCAGCCTGTCTCAAAACTGCCTCCATCATTCCGGTGCCAAAGAAACCTCAAGTCACCTCTTTCAACGATTACCGGCCTGTGGCACTGACTCCCATCATGATGAAGTGCTTTGAAAGGCTGGTAAAAGAACACATCGTCTCCAGACTCCCCTTCACATTCGACCCGTTCCAGTTTGCCTACCGCCGACACTGCTCCACTGAGGACGCCATCTCCTCCGCCCTACACCTGAGCCTGGCTCACCTGGAGGAGAAGAACACTCATGTGCGGATGTTGTTCCTGGACTTCAGCTCAGCGTTCAACACAATCATCCCACAGTATCTGGCAGGAAAACTGGGACACCTGGGCTTCAGCACCCCCCTGCGCAACTGGCTGCTAGACTTCCTCACTGACAGACCTCAGTCAGTCCGGATCGGACAACACACCTCCGATGTCATCACCCTCAGCACAGGCTCCCCTCAGGGCTGCGTCCTGAGCCCTCTGCTGTTCACTCTGATGACACACGACTGCGCCCCCAGGTTCGCCACCAACCACATCGTGAAGTTCGCGGATGACACGACGGTGGTGGGCCTCATCAGAGACGACAACGACCTGGACTACAGAGAGGAGGTGGAGCAGCTGGTGGACTGGTGCAGAGACAACAGCCTGATCCTGAACGTTGACAAGACGAAGGAGATGATCGTCGACTTCAGGAAGAACCGGCCCAGCCACGCTCCACTGCTCTTCAACAGCTCGGCTGTGGAGGTGGTCAGCAGCACCAAATTCCTGGGGGTGCACATCACTAACGACCTGACCTGGACTGTGAACACCACGTCTCTGGTCAAGAGGGCACAGAAACGTTTGTATTTCCTGCGGAGGATGAGAAGAGCACACCTGCCCCCGCCCATCCTCAAGACGTTCTACAGAAGCACCATAGAAAGCATTCTGACCAGCTGCCTCTCTGTGTGGTGTGGAGGCTGCAGCGCCTCCGACTGGAAGAACGTGAGGAGAGTGGTGCGGACAGCAGAGAGGATCATCGGGGCTCGCCTTCCCTCCATTCAGGACATTTCATCCCAGCGCTGCGTGTCCCGAGGCCGAAACATCGTCAGTGACCCCTCACACCCCCACCATGGACTGTTCTCCCTGCTGCCCTCTGGAAAGAGGTTCTGCAGCATCCGGCGCAGGTCCACCAGGTTCCGAAACAGTTTTTTCCCACTTGCCATCAGACTGCTGAACTCTTAACTGGACTGCACTCAAAAACTGGTCTCCACTTCATACCTTGCACATGCACATAGCTAAATAACTTCTATTTTACTGTCATTCCTGCACTTTATATTTTATATTTATATTTATATTCATATTTTATATTGTATTTTATTTTATTCTGGAGTAACCTCATAACATTGAAAGCTCAAAACATTGTCCTGAGCCGTATGCAACGAAATTTCGTTCTGTATTCACCCTGTGCATGCAAAATGACAATAAAGTCAGTCTAAGTCTAAGTCTAAACAGCTTCACTTAGGAAACTGTGCTTTTGTGTGACTTCTTGCACATTTTTTGGAACTATTCACAACATGCAAAGAACATGAGATAAAGCCGCTACCACGTTGGAAATTATGCACAGTGAACCAACAATTAGGTTGCTTAGTCGAAAGAAAATATTTTGTAAAATTATTTTTGAGGATTATCTTTTGGAATACTGTCTGCTACTTTGATTTCTTAAGGTTTTTATAAGCAGAATTATCAGTTTTTATTTAAATTCATCTCCATATACAAGATTAAATGGATGTCATATGAGTTATACACTTTTTTCTATTGAAAAACCTTTTTCAGCTTTTTCATTGTTGGCTTAAAAAAAAGTTTACATTTGTTTTATTTAAACACACAACATGTAATTTGGTGTTTTTCCATACAATATGTGTCCAATTACGAAAATAGTTGGAGATTTCTTCCATCTGTACTCATTACATCCATTTTATTTATTTGGAGATCATTACATTCTTTCTACAAATATTTTCTGGAATAATCATTTTAAACTCAAATTTTAAAATGGAATTATGCAAAAGAATGTTTTCATTGTGTCAGAAAAAATGGTTCAAAATCAAGTATTTTTTGAAGAGAATACCAAATTGTTTGGTTCTAATGAGGAGTGATTGATATCAAATGTATTTTTTAGCTGCAGATGCATCCTTTGCTACAATGTATTAGGCATAAAAGGCTTTTTAGGCATAAAGGAATCCTATATTGTTTCATTTTAGGCAATAAAATGTTAAATTTTCTTCTTTAAAAATTAATTTACATACGTTTGTAATGCATTTTTAATATTGAACAAAAAAAGTGATTAAAGGAAAAATAAGCAGAATGTGCCAATATTTTTTAATCCGATTAATTGATTGTCAGAATAATCAACAGAATAATTGTTTACTAAAATAATCGTCAGTTGCATGCTAGTTGGTACAGGATAACGGAGAGAGATCTACTGATGGCGTAAATTAGACAACTTTACATGAATGGTCAACTCTGTAGTAGTCTCAAAATATTAGAGAAATCATGCATAAGTTTATGAATTTTCTAAATATGATTTTACACAGGAAAAATACTGTGTAACACAGACTGCTCTTTCCCACAGTGTGCCAGAATCAGAAAGACTTTTAAAGGGTCCTTTACAGTTATAACCTGCTTTTTTTATTTTTAAATAACCTTGTATAAAAAAATGTAAAATCAACACTTGTTATATAGCACGTGAATCACATCAACATTCCAATAAACACATAGGTACGTCATACATCAGCCAGCTGCTTTTTGTTATTACTCTGACATTAACAACTCAGATTCACCAGAGCTTAATTTTTATGGCAAGTGTTAGGCGACAACTTCTGATTAGTCTAATCATACGTACTAAGAGGCAAAATATCATGGCAAAAGTCAGCAACACAGCTGATTACAGGCTTGGCAGCAGGCTGCTGGAGAAAAGTGGATTCAAGCAGAATGCTTTTTTGTTTCACGCAACAATGTTGTCTGTCCATTTCAATTATGAAAATTTGTTTTTCTACACTAACGTTTGGCTCAATAAAAGGCCAATTAGAAATTGCTCCAGCACAAAATTTTATTAATATTTGACTGTAGGTCACAATCTTTCGTGATCACAATATATATACTGAGGAACTCATTTAGTCAAAATCATGAATTGTTTAAGCAATTCTACATCTGAAGCCAGAAGAAACATGTTGGTGTCATTTACAGATTACTTTAAATCCAAATCCCACAGGGGTATGAATAATTTTGGTCTTATCAGCATGTTGTTATTCAGTAGGGGGAAAAAAAACACAAATCTCTGCTCAGACTTTACGAATCAGCTGTAATCCAAACCCATGTAAGAATTTGCGAACAATTTGTCCTGACAGTTGATAATTTAAATCATTTACTTCCATCGGAGTCTCCTGTCTGATCATGTTTTATTTAAATAAAAACAGATAACCAGGTAACCATGGAAGCAAGCACAGGCAATACAGACCTCATGTTGTCATGCAGCATGATGTTACATTTCTTTACACTTTTCTATTGTTTGTCAAAAACAGAAACCAGGGGGCAACAAAACACCATATTTTATTATTTGGTAGTTTCGACCCTTTGTTTCCTGCTGAAGACTCATCTTTTAAAGATAATCAAGCTGATGCACAGAGAAAGCAGCACACATGCTGTTTTATACGGAACACGGCTGACAGGATGGGCTCAGTTTTTACAGCTCCACACTGCAGCAGCCGCAGAAACGCTGCTGTGGCTTAAACTGAAATCCATCATGCCGCCTCAGCTGCTCTGATCTCCTGTTTGCAGCTAAAAAAAAATAGCAAAAAAAATGTGAGTCACAGAAGCTTCACAGTAAACATAAAGAATGTACCAACAGCTGGAACTGACCTAAAATATTAAACTGATATTTGAAAAAGATAAATATAACTGATTGCATGATCATTTTTGATTTAAGGTTATTATTAAACTATCGTCATGCTGCATAAATATAAGCACTGACCTTCTACAGGAGCTATGAGGTTTTTAAATGAGTGGTTCCGTCTAACAAAAAGCAGAAATATCCCATTTAGCTCTCATTCATTGTACAATAAACTATTTAATTTCCCAAAGTGTATTTGGTTCCGCTGTGACCCATTAAAATTATTACTGATTATATGCCGTTTCCAGTATAGATCAATACAAAAAGAAGCATAAATAAATTATTCTATATAGAAATAAATATGTAATTTTGAAGAGAGCTTTTTAAGATTGGATTTTCAGAAACAGCAGAATTTAGTAGTTTTCTTTATATCAAAATGAAAGTACATTTAATCTTTTTGGAATCTTGGACTGATCCCAAAGAACAATAACTTGAGTTTATCTACTTTGGCTTAATGAAGTTCTGACTATTTCAAATACATATTCAAATTAATCATTATACCATGGACCTTTGGTATTCACAGGGATCAGGGAAATAACTAAATACTTGAGACACCCTCTAAAACACACACAATGACCTATAATAAAAGTTCAAACACCTAATATACATTAATATGTATTAAATGTATGTCATTTAGCAATATGCCAAGGTATTTTCTTTTGAATATGTTTTACGGGAAAAAAAATTATAAAAATATACAAAACTTACAAATTTATTTACATTTGAATAGGCAAGTTATGTTCCACAGAATTACACTGCATTAGATGCTTAGCAAACAGTAAGATCAAGGTATGCGACATGCCTGGAGGCTTCAATGGAGACAATCCTCAAATACTTTCAATTTCTGTTTTATTAAAAACTACTTCCTCCATTGTGAAATCTGAGGTGCATTTTCATGATTAATGTTTGCTGCATTTACTTAAAAAGCTTAGTGAAAATAAATTTGCATGTGGTAAAGTTAGACCTGTGTGAATTAATTGTATATTAAAACAAATTTAATTTCCATTTGCATAGTTTATTGTTTTTCTCTTTTTTCTCTCTCTTTCTTCTAAAAACTAGATGACAGAAGTTTTCAGGCTGGTGCATTGATCTCAACAAGCCCTTTTTTCTAAAGGACAATTTTGTTTACAGAGCCTTTATAATTCATTTTATTTCTTGGTTTTGTTGCTTTGTTTATTTATTTTGGATATTTAAAATGTGTTCCAGTTCCATTATTAAATCTTCATTAGAATTTAAAGTTTATTTATCTTTGAGAAGGTATTCTTACATTATTATTGTAATACCATTATATTATTTGAAAACAATATTATCTTTTATTGCAATAACTACTGGGACAATTTATCAGTCAGCAACAATTTATCAGGCCTAATTGTAGTAGTAAAAATCAGAATTGTAGAAAAGATAAGATCCCAAAGAAAACTTGAAATCACCAATAAAAGCCTGACTGAAACCTCTTTGTGTAAAATATTAGAATGTTAAGCCTAAATTCAGGATCTGTTTGTTTCTAGATGCTTCTTGTTTTCAGCTTAATGTAGAAAAAAACAACAAATCAACTAAACTGATCGCAAAACTTAATATTTCATTCACAGGTTAAGTTACTTTAAATAGAAAAAAGTGTCAATTCTTACATTTGAGAAGCTCAATGCAAAAATACAGGGAAAATTGACTTAAATGTCCAATTAAAATAGATTAAAAATAGAAATATTGTAGAAGTTCAAGGACCTGTTGGAAAGATCTAAAATCGTGTACGCTTATATGAACTGTGATTAAAAAGAACAAATATTTATATTTTATGATAATTGATGTCTTTTCCATTGATCAGCCAATGCCTGCAACTCTGAATTTAGGCTTCCTCTCAGGGGCCGCACAGTTTTAACTGAGTTTTTCTTCCATGTTAAATGTACAGCTATAAATCAGGCAGAGGTCTCTTTCCCCCAGCTTATTATCCACATGAAATAAAAGACCCAGTGTATGAGTTGAGGGTGTGGTCTACATTGGAGAAGATTTACCAAACAAAATGCATATAATTTATTTTCTCTGCTTTCCAGCCCAGAAATAGTCGGCAGGGGTGTGTATTTCCAAACTGCAGCTTCTCACCAGCAACCAGTCGTTCCTGTTCTGCTAGTAGTTGCCGTGACGTGAGCTTTCACCTCCTCCCTGCTGTTTAAAGGCTGAATATTCTCAAATTTTCACTCCCCTTTCTCCTCCTCCAGCACACCCTCCCCCTATTGTACCCACCACAGGCTGCCCTCCCCCCAGCCCACACCAGCCCTCGGAGCGCTGTGAACCAGCTGTGGCAGGCCCTGGATCAGTTTTACAAAGATAAGAATAAAATGTCACAGCAGAGCAGAGACACTGTGTAAATCAACCTACATTGATTTACTTATTTTTTGTTAAAATAAATGAACTTCTAATAAATGACATCACTGTGATGCATTCAAGAACCTGTGGGAAAAATCAAGAGCACAAAGAACTAAATGACTACGGTAAAAGATCTCAGTGTCGCTTTTCTATATTCAAACTAAACATTACTCTTGCACACATGAAGAAATATTAGCAAAGGTTAAAGAGTAAAAAGTGAAATTACAGAGCTGCAGTAGATAAATTAAACACAGGGTCTCTATGAAAACTTTATGGCTCCATCGTAGAGACATGCTGACGATAAAACAAATACCAGACCAAGACAAACACCAAACACCCACAGAACAATTACAGCGACATTAACAGGATGAAGTCAGAAAACATGAGAAAAACCAAAATGACTTTAAAGGATTTAGGATTTAAAGGATTTAATCCTGCTTTAGGAAATCTAAATTTTAAATATTTAATTTAAAAATGTGATTAAATAACTTGAACTTGAGAGTGTTTCAAGATTAGCCAAAGTTTATGTTTTATTTTAGATGCACCAGACATTAGAGTTGGCCAATTGTTCCTTTATTAATTCAGTTGTTGATTGGCAGATCAACATACTGTATATATAGATATATAGATTTTTAATTCCGCACTCATTCACTAAATCCATCAAAAGTAAGAAGAAGAAAAAAATCACAATTTTCAGTGTAGAACCCTTTTAATCTAAAACATGTCCTTTGATGTGCTTTATTTAAAAATAGAAATCACATAAGGGTTAGAGTTAGACTGATATGAAAATTTGGGACGAAACAGATGATACATAATTATTATATATATTTTCCTATCATTTCAACACTCAGGAAAAAAAACCTTTGCACTGCTGACATTGCTTCATTTTAGGGCTGTTGTAAACAAATATTTTAGTAATCGAGTAATCTATCGATTATTCTTATAATTAATCGAGTAATCGGATAAAAAAAAAAGATAAAATAAAACATTAGTAAATCTGGCATAACACCAGTGTTATTATAAGATATCAATATCAGTCCAATTTTTCATTTTTGAGCATCCCTAACAGTTACTTTTTTGTAGTTTAGAAAACTAACCTGTAGCAATAATAGCTCACTTTCTAAGTTTACCTGAGGAAAAGTTACACAAAGATCCGAAATTATATTCAATTTAATAATAAAGAGGCAGCCTCACAAATACTCTTATAAAAAATGTCTATGCTCCAGCTTTTAGTTTATGTATTCATCTTCAGTCAGTTTAATAGATTAACTCTCACCTTGCCCCATACCTGTCAAGCTTTGGGTTTGAGAATACGGGAAATGAACAAATAAAGTAAGATGAGAGTAGAGGGGAGGAAATAAACCAGGTTCCAGGCGAACTTAAGTCTGAGGGGGAAAGACGACGAACGTAAGAACAAGGGTTGAGGGGGTGAGCAATACGGGATATTTACGGCAACTTCGTTCGTCTCACACAGAAACCCGTCTACCAGTCATGTACCGCCACCCGTTTGTTCAGACCAGGATGATATGAAATTTATTGTGCGGTTCGTCCGTAAAGCTACACTTACAGTATAAACATCAGCTACTAACTCCTGAGTGCCCGCTGTGTTCAGTCTATCTGCTCACCTGTATAAATACTCCTGCAGCGCTCTTCGCTCTGAACCAGCATCTCCAGGAGGAGAAAGGATGCCGTACTCCAGTCATTTTAAGCATGTCTATTGGTCATCCAAAAACGGTGAAAACCCAGATATTATCATCAATCAATAAAATCCCCACGGGCCGAACTTGAAAATTGGACATTATGCTGCTAACACTTAGCTTTCGTCAAGAACACAGAGGCGGAAGTCAGAGCTCCGCGCAACGCAAATAATGTTCCGGCCAGAACACGGTGCGCTAAGAAGGCAGGTACATTTTTCTCGAGGAATTTTAATAATCGAGGTACTCGAATCATTCGAGGAATCGTTTCAGCCCTAGAACCAAACAAATACCACTTAGCCAATCCCCTCCCCTCCTGAAACACAAACAGAAAAATGGTGGACATAGACATCGGTTATCAATAACTTATCAGGTCTCTATCAATAAGCTAAAAAAAATATCAACATCTGCCGGTATTGATGTTAATGCCAATACGTATACTAGGGGTACTGGACCAATTTTGATAGATCAGCATTGCTGTTATGGGCGATTGCCAATATTATTTATGTTTTACATATTTCCCTACCCTTTAAGAACCATTTAAAATGAGCATCACACCCACGGTTGCTTCTCTGCTTCAGTTAAACACCCCACAATCCTGCGCTGAATCACTATTAGTGATGACCAAAACAAATACCACATGGCCAAGACCATCTCGAAAAACCTACACAAATGACCACAACACAGAAATAAATATTTGCTGTTGATATCGGCCCTGTTTTACTTATTCGGCTAATATTGATGTTAATGCACACCTGTTAAAGACGCATCCTTTGATGTATAAATGGGTATAGTAATAACTTTATGCTGGGACAGAATTCTAGCAAACTATTGTCAGAAGATATCCAAAATTGATGACCCAAGACAATCCTACCAAACAGTAACAAAATGTATTTAAACACTCTGTTTAAATACATTTAAACAAATGTTCATCCATCTCGCAATTAAAAGGTAACTAAGATAATTTGGTAACACTTTATTTGGTGGAGTGTGAATAAGACTGACATGACACTGTCATAAACATAACATCTGTCATGAACACGAAGGAGCCTTTATGAATGTCTATGACCGTTGTCATGAAGTGTCATTCGGCAAATAATGACACTTTAAATGCAAAGTTGCTTTAAAAGTTGCATTTAAAGTCCATCAAAAGTGCCAACTTTGCATTATTTTATAAATAATGACAATGTCATGGAAAGTTGGCACTTTTAATGGACTTTCAATGCAACTTTTAGAGCAACTTTGCATTTAAAGTGTCATTATTTACCAAATGACACTTCATGACAACAGTCAGATATTCATAAAGACTCCTGCACGTTTGTGATAGATGTTATGTTTATGACAGTGTCATGTCAGCCTTATACAAAGTGTTACCGATAATTCAAATCAAACATCTACAAGGTCTTCTTTTTATACAATGCAAAAATATGTATATCTTACATTTTCTGTTAAAAATGACACTCTTTATAAAACATAATTGATACCTCTAGCGACAGTCAGAACTATACTTTATACCAACCCTACTGTTAGATTGGATGTTACAAAATGACAAAGCTAGTTTCGTTGCAAGAGTTATTGCTATAATAGTTTATTTTAAAAAATGTAAAAAGAAATTTGAATCAGCATGTACAGATTTTATTTAGTGAAGGATTTAAAACTAATAAAACCATTAAATAACTTTCTTCCTTCTATAGTTATCATGATTTATTAAAGAAAAAACATTAAATTGGAACCTCAGGCCTCAAAGAAAGTTGAAAATTGGCCAGAAAAGCCTGAACACAAACCTAATCGCTTTAGGCATCAATAAACAAATGCTACATTTTTGCGCAAAATACGATTAAACAAAATTATTGTGTATGTCACACGACTTTTCTCAATATGCTGACAATAGTCCATTATTGAAACATTCCTTCACAAAATAAAATTTGTACATGCTGTCTAAAATGGAGGATCCTTTACATGTTCTAAATAAACAACAATAATTTACTCTGAGCGATACTAAGTTTGTCACTTTGTGGCATCTCTGACGACAGTCAAGACATCAACTGGGTTTTATAAAAAGGGTTATTTTTAGAAGAAACTGTATGACATACATATTTATTGGCCTGCATTAAAAGAAAACTGTTCAACAAATATTTTAAGTCAGAATTACCTAAATTACTTTCTATTTTCCAAATGCATGAATAATGACACAAGAATGTTGTTAACTTTTTACAACGTAATAATTCTACATATTTGCCATTATTTGGTAGAATTCTCTTGGGCCAACAGTTGGTTACCTTCAACAGAAGCTAACCAACTTCTGTTTGGTTAGCTTCTGTAACCAACTTCTGTTTGGTTAGCTTCTGATAATAGTTTGTTAGAAGTTACACCCTTTCTTCCTGACAGAACATGAGATATTTCCACATATTCTTTTCACAGCATACCATACACTGTATGCACCAGTCCCTTCTGCATCTATTGACCCTTTGCACATGACGTCACATTCTTCAGAACCCATTCCGTCATGACGGACATAAAACCAACCAACTTGCTCCTTTAAAGCCAGTCTAAAGACATCTGCATCCTAATATCACTTTTATTTAGTTACTTTCACTTTAAAAATGGTAACTGGGACCTGCGCGGCCAGCTACACAAACAGACAAGGATGCAAACCAAACTTGTAATTTTATATTACAACTTTTAATGAGGGAAGACAGAGAGGCGAGATAGAGAAAGAGAGAGCAAAATATCTGATTACTCTGATTAATCATAAAAATAATTGATACAGTAGTCGATTACTAAAATATTCTTTTACAACAGCTCTACTGTCAGCCCTCGGTGTCATCGCGAATTTGCACCGAACACTTTTTACAAGGCAAGAAGACTAACATTTACATACTTTATAAGTAGGTATGATTACAAAGATATCAAATATCACATTATGGAGAAGGTAGGCATCTAACCATTAGTAACCATGGAGATAATGCCACACCATCATGTGGCAGAACATGTATGGAAAAATCTGGTTAGCATCTCATCTTTTGTACATTTTTAAGGCTGCTCCAGGGGAAACGCCGTGATATAAATCATGTGGTGTGAATTCAGGCAAAGTCTGCAATTTGATCAACACGTCAGAAGGCAAGAGGTATGGGTTGGTTTCTAAGCTAGCTATTTCAAACTTTTGTATATACCACCATCTATGAGCCCCAGGTTCAGGTTCACACCTGAACGCAACACATGTTCACGTAGTTTGACTTGAACAAGTAGAAGCCATGAATAAACAGCCAAAAACAACTTTGGAAAACAATTTCATTTGCTCTGTTCAATACTCCCATTTCTCACTTCCAACATACGTCATGGTACCTTGTCATGGTGTGATTTAAGTGATGTAGTTGCAAAGGGTCAATAAGGCCCACCCTACATTCACTGCTGCCCTCAAACTTAACAGCTGGGATGGTGTTTCAAGCTTCCCTTTTTCTCTCCCTGAATGTCATCAAACCTGACCCTGATACTGACTATAACAATTAAGTTATTTGTCCAAGAGTATATTTGAAAACTGTAATCTTGGTTTTTGTTTTTCTTTATGTAACAGCGTATTTGTGGGTGACTGGTCTTTTAGTCCATGTCAGTAAAGAAATCGTTAAGCAACTGATAATAACCCTTTTAGACTAGCTTTACCTAGCATCTTCACATTTCCGTTTGCTTTTGCTCTGGGATTGGTGCACATTTTGCACCAAAACATGTTAATCTTGGGAAGCATTTGCCTGTGGTGTTTAAGTTATCGTTTTAAAATACTTTTACAGGTATTTTTCATGTGCGATATTTAACCAGTTGGACAGCAGATTCTCACAACAGACACAAAAGGCTTTGCTCAAAACTCTGAAGACTATGATGGAAGTGCAGATGAGAAGGAAAATAAGACAAATTTCCCAACTGATCATCATTGCAATATTTACCCATCATTATCATCACTGCGTTATTTTCTAATAGTTTTGGAGGGTTAAGATATAAATTTTATAGTTATATATTTTTATTATATTTTATCCATCCATTTTCTAACACCTTTGTCCTTAGTGGGTTCAGGAGGGGTGCTGGTGCCTATCTCCAGCTACGTTTCGGGCGAGAGGCGGGGTACACCCTGGACAGGTCCCCAGTCTGTCACAGGGCAACACAGAGACAGACAGGACACGCAACCATGCGCACACACACACACTCACACCTAGGGAGAATTTAGTGAGACCAATTAACCTAGCAGTCATGTTTTAGGACTGGAGTACCCGGAGAGAACCCACGCAAGCACAGGGAGAACACACACGCTCCATAAAGAAAGAACCCGGGGCCAGAAATAAAACTCAGGACCTTCTTGCTGCAAGGTAATATTGTATTGTATTTGACTTAACTTTCAGTATTTTTCTATGTGTTCCAAAACTTTGAAGCGCTTTTTTATTCTTCAACATTAAAAGCCGTCAGACTGCTGCACAGCTTTCTGTCACAAGCAGATAAAACAACGTACTTACACATATTTTATGTTTTTTAACCATTTAATGATTTTGGAATTTGGACACCAATATGTTGTGAATTCCAGAAAAATGGATTCTCATTTTTTGCATAACCCAGAAATAGGAATCAGTAGTAACTGCTTTGACTGTTCCATGTACTGGGAGTGGCATAAAAGAGGTTACTTTAATAATAGCCTTTATTAAAGCCACAAAAAGCTCAGAGAACAGTTTCCACATTTCAGGATTTTAACTTTAAACTGATATTTTAAAAACCAAGGCCAGACGTTCCCATTATCTTTTAAGAGACAAACAAACTTTTTGTGCAATATTTTGATACAGGTAACCTGAGGTTAATATATTATGTGCCATCATAAATACATGAAAACTAAATTAAATACATCAATGTCAAACTGACTCTGAACAGCTCTGCATTTTAAGGCTACTTGTACTCATTCTGAATACTCACTTTACTAAAACACCATGCTGTACTGAACGTTTCTGCCTTGTTTTCACTGAAATACAACAACCCTCATTTAAATCTAGGTTATTTTGCAGTTGAATGTATTTTTTAAATCAGTGAAATGATAGGACACATTATAGAAAATTTTAACATTTCAAGCAACACACATCAACTTGCTGCATGAAAATAATGCAGGAAGTTGATGCATTAGGTGCATACACCTTGAAGATTTGTGGATACACCTTTCCCTAAAAGAAGCACAACAAAAAAGAAAACTCTACGTCAGGTTCTTAGAGATTTTCTATAAATTTGTTTACAGTAACAACAAACAAAAGAAAATCATATTTTCTCTAGTACATGACAAAAAATTATAAACTGGTTCTGGCCTAAGATGGATCTATTGGCCCATGTTAGGTAAATAGACAGGAATATCTCAAGCCCTATATGAATTGAATCATTCACCAAGAACTGGCGAAAAAACATTGGAACATAATTTTGATCATATTAAACAGTCCTAAAAGACAGTAGAAAGAAGTCCCGTCTATTAATTCTAAAACTCCAACACTGAACATTGTAGTTGTATTTGTACTTTTAAGTTTCGGTTACCATAAAATGTTAACACAATGTTTAAACTGTACCCACTTGGAAGTAGGGGTGTAGTGATACAATAATTTCACAATACGATGCAATGTACGATATTCTGATCACAATACGATATATATCACAATGTTTGGCAAACGATACAATTCTATACAATTCTTTGCACTTTTACGATTTTCTGAAAGATTTTAGAGTGATTTTAGAGTGATTTTAGTGACATTTTGTGTTCCATAGACTTGGATTTAATTAACTGAAAACTGATTAAAATCACAAACTGCACAATACCTGCCTCTGATTGGACAGAGTTTACTTATATTAGCATAACTCCGGTTTAACTTGGCCTATTAACACAATTTAAAAACTGGTGTGTAGTTTATAATGTGCACTTTAAGCACAAGACTGGGGGAGGCGGAGTCTTGCTGCCACGCTGTCACAAACCAGACATGTTAAAAAGACGGTATAAGCCTATGGACCCCTATGGTTTAATGTATTGATACTTGCAGATGAAAAATCGATACCTTCCAAGGGGGAAAAAAAAAATCTATAAATATCGTAGAATTGATATAATTATACAGCCCTACTTGGAAGATAGATTTGGGGTGGTACTAGAAAAAAAACTTAATTCCAAGGTGACTTTCAAACCTTTCAGTTAGAAATTGGTTATTTAAGGTTAAAAACAATATTCATGTATTATTTTTGTTCTTAATACTGCTGAATAATTATAAATAGATAGCGGTTTGATAGAAAAACCACTCAGCGTTACCCCCAGAAAACTTGCTGAGCCCAGTGGCCGGTGCGCTGAGGTGGTCCACCAGCAGCCCACTGTGTTTTTTAATAAAAGATGTTAAGTTGACAGGAAATGTAATGACATTCCTAGGTAACTAGATATTACTGGAAGACATTGTCAGTGAAATACTCTTTAAACCCACAACTATAGTGTTAAAAACGACCAATAAAAAATTTATACAATTAAAATAAATATCAATTATTTGCACTTCTGTTAAATTGAAATTAAATCAGCAGTTCCTCAAGGCATCCCAGGCTCTCAAGAGCCCCATAAATGCTAACAATTTAACACAGACCACGTATATAGAAATTTGACATTTGTTTATTGGAAATGTCAATACTGTTAAATTTAATTTAATGGTTTCAGCACAGATAAAAAGATTTAAAAGTGTTTAACATTTAAATTTAAGATATTAAGGAGCTGGCAAGTTTACTTTGTAAAAGTGCAATAAACAATTTTCATAGTTCGATTGTTTTGCTGCCACAGCTACAATCTGATGCTATGAGTTTAATCTTTGAGTTTCAGCTCCGTTTGTTCGTCAATACATCTCAGTAAATTATAGTTAGCACTGATTACTTTTAAGGTTGGCCAATTAAAGTACCATCCCTCTTCCAAATTTCTCTAAATCTATATTGAAATGCTGTTTGTGGTGCTGATGTTCTTAGTAGCAAATCAAATTCCCCCCTAAATCAAATTCTGCTCAAGGCCTCATACAATCTTGGGCCAGTCCTGCATGATGAGCTAAATCTGCTGCACTGTGCATCTCTCTGCTGGATACAGAGAGACAAACGGAGATTAATTTATGTGGCTTTAGTAATTCTTCCATTTTGTGCCTATTGAGTTTTTAACAACTGGTAAAAACTCAACCACAGAGACTGGTTTGGTTGACGGAGCTTTATGGGATGAGGTTTTTTTTTTCGGAAACCCTTGCAGCCACACGCAACAACTCTACCTGACTGTAAATAGAAAAAGCATTTGATATAGCACAGTTTGACAAATCTTGTCACTTCAAAACTTATAAAGGATAAAAAAAAAATAAAACCAGCATGCTGCGTGACTATGAGGCGAGTTCAACAGCTTCTCCACGGGCTGGACTACTGGCCCACTAATGCACCGAGGAACACAAGTAAACTTTACCAGCGCAGACAGAGCTAACAAGAAGGGTGTGTGAGATGTAAATGCACACACCGCACAGAATTCTTTGTTCACGTAACGTATATTAACAACGCACACCTCTGAAAGCGCAACTATAGGTTATATTTGCGGTTCACATTAAGCCACGCAAGCAGAGCAAACACATTGGCTTTTAAATCTGGCTCATACCTTGATAAAGAATTCTCCAAAGAAACATGAGTTCTCACAGGGGATTGATATAAATCTCAATACAGGTGAGCCTGAGTCCAGTTTGAGTGAAAGGAGGCGCACGCAATCCGCGCTGAGGTAAACATCGGAGATCCAGCTGTGACTGTGTGCTAAGCAGCCAACACAGAGAAGCACCAGCGGTGTGATTAGTGCGCTCTCCTGCCTTTGTGCTCTGTTAAATGCATCAATTATAAACCCAACTTTCAGGAATAATTCTGCCAGTGAAATGCACTATGCAGCAAAGATGCTTGTAGTCAGCTTATGCAAAAAAAATATAAAAATAAAAAAATATATATTAAGCAAATTCTTTTTCCTTGCTTAAACAAGAAACACTCCAAAGGTTATAAATTTAAGCTTAATGCCTCAACAGCAAAATGACAGCCTGAAATTGTAAACTGCTCAAAATAATAAACTATAGAATGATAGAATAAGATAAGATGCCTATTCCTAAAACCTAAAAATCACATTTTAAAAAAGGTTTTTTGGGAGGAGGAATAATATGCAACAGAAATTTAATGATTGAACTTATTTATTTCAAAAGTACTTCAAAAGTCCCAAATATTTGTCTAAGTGTAATGTTACTAAATCTTTGAAGAACTACAGAGAAAGAAACAAAAACATATTTTGAATTTTTTAAATTGTCAAATGTCAATTTTTAATATTCCATCGCAATGAACAGGTTAAGAGGTTAATATGTCTATTTTAGTTTTAAAGATAAAAAATATTAAATTATTAACAAACAGTGAGTCAGCTATTCATCTTAGTTCTATTTGTTTGCATACATAAACATAACATACATATTAATGACAAAATGTTGCCAGAAAGATAGTTTCTGTCCAAAATGTTACATCTGATTCAAAAAACTTTAAATTGCTCACTTTTAGTTTTATTCATTATTTTGTCATTTCAACACTGACACTTTAATTTTTAAAGAAAACAGATCAGATATAATACACATCTACCAAAACTAAAGCAATCATAAACCTATTTAGTGTAATTACTGTCCACTGACTAAATATACAGGGGAAGGGAAAGGTAGTATATATATATACAGTACAGACCAAAAGTTTGGACACACCTTTTAATTCAACGAGTTTCCTTTATTTTCATGACTATTGACATTGTAGATTCACACTGAAGGCATCAAAACTATGAATAACACATGTGGAAATATGCACTAAACAAAAAAGTGTAAAACAACTGAAAATACCCCTTATATTCTAGTTTCTTCAAAGTAGCAACCTTTTGCTGTGATTAATGCTTTGCACACACTCTGCATTTTCTTCATGAGCTTCAAGAGGTAGTCACCTGAAATGGTTTTCACTTCATAGGTCAACCTGCCCTGTCAGGTTAATAAGTGGGATTTCTTGCCTTATAAATAGTCATGAAAATAAAGAAAACCCATTGAATTAGAAGGTGTGTCCAAACTTTTGGTCTGTACTGTATATATATACAGTATATATAGCATTTATAGGACATGTGTGGTATTAAATTTCCGTCCATGTATTTACCAAGTTAATCATTTCAGTTTCAGGATAGCTGCAGGAAAATGACCATAAAGTAAGAAAATACTTTAAAATTAATGTTATTCATTTTGTATTGCCAGTCAAACTAGAAATAAAAACATAGTTTTTAAATGCATTTTATGGTGATTGATATTCTAGAGTCTTGATTATTTTATAATAAACTGTCAGTGTCCAATTTTATTCAGAATTGGACCGCTTAAACTTTACTTAATTAATGTTATTTTTTAATTCTAAAAAATATTTTTAACAAGCCCATTGACTGAATTAAAATGTATATCATTACTTTTTCATTTTATTTGTATTTTTTATGTTTTGTTAGCTCATTTATTATTGCTTTCTGATTATAATATTTCCTTTTTGGGCTCAAAATTAAAATAATTTTTCCCTTTATACTGACTGAACTGATTTTTTTATAAGACTGTCAATTCCTTTTTTCAAGACGCCATGCACTTAATTACAAACTCTAAACATTAAATACCATTTAAATAAAACCTCATGTAAACCCAATGCTCTCATGTTTCATCAGATTTGCATACTAAACATTTCTAAAAACTGGTCACATTTAACAATTACTTTTTTTGTGTTGCCTAAATGAATAACTAATTTTTCCAGCTTTTCCAGTGATATTATTCATTTAGATTTTGATTTGCTTTACATTTTCTTTTTTGCAACACTGCAACATAAAATGGCTGTCAGTTATTTTGTGTGCACAAAATAACCTTTATAATAACTTCTGAATATTATAGAAGCAAGCAATTTTAGGTATCAACTGGATTTTAAAAAATATTTTTGGCACAGACCACCATCAGGCATGTTGCTAATTTATTCTATGATAGTTGAGCTGTAATTATGAGCAGTGAAACAAAGAAAAAGACTACAAGAAAGCAATTTATGTGTTGTTTAACTCCCTAAATCTGCAGTGTGCATGTATTTAACTTGATTACAGTGACGATGCATGATAAATACCATCATAAAGTGAGCAGGCTGGGTAATAAACATACTATTATGCAGTGTGGCAGTGTTGTATGGATATCACAGAGCTCCAGTCTTTTTTTGTGGGCCTGGGGGAGGGCCAGCTGAAGCATTGCTCCAGCCTAGCGGCAGGCAGGAAAATAAAAGCCACATAATATAATCTGAGCAGTGAACACACACACACACACACAAGAATTTAAGATGGAAACCCTTAATCTGCACCATGCCTGCGTCAGTTCTCGTGATATTTCTCTCTTTTTTTTAAGTACAGTTTTCAGAACATGAGCGAAAGAGGAAGGAGGGAATTATACATGAATATTAATAATAACATGTCCCCTGCTTTGCACAATGAATAAATAAACCAACAAATAAAATCCAGCCAGCACTACTGACCTTGGCTATATCCTGTTATTGAAAAATAAACTGACAACTTCATCTCTGGGGAAAACAATACATACTACATCTCCATTTCTCTCCTGAATTAATATTTATGCAAGGATATTATTAAAAACACACAGCCAAACTAAAATAAAAAGATTTCTGTCAAAATTAATTAGTTGTATATTAAGTAACCACACACACATATTCATTGCCCTATCTGAGTGTCCTCTGCATGTTTCTTGGCATTTTAAGGCAGGACTATAAACCAGTTATTTCAAGTACAGAAACGTACACAATATTAACATTCCTCCTTAAAAACTGCTGGAGACAAAATGTCGGGGTGGATTTGGTGATAATAATATCAATATGCTGCTTCCTATTATTATTATTTCAACGAACTGCTCCTCCACCTACTAGTCGATGTCGAGTGAAATATATATATATATTTGAATGTGCAATATTGCGTCGGTAAAAATATATTTTTATTAAAAAAAATAAAAATGGCGACGCGGCGGTTAGCTAAAAATGTGACCGAGCTGAAAAAGTTTCCTGATATTTTCAGGCAGGGGGAGAAAAAAAAGGAGGGCAGAAATTTTTATTTTTATTTCAAGCTAATGCGGGTGGGGGTTGGTAGCCGGGAGACTAATGTCGACACGACACTCACACACAAAGAAATTAATCATTAACACGGAGAAAATATCTGCGATATTAAACTGAAATTTAACGGCTGCCTTCCAGGCGACAGCCCCGAAGAAATAACCAGTCTGTTTCGGCCTGAAAAGCACAAATATCAGCCGTTTATCTGCCACCTCCGGAGGTGGAAGAGGGGGGTTGAAAAAAAAAGTTGAGGCTAGCTGAATAAAGTTGTAATTGCAGTCAGACCAACTCTCGGTGGCTGATATGGGAAAACAATCAATACGACACGGCTAAATTCGGCTAAAATAAAGGCGGAAATTGAGTCGATTTTACACAGACGTATAGTTAAAATATCCCCGGGTCAATGTATGGTAAAATCTGCGTTCAAAAACGGATAAAAACGACATTTATTTAGAAATTATATCGGCGTTACCTGTATTGCATTGTGCTCCATTGCAGTCCTGCATTCCCTCTCAGTGAGGCCCCTCTCTCCGGTTACACCGCCGGGACACGCCGACACGCAAACAAACGCACCACAGAGGAGGAGGGAAAAAAATAAAAAAGAAAGGCTTTTCTTCTATTCTACTTTTTTCTCTTTTTCAAAATGGGTGGAAATGGCACGGGATCTAGGTGTGGCCAAAGTTTGCCACAGAGTACAACTCCATACGAAAATCACATTTAAAGGGGGGCATTTTTACTTCACTAACATGACGTATTTCCGACTGAAACGGAATACGAGGGCGGGGTTAAGATAAAAAAAAAATCTAAAATCGAATAAAAATCCATTACATTGTTCTTGCATTTACCAACACATTCTCGCTGATATTCTGAAATTGTCAAACCGCTCATCTCTCTGCAATCACGTAACTTATATTAACTTATAATGTTAATAAAGTGCATTCACACACAACAACTTTCTTTAAAGTTAGCACCCTTAACACTTGGTTTATCAGCCTTAGATCGTTAAAAGAATAAAGCACAACAAATACTGGCTTAGAGTAAAGCTTAACATACTCATCTATTCTCCCTGTTTTTGTTTTTCTTTTTACGAAGAAGTTTCCTGCTTACATTTGGCAAAAGAAAAAGAATAATAGTCATTAATAACCGTATTAAATCAATCTTATTTTACATTCTGCTTGATGTTTTTATAATTTATAATATTAATTTATAATATATAATATATAGCTACAAAATAATTTAAACTCATTGAACGTTTTCACATGTTACCCTTTTACCAGCCACAAGCATCATATCAATCCATGGCAATAAACTTGAAGGGAAATTACGCCTTTAAAAAAAGAACTAAACATTTTAATCATCCAATCATATTCAACCTCTGACAGACCAAAATCATATAGTACAATTAACTGCTTTCAGAAGGTTCCCTGTGTAATTTAAAGTTAGTATAAATATACTAGTTCTCTAAAGAATTTAGTGAATATGCAGCATCACAAACACCAAGGAACAACAGACCACTAATGGGTACATTTGTACATGGTGTTGGCAGTATCATGCTTTTCGTCAGCAGGGATAAGAAAACTGGTCATAGTTGATGGAAGGTTGGATGGAACAGTCCTGGAAGAAAATAGTAAACAAACCTAAACAAAGAGCCCCTACCATTGATGGTTCAGATCAAAGCATATTCATTTGTTAGAGGCCTAGTCCAAGGACATCAGCAAAGAGAAAGACGAGTTATTATAACTGACATTTTCATCACAATATTTTCCAATATCATCCCCACAATGTTTTTTGAATATTGTGCAGCTCTACTCCATGTTCAAAACTGGTACAACAAAAAGGCCTTGCAGGTGCAAGGTTCACACTGTTTATGTTTTGATTTGTAAAAACATTTGAAAACAAAGCAATGTTTTCCTTCAGTTTCACAAAAGTGGAAGACATTAGCAACGGCCTTAAAGTAGCAACCTCTACTGCCCATTTTATGAAGGATTACATTGTTTTCAGGATATTTGAAATCCATCATTCTATGGAGCAAAAATATTTTTCTGTCCATCCATCCATCCATCCATCCATCCATCCATCCATCCATGATTTCCAGTATAGTCCTTCCAGCATGTCTTGGTTCTTCCTCTGGGTCTACTCCTGGTGGGATGTGCCCTGAACTCTTCACCAGGAGACAACCTAACCAGATGCTGGAGCCACTTCGGCTGGCTCCTCTCAATGTGCTTTAAATATTTTTCAGAACTGGAAAACATGACCACTGGACATTTTCCAGACCTTTCAGGGCTTGATTAGAGGGTTAGTTGTTAAAATTCTTGTTAGGAAAAGATTGAATATAAACTGAACGAGTATGGCTTGGATACTCGTTCAAAGACTGAAGGAAAAAGTTTCTTCTCTTTAAGGAAGATGTGGCAGCACAACTCAGGTTTGCAAAGTTGAATCTAAACGAATCACGAGACTTCTGGAACAACGTCCTTTGATCAGATGAAGCCAGAGTAGAGATGTTTGACTTTAATGCACAGAACCATGTTTGGAAAAAAAAGAATCAAGTGTGAGCACACATACCAGATTTGTGGGTTGTTTTACAGCTATGAACTTTGGCACCATGTTGTCATTGAGTTTCCCAGTGTCCTTTGTGTTTACCAAGATTTTCTAGACTCAAATACTATTATGCTGTCAGCTTAAACCTGATCCAAACAGGGTCATCAACAGGAAAATATTCATAAACATTTCAAAAACCTGCAACACAATGTCTCAAAATACCCTGAAAGTCCATCTTAAATGCAACTATTGGACATTAGAAGAGATATGAAGAAATTGAGCAAATATCAATGAACTGTAACAAAGTGAGAAAGAAAAGTGGGCTAAGGTTCCTCCATAATGAGATACTGAAGAAGTTAGAGAGAAAGACTATCAACAGTTACTGCTGCTAGAGGTGGTTCGCATATGCTAAGTCTTATAATTGAGTGTGCTTCATTCTTATCATTAGTGTGAACATAAAGATGTCACATTTGTCTTTAGTTAGAGCCAGTTGGTACTTGGGAGCACCCACACATATTGTGTTGTAAAGAGTCTGTCCACATGCTGAGCAATGTCGTCTGACCCATCAAACTCCACCAGATGCAAATACTGTCTAATGCATTTTAAGGCTGACTTACTGGATACTCGGGTAAATACACCTCTTCTCCATGCGTGATGCCTGCACTGATGCCCTCTGGTGGCCACTCTTGACAATGACACCTCCTTGCAAATCAAATCTTTGCAATAGGGGTCCTCGACAGCTATTATCCTGCAACTTTTTGATGCATCCCTGCTCCAAAGCACCCGAATCATATCAATAGCTTGTTACCAAGCCTCTGCAGAGCTGAATGACTGAATGCTGAGGAGGGAATTTAACCATTTCATTCAGATGTGTTGGCACAGGGAGGCATCTAAACGTTGCAGGGTAGTATTTCGAAACCTTCAATGTAAATGATCGTCTGACCTTCTTGGTGCTTAAATGATTCTGTTTGTTAGTGTAATTAATTATGGTCTAAATAAACAGTATTTGATGTGAAATGTCATCTGCTGTAATTGCTGTTTTTAGGGTAATTTTCTGTTTACTTTTGACCACATACAGCTGCTTCCACTTTAGACTCACTTTAGTCTTATTTTTTCAATATGAGTGCAAATTCAGGTCATGTTTGCCATTTTTCACATTTAATCCTTGTTTGTGATGTTTATTAATTACAGATGCTGATAAACAATTTTGCTCGATTTTAAACTCTTAGTCCAGCCAGTCAGCAAAGGATCCCTCATTTGACAAAAGCTGCTGTAACTAAATAATCTTTTTATTAGGGGCGTTTTCTGAAGCTTGTGCTCAGACTGGTTTGTAACAGTACACCCTTGGCCTGAATTGCAACTGGTGACATGTAAAACATGCAGGAAATAAATTCTGTTGTTGACTCAAACTAAAGTTGCAGGAATGTGTCCACATCAAATATTTTGAATTGATATGAAGGAAATTTTATGTCAGCCACAGACTTTTTAACTTCATTTCATTCATTGGGTAACGTCAAGGAATAAAGAAAGGACAAAACTCCATCAGATGCATCAGATGCAGACACATCTACAGCTTAAGTTAAAGTGAAACTTCTTGTTTGTTATTCTGAAGTTCTGCTAAACATGCTGTGGCATTTGACACTGCTTTTCCTTGTTCTAACATTTCTGGCTATATTACTTTCAAAGGGTTTTTTTCTAGAAGAAAAATTGATTTGGAAAAATATTTCTTATGCCTGAGTCTGTAATTTTGTAATCATGCTATTTGCTTTTATAATTCTTTTCATGTTAGTTTTTAAAATAACAATTTGTACATGATTTTACAGTTTCTGTCAGCCTTATGACATCATTTTAAAAAACTAATCAGATGATCTGATCAGTTACTTAGTACTTGAGAAGCCTTTTTGCGACCCACCTGTGACTAACAGTATCTGAAAAGAGGAGAACCTGAAAAGAACCTACAAGGATCACTGTAAGATTAGTAAACTCCTTGGAGAAGGACCCCAGGCTGGGATTTGCATCCAAGATCTTGTTGCAGCAGTACAATACCAAATCAAAAATTAACAATGGATCTCAGAAATAAGAAGGAAAGAAAAACAGGTAGAAAATAGAATATTGAACACAAAGGAATCATTGGGGAAAAGGTGGTGGTAGACCTTGGGAGTAGGACTATTCTTTCACAAGCCAACACACACAGATTAGGGATGGAGCAATGCACTTTTTCACTTCCGATACTGATACTGAGCTTTAGTATTGGTCGAAACAGAAAAGCAGTCCTGAATTGATTTAAAACAGGTTTTTTTGAACGCAGACATGCTGAATAACACATTTATTGATAAACTTGCACCAGAATAGCACAAGTTTGGTCAAACAAATAAAAACAAGACAGCTTTAAGTTGCTCAGTCAGTGCATTTAGGTGTTAAACAGCCATGTTTTCATTATAATGTGTCCAAAACTTTGTCAATATTCTGCTAATGTCATAAAAACGCAGTTTTGCAACAGCAGTGTTTCCATTAAATAAGAAACATGATTAGTATTATATATGAATAAGTTTCTTCACATGAAAAACATGTCGCACCATGACCCTCCAACTGCTTCCAGTCATCTTCTTATTTATGGTTTGCACCAGTGGCAGAAGCATTATTTATTAACAAAAATAATAAAGAAATGGACTCTGACAAAAACAATAGTCAGTTTTTGTCTAAACTGACTATTGTCAACCATGTAAAAATAAACCTCAACAAACCTTCTTCCAAATGGTTCATAAACTGCAATGAGGAATTGCAAGACAACAGTGCTAACAACTTTTGTCATTGTGTCCAAACACCTTGATCCTTGTTTTGTCTGAGAAACAAACTTTTCTTCTAACAGAAAAAGTTTATCCCACATGGGAAGCTGGTGAATTCAGTCAATCTGGACGGTGTCCATCTGGAACAGGGGTAAAACTGGCCAAATTGTGGACAGTGTCAGCGGCTTTCCAGGGTCTGAGAGATAGATTTAGACAAAACCACAGAAAATACTGATGAGCCTTATTAAAATAAAGTAGCTTATGTATTGTATATTGAGGTAATAATACAAAACTGAAACAACTGACATTTCTGAACATAACATTTTCCAACACTGAATAAATTTATCAGAAATTCTAAATGTTTAATTCCGCAATGCAGTCCAAGCATTGTATTGTTGTATGTTAAGATGGAAATAACATTTTTAGATAAAAAACAACACTAAAAATCATTCGAAAACTCAGAAACAACCAATAAAATACAGTCAGCATTATACAAATGATATACTCTTGTGGGTTAAGTATTTTGAATCGCTTCTCGTTCAATTTTGTAGGGTGGCTGTCAGTGGCGCAAAAAGTGGGTATGCAGGGTATGCAACGCATAGGGGCGCTGCACTAGAGGGGGCGCCAAAACCCCGTCTCGAAAAATGTTTTTTTCTTGTTGGCATTTTCTATAATTAACAGAATGAAATGATCAATAACAGGGGACAGCACTGATTAGTCGCCCCTCTGCTCCTTCACCTCCCTTCCTGTCGCTCTCCCTTCCCATGCAGGTGGCTGTGCACGCACCCCTAAGAGTACGCAGGCGCGTTTTTTTTATTTTTTTTATTTTAGACTACCACTCGTAGTGCACTTGACAAAATGGAGCGGCAGAAAAAAAAGCTGTCCGGGGCGCAAAACAGAAAAAGTAAAAGGGAGAAGGATAAAGATGTTGGCGGGATGAAAAAAAGCCTTTCAATGTGGTTGAAAGATAGTAGGTAAGTACCGTCAGTGTATTAGCAGGACAGGAGGGCTGTAAATAATCAAGTTAGCTAAAGCTAGCAGCTAGCCTAATACGGAATCGTCCCATATTTGCTGTTAAAAGTTGCCTCCCCTATTAAACCATTAAGGGACGCGATTTGTTTTGTATTTCTATGAATATCTGATACATAAACCTGTCACAGACACATAACCGCGCACTAAGTAAGAATGACCGAAATAAAACTCAGGAAATATTAACACAGGAAAGCTAAAGCTGCTGTGGCGGCAGTGCCCAGCTAATGTCCAACACTTAGCCCTCCTGGGTGCATTTTTTCACTCATATATATTATGGATTCTTTAATTAAAGATGAGTTGTTCAAGTTCATGCGTGTATCAGACAAATTAGTCATCAGAGTCACTAAAGCCCTTAAACTCAAAAAGGTTGGTGACCTATTTTACCAACCTTTTTGGCAGGGGGACACTTGAGTTTAAATGTCTTATTCAATACCACTACAGTGGTGTTGTGATGTATCTGATAAGTCAGATCAGATGTAATGTTCAATCAGTAACTGTTATCCAACAAGGAGATGATTTAAATTAAAGTTTAATTTCTATTGTAGTTTGACTGCTGTATTTTTTAAGCCTATTTAACACAAAATTGATGTCATTCAGCTGTGATGGTGGAGAGAAAGAAGAGAAGATGATGAAAGAGGAAGAATCAGGACAGACAGGGGAAGGCAACAGGTTGGTCTAATGCAGGTGGAAGTGAGGGAGCAACTAGTCCATCTCAAGCACAAATTTTTAAACATTATTTTTAAAAACGGTAAGATCTGTAATTTTTACAACTAATAATGCTTTTTTGACCACATGACTTAGTGGAGAACACCACAGACAAGGGATGAAGGAGACAGACATGAGGTCAGTGATAGAGGAGACAAGTGATGAGATCAGGTAGGCATTAGGAAAGCAACAAAAACCTATATACCACGATGGTTTGAGTTTCTGATGACCATCTTTGATCGTGTTCTTTTTTGGGGAAAATTAGTGCAGGCAGTCATGGTGAGTCAACCACGAGAAAAGAGAATGAGAAACAGAAAGGTGCAGATGAGGGAGAGGAAGAGCAGAGAGGACTAGATGATGAAGAGAGAGAGAAGCACAGAGCTGCGGAGGAGAGAGCCGAGACAAGGCTTTATTCAGAAGAACCATCTGAATGGCCTTTACCACACAAAATGGGGGACACATTTAGGCAGTGCATGGTTGTAAATGGCCCACAGAAAGTTTCTGATGGTCCATATCCAAGATCAGAGAAGAATAAGAGGTGTTTTTCCAAAGCATACTGTTTTCGTTTACTGTCTAATGGAGAGAAAGTTGAACGAGATTGGTTACTGTATTCTAAAAATACTAACAGAGTCTATTGTTTTGCATGTAAGCTTTTTGGTGAAGCTAAAGTTCTTGACACATGCCTTGTGGAGGGGTATAATAACTGGCGATGTCTTTCAAAAACACTGAAGCACCATGAAACCAGTAGTTCTCACATAAATGCTTATCTGACGTGGAAAGAAATGGCATCTCGCTTACGCCTAGGTAAAACTATTGATAGTGAACTGCAGAAAACCATGGCAGCTGAAAAAGCACACTGGAGAAGTGTGTTCACTAGAGTTATCGACTGCATACTGTTCCTTGCAGAGAGAAACTTGCCACTAAGGGGGAAAAATTCTCAGTTAGGAAATCCTAAAAATGGAAATTTTCTGGGAATCCTTGAGCTCATAGCGCAATATGATGTAACACTGGCAGAGCATCTTAGAAAGGCTGTCTCCAAACAAACCACTGGATATCTGACATGGTGCACTCAGAATGAATTTTTAGATTCAATATCAGAGTGTGTTTTGAGTAAAATATCTGCCAAGATCAAGTCCTCTAAGTACTTTGCAGTGGAACTGGACTGCACACCTGATATTTCAAAGCAAGAGCAGGCCTCAGTCATCATTCGATATATGGGGGGGCGCCGAAGATATGTTCGCATCCACCTCAAAAATATGGAGTTGCGCCCCTGGTGGCTGTAACAGAAATTTCGGCATTTTAGCATATAATCTACTACCGCCACCTGCTGGCATGTTTGTTCTGTCAAACTATCGCTCTCGCGAGAGTTTCTGTGAGAGTTTGATGCACTCACCTGACTTTACTTATTAGCTAACAATCCCGTAGTCTGTGCTTCGTCAGCAGGCGCAGTTAACTTTCTGTTGTGAAATAAAATCTGCTGAGACCTGTCTCTTAGCGAGAACTCAGCCATTTATGAAATCTGTGAAGGTGGTGTATTGTGCCAGCAATTTGATTTTTTACAATTACCGTTTTCTAAAGCATCTTTTTAAAGATGAGAATGTGAGATTTAAGTGTCATGTAATGTGGAAAAAATGTAAGTTTATCTGGTGTTTTGAGATGTTAGTGTATAGAAGTTGATGAGAATGAGAGGGGCAGCAAATCATAAGATCTTATATCTTCTACCTGCTCCTTTTCAAACAGATCATGTAAAATTGCATGTCAGTTGTGCATAATAATTTGTTTTAATTTATTTTTCTTGTTTGCTTCTACTTTTGTCTGTTCGAAATAAATAAATATATAAATAAAACACTGCAATGGGCTGGCGACCTGTCCAGGGTGACCCCGCCTTTCGTCCGAAATGTCTCGCTGGAGGTAGACACCAGCACCCCTCCCAACCTCACTAGGAACAAGGATTTAAGAAAATGGATGGATGGATAAATAAAATACATAAAGTCATTCTTAGAGCCACTTCAGTGCAGTCTTTTCACTCAGTTTCAGGACTCTTTACTTTCTACTTTGTTTTCAATAAAACAGAACTGATGCATTAGACTGATTATTTCTGTAGCCATTAAAATTACTCCCCCCTCCAAAACAAGGCAGTTATAGACAAACTGTCTTGACATACAAAACCTCACACTCCAATACAACAAACCACCACTAGGTGGGAGTACAACATGGATTTTCAGGACAAGACACTAAGGGCACATTTAGACAACACATATCAAGTCGTATAGAAGTTTATCTATATACAATCTGACCTTTAAAGTTTTTTTACTAGCACTTTGTGATGTGAAATAAAACCACGGATCTGTGTGTAAATTTAGAAGTTAGTCAACTTTCAGAAGGATTTATACTATTAAGAAGGATCAGCACTTAAGACTTGAAATTGTGTCTCTTCAAACACAATAACAAAATATTAAGAAAATGGTATAAAAAACAATTCAAAGCTAAACCATAACTCTGAAAGCCTGCACGCCGACCTTAAAATGCCAAGCAAATATAAAAGATCATGATAAAGCATTTTCACAAACAAATGTACGAAGGAAAATGTAAAAACAAAATGAAAACTGTCTTCAGCCTTTATTACCAATTTTCTGTCAAATTTAGATCTGGACTCTACATAAGGCAGCAGTTAGAAACCTGCAGCTGTGGAGCCATAATGACTCTTACTAACTAAAATGACAAAGAATGAACTGTTTATAAATATACATATAACAAATGCGGGCCAATATTCTAATGAGTTGGCAAATACAAAACTTCAATTTGTTGAAAAGTAAATATATAATGAAGTTAGCAACTATTTCATAGGAATGTACAGTAATAAAACTGTACATTCACTAAGTATTTGTAATTTTTTTAACAGAAAGATATTAATTTAAACTCTTCTGTTGAAGCAATTTAAATGATTCTTTGTTTTTCATAGGTGTAGCAATACTCTCAATAACCACCAGAGGGAGCACAATTACCCATGTCCTCACAGTTCCCTCTACAATGTCTCACCTGAGTCCTAATATTTCAAACGAGTCAACTTTATCAACGAAGTTGACTCGTTGACTCGTTGAAGTTGACTCGTTTGACACCGCAGTTGACACCGCAGTGTGTGCAGTGTGTAGTGATGGCATAGTTACTTTGAAAAAGTAACTTTAATCGGATTACTGATTACTCCTTGAAAAAGTAACTCAGTTAGATTACTTACTTGATTTAGAAGGTAACTAAGTTACATTAAAAGTAACTTTTTTAGTTACGTTCAGCAGCTGCTAACAACAACGCTGTGAAAATTACATTGGTCTTTGCCAATATTGAATTGTAAGCTATTTTATAATGGTAACATCAACAATGTGTCTCCACTATAAGTCTGAACTGAAGGGGAGATTTTTTTAATACAGTACAAAAAAAAAAACGTTAGTAATTTGTGCATGTTTTTGTGTGGTCCACTATTGTCTGGAAAACTCTAAGAAGGATTTAACCCCCTCCTCCCAGCCTCCAGGTTGTGCGTTACGGCCCTGCGTTTGGTGTCAAAGAGCAGCGCACAGAGCTCCTCCTGCGGCTCCACAGTTCAGATGGCTGCTGCACAGATTTGTGACACTTATCTTAATATTAATAATTATAATGGCATTAAGTTGCACAACTTTACAGACTCTTTCATTCGTGGGTGTTTTCACGTTTATTGCGCTGTTCATATTAGTCTCGATGTTTCCAATGTTCTGGATAGCTCGACGTAAGTCACAGGTAATATTTTAACTTGACATTAACAAAGACACAGCGGGACGGATCATCTGGGAAATGATGGACAGGGAGAGCCTGACTAAAACTAATTGGAGGTCAGACACATTCTGGGGTTTCTGTCTGCTTATTTCCAAGCCCAAATGAGCAACTTCACGTTCAAAAACGAGCCCAAAAAGCGCAACCCGCGACTTATTAAATTTGCTAGCGACTTTAAAAAAAAAAAAAAAAAAAGCCCACAGTCGCTTATAATAATCAGACTTGGCGACAGAAACTCAAAGTAGTTCCTGTTTTTCTACCAACAAAATGCGCATCTCCCTCTTCCCTCCATTGTTTACATTTCTGATACTGTCGCATAAAAACAGCGGTCACTTGACAAGACGCGTAGAGGAAATAAAATTTTATTCCAAAAGAAAATAGTAACGCACAGTAACGCAAAAATAATTTTGATAAGTAACTGTAGTCTGACTACTGGATATGAAATAGCAACGCGATAGATTACTTGTTACTGAAAAAAAGTGGTCCGACACTGACATCACTGGCAGTGTGTGCAATAAAATAGCACATTTAGCCCTCGTCGACTTCTAGACTACATTAATTCAAAACATTTTCTCAACAGTACAGTTACAATTTATACCTTTTTAAATAAATGTATTACCAATGGAATATGTTTTCAGTTGCAGCACAAACCTTAAAGTATGGAGGACCAAAACTAACACAATAAGAAATAAAAGTATAAATATATATTTAGTTTTTCTTTGTCCTTACATATGAGTTTCCGACAAGAAATGTATATATTTTCTTTTTCATTTCCCCTAAACATGTGTTTTTTTATCAAGAAAAGTCGATATTTTGTTTTGTCTTTTCCTTCTTTTGTCATTGCCCCGGCTGAGGACATTTATTATCGCAAACTTTGCGATGGGCTCGGATGAGCATTCCATATGCTGTTAGGAACGCCATCCCCTGAGACCGGCACTGGTGGTGGAGACGGTGAAGAATGCGGCCGGATAGCCGAGCGAGTGGAGGTGAAGGGGTGGAGGTGGGTTGAGCTCTGCTGGAAAGCACAAGACGCCATGGATGGTGGTCCTTATCAGCTGGGGCTTGGACGGTGATTGGATGTGACGAGTCTTGGACCGGCATCAATCAATCAACGGTGATGCGCCGTAAGCTCCGGTTGGATGATGCAGGTGGGGCTAAAAGAGTCTTCCAGTTTGAATTTGCGGCTAGGCTTCATGAATTACCACTTTTTTGTATTAGCGGCTCACAAGGCAAGGCGTTTATTAACATTTGTTTGACAGGAGTGTTTGGTTTGGAAATTTGTTGACAGTCCCTAAGTGAACCTCCTATAGCGCTTGAGAAGGTAGCTTGAGACGGCTGGCCGAAATTAGGGTTCATAAATCGGGTCAATCTTGAGGTAAACGCCGCTTGCTCAGTGGATATTGGAATATCCAACTCGAAACTAACTTCCCTGCGGTAGGTAACAATAAAAACATTGGGATAAAGTTTGTTTTGGTCTGTAAAGATGGCACCGAGCAACTGCGCGAGACGTAAACGCCCCACAACGTCTTACGCAGTCACGTTGGTTCCAAAGCTCTATTGGTCAATAGAAGAGGAGCTGACATAGAAGGCAGCTCTCCTCATTAACATAAAGATGCACACAGAGAAGCAGGAAAAGGACAAAGGACAAATAGACAAAGGACAATTAGAAAAAGGAGAGGCGGCAATGACAAAAGAAGGATGACTTGTATAAGGAAAAGACAAAACAAAATATCTACTTTTCTTGACAAAAACACATGTTTAAGGGAAATGAAAAAGAAAATATATATATTTCTTGACGGAAACTCATGTGTAAGGACAAGGAAAAACTAAATATATATTTATGCTTCTATTTCTTATTATGTTAGTTTTGGTCCTCCATATTAAAGATGGGCTTTTGGCTTAATGAATGAAAATTAATCCTTACATTGATTATAACAAGAAATCACAACTCCTCCCGCATGCTCACACACACATTGAAATGCCGCAGAGCTCTAATAAAAACAGAATCAGGTGTGGTTTGCAACGAAACCAGATTAAAGAGATGATCGCTTAATTCGATATTCAAAATGAATGACTCAGTTTCAAGAGGAAGAAACATGCAGCAGAAAATTGCTGAGCATCTATAGGCACCTGGGGTGAAAACGCAGCTGGTCCCAGCGTCAGTAGCTCAGTTCAGGAGAGATCAAAGATCAAAAGCATAATTATTGTGGTCATTAAAATCCTTTATGTGAAAAGAGCAGCGAGGATGTGAAGTCCAAAGCAAACAAAGAACATCTATCATTGATGTAGCTGCAAGGCATGAAACCAAATGTTGGGACTTTGTCTTCATGTCCTTGTCCTGTGAATCTATGCAAACAAAATCAGAGATGATTGGTTCAGTCAAATAAACAAAAATGTATTCAGAGAACAGGATGAACATACAACAAAGTCTGAAATGAACCACCAAACACAATGAACATAGAAATGCAGTTCCAAAGACAAAGATCCAATCATAAAACATGTAAATAAGTCCATTTTAAATATTTAAAAAGTAGGATTTTTTTAACCAGAAACTTATTTATATTAATTTATAATTTCACCACATTTTCTGATCATTTCCTTTTAAATATGTTGCATATTATCGCTCTTTCCCTAAGTGCCCTTTGGCACTCAGTTTATTCAAATGCTTCACTTGTCCATTAAAGATTTCAGACCGCCATTTCAGTGATAAATGAGAATGCAACCTGAAATGAAAATATTAGTCTCCTAGCTCGCGTATTGTTCTTTTCTTTGTTCATCCTATGAGAAGAGTGGTGCTGTTTGGTAAATGTGACGGGCGCAACACAGCCATGAACACGTCTACTGGGGCATTTTGAGTTATTTACAAGTTCTGAAAGTCTAAGCTTTCCAATGATGTCAAACACATGGAAATAAAATAAATTGTTCTTTACTACCAAGAGTGCATTAATAACTTTTAGGGCTATTTGTGATGAAGACGCACAATGAAAGAAAAATAGACTTGAGCTGCTTTAGCAGAGACAAAAAAATCAATTTCTGCACGATAAAATATACAAATAATCCATCCATTTCTATCAATTGTATAATGTATTATCAATTGTTAATTTATTAATTATTAATTTAATAATTTAATAAAATAAAAACAACAATAGCTGTTGATGTGGAAGCAGAGTACAATTCATTACCAAGCAAAGTCATAAAAAGCAAAGAACAGTTCAGACTAACTGAGTTCGGTTCTACCACTCACCGCATAGAGCCGTTCAAAGGAATTAAATCGCTAGTGAATGACACATCAACACTAGCAGCAGTAACGTGCGGTCAGGGGAGGTAGGTCACCCGTCATCATGGAAAAATAATCATATAATGATATATATATATAATAATTATATAATGATAAAATAATTTATATTGCTATTTTCACCCTGTGTATTGTACTATAAAGTATTTATTTTACATTTAGCTTAACCAATTTTGGTTATTTTTTCTTCAAAATCGCTGAATTTTCGCAATTTCCCATTCAAATGCTCGGAAACGAAGCTGGTGAGGCAGCAGCGAGCTGAGCCTCACCTGGGATTGCCCTGGGACCAGGGCAGTTAACCTCTCGCTAACTGCCCTGGCTGCCGTTCGATGGGAGCATGCACCTCCTGTCTGTACGTCGCCAATAAAATGGCTAAAAAGCATTTAATGTATGAACTGATTTTCCATAATTTAATTTACACGACATTAATAATATCCAAGTTTGATTGAGTTAACGTAATTATTCTATGGCGGCAGCGCGGCTATGCATGACATGTAAAAGAATAGTCTTTTTGCCCTCCAGCGTTGTCCGCATGCGCGAACTTTCCTTATGTAAACAATAACATGCAGGGGGTCTGTATTTGTATATCTGATCATAATTAAGTTAGTGCATCACCAGCTATGAATCTCACTGCACGTCACTGCTTAGCAGCCATGACGCAGCTTCCCCTGATCATATAATAATCCTGGAATTGTTTTCTTTCCACCGGTATCTGAAGCTTTTCTTTTGAGTGACTTGGTTTTACACCAGTTTTCCATTATTACTTTTAACACAATCCTTTGGTAAGCTAGCTGTAGAGCCGCACATTGAGCTCAGGTCACGGCAAATAAACTCTCGTTTACATGCAGTACATCGCGGACCACTAGGGGGCGCCCGTGGACCACAGTGGTCAGGAGACCACAGTTTGAGAAAGACTGGTTTAAGGAACTCAATGTTCCTGGTTTTTCACAGTTCGCTGGAAGTTTGTTCCATATTTGTGGTGCATAGAAACTGAATGCTGCTTCCTCATGTTTGGCAGGAGAATGACAAAGACCTAATCATAAAATATGTACATGTTTTACAAGAGAATATATATATATATATATATATATATATATATATATATATATATATATATATATATATATATATAAAAACTCAGAAATGTATTTTATATTTTATATTAAGTTACATTATCACCACCGTTTTCTGATCATTTCTTTTTTCCTTATGTTCCATGTTGTTTCGAAACATCCAAGTGCCGTTGTACACTCAGTTTATTCAAATATTTATTCTTATGTACATTTTTAAATGTACAAGGAAATGACAATAAAATTTATGTCTTTGTTTCACTACTCCATTATAGATGTCAGACCACCTGTATTTCAGTGGTAAATGAGAATAAACAGCTACCATCTAAAATTAAGAATATAGAATAACTTTTATTACTTATTACAATGAAGCCCAAAATTATTTATACAGTTGGCACTGTCTTCATTTTCATTTTTGTCACATCTCTTTATTTCTTAAGAGATGTGAAAGGCATCTCGTAAGAAATAAAATGTTGTAAAAATATTTTGTATTAAAAAGAATTTATCAATCTTTTATGTTTAGTTAATTTAAAAATGGCATACTGCAGATAGTTTACGTCCTCCTCAATAACAAATGAATGTCATTATTGGAATTACAAGCAACCTGATGAAGCAAATAGCACCACATCCTTTGCAAAAAGCAGAGACGTAATCCCTTCAATCTGTGCCTTGAAATTCTTTCCATAAAAGGTCCGAACCGAATCAGTGACAAAGGGTGTTTTGGCAGAGTCCAACTCTTACTGGAAATTCACCCAACTTACTGCCAATAATGCAGACCAAGCTCTGACACCAGTCATACAGGGACCTAAAAGCAAATTTCAAAGAGTAGTTACCCAAAGTACCCCAAAGTCCTGGAGTATGAGGTATTAGAACCAATTGCTGGAATTGACTGGAAAACTTGGTAGAAAACAAACCTCTGGTTTAGGAGACGTTTCTATGGGAAAAGAGTTCATGGCAGCAGTAGTTCAGTTAGAGGTCCTGTCAAGGAAACAAAATTGCTGAGCTAGTAGATCTGTGGGATAAAAAATAATGAACACACAGATGATCAAAGCACTAGCAGCTTCTTCAGTAGCTCAGTTCAGGAGAGATCAAAGATCAAAAGCATTATTTTTGCGGTCATTAAAATCCTTTATGTGAAAAGAGCAGCGAGGTTGTGAAGTCCAAAGCACACAAAGGACATCTATCATTGACGTAGTTTCAAGGCACGAAACTAAACGTTTGGGACTTTGTCTTCATGTCCTTGTCCTGTAAATCTATGCAAACAAAATCAGAGATGACGACTGGTAGGCTGGTGGTTTAGCCAAATAAACAAAAATGTATTCAGAGAGACCCTGATGATGGAAAACACCTTTGGACTTCGTGTTCCCTTGCCCGGATGCGGGTCACCGACGCCCCACTCTGGAGCCAGGCCTGGAGTGGGGGCACGAAGGCGACACGTGCACTTGGCACCAAGACACCCTAGGCCACAGTTCAATGATCGACTTTGTCATCGTTTCATCGGATCTAAGGCCGTATGTCTTGGACACTCGGGTGTAGAGAGGTGCGGAGCTGTCCACTGACCACTACCTGGTGGTGAGTTGGTTCCGGTGGTGGGGGAGAATGCTGGTCAGACCTGGCAGGCCCAAACGTGTTGTGAAGGTCTGCTGGGAACATCTGGCGAAATCCCTTGTGAGACAGAGCTTTAACTCCCATCTCCGGCAGAACTTCGAACACGTTCTGGAGAAGGTGGGGGACATTGAGTCTGAGCGGACCATGTTTCGTGCCTCCATTGTCGAGGCGGCTTATCGGAGCTGTGGCTGCAAGGTTGTCGGTGCCTGTCGGGGTGGCAACCCTCGAACCCGTTGGTGGGCACCTTCGGTGAGGGATGCGTCAGGCTGAAGAAGGAATTCTATTGGGCCTTTTTGGCCTGTGGGACTCCGGAAGCAGCTGATGGGTACCGGCGGGCAAAGCAGCATGTGGCTTGGGTGGTTGCTGAGGCAAACACTTGGGCATGGGAGGAGTTTGGAGAGGCCATGAGGCAATTCTGGTCCACCATCTGGCATCTCGGGGGGTGGGATGGGGGCGTGGGGGGGCAGTACAGCACCAATGCTATTTATAGTGGGGATGGTGTGCTGCTGACCTCAACTCGGGATGTTGTGGGCTAGTGGGTAGAATACTTCGAAGACCTCCTCAATCCCACCAACATGCCTTCCATTGAGGAAGCTGAGCCTGGGTACTCTAGGTTGGGCTCTCCAATCTCTGGGGACGAGGTTGCTGAGGTGGTTAAAAAGCTCCTCGGTGGCAGGACCCAGGGGGTGGATGAGATCCGCCAGAGTTCCTTAAGGCTCTGGATTTTGCAGAGTTGTGTTGGCTGACGCGACTCTGCAATATCGTATGGACATCAGGGGCAGTTCCCCTGGATTGGCAGACTGGGGTGGTGGTCCCCCTGTTCAAAAAGGGGGACCGGAGGGTGTGCTCTAATTATAGAGGGGTCACACTCTTAAGCCTCCCTGGCAAGGTCTATTCAGGGGTCCTGGAGAGGAGGGCCCGTCGGATAGTCGAACTTCGGATTCAGGAAGAGCAGTGTGGTTTTCGCTGGTCCAGTGGAAAACCACACCTGGTCCAGTGGAACACTCGACCAGCTCTACACCCTCTGCAGGGTCCTGGAGGGTGCGTGTGAGTTCATCCAACCCGTCTACATGTGTTTTTTGGACTTAGAGAAGGCGTTCAACCGTGTCCCTTGGGGAGGCCTGTGGGGGGTTCTCCGGGAGTATGGGGTACCAGGCCTTTTGATACGGGCTGTCAGGTCCCTGTATGACTGGTGTCAGAGTCTGGTCTGCATTGCCGGCAGTAAGTCGGGCTCATTTTTGGTGAGAGTTGGACTCCGCCAGGGCTGCCCTTTGTCACTGATTCTGTTCATTATGTTCATGGACAGAATTTCTAGGCAAAACCAAGGTATTGAGGGGATCCGTTTTGGTGGCCCTAGGATCGCATCTCTGCTTTTTGCGGATGATGTGGTCCTATTGGCTTCATCAGGTCCTGATCTGCAGCTCTCGCTGGAGTGGTTCGCAGCCGAGTGTGAAGCGGGAGGATCAGTGCCTCCAAATCCGAGGGTAGAGTGCTTTCTCCGGGTCAGGGGTAGGGGATGGGGGGGGGGGGGGGTTCACACTTGGGTGTGTCCTGCCCCAAGTGAAGGAGTTCCAGTATCTTGGGACCTTGTTCATGAATGGGGGAAGAAGGGAGCCGGGAGCTTACATTTAATTTTGGTTTCACAGAGATTCAACACATGAGCCAGAATAAACAGAATACATCTCCTCTGAGTTCCTCCTCGATGACAGAGTTTGTCATCCTCTCTAAGGGAGAGCCCAGACACCCTGTGGAGGAAAATCATTTCGGTCGCTTGTATTAACAATATTGTTCTTTCAATCACTACCTAAAGCTTATGACCATAGATGAGGGTGGGAAGGTAAATCAAAATAGAAAGCTTTGCCTTTTAACTCTTAACCACAACAGATCAGTTTTGAGCCAGCATCACAGCACAATTTTCCCGCTCCTATTTCTCTTCATTTGTGAACAAGACCACAAGAAACTTAAACTCCAGTTGGGAAAGGACATTGTCCTTGAACCAGAGAAGGGTCAAGGACTCTTGTGCCACTCTTCTGGCTCAAGACCATGGCCTTGGATTTGGTGGCAAAGAGCCTCATCCCAGATGCTTCACACTTGGCTTTGAACAGCACCAGTAACAGCTGTAGATTATGACCTGATCAAGCCAACAGAACCATATCATATGCAAAGAGTAGAAACATGAACCAACCAACACCATGGCTGCACCAAGAAATTCTATCCATAAAAGTTCTGAATAGGATCAGTGACAAAGGGCAGCTTTGGAGGAATCCAGCTCTCACTGGAAACTAACACGACTTACTACCAGTAATGATGACCAAGTCTGACACAGTCATAGAGGGACTCCACAGCCTTTATCAGATGGTCTAGTATCCCATACTCCCCACTACAATCCACTGGATTGCTCCAAGTCCACAAAGTCTATTTAGAGTTGGACTTTAGAGTTGGACTTGGGGGGTCTACTTCCATAGACCCTCCAAGACCCTGCTCAGCGTGTAGAGCTGGTCTTCCTGTGAATAAATTTGAATTTTCAACAATATATTAGTGTGTTCCCAAATGCATGAAGGTTATTAGAGCTGTTTCTCCACAATGTTCATTAGCTGGACATGCCTTACATAGCAGAAATCTGAATTTTAACAGCATGTACACTTTAATGTCCACTAAGATGACTCATATTAAAAGAGCTCTGTGTGTTTTACAAAACAAATGTTCTTCCAACAGAGAGCGACAAATATTCTTATGCATTCCGAGTTAATGTTTGTGAATAAAATTAATTATCTGTAACTAACCTGACAAGTTTTCTTCCACTCCTGCTCTTTTTGACATATTGTAGTGATGGCTCACGAGATGACAGAGATGGATCAGAATGTTACTAATGGAGATTATTTTCTTTGGGGTTCATCAAATTTCCAGAAGTTGAATGGTATGAAATAAAAAGTGTTTAAAGTGGCACCTTCACAGGGAGGGGACTGTCTTGTAATGTTTTATTAGTATTTGTTTCTTTTGTCTGTCCTGAACATAGGAACTGCAGATGTATTCTGGACAATTAAAACTTTCACATAACTGGAGTTATATTAAGAAGTGACCTTTTGTGAACCTGAGACAATGTGTCCTTTCTTCTCAGCAATTATGGCTAAGGAATAGAAGCTCAGTTTAGAAAAAAATATTTCTGAGTAAGAGTTCAAATTGAGTCAACATGATTCAGCGAGATGGACAAGTTGAATTTGCTTTGCCTCTCTCATGTTCTGTCCAAATTCTTCCTATGCATCAGTGTCATTGTCATTATTGTCAAAATAAAGCATGGGCATTTGACTCTTTGAATGACAATATGAAAAGCACAACTTCTTCTTTGGAAGGGCGGTGTTTGAGAAAGTCCAGCTAAAAGACAAAAAGAAAAACATATCCTTTAATTATCAGACAAGTTGGGACAGGTGGGGCCCTGACAACAACAGCGGTTTGATTTAAGTCAAACCGGCAGCGCTCTAAGAGTTGGATGGACACGCCCCGGTTTTACCTGATTTCACAAAGAAGTGACAGCAGTGTTCCTCTCTGAACAACAGGAAGAGACACACAACCAGGGTCCAATTTATATTATGTAGCAAATTCAAAATGGGTAGACTGTAGCAAGAAAAAGATGTGTCATAGTGTTGTCAGTAAACAGAAAGAGATAAAGACACTGATAAAGATGCTGAACCTATCTTTATTTGGTATCTGATCAATACCAAAATATGCATTTATACTAATTATGATTCAGTAATCAAATTTTTTTGTGGGACATCCAAGCTTATTTGCAGAAATTTTGCCTATTTACTGATTTTTCTTTCTAAAATATTCAAAAGACAAATGCACCTTGGAAAGATGAAATACCTGGCACAATGCTACTTGACATGCTATGAGCAAAGACGTGATAATGAATGACAGACTGCACAAAAGTCTAGGTTGGTGGCTGCTTTAAAGGTGACACTTTAAGTTGTGACAGAACAGGTAACTCCATTAAGCATTCTGTTGATAGCATAGTACATTTGTGAGCAACCTCGTTTGCTCCAAATGTGACAGCTGTGTGCTACACATGTTGGGAATTTATTCAAGACAAGCACTCAGAAACATGCAAACCCACAATGTGACCCCTAATAACAACATCGAGTGCTGCTAATGTTGTCCTGGCGTGTCTCTGAGGATTCCTTCAGCTATTCTGGCTGAATGCCTGTAACACATAAATGCTCATTCTGTGACTGAGTTACATCCACATTTTCTATGTGTTTATCCACTCAAATGACATGGCATGATTAAAAAATAATACCATGGTTTCTGAGGTTTGGTTGGACAGAAGAGACCATGGATTGGCTGATCTGCTGAAAAAGTTGAGGGGAAACAGCAGGGCCAGATTTACAGGGATCTGGACACTTCAACTGGAGCCAGTTTTGGTTCCCTATCCACTAAGGGAAAAATCTTCTACTAATACAAATTGCAACACATTCACACATAGTCCTATATATGAATTGCTGCATAGTTGGCTTAATACATTCCCTGAGCAGTAGATCCATATCATTCCTCAAAAAATGACTATGGCTTCTTAATTTTGAAATACAAGTATTGTTTACATTTATAAAAAAAAAAAAAAGTAATTCAATTTACTTGATATGGGCCTACAAGTATTTTTCATAAAGTTCAATGTAAAACAAGTATTCAATACAAATATTCTTATAATTGTTGGCTCCAATTTCCCCTGACCAAACTGGTTCAGGTTTGGAGGTCGACTTACCTGCACTCATCTTTTCAGTTGGTCACAAATCTTTCAGTGGGATCTAAACTGCAATTTGACAAATTTGATTGAATAATAAAGCATTAGACATATAGGTGTCCAAAATTTTAGATAAGAAAATATGTTAACATGTTGCTTCAACAGTTTCATAAAATGTTTTTTCTTTGTGATGCTGTCTGTTTTGTCCCTCCTGCCACAAAACGCTCCCAGTCCGCTCAGCCGATGTCAGTACAGGAATCTTTTTACTTTGCATTATGCCACGTTTTTCAGTTTCAGTAAAAATGTTTTGATGGTCTTTTACTTTTTTTCTGGGGTTGATTTGCACATGTGCTTGTGCAAATGTATACATTTGGACATCAGAACAAATTTTCTTCCTCAATTCTATGATTACTGGCCCTTCCTTTACTGTTAATAGTTTATACTTTCATAAAATTGTTTAAACAGATGAACAGACAATGTGTTACCTTAAAATCCTCTAACCGTTTAAAGATATAGTGACCTAAGTGTGTCATAACTTCTGAATGTAAAGAAAGTTTTTTCTCTTAGTGAAATAGGAAGTGTGTCTTTGTTTTGTCTGAGTAGTTGTTGTATCGTTAAAGCCCTGGCTTTCAGAAGGATTTGCTTGAAAAAACTGTGGCTTAAAGGAGCTTAGTTTAACATTACAATAGGAGATGTTATTCATAGATGGTGAATCAATGTATTTGTCCAAAAACTTCTTGAAAATTAAACTGTGGTTTTATAAATACGGTAAAGGTCGAAAAAGCCAAATTGTGAATGATAATCTAGTATCTAATGGCTCACTTAGAACTTTTAATTGATTCAAATCGACTTTTGAGAGTGCACTTAGTCCTCGACATAGCTGTTACAGGTTCGATTCCAGCTTTGCTGCATGTCTTTCCCCTCTTATTGATTAAGTTAAATCAACTTAATAAATTAAGTTGGATAAACTATTTTCTCTTTTCAGTGTACACAATCTTTGTAAAACTAAAATAACATGTTAAAACATACATTTAAAATAATTTAAATTCAAGTTGAATTTTAAGTACAATGTGAGTGACAATGTAATTTTGGACATTTTAGTTTTTCAGTTTGGAACAACTTAAAGGTTTGAGTTGACTTTCTGTAGAATTTAGTCAAAGAAATTTTATTTATTAATTAGACAAAAATAAGTGATTTGAGTGAACCACTTAAATTTGTTAAACACACTTAACGAATTAAGTTATAAAAACTCAGTAAATTGGGTGCTGTGGTGGCACAGGAGTTAAGCACATCCCACATATGGAGGAATCAACGTGGCAGTCGTAGGTTCGATTCCCAGATGCTGACCTTTGCCACATGTCTTCTTCCCCTTTTTCTCATTACCCACTTTCCTGTCAATTCACTATCAAATATAGGCCACTACAGCCAATAAAACCTATTTAAAAAACTCAGTAAATTGAATTGGACAAAGTTATTGAACTAAGTTGGATAAACATAATAAATTGAGTTGGTCAGACATAAGATATGAAACTGGCATTGAACACAATTATTTCAAATAAAGTCAAAGTAAAAAGTTTCTTTAATTTAATTAAGTTAATTCAAGCTAGTTAGATTTTTAATGTTTAAGTTAATTGAATACAAAAAAGTGAATTAAGTGAGATTAATGTAAATAAGTCAATGAAATGAACAACAGCCATAAATACTTTTTTGAGTGTAGTCATTATTTACCTGGAAGTAACATAGCAAGATATTGTGCATACTGAATTCAGAAAGGATAGTTATTGTAGGACGTAGGTCCATCCTCTCTGCTGTTGTCAATACCACTGCTCCCAAGAAAACCCAGTATGATGTTTTTTTTTACATTTGTATATTTGAAATTACAATAAAGTGTCTTTTATTATTCATTTTATCAATACACATTTTTATGTGTATAAAAGTTTGTACCGGTAATAACTTTGCGATACAAATTCAGTGCTTTGCATTGCACTGAATTCCCCTATTGAGTAACAAATAAAGGTTTATTCTGTTTTATTCCATGTAAACAATAACTGCTACTTGCTTTTCCAGTGGTGTCCTCCTCCCTGATTTTATATGTCAAGCCTCTTCTCATAGTTTGAAGGCAGAAGTTAAGTCACTTTCTCCAGTGAGCAGTGATTCTTGAGAAGTGGGACAAAATGGGTTAAAATTTTTCCAATTTTTAAAAAGATTATGTAGCACCCCACTGCTCTGTCCGCTAGTAACTGGGACAAGAACTTAAACGCACTGGTGAGGTGGCTATTTGGGTTCGTTAAATTCTGATAGATACCACGCAGGTTTACCTATATTGAGTAATTCCATACTCGTCCAATTGCCATATACTCCTTTGTTGTAACATAAATAACTCCAGACAACCAACTACCTGAACAGTTTCTTTTAATAAGAACTTGGAAAAATAAAACCTTAGCTCCCCAATACCTCAAAATAATCAAAAAAACTTAAACATAGAGCAAGGTCATCAATTCCTCACACTAAATGTTTCCCAAAATAAAACTCACTTGACCTTTGTGTTTTTTTAAGAAAAACCCTTACTTTTAAGTGCTGTTTTACTATAACCAGAATTCCAATGTTGTCACTAACAGAACTCCGTACATTTACCGAAAATTTACAGTTCTAAACATAATATCACACATGGGCCCATACTCTCACACACACACCCACATACTGTCCGGTACCGGTTCAAGTTTTCGTTGCAGGCTTGATGAAGCTAGGGTACGATGTCACTACAATCTTTGTGTGATGTCTTCTCTAAAAACTCCAAGTCTACTTAAATTTACCCTTTATATGGGTAACTGCTCTCAGACTCACTTAAACCCCAGATGGCTAAACCTGACACTGGATGTAAAGGAACATGTGAGAAGTGTTCAACATACCAACTGTCAAAAATTATTGTGACTTGAGAGCCACTGTCCAAGAGAGCAGTGCATGGTGTTCCATTTACTTTAACATGAGCAGTCGCGGGTGGTCCTACTAGTCCTTTGGGCAGGTTCCTGTCCCTCGTTAACCTAAACTACTTACATAGATAGGAAATTCAATACAGTCTTTAAACAAATGAGATAATTGATCACACCCTATTTTTAGGATTTTAACCTATTTGATTCTTTAGTCTTTTTTAGCAGATGCCTTCAAATGTAAATTTCATTTAGACATTACTGCATTTCTAATGTTTAAAATTATATTTGGCACAATGTATAAAAAGTTATGAAAATTAATATGTTTAGCATAAGTTAAAGAGGAAATGTTGAAATATTAAGGCTGGAAACTCACCAGCTGTTGGCAAGCAGTTGCCCCCATCTTCTGAATATGCTGTTGGAGTGTTGCACTGAGAAGGGCTGAGGTCACAAGCAACACACTTCAGGCCATTTAGATACTCAGAACCAGGTACTGTCAATAACAGCATGATGGGACAAAACACAACAATAGCTTATGTCATGGTTAGTTAAAATCAGACTCAAATGCAGCAGGCAAAAACAACGTAAAATACAGTAGATGATTTTACAAAACTGGTAACACAAGGATAACACACAACCCCACGCACCCTCCACCCCCACACACAAAAATCCAAAACAAGTTCAAAAAATCCAAAACAAGTTCAAATCAGAGGCACAGCAAGTAGCAGAAAGGAAGGAAATGACAAGGAGAAAATGGCATGAATGTCACGAGACAGACTGGTGAATTGTGACTGAAGTGGAGGAGCTCCTCCACTCCTCCTGAAATCAAATATGTCTGGAGGTAGAAAGTGGAAGCAATGGCTAAATGAGGTAACTGATTGTAGGTATGAATTTTTGGAACAGGAGTCAGGCTGAGGGGCGGGCAGAAGGTGGCATAGGAAGCTAGGAAGATATACAGAGAAACACAAAAGAGTGAGGGAGGAAAACCTGAGTGAAGTTGCACCCCTTCCCCATCTTCTTCAAATCAGACAAAATTGGTGTCAAAAGTTTGTGCAGCAAAAATTTTTGTTTGCACCATTGTCATTTTAAAGATATTAAGAAATGTTTCCAGAGATTATGAAAGGTCAACCAGCTCCCCCCATCTCCTTCAAATCAGACAAAATTGGTGTCAAACGTAGCACTTTGAAGAACTGCTACATTTTTGCTGGTTTGTGCAGCAAAATTTTTTGTTTGTGCTGCTTTGGCTTTGAAGATATTAATGAAAGTTTAAAGGTCATTTTGGTTTGGTAAAATTTGGGAGGCTGGTTGATGTTTTGACCTTTAAACTTTCATTAATATTTTAAAAACCAAAGCAGCACAAACAAAACATCTTGCTGCATAAACCAGCACAAACGTAGTCAAGTTGCTGGACACCAATTTTGTCTAATTTGAAGAAGATGGAAGAGGGGGCTGGTTAACCTTTCATGACCTCTGGAAACATTTCTTAATATCTTTAAAATTATAGTAGCACAAACAAAAAAATATTGCTGCACAAACATAGCACAAATGCTTGACACCAATTTTGTCTGATTTGAAGAAGTTGAGGGGGGCAACTTCACTTAGGTGGGAGGAAACACAAGGGAGAAGGAAATAATTCTAATACTGAAAAAACATTAAGACTAAACAAAACATGATTAACTAAAAAGAGACGAAGACATGAAGGGGAAACAAAGAACCAAACAGAAACAAGGCTGATCTGAAAATATGAACTAAGGAACACAGAGCTAGAATAACTAGAGGGATGAAACAAAGAAATAACAACTAGAATCACTAGAGAATGATAGATGTAGATTCAGACAAAAAAAACACCTAAACCTAGAGTAACAAGATGAATAGAAACACTATGAGCGACTGAAATTAAAATAAAAACACATAAAAATGAGAAAGATCTAACAAGAAATTAATGACAACAAATAATCAAGAAGAATAAATTAAAGAGTAAACAAAAACACAATTTATAAATAAAATGAACAGCAAAAACAAAACCCAGAAACCTACAGTCATGACACCTTAATAAAGAGAAGATTTCAGAATTCTTTTTTATATTTTTTTTCTGTAATGAAACTTACAAGTCAGAGTCTGTGAGTTACAGTCGTTGGTGTTGCAACACTCAGCAGAGGCTACACCACTTTGGAAGCCCAGGATGACTGAAAATGTCTGACGGGGTGTTCTTGGACACAGAGAGGAAGCAGCCTTTGTAGATTTGTCGTTGTGTTGCTCCAGATGAAGAAGCTACAAAGTCAAAGAGCATTTGGTTCTTGTTAGAAAACAAATCAGACCTCACACCACCTGACCTGAATTTAGTTATGAAGTAAAAGTCAACATGAAGAGAGTGATACCTAAGACGGAAGCTGTTATACACATCGTTACTGAGCTGCATGTCACCGAAACTGTGCTTGAACATGTCGCATCTGTGCAGGTCAGATACTGCAGAGTTCCGGCTGGAATTAGAATTAAGTACTGAAGTGAAAAATATCTGTTTTACATGTTTTGATGATGCTCTAAGATAGTTGAAAGGCACAATATCTGATTTCTGAGTTAAAACTTTTAAACACAAAACTTTTATAAAATTTAATAATGCACTCTTCTTTTGTAATATTCCTTTCTGTTTTCAGACTTTTAATTTGTCACCTCTTGTGGATGTGATGGTCAGAGATATTGTAGAAGTTGTTGCTGCTGCAGCAGTTGTTCTGGTTGTAGTAGTTGGTGCAGCAGTGGTGGTTGTACTTGGATTTTTGCACAGATCGGTTCCACAGCAGGTTGGTCCACTGGTGATTGAACCAACACTCTGCATGAACGGCAAACTTCCCAGACCTGAAGCAGCTGTACAGGTGTTTGGTGATGCACAACCCAGTGCAGGAAATGTGTTTGCTCCATTTTTCACTGTTGATGTTAAAAGCAGGATACAGTTACATTAATTCTTTATTAGGGCAATATAAACGAAGCTCAGTGCCACTTTGTCTGTTAAGTGAATAAATTGTTTTTAATAATCAACTTCTAACTGTCTAGCATACAGTACAGATTAAGCATTAATATTTGCTCTCACTGATATTAAGAAAAGTGTACTAAGGATTAGTCAGTATTTTGTTAAACTTACAAGTTGCTGAGAAGCAGTTGGTCTCATCTCCTGAACAGGTTATTGGAGTGGTGCACTGAGAAGTTGTGGGGTTACAAGCAATGCATTGTAGGGAGTTAGTGGGCTGAGAACTGGGGGCTGAATCAAAGAAAGACAGTGGAAGAGAAACTGATTAAATATCAGCAAAAAAGGAGAATCAGATCTTCTTTTTAACTCTTGATGAACCCTACCAGGCAGAGTCTGTGAGTTGCAGTTGTCTGTGTTGCAGCACTGAGCAGATGCAATTGTACTTTGGGATCCCAAGTTGACTGAAAAAGTCGAGGTGCCTGTAGCCGGACACAGAGAGGACGCTGCACAGGCTTTGTAGAGCTGTGTTGCTGAAGTTCCAGATTGAGTAGCTGTAGAGTCAAGGAGATGTTTGGTGATGTTAGAAAATACAGCAACCTCAATGCATTATTCCATCATAAAGTAAAAGAAAACATTAGCAGAACAATACCTCGGATGGTAGCTGTTATACACATCGTCTCTGAGCTACATGTTAGTGGTATTGTGCTTGAACACGTCTGGTCTGTGCAGGTCATACACGTCAGGGCTCCAGCTGCAACCACAGAATAAAATAAACAGCTCTTATTCTGTATGCTACCGATAATTCGTCTCTTACAAACTCAAACACACAAAAAATGAGCAGAAGTTTTAACATCTACATATCAATCTTCAAAATTTTAATTGTTAAACATTCTCACAAATAATGTTCAACATCTCAACATAATTAACATTATGTAAGAAAACGGCTGAAAACTACCAACGCCATTTGTTGAAGAGTGTTTACCTGTACTATAGAGCGCCCAGAAGAGACTCAGTACAAATATTAGCTTCATCATGATGATCTCGTTGATCCTGTAGATTAATTTTCTTCTCCCACTTCTTAAAAGCAGCAGTAGTACTAAAGTTTGTATTCAGTAAAGGTGACCTTGCTGGCTGGCCATGTTCGCATGAAAAATTCACTTTATTATTTTGTTTCTGTTCTCTCACACCTAAACACACCTTAACACATCCTTTTAGGCACGTCAGCATTTGAATGGTTAGAACAGTTCACAAAAACAATATAATTAAGTCATGTAATCCAAAAAAGCAAAAACAGACATCCCACAAATATCTTTCTCTTTTTGGTCTTCATTTTATATAAAGACCAAATGCTTTAGTCATTTTCTAAAGCAGAGGAGTCAAACCTATTTTCACTTCGGGCTACATCAAGATCAAGTGTAAACATATTGATAATATTAATTGTGAAAATAAAAAATAATAAATAGCTGTTTCTGCATTCAATTAATTAATGAAAAAATCTTACTGATGTGTATTTATGCTGCAATATTTTCATATTGAAGTAATTTGGTGCAATGTAAATTAAATGAATTTATTTTTATGGATAAAATAATATTTAAGCACACAAATACGATTTTAATGTCTTATGTGTTCTTCTAGAGTCTATTGACCACATATATATTTATGGTGGCCCCGATGTGGCCTGTGAGCCTCTATATTTGCTTTTCTCCTTTAGAGAGTTTTCTAATCTGTTTTATTCTGGTGTACACATATGTTTAATAAGAAATAAATGTGTTTTAAAAGACTACTGTTTATACTGTAGCTTCTGTTTCACTGCCTCAACAGTGAAACAGTAGAAGCACACATCTTGCTTTATTTAAAGCAAGTTGTACTAACAACTGATCTGTGCATTTTAATAATATTTAACAGGCGTCTTCATCAGTCTTTTCCCGATTATTATCCATGGAGGGCACATATGGGGGAATTTTTCTGCCATAATTCAAGAGCACACATTTTCAGTCTGAAAACAGGATGTTATGTCTTTTGTTCTCAAAACTTTTAACACTTCTGCTTACATTTTCATTTTGAAAGCAGGACTTCATGTCTTTCTGCTCAACATTTGTGACGCGTGTACTCAAAACTTCTCCTTGCGCTCACACTTAGTCTCTGCTCAGACTCTGCTTGCTTTTGAAAACACCTTTTGGCAGTCGCCTGGCAACCTCTCAGCGAATAGAATGAAAGTGTAGCACTGGGTGCATTTGTTGTTTGTATTGGGTGTGCCTGTGTGGCTACTATCGATTGTAGTAACCTGCACCATCCACTGGATGTAGGGAGTTGGTTGGGTGAACAAACTCCTGCCTAAGATCAGTAGCTGTTAGCGATAAGTAGCACCTTTAAATCTACCTTTATACTGTATGCTTTGTATATTTTGGGTCAGGGGTTTGTTGACTGGATGGTTTTAAATTAACTGAACCAAATGAAATGAAAGTACCCAACATAATTGATAAATAGCATAAAATCGTATCTAATTCAAGTAGAAGTACATTTTCACATGCAAAGTTTTCAATACGAACCAAATGGAATATACTTAAAATGAAAATTTCATTAAAAATTCAATACTTTAAATATTTTTAGGAATTTTTATTGTAAAAGAAATCAATGACACAAAAAGAAAATTAAATAGTTCACAAAGAAATTATTTATGTAATATAATATATATTAAATTTGATTGTTTTATTAAATAGTAATTTAAATGTTAAATAAAGTTAAAACGCTTGCTTAATTTCCTACAGTGGTAAATAGCAAGTCTTCGAAAAACATTGGCTTTACATTTTTTCTACTTCAGTTCAAATAAGACAACAATGATTTCTCTTGAAGTTGCTAAACGATAAAGACGAAAAATCCAAGTATCAGGTGGAGAAGACCAAGTCTGAAGCTAGATGCATCACTGGTGGTTGATGTGGTGGTGGCTGCAACAGTTGCAGATGCAGTGGTTGCAGTAGTTGCACTGACTTGTGTGGTTGTAGTGGTGGTAGTAGTTGGTGCTGGGGTAGTGGTGGAAGTAGTTGGTGATAGGGTAGTGGTAGTAGAGGTTGGTGCTGGGGTAGTGGTAGCAGTGGTTGGGGCAGATGTAGTAGATGTAGTGGTGGAAGTAGTTGATGCTGGGGTAGTGGTTGTAGTAGTTGGTGATGGGGTAGTGGTTGTAGTAGTTGGTGCTGGGGTAGTGGTTGAAGTAGTTGGTGCCAGGGTAGTGGTGGAAGTAGTTGGAGCTGGGGTAGTGGTTGAAGTAGTTGTTGCTATTGTAGTGGTTGTAGTAGTTGGTGCTGGGGTAGTGGTTGTAGTAGTTGGTACTGGGGTAGTGGTTGAAGTAGTTGGTGCTAGGGTAGTGGTTGTAGTAGTTGGAGCTGGAGTAGTGGTTGTAGTGGTTGGTGCTGGGGTAGTGGTTGAAGTAGTTGTTGCTATTGTAGTGGTTGTAGTAGTTGGTGCAGGGGTAGTGGTTGTAGTAGTTGGTGCTGGGGTGGTGGTTGTAGTAGTTGGTACTGGGGTAGTGGTGGAAGTAGTTGGTGCTATTGTAGTGGTAGTAGTAGTTGGTGCTGGGGTAGTGGTTGAAGTAGTTGTTGCTATTGTAGTGGTTGTAGTAGTTGGTGCTGGGGTAGTGGTTGTAGTAGTTGGTGAAGAGGTAGTGGTTGAAGTAGTTGATGCTGGGGTAGTGGTGGAAGTAGTTGGTGCTATATTAGTGGTAGTAGTAGTTGGTGCTGGGGTAGTGGTTGAAGTAGTGGGTGCTACAGTAGTGGTAGTAGTAGTTGGTGCAGGGATAGTGGTTGTAGTAGTTGGTGAAGAGGTAGTGGTTGAAGTAGTTGATGCTGGGGTAGTGGTGGAAGTAGGTGGTGCTATCGTAGTGGTAGTAGTAGTTGGTGCTGGGGTAGTGGTTGAAGTAGTTGTTGCTATTGTAGTGGTTGTAGTAGTTGGTGCTGGGGTAGAGGTTGTAGTAGTTGGTACTGGGGTAGTGGTTGAAGTAGTCGGTGCTGGGGTGGTGGTTGTAGTAGTTGGTACTGGGGTAGTGGTTGAAGTAGTTGGTGCTAGGGTAGTGGTTGTAGTAGTTGGAGCTAGGGTAGTGGTAGTAGTGGTTGGTGCTGGAGTAGTGGTTGTAGTGGTTGGTGCTAGGGTAGTGGTTGTAGTAGTTGGTGCTGAGGTAGTTGTTGAAGTAGTTGGTGCTGGGGTAGTGGTTGTAGTAGTTGGTGCTGGGGTGGTGGTTGTAGTAGTTGGTACTGGGGTAGTGGTTGTAGTAGTTGGTGAAGAGGTAGTGGTTGAAGTAGTTGATGCTGGGGTAGTGGTTGTAGTAGTTGGTGCTGGGGTAATGGGTGTAGTAGTTGGTGCTAGGGTAGTGGTTTGTGTTGGAGTAGTAGTTGAAGTAGTTGGTGATAGGATAGTGGTTGTAGTAGTTAGTGCTGAGGTAGTGGTTGTAGTGGTTGGTGCTGAGGTAGTGGTTGAAGTAGTTGGTGCTAGGGCAGTGGTTGTAGTAGTTGGTGCTGGGATAGTGGTTGAAGTAGTTGGTGCTATTGTAGTGGTTGTAGTAGTTGGTGAAGAGGTAGTGGTTGAAGTAGTTGATGCTGGGGTAGTGGTTGTAGTAGTTGGTGCTGGGGTGGTGGTTGTAGCAGTTGGTGCTGGGGTAGTGCTTGAAGTAGTGGGTGCTACAGTAGTGGTAGTAGTAGTTGGTGCTGGGGTAGTGGTTGTAGAAGTTGGTGCAGGGGTAGTGGTTGTAGTAGTTGGTGCTGGGGTGGTGGTTGTAGTAGTTGGTACTGGGGTAGTGGTGGAAGTAGTTGGTGATATTGTAGTGGTTGTAGTAGTTGGTGCTGGGGTAGTGGTTGTAGTAGTTGGTGAAGAGGTAGTGGTTGAAGTAGTTGATGCTGGGGTAATGGTGGAAGTAGTTGGTGCTATCGTAGTGGTAGTAATAGTTGGTGCTATCGTAGTGGTAGTAGTAGTTGGTGCTGGGGTAGTGGTTGAAGTAGTTGGTGCTGGGGTAGTGGTTGTAGTAGTTGGTACTGGGGTAGTGGTTGAAGTAGTCGGTGCTGGGGTGGTGGTTGTAGTAGTTGGTACTGGGGTAGTGGTTGAAGTAGTTGGTGCTAGGGTAGTGGTTGTAGTAGTTGGAGCTAGGGTAGTGGTAGTAGTGGTTAGTGCTGGAGTAGTGGTTGTAGTGGTTGGTGCTGGGGTAGTGGTTGAAGTAGTTGGTGATAGGGTAGTGGTTGTAGTAGTTAGTGCTGAGGTAGTGGTTGTAGTAGTTGGTGCTGGGGTAGTGGTGGAAGTAGTTGGTGATAGGGTAGTGGTAGTAGAGGTTGGTGCTGGGGTAGTGGTAGCAGTGGTTGGGGCAGATGTAGTAGATGTAGTGGTGGAAGTAGTTGATGCTGGGGTAGTGGTTGTAGTAGTTGGTGATGGGGTAGTGGTTGTAGTAGTTGGTGCTGGGATAGTGGTTGTAGTGGTTGGTGAAGAGGTAGTGGTTGAAGTAGTTGATGCTGGGGTAGTGGTTGTAGTAGTTGGTGTTGGGGTAGTGGTTGTAGTAGTTGGTGCTAGGGTAGTGGTTGGTGTTGCAGTAGTGGTTGAAGTAGTTGGTGCTAGGGTAGTGGTTGTAGTAGTTGGTGCTGAGGTAGTGGTTGTAGTGGTTGGTGCTGGGGTAGTGGTTGTAGTAGTTGGTGCTGAGGTAGTGGTAGTAGTAGTTGGTGCTGGGGTAGCAGTTGAAGCAGTTGGTGCTGAGGTAGTGGTTGTAGTAGTTGCTGCTGCAGTAGTGGTTGTAGTAGTTGGTGCTGCAGTAGTGGTTGTAGTAGTTGGTGCTGGGGTAGTGGTTGAAGTAGTTGGTGCTATTGTTATGGTTGTAGTAGTTGGTGAAGAGGTAGTGGTTGAAGTAGTTGGTGCTAGGGTAGTGGTTGTAGTAGTTGGTGCTGAGGTAGTGGTTGTAGTGGTTGGTGCTGGGGTAGTGGTTGTAGTAGTTGGTGCTAGGGTAGTGGTTGGTGTTTCAGTAGTGGTTGAAGTAGTTGGTGCTAGGGTAATGGTTGTAGTAGTTGGTGCTGAGGTAGTGGTTGTAGTGGTTGGTGCTGTGGTAGTGGTTGTAGTAGTTGGTGCTGAGGTAGTGGTTGAAGTAGTTGGTGCTAGGGCAGTGGTTGTAGTAGTTGGTGCTGAGGTAGTGGTTGAAGTAGTTTGTGCTAGGGTAGTGGTTGTAGCAGTTGGTGCTGAGGTAGTGGTTGAAGTAGTTGGTGCTAGGGTAGTGGTTGTAGCAGTTGGTGCTAAGGTAGTGGTTGAAGTAGTTGGTGCTAGGGTAGTGGTTGTAGTAGTTGGTGCTGAGGTCGTTGCTGAAGTAGTTGGTGCTGGGGTAGTGGTTGTAGTAGTTGGTGCTGGGGTAGTGGTTGAAGTAGCTTGTGCTAAGGTAGTGACTGTAGTAGTTGGTGCTGGGGTAGTGGTTGTAGTAGTTGGTGAAGAGGTAGTGGTTGAAGTAGTTGATGCTGGGGTTGTGGTTGTAGTAGTTGGTGCTGGGGTAGTGGTTGTAGTAGTTGGTGCTGGGGTAGTGGTTGTAGTAGTTGGTGCTAGGGTAGTGGTTGGTGTTGGAGTAGTGGTTGAAGTAGTTGGTACTAGGGTAGTGGTTGTAGTCGTTGGTGCTGGGGTAGTTGTTGTAGTAGTTGGTACTGAGGTAGTTGTTGAAGTAGTTGGTACTGAGGTAGTTGTTGAAGTAGTTGGTGCTAGAGTAGTGGTTGTAGTAGTTGGTGCTGGGGTAGTGGTTGAAGTAGTTAGTGCTGGGGTAGTGGTTGTAGTCGTTGGTGCTGGGGTAGTTGTTGTAGTAGTTGGTACTGAGGTAGTTGTTGAAGTAGTTGGTGCTAGAGTAGTGGTTGTAGTAGTTGGTGCTAGAGTAGTGGTTGTAGAAGTTGGTGCTGGGGTAGTGACTGTAGTAGTTGGTGCTGGGGTAGCGGTTGAAGCAGTTGGTACTGAGGTAGTGGTTGTAGTAGTTGCTGCTGCAGTAGTGGTTGTAGTAGTTGGTGCTGCAGTAGTGGTTGTAGTAGTTGGTGCTGGGGTAGTGGTTGTAGTAGTCGGTGCTATTGTTATGGTTGTAGTAGTTGGTGCTGGGGTAGTGGTTGTAGTGGCTAGTGCTGGGGTAGTGGTTGTAGTAGTTGGTGAAGAGGTAGTGGTTTTAGTAGTTGGTGCTGGGGTAGTGGTTGTAGTAGTTGGTGCTGGGGTAGTGGTTGTAGTAGTTGGTGCTAGGGTAGTGGTTGGTGTTGGAGTAGTGGTTGAAGTAGTTGGTACTAGGGTAGTGGTTGTAGTCGTTGGTGCTGGTGTAGTTGTTGTAGTAGTTGGTACTGAGGTAGTTGTTGAAGTAGTTGGTGCTAGAGTAGTGGTTGTAGTAGTTGGTGCTGGGGTAGTGGTTGTAGTAGTTGGTGCTGGGGTAGTGGTTGATTTAGTTAGTGCTGGGGTAGTGGTTGTAGTCGTTGGTGCTGGGGTAGTTGTTGTAGTAGTTGGTACTGAGGTAGTTGTTGAAGTAGTTGGTGCTAGAGTAGTGGTTGTAGTAGTTGGTGCTAGAGTAGTGGTTGTAGAAGTTGGTGCTGGGGTAGTGACTGTAGTAGTTGGTGCTGGGGTAGCAGTTGAAGCAGTTGGTGCTGAGGTAGTGGTTGTAGTAGTTGCTGCTGCAGTAGTGGTTGTAGTAGTTGGTGCTGCAGTAGAGGTTGTAGTAGTTGGTGCTGGGGTAGTGGTTGAAGTAGTTGGTGCTATTGTTATGGTTGTAGTAGTTGGTGAAGAGGTAGTGGTTGTAGTAGTTGGTGCTGAGGTAGTGGTTGTAGTGGTTGGTGCCGGGGTAGTGGTTGAAGTAGTTGGTGTTGGGGTGGTGGTTGTAGCAGTTGGTGCTGGGGTAGTGCTTGAAGTTGTGGGTGCTACAGTAGTGGTAGTAGTAGTTGGTGCTGGGGTAGCAGTTGAAGCAGTTGGTGCTGAGGTAGTGGTTGTAGTAGTTGCTGCTGCAGTAGTGGTTGTAGTAGTTGGTGCTGCAGTAGTGGTTGTAGTAGTTGGTGCTGGGGTAGTGGTTGAAGTAGTTGGTGCTATTGTTATGGTTGTAGTAGTTGGTGAAGAGGTAGTGGTTGAAGTAGTTGGTGCTAGGGTAGTGGTTGTAGTAGTTGGTGCTGAGGTAGTGGTTGTAGTGGTTGGTGCTGGGGTAGTGGTTGTAGTAGTTGGTGCTAGGGTAGTGGTTGGTGTTTCAGTAGTGGTTGAAGTAGTTGGTGCTAGGGTAATGGTTGTAGTAGTTGGTGCTGAGGTAGTGGTTGTAGTGGTTGGTGCTGTGGTAGTGGTTGTAGTAGTTGGTGCTGAGGTAGTGGTTGAAGTAGTTGGTGCTAGGGCAGTGGTTGTAGTAGTTGGTGCTGAGGTAGTGGTTGAAGTAGTTGGTGCTAGGGTAGTGGTTGTAGCAGTTGGTGCTGAGGTAGTGGTTGAAGTAGTTGGTGCTAGGGTAGTGGTTGTAGCAGTTGGTGCTAAGGTAGTGGTTGAAGTAGTTGGTGCTAGGGTAGTGGTTGTAGTAGTTGGTGCTGAGGTCGTTGCTGAAGTAGTTGGTGCTGGGGTAGTGGTTGTAGTAGTTGGTGCTGGGGTAGTGGTTGAAGTAGCTTGTGCTAAGGTAGTGACTGTAGTAGTTGGTGCTGGGGTAGTGGTTGTAGTAGTTGGTGAAGAGGTAGTGGTTGAAGTAGTTGATGCTGGGGTTGTGGTTGTAGTAGTTGGTGCTGGGGTAGTGGTTGTAGTAGTTGGTGCTATTGTTATGGTTGTAGTAGTTGGTGCTGGGGTAGTGGTTGTAGTGGTTAGTGCTGGGGTAGTGGTTGTAGTAGTTGGTGAAGAGGTAGTGATTGTAGTAGTTGGTGCTGGGGTAGTGGTTGTAGTAGTTGGTGCTGGGGTAGTGGTTGTAGTAGTTGGTGCTAGGGTAGTGGTTGGTGTTGGAGTAGTGGTTGAAGTAGTTGGTACTAGGGTAGTGGTTGTAGTCGTTGGTGCTGGTGTAGTTGTTTTAGTAGTTGGTACTGAGGTAGTTGTTGAAGTAGTTGGTGCTAGAGTAGTGGTTGTAGTAGTTGGTGCTGGGGTAGTGGTTGTAGTAGTTGGTGCTGGGGTAGTGGTTGAAGTAGTTAGTGCTGGGGTAGTGGTTGTAGTCGTTGGTGCTGGGGTAGTTGTTGTAGTAGTTGGTACTGAGGTAGTTGTTGAAGTAGTTGGTGCTAGAGTAGTGGTTGTAGTAGTTGGTGCTAGAGTAGTGGTTGTAGAAGTTGGTGCTGGGGTAGTGACTGTAGTAGTTGGTGCTGGGGTAGCAGTTGAAGCAGTTGGTGCTGAGGTAGTGGTTGTAGTAGTTGCTGCTGCAGTAGTGGTTGTAGTAGTTGGTGCTGCAGTAGTGGTTGTAGTAGTTGGTGCTGGGGTAGTGGTTGAAGTAGTTGGTGCTATTGTTATGGTTGTAGTAGTTGGTGAAGAGGTAGTGGTTGTAGTAGTTGGTGCTGAGGTAGTGGTTGTAGTGGTTGGTGCCGGGGTAGTGGTTGAAGTAGTTGGTGTTGGGGTAGTGGTTGTAGTGGTTGGTGCTGGAGTAGTGGTAGTAGTGGTTGGTGCTGGATTAGTGGTTGTAGTGGTTGGTGCTGAGTTAGTGGTTGTAGTGGTTGGTGCCGGGGTAGTGGTTGAAGTAGTTGGTGCTGGAGTAATGGTTGTAGTAGTTAGTGCTAAGGTAGTGACTGTAGTAGTTGGTGCTGGGGTAGTTGTTGAATCAGTTGGTGCTGGGGTAGTGGTTGTAGTAGTTGGTGCTAGGGTAGTGGTTGTAGTAGTTCGTGCTAAGGTAGTGACTGTAGTAGTTGGTGCTGGGGTAGTGGTTGTAGTAGTTGGTGCTGAGGTAGTGGTTGTAGTGGTTGGTGCTAAGGTAGTGACTGTAGTAGTTGGTGCTGGGGTAGTGGTTGTAGTAGTTGGTGCAACTGTGGTTGTTGTTGCACTTGGATTATTGCACAGACCGGTAGCACAGCAGGTTGGTCCACTGGTGATTGAACCAACACTCTGCATGAACGGCAAACTTCCCAGACCTGCAGCAGCTGTACAGGTGTTTGTTGATGCACAACCCATTGCAGGAATTGTGTTTTTTCCATTGTTCACTGTTGATGTAAAACAGTGTAAAGTTACATTATTTGCTTAAAATATAATATAGTTCTATTTTCCTACGATGCAGTATTAATATAACATTGGGATTAGTCTTCATTTTGTCCAAGCTATTAAATATGAAAGCTTACAAGTTGCTGAGAAGCAGTTGGTCTCATCTCCTGAACAGGTTATTGGAGTGATGCACTGAGATGTTGTGGGGTTACAAGCAATGCATTGAAGGGAGCTAGTGGGCTGAGGACTGGGGGCTGACATAAAAATGGATAATGGAAGAAACTGATTAAATATTAAAGAAAAAACATGAAATTGTTTAAGAAAAAAGGATGGCCAGATTTTTTTCTTTTTAACTCTTGATGAAACCTACCAGGCAGAGTCTGTGAATTGCAGGTGTCTGTGTTGCAGCACTGAGCAGATGCAATTGCACTTTGGGTTCCCAAGTTGACTGAAAAAGTCGAGGTGCCTGTAGCCGGACACAGAGAGGACGCTGCACAGGCTTTGTAGAGCTGTGTTACTGAAGTTCCAGATTGAGTAGCTGTAGAGTCAAGGAGATGTTTGGTGATATTAGAAAATACAGCAACCTCAATGCATTATTCCATCATAAAGTAAAAGAAAACATTAGCAGAACAATACCTCGGATGGTAGCTGTTATACACATCGTCTCTGAGCTACATGTTAGTGGTATTGTGCTTGAACACGTCTGGTCTGTGCAGGTCATACACGTCAGGGCTCCAGCTGCATCCAGGTGAAGAAAGACTTTTTAAATTCTCAGAAAGTTTGAACTCAAAAGGTTCTTTTCAGTACTTTACATTTACACATTACATATTTTCAGCAGATTGTTAATAGGTAAAATGTGAAACCAAACAACAAAGTGCCAGTAGTTTGTAAGTGTTAGAGTTATGCAATGCTTCATATTTTTGCTATCAATGTCATACCAAATAAATACATGTCGTCTTGCAGATACCAATACTGGTACTTTTTATTATTTAAGTTTGATATTTGTCCTACATTTAAGTGTTTTTGTGGTATTTCACCAAATTATGTTGCTACAACCATAGAATTTAAAAAACTACTACGCTAATGATATATTAAGACAAACAGAAACAATAAAACAACACAACAAACTTGTGTGCATTTTTTTCTTAAAAAGGTGCAAAATATTATTTGAGAGAAAATCAAAACTACAACATAAAAATGCAATAACATTTTGTAAGGAATCCAATATTGATCAATATTATAAGGATGTTGGATCGCTTTACATGCCTTTACTAAATACCACTCTTGATTTTTTATTTTTTCATAGTTAATGTAATGTTTAAAGGAGTCAACTACCTTAATACATTTTCATTGTGTAATATTGACAGAATTTAATACATAAAATATTGGAACAGGACAAAAAATTCTTTGTAGACATGACTGTCAACCATCCCTCTGCCGTCCTCTCCCCCTTTAAACAATAACATCTAAAGAACCTAATAACATACAAAAAGTGAAGTGCCTAAAATTGTATTGGTAATTCAACATTATTATTCATCAGTGCAAAAGAATAGCATTATTAATGATGATAGGAAGAGCACAGGATTCAATGATTTATAGAGAACCAATTTAAACTCCAAACATTAGACAGCACATAACAACCTTGACTTGCATGATAATTAGTCTGTTGGTGGAAAAAATAACTGTTTGGATCCAATTTCTGTAAATTCAAATACACTAATAAAATCAAGAAATATCTGTAAACTCTTTTGTCTGTTTTTTGAGCAACAATGTTAACAATTACAGCTGAAAAAATATAAAAAATGTAATTTGGAGGGCTTCTAATTAATGAACAAATAAAAAATGACATATGTAATAGATAATGTTACCTGTACTGTACAGTGCCCAGATAAACGTTAGGGAAACAATCAGCTTCATGGTGATGTTCAGTTGGATCCTACAGGTGAGTTCCTCTGGATTCTGATAATAAACATTTGGAGTTCTTCTGAACTTTATAGGCTGGACAGATGACCTCACTGATTGGGTGTGTTTCCAGTTTCATGGCGCCACAACCCAAAAACGCATCTTTGCATTCGTCAAAGCATCATGAAAGTATGTCAGCACACCTTAACACACCTAACATACCTTTTAAAACAGGGGAGTATGAAATAGAAAATATCAATTCACTACAATGAAAAGTATCATTAAATTACACACACACAGCACCACCAAAAAAGGCGTTCCAAAAATAAGTCTTGAACATTTTGTGCTTTTGTTTCCATTGTTGTGGACATGAAGTAGTCCTTGCTGTTTGACCAGGTATGAAAAACGCCTGGTTAAATTTAAACTTATATAACTTATTTACTAAGTTTTTAACCAAGTAAACACTTTAATACTTATAAAAAAATGGTCAAAACAAAGTTTCAAAATGGGATTTGATTTGTTTTAATTTAGTATATGCAGGAAAGCCCCAAGTAAATCATACTCCTGGTATATTTTAATTTCAAGATACTCTTACTAAACCAATACATTCTTAATAGAAAACAAAACATGCAACAGGAAAGTAAAATTTTTAAAAATGGCTGTTTTTACTTACACTTTACTAAATAATATTCCATAGAGCCACCACATGGCTCAGTGGTAGAGCAGGTGCATGATGTCTAAAACCACCACAGTCACAGTCTTCAACACAGCTGTGCCTGGTTCGGTTCAGTTCTCTCTCTCTCTCTCTCTCTCTCTCTCTTTCTCACTCTCACTCACTCTATCTATCTACCTAGATCAGGGGTCGGCAACCCGCGGCTCTTTAGCGCTGCCCTAGTGGCTCTCTGGAGCTTTTTCAAAAATGTTAGAAAATGAAAAAAGATGGGGGTGGGAAATATATATTTTTGTGTTAATATGGTTCCTGTAGGAGGAGAAACATGACACAATCATTCTTAACGTTTTCCAATGCTATAAAAATGTGTAGAATAAATATTAAATTTAAACATTTTTGTCAACAAAGATTTGAGTCATAGCCTGACACGTTTCTTTCAGCTGGGCGGGGTGCGAGTCAAGTGGCTGCTGTAAACAAACTGACAGGTGTGCGGTGGGCCATGGAGAGCAAAGGGGAAAAGAAAAAAATAGCCGAGGAGAGATTCTACAATTCTTGGACCGAATCATTTGTATTCATTGCCAATGCGGAAGAATTACCTGAATGTTTGCTCTGTAGCGAGAAGTATCAAATAACAAAAAAAGTATGGTACTTTCCGGACTATAGACCACACCTTACTATAAGCCTCACCTACATTTTTTTTTTAATAACTGGAAACGTACATGCATAAGTCGCACAGGGCTATAAGCCGCATGGTTCAAAGCATGGGGACAAAGTAGCGATTTATAGTCTGAAAAGTACTGTAATGTGGAAAGACATTTTCAGGGAAGGCGCTACATTTGCTGCTGCGTCAAGATTAAAGTTGCATCTTACAAGCCCGATGTTGAGAAACTGTCCAGTGATGTCCGTAAACAGACGCCACATTAAACACGTAAGAACACAATCCTGCCATGGGCAAATATACTTAGTAACAAAGTTGTTGTTTTTATAAATTATTAGTGATTTTGTCAGTATATATTTAGAATGACACTTAGCGATATTATTGTGTTTTGTTGCTTAAGTCTGAGGTTGCGTGTCAAAAGAGAAGAAAATGCTGCTATGTCTTACCATTGCACTGACTTGCTTGGCATTTGCACAGAAATCAAACTTAAACTGTATTAATTTAATTTTAATTTTATATACTTTACCTTTTCAAAAGGCTGCTGTTTTATGTTATAACTTCGGGTTGCGTTTTATTGCACTCCTTTTGTTACACAGATAAGGGGCATGTTAAGCACGTTCCGTTTAGTTGTTTTTTCGGTCACACACTTTACAGTGATTATTTACAAAGAGTGATCGTCGTTATACAAACTGAATTTGGGAGCAGATTTTCCAAGTTACAAAAGGAAATAAATGACCCTTTCCCTGTCGATCTTCATAATAAAAATGACATCAAAAATCAGATTTCTTTATTGCATTTCTTTAACTTTATTAATGCAACGAAACACAATACATCAATATTGTAACGGAAGGTAAACCTAAAGCACCATTGTACAACAGAGTCACGTGGTGCGTCATTCCGTCCAGGACGCACAGCAGGGAAAATAAACATTTAATCATGAATGCTAATTATGTATACACTTAGTCATTTTGATAATAGGCTAATATAGCTAATATAAACACTTAAAGCCTGTTTTGCATTCTTTGTAAACCTTATATAAGACTTTTAATTTTTTGCAGCTCCAGACAGATTTGTTTTTTGTTTTTTTGATCCAAAATGGCTCTTTCAACATGTTGGGTTGCCGACCCCTGACCTAGATAGATAGATAGATAGATAGTTAGATTCTATCTATGTATAGATAGAATCTATAGATTTTTACTATAGGTAGTAAAAATCTATCTTTACTATAGATAGATAGATAGATAGATAGATAGATAGATACTGAACTGAACCCCCATTGAAAACCTCCTGTTTATTCCACCAAATATTGATTTCTGAACTCTTCATGAGTTAAAACATCACTATTGTTGTTTCTAAATGAATATGAACTTGTTTTCTTTGCATTATTTGAGGTTGGAAAGCACATTTTTGTGTCTTTTTTGTTCGTTTGACCATTTTTCATTTTCTGGAAATAAATATTACATTTTTGCTAGGAATTTCAGAGACATGTTGTCAGTAGTTCATAGAATCAAAGAACAATGTTCATTTCACTCAAACACATACCTGTAAAGACTTCAATCAGAGAACTGATAATTTTGCAGTGGTCTCTTTTTTCCCCCAGAGCTACATATAAATTATATCAAAAATTATTTAAGCCATTCTCAATAAGGATCACAGGAATCAAATAGTTCTTAGAATTCATGTTTCCAGTGATATTTCATACAACTTATCTCTGGTGATGTTTTCTAATTTTGAAGACCTTTTTTGCAAATAGCCGATTCTTTAGCTCTGTATATAGATTCTACATTCAAGTCAAGACTCCATATTCTACCTACAGTAAAAAAGAACAATATTTCTTATATTAAAATAATACTTTCAATGTAAATCTGTGAAGAACTTGAGGAGTTTAAGTAACTTCCAGTTCATAGTCAGAGTGTGAGAAATGTTAACATACTACCTACCTTAAAACCAACAAAAAAACAACTATTTTGTAGGGCATGTGAGTGGTGCCAACATTTTTGTTAAAAAATTATTCAAGTGAAAATAAATATTTTAGGAGATCTTTTTGTTCTATAATCTTAAAATATTTTTAAAGATTATAAAAGCTTGAGAGTAGTCTAAAATCCCAAATCAAGGCATGTGTTTCTTGTCAAAATGTACATTATTTATCAATGAAAATATGAGCTATGAAGTTAAAGTTTCCATAGACGTATAACAATGTAAAATACAACAGGTATAACAGGCGATTGAAAGCAGTGCCTTAACAAATGACGCATGTCTACGCATGATTAGTGGCTAAAATATTTGACGAGCTAAAGCAGGTTGTTCTAGGGAGCAATGAGGCATCAACAGTTTCATCAAAGCCACACAATTTAATAAAATCATAGTGAAGAATATGACTTTGAATTATAAAAACATATTTTATTTCTACTGCTCTTCTTTTCTTAGTCCTGATGCTGTCTTTTTACCGTTCTTTTTAACATTAAATACATTCTACAGGGTTATTATTCACTAATGCATTACTGATGGGAGATGAACAACAAAAAGGTGCTCTTGGTGCTAAAACTTTTCACAAAACAGTTTATAAGTTCATGTAAAATAAAGGCGCTCTGTAAAATTACGGTGCGATAATGGAAATGCATATAACGCTGTTTGTTTCGCTTTAAAATATGCAACAATTCTGTGTTTGAAGGAATGATTGGGAAGCCTAGTTACTCTAATGAAAGTGTCAATATTGTATATTTCAACTGAAACAGTAAGTACTTGGAGTGGACATGGAGTGGTGCAGGTAAAACAATGATTGTAGATCCAATTCAAGTAGCTATGTCATGATTCACATTTTTTCTAGCCATGCCTGCATCATTCTCATGTTTTCACGTCATCTCTTGTTTTCTGCTAAGCCTCAACCTGCTAATTAGATTTAATCTGTTGACCTGCGCTATGCCTTATTGTCTCTTTGCCTCACCTGTGCGCTGCATTATTTAAACTCACGTCAGTCCCTGCCTCCCTGCCTCCCTGCTTGTGTCAGTCTGCATTCAGTGGTTTCTTCTTTGACTAAGTTTACATCTCTGGATAATTTCTGCCTTCACTCTGACGGACCTCTGCTAGTTCTTTTTTATGGTCAGAGTTTGATGCAGACTCTGGCCATCACTCTATCTGATGAGTATTTTGACATTGACCTCTTTGTGTCTGACCATTCCCTGCTTTTTACACACTAGATTACACGTTGTGGATCTTGATTGTCAAGTTTATTTGTATAATATATCTAAGCAAGTAGGGGGATTAAAGTGTTTTACTGATGCAAGCACAACACAATATCTAAAATTAATATTACATTATAGTGGAAAATTAAGAGAAGAAATATGTTGTAATCCAGACTAGAATTAATGAAATATCCACTTAACATTATATTTAAAAAAAAAAAAAAAATCGTTTTTTAGCCTTGATTTAAAGGAAATCAGTGTTTCAGCTGTTTCAGAGCTTTCTGGAAGTTTGTTCCAGATTAGAGGAGCATAAAAACTGAATGCTTCTTCTCCTAGATTGGCTCTAATTCTGGGGATGAAGACTAGACTCGAACCAGAAGGCCTGAGAGGTCTGGAAGGTTTTTACAACCACAACAGATGTATTTTGGTACTAAGCCATTCAGTGACTTATAAACTAACAAAAGCATTTTAAATAATAATAATAATAATAATAATAATAATAATAATAACAGTAATAATAATGCATTTTATTTTTCAGCGCCTTTCAAAACACCCAAGGACACTTTACAACATTAAAAATACAAATTAAACAATAAAAAATGGCTATAAAAACACAAATCCACAAAATAACGTAAAACTTAAAGTGAGAAGGCTAACGTGAGCAGATGAGTTTTGAGATGTGCTTTGAAGGTCAGAAGAGAGTCAATATTGTGGATGTCAGGGGGAAGAGCATTCCAGAGTCTGGGAGCAGAGTAAGAGAAGGTTCTTTTCTTCATGATGCTGAGATGGACAAGAGGCACAGTGAGGTGGATGGAAGAGGAAGAACGAAGGGAAAGTGAATGGGTGGTGATATGCAGGAGATCAGTAAGTAATTTTAAAGTCCATTCTCTGAGCTACGGTGGGCCAGTGTGAGTATTTTAGAACTTGGGTGATGTGTTCTATCTTCCTGGATTTAGAGCAGCATTCTGCTGCTCTCATTAGAGAGTTTCAGCTGTCTGATTTTTTTAGGTGGACCTGTGAAGATCCGCCTAAAAAGATCAACTAAAGATGAAGGCATGGATGAGTTTCTCTAGATCATGGTGGGATATTAGTCCTTTAATTCTGGAAATGTTCTCCAGGTGATAGAAGGCTGATTTTGTAATTTTCTTTAAATGTCTCAAAAGGTTCATGTGTGAGTCCATCACTACCCCCAGACACGTGCTGATTCTAGATTGTTCCTCTTTAAGTCAAAATACAATAACTTGAGTTTTATTTCTTTTCAGCTGGAGAAAGGTATTCCAGCATTCTGGATCAGCTGCAGCGGTCTGAGTGTGATTTCATTGTGTCTGTGACCTGCACCTGGATGCCCCTGCACTAGCTGACCTAACAATCCTGAGCTTCCAGGCTTCCATCTTGTTTGACTGCATTACTGCATCACTGAACCTGTGTGGCAGCAAATAAGAGCACAGCCATGCCAACTGCATGTGTGGATGTTTTTATCAAAGGGTTCTGTTTTTATAGGGCTAAAGCTGTTGGTGTCCATGGCCTCAGGGTCCCTATGTCATAGTTGTGAGTTGAAGTCAGAATACAGCTCCATCCCTCAACAGGATGCCAAGAAAAATACTGAAATGTATTGTTTCCCTTTGTACACAAAGGTCACTCACAATTTTAGAATTTCTAGTTAGGTTAATGTCTTGAATCTTGAGACTTACAGATTGCTGATGGCTAACCAACCAGACTTTATGATAGTGGAAAATTAGTAGTGACACACACAACAGCTTAAACATTGACACGTTGACACAACTCAACAAGGAATAACCTGCGGTCAAACAGGGAATGTTACTGAAAGTCGAGCCCCCAGTGCTTCTAGAGGTCAAACTAGGAGTTCTGATTCCATGAATGACCTGAAATCTTTCTGTAGAAAAAATATCCTCGAGATGGTAAAGATTCTCAAAACCCTTAAACCCCCACATCTCTAGCAGTTGAGCTGAGCTTGAACTGGAATTAGAGGAGCGGGTGAGTAGAAAGTGCAAAGATTATGCTCATCTCATTTTGATCAAACCAAATTTTGTGCTATAGACAGCTGAAAGTTCATTTGCAAAAAAATTATAATATACCTAAAACAAGAGGCCCATATTTATAGACGGTAAGATCAAATATGTCCTAATCTATGATCTAAAGCATTTAATAGAAACAAAAGCAAAAACAATAAAAGTCTACAAGAGCGCAGGCTATCTCACAGCATTATTTTTTAACTGCTTTTCTATGGAGGAATTTTGTACGTTTGTTTCTCGCTAGAAGGAAACAAATGCACCCAGTACAACACTTTCATTCTGTTGGCTGAGAGGTTGCCAGGCGATGATGCATTTTTGTTCCAAAAGCAAGCAGGAAATGTTTCGTAAGCAAGAGTGCGAGGAGAAAGGTTTGAGTATGAACATTACAAGTTCTCAGAAGAAAGACATGTAATTCTGCTTTCAAAATTAAAATGCAAGCAAAAGTATTAAAAGTTCTGACAACAAAAGACATGTAATCCTGTTTTCAAAATGAAAATTCAAGCAAAAGTATTAAAAGTTTTGAGATCTAAAGACATGTAATCCTGCTTTCAAAATGAAAATGTGTGCTTTCGAATTATGGCTGAAAATTTCCCCCATACTCCATCACAAATGGGTGCAGTGCAATGACTGGTGGTAATTTTCTGATCCACATGCAGAAAGGACACAAATAAAGGTTTAGGAGGTTTAATAACAAGGATTAATTTTGAGATGCGAGTTCTAGAGGATGGCATCAGGGACAGGAGAAGAAATGTTAGCAGGTGTAAGGTATTATTTTGAATAGAGTAGTTCTGGACACAACAGGCATGGGAGTGGCTCATATTGGTCCTCAGGCCTGAGCGGCTGGATGATCTGGTTTGAGATAAAGAAAATTTGTCACCAATGTCTGTGAGAGCGAGAACGGACAGGCAATGACCTGCCCGCTCGGAGGAGAAGAAACTTCATCTGAAGGCAAGGTAAGTAGAAAAGGTGAGTCTGATCATAGATGAACAGAGAAAACAAATAAATCTGGAAGTATGAAATTAAAGGAGAGAACAGTAACTATGGGAAGTACTGGCTCAACTTTAGCAAAAATATTGGACAATCAGGTGGAGAGGAGTTGTCTGGAAACACCCAATTGCCGTGACTATCGCAGGAGTGAACCACTCAAACAAGCACACAGAGCCTCAGGTTATGACTTACGTGACTCAAAGGGATGAACAAGCTAAGTAGAACCTGTTATACACGTCCTTAATAGAACATGTCCTTTGTTGTGGCTGCTAATCTTTGCAGATCAAACACTGCAGGGCTTCATTCAGCTGCAATTACAAATGAATTGCTATATAACAATTTAAAGTGTTTTATGACTCCTGAAAGCAACTATTCCCCCAAAAAATTCTTGGGGTTTTACATGCCTTTGAAAAAGAAATGGTCGCAGGTTCAAATGACATTGACCAACTATGGCATAAGGACACGAAGCCCTAGACACAAAAATGAAACCAAAAGAACACACATGCAGGAAGTGTGGAAAGTCTCATCACCCAAACCAGTGTCCTGCATATCAAGTTTCATGTCATAGATGTGGAAAGATGAACCATTATGCAAAGATCTGCGAATCAAGTAAAATGCCACACAAGAGAACTGTGCATAATTTTAGCCCAGAAATTAATTCACTTTTCATATTAACTGTGGACCTTCGGTATCTGAACAGTAAAACGGACAATGCCTGGCGTAACACCACACATGCAGGATACGTGTCTGTTAAGGTTATGCTTGATATAGGGGCAGAGGCTGATATTCTACTAAGGTTAAAGTTCAAAGCCCTCTCAAAGGTCAGAAAGAAAATGAAAAGAAATTGAACTAGCAATTATAACTAACATACACTGTGTTAACTGCCTATGGAAGAGTCATGCTGATGCCAAAAGTGACCATTTCTTTTAACTGTTCCACAGCCAACTCTCAGGCAAATCTTCAATTTTATGACTCAAACCACTCACCCACTGTGATATTAAGCAGTGGGTGACACTTAGGCACACTTCTTTGCCTAAGAAGTGTGCCTTCCTAGGCACACAAAATCAATTATTTTTAAAAGAATACAGAATTATTTGTTAAGATTTCTTTATTAAAAGAATTCTTTGATTTTGTCAGTGCATCAAAATCAATTCTTTATTCAAATAACTGACTTTGGTGCACAGACCATTCAGACTCCATATTCAAATACAAAAGAGGAGCTGTTATCACAACATGCAAGTGCCTTAGAAGGACTAAGAGAGACCCACTAACTTAAACAGCCATTACAATATACAACCCTACTCCATTCTAACAACAGTTGACGTGTTATGTAAACTGACTGGAAAGAAAATATTTACAGTGCTTGCTGAAAAGTACAGCTACTGGCAGAAAAAGTTTAGAGTCATTACTGGACTGCTTCCAGATGCCTTGGGGTGTATTACTGACAGCAGTTTTCTGGAGATGTAACTGCAAAACATTTGGAGACATCAGTGGAATTTATTTAATAGCCTATGATATGATTATATCAGAATTCACTAAAAGGAAACATGATGAGGTACCACAGAAATTGATGACAAAAGTGAAAAAACTGACAAATTCAGTTCTACGTGAAAACTGTCAAATATGTCAGTCATTTGGTGAGGTCACATGGTGTTAAAAGAGACGAGGCAAAAATTATGGGTATTGTTGATGGGAATTCAGTTTTGGACAGGTGTGGACTGCAAAGGATGCTGGGTATGCTCACATTCCATGTGAGGCCTCAACAGAGATGAGAAAGCCAAGTGTGTAAATCCCATCTTATTATTGGGAGGGACCATAAACAGGAAAATTTCTTAAGAGCAATTTTGGGGGGGTCGGCGAGGTTCCATTAAAATGTAATGTAAAATGTGGTTTAAAACGTTTTTTAACCACATTCAAGCTGCAGGACCAAAATGGCTAGTAATGCACATCAAACATGTTTTATTCTCAGTAAGCAGCCTGCAGAGAAGTAAAACTAAAATTCAAATGTTGCTTAGATACGAGTTTTGTTCAGTCTGACTGATCTAATCTCTGCTACACCTTTACAAAAATTTAAGGTTCTAAATACAAAAGTTTTAATGAGTAACTCCTCTTCATAAAATTCCTCATAAACATTGATTTATTGAAATGGCTCCCAATGCAAGTTATTGTATTGGGAGGTCTATTTAAATTATAACTTGTTAAGTTGCTTTATTTTTTAACTTTTTTTTAGTTTTGGCATGTCCTGGGTGACAGAGAACCAACCGGTAGATAAGAATATCTGGGGAGTATCATAATTTAAACATAACACTTAAAGCATGAGAGTTTACTGTATATAGAAAAATATTGAGATTTTATTTTGTGGTTTTAAAGGCGCTACGTTGAAGACAGTAAAAAATAAATTCTAGACTTTTCCAAGATTGAGGGGCCAGGACCCCTGGTATCCGGGGATTCAAGTCCTGATTTACGCCTATGGAGACAGCTGCTGCAAAGGACAGTGTATGGCAATGGCAATGTGAACATGAGAATGCTGTTAAACTGAAACATGCACTCAGCAGCAATGATCCTTAAAGCAGTAGCATGTAACTTTTACTATTGTTTTTTTTTACAACATGCTATGTTGTCACAGCATAATATGATAGATAATTTATGGGGAAAAAATAGATCCTTTGCCTTCTCCCTATGGACCTGCTGTAATCTGAACAAATATTTATATTTACATTCGAGTGAGGTTTTCTCATCTTTCTCCTTTTATTTATTTTGTGTGTGTGTGTCTGTGTGCATGCGTTGGTGTATGTGATTTAGCAGGACATTTTGTCAGAATACACACAACACTAGAAGGACATTTTGAATTAACAGGACAGGAGCGGTGTCCTGCTAATTCTGACAAAAATCTAAAAACGTAGAAAGGTTTCTATTGGTCCATAAACCCCAAAAATGCAAAAAAAAGAGATGTCCGCTTAATACACATAAACCTGATTTTGTGTATAATCTGTGTATCACCACAGTGCCCCCTATGGCAGGTTTGTGTAATAGCAATACCTCATGAATATTCACACAAGGTCTTATTCTGATTGGTTGTCTGCCGGAAGGTCCTGCTAATGATTACACTGTCCTTCTAATTCATGTGTCGCTATTTACACTGGGGATGAGTTGGCAATATGATTACTCTGTGCTATAAGAGTGAATATTTTATAAAGGTCAGGATCTTTTCCTTAGCTGTGTTTATTTTTAGTTTCTGTCTCTCTGAGTCTCCGTGTTGTCCTGTCTCCCCTTGATTGTTCCCAGGTGTTTCTTGTCTCCTTGATTACCCTCTGTGTATTTAACCCCACCTATGTTCTTTGTTCCTCGTCGGGTCTTTGTCGTGTTTGTCCAGTACCTGTTGTCACTATCTGCGAGCTTCTGCATCCGCTCCTTTGTGCTGCCTGGACTTTGTATGTTTTTGGATTTCTGGACTTCTTTCATTATTAAACCATCTTATTCATCTTACCCTGGGTCTGCTGCCTCTGCCTCACCACCCAAATCATGACAAACCCAACCTTTTGTCCAACCTTGGAATGTATGTGGCACCTAAAAATATACAGAAATTAATATATATTTTGACCAAATATTGTTTATTTAAAACATTATGGTTAATAAATGTGTGAAATAAGTGCATGGATTAAAAGAAATATGAACCATAAGACAGCCATTTTTTCACCAAACTATTTTTGCACTCCACTAATAACATTTTGTTGATTCTGGTCTGCTCTGCGTCCCCAAAACCAAGCATTTTGAAGCAGAATTTATGTCTAGACTTTGACTTTGCCATTCTAACACATAAATATGTTTTGATTTAAACCATTCCATTATAGATCTGGCTTTATGTTTAGGGTCATTGTCCTGCTGGAAGGTGAACCTCCACCACAGCCTCAAGTCTTTTGCAGACTCCAGCAGGTTTTCTTCCAAGATTGCCCTGTATTTGGCTCAATCCATCTTACAATCTTTCCTGTCCCTGAAGAAAAGAAGCACCACCAGAGCATGATGCTGCCACCACCATGTTTGTTAGTGGGGAAGGTGTGTTCAGAGTGATGTACAGTGTCCGTTCTCCGCCACAAATAGTGCTTTGTATTTTTGCCAAAAAGTTCAATTTTGGTCTTGTCTTATCATTTTTGCTGTATCGCAACATGGCTTCTGGCGAACTGCAAATGGGACTTCTTATGGTTTTCTTTATATAATGGCTTTTTTATTGCCACTCTTCCAGAAAACCACATTTGTGCAGTGCATGACTAATAGTTGTACTGTGAACAGATTCCCCCATCTGAGGTGTGGATATCTCTGCATTTGGTCCAGAGCCACCATGGACCTCTTGGTTGCATCTCTGATCAGTGCTCTTCTTATTCAGCCTGTAAGTTTAGGTGGATGGCCTTGTCTTGGTAGGTTCACAGCTGTGCCATGCTCTTTCCATTTCCAGATTATTTGTGGAACAGTACTCTGAGATATTCAAAGCTTGGAAAACGTGTTTATAGCCTAAGCCTGCTTTAAGCTTCCCCACAACTTTATCCCTGACCTGTCTGATGTGTTCCTTGGACTTGATGATGCTGTTTGCTCCTAAATATTCTCTTAACCAACCTTTGAGGCAGTCATAGAGGAGTTGAATTTTTACTAAGATTAGATTACACACAGGTGGACTCTATTTAGTCATTAGTAGTCATCAGGCAACTTCTGAAGGCAATTGGTTGCACTTAGGGAAAGGGGGTTGAACACTTTTGCACACTGCACTTTTCAGCTTTAATTTGTAAAAAATGTTTTGAATCATGTATAGTTTTGTCTCTACTTCACAAATGTATACCACTTTGTGTTTGTCTTTCCCATAGAATTCTGTAAAAATATGTTTGCGGTTGTAATGTGACAAAATAGAAAGGTTCAAGGGCTATGGACACTTATGCAAGCCACTGTACCTACAATAAGTAAGGCAAGTCCAATGAGAGAAACAAGGTCCAGACAATCAACAGCTATGCATTCACAGTTATCATATAGCCTGCTGGGATGATAAGATGGAAAAGGGAGGAAATTCAGTCCACTGATATAAGAATACAAAAGCTGCTGATGATGCATGGAAAATTGTGCTGCTCAGGTTGTAGCACATTGGAGTAGTTCTGTTCTTTCATTGATAATTTTACTTTTAAACTTTCATTCCTGCCTTTCTGGGGGAAAAATAGCTTTTGTTTGGACAGTTCCTTCTTGTTTTGGATACTGTGTATTTGGACTGATTTTTGGAAATATTTTTCATACTTTGCTATTTGTTATGATGCACAACCATAACAACAGGGTGTTTTACAACAAAGAGTAAACAATACTACCAATGGACAGAAAGACTTAGACTGAAACACAGCACAGAGGTAGTATTCATGGTGGCACATAAGCAGGTGCCTAGCACCAGAGCAATAGCGGCCCTCTATAATACCAAGCAAGATCTTGGGTGCATGATATGCAGAGTCCCCTGAGACAATCTAGTATCTAAATCCAGGATGTAAGATGGTAGCATGAAAAGAATACATGGAATGCCACAACCAAGTACCCGGAATAGTGTAAAGAAACATCTGAAGGGAATGTAACCTTGAACACACCTCGATAAAATCGAAAATGCCACATATGGTGGTAGAAAATGAACAAACTAAGATCGTGTGGGACTTCCAGATACAGAAAGACAAATGGGAAAAGTAAACCAACTGGACATGGTGATCACTGAGCAGCAGAGCAAAGCAGTTGTAATGATAAAGCTATCCCAAATTATCAGAAGGAACAGAAAAAACTAGAGAAATACCAAAGGCTCATAAAAAGCATCATCCTCCTGGAACTTGAGAAAAACATTTTCCATATAAGTGGATGACTTATTTTGGGCTGTCTAGTCCACAATACTAAATTTTGCTCTACATGGGGTCTGGTGTCTGCATGTTAGGTCATTATTTTATGACTTAGTGGTGGTGGAAGATTATAACACATTACAGGCTAGACCCAAGATGTTCAGTGTTTATTGTTGTGGTGTAAGTTTACAAAAGTTAGCAACTGTAGAGATTTACAAAGGCGCTAAATATGGTGATTTAAAATGAATAAATATTTTTCTGAAAAAAAAAATGATGTCCACATATCATGTAGAAAGATAATTCTTTGTTTTTGGAATCATTAGGTCCCAATCAGCCCAAATATCGAAGACGAATTAATAATGCATGCCATGCATGATAGGAGGTTAAAAGAGTGAGGAAGGTGATGGCAACAGTAGTGCCTGTGGTCACTGAAACCCTCAGGGTGATAACCCCTAAACTGGAAGAGTGGCTCAAACAAATACCTAGAAATAAATTGGAATGCATGATGCAGAGAAGCACACCCTTGGGAACTGCTAATATACCGTGAAGACCACTCAGACTCCAAGGCCTGTGGTAGAGGACCCAAGCTTTTTTAAATTTAATTTCCCTTTTAGGATCAATAAAGTATTTTTGAATTTGAAAGAAGGGATAACTATTCATGGAGTAATACAGAATTACAAATATAAAAATAAAAAGCATTTATTTAAATAATATTTAAAGTGCCAAAAATATGATTACTTATGTTACTGTTAGCACAAAACTTTAAAAATTGATATTTTGTCATTATCTCAATGTTGCTACTCTGCCTACATGCAGATTAGGTAGTCTAATTTGTCTGTAGGCAGGTACAACAGACAACCATTTTCTGCTGGTGTTGTGTCTGTCATTAGACAACAGTTTTTGTTTTTATGATATAAACTGAACTGCACTGCTGCTGAAATGTGCTATACAAGTAAACTTGATTAATTGATTGAACAGAAATGATTAAAAGAAGTGACTTTCCTTTTAAATGATGAAACATTGCTGGTGGGAGATACCATCTGACTGCTGCCTCCTAATTAAATAAAAATGTATGATAAACTATTTAACTTTGAAATATTGAAGGAAAGTTACAAAACATTACTCAAATAAATTAATTTTCTTGTTCCTGAAAAAAATCAAACCTTGTATGCTTCCAAAACAAAATGGATTTCTCCTTTTGTTGTACCCCTCCTCCTCTATCAACGTGGTACAGTCCGTCAAGACCAGGTGCAAGCAATTAGTGCTAATAGAACTTCTTTTGCTTGGAGGAAGAGGTAAGACTCATACAGACTCTCTTACGATATGTAACATTGTAATTCTGAAGAATGTTGTAGGTTACTTGATGTTTGGATACACCAAAGCATCTGATTTGCTGCAGTTTAGCTAGTTCTTACCAACCATCTTAGTCAGCGTACCAGAGTTTAAAGGGAAGGTGACTCACTCCAGAATTAGACAAAACTGTATTTGGTCATTTTCTGTGTATCAGTGAGTGATATTCTTTCACAGGCACAAATTATCTAGGTAATAATCATTAGTATTAAGATAATGTTTTAATATTTGAAGGTATTGAGAACTTGTCAATAGAAAGTCAATTATGTAATACTGTGTACTTCAATACAGCATTTTCTCATACAATAGCATCAAATCATATTGTGTACAGCAGAGGTGTCAAACTCAAGTTCTTGAGGGCTTGTGTCCAGCAACTTTCAGATGTGTCTGTGATGCCACACGGCTGGATCAAATGGGGTGGTTATCAGCAGGTCATCAACTTGACTGCACTTAGAAGCTAATTCAGTCATATAATTCAGGTATTTTGGACCAGAGGAACATCTAAAAGTTGCAGTACACTGGCCCTCGATGCCTGGAGTTTGACACCCCTGGTGTACAGTGTCATGTTGTTACTCAACAGCACGTTACTCTGATCTTTGCAGGAGATGTCAGCAACAAGGTCTCAGAGAGCAAAAAGAAATCCCAAACATGATGCCAGTTATTATTGCTCCTTAGGTGAAGATAAAGAGGGATTTGATGAAAATACATTAATTAATTTAAAGGTGAGTTGTGACTTTATTATGCACATGATTCCAGAGTTTATTGAAGGATTGCTTTTTTCTTTAATCTTGCGTTTTGACATTTAAACTATTTTTATACCGCACATTATTAACATATATATATATATATGTAAAGGAGGACTGAGTTTTGAAATTACAAGTACAAAAGAATGAGTGACATTTAGAAGCACCATTCTGTTGACAAACAAATGTTTATGTAATCACAGAAAGACATCAAATTAGATCAATTAAGTGATTTTGAAAAATGTTAATCTCATTTGCTACTGTTTGAAAGATCTGCATTGTTTAAAGTTTATTCTACTTTACTCCTTATGTTCACCTACAGGTCGGGGTGTGTTCAGTTGCCGGTGCTTTCAAAAAGGAGATTCTTATTGAGTACAGAGGGGAAGTCATAAGTAGAAAGGAACAAGAAAACCGATTGAAAATTTACCATGATGCACTCGAGGCTTTTATGTTTGATTTCAAGTTCAATGGACAACAGCTTTGGTATGTGACTGTTTTAAGGTTGTTTTTTATTTTATATTTAAACAAAGTGATGTAAACATTTTCAGCTTCATCAGTAAAAGTAGTTTTAGTTGGTGGAGGAATATTCTTCCGACATGCAAACATGCAAAATCCTTTCCCTTGCATGGTATAATTATTCTTATTGCTTACTTAATATTTTAGTGTTGATGCTGCCAGAGAGGATGGATCATTGGGGAGGCTGGTAAATGATGAAGAGATGAACCCAAACAGCAAATTGAAAGTTACAAGGGTGGATGGAAGACCTCATCTTTGTTTATTTGCACTCAAAGATATTGGTCCTGGGGAAGAAATCACTTATATTTATGGTGATTCTGACTGGCCATGGAGAAGAAAGGTATTGATAAGAGTGAAAATTCTATCACAAGTCATTTTACTAGCATTGAAGACATTTTTGAAGGATATGTCATGTTGTAGTACAGAGTTTCATTATAGTTGAAAACAAGAAGTGATTAGTAGTGCCTAAAAAAACAGATTTTGGAGAAAGACTTAATCAGACCAATATTTCAACTTGGTTCAGTGCTATCCAAAATGCTAGAAACTGTCATATGTAAATTAATTTATTCTAACCTTATATTTATGAACATTTTATAGCAGGAGATATATTTTGCAGTGTCAATACACAAAGGTTCTGGTTAACAATCAGCTGGACAGGTTCATTCAGTAGTAGGTTTAGAAGTACGGACTCATTCAGTGTACATCCCTTCATTTCAGATTTCCAAAGATGAACTGTGTCAGGCTGTTGACGTGGACGCATGCGGATCCTGTTCAACTAACCCTCCAGAGGTAATTTTGGTTTGAAACGACCAACATATTTTCTAAAATAAAGTGATTGAAATGATATTTAGTACTGTTCAAACACACAGGACTTGTGTAATACTTGACATGTAAGCTGCATAAAACGGGAGGACTGAGGTTTGAAATTACAAGTACAGAAGAATTGAAAGTTGCATTTAGAAGCGCCCATACACACAGGTCCTGTGTAATACTCAACATGTAAGGTACCAGAATAAGGAGGACTTAGTTTCAAAATTACAAGTACAAAAGACTGAAAGTTAAATGTAGAAGCGCCCATACACACAGGTCCTGTGTAATGCTCAACATGTAATGTGCTGGAATAAGGAGGACTGTTTTCTACATTGGGAACAAACTCATATTCAGTGAGTGTTCTTTACATTTCAGATTTCCAAAGATGAAAGGTGTCAGGCTGGTGACGTGGATGCATGCGGATCCTGATCAACCAACCCTCCAGAGGTAATTTTGGTGTCCAACAACCAACTTATTTTCTAAAATTAAGTCATTGAAAGGATATTAAGTACTGTTCAAACACACAGGTGTTGTCTAGTATTTGATATGTAAGCTGCATAAAAAGGGAGGACTGAGGTTTGAAATTACAAGTACAAAAGAATGAATGTTACATGTAGAAACGCCCATACACACAGGTCCTGTGTAATACTCATTATGTAAGGTGCCAGAATAAGGAGGACTGAGGTTTGAAATTACAAGTACAGACGAATGAAAGTGACATGTAGAAACGCCCATACACAGAGGTCCTGTGTAATACTCAACATGTAATGTGGCTGAATAAGGAGGACTGTTTTCTACATTGGGAACAAACTCTCATTCAGCAAGTGTTCTTTACATTTCAGATTTCCATAGAAGAACCGTGTCAGGCTGGTCATGTGGATGCGTACAGATCCTGTTCAACCAACCCTCCAGAGGTAATTTTGGTCTCCAACAACCAACTTATTTTCTAAAATAAAGTCATTGAAACAATATTAAGTTCTGTGCAAACCCATAGGTCTTGTGTAATACTTGATATGTAAGTTGCCTAAAAAGGGAGGACAGAGATTTGAAATTACAAGTACATAAGAATAAAAGTTACATGTGAAAACACCCATACACACAGGTCCTGTGTAATACTCAACATGTAATGTGCTGGAATAGTGAGGACTGTTTTCTACATTGGGAACAAACTCACATTCAGTGAGTGTTCTTTACTTTTCAGATTTCCAAAGATGAGCTGTGTCAGGCTGGTGAGGTAGATGCATGCAGAACCTGTTCAACCAACCCTGCAGAGGTAATTTTGGTCTCCAACGACCAACTTATTTTCTAAAATAAAGTAATTGAAACGATATTAAGTGCTGTTCAAACACATAGGTCTTGTGTAATACTTGATATGTAAGCTGCCTAAAAAGGGAGGACAGAGGTTTGAAATTACAAGTACATAAGAATGAAAGTGACATGTAGAAACGCCCATACACAGGTCCTGTGTAATACTCAAATGTAAGGTCCCGGAATAAGGAGGACTGTTTTCTACATTGGGAACAAACTCACAATTAGTGAGTGGTCTTTACATTTCAGATTTTCAAAAATGAACTATATCAGGCTGGTGACGTGGATGCATGCAGATCCTGTTTAACCAACCCTCCAGAGGTACTATTGGTCTCCAACGACCAACTTATTTTCTTAGTTTTAATTATATTAACTACTGTTCAAACGCACAGGTCTTGTGTAATAGTCATCATGTAAGGTGGTGATATCAGGAGGACTGAGTTTTGAAATTGCAAGTACAAAAGAATGAAAGTTACATGTAGAAGTGCACAGACACACAGGTCCTGTGTAATATTCAACATGTAATGTGCAGGAATTAGGAGGACTGTTTTCTACATTGGGAACAGACTTACTGTACATTAAGCGAGTGTTCTTTACTTTTCAGTTGATTAACCCCATAAAGGAGTGTTTTGGACTTCACAGTTTAAGGAACCTACCTACAACAAATAAATGCTCATCCAGACCATTATTTTTTTATATGTTCTTCTTTTCAGCACAAAGTAAACACAGAGATGGTAAGGGGAAAGAACTCAACAGAAAACTAAAACGGAAGGACATAGAGCCCCGCAGAAAAATGAACACAAATAAAAATTCTGGTAAGTCACCACACCTACACAAGTCAAGAAACACCAATCTACTTAAGCTCAAAAGCACAACTGAAGCATGGTCAAAAGTAATGATCCACACCACTGAAAGGCAATAGGATGACCATTTTCTTCTTTATGCATAATATTTTGAGCAGACATGATCCAATATGTCATCTGGCTTAAATTACCATGCACATACCATATAAAACTGTACCTTGTATTAAAATGATAAACTTTCACATAGTCAATGTTCAGATGCTAGAAAATCTAATTTAGTGATGAGTAATGGGACTGTTTATACTACTTTCTCTATGCCAATCTTAATCTGAAATACATTCACATAGTTATATTTTTTCAAAGTAGCAAAGCACCACAAAACTGTAATAAGCAAAGTAATTGGAATATATCTTTAAATTTGGTTAATTTTAAGATATTCACCAAATTTAAGATGTTAAATTTGGTTAATCTCTGGTTTAAGGAAATCAGAGAAATCAATCAATGGGCCTTTGCTGATGCTGCACCTGTACAGAAATGTATTTTGGTGGAATCAGTGAGATGGTTCTGAGTGGGATCTCTTTCACTGGAAAAAAGACTAGGAACCAGCATGAGAAGGAAGAACAAGTCTTTTGGCTTTGGATGGTTCTTCACCAGCTGCTGAGGCCTGTTTGTCAAACAAATGCAATTTTAGATTATGAAAAATATTTGTTTTTCCAGAATTCAGTCAAATAATCAGTCATACATACCAAGCAACCATACCAAGTGTTAACAGCAGTATAAGCTGTTTGGCATTTGCAGAAATTAATTTTCATCGGTGCAACGTACATGCTCATTTCTGTAGCTTGTCCCACTAATGTAAGTTCTTTATGAATGCTCATTTGAAAAGGGGAATAAACAGGCATTACATAATTTATAACAAAGAAAAATTAACAATTGGAGTTGGTTTTTAATAATGAATTATTTGTCTTTTTTCTAGCATCTCTGGAAAGTGCTAGGAGAGCAAAAAAGCATCCATGGTCTCCCGTAGAGGTTGCTGCGGTCATGAGGCACTTTGGTGAACACATCAAGAAAGGACAACTGGTCACTATGATAGAATGCCAGCAATGCAAAAAGGCTGAGGATCCTGCTCTAGCTAGTTGTGATATCCAAAACATAAGAGATTTTGTGAGAAATCAGGGTGTAACATTGAAAGTACTTTCAATAAATTAATCCAGTATTGTTACTGATACTATGAGTAAGTTCATCTTGTTCACACAATTTGTTTTATCTTTTTGATTTAACAATAGACCTGTAATTCATTTAATTTTGGCATTCACAGATTTTCCTTTATGTTCACAAATAGAATTGTTGCTCTAGTTCTTAGAGCAGAAGGTGCTGTAAATGCAGTCCACTTTCTGCGTAGTTATATTCCATATTTCCATGTTTGGACTTAATACAAATACATTTCATGTTTGTGTATGCCGTGGTCCTGATAAATAAAGTTGGCCCTGACAATTACTGTTGGTGTCATGGGCGGAGCCAAGCACCTCATTATCGTTTGTCCTTTTAATACAGCATTGCGTCAGGTTCTTGTATTTTGAGTTCTGATGTGTGTATCTAAATTTTCAAGTGAGATCTATGTTGTGTAACTCAAACAAGATTTTTGACAACTTAGTAGGTCTTCCTAGCACAAGTGGAAAGGGGTGACTGTTTAGTGTTGCAAAAAACTGGTTTGAAAAAAGTGTCCCTCTAATCCACCAAAACCAGTATGTGTGTGTGTGCATGTGTGTGTATTATGTTACTGTCTGAAGTTAAATGTGGTTTAGTTTAATCGCATACGTTTAAACAATAAAAGATTAAAATCTTGAAAAACATTGAGTTTGATGCTTCTTTGTGAAAATAGCACTGCATAAACAGTTTTCTTGGAACAGTAAGTTGTTTCTTCACCATTAGCAGTGTGTGCACAAGGTTGAAACACAGCACTAAGACACTTGTTCAGGCTATGATTGATTCCTTTTGACCAGGAGAAGTGCATTTCTTCACACTGCAGCGCTGGCAGGAAGTGGATGAGCTTGATTTTTCGCAAACTTTCTTTCTCTTAATATACTGTCATGACATGGTGACAGTTTGAACAAATATGTAAAAAATATATATTTTTGTAGAAGTTACATATTGCAGCTTTAAATTTTTTTATCCGAAGAGAGGAGTTGAGGGGCTCTACTGGAGGGTGTGACTAGACCTCTAGTGATCCCGCAGGGTGGAGCTCAGAAGGTGAGCTTCTGTGCAAATGTTCTTTATCAGACTCATCACTTGGGGCCTCATATATATAAAAAAGTGCCAGTTTGGCGGACAAAAGTGCGGCACACACACAAAAAATCTGATGTATAAAGTAGTGCCTACGCATATACCTGTGCACCTTTCCTTTATAGGCTACATCACAATTTTCAGGAAATAGAGCGCAGTTGCTGGTCCACCCTGTCGTCACCCACAAATACATATGTAAATTAGCATAAATACTCGGAAGACTGCCACCACGTGAAGCAATAACCATGGCAACGGTCCTTGCTTGTAGCAATATAAGTAATCATGTTAATCATTTTTACATATTTTATTCAAAAGCTGCTTTCAGGACATTTAAGGTTACCTCACAGAAATAAAAATAATGCATTTAAAAAAAAAATCCAAATAATAAATAAATAAAGCGATCCAAGTGCAAATGCTTGTTTGAACAGCAGAGCATTCATTCTGGATTTAAAGAAAGACAGTATGCTAGAGAGTCTTTTGCGGTGAGTGGGGAATATGGACGTTTATTCTAAATAGAAAACTTGTGTGTATAAGTTGCACATTTCCAGAATGGAAATACTTTCTATACATAAAGGCACATTTAAGTTGCCGTGGCTTGACTGTAGGATGACTGTCTCGACCTGTAAACACTCCCAACTGAACCGGTAAAGTACGGCTCCTTCTTGAAGTTCTGCGCAGAGTTAACCTCTAAAAAAACATCAACATTTCCCAGCAGATCAATATGATCACTGAACACTCCCTCCCTCCGAATCCTTCTATTGGCGATAATCTCGTTCAGTTCCAAAAAGTTCCACAATTACGCAGGACACCTTTGTGCAGCTACTTACAGTATATGTTGTGACTGTATACACACCTTGATCACCCTAAAAATAATCAAACCTGACCTATTTGGAGTTAAACTGCCATTTTCTTTTTTAGTGAGAATGAAATTATCCCATACATGCATTTCTTGCGCTTTGGCACTCAGACCAATACGTTACATCTTTATGTGACAAAAATTGAGAAAATTTACTATTTACATTCGAGTGAGGTTTTTCCATCTTTCTACTTTTATTTATTTTGTGTGTGTGCGTACGCGTGTGTTATTTTATATTATTGTCTGAAGTTAAATGTGGTTTAGTTTAATCGCATATGTTTAAACAATAAAAGAATAAAATCTTGAAAAACATCAGGTTTGATGCTTCTTGGTCAAAATAGAATGAAGTCAGGTTTCAGTGTATTTAGGTGAGTTTTGGCGCTTTGTAGGTAGTCATTGTCCACAAAAAAATTTGCATATATTCACATGCCCACTTGTGCGTAAATTATGCTGCCGCACATTATTTGCGCGCTTGAACGCTTTATACATGAGGCTAGAACTACAATGAATGTTTTCTTGGTTAAGAACTCTAGTTTTGGTCTTAGTCTTTTATTAAATGGTCTTGACTACAAAACTACCTGAAAGTTATGGATTATTTGTTTTTTTATAAATGTATGGGAAATGCTAAAAGCACGGAACTCAGCCTTCAAGTCTGGCGACAAGGAGGCACTGAGGACAGCAAGAGCCAAATTGAACCGTGCTATCAGGTTAGCAAAGCGAACCCACAGTCGGAAAATACAGGAGTATTTACACATACTCCTGTAACACCAGGAGTATGTGGCAAGGCATAAAGGCGATCACAGATTACAATCCATCCTCCCCCCTAGTGGGCGAAGTTGATGCTGACTTTCTCAATGGACTCAATAACTTCTTTGGGAGGTTTGAGGCACTGAACAGTACTCCGGCAAAGAAAACTGTTCCCCACCAGGAAGAGGAGGCACTCTGCCTGGACACAGCTGATGTGTTGAAGACTCTGAAAAGAGTCAACCCATGGAAGGCCCCAGGCCCCGACAACATATCTGGGCGGGTGTTCAGGGAATACGCAGGTCAGCTGGCTGGTGTCCTAACAGACATTTTTAACACCTCACTGGACCAAGCCACAGTGCCAGCCTGTCTCAAAACTGCCTCCATCATTCCGGTGCCAAAGAAACCTCAAATCACCTCTTTCAACGATTACCGGCCTGTGGCACTGACTCCCATCATGATGAAGTGCTTTGAAAGGCTGGTAAAAGAACACATTGTCTCCAGACTCCCCTCCACATTCGACCCGTTCCAGTTTGCCTACCGCCGAAACCGCTCCACTGAGGACGCCATCTCCTCCGCCCTACACCTGAGCCTGGCTCACCTGGAGGAGAAGAACATTCATGTGTGGATGTTGTTCCTGGACTTCAGCTCAGCATTCAACACAATCATCCCACAGCATCTGGTAGAAAAACTGGGACACCTGGGCTTCAGCACCCCCCTGTGCATCTGGCTGCTAGACTTCCTCACCGACAGACCTCAGTCAGTCCGGATCAGACAACACACCTCCGATGTCATCACCCTCAGCACAGGCTCCCCTCAGGGCTGCGTCCTGAGCCCTCTGCTGTTCACTCTGATGACACACGACTGCGCCCCCAGGTTCGCCACCAACCACATCGTGAAGTTCGCGGACGACACAACGGTGGTGGGCCTCATCAGAGACGACAACGACCTGGACTACAGAGAGGAGGTGGAGCAGCTGGTGGACTGGTGCAGAGACAACAGCCTGATCCTGAACGTTGACAAGACGAAGGAGATGATCGTCGACTTCAGGAAGAACCGGCCCAGCCACGCTCCACTGCTCTTCAACAGCTCGGCTGTGGAGGGGGTCAGCAGCACCAAATTCCTGGGGGTGCACATCACAAACGACCTCACCTGGACTGGGCACACGACGTCTCTGGTCAAGAGGGCACAGAAACGCTTGTATTTCCTGCGGAGGATGAGAAGAGCACACCCGCCCCCGCCCATCCTCAAGACGTTCTACAGAAGCACCATAGAAAGCATTCTGACCAGCTGCCTCTCTGTGTGGTGTGGAGGCTGCAGCGCCTCCGACTGGAAGAACGTGAGGAGAGTGGTGCGGACAGCAGAGAGGATCATCGGGGCCCCCCTTCCCTCCATCCAGGACATTTCATCCCAGCGCTGCATGTCCCGAGGCCGAAACATCGTCAGTGACCCCTCAAACCCCCACCATGGACTGTTCTCCCTGCTGCCCTGTGGAAACAGGTTCTGCAGCATCCGGTGCAGGTCCACCAGGTTCCGAAACAGCTTTTTCCCACTTGCCATCAGATTGCTGAACTCTTAACTGGACTGCACTTAAAATCTGGTCTCCACTTCATACCTTGCACATGTACAGAGCTAAATAACTTCCATTTTACTGTCAGTCCTGCACTTTATATTTAATATTCATATTTATATTCATATTTTATACTGTATTTTATTTTATTCTGGAATAACCTCACAACATTGGAACCTCAAAACATTGTCCTGAGCCGTATGCAACGAAATTTCGTTCTGTATACACCCTCTGCATGCAAAATGACAATAAAGTCAGTCTAAGTCTAAGTCTAATTATAACAGATTAATATTAATTATGAATTAAATACCGTGTGTGAAAAGTTCAAATAGTTTAGGTAAATTACCTTTCGCTTCAGAGGAGAATATGCCCCAAAAAGGACTTACACTTACTTACAGTACAGGTGATTTGGATGAGGTTTTTCTTGAAGGCAAATTTGAGAACACATTTTACAACATCAAGAATACAATTTTTGAAAACAGATTTATTTTGAAGGGTCACAAAAATGCACAACTTAGATATTTTATAAGCAAAAATTCATTGGTCAGAATCTTAGGCAGGTTTAAATAAATAGAAGATAGTGAGAAACAACTGCAAAGCCTTAAATTAAAAAAAGACTACAAACAAGCAACAAATACAGACAATAACAATCAAAGAGAAACCTTGTTAATCCATATATAAGTATTGTTAAAATTAACAACAAAAAATCTATAAATAATATCAGACAAAAATGCTTTACTAGCTATACAAATGTGTTTTTTATAATCAATCTATATTTTCTGAATGGATCTGTTTGATTGTAAATACTTAATTCCCATGAAAAGTGAGACTTTGAGAATCCCTGAATTTATTCTTGATGCTTCAGAGTCATGATTTTCACACAATGACAACAAAAAGTAAAACCAACACATGAAGCATGCCCATTCGGACACTAGAAGCACTACTGGTTGTTGATGTTGTGGTGGCTGACTGTGCTCCTGATGTTGTTTTGGTTGTGGCTGCAGTGGTTGTTGTTGATGATGTGCTTGAGGTGGTTGTGGAAAAATGTGTTGGTGCATTTGTGAATGATTGTGCTGCTGAAGTTGTTTTGGCTGTGATACTAGCTGTGTTTGTCATTGTTGATGTGGTTGGGTTTGTTATTGTGGCACTTGTTGCTGCACCTGTGGGTGGCACTGTTGTAGAGTTTGATGTGTCTGTGGCTGCAGTTGACATTGTTGAGGTGGTTGTTGTGGTTGTTCTGCCAGTTGGAGTTGTGGTGAATGGTGTTGTGGTTGGTTTTGAAGTAGTGGTGAATGTTGCAATGGGTGTGGTGGTTTGTGCTACACTGGTGGTGGTTGGTGTTGCAGTTGGAGCTGCTGTTATTGTGGCTGGTGCAGCAGTTGTGGTGGTTGGTGCTGCAGATGTTGTTGTTGGTGAAGAAGTTGTGGTGACTGGTTCTGCAGTTGTGGTTGTTGGTACAGCAGTTGTTGCGGTTGTTGGTGCTGTGGTTGGAGTGGTTAGTGCTGCACTTGTTGTTGCTGCAGCAGTTGTGGATGTTGGTGCAGCAGTTGTGGTTGGTGCTGTAGTTGTTGTGGTTAGTTCAGCAGTTGGTGTTGTTGGTGCTGCAGTTGTGGTTGTTGGGGCTGTAGTTGTGGTTGTTTGTGCAGCAGTTGGTGTGGTTGGTGCTGAGGTTGTGGTGATTGGTGCTGCGATTGTAGTGGTTGGTGCTGCACTTGTTGATGTAGCAGTTGTGGATGTTGGTGCTGTAGTTGTTGTGGTTGGTGCAGCCGTTGTGGTTGTTGGGGCTGTAGTTGTGGCTGTTTGTGCAGCAGTTGTTGTGGTTGGTGCAGCAGTTGTTGTTGTTGCTGTGGTTGCGGTTAGTGCTGTAGTTGTTGTGGCTGGTGATGCATTTGTTGCTGTTGCAGAAGTTGTGGTTGCTGTTGTTGCAGTTGTGGTTGTTGGTGCATCAGTTGTGGTTGGTGCAGCGGTTGTTGTTGGTGCTGCAGTTGTTGTGGCTGGTGCAGCAGTTGTTGTTGGTGCTGCAGTTGTTGTGGTTGTTGGTGCTGTGGTTGTAGTGGTTGGTGCCACACTTGTTGTTGTTGTGGCAGCAGTTGTGGATGTTGGTGAAGCAGTTGTGGTTGGTGCTGCAGTTGTGGTTGTTCGTGCAGACGTTGTTGTGGTGAATGGTGCAGCAGTTGTGGTTGGTGCTGTGGTTGTTGTTGGTGCAGCAGTTCTGATTGGTGCTGTAGTTGTTGTGGTTGGTACAGCAGTTGTGGTTGTTGGTGCTGCGGCTGTTGTTGGTGAAGAAGTTGTGGTGGCTGGATCTGCAGTTGTGGTTGTTGAGACAGCACTTGTGGTTGTTGGTGCTGCATTTGTAGTGGTTGGTGCCACACTTGTTGTTGTTGCTGCAGCAGTTGTGTTTGTTGGGACTGTAGTTGTGGTTGTCTGTGCAGCAGTTGTTGTGGTTGGTGCTGAGGTTGTGCTGATTGGTGCTGCGGTTGTAGAAGTTGGTGCCGCACTTGTTGTTGATGCAGCAGTTGTAGCGGTTGGTGCAGCAGTTGTTGCTGTGGTTGTGGTTAGTGCTGCAGTTGTGGTTGGTGCAGCAGTTGTTGTTGCTGTGGTTGTGGTTAGTGCTGCAGTTGTTGTGGTTGGTGCTGCGGTTGTTGATGGTGCAGAAGTTGTGGTGGCTGGTGCAGCAGTTGTTGTGGTTGGTGCTGTGTTTGTTGTTGTTTGTGCAGCAGTTGCTGTGGTTGGTGCTGCGGTTGATGTTGGTGTAGAAGTTGTGGTTGTTGGTGCAGCGGTTGTGGTTGGTGCTGTTGTTGTTGTGGTTGGTGCGGCAGTTGTGGTTGCTGGTGCTGCGGTTGTTGTTGTTGAAGAAGTTGTGGTGGCTGTTTCTGCAGTTGTGGTTTTTGGTGCTGCGGATGTAGTGGTTGGTGCCGCACTTGTTGTTGTTGCTGCAGCGGCTGTGGTTGGTGCTGTTGTTGTTGTGGTTGTTGGTGCAGACGTTGTTGTGGTGATTGGTGCAGCGGTTGCTGCGGTTGGTGCTGCAGTTGTTGTGGTTGGTGCAGAAGTTGTTATGGTTGTTATGGCTGAGGTTGTGTGGCTTGGTGCTGCGGATGTAGTGGTGGGTGCCGCACTTGTTGTTGATGCAGCAGTTGTGGTTGTTGGTGCAGAAGATGTTGTGCTGCTTGGTGCTGCTCTTGTAGTGGTTGGTGCCTTACTTGTTATTGATGCAGCAGCTGTGGTTGTTGGTGTTGTAGTTATTGTGGATAGTGCAGTAGTTGTGGTTGGTGAAGAAGTTGTGGTGGCTAGTACTGCAGTTGTGGTTGTTGGGACAGCCGTTGTGGTTGTTGGTGCTGCGGTTGTAGTGGTTCGTGCCGTGCTTGTTGTTGTTGTTGTTGCTGCAGCAGTTGTGGTTGTTTGTGCAGCAGTTGTTGTGGTTGGTGCTCCAGTTGTGGTTGTTGGTGCAGAAGATGATGTGCTGCTTGGTGCTGCTGTTTTAGTGGTTGGTGCCGCACTTGTTGTTGATGCAGCAGTTGTGACTGCTGGTGCTGCAGTTGTTGTGGTTGGTGCTGCATTTGTTGTTGTTGTAGAAGTTGTGGTTGTTGGTGCATCACTTGTTGTGGTTGATGATGAGGTTGTTCTCGTTTGTGCTGCGGTTGTTGTTGGTGCTGTAGTTGTGGTGGTTGGTGCTGCAGTTGTGGTTGTTGGTGCAGACGTTGTGGTGGATGGTGCCGCGCTTGTTGTTGTTGGAGCAGCAGTTGTGGTTGTTGGTGCTGTAGTTGTTGTGGATGGTGCAGCAGTTGTTGATGTGGTTGTGGTTAGTGCGACAGTTGTGGTTGGTGCAGCAGTTGTGGTTGTTGCTGTAGTTGTTGTGGTTGGTGCAGCGGTTGTAGTGGTTGGTGCCACGCTTGTTGTTGTTGCTGCGGCAGTTGCGGTTGTTGGTGCAGCAGTTGTTGTTGTTGCGGTGGTCGTTGTTAGTGCTGCAGTTGTTGTGGTTGCAAAAGTTGTTGTTGTGATTGGTGCAGCAGTTGTGGTTGTTGGTGCTGTAGCTGCTGTGGTTAGTGCAGCGGTTGTTGTGGTTGGTGCCGCGCTTGTGGTTGTTGCTGCAGCAGTTGTTGTTGCTGCAGCATTAGTGGTTGGTGCTGTAGTTGTGGTTGGTGCTACGGTTGTTGTTGGTGAAGAAGTTGTGGTGGCTGGTTCTGCAGTTGTGGTTGTTGGGACAGCAGTTGTGGTTGTTGGTGCTGTGTATGTAGTGGTTGGTGCCGTATTTGTTGTTGCTGCAGCAGTTTTGGTTGTTGGTGCAGCAGTTGTTATTGGTGCTGTAGTTGTAGTGGTTGGTGCTGCAGTTGTGGTTGTTGGGGCTGCGGTTGTAGTGGTTGGTACCGCACTTGTTGTTGATGCAGCAGTTGTGACTGTTGGTGCTGCAGTTGTTGTGGTTGGTGCTGCATTTGTTGTTGTTGTAAAAGTTGTGGTTGTTGGTGCATCACTTGTTGTGGTTGATGATGAGGTTGTCCTCGTTTGTGCTGCGGTTGTTGTTGGTGCTGTAGTTGTGGTGGTTGGTGCTGCAGTTGTGGTTGTTGGTGCAGACGTTGTTGTGGTGATTGGTGCAGCGGTTGTTGTGGTTGGCGCTGCTGCTGTTGGTGGTGCAGAAGTTGTTGTTGCTGTGGTTGTGGTTAGTGCTGCTGTTGTTGTGGTTGGTGCTGCTGTTGTTGTTGGTGCAGACGTTGTGGTGGCTGGTGCCGCGCTTGTTGTTGTTGCAGCAGCAGTTGTTGTGGTTGGTGCTGTGGTTGTTGTTGGTGAAGAAGTTGTGGTGGCTGGTTTTGCAGTTGTCATTGTTGGTAGTGCAGTTGTGGTTGTTGGTGCTTCAGTTGTAGTGGTTGGTGCCGCGCTTCTTGTTGTTGCTGCAGCTGTTGTGGTTGTTGGGGCAGCAGTTGTTGTGGTTGGTGCTGCAGTTGTGGTTGTTTGTGCTTCAGTTGTAGTGGTTGGTGCCGCACTTGTTGTTGTTGCTGCAGCAGATGTGGTTGTTGGTGCAGCAGTTGTGGTTGTTGGTGCAGCAGTTGTGGTTATTGGTGCTGTAGTTGTTGTGGATGTTGCAGCAGTTGTTGCTGTTGGTGCTACAGTTGTGGTTGGTGCAGCAGTTTTGGTTGTTGGTGCAGCAGTTGTTATTGGTGCTGTAGTTGTAGTGGTTGGTGCTGCAGTTGTGGTTGTTGGGGCTGCGGTTGTAGTGGTTGGTACCGCACTTGTTGTTGATGCAGCAGTTGTGACTGTTGGTGCTGCAGTTGTTGTGGTTGGTGCTGCATTTGTTGTTGTTGTAAAAGTTGTGGTTGTTGGTGCATCACTTGTTGTGGTTGATGATGAGGTTGTCCTCGTTTGTGCTGCGGTTGTTGTTGGTGCTGTAGTTGTGGTGGTTGGTGCTGCAGTTGTGGTTGTTGGTGCAGACGTTGTTGTGGTGATTGGTGCAGCGGTTGTTGTGGTTGGCGCTGCTGTTGTTGGTGGTGCAGAAGTTGTTGTTGCTGTGGTTGTGGTTAGTGCTGCTGTTGTTGTGGTTGGTGCTGCTGTTGTTGTTGGTGCAGACGTTGTGGTGGCTGGTGCCGCGCTTGTTGTTGTTGCAGCAGCAGTTGTTGTGGTTGGTGCTGTGGTTGTTGTTGGTGAAGAAGTTGTGGTGGCTGGTTTTGCAGTTGTCGTTGTTGGTAGTGCAGTTGTGGTTGTTGGTGCTTCAGTTGTAGTGGTTGGTGCCGCGCTTGTTGTTGTTGCTGCAGCTGTTGTGGTTGTTGGGGCAGCAGTTGTTGTGGTTGGTGCTGCAGTTGTGGTTGTTTGTGCTTCAGTTGTAGTGGTTGGTGCCGCACTTGTTGTTGTTGCTGCAGCAGATGTGGTTGTTGGTGCAGCAGTTGTGGTTGTTGGTGCAGCAGTTGTGGTTATTGGTGCTGTAGTTGTTGTGGATGTTGCAGCAGTTGTTGCTGTTGGTGCTACAGTTGTGGTTGGTGCAGCCGTTGTGGTGGTTAGTGCAGCAGTTGTGGTTGCAGAAGTTGTTGTGGTGATTGGTGCAGCGCTTGTTGTGGTTTGTGCAGCAGTTGTGGTTGTTTTTGCAGACGTTCTTGTGATGATTGGTGCAGCAGTTGTTGTTTTTGGTGCTGAGGTTGTGGTGGCTGGTTCTGCAGTTGTGGTTGTTAGGACAGTAGTTGTGGTTGTTGGTGCCGCAGTTGTAGGGTTTGGTGCCGTTCTTGTTGTTGTTGCTGCAGCAGTCGTGGTTGTTGGTGCAGCAGTTGTTGTTGCTGTGGTTGTGGTTAGTGCTGCAGTTGTTGTGGTTGGTGCTGCGGTTGTTGGTCGTGATGCAGAAGTTGTTGTTGCTGTGGTTGTGGTTAGTGCTGCAGTTTTTGTGGTTGGTGCTACTGTTGTTGTTGGTGCAGACGTTGTGGTGGCTGGTGCCATGCTTGTTGTTGTTGCTGCAGCAGTTGTGGTTGTTGGTGCTGTAGTTGTTGTGGATGGTGCAGCAGTTGTGGTTGTTGGTGCTGTAGTTGTTGTGGATGGTGCAGCAGTTGTTGTGGTTAGTGCTGCAGTTGTTGAGGTTGGTGCTGCGGCTGTAGTAGTTGGTGCAGCAGTTTTTGTTGTTGATGTGGTTGTGGTTAGTGCGACAGTTGTTGTGGTTGGTGCAGCAGTTGAGGTTGGTGCTGTAGTTGTTGTCGTTGGTAGTGCAGTTGTGGTTGTTGGTGCTTCAGTTGTAGTGGTTGGTGCCGCGCTTGTTGTTGTTGCTGCATCAGTTGTGGTTGTTGGGGCAGCAGTTGTTGTGGTTGGTGCTGCTTTTGTGGTTGTTTGTGCTTCAGTTGTAGTGGTTGGTGCCGCGCTTGTTGTTGTTGCTGCAGCAGTTGTGGTTGTTGGGACAGCAGTTGTGGTTGGTTCTGTAGTTGTTGTTGTTGCTGCATCAGTTGTGGTTGTTGGTGCAGCAGTTGTTGTGGTTGGTGCTGCAGTTGTGGTTGTTTGTGCAGCAGTTGTTGTGGTTGGTGTTGTGGTTGTGGTGATTGTAGTGGTTGGTGCCACACTTGTTGCTGCAGCAGGTGTGGTTGTTGGTGCAGCAGTTGTGGTTATTGGTGCTGTAGTTGTTGTGGATGTTGCAGCAGTTGTTGTGGTTGGTGCTGCAGTTGTGGTTGTTGGTGCAGAAGATGTTGTGGTGATTGGTGCAGCAGTTGTTGTTGTTCCGGTGGTTGTGGTTAGTGCTGCAGTTGTGGTTGCAGAAGTTGTTGTGGTGATTGGTGCAGCACTTGTTGTAGTTGGTGCAGCACTTGTGGTTGTTGGTGCAGCAGTTGTGGTTATTGGTGCAGAAGATTTTGTGGTGATTGGTGCAGCGGTTGTTGTGGTTTGTGCAGCAGTTGTGGTTGTTAGTGCTGTAGTTGTTGTGGATGGTGAAGCAGTTGTGGTTGTTGGTGCTGTAGTTGTTGTGGATGTTGCAGCAGTTGTTGTGGTTGGTGCTGCAGTTGTGGTTGTTGCTGAGGTTGTGCTGATTGGTGCTGCGGTTGTAGTGGTTGGTACCGCACTTGTTGTTGATGCAGCAGTTGTTGCTGTTGGTGCTGCAGTTGTTGTGGTTCGTGCAGCAGTTATTGTTGCTGCGGTTGTGGCTAGTGCTGCAGTTGTTGTGGTTGGTGCTGCAGTTGTGGTTGTTGGGGCCATAGTTGTGGTTGCTTGTGCAGCAGTTGTTGCTGTGGTTGTGGTTGTTGGTGCTGCGGTTGTAGTGGTTGGTACCGCACTTGTTGTTGATGCAGCAGTTGTTGCTGTTGGTGCTGCAGTTGTTGTGGTTCGTGCAGCAGTTATTGTTGCTGTGGTTGTGGCTAGTGCTGCAGTTGTTGTGGTTGGTGCTGCAGTTGTGGTTGTTGGGGCCATAGTTGTGGTTGCTTGTGCAGCAGTTGTTGCTGTGGTTGTGGTTGTTGGTGCAGCAGTTGTGGTTGGTGCGGTAGCTGTTGTGGAGGGTGAAGCAGTTGTGGTTGTTGGTGCTGTAGTTGTTGTGGATGTTGCAGCAGTTGTTGTGGTTGGTGCTGCAGTTGTGGTTGTTGGTGAGGTTGTGCTGATTGGTGCTGCGTTTGTAGTGGTTGGTACCGCACTTGTTGTTGATGCAGCAGTTGTTGCTGTTGGTGCTGCAGTTGTTCTGGTTGGTGCTGCAGTTGTGGTTGTTGGGGCCGTAGTTGTGGTTGCTTGTGCAGCAGTTGTTGTTGCTGTGGTTGTGGTTGTTGGTGCAGCAGTTGTGGTTGGTGCGGTAGCTGTTGTGGTTGGTGCAGCAGTTGTTGTGGTTGGTGCTACAGTTGTTGTTGGTGAAGAAGTTGTGGTGGCTGGTTCTGCAGTTGTGGTTGTAGGGACAGCAGTTGTGGTTGTTGTTGCTGCGGTTGTAGTGGTTGGTGCCACGCTTGTTGTTGTTGCTGCAGCAGTTGTGGTTGTTGCTGCAGCAGTTGTGGTTGTTGGTGCAGCAGTTGTTGTGGATGGTGAAGCAGTTGTGGTTGTTGTTGCTGTAGTTGTGATGATTGGTGCAACAGTTGTTGTTGGTGCTGAGGTTGTGCTGATTGGTGCTACGGTTGTAGTGGTTGGTACCGCACTTGTTGTTGATTCAGCAGTTGTTGCTGTTGGTGCTGCAGTTGTTGTGGTTGGTGCAGCCATTGTGGTGGTTTGTGTCACAGTTGTGGTGGTCTGTACAGCAGTTGTGGTTGTTGCTGAGGTTGTGCTGATTGGTGCTGCAGTTGTAGTGGTTGGTGCAGGAGGTGTTGTTGCTGTGGTTGTGGTTAGTGCTGCAGTTGTTGTGGTTGGTGTTGAAGTTGTGGTTGGTGCTGTAGTTGTTGTGGTTGGTGCAGATGTTGTGGTGGCTGGTTCTGCAGTTGTGGTTGTTGGGACAGCAGTTGTGGTTGTTGGTGCTGTAATTGCTGTGGTTAGTGCAGCGGTTGTTGTGGTTGTTGCTGCAACAGTTGTTGTTTCTGCAGCATTTGTGGTTGGTGCTGTAGTTGTTGTGGTTGGTGCTACAGTTGTTGTTGTTGGTGAAGAAGTTGTGGTGGCTGGTTCTGCAGTTGTGGTTGTAGGGACAGCAGTTGTGGTTGTTGTTGCTGCGGTTGTAGTGGTCGGTGCCGCGCTTGTTGTTGTTGCTGCAGCAGTTGTGGATGTTGGTGCTGTAGTTGTTGTGGATGGTGCAGCAGTTGTTGTTGTTGTGGTTAGTGCTGCAGTTGTTGTGGTTGGTGCTACTGTTGGTGCAGACGTTGTGGTGGATGGTGCCATGCTTGTTGTTGTTGCTGCAGCAGTTGTGGTTGGTGCTGTAGTTGTTGTGGTTGGTGCAGAGGTTGTTGTGGCTGGTGCAGCAGTTGTTGTTGTTGATGTAGTCAGTGTGACAGTTGTTGTGGTTGGTGCAGCAGTTGTGGTGGGTGCTGTAGTTGTTGTGGTTGCTGCAGCGGTTGAAGCGGTTGGTGCCACTCTTGTTGTTGTTGCTGCGGCAGTTGTGGTTGTTGGTGCAGCAGTTGTTGCGGTGGTTGTTGTTATTGCTGCAGTTGTTGTGGTTGGTGCTGCGGTTGTGGTTGGTGCTGTAGTTGTTGTGGTTGGTGCAGCACTTGTGTTTGTAGTGGTTGGTGCCACGCTTGTTGTTGCTGCGGCAGTTGTGGTTGTTGGGGCTGTAGTTGTGGTTGCTTGTTTAGCAGTTGTTGTGGTTGGTGCTGAGGTCGTGCTGATTGGTGCTGCGGTTGTAGTGGTTGGTGCAGCAGTTGTTGTTGCTGTGGTCGTGGTTAGTGCTGCAGTTGTTGTGGTTGGTGATGCTGTTGTTGGTGGTGCAGAAGTTGTGGTGGCTGGTTCTGCAGTTGTGGTTGTTGGGACAGCAGTTGTGGTTGTTGGTGCTGCGGTTGTAGTGGTTGGTGCCGTGCTTGTTGTTGTTGCTGCAGCAGTTGTGGTTGTTGGTGCAGCAGTTGTTACTGGTGCTGTAGTTGTTGTGGTAGGTGCATCAGCTGTTGTGGTTGGTGCTGCAGTTGTGGTTGTTGGTGCAGAGTTTGTTGTTGCGGTGGTTTTGGTTAGTGCTGCAGTTGGTGTGGTTGCAGAAGTTGTTTTGGGGATTGTTGCAGCGGTTGTTGTGGTTTGTGCTGCAGTTGTGGTCGGTGGTGTGGTTGTAGTGGTTAGTGCCGCGCTTGTTGTTGTTGCTGCAGCAGTTGTGGTTGTTGGTGCTGTAGTTGTTGTGGATGGTGCAGCAGTTGTTGTGGTTGGTGCTGCAGTTGTGGTTGTTTCAGAAGTTGTGGTTGCTGTAGTTGCAATCGTGGTTGTTGGTGCATCAGTTGTTGTGGTTGGTGCTACAGTTGTTGTTGGTGAAGAAGTTGTGGTGGCTGGTTCTGCAGTTGTGGTTGTTGGGACAGCAGTTGTGGTTATTGGTGCTGCGGTTGTAGTGGTTGGTGCCGCGCTTGTTGTTGTTGCTGCAGCAGTTGTGGTTGTTGGTGCTGTAGTTGTTGTTGATGGTGCAGCAGTTGTTGTGGTTGGTGCTGCAGTTGTGGTTGTTTCAGAAGTTGTGGTTGCTGTAGTTGCAATCGTGGTTGTTGGTGCATCAGTTGTTGTGGTTGGTGCTACAGTTGTTGTTGGTGAAGAAGTTGTGGTGGCTGGTTCTGCAGTTGTGGTTGTTGGGACAGCAGTTGTGGTTATTGGTGCTGCGGTTGTAGTGGTTGGTGCCGCGCTTGTTGTTGTTGCTGCAGCAGTTGTGGTTGTTGGTGCTGTAGTTGTTGTTAATGTTGCAGCAGTTGTTGTTGCTGTGGTTGTGGTTAGTGCCGCAGTTGTTGTGGTTGGTGCTACTGTTGTTGTTGGTGCAGACGTTGTGGTGGCTGGTGCCATGCTTGTTGTTGCTGCAGCAGTTGTCGTTGTTGATGCAGCAGTTGTTGCTGTTGGTGCTGCAGTTGTTGCGGTTGGTGCAGCCGTTGTGGTGGTCTGTACAGCAGTTGTGGTTGGTGCTGAGGTTGTGCTGATTGGTGCTGTGGTTGTAGTGGTTGGTGCAGCAGTTGTTGTTGATGTGGTTGTGGTTAGTGCGACAGTTGTTGTGGTTGGTGCAGCAGTTGTAGTTAGTGCAGCAGTTGTTGTAGTTGTTGCTGTACCTGTGGTTGGTGCTACGGTTGTTGTTGGTGAAGAAGTTGTGGTGGCTGGTTCTGCAGTTGTGGTTGTTGGGACAGCAGTTTTGGTAGTTTGTGCTGCTGTTGTTGTTGGTGTTGTAGTGGTGATTGTTGGTCCTGTGGTTGTGGTTGTTGTTGCACTTGGAATATTGCACAAACTGGTTCCACAGCAGGTTGGTCCACTGGTGATTGACCCAACACTCTGCATGAACGGCAAACTTCCCAGACCTGAAGCAGCTGTACAGGTGTTTGGTGATGCACAACCCAGTGCAGGGATTGTGTTTGTTCCATCGTTCACTGTTGCCATAAAAAAATTATAATGAAATTAAATCAATAGTTTATTAAGTTCAATTGAAATGTTTTGAAATATATTAACCAACTGAAGACCAATTAGGTTTTTTTGGCATTCTGTATATTTTTTTATTGTTCCAGCTTTGATTAAATGTACACCTATCTAAATGGTTAAACAAAAAAACTTACAAGTTGCTGAGAAGCAGCTGCTCTCATCTCCTGAACAGGTTATTGGATTGATGCACTGAGAAGTTGTGGGGTTACAAGCAATGCATTGAAGGGAGTTAGTGGGCTGAGAACTGGGGGCTAAATCAAAGAAAGACAGTGGAAGAGAAACTGATTAAATATCAGCAAAAAAAGCAGGATAAGAACTTCTTTTTCACTCTTGATGAAACCTACCAGGCAGAATCTGTGAGTTGCAGTTGTCTGTGTTGCAGCACTGAGCAGATGCAATTGTACTTTGGGATCCCAAGTTGACTGAAAAAGTCGAGGTGCCTGTAGCCGGACACAGAGAGGACGCTGCACAGGCTTTGTAGAGCTGTGTTACTGAAGTTCCAGATTTAGTAGCTGTAGAGTCAAGAAGTTTGGTGTTGTTATGAGAAATACAGCTACCTAAATTCTTACACTGAATTTCCTTAATAAGTGAAATAAGAGATAAACAGAACAATACCTCGGATGGTAGCTGTTATACACATTGTCTCTGAGCTACATGTTAGTGGTAATGTGATTGAACACGTCAGGTCTGTGCAGGTCATACACGTCAGGGCTCCAGCTGCAATCATGGGGAAGAAGAAAAGGACTTCTTTAAATGTTCCACAAGTTTGAAATGCCCAAGCAGTGTTTTCTAATCCACATATGGTTATATTGCTTACATCCTTAATGAACTTTGGAATAAAAATATCTTTCTTGTAGGTAGTTGTATTTCTGCTATCAAACTACAAAAATTGCCGAATGAAGTGACCTAGAAGTGGCGTGACATTAAATGTCTCATTGACATTAAAAAATGCCACAGCAACATGAGTTGCTCTAAAACACGACAGGGACAAACAAGGAATCTGTGGAGCTACAAGTATGAGGAGTTCAGAACAGAGCACTGCAGTTCTCATTTATATTGTCCATAAAAGAATTATTCACAAAAGGAAGGAGTTAAAAGCATTATATATCCACTTTAACAATTAATTAATCTTTCCTTTCAAGTTTCTTACTGTTTCACTAATAATGAAACAGTTTGTTTGTTTTGTAAAGGTTACAGAATTACATATTTGAAAATTTATAATAGAACAAAAAACATAATTCCATCTTTTCACTTTAAAGGTTTTATTTTTATTAAACCAGTGTTCCTTGAAGCTAAGCAAAACAAGAACATCTTAAATATCATTGTGCCTAAAATTGTAATTTGAGGTCAGAGCTGCATCAGCAAAAAGGTGAAAAGAAGTTCACTAAAAATGATTACTTAAAATGTTTTCTACAGTCAGAAACCAACAGCTTTTTTAAAAAAAATCAACAAACAAAAAACCCCTAAAGGCTAGTGTTTTTGAAAATGTTAAATTTGATGGAAAATGCTTAAATAGAACACATTACGAGTGTCTTCTATTTAAGCATGAGTGCCAAATATCCAATATTTTAAGTTCCTTATTTTTTCATGGAAAGTCAAAAAATCTTTTTGTTGTATGATTTCTAGAAGAAAAAGAAAATCTGAAACAGACCAATAATCAAATAATGTGTGTAATAACATATTCCGTTAGATTTGATTTATTTTAACCACATGTCAAAGAGAAAGGCTTACATATTTTGAGGAAATAATAACATTGTTTTGTAAAGGGATCAGCCTGACTTGCACCTTGTTTCATATAAAAATAATTAATACGTCCTATGAAAATATACCTGTTCAGATACATAAATTCTGAAATCATAGACATTTAATAAAACTTACAAAATTAATATTATTACTTAAAATTTCACACACTGCTTTAACTGTCTGTTAAACAGCACGATAAACAATTACAGCTGTTGAAAAAAAATATGTATAGTTTAATTCCAGTATTTTAATCAAGAAAAGAGTGAAAATATATATTTATTAATTATTCTTACCCTTGCAGTAGAAAGCCCAGATGAGAGTCAGAGAAAAGATCAGCTTCATTGTGATGTTCAGGTGGATCCTGCAGGTTAGTTCTCCTGGTTCTGATACTTAATCTCTGAAACTCACATCTCTTTAAATACTGCTTGGATGACATCAATGAACAGGTGTTCCCAAGTTTTCAACGTCATTCATCAAAAGCAATATTCAAATGTCACAGTGTCAACACACCCTTACCACTCCTATTCCTACATAGGAGTGTGTATGTGTCACAGCATAAGCCCACTGCAGCAGAGACCTCCAGATCTATGAAGGTCTGCCAAGGAATGTGGCACAAAACCATCAGTACATGATCATTTAAGTCCTGGATGCTGTGAAGTGGAACTTCTGTAGTTCACTCTCATTTGTCCAGATGTTGGACTACATTATGGTTGGGACTCACTCTGCCCTCTCCAGCTGACCCTGGTCCTCCCTCTGAGGGCCACATGTCCTTATTCACAAAGACATTAATGATACAAAATTGAAAAATAACTGCTTGTTAACTATTACAAGAACAGTTATTTATTGGGTAGTTAACATTTGTCTAGTAATAATCTACTACTGTGTTAGGAATCCAGCCATTACCTACTAGTGGGTTATTTATAAAATTAACAAGGAACAAATGAAATACTACTAGCTAACAATAACTAGAACATTTCTGAAGAAATTACCACTCCTTACCACTCCTATTCCTACATAGGAGTGGTAAGGGTGTAAGGAGACTAATTTCTTGAAACGCAGCATGTAAATAACATTATAACATTATGGTAAAAGAAAGTTCTGAGCTTCTGTGTTGATGTGATACTTTTCTTGATTTTTCAAACTCCTGCCTTTTTTTTAATAACATATTTTGGTTCCCATGACCAAAAACAAATAGAGCATCTTCTTTGTAATAAATTTTTTAAAGATATTTTACAATTGCTGTGTTCCTTTGCAAATATAATTCTTTTATTTTCAGTCTGTGCCAACTTCAAAAGAAAGAAAACCTAAAAAAAAAAAAAAAAAGACTTCAGCAATAATATTACAATTCAGAATCAGTAATGAAAAGGCTGAATCAGATGAGCTAAAAATAAATCTTTCTGGGGAAATATTTAGTTTTTCATCTTTAACTCTTTCAAAATTATTTTTATTTTCATTTGGATTATACTTTTGCTAAAAGAGTTGAAAACATATGATATGCTAATTTTAACATCTGTGAGAAACATGATTTTTCAAACAATGACAAGTGCTGCTAGTAAATAAAAACAGTGACCGGACCCATGACTCAGCCAAATAATGATGTTTCACAAAGAATTTCAGTGACGAAAGCTGTTTGACTCTTCCCTGTTGAAGCTGACTGATGCTCTCTGGTGTTTGGTATGTATATGACAACTTCTTACATAAGCATTACATATCTGCTGTATACATTGTATGTAGAAAAAACATTTATCCAGATATAATATAATATTTTAATGTTCAGACTATTAAAAGTCAGGCTGAAGGATTACAAACATAAAATCCAATGTTAAAAATAACAAAATTCTTAAAAAAATAAATAAATTCTTAAATGACGCGAAACCTGCTAAATGATGGTCATAATTTAAGATAATCACAGTCAGTAGTACTCATCATAATCAAACTTTTTTTTTTTTCTCCGAAGAGTTTTTGCGGCGCTAGTTGCTCGTATTTTTTCTACAGTAGGCAGACAGGAAGGAGGGTGAGGAGAGGAGGAAGACATGCGGCAAAGGTCGTCGGGACCGGGAGTCGAACCCGCGACGTCCGCGTTGAGGACTAAGGCCTCCAAACGTGGGGCGTGCTAACCCCCTGCGCCACCACAGCACGCCCCATAATCAAATTTTAACACAGCAACATCCTAGCTATTCCTGAAAAACTTTGTTTTGTTGAAATCTTATTGTTAAACTTACTGTTGCACTTTCTTCACCAGTAGGCCTGACAGTTATTACCTTGGATGTTCATAGTAGCAACTGTTTCTTCTCTTTTCTATGCAAAACAATTGTTTTTATAATGCTGCATATAATATGATATATTCAAAGACCAATCTTGAAAAAAGAAAAAAAAAATACATTAAGGTATTGTTCTTCCTGCATCATCAGCATCGATGTTTTACTTGACTTGCACTCAAGAAAGTTCATAATAGGCTTATTCCTAATACTGTTTACATTATAAACATGTAATATAGGATACATTTATTGTCCAACCAATTGATTTCTGGGCGCCGATTTCCTTCATTTTGGCGAATCGTGATTGGCCGATACTTACATGTGAAGCCCATCTTATCCCCTAATCTTATCTTTGTCAGCAAAGGTTTATAAAACAGCCTCTGTCATTCTCTGCTCTACAGTAAGAGATTTGACTGACAGACCGCCATGGCAGTGAGTCTGTGTGTAGCCTGGCCATTGCAGAGAGCGAGAAAGATGTGGTTTTGAGTTGTACTTCAACGGTTTTTCCCTTTGCTGTGGAGCACAGCACGGAATTAATAATGCCTACATTTCCAAGTTTGATTGAGTTAACGGAATTATTCTACCGCTGCAGCGCGGCCATCGATGGCATGTAAAAGAATATTCTTTTTGCCCTCCAGCGTTTTCCGCATGCACAAAATTTCCTTATGTATCCCATAACATGCAGGGGGTCTGAATTTGTAAATCTGATCATGATTAAGTCAGTGCCTCACCAGCTTTGCACCTCACCACATGTCACTGATTTTCAGCTGCTCCTCACTGATCTCCCTACCCCCACCATGCCTTCCAACAGTCTAGAGTTGCTGTCTGCACCGGAAAGAATAATTCCAATGGATGAAAGCATTTTCTGAACATTGGTAAAATACTGAGCATTTGGTACTAAACCCTGTGTGGATCATTTTAAATAAAAGCAAAGGCTCTTTGGATTCTTGTCTTAGTAAGTGTGAATTATACGCACATAAAATTTTTCAGACTTTTACTTGTAAATATTATGAAAACATGATGTTGTTCTCTATCTGTGTGACAATATGAGATATATTTTGTTGGTTATAAAAGTGAAAAAATTTGCAAAAGGTCCTTGGTTGTGATTAGTTCAGTAAGGCACTAAAACTAGATTGCACTAATAGACTACCTAGAAATGTCTTGTCACAAGTAAAACATTTTAAATCCAATCACTTCCAATAATTCTAGCAGGAAAATAAACTTTGAGATACATCTGTTAGTTTATATTTGACTGAATTGCTTAACATCAAAATACATTAAAGATTTGTTGTCTTTATATCAAGCTTTCAGACCTATCAAGTCATCTGGTTCTAGTGTACTCTGCATCCTTAGAATCAAACATGAAGAAGCAGTATTCAGTTTCTATGCATATTTTTTTTTTTCTCCGAAGAGTTTTTTTGCGGCGCTAGCGGCTCGTATTTTTTCTACAGTAGGCAGACAGGAAGGAGGGTGAGGAGAGGGGGAAGACATGTGGCAAAGGTCGTTGGGACCGGGAGTCGAACCCGCGACGTCCGCGTCGAGGACTAAGGCCTCCAAACGTGAGGCGTGCTAACCCCCTGCGCCACCACAGCACGCCCCAAGTTTCTATGCATTTTTTAATCTGATGTGAAAACAGATAAGAAACTAAAAAGTTGTTTCTGAATTTTTAGATTAGAACAAACTTGTTCTTGCACAAAACTGCAAAACAGCTGAAACACAAGTGAAGTGAAAGAACAGTGGTCATGAAATAAATCTGTTTTGTTCATCAGTTACTCTCTCTCTGTTCCTTTACTTCAGCATACGTAGAGAGAAAGAAATTCAAATGATTGACTTTTATTTCTTTAGGCTGCAGGACAATGAGCCAGAGCTCAGTGGAAGGATCACCTCTCAGTAAAGAGAATAGATAAATAAAACTTTAAAAAGATCAGGGGTCATTTGGGTTTAATTGACTATCTAAAATAATAATATTGAAAAAGAAATGACATGTTAGCTTGTTACAGTTTTCACGTCAGATTAAAAACAATACAATAACACAATAACATCTAAATTATTTGCAATGTCTAAGACAAGTAACACTTAGTGAAGAACAGTGTGGAAGGAAAAGAAAAAAAAATCTCTTAAAGACCATAGTTAATCCATAAGTCATTTTAAGGGGAGAGTGCACTTTAATAAAGTAGTAGCACCAGAATATTATGTATTTTTTGCTAATCTCAAAACACTCTCTAAACATTAATGTTAACTAAGAAATGAATACACTGTGTAAGCAATTGGAGTTTAAGCTTCTGCTGTATAAAATTAATCTAGCAGTCTTTTTAAATATCATTATAAAGAACGCCAACAGCAGTGAAGGGAAGCTTACAGAGCTTTGGTAAATGACTGATGGTTTGGTGCATTCAGGGCTTTCCACCTGAAAGGAGGAGTGTCCCCGTCCCAAAGGTCACATTAGGTGTTTCTTAGTGGTGATCTCATTTGATAACATAGTTTACAATAAACATGGACAAAATCCATTTTTAAAATTATTATAATTCACAGATCAAAGTCTTAGGCATGTCTAAATAAAATAAATAATATAAATTAATGTCAAACGGTTACAAAATATTTATATTTGAATAAGCTTAAATGTGTCAAGAGCGTACACTTGCTGAGATGCTCCTGTTACTATGATATGGATCTGATCACCGAGAGGAGACCAGCTGCTGAGCGCAGCGGCACTGCCTGCATCATGTTCAGCAACTAGCCAGAGCTAGATGGCACTAGATGGCAAAAGAAAAAAAAAAAAAACATTTGCCATTTTCTTCCAAACAAACCGTGTTAAGATGAGTAACTAACATTGTTGCATGCAGATGATAGTTTAAATTACCAGTTAATCAACACCAGTATGTTATAGAAGAGATCTGAAAGCTATAGATTATTTTTACTAATTGCAAACAACTCTTAAAACATAAAAATGCTATTTAAGAAAAAAATACAGTGTCTGACCAACTTGGAGACTAACCTTCTGAATCATGAGATAAATGTATTCAGAGTATTGTTACACATCATTACTAGAGGTGACAACAACTGTGAAGGGTTGTTTACATAGCTTGGGTAAATTACCAGTTTGGTGCATTCTGGACAGTATCCCCAGCAAGGGATCACAACTGTGACAGCCAACCACCAGCATGATGACAGTGATTATTTTCCGTTTGTCCTTAACATTAGTTTACATATTGATTAGTGTTAAGGAAAAATGATTATTTTTAGTGCTTAATACAGTTAATCTTACGACATGTGTAAAAGGTATGTTCAGCACTCTTATTTGGAACAGTTTTCTGTTGAGCATTTGGGATTGAGCAGATGAGCAGGCATTCAGACAGGCAGGAGCCTCCCCACTGTGAGGCCGGGCCATAGGAGGCCATAAAATTAGCATTCCCGGCAGGGCAGAGGGACTTTAGATTTCACAGGTATCTGTGAAGTCTTATCTCAGGATCGTTCTGTACTCAGAATTACCATGGGAGCCACGGGGGGTCAGAGCGCAGCGATGCGCTCTTTGTCTCGCTAGAAGACAGATAGCCCTTTGATCTTTGCGTAGATCAGGGGGAGTTCCAGGTTTTTCTGAGTGCTTAAGGGAGTTTCCAGTTGGTCAACAGGAGGATAGGAAAACACCTCCTTACTATAAGATTACATGTCAGGAGAAAAAATACAGAGAGCGGCCACCATTTTGCCTTTTTGCATCGGCTCTCTCCAAAGACGCGTCTTTGCTTTTTGTTTGTCTTTGTTTTGTGTTTGTTTGTCTTCCCCTTGTCTGTCTTTATTTTTATGAGAAAAATGCATATCTCTGTTCCTCTGCAGTTTTGTTGTTGATTGCTTTGTATGAGATTAAACTCTGTGATCTGTGACGTCAACGCGCTTTGTTGTTGTTTCACTTTAGCGCACGCCGCCACTCGCTGAGGATCCGGGAAGATTAAGGAGGAAAGAGCCAAACGTTTTGTCCAAAGTTAACATTAAATTATCCTCTTTTTTAACATTGGTGAATAGTTTAGATTTTAATTTTTAAACTTATTTTTATTAGCTTGACTCTTTAGTTAACTAATTGCACACAGTTAGTTAACTTTATCTGTCAGTTCTTTATATTTTTGTTAAATGCAACAAATTAACTTATTCTTGTTTTGAGTTACCAGTTTCCTTTGGAGCTGCTGAAGGAGTGTCACACAGAAGAGCTCCAGCTGATTGCTGTCCTTACATGGCTGGCAAACCTCCTCAGTCTGGTTGTTTGCCAGGGGAATTGAAAGTTTGGTTTTCTTTAGTTTCATTTTACTATTTCTTTAATGTTTTTTCCTTTGGCAGTTAGCAATACTAATATTTGAACTAATAGTATTTATTTCATTTCAAGATTTAAAATTGTGTTGACCAGTATTTGTTTAAGTTCTTGCATCTTTAATTACCCTTGTGTATCAACAATAGTCTGATCAGCCAATATTTAAGTTCCCCCCCCTCATGTCTATTTTGTTACGTCAGTTTTGTACTTGAGTTCTTTGTGTCACTAACTGAGATGTAGTTTGTTATGTTGATCTCAGTTTGGGGCCCAATTGATCATTTTAGAATTATTTTTGGACATTTTTATTTTTTTTAACAAATTAAGAATATTTTTAGAATCCTTTCAGCATCTCTGGCTGGTCTGTGTAAAACCTTCACACAGCACAAATTGATTGGATGAGTTGTTTCTTGGTGATAATTACATTTGAGAACAAGGTTTACAATTAACATTGACAAAAACCTTTTTTAATCAGATTTATTTTTAAGAGTCACAAAAAGGCACAAATTGGATATTTTGTAAACAGAAATTTATGACTTGGAATCTTAAGCATGTTTAAATAAAAGAATAGAAATCAGTATCAAACAGTGGCATAAGCATGTATTTATGTGGCACAGCTGCCACTAAAAATGACTTAGCAGCAAATACAGACAAACAGATTAATAAATAGAAATCTTTTAATTTATATTTAAATAATGTTAAATGGTTGACAACAAAGTGAATCCATGAATACTTGTTTCTAGATGCTCAATTTCCAGATAAAGAGAGACGTTGACTGATAGGTATTTTCCTTTCGAACCTAAATAAAAGAAAGAACCACAGACAACGTATATGAATTTTATGTAGAGCTTTTGCAAAAGGAGAAGGCTCTGAGAACCTTTCCTCCAAGGAATCCACAGAGCATTCTGATCTGCTCTCACAACAGCTCCTGTTTTTATTGTCAAAGAAGAACAGGCAAGGGGGCAGTCAGGAAACACAACAGAGGTCGTAAAGCTTCTAACCCAAACATCTAACAACCCAGGTCCAGATGTGATATCTGATCAAAGGTCTGAGCCCGGTTCAAATCTCGGTCAATACTGTCAAGAAAACAATAGGTGTCCTTGCAAAAGGGTTTAAAGTCTGAGAAACTCAGTGTTATCTATTTCTCGTAAAGTTGAACAGACAGTAGTGACCTCCAGGTCATTTAAAGAAGAGAACACTTTAAACAGAAAATCACTTTAAACAGAAAATCACTAAGATCTATAGACTTAAGGTGAACTAGAGTAAGAATAAAATGATAATACCAAAAAATCTCTAACATTCCTCCCTTTTATCATTTCATTATACGCTTAAACCTTATGCAAAAGCTATGCATAGAAAAGAAAAGAAAAGAACCAATAAATGCAAGAATTTTTTTTTTCTTTTTTTTTCTAAGCTAAACACAGAAAATACACAATGAATAATTGGAATATAAAATAAAAGAAACAGCAAAAAATCAAATGCAGTTTTCTCATCCTTAACACCACTTGTTTAACATTTTTAGTGTAGGAATCATTCAGCAAATGAATTTTTCTGTTTTTTTATTTATTTATTACAGGACTTCATCATTGTTCAGAAAATCGTCAGAAACGTGAAACAAGTCATCTTCAGTTGTCTCATAAGATGCCTTTCCCATGGAACTCCAGTATGTGTTGTGAGGCCTCCCCATCTTTTGACCTCTGACATAACTGTTCGTTTGGAGCGGGTGTGTGAATCATCCTGTGCTTTCCTGATGAATGCAATTGGGTTGATCAAAGGAACCACAGCACACAGTCCTCCCCAATTTTTCGGCAAGAACATGTACGCTTCATTTCCACATATGAAGTACCAATCTGATAACATCCTTGAGCCATAATCTCCTGGCACTATGGCACTGCACAGTGTTGTCTCCTGTCTCCTCTTTATCTTATGCGTGATGTTGAAACTCCTCTCCTGAAGCAAGTTGTCACAGTCTGGGTTTTCCTTCCAGCCTTTGCAGTGTGGAGCCATCCTTTGACCCCTGCAGGCTACGCAGGTGATGTAATCCTGTGTCGGTTCGCAGTAGGTGTAAACTCTGTTACACAAGTTCCAGGGCAATGTCCCTAGAAAAACATTTCCATTATTATAAACACAGTTCCCCAGAGATCCTGGTTTAGCTCCTGCTAATAAAATGATCTCTGGTATTTTCCATACAGTTTGTTGAGATGACGAAAAAGGAAGTACATCATCTGCAAGTGAACAATTCAAAGATTGAAACAGTCCTTGCACAGCCTCACCCATCCGGAGGTCAGCTGAATAATCCTTCTCACGTGGTCTGTCTCCCCTTAGGGGCGGGACGCGCTGTGGTCTGGTGCTTAGAACATAGAGACACATCTGTTTGTCGTCTGTAATGTTACCTGGTCGGAGACCTGAGTTGTGTATGGAAACCGGCAGCTGCGCACACACGTAGCAGTTCACAGCATGTCCTTCATAAACAGTTCTATTCATCAGTTTCCACCACAGGTTGGTGCTGTAGTCATGTGGGTGGAACTCAGGCTCACTTCCTTCTCCAAACATCAAACATACAGCAGTCACAGCACAGTAGAAGATCCATCTTGCATATGGAGTCCCCATTACTGCTCGGCGTGCAGAGATGTCAGAACCCCCAAACTAAAAGAGCGAGAATCTTAGCAGTTCTTCGCTGGGTTTGAGACAAAATAATACTAAAAATTAGAATGCCTGTGTAGCCCAGAGGCTAAAAGCCCACCTTCCTCTCTACTCCAAATTAGGGGTCCAACACTCTCTGCCGCTTACAGTGACTAAGATGTATCCAGCTGGGTCTTTCAGCAATCTTTACAGCTGTTGGTGTGGTCATCAGCACTTGGAACGGTCCTTCCCACCGTGGACTCGTCCAGTTCTTTCGTTTGATGACCTGTATGTAGACCCAGTCACCTGGCTCAAGTGGAATGGCTTCCTATATAGGAGGAGAATCAGAAGGCAGTAAATTCGCACTGGACACTTGTCACAGTCTGTGGGATGCCATGTGTTGGGATGATAGTTTTACAAATAGCCTTAGCTACTGTCAAAGCATCTGCATGCTTTGCTGGAACTATTTCAACCCATTTAGAAAAAGCATCAATCATCACCAGACAATATTTATATGGCCCACTTTGTGAAAGTTCAATAAAATCCATGTGCATAGTTTGAAAGGGATAAGATGATTTTGGGAACCTGCCTCGTTTTGGCCTTATGTTTCCCTGAGGATTGTATTTCACACAGACTGGACATGCAGTACAAAAAGATTTTAAGTAAGAATTTAAACCATACGTTGTGAAATGCTGTTTCATTATGCATTCCATCCCCCCAGTTGACACATGGCAGCGCCCATGTGACACAATTGCTGCTGCTTTAAATAAAGACTAAGGAAGCACTGGTTTGTCATTAACCTCAAAAATATTCCTGACATTCATTTTTGCACCTTTAGTTATTCACAGCCTTTTCTCAGCCTGTGGTGCATTTAGTACTGTTTTGTCTATCATTTGTTGTTCCCCTTCAGTCTGTGCTGAGAGAATACCTTTCCCATGCTTCCCTGCTGCAGCTTCTTTAGCGATTTTATCAGCTAGTCTGTTTCCATTTGAAACTTCATCTTTGCTTTTTGAGTGAGCTGCGCATTTACATACAGCTAGTTTAGTTGGGAGTTGTATTGCTTGTAAAAGATCTTTAAGCAAAGATGCATGTGTTATTGGTCTCCCAGTAGAGGTTGTCATTCCTCTACGTTCCCATTGTTTCGCAAAATAAAACAGTGTAGAGAAAACATACTGGCTATCTGTGTACACTGTCAGGTGCTTGTCCTTAGCCAGTTCGCATGCCCTAGTCAAAGCAATCAATTCTGCTGCTTGTGCAGAATGAGTGCTAGAAATTCTTTCTGCTTCTATTATTTTGTTCGGCAAAGCAACAACAGAATAACCTGTCTGGTTTTTATCCATAGGGTCCTTTGAACATGACCCATCAACAAACCAGACTTCTCCTATTGCTAATGGGGTGTCCTGTAGGTCTGGCCTAGGAAGCTGCAAATGCTCTGTAGCTTCTAGGCAGCTGTGCGGCGTTCCATCACATGGTAATGGAAGCAAAGTAGCTGGATTCAGGATCGTACACCGTTTTATTACAATGTGTGGTTGTGACAAATGTGTCGCCGTGTACGAAAGGTGTCATGCTGGTGAGAGCAAATTCATTTTGCTCTGCAAAAGTAGAACATCTACAGCATGTGGAACTAACAGCTCCATTTTGTGAAACAAAACTATGTCAGCCGACATGTTTACAGCTAACGCCGCAGCACAAATTGCTTGCACACAGCCTGGCAGAGACTGTGCTACTGGATCCAGCCTTTTTGAGTAGAAAGCCAATGGTTTTAGCTTATCACCATGATTCTGTAGTAACACGGAAGTCATAAATCCATTCCTGCAGTCTACAGTTTGAACAAAAGTTTTTTTATAGTTTGGAAGAATCAAAGTTGTTGCCTGTATTAATGCTTGTTTAAGCAAATCTTTTTTCAGCTTCAGGATTCCAAGTTATTTTGTCAGTCATGGCCATTGGGGTGCCATGAATCAAATCCTGTAAAGCCTGTGTTTTTTCAGCATAGTGTGGAATCCAGGCTCTGCAGTAATTGCAAAGTCCGAAAAATGACATCATTTGCTTCTTAATTTCTGGTTTAGGAGCTTCAGAAACTGTCTCTTTTCTCGCTTTTTGTATCTGCTTCCCCTCAGCAGAAAGTGTGTGTCCCAAATAATTTACTTCTGCTCTGACCCACTGTAGCTTATCCTTGTTTACTTTGTTCCCTGTCTGACAGAGATGGTGCAGCAGAGCGAGTGAATCTGCTCTGCATGCTTCCTCGCTTTCAGATGCAATTAACAGGTCATCAACATAAATCAAAAGTTGACTTTTTTCCGATATTTGAAAATCAGACAAGCAGGCCATAATTGCTTCGCAAAATATGCTTGGACTGTCCGCAAAACCTTGGGGTAATCTAGTATAAGTATACCCCTGACCTCTGTAGGTAAATGCGAACCAAAACTGGGAGTCTGGATGAATGGGTACAGAGAAAAAAGCATTGCTGAGGTCAATTACTGTGAAGAATTTATTGCTTGGTCTTAGCGAGTTTAACAATGTGTGTGGGTCTGGGACATTTGGTGCTCTCGTTTGTACTGCTTCATTGACTGATCGTAAATCTTGAATCATGCGCCAGTCTTTTTTTTTTGTTTGCCTTTTGAACAGGAAAAATAGGTGTGTTACAAGGAGAATCTGAACACTTTTTAATGATTCCTCCTTTTAACAAACCTTCGATTACTGGTTTAATCCCATCCAGTGCTTCCGTCTTTATAGGGTACTGTCTTACTCTAGGTCTCCAACTAGATTTTGCTTTAATTTGCACTGGAGGAATTGAACCAAGTAATCCCACATCAGAGGGACCTTTTGTCCACATGTTTTCTGGAAGCTTAGCTAATTCAGCTTCTTCTTTTTCTGTCAAAAATATGTTCATGTGTCACTCAAATGCATGAACTTGGGCTGTCCCTGTAACAACTTCACAAAGTGATTGTTTCCAGACATCACAGCTAGGACTGTAGCTCCAGCCATCTTGTACAGGGACTACTGCTATCCCTAATTTTGTCATTAGGTCTCTACCTAATAGATTTGTCGGACACTTAAGTGACATTACAACAGAAGCTTTTATTTTAATTCCTGTTTCAGGATCTTTAAAAGATGTGCCTTTTGACATATGTTCTCTATGTGTTTATCCATCGGCAGATTTCACCCAAATGGATTCATTTGTGGGGTTTACACCTTCTATTTTAGTTTTTAAAACTGTTTTGCATGCGCCGGTGTCACATAAAAATTCAACTTTTTCCCCGCAAACAATCAGTGTGATATAAGGTTTTTCTTTTAATGCATTTAACATATCCCAAGCTGCACATACATCCACTATTTCATCAATTTGATCTGGTGTTAAGCTTTGTTTGGTTGTGGAAAAGTCTAGTCATGCTGAGGAGTTATACTTTTGTTTTTTCTCCCATCTGCCACCCTTCCGGTGATTTATTTTGTTTTCTGGGCAATGTCTTGCCCAGTGGCCAGGATGACCACAAGTCCAACATCCATCTGGACGTTGTGGTTTTTGAGGGGTATAGTTTCGGGGTGGCTGCTCATAGCGACCTCCTCTGCTGCTGTTTTTCCCTCGGCCTCTTGAGGAGCCGCGGAAAAAGACAGAGGTATCTACTTCTCCAAAATCCTCCAGATGAAAAACATCTGATCCTGTTTTTGGTTTTTTAACTACTTTTTCTGCATGACGTGCCCATGTCATCAGCTGTGGGACTGAGGCAGCATCATATTCAACTAGGTGTTTTTTAATCCAGCCCTCAATTTCAGGGCGGAAACTTGACATTAAAGCGTTCTTTAACTGTTGTTGATATACACTTTTTGGTCTTACAAACAAAATAGTGGCTTCCTCACTGGTATTAAAAGGTGCACTCGGCTGTCTATCCACCGAGCTGGGTGATACTGAGACAAGGGCAGACGAAACTGCCGCAGCGGTTGGGGGAGGAGCAGTCGGCCGTACCTGCTCCCCCCGTCCCACCGAGGCATTCCGCCTGTCAATATCTGCTGGTCTTACAAATAAGTTATTTGATTCTACGAGCCTTTTGTCTTTAACCTTTTTAATTTGTTCTTTTTTTCTTGCTACACTACTCTCCAAAATTCCCACAATTGCTTGCCATTGATCAATTTTTAGCTTCCCATCTATTTTATATTTCTTTTTCCATTTTTTTATATGTACAATGCTGCCAGGAAATCTGGACATCATGTACTTTTCATCCCCTTCGGGGCCCTCAATAAGTGAGGAATTACAGGAATTTGTGTTTCCCATTGTTTAAATCACTTGCAGTTATAGTTTAAAAATACTAGTATCGCGTGCTCTCTCAGAGAAAGTGCTGTAAGTCAGCGCTCAGTGCCTCCTGAAGAACAGGCTTCTACTTGGAGCCGAGCTCCAAGCGGTTCTTCACTTTGGATTCTAATTCCGAAGGCAGAGAGTTTTACTCCCAGAGAGAGAAACACCATTCACTCCTTCAAGCACACACAGCAACAAAACAGCAAACAAAACACCAATAGCAGCACAGCGAATAACAAACTTTCTATCTACGTGAGGACTTTCCCTTAAGAGGTGTCCTCTAATTAAGGAAGCTCTAAGAGCCTATCCTTTTGCCTTTAGTTGAAACTCTCTGTCAACTGGGACTCTAACCCTTCATTATTCTTTAGTCAAATTGAAATGTTAATATTTGACAAGGACTCAAACCTGTATTTCTTTAGTCAAATTAATATTTGACAAGAACTCAAACCTGTATTTCTTTAGTCAAATTAATATTTGACAAGTACTCAAACCTGTATTTCTTTAGTCAAATTAATATTTGACAAGGACTCAAACCTTAAAATTCACCTACGTTTCTGTAGTTTTCGGGTTGTCCAGTCGGATCTCGTCACTCCGCCGTTGGCAGACAAAGTCGGATACGTTGCTGGCCCAGCGAAGAATTTGCTTCCTGGGTTTTCCTTTCCAGGTCCAATTGACTCTGGCCGTGCACGGATTCAGCGCGTCTTCCTCTGCCTGACAGCGGGGGAGGTGAGAGATCCGGGTCACGGCACCAAATAATGATAGGTATTTTCCTTTCGAACCTAAATAAAAGAAAGAACCACAGACAACGTATATGAATTTTATGTAGAGCTTTTGCAAAAGGAGAAGGCTCTGAGAACCCTTGGGAGAAGGCTCTGAGAACCTTTCCTCCAAGGAATCCACAGAGCATTCTGATCTGCTCTCACAACAGCTCCTGTTTTTATTGTCAAAGAAGAACAGGCAAGGGGGCAGTCAGGAAACACAACAGAGGTCGTAAAGCTTCTAACCCAAACATCTAACAACCCAGGTCCAGATGTGATATCTGATCAAAGGTCTGAGCCCGGTTCAAATCTCGGTCAATACTGTCAAGAAAACAATAGGTGTTCTTGCAAAAGGGTTTAAAGTCTGAGAAACTCAGTGTTATCTATTTCTCGTAAAGTTGAACAGACAGTAGTGACCTCCAGGTCATTTAAAGAAGAGAACACTTTAAACAGAAAATCACTTTAAACAGAAAATCACTAAGATCTATAGACTTAAGGTGAACTAGAGTAAGAATAAAATGATAATACCAAAAAATCTCTAACATTGACAATCTCTTAAATTTACCATTGGTGTGATGCTTCTGATTTATGATTTTTTTTTTAAACAATGACAACAAACAGTAAAATCATGACATGAATTATGCCAATTCTGATACTAGAAGCACTACTGGTGGTTGATGTAGTGGTGCCTGACTGTGCTGCTGAAGCTGTTGTTGCAGTGACTGCAGGTGTTGTCAATGTGGATGAAGTTATGGTATTTTGTGCTGCATTTGCTGTGATAGCTGCTGTGGGTGGTGCTGCAGTATTAATGGTTTGTGCAGCAGTTGCGGTGGTTGGTGTAGCAGTGCTCTTGGTTGGTACTGCAGATGTTATTGGTGTCATGGTTGGAGTTGCAATTGTGGTTGTTGGTCCTGCATTATTGGTGGTTCCTGCTGCAATTGGGGTTGGTGTTGCAGTAGTGGTTGATACTGCAGTTGTGGTGATTAGTGATGCATTTGTGGTTGATGCTGTGTTTGTGGTTGTTGGTGGTTGGATAGATGTGGTTGTTGGTGCAGCAGTTGTGGTGATTGGTGCTGCGGTTGTGGAGGTTTGAGCTCCAGTTGTGGTGGTTGGTGCTGTGGTTGTGGTGGTTGGTGCAGCAGATGTGGTCGTTGGTGCAGCAGTTGTGATTGATGCTATATTTGTGGTTGTGGATGCTGCAGTTGCGGTGGTTGGTGATGCAGTTGTGCTGGTTTGTGCTCTGGTTGTTGTGATTGCTGCAGATGTGGTTGTAGTTGGTGCAGCAGTTGTGGTTGATGCTGTGGTGGTGGTTGTTGGTGCAGCAGTTGTGGTGATTGGTGCTGCGGTTGTGGAGGTTTGAGCTCCAGTTGTGGTGGTTGGTGCAGCAGATGTGGTCGTTGGTGCAGTAGATGTGGTTGATGCTGTGGTTGTGGTTATTGGTGCTGCAACTGTTGTGGTTTTAGCAGCAGTTGTGGTTATTGGTGCTGTAGATGTTGTGGTTGGTGCAGTGGTTGTGGTTGTAGTTGGTGCAGCAGTTGTGATTGATACTATATTTGTGGTTGTGGGTGCTGCAGTTGCGGTGGTTGGTGATGCAGTTGTGCTGGTTTGTGCTCTGGTTGTTGTGATTGCTGCAGATGTGGTTGTAGTTGGTGCAGCAGTTGTGGTTGATGCTATGGTGGTGGTTGTTGGTGCAGCACTTGTGGTTGTTGGTGCTACAGTTGTTGTGGTTGATCCAGCAGTGGAGGTATTTGGTGCTGCAGTTGTGGTTGATGCTGTGGTTGTGGTTTTTGGTGCTGCAGTAGTGGTTGATGCTGTGGTTGTAGTTGTTGGTGGTTGGTTAGATGTGGAGGTTTGTGCTCCAGTTGTGGTGGTTGGTGCTGTGGTTGTTGAGGTTGGTGCAGCAGATGTTTTTCTTGTTGTTGCAGCAGATGTGGTTGTTGTTGTGGTGGTTGGTGCAGCTGTTGTGGTTGTAGTTGGTGCAGCAGTTGTGGTTGGTGCTGTGGTTGTGGTGGTTGGTGCAGAAGTTGTGGTTGTTGGTGCTGCAGTTGTTGTGGTTGATCCAGCAGTGGAGGTGGTTGGTGCAGCATTTGTGGTTGTTGTTGTGGTGGTTGGTGCAGCAGATGTGGTTGTTGGTGCTGCAGTTGTTGTGGTTGATCCAGCAGCGGAGGTGGTTGGTGCAGCAGATGTGGCTGTTGGTGCTGTAGATGTTGTGGTTGGTGCAGTGGTTGTGGTTGATGCTGTGGTTATGGTTGTTGCTGTTGCAGTTGTGGTTGAGGGTGCTGCAGTTGTTGTTGTTGGTGCTGCAGTTGTTGTGGTTGATCCAGCAGTGGAGGTGGTTGGTGCAGCATTTGTGGTTGTTGATGTGGTTGTGGTGGTTGGTGCAGCAGATGTGGTTGATGCTGTGGTTGTGGTTGTTGGTGGTTGGTTAGATGTGGTTGTTGGTGCAGCAGTTGTGGTGGTTGGTGCAGCAGATGTGGTTGATGCTGTGGTTGTGGTTGTTGGTGGTTGGTTAGATGTGGTTGTTGGTGCAGCAGTTGTGGTGGTTGGTGCTGTGGTTGTAGAGGTTGGTGCTGCGGTTTTGGAGGTTTGTTCTCCAGTTGTGGTGGTTGGTGCTGTAGTTGTGATTGTTGGTGCAGCACCTGTGGTTCTTGTTCCTGCAGTTGTTGTGCTTGGAGCAAACGTTGTGGTTGATGATGTGGTTGTGGTTGTTGCTGCTGCAGTTGTTGTTGTTGGAGCTGAAGTTGTGGTGGTTGGTGCAGCAGTTGTGCTGGTTTGTGCTCTGGTTGTTGTGATTGCCGCAGTTGTGGTTGTAGTTGGTGCAGCAGTTGTGGTGGTTGGTGGAGCAGTTGTGGATGATGCTGTGGTTGTGGTTGTGGGTACTGCAGTTGTGGTTGATGCTGTGTTGGTGGTTGTTGGTGCAGCAGTTGTGGTTGTTGGTGCTGCAGTTGTTGTGGTTGATCCAACAGTGGAGGTAGTTGGTGCTGCAGTTGTGGTGGTTGGTTCAACAGTTGTGGTTGATGATGTGGTTGTGGTTGTTGGTGCTACAGTTGTGCTGGTTTGTGCTCCGGTTGTTGTGGTTGCTTCAGTTGTGGTGGTTGGTTCAGCAGTTGTGCTTGATGATGTGGTTGTGGTTGTTGGTGCTGCAGTTGTGGAGGTTTGTGCTCCAATTGTGGTGTTTGGTGCTGTGGTTGTTGTGGTTGGTGCAGCAGATGCTGTTGTTGTTGCAGCAGATGTGGTTGTTGTTGTGGTTGTGGTGGTTGGTGCAGTAGTTGTGGTTGATGGTGTTGTTGTGGTTGTTGGTGGTTGGTTAGATGTGGTTTTTGGTGCAGCAATTGTGGTTGTTGGTGCAGTAGCTGTTGTGGTTGGCGCAGCATTTGTGGTTGTAGTTGGTGCAGCAGTTGTGGTTGATGCTGTGGTTATTGTAGTTGCTGTTGCAGTTGTAGTTGTTGGTGCAGCAGTTGTGGTTGTTGTTGTGGTGGTTGGTGCAGCAGATGTGGTCATCGGTGCAGCAGTTGTGGTTGTTGTTGTGGTTGTGGTGGTTGGTGCAGCAGTTTTGGTTGATGCTGTGGCTGTGGAGGTTGGTGCAGCAGTTGTGGTTGATGCTGTGGTTGTGGTGGTTGATACTGTGGTTGTTGGTGCTGCAGTTGTGGTGGTTGGTGCTGCAGTTGTTGTGGTTGATACTGTGGTTGTGGTGGTTGGTGCAGCAGATGTGGTCATCGGTGCAGCAGTTGTGGTTGTTGTTGTGGTTGGTGCAGCAGTTGTGGTTGATGCTGTGGCAGTGGAGGTTGGTGCAGCAGTTGTTGTTGATGCTGTGGTTGTGGTGGTTGATACTGTGGTTGTTGGTGCTGCAGTTGTGGTGGTTGGTGCTGCAGTTGTTGATACTGTGGTTGTGGTGGTTGGTGCAGCAGATGAGGTCATCGGTGCAGCAGTTGTGGTTGTTGTTGTGGTGGTTGGTGCAGCAGATGTGGTCATCGGTGCAGCAGTTGTGGTTGTTGTTGTGGTTGTGGTGGTTGGTGCAGCAGTTGTGGTTGATGCTGTGGCTGTGGAGGTTGGTGCAGCAGTTGTGGTTGATGCTGTGGTTGTGGTTGTTGGTGCTGCAGTTGTGGTGGTTTGTGCTTCGGTTGTGGTGATTGTTGCAGTTGTGGTTATTGGTGCTGTAGATGTTGTGGTTGGTGCAGTGGTTGTGGTTGTAGTTGGTGCAGCAGTTGTGATTGATGCTATATTTGTGGTTGTGGGTGCTGCAGTTGCGGTGGTTGGTGATGCAGTTGTGCTGGTTTGTGCTCTGGTTGTTGTGATTGCTGCAGATGTGGTTGTAGTTGGTGCAGCAGTTGTGGTTGATGCTGTGGTGGTGGTTGTTGGTGCAGCACTTGTGGTTGTTGGTGCTACAGTTGTTGTGGTTGATCCAGCAGTGGAGGTATTTGGTGCTGCAGTTGTGGCTGTTGGTGCTGTAGATGTTGTGGTTGGTGCAGTGGTTGTGGTTGATGCTGTGGTTATGGTTGTTGCTGTTGCAGTTGTGGTTGAGGGTGCTGCAGTTGTGGTTGTTGGTGCTGCAGTTGTTGTGGTTGATCCAGCAGTGGAGGTGGTTGGTGCAGCATTTGTGGTTGTTGATGTGGTTGTGGTGGTTGGTGCAGCAGATGTGGTTGATGCTGTGGTTGTGGTTGTTGGTGGTTGGTTAGATGTGGTGGTTGGTGCAGCAGATGTGGTTGTTGGTGCTGCAGTTGTTGTGGTTGATCCAGCAGCGGAGGTGGTTGGTGCAGCAGATGTGGCTGTTGGTGCTGTAGATGTTGTGGTTGGTGCAGTGGTTGTGGTTGATGCTGTGGTTATGGTTGTTGCTGTTGCAGTTGTGGTTGAGGGTGCTGCAGTTGTGGTTGTTGGTGCTGCAGTTGTTGTGGTTGATCCAGCAGTGGAGGTGGTTGGTGCAGCATTTGTGGTTGTTGATGTGGTTGTGGTGGTTGGTGCAGCAGATGTGGTTGATGCTGTGGTTGTGGTTGTTGGTGGTTGGTTAGATGTGGTTGTTGGTGCAGCAGTTGTGGTGGTTGGTGCAGCAGATGTGGTTGATGCTGTGGTTGTGGTTGTTGGTGGTTGGTTAGATGTGGTTGTTGGTGCAGCAGTTGTGGTGGTTGGTGCTGTGGTTGTAGAGGTTGGTGCTGCGGTTTTGGAGGTTTGTTCTCCAGTTGTGGTGGTTGGTGCTGTAGTTGTGATTGTTGGTGCAGCACTTGTGGTTCTTGTTCCTGCAGTTGTTGTGCTTGGAGCAAACGTTGTGGTTGATGATGTGGTTGTGGTTGTTGCTGCTGCAGTTGTTGTTGTTGGAGCTGAAGTTGTGGTGGTTGTTGTGCTTGTGGTGGTTGGTGCAGCAGTTGTGCTGGTTTGTGCTCTGGTTGTTGTGATTGCCGCAGTTGTGGTTGTAGTTGGTGCAGCAGTTGTGGTGGTTGGTGGAGCAGTTGTGGATGATGCTGTGGTTGTGGTTGTGGGTACTGCAGTTGTGGTTGATGCTGTGTTGGTGGTTGTTGGTGCAGCAGTTGTGGTTGTTGGTGCTGCAGTTGTTGTGGTTGATCCAACAGTGGAGGTAGTTGGTGCTGCAGTTGTGGTTGATGCTGTGTTGGTGGTTGTTGGTGCAGCAGTTGTGGTTGTTGGTGCTGCAGTTGTTGTGGTTGATCCAACAGTGGAGGTAGTTGGTGCTGCAGTTGTGGTGGTTGGTTCAGCAGTTGTGCTTGATGATGTGGTTGTGGTTGTTGGTGCTGCAGTTGTGGAGGTTTGTGCTCCAGTTGTGGTGTTTGGTGCTGTGGTTGTTGTGGTGGGTGCAGCAGATGCTGTTGTTGTTGCAGCAGATGTGGTTGTTGTTGTGGTTGTGGTGGTTGGTGCAGTAGTTGTGGTTGATGGTGTTGTTGTGGTTGTTGGTGGTTGGTTAGATGTGGTTTTTGGTGCAGCAATTGTGGTTGTTGGTGCAGTAGATGTTGTGGTAGGTGCAGCATTTGTGGTTGTAGTTGGTGCAGCAGTTGTGGTTGATGCTGTGGTTATTGTAGTTGCTGTTGCAGTTGTAGTTGTTGGTGCTGCAGTTGTGGTTGTTGTTGTGGTGGTTGGTGCAGCAGATGTGGTCATCGGTGCAGCAGTTGTGGTTGTGGTTGTTGTTGTGGTGGTTGGTGCAGCAGATGTGGTCATCGGTGCAGCAGTTGTGGTTGTTGTTGTGGTTGTGGTGGTTGGTGCAGCCGATGTGGTCATCGGTGCAGCAGTTGTGGTTGTTGTTGTGGTTGTGCTGGTTGGTGCAGCAGTTGTGGTTGATGCTGTGGCTGTGGAAGTTGGTGCAGCAGTTGTGGTTGATGCTGTGGTTGTGGTGGTTGATACTGTGGTTGTTGGTGCTGCAGTTGTGGTGGTTGGTGCTGCAGTTGTTGTGGTTGATACTGTGGTTGTGGTGGTTGGTGCTGCAGTTGTGGTGGTTTGTGCTTCGGTTGTGGTGATTGTTGCAGTTGTGGTTGTTGGTGCTGCAGTTGTTGTGGTTGGAGCTGCAGTTGTGGTTGTTGGTGCAGTTGTGTTTGTTCTTCCTGCAGTTGTTGTGGTTGGAGCAAAAGTTGTGGTTGTTGATGCTGCAGTTGTTGTGGTTGATGCTGCGTTTTTGGTTGTTGGTGCAGCAGATGTTGTGGTTGATGCTGTGGTTGTGGTGGTTGGTGCTGCAGTTTTGGAGGTTTGTGCTTCAGTTGTGGTGGTTGGTTCTGTGTTTGTGGTTGTTGGTGCTGCAGTTGTTGTGGTTGATACTGTGGTTGTGGTTGCTGTTGCTGCAGTTGTGGTGGTTGGTGCTGCAGTTGTTGTGGTTGATACTGTGGTTGTGGTTGTTGGTGCTGCAGTTGTGGTGGTTTGTGCTTCGGTTGTGGTGATTGTTGCAGTTGTGGTTATTGGTGCTGCAGTTGTTGTGGTTGGAGCTGTGGTTGTGGAGGTTTGTGCTCCAGTTGTGGTGGTTGGTGCTGCGGTTGTGGTGATTGGTGCAGTAGTTGTGCTGGTTTGTGCTCCGGTAGTTGTGACTGCTGCAGTTGTGGTTGCTGGTGCAGTAGATGTTGTGGTTGGTGCAGCTGTTGTGGTTGTAGTTGGTGCAGCAGTTGTAGTGGTTGTTGGACCAGTTGTGGTCGATGCTGTGGTTGTGGTTGTTGGTGCTGCAGATGTTGTGGTTGATCCAGCAGTGGAGGTGGTTGGTGCAGCAGATGTGGTCGTTGGTGCAGCAGTTGTGGTTGTTGTTGTGGTGGTTGGTGCAGCAGTTGTGGTTGGTGCTGCGGTTGTGGTGGTTCGTGCTTCGGTTGTGGTGATTGTTTCAGTTGTGGTTATTGGTGCTGCAGTTGTTGTGGTTGGAGCTGTGGTTGTGGAGGTTTGTGCTCCAGTTGTGGTGGTTGGTGCTGCGGTTGTGGTGATTGGTGCAGTAGTTGTGCTGGTTTGTGCTCCGGTAGTTGTGACTGCTGCAGTTGTGGTTGCTGGTGCAGCAGATGTTGTGGTTGGTGCAGCTGTTGTGGTTGTAGTTGGTGCAGCAGTTGTAGTGGTTGTTGGACCAGTTGTGGTCGATGCTGTGGTTGTGGTTGTTGGTGCTGCAGATGTTGTGGTTGATCCAGCAGTGGAGGTGGTTGGTGCAGCAGATGTGGTCGTTGGTGCAGCAGTTGTGGTTGTTGTTGTGGTGGTTGGTGCAGCAGTTGTGGTTGGTGCTGCGGTTGTGGTGGTTCGTGCTTCGGTTGTGGTGATTGTTTCAGTTGTGGTTATTAGTGCTGCAGTTGTTGTGGTTAGAGCTGCAGTTGTGGTTGTTGGTGGTTGGTTCGATGTGGTTGTTGGTGCAACAGTTGTGGTTGTTGGTGCTGCAGTTGTTGTGGCTAGAGCAGTATTTGTGGTTGATGCTGTGGTTGTGGATGTTGGTGCTGCAGTTGTTGTGGTTGGAGCTGCAGTTATGGTTGTTGTTGTGGTTGTGGTGGTTGGTGCAGCAGTTGTGGTTGTTGGTGCTGCAGTTGTTGTGGTTGATCCAGCAGTGGAGGTGGTTGGTGCAGCAGATGTGGTCGTTGGTGCAGCAGTTTTGGTTGTTGTTGTGGTGGTTGGTGCAGCAGTTGTCGTGGTTGGTGCTGTGGTTGTGGAGGTTGGTGCTGTGTTTGTGGTTGTTGGTGCTGCAGTTGTTGTGGTTGGTGCTGTGGTTGTGGTTGTTGCTGCTGCAGTTGTGGTGGTTGGTGCTGCGGTTGTGGTGGTTTGTGCTTCAGTTGTGGTGATTGTTGCAGTTGTGGTTATTGGTGCTGCAGTTGTTGTGGTTGGTGCAACAGTTGTGGTTGTTGTTCCTGCAGTTGTTGTGGTTGGAGCAAAAGTTGTGATTGATGATGTGGTTGTTGGTGCTGCAGTTGTTGTTGTTAGAGCTGCAGTTGTGGTTGTTGCTGTGGTTGTTGGTGCTGCAGTTGTTGCTGTTGTTTTTGTTGTTGGTGCTGTAGTTGTGGTTGTTGTTGTACTTGGATTATTGCACAAACTGGTTCCACAGCAGGTTGGTCCACTGGTGATTGAACCAACACTCTGCATGAATGGCAAACTTCCCAGACCTGAAGCAGCTGTACAGGTGTTTGGTGATGCACAACCCAGTGCAGGAAATGTGTTTGCTCCATTTTTCACTGTTGCCATAAAAAAATTATAATTAAAATAATTCTTTATTTAATAATTTAAATTTAATTAAAAACAATAGTTGTTTATTAAATTAACTAAGTTCAATTGAAATGTTTTGAAATATATTAACCAACTGAAGACCAATTAGGTTTTTTTGGCATTCTGTATATTTTTTTATTGTTCCAGCTTTGATTAAATGTACACCTATCTAAATGGTTAAACAAAAAAACTTACAAGTTGCTGAGAAGCAGCTGCTCTCATCTCCTGAACAGGTTATTGGATTGATGCACTGAGAAGTTGTGGGGTTACAAGCAATGCATTGAAGGGAGTTAGTGGGCTGAGAACTCGGGGCTAAATCAAAGAAAGACAGTGGAAGAGAAACTGATTAAATATCAGCAAAAAAAGCAGGATAAGAACTTCTTTTTCACTCTTGATGAAACCTACCAGGCAGAATCTGTGAGTTGCAGTTGTCTGTGTTGCAGCACTGAACAGATGCAATTGTACTTTGGGATCCCAAGTTGACTGAAAAAGTCGAGGTGCCTGTAGCCGGACACAGAGAGGACGCTGCACAGGCTTTGTAGAGCTGTGTTACTGAAGTTCCAGATTTAGTAGCTGTAGAGTCAAGAAGTTTGGTGTTGTTAGGAGAAATACAGCTACCTAAATTCTTACACTGAATTTCCTTAATAAGTGAAATAAGAGATAAACAGAACAATACCTCGGATGGTAGCTGTTATACACATTGTCTCTGAGCTACATGTTAGTGGTAATGTGATTGAACACGTCAGGTCTGCGCAGGTCATACATGTCAGGGCTCCAGCTGCAATCATGGGGAAGAAGAAAAGGACTTCTTTAAATGTTCCACAAGTTTGAAATGCCCAAGCAGTGTTTTCTAATCCACATATGGTTATATTGCTTACATCCTTAATGAACTTTGGAATAAAAATATCTTTCTTGTAGGTAGTTGTATTTCTGCTATCAAACTACAAAAATTGCAGAATGAAGTGACCTAGAAGTGGCGTGACATTAAATGTCTCATTGACATTAAAAAATGCCACAGCAACATGAGTTGCTCTAAAACACGACAGGGACAAACAAGGAATCTGTGGAGCTACAAGTATGAGGAGTTCAGAACAGAGCACTGCAGTTCTCATTTATATTGTCCATAAAAGAATTATTCACAAAAGGAAGGAGTTAAAAGCATTATATATCCACTTTAACAATTAATTAATCTTTCCTTTCAAGTTTCTTACTGTTTCACTAATAATGCATAATGTTAATCTTGTTTGCTTTGTAAAGTTTATAGAATTGCATATTTGAAAAATTATAATAGAACAAAATTAATAATAATTCAATTTTTTCACTTACAGGCTGTATTTTTATTAAACCAGTGTTCCTTGAAGCTAAGCAAAACAAGAACATCTTAAATATCATTGTGCCTAAAATTGTAATTTGAAGTCAGAGCTGCATCAGCAAAAAGGTGAAAAGAAGTTCACTAAAAATGATTACTTAAAATGTTTTCTACAGTCAGAAACAAACAGCTTTTTTAAAAAAAAAAATCAACAAACAAAAAACCCCTAAAGGCTAGTGTTTTTGAAAATGTTAAATTTGATGGAAAATGCTTAAATAGAACACATTACGAGTGTCTTCTATTTAATATCCAATATTTTAAGTTCCTTCCATGAAAACATGGAAAGTCAAAACATGTTGTATTGTTCCTAGAGGAAAAGGAAAATCTGAAACAGACCAATAATCAAATAATGTGTGTAATAACATATTCCGTTAGATTTGATTTATTTTAACCACATGTCAAAGAGAAAGGCTTACATATTTTGAGGAAATAATAACATTGTTTTGTAAAGGGATCAGCCTGACTTGCACCTTGTTTCATATAAAAATAATTAATACGTCCTATGAAAATATACCTGTTCAGATGCATAAATTCTGAAATCATAGACATTTAATAAAACTTACAAAATTAATATTATTACTTAAAATTTCACACACTGCTTTAACTGTCTGTTAAACAGCACGATAAACAATTACAGCTGTTGAAAAAAAATATGTATAGTTTAATTCCAGTATTTTAATCAAGAAAAGAGTGAAAATATATATTTATTAATTATTCTTACCCTTGCAGTAGAAAGCCCAGATGAGAGTCAGAGAAAAGATCAGCTTCATTGTGATGTTCAGGTGGATCCTGCAGGTTAGTTCTCCTGGTTCTGATACTTAATCTCTGAAACTCACATCTTTTTAAATACTGCTTGGATGACATCAATGAACAGGTGTTCCCAAGTTTTCAACGTCATTCATCAAAACGTCATATTAAAATGTCACAGTGTCAACACACACTTACCACTCCTATTCCTGCATGCCAGTGTCTGAATAAAATAATTTCTTGAAACGCAGCATGTAAACAACATTATAACATTATGGTAAAATAAAGTTCTGAGCTTCTGTGTTGATGTGATACTTTTCTTGATTTTTCAAACTCCTGCCTTTTTTTTAATAACATATTTTGGTTCCCATGACCAAAAACAAATAGAGCATCTTCTTTGTAATAAATTTTTTAAAGATATTTTACAATTGCTGTGTTCCTTTGCAAATATAATTCTTTTATTTTCAGTCTGTGCCAACTTCAAAAGAAAGAAAACCTAAAAAAAAAAAAACTTCAGCAATAATATTACAATTCAGAATCAGTAATGAAATAGGCTGAATCAGATGAGCTAAAAATAAATCTTTCTGGGGAAATATTTAGTTTTTTTTATCTTTAACTCTTTCAAAATTATTTTTATTTTCTTTTGGAATTATACTTTTGCTAAAAGAGTTGAAACATATGATATCCTAATTTTATCATTTGTGAGAAACATGATTTTTCAAACAATGACAAGTGCTGCTAGTAAATAAAAACAGTGACCGGACCCATGACTCAGCCAAATAATGATGTTTCACAAAGAATTTCAGTGACGAAAGCTGTTTGACTCTTCCCTGTTGAAGCTGACTGATGCTCTCTGGTATATGACAACTTCTTACATAAGCATTACATATCTACTGTATAAATTGTATGTAGAAAAAACGTTTATCCAGATATAATATAATATTTTAATGTTCAGACTATTAAAAGTCAGGCTGAAGGATTACAAACATAAAATCCAATGTTAAAAATAGTTCTTAAATGGCGCGAAACCTGCTAAATGATGGTCGTAATTTAAGATAATCACAGTCAGTAGTACTCATCATAATCAAATTTTAACACAGCAACATCCTAACTATCCCTGAAAAACTTTGTTTTGTTGAAATCTTATTGTTAAACTTACTGTTGCACTTTCTTCACCAGTTATTACCATGGATGTTCATAGTAGCAACTGTTTCTTCTCTTTTCTATGCAAAACAATTGTTTTTATAATGATGCATATAATATGATATATTCAAAGACCAATCTTGAAAAAAGAAAAAAAAAATACATTAAGGTATTGTTCTTCCTGCATCATCAGCATCGATGTTTTACTTGACTTGCACTCAAGAAAGTTCATAATAGGCTTATTCCTAATACCAATGAAAGCAGAACTGATTTTCAAGATGTATTATCTGCTGCACCAAAGCAGTATTTTGTAATTATTTTGTTTTTTATCAGAATAAACACTTTTTTATGGTCAAATACAAAAACTTATTGGAAATACATAACAATAAGGAAGCAGCAACAAAATTCAACAAAGGCTTCTGTTTTTCAATCACAAAGTATTTAGTCAAGCCATCGCCCTTCATCAAAGACACTCCTACTTCTGTTCCATGGAGACATCAAGGCGTTTAACCTTAAATGCCTCTGATGTGTAGTTTGTTACAGCACTACACGCAACTTTACTAAACATACATTTCACTTACACTGGCTTGAGGTCTGGTGCCTCATGTTGTGCTTCCCTATGAGCACAACTTAAAGAAGGTAAGTTGGTTTCTTGTACTTCAGTGGCCAACACGGGGCCAAAACTCTACACTCTACACAAGGTATGGAAAATCCATTCTGGAAAGAACTCACAGATTGTATTTTTGTAACTGCAACTTGACTCCACTAGTTCTACTGTCAGTATGAGCAACTGCCCACAATACCCATAACAAAATGTGCCAATATGATTAAAGCAATTTTCTATATAAGGATTCAACTTATTATTAATCTACTCTGTTTAATAAATCAGTAGAAACATAAAGTGATCAATCAATAAGAAAGATTTACTTTACTTCAAAGGGGATTTAGTTTTTTTTACAACCAATTGAAACAAAAATGTCATTATTTGGCTTTAACCTAAACAGAGAAAGAGCTGTAACTCTCCTTAAAATTCATTCATTTCTGTCAGACCACACAGTCCGAACTAAGCACATAAGCTCTAGGTTATGTGTTTAGAAAGTCAATGAAAAGAATGTTAGAATGTGGTGCTGGACATAAATTCAAGGTGTATGAAGAAAAAAAGGACTTTTTTGTAACTTTATGTGATGTGGGAAGTGAAGTAAACAAAACAAAACACCTGAATCACCGAACATTGATTTGTCTGTCTCAAAGTGAGTTAGGCAAAACATTTTTGATATTTTTATGTAAGTTTCTGAACTCTGCTGAACTTCAGAGAGACAACACATCATGAGGGAATGATCATCCATTCAGATAAGAAATTGTGCAAGAGCAATTCATTATGGAAATGAGTCTTTAGGGAAATTTTGTGTTTAACTAAAACAGTCTAGAGTTGCTGTCTGCACTGGAAAGAATAATTCCAATGGATGAAAGCATTTTCTGAACATTGGTAAAATATTGAGGATTTGGTATTAAACCCTGTGTGGATCATTTTAAATAAAAGCAAAGGCTCTTTGGATTCTTGTCTTAGTGAGTGTGAATTATACGCACATACAATTTTTCAGACCTTTACTTGTAAATATTATGAAAACATGATGTTGTTCTCCATCTGTGTGACAAATATGAGATATATTTTGTTGGTTATAAAAGTGCAAAAATGTGCAAAAGGTCCTGGGTTGTGATTAGTTCAGTAAGGCACTAAAAATCAATTGCACTAATAGACTACCTAGAAATGTCTTGTCACAAGTAAAACATTTTAAATCCAATCACTTCCAATGATTCTAGCTAGCTGAGCCAACAAGCAGGAAAACAGACTTTGAAATACATCTGTTAGTTTATATGTCCCTGAATTGCTTAACATCAAAATATATTAAAGACCTGCTGTTGTTGTATCAACCTTCCAGACCTCTCAGGTCTTCTTGTTCTGGTTCTGTTCTGTATCCAGAATCAGAACCAAACATACATAATTGACTTTCTGCTGTTGCTACATACTAGTCAGTGGCTCAATGGTTTCCTAACACAAAAACATTTGAAACTACTTTGAATAATTAACTGATCTTTTGTACTGTTTGATAATTAGCATCAATTGGGATGTATGTATGAGTGAATTACATTTATTTTCTTTGTAAAGTGCCTCAAGATACTTTTGTTGTGAATTAGCAATATAAAAATAAACTGAATTGAATTTCTGAAATGTGCTATATAAATAAACTTGACTTAGCAAAACAAATTATTTTAATGCTCTGAAACAGAAGTCACAGAACTGTCTTCCTAAAATTAATCTGTTGCGTTCATGTGTCAGTCTGTCTTTGTTTCTCTCCCTCAGGGTATAATTAGAAACCAGTCAGACAAGCCTTTCATTCAGCAGCAGAACAATGATCCAAAGCTCAGTGGTAAGGCCACTCAGTAAGAACAAATAGCTAAATAAAATTTTGGAGTGACTTAGACGAATTTAAAAATGGCTTCTTAGTTTGTTATCTATTTTTACATCAGATTAAAAAACAAATAATATGTTGATTTATTGATTTATTGTATGACATCATTTATAAATGATATTTGACTTCATTTTCACATATAATTTGGAAAACCCTATACTCATTTCAGATAAAAGTTAACTACTGCAACTTAAAACATTTGGCTTCTAGGGACTAGAAAACTCTTCACAGATTTTAAGCTTAAATCAGCAGTAAAAACAATCCACCTTCAACCTCAACATCTGCTCCACCAAAGAAAAACAAACAAGCAGCTGCAAACAAAACGGTTCCACCGACCCCGCTCCCAAGGACAGAGCGACCAGCCCGAGCCTCAAAACATTCTGACTTTGTGGGAATCCCACTGAAAAACAGATTTTCTGTACTCCAGCCTGAGCCTCTGAGTGAAACCTTGCTTTCAAACATCAACAATGAGGCAAGACCAACACATCCACCCCCCAAAGCTCCAAAGGACAAAGCGGCTACCAGGAAAGCAAAAGGTATGCCAAGAGTGCTTATTGTTGGAGATGAGGCAGTAAATGGAATCAGTCACGTTTGCAATCCCAAGAAAACGAGAGTGATTTCTTTTCCTGGTGACACTGTCTGATTTAACTCGTAAAGTTCTTTCGCTAACTGCTGATCAGCCAGATATTGAGTCCTTAGTTGTGCATGTTGGAGCCAACGATGTGGCAAAGCAGAAATCTGAGATTCTGAAAAAAGACTTTAATATTCTTCTGAAAACTATGGGAACGTTGAAAATGAAGTTATTTCTCAGTGGTCCAATTCCATCACCTCAATGGGGGGACGAAAAACACTCCAGGCTGGACATGATAAACAAATGGCTGATTAAAAGCTGCTCTGCCAGCTCAGTGACCTTCATCGATAACCTCTGGATCTATTGGCAGCGCTTTCACCTTTTTGGAAGAAGCGGACGCAATCTTAATAAACATGGGATAAAGCTGCTCACTGCAAATCTTTTTCACTTTATCAACAAGGACAGCAATGTGATCATCGCTTCAGAAGAACAGGCTCAAGGATTTCTGACTAGGAAGAAACCGTCGGCTTATCAGGAACAAACAGTTTCAAAAGCAGCTGATACATCGACTAGAGGCGGAGCGACTGGTTCCCTTCCTCCTTCTCCCCTCCCTCTCTGCTCACCCACTCATTCACAGGATTCACAAGATACACATGGAGAAATGTCTTCTGGACCGGAGTGTCTTAAATTTACAGATGGAATGAATCAACAGGTTGTACTTGGGACGTCGCTCCTTAGCTCTCACATAGCAGACCTCACTTCATTTAAGCCATCACTCTGCGTTTCTGAGGTCTGAGGCCGGGGTCCAGACTTTATCTTTACACCCTTCTTGCTCCAGAATGTGTCTGGCCCCTCGGCACTGCAGAAAAGGACATTACCTGTCCGGATAACTACAAGACAATTTACAAGAAACAGAAACATAAAATACAGGGGACCTAATTCAAACATCAGACTGATCCCCTGCCTAAAGGAACCTCAGACTGAAGATTTCTTGGCCTCCAAGTCACTTAAACTAGTTCTTTTAAATACAAGATCTCTCTGTGCTAAAGCTCTATTAATTAATGATTTCATCACTGAGCATAATATCGATGTTATGTTTCTGACAGAAACATGGTTGAATGTTTTCTGTGTCCTTGAGTCTCTTCGTTGTCCTGTCCTCCCCTTGATTGTTCCCAGGTGTGTCTCGTTCTGTGATTATCCACTGTGTATTTAACTCCACCTGTGTTCCTTGTTCCTCATCGGGTCCTTGTCAATGTTGCTTGTCAATGTCTTGCTATTGTCAATTCGTTGTCAATGCGTCTAATGTGCGTTTGTGTTGTTCCGTTGTCCATTCCTTTTTACAGTTGCTACCGGCGTCGAGCCCTGGTTTCCGCTCGGCCGTGCTGCCCGTTATTTTGGACTGTGTTTTGCTGGACATTCCCCATTAAAATCATTCATTTATCACATCCTGGGTCTACAGCGTCTGCCTCACCACCTCAACACACCGCTTCATGACAGCAACCAGTTTTCCAGCTTCTTTTCAGAGAAAATTCAAAAAATCAGAGGATTAATCTGTACATCTACTATAAAGTCAGTACCAATGCTGTGCCCAAACAAAACAAATACAGGAAAAATGACCCAATTCGAACTACTTAATTATAAAACCCTACAGGAAATTATAAGTCAACTAAGCTCCAGTTCCTGCTGTCTGGATGTTTTACCCTCACATTTCTTTAAGAAAGTCCTGCCTGTTATTGCTGCTGATCTGATCCAAATAGTAAACTCATCGCTCTCATCAGGCGTTTTCCCCCAGGCTTTGAAAACAGCAGTAATCAAACCACTTATAAAAAAGAACAATCTGGACAAATCACTAATGCAGAATTACAGGCCGATCTCCAACCTCCCATTCATCAGCAAAGTTATTGAAAAAGCTGTTTAAACAATTAAGTAGCTTCCCAACGATAACCAACCTCTTTGACTCCTTCCAGTCTGGTTTTTGTGCTCACCACAGCACAGAGACCACCCTCATAAAAGTGTTCAATGACATCCATATAAATACGGACTGTGGCAGAACCACAGTGTTGGTTCTGTTGGACCTCAGTGCAGCTTTTGACACTGTTGATCATGACATTTTACTGAATCGACTGGAGAGTTGGGTCGGACTCTCCGGTCCAGTGCTTAACTGGTTTAAATCCTACATAAAGAACAGGGATTTCTTTGTTTCAATTGAAAACTTTTCATTAAAGAGCTCAAAGGTCACATGTGGGGTACACCAAGGTACAATCCTAGGACCCCTTTTATTCAATATTTATATGCTCCCACTAGCTCAGGTTATAACAGGAAATAATATTAGCTGCCATAACTATGCAGATGACACACAGCTCTACATTACGATGTCACCAGGTGACTCAGAGCCCATCCAATCACTGAACAGATGCTTAGAACAGATAAATGTGTGGATGTGCCAAAACTTTCTCCAGCTGAACAGAAACAAAACTGAAGTTATTATTTTTGGACCTAAAGAGGAACGATCTAGAGTCAATGCACAGCTTCAGTTAATACAACTAAAACCTAGCGGTCAGGCCCGAAACCTGGGAGTAGTGATGGACTCTGACCTGAACCTCCAGAGCCACATAAAGACAGTCACAAAGTCAGCCTTCTATCACCTGAAGAACATTTCCAGGATTAAAGGACTAATGTCTCAGCCAGATCTAGAGAAACTCATCCATGCGTTCATCTTCAGTCGTATTGATCACTGCAACAGCGTCTTCACAGGTCTGTCCAGCAAATCAATCAAACAGCTGCAGCTGATCCAGAACGCTGCTGCTCGCGTTCTCACTAAAACCAGGAAGATAGAGCACATAACACCAGTTTTAAAGTCCCTACACTGGCTCCCTGTAGCTCAAAGAATAGACTTTAAAATACTGTTGTTAGTTTATAAGTCACTGAATGGATTAGCACCACAATACATTAAAGATCTGCTGTTGTTGTATCAACTTTCCAGACCTCTCAAGTCTTCCAGTTCTGGTCTGCTCTTCATCCCCAGAACCAGAACCAAATGAGGAGAAGCAGCTTTCAGCATCAATGCACCACAAACTTCCAGAAAACTGTAAAACAGCTGAAACACTGACTTCTTTTAAATCTCAACTGAAAACCCACCTGTTTAGAATTGTATTTGAAATGTAATCAATTACAAATTTATTGATGGAACTTGACTTAATGATTGATTCTATATTGCATTGTAATGATGTAAAGCACTTTGAAATGCCTTGCTGTTGAAATGTGCTATACAAATAAAATTTGATTGATTGATTGATAAACTGTAATGTAATCATGAGGGTTGTGATGTATCAACAGAAATGACTGTCTACAAGTTAAACTGGTTTTGTTATCACCGCTGATCCTTATCCCAATTAAAAACAATGATATAATTTCATCTAAGTATCTAAATCTCTCTCTCTCTCTAATTTGATTAGACATTTTCTTCTTTCAAACTATGTTAAAAATATATACTCACCAAAGATTATCCAATCATAATAAGTAGTTTTAATATTCATTAAGGCCTTTTACTCTGTTACCAACATGAAAGAAACATTTTAGAGTAACATGAAATTTAAGACTCTTGTTCTTGTTCTTCCAGGAATATTCAAAGAAATGTTTCTATTTGACTCTGAAAAATTAAGGGACTTGAAATGTTGAATATTTACCATTTGCAGTTACGGTAAATTGGTAATATTATTATTTAATGAACTCTTCCCAACTGGTTGCTGCTGGAGCCCTGACACTGAAATACAATTTTAGGCAGATCAATTATTAAGATATTGTTGTTGTTGTTTCAGGGAGCATTGGCTCAATAAAAGTAAAACGTTTGAAGAAGAAATGCAGAATTATGTTTTTATCCTGCTCTAATATTTCATATCTAATATTCTGTGAAAACTACAATAATACATTTTTATTGAAAATTTCCTGAGACATGAACAAACTTAAAACATGAATTATTTCTTAAGATGTTTTTTTTTTTTTTTTTATGGGAAATGTGTAAATGTTTTATACTGACCATGTGTAAATTGGAAAATTTTCTTTGGCATTTCAAATTATTTTTTAGCTATGTATGTAATTTTTGACATTATTTATATGTTATCTATTTGTCAGCCATACAACATTAATCAAATATAAAAAATAAAGATTTCTGTTCATGATTTTTTTTTGTCTGTATTTGCTGCTAAGTAAATGATTTTTGGCAGCTTTTTAATAAATGTTTTTGAAATTACTTGATAAAAAATGTTATACTTTCATTTAAACATGCTTAAGATTCTGAGCTATAAGTTCTTGTTTACAAAAGATCAAAGATGTGCATTATTGTGACCCTTCAAAATAAATCTACTTAAAAAGTGGATTTTGTCAATTTTCATTGTAAAGCCTGTTTTCAAATGTGATCATGACTAACAAACACCTTGTCTAAATAATTTTTTTAAATGTGACCTTTAGTTGGGGCATACTGTCCTGAATACACCAAAGCCAGAGGTATTTTACCTAAGCTTTGTAATCTTCCCTTCAAGGTTATTGGTGCCCTTGGTAATGATGTATTAAAAGGCTGTTAGATTAACCGTTCTCTTGATATTGGAAGAGGCTTACAAACTGTCTTTGTTTCTTCATAAACATTTATCTGTTTTGAGTGTTTTCAGATTAGTAATAATAATCCAAAACTTTCAGATGTTGCTTTAAAAAAGTGCAGTGGCCCCTTTAAAAACTAATGGAACAAAATGTTCTTTACAAGTAACCATGGTAACTACATGGTACTCCCATTGATCTTCACCCAAACGTCATCATAGGTCATAACATCAAAGGATTGAACAAAGTAAAAACTAGGCTTAAAAATTATAAGATTAAATGAGTTCTAAGCTGTGATGCAGTGCACCACAGTTCCTATCCTTGTGTCACAGAAGCAGTTTGTTGTTTTCCAGATTGATGATTTTTTTATTTTATTTTTCTGCCTTCTCAATGTCCTGGTTCAAGGCCCCTAAACACAATCTTCATGACCATGAGTCTCTGAGTCCAGCACACAAAGGTTCTATGAGCCGCCAAACTCTCTGGGTCGTTTTGAGAAGACATAAAATGCTGATCAGTATCTTGTCACACAATTTTCATTCCTTGTATAGTAAAATCCTTGATATGTCTTTAATTCTAAAGTCAAATTATTATTAAACTCATTTGACCAGTGCATAAGGATCTTCAATGTTTCATGATAAATTTTCTTTGACATATTTTCCATGCCATGTTCTTGTCATCCTCTAATCTATATAGAACTACCATAAAGATTACATCAGTCTCTGTATACAGAGTTACATCTGAATTTGAACACCATGAGGATTATTTGTACCTTTGCAAAGACTTTAAAGGTCAAATAGCAACCAAAACTCAGCTATCATTTCTAATATCACTCACCAGAAAAAAAATGTAAATCAAAATTAAAACAACAAATTTTTGCTAAAGCAATGAAAAAAGAAAACCGGTTAGCAAACAACAACAAAAACAAGCAAAACAGTTCACCCATTATCCAAATATGTGGTCAGCCTGAAACCTGGTTGTTACAGAATCCAATTATTCATGTAGATGTGCTCTACCTTTGTGCCACTACAGCGCCCTGGTTGGTACAGGATCGGTTCCTGGTGAAGTTTGTGTCATGACATCAGATGTTTCAGCCATTAGAATTTAATCAGTCGTTAAGATGCGTTTAGGTGATTTTCAGAACTGTCTTTAAACGTGCCACGAACGTACACTTGCTGAGGTGCTCCGGTTATTATGGTATGGATCTGATCACCGAGAGGAGACCAGCTGCTGAGCGCAACGGCACGGCATGCATCATGTTCAGTAATAAGTCCATCCATCCATCCATCTTCTTCCGCTTATCCGAGGTCGGGTCGCGGGGGTAGCAGCTTCAGAAGGGAGGCCCAGACTTCCCTCTCCCCAGCCACTTCTTCTAGCTCCTCCGGGGGAATCCCGAGGCGAGAGACATAGTCCCTCCAGCGTGTCCTGGGTCTTCCCCGGGGCCTCCTCCCAGTGGGACGTGCCCGGAACACCTCACCAGGGAGGCGTCCAGGAGGCATCCTGACCAGATGCCCAAGCCACCTCAACTGGCTCCTCTCGATGTGAAGGAGCAGCGGCTCTACTCTGAGTCCCTCCCGGATGACTGAGCTTCTCACCCTATCTCTAAGGGAGAGCCCAGCCACCCTACGGAGAAAACCCATTTCGGCCGCTTGTATCCACGATCTCGTTCTTTCGGTCATGACCCAAAGCTCATGACCATAGATGAGGGTGGGAACGTAGATCGACCGATAAATCGAGAGCTTCGCTTTTTGGCTCAGCTCTCTCTTCACCACGACGGACCGGTACAGCGCCCGCTTGACAGCAGACGCTGCGCCAATCCGCCTGTCGATCTCCCGCTCCCTTCTTCCCCCATTCGTGAACAAGATCCCGAGATACTTAAACTCCTCCACTTGGGGCAGGACACCCCCCCTGACCCGGAGAAGGCACTCTACCCTTTTCCGGCTCAAGACCATGGCCTCGGATTTGGAGGCACTGATCCCCATCCCGGCCGCTTCACACTCGGCTGCGAACCGATCCAGCGAGAGCTGCAGATCACGATCTGATGAAGCCAAAAGGACCACATCGTCTGCGAAAAGCAGAGATGAGATCCTAAGGCCACCAAATCGGATCCCCTCAACACCTTGGCTGCGCCTAGAAATTCTGTCCATGAAAGTGATGAACAGAATCGGTGACAAAGGGCAGCCCTGGCGGAGTCCAACTCTCACCGGAAACGAGCCCGACTTACTGCCGGCAATGCGGACCAGACTCTGACACCGGTCATACAGGGACCTGACAGCCCGTATCAAAGGGCCCGGTACCCCATACTCCCGGAGAACCCCCCACAGGGCTCCCCGAGGGACACGGTCGAACGCCTTCTCCAAGTCCACAAAACACATGTAGACTGGTTGGGCGAACTCCCATGCACCCTCCAGGACCCTGCTGAGGGTGTAGAGCTGGTCCAGTGTTCCACGACCAGGACGAAAACCACACTGCTCTTCCTGAATCCGAGGTTCGACTATCCGACGGACCCTCCTCTCCAGGACCACTGAATAGACCTTGCCAGGGAGGCTTAAGAGTGTGACCCCTCTATAATTGGAGCACACCCTCCGGTCCCCCTTTTTGAACAGGGGGACCACCATCCCAGTCTGCCAATCCAGGGGAACTGCCCCCGATGTCCATGCGATACTGCAGAGTCGCGTCAACCAACACAACCCTACAACATCCAGAGCCTTAAGGAACTCCGGGCGGATCTCATCCACCCCCGGGGCCCTGCCACCAAGGAGCTTTTTAACCACCTCGGCGACCTCGTCCCCAGAGATTGGAGAGCCCAACCCAGAGTCCCCAGGCTCCGCTTCCTCAGTGGAAGGCATGTTGGTGGGATTGAGGAGGTCTTCGAAGTACTCTGCCCACCGGCCCACAACGTCCCGAGTAGAGGTCAGCAGCACACCATCCCCACTATAAACAGTGTTGGTGCTGCACCGCTTCCCCCCCCTGAGACGCCGGATGGTGGACCAGAATCGCCTCGAAGCCGTGCGGAAGTCTTTCTCCATGGCCTCTCCAAACTCCTCCCATGCCCGAGTTTTTGCCTCAGCAACCGCCCAAGCCGCATGCCGCTTCGCCCGCCGGTACCCATCAGCTGCTTCCGGAGTCCCACAGGCCAAAAAGGCCCGATAGGACTCCTTCTTCAGCCTGACGGCATCCCTCACCGAAGGTGTCCACCAACGGGTTCGAGGGTTGCCGCCGCGACAGGCACCGACAACCTTGCGGCCACAGCTCCGATCGGCCGCCTCGACAATGGAGGCACGGAACACGGTCCACTCAGACTCCATGTCCCCCACCTCCCCCGGGACGTGTTCGAAGCTTTGCCGGAGGTGGGAGTTAAAGCTCCGTCTCACAGGGGATTCCGCCAGACGTTCCCAGCAGACCCTCACAACACGTTTGGGCCTGCCAGGTCTGACCGGCTTTCGCCCCCACCACCGGAGCCAACTCACCACCAGGTAGTGGTCAGTGGACAGCTCCGCACCTCTCTTCACCCGAGTGTCCAAGACATACGGCCGCAGATCCGATGAAACGATGACAAAGTCGATCATCGAACTGCGGCCTAGGGTGTCCTGGTGCCAAGTGCACATATGGACACCCTTATGCTTGAACATGGTGTTCGTTATGGACAATGGACATGGCGAGCACAGAAGTCCAGCAACAGAACACCGCTCGAGTTCAGGTCGGGCGGGCCGTTCCTCCCAACCACGCCCCTCCAGGTCTCACTGTCGTTGCCCACGTGAGCGTTGAAGTCCCCCAGCAGAACAAGGGAGTCCCCAGGAGGAGCACTCTCCAGTACCCCCTCTAAGGACTCCAAAAAGGGTGGGTAATCTGAACTGTCATTCGGCCCGTAAGCACAAACGACAGTCAGAACCCGTCCCCCCACCCGTAGGCGGAGGGATGCTACCCTCTCGTTCACCGGGGTAAACCCCAACGTACAGGCGCCGAGATGGGGAGCAACAAGTATGCCCACTCCTGCCCGACGTCTCTCTCCCTGGGCAACTCCAGAGTGGAAGTATGTCCAGCCCCTCTCAAGGAGACTGGTTCCAGAACCAGAGCCATGCGTCGAGGTGAGACCGACTATTTCTAGCCGGAACCTCTCGACCTCACGCACTAGCTCCGGCTCCTTCCCCACCAGAGAGGTGACATTCCACGTCCCAAGAGCCAGTTTCTGCAACCGAGGATCGGACCGCCAGGGTCCCCTCCCTTGGCCGCCACCCATCACATGGGATCCTCCATGGGCTGCCACCTTATCGTGGTGGAGGGGTCTGAGTGCCCCAATGATCCTAGGAGCTATGCTGTCTGGGGCTTCATGCCCCTGGTAGGGTCACCCAAGGCAGACAGGTCCTAGGTGAGGGACCAGACAAAGTGCAGCCCGAAGACCCCAATGATGAAGGAAAACCTTGGACTTGGTGTTCCCTCGCCCGGACGCGGGTCACCGGGGCCCCACTCTGGAGCCAGGCCTGGAGGGGGGGCACGATGGCGAGCGTCTGGTGGCCGGGCTTTTACCCATGGAGCCCAGCCGGGCTCAGCCCGAAGAGGAAACATGGGCCCCCCCTCCCATGGGCCCACCACCCGTGGGAGGGGCCAAAGGGGTCGGGTGCACTGTGTGATGGGTGGCAGTAATAAGTCACAAAATTTAAAAAAACACCACACATTTCAGATTTTGTCTTGTAAATACTGTAATTTGCGAATGTGACGTCTTTTTCCATCCACTTTGCTATGAACCACGCTGTGCTGACGTTTGTGCTTGTAAGGTAGGAAAATATGCAAATTACCCAGGGGTATTAGTGATGGGATTTTCGGCTCCTTTTCGAGATGCGGCTCTAATGGCTCTTCTTACTGTGGAGAGCCGGCTCATTTGGCTCCCAAACGGCTCCCCATATATATTTTTGACATTATTAATTAATTAATAGCTTAAACCTAATTTTATAATATTTTGTTTCATTATTGACATTGTTAAGCACTTATGATGAGTAAAAATGCCGCATAACAATGCTATAGCAATACCGATGCGTGTGATGTCCGCATGTGCCTGTGCAGGTTGTTTGTCGAGCCTGCACGATAGGAAATGCTGACTTTGCACAGTCTGCACTCTGCCCTGGAGCTTGATGTAGCATTAAAATGAGTCCAAATCTTGCTCCGTTTTCTGTCACTCATTTATTTCACCTATTCAGTTCTCACACTGACTCACCTTCTGTCTGTGCTTCTTGACCGCTGAGTGAGTGTCTGTGCATAAACACCTCCCGACGAACGCTATACAGCTTGGCCAATTGCCTGCCATTTCCACAAAAAAAGTGGAGATAAACTTTTTTTTCAGTGTTTTCCCACCACGTTATCAATTAAAACTATGTGTGATTGGTCAGATGTGTGGAGCACACGCTTGACATGAGGGCAGTGGACCGACCGAGGGAAAAAAAACTCTCCGCTCTAGCACTGGCAGAAGAGCAAAACGCGAAGGAGAGGGAGCAGGGGGAGAAGAGACAGCGAGGCACCGCAAGACAAAAAAAAACGATGTGGGGAAATATTATCGGCTCTGGCACTTGCAGAGCACAAGCACAACGACAGGGAGGTGGAGAGACAGCGATGTACTGTAGAAAAAAACCCGGCTCCCAAATAGGATCCGAAAACGGCTCCCATTGTGGAGCCGGTTCCAATCGTTCACTTCAAAGAGCCGGCTCTTAGAGCCGGATCGTTCGCGACCGACACATCACTAAGGGGTATGAATAGCTTTGCAATGTACTGTAAATAGACAACGCTAATAAGCTGCTTTGAAATGTCTTGTCACAAGTAAAACGTGTTACACCTCAGCTCTTCTTTTAAAACAGACACCTTAACACTCCTTTGCAAGTCTGCAAACATGAAAGTGGATAGGGCGCCTCAAGCAACAAAACAATTATTTGCATACTTGGACATAGAAGTCATAGAACACTCTTCCTCAGAATTAGCCAGTTTTATTATCTGTCAATCAGTAACTCTTCCTTTCCCTCAGGGCGAAACGAGAAACCAGCCTGAGAAAGTTTAGATCATCGCCATTGACTAATAGTTTTCATCTCAGCTACGCAAGCTGATCTATATATTTATTTGTGGCAATATTAACTGCTGAATCTGAATCCTCTTTATTCACCACATTTTTGCACACTAACAAGAATTTTGATTTTTTTTCCACTTTGCCCCTAATGCATCTAGAGCGGGTGGTTGTGAATTAAAGTACTCTGGCTAAAATAACATCAGTGTTGAACAATGTCTTATATTAATGTAGGTGTTGCTGAACAGGAGAGCTCCTTCTATAGACTGCTGCATCCTAAATGCACAAACCGGCATTATTGTAGATCTTTCCTCCCAGCAGCTGGTAGACTCTATAGCATGCTCCCCCCAAAAAACTCAAAGTGTATACCTCTCTCCTGGTATTTGCACAGGTTTACACATTTTAATTAAAATTTCTTCCATTATGTGCATACCACTGTTTTTTGAACAGCTTTGAGTATAAAAATTGTAAATTTGTTGTCTTAATGCAAAAATACATATGCAGATTGTTGTACATTAAAAAGAAAAAAGTCCCTCAGTTGCACATTCCTTGGATCACAGTATGTTTTTGATAATTGCACAATATTTTATGTTATGATTTTGCCCTTACTGTACAGAATGATTATTAATTTAGGTTTTTAATATATATACTGTATATATATTTATACTTTTATCTTTGAGTGGATTTACATGCGTCGTTTGCCTGTCACTTTGTTGCTTAAACCTGAATTTACCCACTTTGGGATAATAAGCCGTATTTCTATTTTATTCAATCTATAGTCATTAAAAACAAGATAGATACCATGTAAATATTCATGTTCCTGTGAAAGGTTTTACTTCACAGGAGGTCCAGTCTTTGCTGTACCTTCTTCTCAACTGTGTGAGGACCATCTCAGGTCACAAGAAAGGGTGGTTCCTAGGCACTGGTGGTGACCTACAGTAGCCCCAGACCTTAGGAGTACCACAGACGACTCTGCGGAGGTGCAGTCATTTGTTTTAAAAAAAAGTGTGGGGAGAATACACCACTGGGGGCCTCTGGTGCTGATGGTTCTTGTGCGGGAGAAGAACCACATCTGCTACTGAGGTTGGGGCTTTACAGCAACAGGTTTAGCATCAGCTGCTGTGGTTGTAGGTACTGCAATTGTGGATGATGGGGTTGTTGTTGAAAATAATCCTACATTAGCTCTTCTCAAACCCCCAGTCGGTTGTGGCTGATGGCTGCTTTGTACTGAACCTGGTACAGGTTCTGCTAGAGCAGTGATTCTCAAACATTTTCAGGCCAAGGACCACTTCATCCATCCATCCATCCATGGGCTCCATCAGACCTCTGGCTGTCTGTGTCACTGTCTCTACTCACATTCTCCTCTGGAATCATCCATTCTTCACACATGGCCCTGGCTGCTGCTCCCCATGCCTCACTCAACCATTCTAAAGTAAGCTCTGTTATTTCCTCTTTAATCATCTCATTTCTGGTCAGCATTAAGACCACTCACAACACCACTTTTGTTCCAGACGCCACCATTCATGTGACCTTTCACCATCCTCCAGAAAATCAAGAGGATCTTTCATCTGTACGATTGTTGTTTGTTGATGGAAAATAAAACCAATTCCTTTTCGTGGACTCTGTTTGATTCTGCATGTGGATCAGAAAGCTAAACCAGAACATGGCAAATTCTGATTATGTCAAACACATGGAAATCAAAAAGCAGTTGTTCTTTAACATTTAGGTCTATTCTAATTTAGAAGCACAATTAAAGAAAAAGAGACTTGGGTTGCTTTGGCAGAAACAAAAATCCTCTTAAATCCATTAAATACAAAAAAATACACATCCATTTATCAATTGTATTTAATTGGATTATTTTTAATTAAATAGAAATAGCTGTTGAGGTGTGAGCAGAGCATCATAAACAAGCAAAGTCATAAAAAACAAAGAACAGTTGTCAACAACAGTTGTCACTTTCAAAAGAATTGAATTAGTCCTGAAAGACACATCAATACTCTCAGCAGGTATAACATGGCTTCCTCCGATCATATAAGTAGTCATATAAGTAGTCCTAGAGTTGTTTTCTTTCCACCGGTATGCATGATTCAATTTAAATATTTTTAAAGTGCCTTGAGGAGACATTTGTTGTGTATTGGTGATAAATAAATAAAGTGAATTGACTTGAATCTTTGTTCTTGGTTATTGTTGATTGAAAACATTTCGAATGTCATAGTCTATAAATTGTATATTTTTGTTATTTAGTGATGTTATTAGTTATTTAGACCATAAATACAACTTTATTAATAATTTCACTCTTATGTAATTTTAGCATTAATGTAATGTTTTTGAATTATCAGTGTAAAATGGGAGACGTGTAAAGATTTGTTTGTCATCTGGAAAATAATACCTCTAATAATAACATCATCCCTGTTTGGCAGGGATTTGATGCTGTACTTGACATGCATCACCTGAGCAGGTGAACCATTTTAGGGCTCTACCTAGAATCAGATCAAAAAGTATTAAAAAAATGCAGTTGTCATAAAAAAAAATTATCCTGTTACAAACACAATACAATAGAGAGAGTTCATTTTAAGTTTCATACACTGCACAGGTAACCGGAATAACTGGGTGTGTTTTCAGTCAGAAATCAAAACCTGCATCTTGGTTTTGTTTGTGAACACTCACGCTGACAACAATTTCAACACACCCTAAGAACTTCTTTAATGACTTAATGTGATGAAAATATTCATAAAATTTAAATTGCTTCTATGACACAAACAGGTGTTTCAAATAATGTAGTCATTTGGTAATGAACCAGCACTGCAGATGGCCCTGGTCCGCCAAAGGATCTTTAGATTCTGATATATGAGGGAATTCTGCCATAATTCGAGAGCACACATTTTCAGTCTGAAAGCAGGATTGTGAAAGCAATGTTCTACTGATCACTAACAGCTACTGATCTTAGACAGGAGTTTGTTCACCCAAGCAAAGAAAATGGATCCACAGATCCAACCGTGTTACAACATAGTCACGACATGATATCTATCTATCTATCTATCTATCTATCTATCTATCTATCTATCTATCTATCTATCTGTCTGTCTGTCTGTCTGTCTGTCTGTCTGTCTGTCTGTCTGTCTTTTCTTCTGTCTGTCCATCCGTCCTTCTAGCTATTATCTATTATCTATATAAATATCTAAATTTATATTTATCTAAATAAATACAGATATCATCTATAAATATCTATAGATATTAGTATCTATCTATAAAACAGTTTATAGATAGATAAATTGTAATTAATCTATCTATAAATAAAAATTTATAGATAGATAAAGTCTATCTATCTTTTCTATCTCATCATAGCCTAAATGAGTTGTATGAGACAGCACTGCAATCTGCAAGTTCTATGAGAGACAGTTTTGCCGATGGAAAGGCCTTGCTAATTCAATCCTTGAAAGAGCTCAAATGAGTAACTCTACTTATAGCCTCTTGGACCAAAGTAGAAGGTTTTTTTTCAAAGATACAAAGATACCAGGCCTGGAATTGAACTTAGTGGCTACGAAATGTGCTGCTATGCGGCCCTTATGTGAAAACATATGTGTGCAAAATGGAGTAAAGAGTGAAGCAGAAAGAGTTCTTATCACCACCTGGTGGAGAACTGGATTAGGTGCTTGGGCAAAGTCATTAAAGGGTGTGGTGAGAAATACTCAGTAATTTGCTGAGACAATAAAGCAGGTACTTTTTGTTTGCCTCAAATAAATTCTGGAAAAACTGCCACACAGGAGAATAGTAGCATTAATAGTTGGTATTGGGTGGTACCTTAGCTCCAGATACATGTAGTGGAAGCAATGAGATTCTTCTCACTTAACATTAACTGAAACAATGTAGATGAGCTGGTAGATAATTTTAGTTCTAAAATTTCAGGTATCATTTATTTCATTGCCCCCATTAAAGTGAAGGTTGCATCTGGTAGGAACAAATCTCCATGGAGAAATGCACAAACAAATCTGAAAGACAACTGTGCCATAGGGCCTAATGCAAATGGCGTAAAACTTAACTTCACATTTGTTATGAAATCTACAACCAAAGCCTGCTAGTTATCACTCAACACTAAAACATACAAGGGAAACATTCTTTGCAGAAATCATAAACAAAAACATTAAAAATGCTTGGTCTACAGGTTCACAAACCCTCTTGTGACTGTACCACCTGACCTGTAATCTAACGTGGCCTGCAATGAATTTGCCAACTTTTTTGAAGAGAAAAGTCCATAGATCAGAGGATTAATCTGCGCATCCACACTAAATTTTGTACCAATGCTATGCCCAAACATAGTTGTGGAAAACAATGACTAAATTTCAACTACTTAACTAAAGAAGTCTAGAAGAAATTGGACTGTGGGAGGAATTAAGCTCAAGTTCCTGCTGTCTTGACATCATACCCACACCTTTTCTTAAGAAAGTCCTGCCTGTCATTGCAAATTATCTGATCCAAATAGTAAACTCATCGCTCTAATCAGGTGTTTTCCCCAGGCTTTAAAAACAGCAGTTATTAAAGGACTGATAAGAAGAACAATCCAGACAAATCACACCTGCAGAATTACAGGCAGATCTCCAACCTCCCATTCATCAGCAAAATTACTGAAAAAGCTGTTTAAACAATTAAATAGCTTCCTAAAGATAACCAACTGCTTTAACGTCTTTCAGTCTGGTTTGTGGTCTCACCACAATACTGACACCGCCCTCATCAAAGTGTTCAATGAAATCCATATAAACACAGACTGTGGTAGAACCTCAGTGCTGGTTCTGTTGGACCTCAGTGCAGCTTTTGACACTGTTGATTATGACATTTTACTGAAATGACTGGAGAGTTAGGTAGGACTCTCCGGTCCAGTGCTCCACTGGTTCAAATCTTACATAAAGAACAGGGTTTTATTTGTTTCAGTAGGAAACTTCTCATCGAAACAGACAGAAGTCAAATGTGGGCGTCCCAAGGTTCAATCAGAGAATAGACTTTAAAATATTGCATGTGCACACGAAATAAAGAAAGAGAAAGGGAAAAAAATTAAATCAGCTAATGAAAACAAAGAATCTGGCAGTGAACAGTGAAAATTAAGAGTTTGAGTTGCAGAGCAGCTGAATAACATGAGAATGATGAGGCACTGCTGGTGAATAACAAGGATTTACTGGAGCGCACAAATACAATAAGAATAAGAAACTAAAGAGGACATAATAAACCAAGAAATACTAATACTTATCTAAGAAAACTAAACAAAATGCAAGAATAAATAAAGAAACTCAACACAAGGGAACAAACCAGTATTGTGAGACCTTTTGAGCAATAATTAATTCAAAGGAAGAACAACATATGACAAGACCTAAACAAAACTAAAAACACAGCAAATCATTATAGAGAAAATATTCAGGGAGAACACAACAGAACTATGAAAATAGACCTCAGGGTGGCAACACACCCAGATGATTGTTTGTCTGCGAACCCTTGGATTGTGAGTGTGGGTTTGTCTGTGTCTGCAGTTAACGAGATTTTTTTTTCTTTCCCTTCATTACTGTCCAACTGCTATGCTCACTACATTTGATTCTGAGAACTTTTTGGCTGCCCCATTTTTGACCTTGTTAACAGTTACTATCACAAAGGCTGTAACAAGTGCAATCATGAACGCTATGAGGCATTCTGTGTAGCATCATGGGTCAATAGTGACTATAGAATAAAGACTATTCTGTTTAAGATATGGCATAGGACACAATCATTACAGATCGCAGCACACATGGTTATGTATCAGCTCTGTCCTGAAACTGGACCAAATGAGGTTCTCCTCACTTTCATTGACATAAATGAAGACAGGATGTGCTCCCTCAGCTTCTAGCTTCATCATTCTCCAAATTGCTAAGCGTTTTGGGTTCTATAAAGAATACTTATAAAATATAAAGGGAGTAAGAATGCATTACATAAAGCAAATCACTGAAGATATGTCTGTATATTATTTTTTGTAACCTGTTCTACAGTCAAGTCCTGTCCCCACACTTTTACTCTGTTCCAGAACCGCAGCTGGTGGAACTCCAAGTTTACTCAGTTCATCACAGGAATTACTTCCTAGTCCAATGTTCCTAAGAAGGGGAGTGACCAAGAATAACCAACTTATGAAAGTTACACAATAAACTTCTCTGATGTTGCAAAATATAATGATAAAACTAGAGATCAAATCAAATAAAGTCATACATTATTATTCATTTTAATAAATTAATAAATATGCCAATATCCTACATATAATATATCAATAAATACCTAAAATCCAGGTCCAAGCTAGAAGCAGTATGTACATATTCTTCTAATTTTGGTTCAAATGTAACATCTCTGATTTATCTTTAGACACTTAAAAGATAAAGAAAAGCAAAGAGCAAGTGCATAAAGCCAAGTCTGAAGTTAGAGGCATCACTGGTTGTGGTGGTTGTAGTGGTTGGTGCAGCAGTAGTGGTTGTAGTGGTTGGTGCAGCAGTAGCGGTTGTAGTGGTTGGTGCAACAGTGGTGGTTGTAGTGGTTGGTGCAGCAGTAGTGGTTGTAGTGGTTGGTGCAACAGTGGCGGTTGTAGTGGTTGGTGCAGCTGTGGTGGTTGTAGTGGTTGGTGCAGCTGTGGTGGTTGTAGTGGTTGGTGCAACAGTGGTGGTTGTAGTGGTTGGTGCAGCTGTGGTGGTTGTAGTGGTTGGTGCAACAGTGGTGGTTGTAGTGGTTGGTGCAGCTGTGGTGGTTGTAGTGGTTGGTGCAACAGTGGTGGTTGTAGTGGTTGGTGCAGCTGTGGTGGTTGTAGTGGTTGGTGCAGCTGTGGTGGTTGTAGTGGTTGGTGCAGCTGTGGTGGTTGTAGTGGTTGGTGCAACAGTGGTGGTTGTAGTGGTTGGTGCAGCTGTGGTGGTTGTAGTGGTTGGTGCAGCTGTGGTGGTTGTAGTGGTTGGTGCAGCAGTGGTGGTTGTAGTGGTTGGTGCAACAGTGGTTGTTGTAGTGGTTGGTGCAGCTGTGGTGGTTGGTGCAGCTGTGGTGGTTGTAGTGGTTGGTGCAGCTGTGGTGGTTGTAGTGGTTGGTGCAGCTGTGGTGGTTGTAGTGGTTGGTGCAGCAGTGGTGGTTGTAGTGGTTGGTGCAACAGTGGTTGTTGTAGTGGTTGGTGCAGCTGTGGTGGTTGGTGCAGCTGTGGTGGTTGTAGTGGTTGGTGCAGCTGTGGTGGTTGTAGTGGTTGGTGCAGCTGTGGTGGTTGCAGTGGTTGGTGCAGCAGTGGTGGTTGTAGTGGTTGGTGCAGCAGTGGTGGTTGTAGTGGTTGGTGCAGCAGTGGTGGTTGTAGTGGTTGGTGCAGCAGTGGTGGTTGTAGTGGTTGGTGCAGCTGTGGTGGTTGCAGTGGTTGGTGCAGCAGTGGTGGTTGTAGTGGTTGGTGCAGCAGTGGTGGTTGTAGTGGTTGGTGCAGCAGTGGTGGTTGTAGTGGTTGGTGCAGCAGTGGTGGTTGTACTTGGATTATTGCACAAACTGGTTCCACAGCAGGTTGGTCCACTGGTGATTGAACCAACACTCTGCATGAACGGCAAACTTCCCAGACCTGAAGCAGCTGTACAGGTGTTTGGTGATGCACAACCCAGTGCAGGAAATGTGTTTGCTCCATTTTTCACTGTTGATGTTAAAAGCAGGATACAGTTACATTAATTCCTTATTAGGGCAATATAAACGAAGCTCAGTGCCACTTTGTCTGTTAAGTGAATAAATTGTTTTTAATAATCAACTTCTAACTGTCTAGCATACAGTACAGATTAAGCATTAATATTTGCTCTCACTGATATTAAGAAAAGTGTACTAAGGATTAGTCAGTATTTTGTTAAACTTACAAGTTGCTGAGAAGCAGTTGGTCTCATCTCCTGAACAGGTTATTGGAGTGGTGCACTGAGAAGTTGTGGGGTTACAAGCAATGCATTGAAGGGAGTTTGCAGCAGGAGTAGTTGGGGCTGCAATTAAAACACAACACGGAAAGAAAAATCTCAATAAACACAAAATAATAAAATAAAATAAAATAGCAAAAATAAAATAAAATAAAATAAACAGAGAATCATATTTTTTTAAAGTTTGTAATGAACCCTACCAGGCAGAATCTGTGAGTTGCAGTTGTCTGTGTTGCAGCACTGAGCAGATGCAATTGCACTTTGGGATCCCAAGTTGACTGAAAAAGTCGAGGTGCCTGTAGCCGGACACAGAGAGGACGCTGCACAGGCTTTGTAGAGCTGTGTTGCTGAAGTTCCAGATTGAGTAGCTGTAGAGTCAAGGAGATGTTTGGTGGTTTTTGTATAACACATGTAAGACATGGATGCAGTTTATTCCAAAAAAGGTTAAATGAGACATAAGCAGAACAATACCTCGGATGGTAGCTGTTATACACATCGTCTCTGAGCTACATGTTACTGGTGGTGTGTTTGAACACGTCTGGTCTGTGCAGGTCATACACATCAGGGCTCCAGCTGCAATCAGGGGAAAAGAATCAATGTCAAATAATTGTGTGAAATATGTTTAACAAGTTAGAAAGTGATAGATGTGCTTTACAAAAATAAATCACATACCATTGTTACAGGGCTTTAAAATGTCAAAGTAAATTCCTCAAAAAAAAGATTGCATGAATAATTTGTAACTACAACTATAAATATAAGTACCCATAATGTCAGAAGGTTTCAAGTTTGCTTAGGCTTTAGGGTAGCTAACAAGTTTTAAATTTATTTGTTTTTCCATTGGGATGCACAGAATTATAGTGAACAGTAGAATATTATGAACATCCTAGTTTGTCAAAGAACAGATAAATGTCTTCCCAATTAAGTTTCTAAAAATATGTTTTTTTATTAAATGACCTCCAGAAAAAGAAAATACATATTCAACAATATAGTCTGACGGAAGAAAATATTTTAATACATTGGAGAGAAAAAAGCTTTATCAACTTGAACAAAGAAAATAATTGTTTATGATAAGATTCAATGATTCGAGGACCAGTTTGAGCTAGAAACATACCAACAGTCATATTAAACGACCAACAACAACCTTGACTTCTACAATAATTATTAAAAAAAAGTGTCATGAGTCTGCTGGTAAAAATGTTGTGTCCAATATCTGAAAAATAAATAAATAAATAATACTAAATAGAAATATCAAAATGTTTTGTCTCTTAGTCGAACAACAAGGTTAATTAAAGCTGAAAAAAGCTGGAGTGTCTAATTGTGATGTTTTCTAACTTAAATAAAAGTTACACATAATATAATTAATGTTACCTGTGCTGTAGAGAGCCCAGATGAGAGTCAAAGAAAAAATCAGCTTCATGGTGATGTTCAGATGGACCTGCTGGTGAGTTCTCCTGGATTCCGACACTAAACTTCAAAGTTGTGCTGCACTTTATGTACTGGACAGATGACCTCACTAATCAGGTGTCTCTGTTTTCATAGCACCACAACCCTAAAACTCCTTTTTTTATTTGTCAAATCATTCTGAAAACATGTCAACACACCTTAACACACCTTTAATACAAGGCAGTATATAATGGAAAATGGCCATTCACTACAATGAAACATATCATTAAGTTACTCACCACCAAAACAGGCTTTCCTTAAATAAGTCCTAAATATTTTGTGTCTTTGTTTTCATTGTTCTAGATGTGGCATTGCCCTTGTTGTTTGACAAGTCAAGAAGCATGAAACCAGTCTGATAATTTTTTAATTCTAATTATGTCTGGTAGACTTAAATATTAAATATATGTAATTCCTTCTCAGTGATCCATGAATCAGTATCACAGCAATGTAATTCTTCTGAAATTGCTGACCAGCTGTTTGCATGTTTCCTCTCGGCTGGGCCACTAAACATGGCTTCAAATCTAAAACATTTTGGCATCAAACAGTAATTTGGAAGAAACGGATAATTGTTACATTAAGAAAAACAATCCACATATGAAAATATATTCTATTGTAAAGACTTTTTACAACTGTTTTAATTCAAAAGCTATTTTAGTATGTAATGTGAGCTGTAACATTTTGTGCCTTTATTGAAACATTAAAACAAAATAAAATATTAAAGGAGACTTTTATTCTCATTACCCTTTATTCCTATTTTTCCTATATTTTGAATTGTCTAAAATCAAAGAAGAAACTCCTCATTTAAGAATATCTTTCTTTAAGAGGTGGAGAGATTAGATCCTTTAGTTCCTCCCAGGGAGAAACCTTTTCTTTACTTGGCTGAAAGAAATAACATCATAACATCATAGTATAAAAATGTCTACATGCATTGCAGCCAGAATAAATAGTGACATAACAGATGACGCAGTTCCACACATGAATAGTCACTAAACTATTTCAGTAATTGAAGCAGTTTAATATAATATAATCTTCTGAAATACAAATATTTAATTCTGGTGGCACTGATTTATCACCAGTATCCCCATAAGAACTAGATAGTCTATTAAACCCATGGATTTCATGTGTGAAACATAATCTTTTTACTTTCTTTTTATGTAACTGTTGCTTTTTTTCTTTAACTAAAAATAGTTTATTATGAACTTTTATGGGAGTAATGTATAACTAGCAACAAACAGTCAAAAAACTCTCCATGTCAAATGAAGTAAGAACTCATTAAAAAAAATCCAAAAATAAAATTCTGTTCTTCAGATTTATCAGTAGGAAGCTTTATTTCATGTGACACATTTCAACCTGGGCAGCAGTAATGTCAATTGTTGCTTTCTGATCTTCTTGACAACATTGAGAACATATTGGGTTCACCTTCCCTAGAATAGCAATACTTCACCAAATAACAGAAATTAGCATCAGGAGCCAAAAGTAGCAAAAATTAATTTTTATGGAAAAAAGTTATGTTGCACTTTTGGCTGCTTTTTAAGTTATTGAATGATGGTGCAAAATCCAGTGGCAGCCACCCCCGTCACTGTTGTATTGTTGCGTGTGCTCACATGACTCTGAACGTTTGGAAGGAGTGGTAGAATTAAAGTAAAACTGAGAATGTTGAAAGGTTACGTAACAGGAAAGACATTACCAGATCAAACTGATGAGGGGTGGCAGCTGAGGCACCTCTTCTGCCATAAGAGGTGAACAGTGCTGGGGATGGCGCCACATGGAGGCTCATTTTTATTCCCAACCTTAATTCCTTTGCTTCCCCTGACTCCCTTCCTGCCTGTTTTTCTGTCTGAAAAGAAATCTTTGAGCCTACTTTTTTTGTCAGACAGATTCTTGGTAAGTGACTTCTTGATTCCACGTCTTCCTCCTTCCATGATTCTATATCTGACAGTAATCAGGTCTGGGTGTGGTTGGTGAAATTGAGCCAAGTTTGCCCCAAAAATTTGTTAATCACATATAGTGATGTATTAGGAGAGCAATTACTATTTCACAGCTCCATTTTTGAACAACGAATTGTTCATCATCATCATAATGGTCAGAGATATTTAGAGTAACAAGTAATACATGTTATAGTGTCTTGCGGTTTTGTGTGAATTTCAGTAACAACTACCAGAATAAGTTAAGAATCTTAGTATGTTATGTCATTCAGCTTAGAATTGGCATTCTAAGCCAAATGTCAATTCCTGCAAGCACGGCCTGAGTGACTGATGCACAGCTTCAAATCAAGTTAAGAAGCCTAGAACAACCGAGGGACTCTACTGTCCAGACTTCTCAACAAGTCAAATCAAAGAAAGCCTAGACAGAGGTTGGTACTGCACTGTGAAACTTTCGAAGGTGGTTAAACTTGAAAATTAGAGTCCACCTGGTGCCTTGAAAATGCAACAACATTCAACATTTGACAACTGTCAACAAGAAAATTGTATTGGTTTTAACTCAGAAATTAAACTTCATGAGGCAAGTTGTCTAAACAATGTTTTTTTAAGTTCATTGAAGGAGAAATTATAAAGGACACACTGCGCATCAATGGCGCAATATTATTGATTGAGGACAATCCTTTCATTGTCAATTTCAAAAGGCAATGAAAGCCCAGTTTTCTGACTGTAAAGGCAGGCATATGTTATGTTGATCACTACATTTTGTGAATTTTGTAGGAAGTTAAAATCTCTAATGAATATTTACCCAAAACTGGAAGTTGTAATTTTGATTAGTAATCAAAATTTGATTATAAATCAAAATGAGCAACACTCCCAGTCTTGTTTATTTACTATTGTTTCAACTAAAATGAACCCAGAGATAGAAGTATATTCTTACGCATTGCTGTTGGCATTAATGTCATTTTGTTGTTGCTGTGAAAGATAAATAGATTTCTGTGTAAGCAGGGTTTGTCCCACTGACATCCACACTCATGAGGAAGCTAACCAGACCAACACTTCTTACTGCAAACGATAGTTTTCCGAAGCAAATGATGAGGTTTGAACGAACAATAAAAACTACTATGACAGATTTTTGTCTGTTATAAAGATATTTTTTGTTCAATTCATTCTCTTAATGTTTTAATGCAATTGCTTAATTCATCTTAACGCTTATCCTGAATTTCGTATTTTCTTACAAGATATTTTACCATTTAAGTTGTTTGGAAAAACTCTCAGCTATACGGAACTCCTAAAATGTCAGCGATTGTGGACTTTTCTGTGATTACTTTTTATTTCTTCCTTTTTTCATTTTCTACCCCATGTTTTACTGCAAAATGCAGCAATTGTAATCTTGCCCTTTTTCTTTGAATGATCCCATAGAAACTAAAAGTGTTTGTGTATTATAAGTTCTAATTGTTCATTTCAATGAAGACCTAGAAACCCTCATAAAGGAGTACATGGTAAGGTTTTCTTTTTCTATTTTCCACAGGCTTGCACTTCTAACATGTTACTAATGTTTACATTCTTAGAACAGTTAATCAAATGAGACAAAAATCTTATTTAACAAACATGACAGCAATTATATTAGTATAACTTTTTGGCTTGTTTTCAACATTTTTTGTAATTGTTTTCTTTAGTTATTATTTCCCTTGGAGTATTAATAATGTATCTTTCATTTGATTTTTTATTTTACTTCATTTGGTAAGACCATAACTGGCTCAAAGAATAAACTGTGAAAAGCATCTTCAATATATTCTGGAAGGTTTGGGGCTGAATACACAGTACAGCAATAGAAAATGTTTTTGCTGTTGTTTATTCTGGCTGAAGGACTATTTCTTTTGTTTTTGAGCATGCAGAGAACAACCAGAAGGAAAAAATAGCTGGTGATCCCGGTAATCTTCACGACCACACCTTTAATGTTGACCAACACCTTCAATGATTGACAGATAGAGTATGATATTTAATTCTGTACTTTGGCTTTACTTGCCAGTATTAAGAGAGGATAATTTAATGTTAACTTTGGACAAAACGTTTGGCTCTTTCCTCCTTAAATCTTCCGAGTCCTCAGCGAGTGGCGTGCAGCGAGAGTGAAACAACAACACTGCGCATTGACGTCACAATATCACAGAGTTTAATCCCATACAAAGCTACAGAGAAACAGAGATATTCATTCATTACCTTGAGACAGGAAAAATAAAGAAAGAAAAAACGAAGAAAAAGGCAAAGACGCGTCTTTGGAGATAGCTGCTGCAAAAAGCAAAATAGTGGCAACTTTCTGAATTTTTAGTGCTGAGACCAAATTTTATACTAAGGGGGTGTTTTTTCTATTTAATATATGCACTCAAGGCGTTCCTCTAGTTGACCAACTGAAAACTCCCTTAAGCACTCAGAGAACTCCCCCTAATTTATGGCAAGATCAAAGGGCCATCTGTTCTCTGGCACCACAAAAGGGCGTCCTGACCCCCTGTGGTCCCACGGCCATCCCTGGCACAGTAAAATCCTGAGATAAAACTTCACAGATAGCTGTGAAGTCTGAAGTCTCTTCCATTATCTCTCCTTAAATTCTTCAAAGAGACTTGCATCCAGTAATTTTTAAGGAAATTTTATTTTTACAAACCCCAGTTTTGCTTCTCTACAGTCAGCACCCCAAAAGATTGAGTCCTGCCAAAAGTAACACATAATATCAACAGAACAAAATAAGGTATAATTCCTGAGCCATTTTCTAATAGTAAACAAAACATTTTCATTTAAACAATTTCCATTTGCTTCTGATATAGTCACAGATAATACAGTTTTCAAATACATTCATCATTTAGTCGTTGCAAAATGAGATAATACAATCTTCAGTAAAAACGTGATATTAGTACTTAGAAATTAAATGTTAGCGGTTTCAGTCGTCTATGTTGCATTAAATTTCACACCCTCCCAGATGTTGGTTCCTTACAGGCTTTTATCTGCTGTGAACAGACCAGATGTCTCTCTCTCTCTCAATCTCCAGTGCTTCTGGCCTACCGAAATGCTAATTTTATGGCTCCATAGTCTAGCCTCACAGCGGGGAGGCCCCATTGAGTGATCTGCATTTTGGCCCCTGTTTGTCTGGTTCAAAATAAGAGTGTTGAATGTACCTTTTACACATGCCGTAAGATTAACTGTATTAAGCACTAAAAATAATCATTTTTCCTTAACACCAGTCAAACGTAAAAAAAAAACAAACCAAAAAACATTCATCTGCAATACTTCACAAGGACTCCAGCTCCACATAGTGGTCACCAAATGTAACAACATGACAAAAAGCTAAAGTTGCAAGGGAATTAGTTACATAAGACACTGATTGTGTGTGGGCTGGAGGGCACACCAAATTCAGAAGAATCCGGAGTAGTTATGGATGAGGTTGGGTAATCCTGATTAGTTATTAGTTTAAGAATTATTAATCAGACATCCCAGGGACTTGACAAGAAGCCACAAATTGTAAAGGTCCACTGTTGTGTAATTAAGCTTTTTTTCCAATGCAAGCTTCAGAACGCTTCATTTGGTCTTCATTATATACCAAAACCTGTCTGTGGTTGGCAGGAAATATGTAAGCGAAATGAGTGTCTGGAAGAGGAAGAGGAATCAAAATAGAAGACAAACTAACCACACATTGTTTCTGTACCAGTTGTTTCTGTCTGTGTACCATAACACCTTTCACCTTTTTTTTTTTACAGCATATCACACTTATTATCCTTGGTCTTGCTGTTCTTCAGTACTTTGTTGGACCACTAGATATCCAAAATATGAATATGGAATTCTGGTGATGTGAGGATTTGGTTTTCTGTGTGTTTATTAGTCCCTGTGTTCTCGCGTCTACTCCATTATTGTTTCCAGTAGGGATGGATCAATTTATCAGCCACCTGATTTATCGGTGCTGATCTCCCTAATCTTGGGAAATCGGCGATCGGCCGATATTTACATGTGAAGTCGATTTAACTTCTCATTTTATCTACCTCGACAAAGGTATTTAATTCAACTGTTACCTTCTTCTGCTTTGCTGTGAGAGAGGTTGGACTAGCAAACCGGCCCAAACATATAGATCAGGTCTATATGTTTTGCATCAATAGTCATCTCACTGTTGGCAACTCATCAACTTTCTTGCTACATTTAGCAAGATTTTAGACAAAAAAAATTGTATCAGCCAAAATCGGAATCGGCAGGCCAGGATTATTAATAGACCGGTAATCTGTGATTGGCCAGAAAACTGCAATTGGTTCCAGCTGTCCCTCGTTTTCCCTGGATTACACTATGTGTACTTAACCCCACCTGTCACCTGCTCCTCATCGGATCCTTGTTGTGTCTTGTCATTTTGTCGTGTTCCAGTGCAGTGTTACCAGTGCTACAAGTGTCTGAGTACCTTGCCTCATTCTTCTGTACTTTTCATGATTAAAACCATCATTTGCTCTTCATCCTAGGTTCACCGCGTCTATCCTCACCACCAATTCACCACAGAAGGATCCAACCAAAGTAACGTTGAGGTTTGTGGGGTCTGATGTGGAACCAGGTTCTATGGACAAATCTGACCAAGAGAGATGGTTGCAGTTGCAGTTGGAGTTGGCACAACAGGACTTGTACATGGATGTTGAGATCCTGTCTTCTCCACTGCTGCTGGAGGTATTGGGACAGCAGTCTGATTATGATTAGATGAAGACAGAGTTTCTTGCCCCTCATCACTCTGATGGTTCATTCAAATGCAAGTGATAAAGTGGATGTTCAAATCTGATTTCAATTACTGTGTATATAAGCAACCTTTCTAAATGCTAGCATTGTACCAAATTTGAAAGAAAACATTCTGAATGTTTGTCAGTTTTGTCTAAAATACACAAAAATATCCTTTTGGAATTTACTTTAAAATTTAACTGGAAGTTTCCTCAATGTCTTCTGGCTTGAAGTAAAATATTAGACAAGTTTGCTGTTCTCCAGTTCTTTAGGGTTTGCTTTCTGTGTTGTCATAGTTGTACAGGGCCAAAAGAGAGAGCGCTGACTCACTGTGATAACAGTCACAATTTATCAGCTTAATGTGGGGCTGCATTTGTCTGTAAAAGTTCAGTCTTTTCCTTTGATTTGGGTTTTGCCCAATTGATTATTGCATAATGCTCCTAAAAGACATCCCAAGAAAAATTGGAACAGAGGAAATTATGGTTACTCAACGTTAGTAATGGTTAGTAATAAAGTTACCAAACATTCCTTTTCAGATGAAAGATCTCAAAAGAGGACTGCAATCCTCATCTGGCCCAAAAGCAGAAGCAGGAGCTGTTGGTGGAGTGTTTGACATGGAATAGGAGAAGAGTGAACCAACACTAGCAGACTTGGCCAACCTTCTCAGAGCCTACATAGGACATCAAAAAGCCAAAGAGGACCACTGGACCAGAGAAACTGTTAAGCAACAACAGAAATTTGAGGAACTACAACAACAGTTCAGATTGTTTAAAAGGGAGAGCCAACCTGAGACTACTCCCACTGCTCCATGGACATCACCAGTGCGGCCTACACAACCACCAGATCCTGGAGTGGCAGCTTCACCTCAACACAATCAGGTGACCTATATTCACAGGGGTATGTTTCTCATGCACCTAAATTTCAAAAATTGAGTAACGAAGATGACATTGAACATTTTCTCATTACTTTGAAAGAATAGCTTCTGCCTGCAGGTGGCCAAGAACTGACTGGGCTTTCCATTTAATACCTCTAACAGGCAAAGCTACAGTAGAAGTGCCTTTGTGCACATGGATGTTGATTTGTCTATGAACTATGATCAAGTTAAATTAGCTGTTTTGCAGAAGTATGACATTAACAGTGAAAACTACAGGCAAAGATTCCGCTCGCTTCAGGAGGAGTCAGAAGAAACTCCAAAGGAGCTCTACATAAGGCTGAAACAGCTGTATGTCAAATGGGTGCAACCTAACGGTAAAACTGTTGAACAAATCAATGAAATAATGATTCTTGAACAACATCTAAGAATGTTGTCACCAGAACTTCAGGTTTGGATAAAAGAACATAATCCAAAGACTGCAAAGGAGGCTGCTGATGTGTTTGTGGCTGCGAGGAGGAATAACTCTTGGGCTTTTCAAAGCTGGAAAAAGGATGGCCGCCATTAATCTCCAGCCCAACCAGTTTCAGCTGTGGGTAAGCTACCTGTAAAAGAAAGATTTGGCTCAAAAGTTCAATGGAAAAAAAACACTTGTTACTTATGTGGACAGGAGGGTCATACTGAACCAATGTGTCCTCAAAATGCTGTTAAGTTGTCCCAGATGTTTTTTGTGCCCAGGAAAGAGACTCAAAATGTTGGAGCAATGACTTAATTAATAGAGACCTCTGTGGAGCTCTTCGGTCAGGCACTGAGGGCTCTGATTGGTACAGGAAGTACACAGACTTTGGTCCAGCGCAGGTACGTCTCACCCCAGTTTGTTTGCACCAGTGAGACCGTTCCAATCTGCTGCGTCCATGGTGACAAAAACAATGTCCAACAGCAGATGTTTATGTGACTATAAAAAGACAAACTTTCCTGCTTAATGTTGGGGTAGTAGATAACTTGCCATTTCCAGTGATTCTTGGCAATGACCTGCCAGTGCTGATTGACCTATTGAATTCTCCTCAGTGTAATGTTGCTCTAACTCTGGCCCTGAATTATTTAACTTAAGGTAATTATTAATTTAACTTAACTGATTCAAGTAATCCTTCACTTGTAAGAAAACACGATTATCATTGCCAACCATAAAGCTTTTTCTGTTATCATCATCTTTTCAAAATGTCTTTTCTGTCATGAACATCTTCTGGTTGGTAAACCCCCAAATCATAAATTGGACCAAATTCTTTTATGTATTTTTACAGGGATAAACTGGATAATAGAATGAGTTGGGTTGTCTTGAAGAGCTTTAGATAGACTTGAATCAGATTTGTTGGACTTTTCATTGAGAAGCCCTGGATTAGATTTTGTTGTGACTTGACTGGTAAAGTAAACCCAGTTGCATTGAAATGTGACTAGCATCAGAGAAAGCCGAGGGTTGGGTTGGTTTTTCATACGTATTCAGGTGTGTGGCAGCACATAGCTGACAATGACACCAATAATTGATATTTTAGATGTTTGCTGTTGTAGTTGGGTCACTTCAGTACATGGATAGGACTAGATTCTTTAGATAACTGCATGTACCTGAAAATTATAGGTTTAGCAGCCACACCTGATGATGCACACTGAAAATTCCAGAGAAACATATCACGTGTGAAATATTACTTGACCTAGTATAACTTGTGTTTCCTTTGAACATGAAACATAAAAAAAGAACAGCATGCAGCATACATGATCACTGAATTTAGCTTTAACTCAATCAATCTCTACTTTTCAACACTGAAATGGCCTACTTCATGTTGCTAGACAGAATCTTCTTAAGAAATGTCTTCATCCTGCATGTTGTTGATAATCAGATCAGTTTTCAACTGAACTCAGTTCTCCTATATCATTTTGGAACAGGTCTAACTTGAAAATGGGTTTATTTTCTCAATGACTTTTATCCTGTCAGTAAAGGTCAACTAAAATAAAATTGTGTTTATTTGGTCGTTTTGAATTCATTTAATTTTCAGCCTTTCCAGTGAGCTAAAAATGGAAATAAGCTTTATGTAGTCAAATTCAGAGATCTTGTATGCTGCTTGTTGTGTTTATTTTTTAGTTTCTGTTCAAAGTAAAGGGCTGCACAGTGGCGCAGTTGGTAGAACTGTTGCATTGCAGCAAGAAGGTCTTGGGTTTGATTCCCAGAGTTTGCATGTTCTCCCTGCTGGGTTCTCTCCGGGTACTCTGGCTTCCTCCCACAGTCCAAAAACATGACTGTCAGGTTAATTGGTCTCTCTAAACTGTCCTTAAGTGTGAGTGTGTGTGTGCATGGCTGTGTGTCCTGTCTGTCTCTGTGTTGCCCTGTTGGTGACCTGTCCAGGGTGACCCCGCCTCTCGCCAGGAACATTAGCTGGAGATGGACACCAGCACCCCTCCTGAACCCAAGTGGGACAAAGGTGTTAGAAAATGGATGGATGGATGTTTGAAGTAAACACTTGATATTTTAAGTTGTTTTGCACGTGATTCTAATTTTTCTGGAACTTTAACAATGTTGTGTGATCTTTGTACATTAAAACATTCAGGTAAAATGCAGTTATGTAAAGAATTTAGTCCTTGTCATGTCCTCAAGTGAACCAACTACAACTTCTAACAAATAAAATATGTAACAAATTGCACAATTGCAATATTTTAATAAAAACAGAAGCAGGATTATGAATAATTTTCCAAATTGTAAATGGTCCTAAACCTGGTCACATTGATTTCTGTGGCAACAGTAGTTATTGGTGTCATTGGCAACTACGACAAACCTGAATGCTCACAAAAAACACACCTAAGCTTCGCAACTGAGTTTATTTATTTTCAAAGCCAACTCGCAACAAAAGCTAATCCATGACTCCTCAAAGAAGGATTCTAATCAATCTAAATCCCTCCATGACAGGTTAGGAAGAAAGTTGTAGAGAACTCTAAATCAGGTTTAGATTATAAAACCATATCCCTGGCTTTGAACTTCTCACCCGTTTCAGACATTAATTGGTCTGGAACATCTAAATTAAATTGCAGAATTTCCTCCTTACCATGTAGATAGGAGTCCTACTAAAACCTGGAGGAAATCCATCCACAAGTTGCTGGACATCAGAGGACTGAAGTCTGACATGATCGGACTGTACTGTAAACCGCATATATCCACAGCAGGGAGAATTAGGATTACAATTTTATTTTCGCTTGCGAACACTGTTAGCATGTGGACGTAAGTCGTTTAGCCAGATGGGAACAAAATGTAACTTTTTGAAACCTCTAGCGCTACACTTAAAGATGATCAGTCATTCCGCACTGTGAAACATAGTGGTGGCACCATCATGCAGTGGGGATGTTTGGACAGGGAACTGGATTGCAACTGATGGAAGATGAATGGAGCTAAATATCAAACATTCCTGACCAAAAGAATATAGCAAGGGCAATAATGCAATGCAAAACCTTTTTTCACCACATAGAAACCCCATCTTACCCTGCTTAGAAATTAGTTAGTGGGAAAAACTTAAAATATGGAACACCCCAGTTGCAAAACTGTGCACACCCTTGAAAAATTGTAATAATTTTCAGCATATCATCTTCAGATTGAACAGAAGATTTTTCAAAAGAATATATGAAAAGTTACAAATATCTGGTAGTTTTATCCGTAAACTATCGGCAGTTTGCTTGAAACCTGGAGGTGTAAGAGGGTTCTATTTTTTTATCATCACAGTGAGTCTAAGGGTTCATTAAAGTTAACAAAATAATGAAAATCAGACAGGAAACCTGCAGATGTGACTCAACATGACTGTGGACAAGTGGTGTCCTCCCAATCTGATAGACATTTGTAAGGTCAAGCATTGCAAATATAATCAAGATGTGGATAGACCTGACCAAAGATGATTTATTGCTGAAATTCAAATGAAAGACGGTTCAACAAGGTGCACAAAAGAATGTGCACACGGGGCATGTTGTGGTGGCGCAGGGGGTTAGCACGCCCCACGTTTGGAGGCCTTAGTCCTCGACGTGGACGTCGCGGGTTCGACTCCCGGTCCCGACGATCTTTTCCTCCCTGTCTGCCTACTGTCGAAAAAATAGGAGCCACTAGCACCGCAAAAACTCTTCAGAGAAAAAAAGACTGTGCACACTATGGGTATGGCTATTTTTCATACTTTACTCTGTTATATATATATGGATTTATGTTGCGTTGAAGTTGGAAAAAGGTTAATGAGTCATCACAGTTTCCCAATTTTCTGACAGTTTTGGTTTTGGTTATTTAGGAATCCGTTTGGTTTTAGTTATGCTTTGTGTAATACGATCAGTCATTTGCAGGCTGACAATAAATCCTGTTGCACAACTTAAGAAAACTCAATCAATTTCGATTACAAGGTATATCTGGGACAGTGTGTCAATTTCACACCTATCTTAGGAAGATGCTCCAGCCATTATAACATAGTTCTCCTAATGCTAGGTTTACTGACATGCTGTTCTCGTTCCAGAGCCTACAGCGGTGTCACACCCTAACTTAACATCTTACTTAACACCGTGGGGAATATCTGGGACTGGATTACCAAGGCTCACCTCAATTGAAATTTTGCCAAGTGATCCAAAGTAAAATCATTCTGTAAAGTCAGTATACATGTATTCATAACTTTAATTTGGACTAAACAGACTAATCGGTCTGAGAACTTTTCATTTCTTAGTCTTTATACAGCTCTTGGTGGATTCTCTATGAAGGGTTTTTTGGGAGGATCTCCAAAGCCTTGAAGTGGAGGAAACCAGAGTAAAACAGAAACAAAGACTTAAACTCATCAGGTTTTAACGGTTAGAGTAGAAATTGCAATGCCCCCTGGTGGGCAAAAGATGCCCAACAATTTCAAATGCAGATTTCCATCTTCCAAACACATTATTGGATCAACATTTATTAGTATAGTTTATAGTATTTATTTTTATTAGTAAAAATAATAAATCAACCTGCCAATTTCTTACTGAAGTATCACTTTTTGCATAACACAAGTTGATAAAAGTACAGCAGGGTTTTCTACAAGTTCTCAGATATGTGTTAAACAATGAAATTGTCCCAAATTGTGCTCAGTTAGCTTCTCACTTTTTCCTCTTCATCTTCCTCGCCATCGCTCTCCTCCAACAGCCGTGACTGGAGAGCTAGCCGCTGAGCCACAGCGGTAACCATGGCAGCGCCTTTCCCACTGCCGTCCTCAGAGACAAGAAACTTGATTTTGCAATCAGGGGTAAGGAAGTGCATTGCTTTCTGGAGCTCGTCACTGTAACTGAGATATTTAGAGAGTCAACATGGCTGCATCCTATAGAGACGCTGACAGAGAGCAATATAAGGAAAGTCACTTATGAAATAAACCACTTTTTTCTGAACATAACTTTTTATAAACGCAGAAAGTCACTATGTTGAGACACATTTTAGGTAGTTAGTCACACCTGTCCTGGGTGACCCCACCTCTCACCCATCGACTACTGGAGATAAGCACCAGCACCCCTTGTGAACCCACTAGGGATAAGTGTGTATGATAATGGATGGATGGAGTCTTCATTCAATGTTTGTAAGCATCTGGTTTCACCTGTTAATAATTCTTCACTATCTGATCAAACCAGGGACATTTCAAATAGCAAAAATGGAAAAATATTAATCTGAAAAGTGGGTATGTTTGACATATGTGTCACAATACTGGGTCAGATGGTCACACAAACAGATACAACAATCCCTCAACTCATAAAGCAGGCTTATCCATACACAAGTCAGGTGAGGTATGTTTGGGAAAATTAAAAGAATCAACACTAATGGAGTTTTCTGTTATAATTTTAAGCTGATGTACTGTATTAGAAAATTGTTATTACTTTTTATTTAGTGCACTGAAAGACCTATTTACCTCGATAAGAATCAGTGTTTGTAGAGAAGCTTCAGGATTATAAACATTTCAGAATTGTCTGACACAAACTTCAAAATAGAACATTTGACCAACCTTCTCTAACTTTGCAAATATACTGACTTGGACAAAAAAAAATGCTTAAAAACACAAAACTTTTGTTTGTTGACAATTGGCACAAGATTTTTTTTCAGTGATGCATAAGAGATTGTTGATGAATAAGAGATTGTCACTGATTGGCTGGCATTCTCACGAGCATTTTGATTGGTCTAAGTACTGGAACCATTAGTTATTTAGCTATTTAGGACATAAAATAAGCAAAGAGTCCTAATATATCAGAGTTTCTGATGTTACATGATAACTGCTAATAAATTTATGAAATATGAAAATAATTTTCTGACCGTTTCAGTTTCTGATATTTTTTCTGAGCAGAAACATAGCATTGCTTAAAAGAAAGAAACACTGTCACTGCTAACACCGATATCTCAGTTGGAAGACAGAAAATCAAACAAACGAAGGGATCCTAGTTTGAAACATAAGTTGACTTTTAATTACATAATTTAATGATTAATGAATTCCTATTGTTGGAACAGCTCCATGAGCAACACACCAACAAGGTGACTTCTGTTCTATGATATGCCAAGTAACCAGGTAAGAAATTTTAAAAACTGAAATTGAAAGACTTTCAAAGGGCCAGGAGAGCTGTTGATCATCACTTTGAGAGTTTATGATAGATCAAGCACTTCATCTTGTGTCTTACTTGGGATGTTTTTTGTAGACGGTCCCATCCACTCCCACTGTAGTCTTCAGATGAGGCAGCCCTCGGTTGACACGAATACGGTCGACGATGGTTGCCAAGGCAGCAGCACAGAGACGAGCAGAACGTGAGGAGATGGTCTCACAGACAAGTCGCACCACACGGGCGTCAACCAAATCCCATGTCAGACCCAATTCAGTCAGAATCTTTTTGGCATTTTCCAGACCACTGTCTGGCCTGAACCAACGACACACAAACAAAAAAAACATAAAGAAGTTAATAGTCAATTTGTCTGGTTAATAAGGACTCTGAATATATTTTTACTGACACTTACTCCTCAATCATAGATATGAACTTTGTCTCAAATGTCTCTTTAGTACGCAGGGCCTCAGACACTTCCCCTTTAAACAGCAGCTTCTTCTCAGTCAGCTTCATCAGCACCAGCCGAACGATTTCCCCCAAATACATTCCACTGATCATCTTCTCAAAGCTGCAAGACAAAAACATCATCAAGACAGGAACAGAAACAGATTACCCAGTTTTTGGGATCTGCTTCCCTCTGGTGGTTAAGCAATTTATATTGAAACTTCATGTTTTACATTATTCTCAAACTGCGGTCTGAGTTGGGATGCCATTAGTGATACTCATTAGTATTAATATATTTTGGGGATTAAAAGTCACTTCAGCTACTGAAGTGACTTGCATCAGTCAAAAAATGCATCATGAAGAATGCATTTTTCTTCAAATATACATTAAATATATGTTTAATATATGTGTCTTAAACATATATTTCAGACATACCTGAATATGAATCAGAGGAGCAGTCAAGCTACTAAAAAGTACTACTTATAGTCTGGAAAATACAGTACTTTATTTTGAGGATTTATACAAACAGTTGTGATACTGGATGACTGAACCAGGAACAAATAGTAGTGTTCCATTAAGCAAAGCTGAAATTTGTATCTGGAAATGATTTTGAATTCAACTTAATTGTCCTTCAGTTACGTTGAATTCAACTTAACTTCAGTTCCAAGCTGGATGCTTTGTTTTGTTATTGGTAATTTTAGATTAATCTTGCTACTTAAAACTTGACAATTCTGATATCTGTGTATTGCCTCCATTGTCGAGGCGGCCGGTCGGAGCTGTGGCTGCAAGGTTGTCGGTGCCTGTCGCGGCGGCAACCCTCGTACCCGTTGGTGGACACCTTCGGTGAGGGATGCCGTCAGGCTGAAGAAAGAGTCCTACCGGGCCTTTTTGGCCTGTGGGACTCCGGAAGCAGCTGATGGGTACCGGCAGGCGAAGCGGCATGCGGCTCAGGTGGTTGCTGAGGCAAAAACTCGGGCGTGGGAGGAGTTTGGAGAGGCCATGGAGAAAGACTTCCGTACGGCTTCGAAGCGATTCTGGTCCACCATCCGGCGTCTCAGGGGGGGGGAAGCAGTACAGCACCAACACTGTTTATAGTGGGGATGGTGTGCTGCTGACCTCGACTCGGGACGTTGTGGGCCGGTGGGCAGAGTACTTCGAAGACCTCCTCAATCCCACCAACATGCCTTCTATTGAAGAAGCTGAGCCTGGGGACTCTGGGTTGGGCTCTCCAATCTCTGGGGACGAGGTCACCGAGGTGGTTAAAAAGGTGGCGGCAAGGCTCCGGGGGTGGATGAGATCCACCCGGAGTTCCTTAAGGCTCTGGATGTTGTAGGGTTGTGTTGGCTGACGCGACTCTGCAATATCGCATTGACATCGGGGGCAGTTCCCCTGGACTGGCAGACCGGGGTGGTGGTCCTCCTGTTCAAAAAGGGGGACCGGAGGGTGTGCTCCAATTATAGAGGGGTCACACTCTTAAGCCTCCCTGGCAAGGTCTACTCAGGGGTCCTGGAGAGGAGGGTCCGTCGGATAGTCGAACCTTGGATCCAGGAAGAGCAGTGTGGTTTTCGTCCTGGTCGTGGAACACTGGACCAGCTCTACACCCTCGGCAGGGTCCTGGAGGGTGCATGGGAGTTCGCCCAACCAGTCTACATGTGTTTTGTGGACTTGGAGAAGGCGTTCGACCGTGTCCCTCGGGGAGCCCTGTGGGGTGTTCTCCGGGATTATGGGGTACCGGGCCCTTTGATACGGGCTGTCAGGTCCCTGTATGACCGGTGTCAGAGTCTGGTCCGCATTGCCGGCAGTAAGTCGGGCTCGTTTCCGGTGAGAGTTGGACTCCGCCAGGGCTGCCCTTTGTCACCGATTCTGTTCATTACTTTCATGGACAGAATTTCTAGGCGCAGCCAAGGTGTTGAGGGGATCCGATTTGGTGGCCTTAGGATCTCATCTCTACTTTTTGCAGATGATGTGGTCCTTTTGGCTTCATCAGATCGTGATCTGCAGCTCTCGCTGGAGCGGTTCGCAGCCGAGTGTGAAGCGGCCGGGATGGGGATCAGTGCCTCCAAATCCGAGGTCATGGTCTTGAGCCGGAAAAGGGTAGAGTGCCTTCTCCGGGTCAAGGGGGGTGTCCTGCCCCAGGTGGAGGAGTTCAAGTATCTCGGGATCTTGTTCACGAATGAGGGAAGAAGGGAGCGGGAGATCGACAGGCGGATTGGCGCAGCGTCTGCTGTCAAGCGGGCGCTGTACCGGTCCATCGTGGTGAAGAGAGAGCTGAGCCAAAAAGCGAAGCTCTCGATTTACCGGTCGATCTACGTTCGGATAAGCGGAAGAAGATGGATGGATGGATGGATGGATGGATGGATGGATGGATGGATGGTGTATTGAATGACCAACAATGCCTGTTAATCAGTGTTCCATACCAACAGAAAATAATGTTAATTTGTTTGTTTGTTTGTTTATCTTTTATTTGTTGTCATGATGTACAAGTCAGCTACTTTTATTTGCATAAATTGTGGTATGTGGAAAACTTGAAACTTATGTTCATGTTTAGGGGCTGCATCCTTCACAGGATCTGTCCAGGCCATTCGTTGACTGCAAAGTCCGGAAGTAAGTGGTTGTGCAATTAAATGGTCTCAGTCAGATTTCACAATACCATAAACTTTTAATTTTTCAACCACCTGATATGAATGTACTTGTATTTAAAAGTATTTATCTCCTCCTTTGCCTGCTATCTCCTGCTTGGCAAATGCAAGGAATCTTGGGATAGTCTGGGCTGCAAAGAATACACTAGATCTGTCTTTTAAATCGGGGAAAAAATTCTGCAGCAGATGTTTGTCAGTCCAGTTGTTGATAGGACCAAGTCTATCTGTTGTTGATAATGAACAATGAAAAATAAAACTGCTTCTGTGCATCTTTAGAATCTCCTCCTAGCTACTAAACATGCTACTTTGATGTTACATAAGAAATGCATCGTGACATTTTTGAGAAAAACATAAATAATCTTGTTTCACTACTCAAATCTCAGTGTTCAACAATATTCCTTAAGCGTTCCACATATTAACAGATATTTTGTAGGAAGGTGAAGAAGAAAAAGACTGTCACTGGGGTAAAAGAAAATTGTAAATATTTTTATTTGACTGAAATATAATAGCTAAAACCTACGTGTGGACTCCGGGGTTGATTGAAGTCCTGTCCACCACCTTGTCAAACTCCGTCAGGATGTCTTCAAGGGAGCCGTCGTCTCCGAAGCCGCCCCACTCTGTGTTGATGCACATCTGTCCGTCCTCTCCCTCCACACGCTTCACGTTCTTCATCTCCTCCATGTAGCAGGCGTTGGTTCCCGTTCCTGTTGAGGAAGAGAAGTCACGCACAGGACACAGCACCTAAAATTAATAGATTCATTTAGGCTTCTTTAATTTTTGCCTGTAGTCATTATTTTATCGTTCAATATATGAACAATATACGTAATTTTTACGTATTTTTGCAAAGGTGTATCTGTAACCCTATGTACAGATATATCTTTGGAAAGATGTATCTGTACATACATCTTTGCTTTTGTCTTGCATGATTTGTTTTGAGGGTTATAAAACTGAAGAGGCCAGTTTTAGATTACTGGTTTAATCTAAAGTTATTTTAGATTAAACCATTAAATTCCCTTAATGTGTTGAGAATTGTTAAATCTTTTGTTACCTGAGGTTAAGAGTTTTCAATACCAAGAGGTGGGTAGTAATTAACATTTACTTAGTTACATTTACTTGAGTAACTTTTCAAGTGAAACGCTTTGAAAATGTTGACTATACAAAGTAAAGCCACAAAGACAAACACAAGCCACAGATTTTCAGTTATAAAAAATTAAAAAAGTGAAATGTTCTCCCTCCATTTCAAAATTATGCACTTCTTTCTTGTTTTTCTTGACCACATTACTATTATTATAGTTTTTCTAATTTAATGTTTATTTTCTTTTGGTTTCAGTTTTATTTTCTTCACTAATCACAGTGTTTATTTGAGGACAGATGATTTCTTTACCAATGATCATCCCAATCTCGCAGGTCTGATCCCGGTATCCGCAACTCATCATTGTACCCACTGTGTCGTTCACCATGGCAACTGAACTGATGTCATAGTCCTGTATAGGAAATGACATACATTGTGTGAGACTGGGATCTGTCTCATGAGGAAAAGTTTTTAAATCACATCAAGAAGAGGACAAAAGCAGCAAAATTATTTTGAAGAAAGTTAGAATATTTAGAGATTAGTAAGCATTATGCGCTGACCCCTCTCCTGTGGATGGCCTCTTTCAGTAGCTTCACCACATCCTCTCCTTCCACCCCAGAGCAGTTGAAGCCTTTAGTCCAGCGGATCAGGATACTCTGCTCATATAAACACAAAAATATCATATATTGTCAGTGGAACCAGTCTTCAACTGTGAGAAGGGACAAACCAACAAGTTTCAGGAGTGTGAGATTAAAGACCTTGTCGATTTCTTTCTGTTCACAGGGAAAAGAGAAGGTGAAACCCATTGGAAGAGTCTGTCCTTTCAGGTTCTGAGAGTCAAGGAACTCACTAAGACAGGCTGCGATGTGATCAAACAGCTGGAAGAACATAAGCACACACAAACATTTTGTTTAAATTCAATTCCTACCCACAAAAACAGAGAAATGTGTTCTTTCTTCAGTGCTGCCAGAAAAAAACGACATTCTGTTCTTGCAGCCACTTAGGAGGAGGTAATTAAGTCATTTCATTCCAGTGTTTTGTAGCTGTGGCACATCTAAAAACTGCAGAACAGTGATCCTTGAGGACTGTAGTTTGACACCCCTGCATTAGATGATAGGAAGCTTCATTTTATAATGCTTTACTGATAACACCCAATTTTATTTGTCCATAAAACCCAATGTTTCTGACTGCTGCCTGGCTCACAGGCTTGTCAGATACATTACCTTACATCACAGAGTACCCCTGTAAATTTCATATTTCAGTACAGATTTTTTCTCAAGACATGCAAAAAGACTCAATGGTTGAGCTCTGTCTCACAAGCATGTCTGTCAAGATGCACATTTATCTCTGACCACTAGTTTTTCATTACCATCTCTCTTTGCAGTTTTGTTATGGCTGTAGTTGAATTTTGAGTCCCAAATGAACCATATTACTATTGCAATTTATTTTAGTTTGTTTACAAGTCTTGGTTTTGCCTTACTCCACACTTTCCCTTTCAATTGCATTCAAAAAGTCAGATATTAATAAAGCTGGATATGTAAATTACCTGTTCTCCGGTTCCCAACATGATTTCTTGAGGGATGGCACAGAGCTGACTGTCCATCTTCACCATTTTCTGCTCCTCCTCCATCACTCTGACGTGAAGCACCCGAAAGTTTGTTCCACCCAAATCTAGTGCCAGGAAGTCTCCTTTCTCTGCAGGCAGGAAACAAAGTACAGGTGATGGTTTGCCTTTAAATCTATGTAGATTCAAATGTTATGGAATTTGATTCCAGGGTTTTCCAGGTCTGGATAACTGCGGAAAAAGAAAATAAAAGCATGGAAAGAAATCTGCATTCCAGGTTTTGTTCCCTCGTTGATTGTTAAAATTTTGTGCCCTTCACGGCCCTCCTTTGTTCCTTGTGTCCTCCCTCCTTTAATTTCTTTCTCAATGTTTTTCCATCTTCTTTGTGCTCTGACTTCCATTTATTGTTGTATTTTTTTTCTTTGGTCCTTCATTCCTTTTGTTCTATCTTCATCCTGTCATCCTTACTTTTTTTGTGTCCTATTTCTCTCTTTGTTGTTTTCTGTTGCCTTGCCTCCAGCCTTTCCTAGAGTCCTTCTGTCTATCTTTCCTTCCTATTGTGCTAACTCCCCATTTTCCTTCCATGTTCCACATTCCTTGTGTTCTTTCCTCTTTTTATCATTCTGTCCTTTTCTTCCTAGTGTTCTTGTCATGTTCCATGTTTTTCTGTGTGTTTATTTTGAGTTTCCTGTGTCTCTGTGTCTCCGTGTTGTCCTGTTCTCCACTCGATTACTCCCAGGTGTTTCTAGTTTCCCTAATTACCTCCTGTGTATTTTGTGTCACTTGTGTGTCTGTGTCTTTGTCGGGTCCTTGTCTCGTTTGGCTGGTAGTTTGTCCTCTGTGTAGCCAGTCCTTCGTCTCGTCCGTTTGTGTTACGGTTGCTACCGGCGTCGAGCCCTGGCTTCCACTCGGTCGTGCTGCCCGTTTGTTTTGGACCATGTTGGACTGTGTTGTTCTGAACATTCTTCATTAAAATCATTCATTTACTTCAACCTGGGTCTACAGCGCCTGCCTCACCACCTTCACTACTGCACCTCATGACAGTTCTAACTTCCAAATTTCCCTTCCTTCTTTCTTTTTTCCTTCATAGTGTCTCCTTCCTTTGCTTTCATTACTTTGTCTTTCCTTTCTAGTGTTTTTCTTTCTTTCCCAGTATCCCAACTCCCAATTTTACTCCATTCATCTTTATGTTAAACATTACTTGGGTCTTTCTTACTTTAATTCTTTCCTTGTATTCTTTCATATCTACTCACCATTTTTCTTTCTTTTTTCGTCCTTGTATTCTATCTACCCATTTTTCTTCCTTCATCCCTTCCTTCCTTCCTTACTTGTATTCTATATATTTTCTTTCTTTCCCCACATCCTTATGTCATGTCTATCCTTTCTCTTTCCTTTCTTTCTTGTACCCTATCTACCATCTTTCTTCCTTCCGTCCTGCTTTCCTTCCTTTGCCGACATTACATATAAAGTCGACCCGCTGTAAGGATATTTACCATAAAGTCACAGCGAATGTTCTTATCTTAAATACAGTAATAATAATAAACAGTATACAGCAATAAACTGAGAAATCAAATGGCTCTGACTGAAAGTAAAAGTCGTACCAGTCCCGTCCGGTGTTGCTCTTACGAAGGTGGGCAGCATCTTGACGGCCGCTCTGTGATGCGTGTGTTTCCCCAGACCTCGGATCATGTCTTTCCGGAGTCGAGTAGAAACTACCTTCAGCTTCTCCAGGGAAAGACGGAAAGGCTCCAAGTGTTTCACTACCTGCACAGAGATACAAACAAACTATCAGATGCTGTTTCACACACTTTAATAAATGTACTATAACTTCACAAGCAGTGAGGAAATATTAATACGGATATAGCGCAGGCGCAAAAATAAGTTAGTGTTCAAATCAAGTGTTCATTTCTCCACCAGATGGCAGCAAAGCACTGCTTTAGAGATTAGCCCAACATGGTGAGTTGGCGACAATTAGGCCCGAGCAGCAAAGCGCTGCGAAGGCCTATTGTTTTTTAGTTTGTTCATGTTAAGGCTGAAATGAACTAGTAGACCAAAAAAGAAGGACAAACAAAATGTTTTTCAGCAATTTAACATTTCAAATAAAGAAGGGCTCAGACAGTGACTTCTCTTAGGAAGTCACTGTAAATTGATACACCTTAAGAAAATCCAGACCAACTGATTTGTCATTCGCATATCTCAGCTCAGCTTGTCTGTGAAGGCTTCATATGTTTGAAAAAGAATGTAAGAGAGCAAACAGCATCACCAAATACAGCATTATTCAGAGAGGCAGCCATGACGCTATTGGTAACTGAGGAGAAGGCCGTGTCCCCTGCAAAATATCTGAAACAGTAAACATCTGAAACACGATGCTCTGATCAGGTGACAGCAAATCTGAACTGTTTGGCTTTTTGGGTCAAAATTTAATCTGGACAGTAACCTCAAACACACATCCAGAGCATCCAATGCTTGGTTTCAATCTAGCACATTCATATGTTAGAATGCTTTGGTCTAAAACTCAAATCCAAATCTAGACCAAAATCAAATTGATAATATATATACATATATCTGTCAGGATCACTGAAAAGTGATCTTGACAGATGTTCTGCGGACCAAGCTTGAGGTATTTTGCAAAAAACATGTTCAAACTAAGTATTCAAGTGTGGTATTCAAGAACTGAATACCACATGCTTTTATGCAAATTTTCAGGTATTTGTACAAAGTGCCAGGTGTTTTAGAATTGCAGTCTGCCTGTAGTTTTAGCAGTAGCAGCAGAGGAAGTGAAGGAAGCTGTTCTGTGTTGCCAATGCTTTCAAATATTAAATTATCATTTATATCATTTATACTCATTTGTATCAGTTCTCTCTTCACAGTGAAGGACGGTTGTTCACAGCGAAGGCAATTTCCGGTAAGCTTCTTAGCATCGGACTGGTGCATTATACACCATGGGCAATATAAGCAATTGGGTAAAATTTAAAAACTTAATGCAGTTCACAATTAATTGTTTCTCAATAGCTGAGAGCCCAGACTCTACAAAGCGAGGTGTCGTTCAAGGGGCTGGATTTACCAGGCTGCAGTTGTGGCCCTTTCTGAGCAGAGTGTTTAAAACAGAATGTTGCAAACCTCACATGCAGACATACAGCTTTTATCTTCTAAAAACAGAGAGCAGTAACTGGCACACTGCTGTACAGGAATGCATGAAGAGGTTATCATGACATGAACTATAAAATATTTAGATTTTTACACAGATTAGGAAACACTGTATCCTTTGAGATTTGTGCCTGTTTTAAAGTACAGTGATGCAAAAGAACAAGACCAGAAAAAACAACGAAAACGTATGAGTTTTATGTTAAGTAAAGTCACTGAACGCTGTACCAATCCTTTATCTTTTAAATGCCACAAACTGGTGATCATGTAATTCCCATAATAAGGACCATATTCTAATGGCTATTTCCTGCAGGATAATGCACCAGGTCACAGAGGCTTAACTCACCTCCAGTGGCCTCCTCAGTCTCCAGAATTCAAGCCATCAGGGAACCTTTGAATGTGGTGCAGGAACTTTTTTCTTTATAAATTAAATGACTTTCTTCCAATTTTTTTATTTGTATTTGTTATTTTTGCAGCTATATTAGTATTAGCTATATTAGTATGTGCTATGTAACTTGTGTAACTTGTGCTCAGCGTTCAACACAATCATCCCACAGTATCTGGCAGGAAAACTGGGACACCTGGGCTTCAGCACCCCCCTGCGCAACTGGCTGCTAGACTTCCTCACCGACAGACCTCAGTCAGTCCGGATCAGACAACACACCTCCGATGTCATCACCCTCAGCACAGGCTCCCCTCAGGGCTGCGTCCTGAGCCCTCTGCTGTTCACTCTGATGACACACGACTGCGCCCCCAGGTTCGCCACCAACCACATCGTGAAGTTCGCGGACGACACAACGGTGGTGGGCCTCATCAGAGACGACAACGACCTGGACTACAGAGAGGAGGTGGAGCAGCTGGTGGACTGGTGCAGAGACAACAGCCTGATCCTGAACGTTGACAAGACGAAGGAGATGATCGTCGACTTCAGGAAGAACCGGCCCAGCCACGCTCCACTGCTCTTCAACAGCTCGGCTGTGGAGGTGGTCAGCAGCACCAAATTCCTGGGGGTGCACATCACTAACGACCTGACCTGGACTGTGAACACCACGTCTCTGGTCAAGAGGGCACAGAAACGTTTGTATTTCCTGCGGAGGATGAGAAGAGCACACTCGCCCCCGCCCATCCTCAAGACGTTCTACAGAAGCACCATAGAAAGCATTCTGACCAGCTGCCTCTCTGTGTGGTGTGGAGGCTGCAGCGCCTCCGACTGGAAGAACGTGAGGAGAGTGGTGCAGACAGCAGAGAGGATCATCGGGGCTCGCCTTCCCTCCATTCAGGACATTTCATCCCAGCGCTGCGTGTCCCGAGGCCAAAACATCGTCAGTGACCCCTCACACCCCCACCATGGACTGTTCTCCCTGCTGCCCTCTGGAAAGAGGTTCCGCAGCATCCGGCGCAGGTCCACCAGGTTCTGAAACAGTTTTTTCCCACTTGCCATCAGACTGCTGAACTCTTAACTGGACTGCACTTAAAATCTGGTCTCCACTTCATACCTTGCACATGTACAGAGCTAAATAACTTCCTTTTTACTGTCATTCCTGCACTTTATATTTTATATTTATATTCATATTTTATATTGTATTTTATTTTTATTCTGGAGTAACCTCATAACATTGAAAGCTCAAAACATTGTCCTGAGCCGTATGCAACGAAATTTCGTTCTGTATTCACCCTGTGCATGCAAAATGACAATAAAGTCAGTCTAAGTCTAAGTCTAATTTTTTTGAGAACATTTTGTGTTATGTTTTCTGGCCATTTGGAACAGTTTGCTTGTTTCCCTGTTGTCTTTGTCCATTTGAAGTTCAATTGTCTGAGTGTTTTATGAAATATTTAAGAGGTGGCATATGCAGGGAGAAAGCCTAACTGGTTCAGTGAGGTAATGATCCTCTGGAGATGGAAGAACAATTCAGTCTTCTCTACCTGTTTTAATCATATCCGTCAGAGCTCGAAAATTATATGGCTCAATTCTATTAAACTCTGTTTACGATAGACACTGCATTTATGAGCAGTAAAAGCATTGATGAAGGTGGGACTAAGGTAAAACAAGATAGCAGAAGCTTACTTATGATCATGATCTGCTTTTGCTGCTGTCAGACTCCACAGGTGTCTCTATAGATGAATTGGAAAGATAATGGAACCTTTTTCTACTTTAATGATTTGTAAGTCAGAGCAACGTCAGTTAGAATTCATTTAAAAGCAGAAAAAAATACTTGTCAGATGTCAAGTAATTATAAGACGAAATATCAGCATCAGGACAAATCATGCAATGGAAAAACACAAATATCTTACATTTAAAATAAGACAAAACAATAACTCAGTAAGATATATTACTCTGTTATAAAGTCAATAATACATTAATACTGATGAAAAGGTACTACCGGTACTTACAGTGGCAAATTATATTATTTCACTAAAATAATATATAATAAAATAATATATTCACTTAAAATATTCTTCCCATATTTCAAGTGAAATAATCTGACAGTGGAACTAATACTTTATAATTAATACTAAGGAGTTATTAACCTAAATCAAGGTCCTATATCTTGGTTAGAAGTTACTTGTAAGTTAGTTTTGTCTTTTTTCAAGTGTACTGAGATCTGTGCAGCTTCTGCAGAGTTAGCATGAACCTTCTGGTTGCTTTTCTCAGTAATGTTATTCTTTCCTGACCTGTCAGTCCAAATTGAACTGAGGTCTTTGATATTGGTTTAAAACCTTAGTCTCCTGAAATGTCACTAGAGCTCATGATGCTATTCCTTGGTGCTTGGTCTCCATGATGCTATTTGTTCCTTAATGTTCTCCTTTTTCCTCCATTTGAAAATGATGCTCTCCTTGAAATCTCAATAAAACACACTGAAGTATACAAGTGTAATGTGACTACAGGTAAATATTTCAAGTTTTAAGGGGAAATTGGGCAATATGTTTGCATTTTAAATGTAGGTGTAAATGTAGATGCTCCAGGTCTCAGTTATTGTTGTTAAAAGCATCAAACTTTGAAGTTTGAACAGCAGAAATGATTTTGTATCCTCAGTGAGGCACAGCTCCAAATCCAACCTGAGGATCATGTTGTGAAACAAACTTCCAGGTTTCAACACAGAGACCACGGCTCATGTGAAAGTATAAAGGTGAGTGTTTTAGTTGGCTTCTGAAGCCCTGACATCATATGCTTTTACCCCATAAGGCAAGTTTCAACAGCTCTGTCGCTGTTGCACAGGTCGAAAAACTGTCAAGAATAAAGCTGAGGGCAGATTATAACATGCATGAAGAAAGAATGTGTTGTCATGACAACAAAAGGAGGAAACTACAGCTGGCAGCCGACATAAAGTTTAAAGTCAGGTTGTGTAATATTTGTGGAGGCCTAAACTGGAGCCTTATAAACAAAAGAACCCTGAAATCAACACATTGATGATATTCTAACAGCATACAACTTTAAGGAGCCTCAGGTTTTGAACTTTTCCTGTCTTTGCGTTGAGTTGTGTGAGCTCTGGTAATTATCCAAAGGTGTGTTTTATCAGAACTTGTCTCTACATGCTGGATTCAAATTTAAATCCAAAGGACACATGGCAAATCGAGGTTAACTCTAGAGCCACTGGCTTCCATTGTTAAAAGATAATTTCATAAGTGACCAAGAAAATCATTTGGAAGGAGAGAGAAACTGTTCAGCCTTATTATTAGTTTGTTTTACATGCTTCAGTACTTTCAGTTTAATATTTTCCATGCGAGTATGTTTAAATCAATTAAAAACGAATTTTGCTACAGAAGTTTCTGTTTGATTATGTTATCTCCTTCTGAGTATTTAATTTGTGCTTAAATAAAACATTCTCACGTGTTTTACTTTGTTTGTAGTTTATAGTGAATTTATACAAATATGAAAAAATGTGTCTGGCTAATACAAAAAAATCTTTTTTAGTGGCTCTGCAGAATATGCAACTGGATCTATGAAAAGAAATTGAACTGGCATGCTAAAAACAGATCAACTAATCTATAAAACTAAATGTTTAATAAATTAATGTCTTAGGCTTATCTATTTTTCTGGACTATCTGTAGTCACACTTGACCTTCAATGACCTTCAGCTTTCATTAACGTTTTTACAATTTGTTTATTTCTTATTTTTAATTTAGACAAGGTATTTTCAAACAAATAAATGATATAAACAAGTAAAATTAAGTAAATAAAATAGAGACTTCTTACCTACTTTTTAAATTTATTTTTTACACAAATGAATACATAAAAATAGAGATTTAAGTTAAAGACTAACATCTACAATGCAACTAATAAATTTGACTTAATTTAGGATGTCTCATGATGTCTGTGACTCTTAGATGTGTCTGAGAATAAAGAGGAGTGCTGCTGAAACTCCCTTCTGATCAGATTTAACCCTGATAAACTTGAGTTCATGTGGTAGAAAACTGGAAGTAACCTCCTCTCAAATAAAGGAAATGAAGGTATTATTGAAATGAAGCAGCTGATCTTCCTCTGTAGGAATCAGACTCTAAGGTTTCTTAATCCAAGGTTCCCACAACAGAAACGCTGAGTTCCCAAATCAGTCATAGTCTCTATTCCCACAACGTGACCTCAGTCACAGAGAGCAGAATGAAAATATGACCAGGTCAAAATACAGTTGCATTATTTCTTCTTTCAGTTCATTTTGCTACAGCAGTACATGTGCTGTACACAGGCACGTGCAAGGGGGGGGGGGGGCTTGAGCCCCTGCCGTTTTTATCCTTGATGCCCCTAGTGCCCTTTTTGAGTTTTTTTATTTTTATTTTTAATCTGTATGTCAGAAGGCCTGTTTGTGCCCCTCAGCAATAATATGTAGCTAAATGTCATAATTTAGTAAAAATAAACTAGTCTTGCTGCCCTCAGTCTAATAATGACTCTCAGTTTCTGCCTCCATGTTGTTCAGTTTCTGCCTCCATGGTGAGGAGGAGGAGGATCTGTTCCTCTAACTATCAAATTATGGGCAAGAATATTTTTTCATACACTGGTTTGTGAATAAAAACATAGGTTGACGTTAGAAAACCTGTTTCTATTTATATTTTTATAATCGTCCTTGCAATAGCGGGACAAAACCTGCCTCGCCCATAAACACAGAAATGCTTCGGCTGCAGAGAAACTTCTGACTTTTAACTTGATCATTCTGCTAAAAGCCCGGTTCGCTACAGGCAGCTTGAGTTGGTCCACCGACAGATATAAAGAATATCTGTCTTTATATCAGACATCCTGATATAAAACACGGTACCGACTGTCACCGCGAGTAGCAACGTAGATCAAAGCCCCGGTACCACCTGGTACCACCTGGTACCACCTGGTACTGTGAAGGAAAAATTTAGTAACAATATTTAAATAAATTTTAATGTACACTTTATGATGTTTTTATTAAAGGTTTGCACTCAGTTGCAGCTCAACAGGACATATGCTCTTCTGACCCTCCTCAGATAAGTGAAGAACAGGGTGTTCAGCAGTTAGAAATGTGAGACATGGCTAAGGTTATAAGCCTAGTTTGTAGAAGTTCAGTTACTAGTATCTGTTTAGCCATCAGTAGAGAGGCCTTTTTGGAGAAATGCCTAAAGTTGAGCTGTGAATGTGTATGCTACCCTGCTCGACTGAAACTTACAGATAAGTAACGTATAGATTTTTACCTGACACTTGAGCCAGGGGGTGTGACTAAGTAATGTGTGATGTATCCTATGTAAATGAGGGGACGTTCAGCCCCAAGTCAGAACTCATCCAATTCTCACTGAGATGTGAGCTTTGTATGTTTTCTCCATTTGCAAATGTTAATTAAAGCTGTGTTTGTTCTCTTTTATAGCTGAAGTTTGGTCTCGAATTTTGTGCAACTTAACAGTACCACCTGCTGATTTGTTTGCTCTGCTTCTCCTTAACGTTTCTACCAGGCAGGTTAAAGCCGCTGCTGACGGGATCTGGGCTGGAGGTTCTGGGCTGTAAATAGTACATTTAAATCCTAAATGTACTATTTATTTTTTTCTAAGCTGAATGCATTAAATAAAATGTAATAACATTGTCATTCTCTATAAATGATGCTACAGGTTTAGATCTATGGTCTGTGTTACAATTAAACCATTTCTAGGGGTCCCTGAATGTCTGGAGGCCCCTGAGTGTCTGGAGCAGAGGTGTGACCAAGTCACTGTGTTGCAAGTCTCAAGTAAGTCTCAAGTCTTTGTCCTCAAGTCCGAGTCAAGTCTCAAGTAAAGACAGGCAAAAGTCGAGTCAAGTCTCAAGTCAGGAACCTTTAATTTCAAGTCATTTCGAGTCGTTTTTATTTTATTTTTTTATAATTTGCAATTATACATAAAATTCAAATAATAGACCATTTGTTCGTTTTAAGATATGTATTTATCTCAAATGATAGAACATGTGTAGCTGAACACAAAGTATAAAAAACATTTTTAAATTGGACCACTTTATTGCCCAGTTCTGTTAAACTTGATATTCAATAAAAAAAGACGAAAATGCTGACATTTCCACAGCACAATACAAAGAACCATAACAGCAGTTTTTTCCTCTTTTCTCTGACCTGTCAAAACAATATATTGTCAATATAAGTTCCCAACGTAGATGTCTTCAAACACACCAACCATCCTTAGATGATACTAGACCCGGCTCATCATCATGATGGGACAGAGAGACTCTGTTCCCTGTGTTCAGGTCCAGAATCTGCTTTCTGTTCCGGAGCTCCGCTCACTATCCACCGGCTTCCTGAGCTAACACGGTGCACATTATTTGTGGAGGCATTTGAAGGACCGGATTTATGGTAAATAATCACCAATTTAACCCGGAGTACACATGCTAACACGAAGTTAGCTAAAGTCAGCTATCTTACAGCAAAAGAAAAGTGCCACCTACCGATCTTTGTGAAGCTTCAAATGCCGGACAAAGTTGGACGTCGTGGCATTTCCATCCGATATTCTCTTCTTGCATGTTTTACAAGTTGCAGTTCGTTTTTTAGTCGAAAGTTCATAACCTACGTAGCCAAAAGAAATTACTCGCGGAAGCATATTGAGCGGTTATTTCGTATTTCGTTCCCTGAGCTCTGTAGCTTTGCCGCGTTTTTTTAAACATCCAAATCCTGTTAATTTGATTGGTTGTGCTGCAGCTACGTACACATACATACATAAGGAGAGAGGAAAACCATAGTGACGGTCTGCGCATATTGATGCGGAATGAGTGAAATTAATTAATGACGCCACTTTATAAATAATGTGTTTTAAATTTTAAGACTTTGAGTAAAAAATATCAAGTCTTTTCAAGTAAACAGCTTCAAGTCGAGTCAAGTCCCAAGTCAATGGCATGAAAGTCAAAGTCAAGTCCGAGTCTTTGAGCATTTTTTCAAGTCAAGTCTCAAGTCGTGATTTTAACGACTCGAGTCTGACTCGAGTCCAAGTCATGTGACTCGAGTCCCCACCTCTGGTCTGGAGGCCCCTGAATGGGCCCTACCAGCAGCTACTGAGTTTTCTTTGCCTTGATATTCCAGTCTTATAATTCTAGATCTAGAAGTTTAACATCAAACTATTATATAGAGTTAACCCCTTTGAGTTTTTTGATCTATAAATCAGTCTGCAGCCAGGTTGTTCTAGAGGTTAAATGGATATTATTAGGGCTTAATTAGTAAAATGGCAGCAAATTAGCTTATTTCATAACTTCATAACCTTTGACCTTATCTCCTCTGGTCTGTTTAACAGCTACAGTCTCAGATCAGCTCAGCCCTCCAGGACTGTCAGCAGCAGAAACAGAAACTTTTTACCTGTTGGGGAAAATATAGACTAGATTTGCTTTGCAATTCCACACATGATGGCAATGATATAGTAGGATCCAATTAGATTCTTGATTGATAAGGGGTGTTGCTATGTATGGAGTTTTTGTTCAATGTGCCCCTTTTTTAAATTTGAGCCCCTGCCCCTCCATAGGTCTCTGCACGGCCCTGGCTGTACAAGCTTAAGTTTAAACTTGTACATATGCTAATACTTGCTGTGACAGTTGTTTGTAACTGAACGAAAAACAGTAACATTTATCATTAGCAAACAAAATGTGAACTACAAGCCATATCATTTGATGTCGACACAATGGCTTCCATCCGGTTTGGAATAAAAACTGAAGCAAAGGGACTTCAGTAATTTCTCAGATTTTATTTTTTTTTACATCAACGTCATTAAAAAACGCTTTAAAAATTAGGTATTCTGTTTAGTTAATAAATGTCAAAATGATTTTACAACCAACTTTCTCATGAACTAGAGACAAGTTGGCAAACCTTGGGTACATACTTATTGTTGTGTTCTGTAACATAGCTAACTAATCTTAGCAAAATAATCTAATTAATTTGTTTGTATCTGCAATAACTTTTCAAACTTTGCAGGAAAGCATTCACAACCAAAGATTGAATCATATTGAGTCTATAATTTGATGCGATAAAAAATATGTTTTATGTACTTTTGTGAAGTACATGAATGACAATAATTATCTATTACATTCTAAACACAGTTTTATCATATTAGGAGGTTTGGTGCTTAGGAATCCTCCAGCTTTGGTGTTGGTACTCCAAAGGTGTTTGCAAATATTAACAAAGCTCCATAAAGCTGTTCCAGTTTACACAAAAAATACAGACTGTTAGAGTAGTGACATGCTAATAGAAGGGGCTCATGGTGAACAGCGTTATTTTTAGCAATAAGTGTCTATCACATTAATTATTTGTTTCTAACTGATGATAATTTCCTTTTTCAAGCAACACATACCTCTTTGAGCCTGTCTGGAGGGATGCCATCCAGGTGAAGAGTAGCAGTGTTTCCGCTGATGCCACTCATATTTATTTCAGTGTTGTTCATCTGGACAGAGAAGAATAAAGTTAACCCTAAATTAGCTTTATTTAAGATCTATTTGAGAGGAGTTAGTTACATATAAAATTATATTGTGGTTATTTATTCCAGTGTTTTGTTATTGAAGTTAGCTAGAGTACCTAATGGCAGCAGCTAACAGTAAAAGATTCACAAAGTCTTAGCTCTTAATTAATGGATTGTTGTCCATTCATTTGTCAATTTGTCACAGAAATTTGTTTTTCATGAAAGTTCTACTTTTTATTATTACTTTAAAGTGTGAGGTATGAATACCTCCTCTGTTTTTACATTTTCATATTTCCAACAGTGTTATCCCATTTTTTTGAAGGAGCTAGAAAATGTTTAGATGATCCAATTGTAAAAAGTCATGTCTGACTCTGAGTTACATCTTAAAAATATGGTTTGTCTTCAGGTTGACGCTGGAACTGGTCCAGTATTTGCTTTACTATTGCAGTCTTATAGCCATAGAAGTGCTTTAAACCTCTTGTCCACAATACCCTTTAGTATATTATTAACTAATGAATGAATAAGTGTAGATCTAACAATGCTTTGAGGCATTTTGGTTTTGTTAGCATTATATTTTATTTATATACAAGAACAAGATTAAATGCCTGTGATCATATTTGTTTCTATAAGAGTAATGACAATAAACTAGCAGAAAAGGGTTTTGTTCACTTCTTAGAGCTTAAACTGATCAATAAAACAGATGGGGGTCTATTTAAAACAAAAATGTAAAATAAGAGAATTCTATGAGTAGTGCTGAAGTGAAAAATCACACAACATAATTTTTTGTTACTAACGTGATTCTGGGTGTTAAATTCTACTTCTAAATTAAGGAAGATGCAGCTTTACATAAGAAAGGGAACAAGCATGACCTTCAGTCGAAGCATTATAATAAAAACTAATAAAACCAGTCGAAACACAAACATACCAACATGGAGTGAATTTAAACAAGCTGAATGCTACCGGATGAAGTGTGTCAATAAAACACACCTTTCAGGTATGGAAAGTTATAACCTGAACATCTCAGGTAATAATTTAAAGGAGCTTTGATGAGAGTAGTGTCTTTGTGTTGGAGACTTTCCTTCATCTAATTTATTAAGAAGATTGGTAACAATCAGTAAAACGTATTAGCTTTTCACATGTTCTATTAGAGCTTTTTGCTTTAAGCTCTTTTTTTTTTTTTTTTAGAAAACACCTGTATTCTGAGGCAAAGCAGCAAACTTTCTTAATGTTTAGAATTTTTTTCCCCCAGAACCAGACTGAATTACAAAGTCATTAGAAAAATAATAGACAGGAAAACTGGAAAACAAAGAACAGAGCCATATTTCAATAACACTGGAGGCTGTGAGGCTCAGTGCAGAACCTTAGAAAAAAAAGTATCGGCCAAAGGAGAATCAACAATAAATCTGTAGACACCTTCATTTACAGGTTGTGTTTCGTAAATGACGCAACAGGTCAGGGATTTTCTGTTTGCACTTTTGATAATTTGTAATCACTGTTTGGCCTCAGTTACTGTTTCTTTTCTCAGGTAAAATGTTGTACCTGTTTCTCAGTTTACTTCTCCTTGCTCCACTGTGCCATCTCTCTCTCTCTGTTTCTCTCTCACTCTCTCAGCCTACCTCATGCTCTCTCCCCACAGCTGCATCCTATTTCTAATTAGCACCAGCCCATTGTCTAGTATTTAACCTGCTCCCTTTTATTAATTTCCTGCTTGTTCCTTCATCTTGCCCCAAGTTACTTGGTTTAACTGTGGTACTTCCAGATTTGTTAATTGTTTTGAATTTATTTTTAATAAACTCCAATTATCATTATTCACCTGAACTTTGCATGACAGGCAACTAATTAAAAAGTTATTATTTTTCAACCAATTGAAAATACAAAAAAGGTAATGACAGGCAAAGTTACCAAAAGTGACCCACATTTGATATCACTATATTATAAGCACAAAAAACATTTATTAACTTTATCTGGATGCAATAACTCAAAACCGTCTCTGAGAAAGAATGTTACTTTTGTGTAGATATGTTTCTACACAAAACATATCTACACAAACGATATAGCTGAACTTGTTCAGTAGGTTCTTGGCTGCTTTCCAAACACCAGCCAATAATTTATAAAGTAGCGCTGTGTCTTGTTAGTTCAGGTACCTAAGCTGCATTTTCTTTTAAATGTTTTAGATATGTTCTATGAAAAAAATACTGAATACCTTGCAGTTGAATTCAACAAAAAATCCACAATTCCTATACTGTGAATAGTCGCGGGTCCACTGTCAATGACTTCCTGGGTAAAATCCAACGTCTGCTGCCTCACATACAACCACTTCCCTAACAAAGTCCTTACTGCAACACAATGTTTTACAGTTTAACTAACTTATTAGAAAAAAAACTGAACTAAATACTCTTCTATTAACAGTTTTATATAGATAGTTTTCACTCTTGTCTCAATCTGCAAAGCTAAGAAGAAAACACTAAAGGCTCCTTGTATTTTAGAAAGCTGCCTATATACCAAACTGTGCTTTAAATGAACTCTTCCTCACTTTTTATTGAAGAATAATCTAGTTGAAGTCTGACCAGTCTGAATATATACAATTTTGAAATATAGAAGTACAAAGGCAGTGCAGGTTTTATTGAAAGTTGTTTAATTTAGTGAATAATTAGCTACGGAGTCAATACCGATTTTAGCGTCATAAAGCATCTGTTGTGTACAGCAATACCTAAAATACTGGTCCAATCATTCCCATTGATTGGACATGCAAAGAAAAGAATACTAGTGTAAAGGAGCAATTGAATGTAACACTTCTTTTTTTAATTATTGAATTCAGCTATGATTTCTCTTGTCTTAATCTCAGTTCATATCCAACATTTGGTAGCAATGTTAAAGCTAAATTAAACAAATGTGGTGTAATTTAATTGCTTTAAGGCACAGTAAAATATTTAAGGGGCAATAATCCATGCCCATTCACAGTTCCTGGAACATGGGCATGGATACCAGTTAAACCCAAAAGGGATTGTGAAAATATCAACTCAAACCATTATTCTCTACTGAATCCTGCCAGTAGAGAAAGTCATTTGGCAAGATCTAGAATTACTACAAATTCTGAATTTAAGGACAATGATCTGTGGCGTGCTGTGGGGCAATGCACAATCCACATATGGAGATCTTAGTCCTCGCCGTGGATGTTACAGGTTTGAATCCTGGCCTAATGACCTTTGTACATGTCTTCCCCTTCGTTACCCACTTTCCTGTCTAACCACTCTCAAAAAAAGGCTGCTAGAGACAGTAAAACTTTTTCTTTTTGAAAAATAATCTGCATATCTGCAGATCAATTGGAGTTGGTCGGCAGAAAATTTCAACCTACACGGATCACTGGAAACATGACCTGTTGACAAGGTTCCCAATGATTAAAAATAACCGCCTGTTATTATTATTTTATTTGTTTCATAAGAGTATAGCAAAATTGAAAAACAAGATTGTCATAACATAATATCTGGACTGTTGGTACCTCCACCATAATTTGGTTGCAAGAAACTGTGTGTAAACAGGTTTTGGGTTAAGGTCTAGATTGGAATTAGGTTTATTACAATCAAAAACAAAAGTTAAGAGGGTATAAAACAAGCAAATAATAAAATAGAGATAAAAATTGGAAATTAAAAAAATATGAGAAAAAGAATATTCAGGGATAAGTACACATAGAACAGAATAGTGCTCAGTTGTATAATAATGGCTGTTTATGCTAATATTTTCTTCATCTGTCACTGCATTATCCTCAAAACTATCAAATGTTGGTTGTCGTATAAAATTTCAAGTTAAATTTCAAGTTAAGTTAAAACTCTTGGTGTGCAAAAGAATAGCAACTCATGTAGTCTTTTTAAATTAAGAACAAAGATCAAGATCAAATCCATTCGTCCATTTGTCATGCTATCCTTACGGGCTCACATAGAAAATTGGCACCTAACAATAGTTTCTAATTCCTTTTGTTGGCCTCTATCAAAGCAACGCCCTAAAGAGGGTGTTACCTAACGTGTCATTTCCTTTAACCTTACCTTTGCGAGCATTAGATCTATGTATCTGTGTGTGGGTGGGTGTGTGGGGGGCAGGGGGTGCGTGGGGGTGTGCATGCGTGTGCTTAAGCTGAACTTGAACTATTTTACAAAGAGGAATGGACAAAATTTTCAAACTGTACATGTGCAATAAAGATGGTATTTAAAAAACAAAAATTGTGACTAATGGCTCCATAATGTGGTGTAGAAATGCACACCACACTTCTGAAATTTCAGTTGTGAAATGAGTAAAAATCTTTTCACAACCTCACATCCACTTCACAATTATATACTCGGTTTTTGATCTGATGTAACAGTCCAATAAAGTGCTCTGATTTTTGAGGCTGACAAATTATTTAGTGTACACAACAACATAAAATGTCTGCTGCTAATGCAAAATAATTTCTTGTGCTTTTTCCAAAAACATGTGTGAGTTGCAATTCCTTAGTGAGAAAGAAATTCCTAACCAGTGAGAAAGTTACCAGTAAATCCATGACTTTTTGCTGTTTTTCTTTTTGGCTTTTCTGAGTTTTTGCCTGACTTTGAGGATTTTGTACTATTTATTTATATGAGATTCTTAAAACTGAAGAATTGGTTTCTACCTTCTAGTAAATCTGAAGGGGGAAAAATTATTCCTGCGGAATTTCTGAAAACATATCAGGCTTTTTGAAATTCTGTTAAAAAATATAATTTTTGCTGTTCTGCTCTGTAGTATCTTGAAATTCCCTTTCAGAATTTGACAGATCAGCAAAATCTGATATTTGATAGCCTTTAACAAATTATTTTAGGACATTCCTGAATTCCGGCTGATGGTGCGTTCACTGATGCGTGAGGGGAGATGCATGCTCCACCCACCAACACCTGAACCGCCCATTTTTCATTCAGCCAAAGCACATCTTGTTCGACAGGTTTGCTAGTTCTACTTGATGAATTGAACTACTTCTAGCTCCAGTCATTAACCCGGAAACACCATCAATCTCGCGTGAAAAGTGAAGGTCCAGCTCAAGCTTTTTACATAAATGTCACCCGGATCAAGAAAGCAGTGGGTGAACAGCTGACATAAGATAATCCAAAACATTAACCAACGCTCAGAAAACGCAGTTTTGAATGTGTTTCAGATTTCTTCTCATCATATCTCACTCTTTGTGTTGTAGTTGACACTTTAAACCAACCCCTTTTTTAAATGATTTTAGAAAAAGAAAATGAAACTAAGCCCATCATCTATCTACACCGCTCATCTGATGTGCCAAACAAATTTTCTAAAGGAGAAAGACCAGCGAAGAAAGAGAAACTCACCTTTGCGTTTTGTGCTGCGCCGCTCCAACTCTGACGATCTAACTTCCTCAGTGAATGAAAGGCTGAGGTAAGCGCAGAGTGCAGGATAGTGTTACACCCCCTCACGCGCTGCAGGGCAGGGAGGCGATGGAGACGCCGCGCCAGGGATCCAAACTGCTGATTTATTCTAGAATACTGACCTAAAGTTTTGAAAGCTGAAAAAAAAAATCACTGGGATCTGGATATTGTGGGGGTGAAATTGAGTCTGTACCAACCTCCGCAGTTTATTTGCAGAAGTTGGTATACTTGCGCGTAAAAACGCGTCAAGATTCAAGGGATTTAAGGAAATAATCAATTATTTTCAGTTATTGCGCCACTTCTGGTGAGTCAGAGTAATACTAGATGCAGGATGTGTCGTCATAAATCCCCTTAATTTTATTTTATTTTTAAGCAATGATCCCCTCCCAATCTTCTTGGTGTCAAGTTATTTCCACAATCAGTGATGATTTGGAGAGCCATGCCATCTGCTGATGTTGGTCCTATGTTTTTTATGAAGTCCAAAGTCAAAGCAATTTTAAAGTTAATGGTTTCTCTGCTGACAAGGTTTATGAAGATGTAAGTTTAATTTTCCAGTAGGACTTGGCAGCTGCCCACACTGTCTGAGGAACCAGAATCTGCTTTAACAAGCCCGGTGTTACTGTACCAGCAGTAGTCCTTCACTGACGTTACATAAACCCCATAGAAAACTTATGAAGTATCAATAGGAAGATGAGGCGCCATCCATGTACATGAGCTGAAAGTCTCTATTAAAGCAAATCAGGCTTCTTGAGCAATGTCAACGGCTTCATTGTTGTATTTTAAATTTAAATTAGTGAATTCAGCACATTTTTTTCATATATTTATAAATAAATAAACAATAGCATCCAGACGGACAACATATTTTATTGATGTTCAACTGAAACAGTTGAGGAAATTAAGCATACTTTTCATTAAACCCACATTTCTCTGCTATAAAATGTTTCCATTGGTCTGGTATCATATTTCAATATTAAATGTTATATTTCCAATATCTGTAAGTGGAAAATCATCATAATTAACAGAAATAAAGGCTGGAAAAGCCAGTCTCTTATGTAATTGCTCTATATAATGTGTTTTACTTAATGGTAAAGTTCCTGAAATAATTTGACTTTCTAATTATAGTTTAATTTTTTGAACTGGTTTGTTTGCAGAATAAACCAATTCAATTATAGAAATACAATATTTTTTATATTTCAATTATTGCATTTGTACTTTTCTTTGCAATTTTTCTAAATCACAAATTCCCCCTTAGACATAATAAAGTTTATCTAGATTTTGAAATTCTCAAAGTTTTCTGAAGGTGTTTTCTTTAATCTTTGCTTCCTTTCCTGACAATTGTAGAGCATTTCATAAGTCCTGCCTGTGAATCACTCTGGCATCAAAAGGCTTATTAACTCAGAGATATTTAAGTCAGAGCAAAACTCTAAAGTAGCTTTCAAATATTTCCTCACCTCAACAGAATGAAGATACAGTTACTCTGGTCTGGTTGGCGCAACAGATTGTTGTGACATTAGTCTTACAAAACAACATTTTAACTTTATGAAGTGTCTTAGCAGAAAGACAAATCTCGGGGGAATGAAAAACACAAACATAAAAAGGAGGAGCACAAATTCAAAGGGCAAGCTGCATCCAAAGACTAAAAATACAAATCATTCACAAAAGATTCTGTTTGCCTTGTGCTAGTCACAATATTCCCTTTAAGGAGTTTGTAAAAAAGAACAAACTATTCTTATGGTTCATCTGTACAAAATATCCTTAATGCAACAATTTTCTTGCAGTGCACTCCCATGATAAGGGCTGAAATTAAACTGCTGACCTTCACTTTAAAGTTTAGCACCTAAAAGTGTAGGTAAATATGATTTTCCTCCACTTCCTGTTTCTAATAAGCTGATTGGGTTAAGGTCATTTTCAGAAGAGCATCGTGTCTGCAATCTTCGCTGGTTGTTTGAAGTCTCCTCACTTTTTCAGACCCTGGGATATTTTGCAGAATAAATTTGATTTTTACCCTGAACAGCAGCCCTTACCGTGTTGATGTTGATGTAAGTCCTCAAATTTGAGCATGTTTCTTTAAAATCAGTCACAACAACCTGAATAAGAGACACAGTGGACCTCTGCTTTTCAACGTTCAGTATTTGTGGTTCTTTGACAAATTTATTTCAGAATTATTCTGGGAAGCTTTTCTTATAATTATATGCTACTGGCTAACATTTGCAAACTGACTGACTTCTACAGCAGTGCTAATACAGTTTCACTGTGTGTATTATTACAAATTAAGGTATTCTTGTTGTTTGAGCTATTGAAATAGGTATTAAAAGTATTTTAGAGGGGATCTGAAGTATTTATATGCTAGCTGTGTAACTAGTACCTATGTTCCCTAAACCCCCGCAAATACTAATACTGTACTGAAAATAAACTGAAAATACTACCATTTTCAACTGATGTGACAATTTATACAAGTTTAATTCAGTTAATTGTATCTAAAATGCACACACAAGACCCAGGTGTGATTATGGACTCAGAAATGAACTCAAACACATTTAGTATCTTACTAAATTATCCCTTTACATCTCAAGCACTGTCTGTCTGTGTGTATTGACAGTCAATAAGGCACTGAATGGTTCTGGGCCTGAGTTTCTTTTCAGGTGTGAATTATTCAGATCTGTATGTTAATCAGAAACCTGTTTAACCAGTGTTCCCAGGAACAGCTTCTATAGAGCTGGTATCTAGTTTCTATGTAAATCAACTCAGCTCTGTACAACTTGGTTGTACCAAGCTGTACAGAGCTTGGTACAAACAATGAAAACATGTTTCATTGCAACAGTTTTTAATCAGTCTTAATCAGTTTAATCAGTTTTTAATCACTTCTGCTATTATGTTTTGTTTTATGTGTCAGTTAAAACACTAATTATTGTTTATGTATTTGATTTCAACAAACGGTTTTCAAATTTTTCTAAGCACTTGGAAATAAATGTTCTGTACTTTTGCTGTATTTCAAAAGTACAGCTGTCATGGCGGGGTCTAGGTTTCTTGCCCACATGCAGAACACATATCAGTAAAATATGATTTATTAAGGAAACACAGATATGGAGGATGTGAACAACGAATTTCTGGAGAGGGCTTCTGGAGAGGTCGGCACACTAAGAAGTAGCAGAAGAGATGGTAAGTTCAAGGGTCATTAGAAACGGGAGGTGTGAGAGTGAGTAACTGATCTTACTTGAGAGGAAATGGTGATATCTGCCTGGGAGGAACACTGGTGGATTCGGGGTATTGGTTTGAGTGGCGTTCAGGTGGATCATTGGAGGCTGCGGCAGAGGGCGGACAGGTGGGTTCTGGAGTGGAAGACGGACGAGGAGCGGACCAACAGTCAACTGAATAATCCAGAAGGTGCTTGAGATCTGGTCAAAGGAACATGCAGAACTCTATTATAAATAAGAACAGCCAGGTTGTGATTGGTGTTTGCAAGGTCTTTAAGAAGTGTTGCCAAAACTGTAGGTTAAATTAAATAAAATATTTTCTCCCAACATTGGGTCCTTTGTTGGAAAATACAATACATTTGATACTTTAGGATAACGGGAGTTGTGTACAGTTATTCTGTGGAAAAATAAACATTTTAAATAAGTGTACATTTTTAAAGTGAACCATCAGTTTTGGTTCCTTCTTCATCTCCATCTTTGACTCAGCTTCTTGGGTCACTGCTGATTCCTGCAGTTGATGAGGCATCCATTGTGTAAGAAAAGGGAGTTAAGTATCTGATGGGAAGGTTACTGATCTTGTACGCTGAAACATCGCCATCATCATCGTCGTCGTCATCATCCTCCTCATCATTATCATCTTCCCGCTGAACCATAACAGATCTGAAAGTCAGACACAGACACACATGACTTGAAATTTTTCTGGCAGAAAAAGATGCAAGACGGACAATTCAAAGGTCAGTTCAGAGGAGGTCAGAAAAAGGTCGAGTAGTTCTGTGAAATACGTAAATCTTACTCTGGTAGGGTTTTGGATCCTGGTGGCCCAGCACATAAGAAAGCAGGAAAATATCAAACCTGTGTTTGCTTCTGAGGAGAAAATCCATCTTAAAGTTGTGAGAAGACCCCAAATCAAAGAGAATTGATTGAGTTGAAACTAATCAGAGATGTTTCAACTCATCTTCTAGAGGAAGTTATGAATTTTGTTCCTTGGTTTCCCTGCAAATATCTTAGTCATATTTAATTTCCAAGTTCCAGAAAAGTGTCAACACCTGTGTCAGAAGATACCAAATCAGATGTTTTGTGCTTTAATATGTGTCAGTGGGACAAGTATCAAATGGTTTTTAGCTTCTCTTTTTTTTTATCAAGCACCCGGGTTGTGCTTTAGAGATCAGACAGATAAACAGCGACAACATCAGCAACATGTTTGGGTCTTAGTTTCTCAGATAAGTTTAACCTGCAGAACGTTCTGGATGTTTTCCTGGAAATGAGCAGATTTCTGTTTTGAAGGCGAGGTCGTACCTGCTCTGCGGTCTCTATAACAGATTCCATGAAGGAGACGCAACAACCAGCCTGAAGACAGTACAGGACCAGTTTAAATGCTTTACTTGTTTTCCAGGCTAACTTCTGCCACAGCAAGTTTGTTTGCTTGTTTCTAAGAATGGAGTTAAAGTAGAAACATGAAAATCTCACAAATGTTAATAAAACTAATGAGTCATATTTGTCCTAAATGTTCAGAGGATCTCAGGGAAAATAAAATTGTGCTCTTCCTTTTGCTTTATTTCTTTATAAATTAGAAATATTTCCCTTTTTTTTAAGGATATTCAAAATAAGTAATTTGTTTGTGCCACTTATATACGAATGACTTACAAGAAAATGTTTTACTTGATGTTTGACCCCAATTATTTAGGTGTTGAAGAGGAAGAGGAAACTGCTCGGCTTCAGCCCTCTAGTGATCCAATTAAGGAACTGCACCCGTTTTTTCAACCACCACCTGTTGAGGGAAAACGAACAATAATGAATCTTCATCACGTTTTGACAGCTGGGGATAGAAACCGTAACAGCAAAAAGAAAAGTAACAGCACAACATGCCTGGAAACAGTAAATCTCTAAATCCTTTAAATTATGCTCTACTGGTCAGAACGTTTTATGTTGTAACTGCCACAATTTCATTTGGCCTCACGGTGGCAGTGTTGTCTAACCTCAGGATTATATGAGCACGTATCGTTTTATTTATTTATTTATTTACTTTTTCCTGCTTTAGACCCAAAGTAATAGTTTTATCTCCATTAACAACACAATCAACCAATCAGCAGCCTGTGTTTATCCAGTTCATATGTTTGTTCATACAAAAGGACTAACTACAGGAGACCAACATCCACTGAATCACCAGTGTTGGGTAGAATAAAAAAGAACCACTGGTCCTAAACAAAAACACAGCAGAACTGGATCAGAATTTCTTTGTATGCAAAAGAAAAAAAGAAATATACTGATGTTAAAGCTGAAGATAGTGAGAATGCTTCCTAGGAGAAGTACTCCATTATACTGAAACAAGAAGCCAAGCTATTTTTTTTAATGGGATGGAAACAAATAATCACCAAGAGTAGTTTAAATCGGGGGGGGGACACAGAAGTACATTACCAGGAGTACTTTCTATGAGAAAGAAAAACTAAAGAACTGAAAGGGGGGTACTTTCTACAGAAAAAACAAACAAACACGGAAGCACTAGATCAAAAATAGAATAAAGAGTTCACCAGGTTTTTCTACAAGCCTCAGAGAAAATAAGTTCCAACATTTTGAAAAGTAATCTGTTAGGAAGCAGGTGCAGCTATTGATGTTCACTTCAGTGTGTTAAGATCTGACTGAATAAAACACTAAAGATTCAGACAGAACATCTTTAGCTCTTGGCAGATTCATGGAGAGCAGCAAGGCCTCCTAGAAAGTCAATTACCACACCTGTTAACATTTGTTTCTTCCTCTAAGGGAGGTACAAATGTTAAAGGAAGGAACATTCCTTAGAACATTCGTTTACCATACAATCCACTGAGAGGATTGTATGGTGACTCGTATGGAACCCCAGGGTGATATTTTACCACAGTGTAAAAATGCAAAGTCTTAGTTTGGTTTAGTTTCTAGTGCTAGTCTTACTTCATTTGAAATAACACAAAACTAACCTACAACTAACTTAGAAGTAACTTTTCATCAAGATATAGGAGTTTATTTTAAATCAATAATTTCTTAATATTGATTAAATTATACTAGCTCCACTGGCAGATTATTTCACTTATAACAAGACATCTTTCCCATGTTTTAAGTACAATAACCTGCCAGTAGAACTCATCCTTTTTTTTAATCAATGTTAAGAATTATTGACTTAAAAAAGCTCATATATTTTGCTGAAAAAAGTTACTTATAAGTTAGTTTTTTTGGACCAGAAACTAAAAAAGCAACTTTCAAAAACTTAATTGAAGAACTGAATACCAAAAATGACTCAAATAATTGAATGCCCACAACTTCCCACAATTGTATGAACTTCTTTAGTTAGCAATGTTTTGCAAGAGTCAGTAACAGACTTATTCAGCAGCACAAAATATTCAGAAAATAAAAACAGTCAATTGAACCTAACCTAGCTTTCCCTAATGCTGATACTGAAGGATTTTAAGTGGAGGGTATGTCAGACGGAATGACATTCATATCCCTCTGATTGAATTGTCTAACACAGACTTGTAGATTTCTTGGCTAAAGGGCAAACTGCAATCCACAATCTCCTTCTTTGAGTAGGTTGATCGAACTTCACTGACCAAGTTCTTTATTGTCTTTGGGGTTCAAACAGCAGCTGATGAGAGATGCCCAATCAGGAGCCCCAATGTTTAAGGCATGCTGATTGATACTATTTGAAAGGCAGAGTTTTCAAACTATCTGTGGCCCCAGATCGTTTTCTGTTTACAGTGTTTCTTCATGTCTCTGGTCTTCACCAAAAGTCTTCTGCAAGGAAGACTTCAAACATAATTTGTGTGTGCATCTTCTTACTACTTGTATGAAAATCTTATCTCATTTCTTGTCCTTAAAAGGGCATTGTTAACTGTGTGTTGTGTTGAGGAAAAATGATTATTTTTAGTGCTTAATACAGCTAATCTTACGGCATGTGTAAAAGGTATATTGAACATTCTTATTTTGAACAAATTTCTTAATTTTGAACAGGTTTGTGTTAAGGATTTAAAACTAAACCAGATGGGCAAGTATTCAAAGTATCTCTCAATGGGCCTCCTGCTGTGTTGTCAGAGGGCAGGAGCCCATAAAATTAGCATCTACTGCAGGGCACTATCACTTGAGCCTGGAAGAGATAACTGGAGAGACTTCGGATTTCACAGGTATCTGTGAAATCTTATCTCATATTTTTTCTTTGCTCAAATGACCGTAGAACCCAGGAGGCCAGGACGCAGCTGTTGGCTCTTTTGTTTTACCAGAGAACAAATGGCCTTTGATCTTTGGCGTAAATTAGGGGGAGTTTCTAAGTTTCTCTGAGTGTCCAAGGTAGCTTCCAGTTGGTCCGCCGGAGGTACGCCTTAATTGAATATATTAAAAAGGAAAGACACACCTTCAGTATAAGACTTTGTGTACAGGAGTAAAAATTCAGAGAGCTGCCACTATTTTGCTTTTTTTGCATCGCTCTCTCCAAAGACGCGTCTTTGTTTTTTGTTTGTCTTTGTCTTTGTTTTTGTCTTTGTTGGTCTGTCTTGTCTGTCTTTGTCTGTCTCAGGTAAAGAATGTATATCTCTGTTCCTCTGCAGCTTTGTTGTTGATTCATACGTTGCTTTGTATGGGATTAAACTCTGTAACTCTGTGACGTCAACACGCAGTGTTGTTTCTTTGTGGCTGCACGTCGCCCGCTGAGAGGACCTGGGATCAGAGGAAGAGAGAGCCAAACTTTGTTCCAAAGTTAATTTATAAATTATTCTTCCTTAACAGTTGTCATAAACAACACAAGCAACATACAGTTGTTTATGACAAGTATTGATCTTTAATAATGTGTCTGTTGTATGGAAATTTAACTTGCTTCTGTTAGGATCTTAGGTTGTTTCAGTTTGGTTTGGGGTTTTGTCATCTTTTTGTGTTCCTTAGTTTTTTCTATTAGTCATGCATATTTCCATTTCCACTTCAGTTCTTCCTTAGTGAGTCTAGTTTACTGTATTTCTTGTTTCTAATTATTCTTTGTCTCTGTAGTTTGCTTATGTTTCTGTAGTTTAGTTGGTTTTTTATGTTTGATTTATTTCCTAGTCCCGTGTATTCTCCCTTGCCGGCCTGTTCCACTTCCCTTTCCCTCTCCTCAGTCTGCCTCCTGCTCCCTTCATTCACACTTGGAACCCATTGGCAATCAGCCCAATTCCTTTGTTCCAACATTCAACCTCCCAGTACTTGCGCAGTAAAGTAAAGGGGAAAAAATTATTCTGAATGTATGACATAATAACAGACTTTCTGAAATTCAGTAAAAGTTTTTGCTGTTCTGTCCACTATAATATTGAAATTGGGATTTAAGATTATAGTTACTTAGATTATAAGATTATTTCCTTTAATAATAAAGGACTCATCTTACGCTTTCTGTGTAAAGTATTAAACACCTGAAAACAACAAAGTCAAGGCAGTAGGAGCTGGTTGTAAGCCTTAGGAAGGCCAGCAGATATCCATCAAAACAAAGTACAGATCTTTGTTTCGATTATCTTCAGTTAGAGAATGTCGACACACCAGAGGTTCAAACATTCTTGAAATAATCATGCGTGATAGAAAGTTGAGAACATCATTTCTGTTAGCAATCACTCACTTACTGAATGTAAAGGTGACAAAACCTGTCTTTCACTTTATCACAATGATTTAAAAATAAATATCTCGTTCTTTAGTTCACGACCCAAATCTCATGAGTTATCTCAAAAGCTTTGGCTTTTGACCCAGCTCTCTGTTTGTTATGACAGACCAGTACAGCACCAGCTTCACGGTACATGTCACACTAAATTCCCAAAGCGGGTGTTGTGGCAAATGGTGCAAATGTCAAGCGCACAGTGTGGCTTGTAAAACAGGATTTGTGAATCACATTAGTAGTTTCTTGTTCTTGCATTCACTGACGTCTCTGTGTTAAAGAAAGAATATTTTTATTAAAAATGAATCTGTGTGAAGAAGTTCATACAAGTTTATACAATATACAATAGCACTGGACTGAATGAATCACAAATATGAAAGTAGGGCTTGTACACAGTGCTGCAGAATCTGTGGAGTGTAACAGGAGTTATGTGTCTGTGAATGATAAAAAATATTCAACTTGTTTTTTTTCTCACATTGGTGTTGATTTGTTTTCACCTTGGATCTTGGATCATCTGGTGCCACTCTGTAAGTGTAAGATTTGCTAAAAGTGTGACTCAAGAATACAGTTTGTGTCAGAATTCGAAGAGGTATAATTGCTGGCCTGTAAATGTGAAAGACAAAAAAATATCATAGTTTGTCTCCTTGCTGGCTTTGATTATGGATTACTCTTGTTTGACTCTGGCTTTTCGCATTTTTGTAAGTTTGCTTTTTTCCATCAGCTTTTCATTAGATCTCCAAAATCACCTGCTGTCTCATCATCTCTGCATTCGGATCCACTTTCAAAATACGCAACATGACAATAATGAACCAAGGTCTGTCCTTTAATAAGCATTACAAGTGTTTTCAAGCTTGTAATCAGTTAGTTTGCCTTTTGAAGGACAAAACTGGAGTTTTTTGACAAGTCACAACAGTTCACAAACATAAAACGGAAGAATACCGACACTGTCCCTACTATGAAACATAGAGGATGTTCAGTTATGTTCTGGACTTACCTTGCTTAATCTGGCAGGATGAAATCTCAAGAATATTAACACATTCTATATAGAAATATGCTGCCTAGTGTCAGAACGCTTAGTCTCACTTATGACCATTGGTCTTCAAGGAGAACAGTGACCCAAAATAGACTGATAAACACACGGTAATAGCTTTGAAAAGACCTTTGGACTATTCTGAACTGGCTTATTTTAAATGTCATTAAACATCTGTGGAAGTGTCTGAAATGTTTGATCTGAAGAACACACCCTTCATACCTAAGACAACTGGAGCAGTCTGCCCACAAGGAGCGGGACAAAATACATGTGAAAAGCTGCAGAAGTCTCATTTACAGGTACAGGAAATACAGGTACAGGAAATGGTTAGATTCCAATGATCGCCTCAAAAGGTAGTGCAACAAAATATATATATATAAAATAAACACCACAGAAATGGTTCTCAAGGAAAACAAGCTTGTACAAGCAGGGCAGTTTGCTTTGAGGATCATTCTGTGTTTTTAATGCAACAAGTAAAGTAATATGATGGTTAATGTATAGAACAGTTAAATATACTGTACATGCTCTTAGCCATTTTTTGATGTTTTTAGCTGTTTGTTTTGGGTCACTATCCAGTTAGAAGACACATGGCCTGCAACTGAGACTAAACATTCTGACACTAGGCAGCACATTTCTCTCCAGAACATGTTAGTTGGGACAGTTGGGTCGTTTTTACTTCTTTGACTGTGAACATAGAGTGGATGCCAAAAAGCTTCAGTTTTGTCTCATCTGTCAAAAAAATAACTAAAAAAAATCAGAATAATATTTAGGATTCAAATCATACATTTTTGAGAGTTCAGTTCAGCACCACTATGTCAGCTACAGCATAAAGACTGTGAGTGACAAAGCAGAAAAAATTGTCATATTTCTGGACAACCTCCTGACCTCCATTCAGAATCATTGGCAGGATTTTTGAATAAACTCCCAACCTGTCCAGGGTGACCCCGCCTCTCACCCTTTGATAGCTGGAGATAGGCACCAGCACCCCTCCTCACCCCCCTAGGAACAAGGGTGTTAGAAAATGGATGGATGGATAATTTTTTTAATAAAACGTTCATTTAAATGAGAATTTAGGTGTTAGTATGTGATAGTTGACAGTTTCTAAAGGTTTCTAGAACTGTCCAGCTCCAATCCTCAAGGCAGACTTGGTGTCCTGTCAGTTTCATCATTTAAATGGTCCAACATCTTCTCAGCTTAAGTTAAAGCTGAGAAGATGTTTGGATATGTAAAATATGTATTCTATCTGGATATAAATCTATAAACAGTTTGGTTTCTGTCAGTTCTGTCAAGATAGAAGACTAAGCGCATGTCTCTTGCCATTTACATTTTACAAAGCAATTTTAAATAGAAGTCGTGCAGGAGCTGTTAATGCTTTGAACAGTTTGCGCAGCTGCTGCTGAGTTACTGTCCACAGGCGCCCATGGTGAGGAGACTGTCTCTGAAATACCAACCATATTCAACCTGGACAGCTCTGCTGTTGAAATTGAAGTGATAAGTCTGACAAACTACAATGACATAATAATCCAGTGCAGCATGTAGTACAAACTGACATTTCTGCACAGTGGAGATTTCTATTTTTGTGTGTAAAAAGTTTGATATGATGTGATTATGTATTTTAATATTAAAACAATATCAGCAGACATGCATATCTGTTGTCAGGGCTTGTACAGTAGTTAATCTCATTAATTTGAAGTCTAAAACTAATTTCATATATTCCACTGGCCACAGGCGGACGTGTAGACAATTCTTCTAATGCAGGGGTCCCCAAAGTCGGTCCTCAAGGGCCGGCCTCCTGCATGTTTTAGTTCTAATGATGGCTCGTTAGAAGGCCTAAGAAGAACACTGACATTCTGAAAAGGTTGTTGGTGCCACCAAGGAGAGAACTAAAACATGCAGGATGCCGGCCCTCAAGGACCGACCTTGGGGACCCCTGTTCTAATGGCTATATCTGTTGTTCTTTTTATTAGGCTTCTCAGCAACGGATTTATAGTCTATTTTAAAAAAATAAAATAAAATGTGTTTCTGAATGTTGTTTGCCCAGGGCCCCAAACAGGCTAGGACCGCTCCTGCTTCTGTAACTGAAGGGAAATATTCTGAACTCACAAGATGTGGTTTGACATAGATGATTCTAGTCAGGGCCAGTGGGAGCCAGTGCCCCTTTAGCCTACTGAAGAGATAATACTAAGTCATATCTTGTGATTATATGCTGTGGCACAAAAGCCATAACTAATTGGTCCCTTCAACCAATTTTATGTTTTACTTTAACAATGAATTAAAAATTACAGTCATGTACTTTTAGCTTCATCCATATTGAAATGGGATCACAGTTTTCATCAGCTCTGGAGCTGCAAGAGGTTCCTTTTCTCTGTAGGTCACCAAATACATTAAACGATGAAATATTGCTATGTATTTTGTTTTAATTTTTCTTCTGAACACCTGTCAGAATTTATTTCCCCTGTGTTGGGAAGCACCCATGGATACAGTTGATGGTGCTTCAATTCCCATAACTGGATGAGGAGGTGGTATTTGTTTTTTTTGACAAAGTGAAGACAGGTTTTGTTACTTCATTGTAGTTGATCCATTAGTGAGTGGGAGGTAACAGAAAAATTAAGATGTCACACATAATTATTTCAACAGAATGTTTGCTCCTCTCATAAATTTGGTCTAGAAACTTGACTGCTCTTTTTGGCCCCACCTACTTGGGTGAGTTTATGTTCTCCAACTTATGATTATTGAAATAAAATACAAATCTACCCTGATGGACATTTGTTGACCTAAACAAACATTTACATTTTTCAAAGTGATCCCTCAGTTTTTACTTTATGTAGTTTAAATTGTTGGAGTCAGATCTGTTGAATTCAGGTGCGTAATATTTTATTCTGACAGTAGAAGGCACTACAGTTCAGTTCAACTGTTATTCGGAGAAAATCTTTATTTTGAAGCAGATGAGTTTGCTTGATTAAAAGACATTACATGTAAATAAAAAGCAGAACTACAGTAACATAACGGGAATGTTTATACAAAGGAGGAGGTAGTTTGACAATAGTGGTTTCAACAGAGTCAAAGACAGCTTCCTCTCGAGTGCTCAGTTTGTTTTTTAAATTAAACATCTTGAAGAAGGCTCCATCACAATCCTGGCAGCCTGGTGACGGTTAAGGGTTCTGGCTCTTTCTTCATGACGTCATCTTCGTTTTTGACTCGGCTTCTTGGGTCGCTGCTGTTTCCTGAAGTCAATAAGGCATCCTGTGGCCTCAGAGATGGGAGTGAAGGATCTGATGGGAGAGTTACTGATTCTGTACGCTGAAACCTCCTCATCCTCCTCATCATCGTCCCGCAGATCGATAACTGCTCTGAAAGTCAGGCACACACACAGACGCACACACAGAGCTGTTGGACTCCAGATCATTCAGGCAGAAAGACAGATTCAAAACCAGGGATGACCAGCAGTTATGTCAAGATATGACAGACAATTAAATATGTCAACATGAATGAATTAATGTACAATATTGCAGGGCTGAAACTAATGATTATTTTAGTAATGGATTATTCTGACTATTAATCAGATTTTAAAAATTGCTGCATTCTGCAGATTTTTCATTTCACTACTTCAATCTTTTGTATACAATATTATACAATTAATAATTGGATTCCAATTGGAATAATTGGAATAAAAGGAGTTTAGTAGGCTTTATTTTACATCATTTGAACCAGGAGAAACTAAATCTGCCACTTGCTGAGGTCTGGGTAGAACATGTTTAGAGAAAAAGAAAAGATTAATCGGTTACTAAATTAGTTGATTAGTTGATCAACAACTTTTTCATCACGGTTAATCAGATTAATCGTTTCAACCCTACAATACTGACACAGGTCTAAGTGTAAAAATATTATAAAATAGAAAATCTGTATGTGCTCTGCAAGAACTTCAAGACCCTACAGAGGCCTTGTGTTAAAACAAACAAACAAAAAAAACTTCTCTGAGCTCAGCTAAAAAGCATGAGACAAAAAAGTTAATGAAAAAAAACCCCATCAAAACTTGAGAAATTAAGAACCCAAACACATGTAATATGCAGAAGAAAGTTTAGTAGTTCTGTGAAATAAATCTTACTCAGGTTGGGGTTTGGCTCCTGATGTTCCAGCACCTGAGAAAACAGTTAAACATCAAACCTGAGTTTGTTTCTGAGGAAAAACATCCATCATAACGGTGCAGATTGCAAGAAGACCCAAAATCAGAGATAATCAGAGATACTTCAACTCGTCTGACAGGGAGTTCTGAATATTGATTTTTGGTTTCCCTGCAGCTTACTTAAGACCAAAACCAGAGCAAGGTGTTACCAAACAGGATTCAAATGTAGTTTTGTTGACCACTGACCTGAGTCTCTGCTTTCTGTTTTCTCCAGAGCCGACAACAGACTTCCCCTCTGATGTGTACAGACAAAGGAGCAAATTAAACAGTTGTTTTCATCACAGTATTTAAATATGTAAATAAAGCAGATTTTTTCCGGTTACTCCTACCCTGCTCACTGTCCCACGCTGAAGGCAGAGCTCTGTATGTCGGCTGTAATCTCTTAGAGGAACAGATTTCTGACAGATGTAGCATTTCTCCTGGTTCCTGTGGAGCAAAGAACAAGATTTACTGAGATTTTAAAAGGCAAAGTGATACTAATGAGACCCATTTCATAAGGCTTGGATCATACAATCACAACATGGAGAAAAAAATGACAAGGTGTCAGATAATGTAGTTTGGAAAAAACTCTGCTAATCTGATTGTGGTTTCTACAGACCTGCAAATATCAGAGGGTTGGGTGGTTTCCTCCGATACCACCTCTGTTCTCTTCATTCTCTTCCTACGAGGTTTCAGTAAATCTGTCAACAAGGAAAAAACATCAGCACAACAAACCAGGAAAACAGTGATAATTTCCAATTGACTTTTAATCAAGCAAACTAATTGAAAAATTAGTTAATGTTACCAAGGACTAATCTCTGCATTACCTAGAAAACCTTGACTTTCAGGCCTCCTCTGGTCGACCATGGCCACCTCTCCATCACAGTACGCCGCATGCATCTCAATCTCATTCACGGGAAACGATCCCTGACAGATGGGACAGTCGACAGAGGCTTCAGGGCTGTGAGGGATGATGGATGCTTCCAGTTCAAGACATTCTGATCTCTGAAGACTTCGGTCCTCCATCTTCTCCACCTCTGGATTCTTTCTGCTCTTGACTTTCTTTACCCTTCGTGCAGTCTGTCCTCCGGCATCTTCGCCGGGACCTGAGACGTTTCCCTCTATTTTTGAGTCTGTTGTGGATAAAACGCATCACACATAAACTCACCTATGGCAGTTAATTTACCGAATGACAATGAAACTCAGAAGGTTTAGTATGTTTGCTTTTCTGTTCTTTTTTACTTTTCATATTTGGTTCTGGCTCCTGAGACTCGTCTCTGATCGGAGAATCATCTCTGAGGATCATCTTGATCTCAGGCAGCTCAGGATCTTTCTGTGAAGGCTGTGAAGAGATAAAATAAATACATCGCAGGATTTCTTTTCATCATTATGCACTAAGCCATAAAAGGATTCCTGAACAGAATTTTGAAATAGAGTAATATTATTTACTTCTAGCAGGGGGCTGACCTGTGTTTCCGCATCAGCACCCAAGCTCAGGTCTTTTGTGCTGTTGTTGTCACTCAGTTGAGTTTCTGTTTGTTTCAAACAGGAGAAATTTGTTCAAGTCAGCAGCTCAGATATGAGTGGAAACCTGAGAGCTAAAGTCATAACAGTAAACTACTTCACCTGGACAAACCTCACAGTCATCAGTGTCCATCTGCACTTCATCACTCTCCTTGTTCCCCTCTTCCTCTTGCTGCTCCTCTTCTCCTTCATCTTTTCTCTCCTCTTCCTCTTCTGGAAGAAAATCAGCAACTTCGCTCCTTTTGCTGCCTCTCAGTCTTAGACCTCTCCTGATAAATAGGAAACAACAAATCAGAGTGACAAAGATCCATATTCTCAGATGACAGTGAACAATGAAAAAATAAAAAATATTTTTTGAAGTTTTGTGTTTTTTGTCAGGTAAGAATTTTGGAGTGTGAAATTCACATGGGCTTGGGTTGAATATATTTCGTCGCTAGGAGTCCAACCACATTTTTTCTTTAAGAGTTTCGAGATTTAGTTTTACCTTCGAGAAACACAAGGCTGAGGTGATCCAGCTGATGCTTCAGGGGATATGGAATTCTGGAGAGAAAAAAACAACATCAAAATAAGAGCAGACCAACATCCCCAACTACCGTATTTTCCGCACTATAAGGCGCACCACATTATAAGGCGCACCTTCAATGAATGGCCTATTTTAAAACTTTTTTCATATATAAGGCGCACCACATTATAAGGCGCATAGAATAGACGCTACAGTAGAGGCTGGGGTTACGTTATGCATCCATTAGATGGAACTGCGATAAAGGGAATGTCGACAAAATAGTCAGATAGGTCAGTCAAACTTTATTAACAGATTACAAACCAGCGTTCTGAAAACTCCATTCATTCCCAAAATGAACAAATGCTTCCTCCACTTCCGCACCATTGATTCGTTCATGTTAAATTCTCTCGCTGCTGCTCTATGGGCTCTTTGCACCTCAGCTTCCGCGTTCGGGGAAAAGTGGCTCAATCTTTTCCGATCTATTGAAAAAGGCTCTTTCCACTGGGTGTTTGCAGGGCTTGTCCAAGGTAACAATTAATGATCTACATCGATCCAAAGCCCCGACAAGGAGCTGGAGAAAGGTTTTAAGATGTTCGCCTCGTTATACACAGATACGAAGGTGAGTTTTACTTTCTTTAAACTTTGTGGTTAACATTAGCTTTAGCTTATGCTAGACATTTTTCTTGTAAAAATGTGCTATTTAAGTATCTAAACATTTTTCATATATTCTAACGGACAATGTTTTTACCTTATGTTCAAGTATATTACGTGCGTTTATTGTCGTTAGTGTCAGAGACCAAGTAACGGGGATTTTACGGTTCAGGCTTTTTGCTTCTGAAACCTGAGGAACAACAAGCCCATAGCTTAATAGTGTCTCTTAATAGGAGTCATTTTGGGGTCTTTACACAAAACCCAGCGTGCACCACTGGCTACATCGGCGTCTGCTTTCCCCCGTTTCTTCTTCTACGGGGAAAATGAAGTCGGCGTCTGCTTTCGCCGTTTCTTCTTCTACGGGGAAAATGAAGTCGGCGTCTGCTTTCCCCGTTTCTTCTTCTACGGGGAAAATGAAGTCAGCGGCTGCTTACTGTAGTTGCGAGACCAGTTGTGGCTCAATATTGGTCCATGTATAAGGCGCACCGGATTATATGGCGCACTGTCTGCTTTGGAGAAAATTGAAGGTTTTTAGGTGCGCCTTTAGTGCGGAAAATACGGTACATTAATAACTGTTTTGACTTTTGTTTCTACATGGCAAATCATTCATTGTAGATGTAGCAGAGTAACAGAAAACAGTCATAACGTGCAGATGACCAATTCTGTTTAACTGAGTCAAGGGAAATGATCTAAACAGCAGTACTAAGGAGTTTAGTCAGCATCATTTATTTGATGACCTGCAGTATGGAACTTTTCTAAAAAATATTTTTTATATATATTTGTTACTGTCACTATGTCAAAACAGATAAGGTTCAGAAAAATAAAAGTTTCAGTTAAATTCTTATGATGATGTCGGGAATTTGTTTCATATTCAAGGAATCATGGCTCAGAATGATTGGAATAATTTGAAGGTTGTAGTTGCCATATGCTGAAGATGAAATACCCTTAAAATGTTTTATTTCCAACGAGACGACGACACTGAACACACCACGAAGTGAGCGGTATCATCAGAGCAACAACATGGTCAAAGAGAAAAAATGCTGTTTCTGTGGCAACACTAAGAGACTCAGAGGATGTGTGAATATAGTTTTGAGCTGGAATGGCTGTTTACAGGCATCAGAAGTTGGTCGACAGGAAATAAACGGTTCAACAATTCCCAGATGTAGCCGAATAATTAATGTTCCTCAATCCCTGTGGAGTGAAAACAACTTTAATCAACTTTTGATTTGGAATAGAGCTGCGGGTGTGCTGTGGTGGCGCAGGGGTTGAGCACAGCCCACATGTGGAGGCCTTGGTCCTCGACGTGGCTGTCGCGGGTTTGATTCCCGGCCTGGCGACCTTTGCCGCATGTCTTCCCCCTGCTCTCATTACCCTCTTTCCTGTCAATTCACTGTCAAATAAAGGTCACTAGAGCCAATAAAATCTTAAAAAAAAAAAAAAAAGGAATAGAGCTGCGGTGTTTCTAATTTCTAAAAAAACGATTGAGTTATTTTGTACAGTGTATATGAAAATAAATAACCAACTTAGACACTGTTTGGAGGAAGAGGGCATACAGGGATGTTTAATGTATATTTTATGATGTTAGGCTATTTTAACTCACCTGCTCAGGGACTACAGACGAGAACGAGCTTAAGCTAAATCCCGTGCAACATCTTTTAGTAATGATTTTGTACATGTTTAAATAAACAAAAATAATAATAATTAAATCAAAGTTGGCTGACCTGTGGCTCCGACTGGATGGCCTCCCCCCACTCAGCCTTCCTCAGCAGACCCCTTTGAGCCTCTTTCAGACTCTTCTCATAAACCTCCATCTGAGCCATGATCACCTTAGGAAAACATGAGCCGTTCAGCATCTTTGACATTTAACACTTATGCTAATATTAGAACTTTAAATATTATTCATTTTGATAATTAATGAGCTTATTATCTGGATATAAAAAATAAGGAATAATCAAGTAATTCAAGTTTGTCTAAAATTTAAATACTGTGTTTGTCCAACTGACAATCAGATTCACCTTGGTGTACGTGTCTGGGTCCAGGCCTCTTGGACAGAAGGGAACCCCCCAGTAGTAGTGGATGGTCTGTCTGTCTGAAGGCTCCCCACGCTGGGGCGACGCCCTGCGGACCTCCTCCTGTCTGCTCACAGGATGCAAGGCCGAGGTGGGTGGCTGTGACGAACATTTCTGGGGTTTCAGGCTGGAAACAGAAAGACCAAAGATGCTTGTGTTTCAATTATAAGCCAAACGGCTCCAGATTTTGGAGGTTTACAGGGAGAATCAATTAGTTATGAAGTTACAAAGGAAAATATGATCTAAAATGGGCATTAATCCTAAACCTAAAAGCTGCTGGTTTATTTATAGGGATATTTAAATGAAGCTGCTTGTTTATTTTCTTTCAAGTGACTTGAATGCTCAAGCATTAGCATGTCAGTATAAGCCCTCATCTATACTAACTCCATGCTGTGAACCATCTCTAGAACATTGTTTACATTGTAAACAATTTTCTCTAGATTATCAGAAAAAAAACTTGAGAAGATGATTAAAAATTACATAGCAAAAAGCTACATTACTTTAGAAGATTGAGGAAACGCCATAAAGACACTAATTTAGTTTAAATATTTTCAACAGTGAACGCTGAATGTGAATTATTCTGTGGGGGACGGGGGGGGTTCTTGGCAATCTTAAATTTGGAATAGATTTTGTAAAAAAGTGAAGTTGCATAATCGTTTCTGAGTCAGCACTAGGTCAAGACGCCCTCTGCTGGACAGCAGGGGAGTAATCCAGGATTACTGTGGGTTTAAAACTGAATCACAATCTGTACTTTGCATATTTTAATACAGTCTACTGTCACAGATTATGTTTCAAGTTTATTAGTCATAAATTATTTATGCAAAATTATTTAATGTTTACTATTAAAAATATGGAGAACATTTTCATTTATTTTCTGATCACCTGAAAGCAAAAAAATTAAAAATAAAAGTGTTTCTTACAGTTATAAGAAAACTTAAATTTATATGTAAGGTTGATGTACCTGCAGTCTGGCCCGGACGGTTCTTGGGAAGCCGTCAATACATGATTCGGGGATGATCCCAACTGATTGTCTGCTGGAACAGCAGCTTTCTCCTCAGGGAAGACTGGGCTGAGAGAACCAACAGGCTGCAGCAGAACACACACGTCCACATACACACACACAAGGATGAGGACAAAGGTTCAACACTGAAAACACAACATAATCATCAAAAACAGCTTTAATCTGAATGTTTCCGCACCGTAATATCATCTTCCTCCTGTTCTGACCAGATCAGCGTCATGTCGCTTGTCAGCTCCGTCTCTGCAGAAGTCCAGCCTTCGCAGTTTTCATTCACCTCTTCTAATGGTTAATAGTTACGGAAACACAGAAAGTCAATTGCTGATCGCACATTTAAAAAATGAAATGTGTAATCTTACGTCATACCTGACTTCGGCGAATGTCTGTTGCACTCGGCAGTTGGACAGCCGCCAGACTTTATGTCCTTTAGATAAAAATGGAAGGAAACCAGAAGCAGTTTAAGTGGGTTAGGTTGTGACTGATGTGGAGTAATAACAAAAAACAATAAGCAGCTGGTTCTTGCAGTCTAGTTGAAAAGAGTTTCACAATATTTGCCTAAATATTGTGAAGCATCCCAAAGCAGCTGCTCTACACTTACAGAAACTATCACATGGGGCATTGTGTTGGTCTCTTTACACCACACATCAAATTCATCTGATTTAACTCCTGCAGCTGTTCCATTGACAAACATGTTAAATTTTCTATGGAGATCATAGTAATAATCACAATTTCTTTAAAAAAGGAGAGGGAGAGAGTAATCAGACGATCAGGAATCTGACCTCTGGCCCTTCAAGAAAAGGTTCACCCCACACAGGAAGATTAGGATTCAAATTCAATTCAAAAATACTTTATTGATCCCAAAGGGAAATAAAATGTTGCTGTAACTCAAATATCTTCAAAGAGAAGGATTTCCAGTAGCAGTCAATTAGCAAAGACTCTGAAGAGGCCTCTGACTGAAGACTTAACAGGGAAAAGATGAACATCTCTTATGTTACAATGTCACTGCATGATGGTAGTTTAAATAAACATGTAAAAAACACATTTTTGTAAAAGCTACATACATCATGCAACTTTTAGCAGTTTTTCTTTAACCTGGAATCATTGTAAAACCAGCTGACCTTCCTGCAGCCAGAAGGACTCTGGTCACGGTCAGAAGCTCGGAGCTGCTGGTCGGTCCTTTGCAGTTCAGCGGGGCTTGTTGACCGCTCATCTCTCCGCTCCACCTGCCCTCGGCGGGGATCTTTACAGAATGAAGACTGTCCTGAGGGGCTTTTATGGAACACAGGGCTCTGGGGGGAGCCAGACCTCACAGTGGGATTTGAACTCTCCTGAGAGGAGAAGCTGAGCTCTGTATTTTCACAGGCAGGATGATTAGAGCAGTCAGCAGTCCTGCCAAAAACTGGACTCTTAACAAATGTGGGGCTCTGCTCCAGGTGTCTTTCACGGCCCATGTCATCTCCTGGGAACACAGGACTTTTGGGACAGAATATGGGGTTACTCTGGGGGAACACGGGGCTTCTGGGCTGAGCAGATTTTTGAGTGGAAATCAAACTGTCCTGAGAATACAAGACAAACCCAGAGCTCTTGCAGGCTTCCACTACATCCAGGTTGAGGCGACTGACATGAACATCCGCTCTGCAGCCGGTCAGCGGGAAGACTGGAGACATCTGGAGCTGGGAGTCTTCAATATCCGTTGAGTCGGAGCTCTGCTTCCCGAACAGGAGAAAGCATGTAAATGATCACTTTTCTTTGGATTCTTTACTGATTGTAAAGTATGAATGGAAAGGAAAAAAAAGGTGAAACTGTAATGGACCTGCGGAGAGTCCAGATGAGCGGAGACCGGTTCTGTGATACTGGGAGAATTCTCAGAGGAAACTTTCTGAGTCTGTGACAATTCTGGTATTCCCATTAGAGGACTGCCAGCTTGTTTTCTCCGCTTCTTTCTCCTGGTAATAATTTCATCTCCTGGTCCAACAGCTCCTGGAAAAAAAACAACACAATCGACCAATCAGCAGCTTTCTTCATACAGAAGGAATAACTACAGGAGGAAGAAATCCTCAGACTCACCTGAGTTCATGCCACCCTCCTCTGGCATCCTCTCCCCGTTAGAGTATGAGAGTTTTCGTCGAGAGCCGGTGCTCTGGGGGACGCCATCAAGCAGATGTTTATTTGGAGACTTCAGACCAGGTTGTGTCTGGTTGACCATCTATGAGGGAGAAAAGCTTCTTTGATTAAAACTGCAAATGTTAAGGTCTACTCTCCCGATGATTCCTCTCATTGGGATCATTTTTGGTTTTCTGTGCAGGTTTTGGTCTAAGTTCATGACTTTTCCAGCTTCACCTCTGAACAGGAAGATATCTAAATGTGAGCTGGAACATGTGAAATCTAATGTGATGAAACTATTTCAACAAGAGAGAACAGATTTCTCCCTGTATTTAAATATGAAAACACTGAGATTTAAACAGAGAAAATGTGGGTTAGTAAAAATCATGGATTATTTCCACTATTTGTTCAGGTATCAGAGTTTCTGCTGGTTTCACCAACTCAAATTTAAGACTTTTAAAGACCACTATGAATGGTCACAGCAATTTATGAACTTTGCCCAGCTAACTGATGATAAATTTGCACTTACCCATGATATATGCAAAAACGTTAGCTAGCAAGCAACAGTATACTAACCCACCTGCCTCACAGACCACAATGAAGATGTCTGAGTGCAATTCACTTTCCTTTGATAGAAAAATCCCGCGAGAAAAAAAAATACATTGAATATACAAGATGAAATAGTCCTGTCAAGACTAAATTAAAGGCCAACTTACTTTTTTTAAATGAAGTTAAGACATTTCAAAACATTATTTTAGCTAAATTAATTTAAGGCTTTTTAAGAAAGTGTGGATACCCTGGATGTGCTAACTTTATTCTTCTCTTATCTTACCTGAATTACAGCCCAGAAAACCCATATCCCTGTTTCAACAGGATTTCTGCAGAAAGTAATGTCAAATCTGAACTCACGCTCTCCTGAATGGCCTTCATCACATTCTCATCCTCCTGCTGCTGTCTCAGTGCTGTGTTGCTGGCTTCCTGTTTGCTGAGTTGTAGCGCCAGGTCCATCTCCTCATCCTCAGTCATCTCTGAGCAGCAAACAGACAAAACCAACAGAATTTACCTAAACAAATCCAAAGCACTGGGCCAAGAGTGTTTGAGTACCAAGAGTACATAAAAACGTTTCCTATGGGCTAGAAAATACAGAAGCAAGAATGCACTGAAAGAGCAAGTTTTTGAAAGAATAAGTTCCAACGTTTTGAAACTTTCTCCAGTGAATAACAGCCTGTGACAGGAAACGGTGACTATTCGTTTATCCACCTTTTCGTCTGGAGTGGTTCTTCCTCTCCCTTCGGCGTTTCTCTCGTGCTAATGATGTTGACCGAAGCAAAGACGAGAACTCATCCTGAAAAACAGATTCCAAACCACAGATGGAATTTACTCTTCTATAGCTTAATCAGTGAATATGTTTTAGGTTCAGTTTTTAATACATACATTAAAACTATAAGTTTTGATTTTAAACATCTTTACCCTGCTTTCTGTGTCGGTAGAAGCTATGTCCTCCTGGGTGTTTTCATCCTGTTGGCTATCAGAGGAAACGTTCTGAGCCAGCTTCTTCCTCAGAGCCATCCTGCTCTGCTGCTGTGTCGCTATGACAGGAAGAAAAATGACACTTGAGAGTTTCTACAAACTGAATATAAAAAGTATTCACCATCTTGGAAGTTTTACCCTATTCTTGCTTTTACAAATCAATCAGAACCAAAAATGTGGCCTTTTGACAAAGAAAATAGACAAAAACAACTCTTAAATATGAAAATTGTTTTCAACTAAATAATGACTATTAAATATATTTAACATGGGTGCTGCACAGGGGGAAGGCACAACCCACAAATGGAGGCTTTAATCTCCAGCCTGATGACCTTTGCTGCCTGCCCCCCTCTCATTACCCACTTTCCTGTTTAACCACTCTCAAATAAAGGCCACTGGAGCTAATAAAAACTTTAAAAAATAAATTACATAAAACAAGTGATCATTAAAAAAAAATAAAAAGTGCAACTCCTTTTCTAGTCAAAATTAAGAAAACAAGTCTTTCGTTTAAGCCTGTTGAAATAAGCTATTAATCAGATGATTAATTAAAATTAACTCAATAATTTCCATTCTGATGAATAATATTTTAGAGTGCCTATAAAACCTCTAAAAAGAGGCAGATGTAGCATGCTGGCTGACTCAATCTAAAGGAGCAACATCTCTACTGGATAACTGCTCCTAATTTTCTTTCAGGCAAGAGACAAACACAATCTAGAGCAGCAACCTCTTCAATTCAGAAAGCCCTTTTGTTTTTGCCTGAAATTAAAGATGTTTTTAGTATATTGTTCATCTGCATTGTTTTGAAAATAACTAGATTTATTTTATTTCTTAGGATTCAGGACAAAGAAAACACATCAAGTCTTTACAAGTTTAAAAGTACAAGTCTCTCAGTAGAAATAGGCCAACTGAGGTTCTTCTATATTTAGACAAGGTGACAAATCACATATTGTAGCAGTTTAATGACATCAAAGTACTAAAAAGCAAACATCTATTATGTACCATCAGTGATGCTTTGTTGTTGAACTTCTAAGCAAATGTTTAGAGATGCTAAAAAAATATTTCCTACTGACTTAATATATAGAATCTTTGCTCATTTTTTGTCAAAGGTACTAAAAACTACTTGATCACAAAAAAGCTTTATGTATCCAGTATCTCTGTATTTGGGTCGTAATCCATAACTATGTGTAAGGATAGATAGATCAGTTAAACTGCAATCAAATGAGTTCAGGAGATGCTTGTACTAAAGCAGGGTGATGTTAGATTTATTTTATTTTCATACTTGGAAAATCATTGAAAATTAATTAACTCAAGCAATTTGCTTCAACAACTGCAACTCATTTTGTATAGATTCATCACACTCACACATACCGTGATATCTTTTAAATGTTTTGTCATTAATTTTTATAATTAAGGCTTTCAGCCAATTAAATTAGTTTTTTTTTTTCAATTAATTTTGTTTCTCAGTACTAAATAAGACAAATAAAAATCATTGTAATTCAGAAATATTTTCATTATTGACTCATAAGAAGGGGAAAAACTTGTTCAGGTGTCCCCATGCTGCCAAAACACCTGATTTAAATGAGTGGCTGATTTAAAAAGCATCTGCAACACTTGAAATACAGCCAGTGCTGAAATGGTCATTTAAATCAGTTGTGCTTGGTTCGGACCAGGATTGAAAACACTGGTCAAAAGGAAGATGACAGACTTCAGAAAAGCAAAAGCAAATGAGGCGGATTAGCAGTGCTTGCATCATCCAGGACATGTTCCTGTGAAGTTTCATCTCTTATTGTCCAGAAAGTGAGCTGTTAGCACAGGGGTGGGCAATCCTGGTCCTCGAGGGCCGGTGTCCTGCAACTCTTGCAAGTCTCTCTGGTCCAACACACTTGAATCCAGCAGCTGAATCACCTCCCAAGTGCAGTCAGGTTCTCCAGAGTCCTGCTAATGACCTCATTATTTGACTCAGGTGTGTTGAAGTGGAGATGCATCTAAAAGTTGCAGGAGTCCAGCCCTCGAGGCCTGGAGTTGCCCACCCCTGTGTTAGCATGTCATGAAAGTCATAAGATTGTCACGCAGTCTTCAGTCAGCAGCCTATTTAGATTTCCTACAAGACTGACTGCTACTGGATAACTTTCTTTCTCACACCATCTTTGAAGGTACTCGGATGATACTAGTTGCATTTTATTTCCCTTTCTAAAGTATTTTGAATTAAATTGAATCACTTTCTGTACAACGAATCTACATATTGGTTTTCATATTTTCAACTGAATTACTGGATTTACCTTTTCCCTAATGTTTAGATTTGTTGCAGTGCACAGGTATGTTGAAACAGTAGGTGACTCCAGACCAACCGCTTCTTTCTCTCGATTTTTTATGTTATATTGTCAAGGAAGTTACAGCAGCTGTTACCTGACGACGGTGATGAAGAGTGTCTTCCTCTTCCTCTCATCTGCGTGTGGGATCATCCAACCCTGAGCGCTGACTGGCAGGAAAGGCCTAAAGTAACCAAACAAACTTAATAAACTAATGTTTAAAAAGCACAGTCCCGTTAAGCAGAATAAGGCAGCTGAATGTTAAATGACAGCGCGCGAGGACGGCGGTTGGTATGGAAACAAACTGAACACACGACACACCAAAAAAGCCTCAAATAAAGTTCGTTCGTTCAGTTTCCTGATCAGATAACTGTCAAGTTACAGCACGAATTAACTTTTAATTTGTTTATGTTTGTGTTTTTATTTTAATCTAAAATCTGCCAAAGACAACAGCAAAGTACGGCAATTTCAGTTTTAAAACACTCACCGCAGGGTTTTTTTCTCACTTTCGCGGCGCCATGTTTGTTTCTGTTCACGCTACCACGTGATGTCTACGTAAGACGTATGTCACGCTCCAATCCAAAGTCCCACTTAGTCAAGTCACTACTATACGTAGCGAAAGACAGCACAGTTCTTTGACGCACTTCTTTAGAATTGCATTAAAGAATTTTATGTATGAATACCTTTCTGACGACTTTTTCCTTTTATGTTTTTAGTCATCTTTTGACTCATCGTTGGCCAAAAGAGTATTTTAAAAATCCTTTCCTAAAAGAGCGTTTATGACTTTACCCTAAAAGGGAATTCCTTTTTGCAGTAAAGTAATAAGATTTATAAATAAAGCTTCAGATATTCCAGGGGGGTAGGGGAGGGAGTTGTTGTTTTTTGTTAATTTTCTTCCTAGGCCAGTGGTGGTTTTTGATTCAGACTATGTGGCTCAATGCCCAGAGCACAATTTTATCAAGGGCGGAACAAATTTGGAAAAAATAAAAATATGGATGCACGTTGTGCCCCTTTTGAGTTTTATTTTGGTAACGTGTTAACACTTAGATTGACCAGGGCTGAAGATTATCATTCTGAACACAGATTCTCAAAATGTTTGGGAATTATTTTGAGAACAAAAAAATGGATCCAATTCAAAATAAGAGGCTCGCCCTCAAGAACCACCAATGACGGTAACTTTGTCTGATGGCAAATTCTCTGCTTGCTCAGCATTTTAGCTGGAGTAGCTTGACAGCAGATAAATAATTTCCCCTGATAGATTAATTATACATATTCTATTTTATTCTGTTCTATTCTATTCCATCTTCAGCTATTTCTGCGCCACTCGTACTACATCTTGAATCCAATCCTTCTTTTTTATCACTAGTTTTATAGCCATTTGGCTTGGATAATAGCTATGCTTCCATCTTTGTCTACCTTATGTCTGGTGTGTTCAACTTTTCAAACAAAAAAAGCTACATACTGTTCAAGCATTGTATCAGTATGGCTGAAACTGTCTCTTAAAAGTGAAGCATGATGCCGACTTTAATAAGCAGATGGTTAATTACGAAATCCTCCAAGCATCAAATCAATGGTTCAAAGTTATAATAGTCCTTAGTTTTTATTTGATGTTGCCAATATTTCCTTATTTCCAAGGGCTCTGCATTTATGGCTGTTGGTCATGCCAATTTCAGCACATTTTTCTGTACATACATTGGTTGGGCAGTAGGTGGCAGTGTATGACGTGACACCGTAGACTCCACTTAAACGAATATTTCTCAAATCATTTATTATCCTCTTTAAAGTCATTGTTTTTCTGTTTATAGAATCTCACAGCTTTAAGTCTCAATGTTAGAGACACACTCTTATTGGAACATGCTGCTGACCCTTTGGCCTCTAAATGTAGCAGAAACTCAGAGAGAAAAAAAATCAGCTTCTGTAATTTATTTTTTTTTTCATGCACTAAGACATATCAGCTCTCATGTTCTGCTTCCTCTTTGCCAGACAACAATTTAACATGAGGTTTGAATAGCTCTACAGTAATACAATGACAAAATATAACAGTGCAATTTATGCATACAGTAAAGCTGTTTAAATAACTCAATCTCAACGTTATAATCCTAATTCCATCACACCTAAAATTATGATACATGATGCAATCTTAGAAATCAACTCTATGTAACACTTTCCAGATCAAACAACAAATGTAAGTTAGATGGAATGCCGGAGGCGGTGTGTATATATATATATATATATATATATATATATATGGAGAGAGAGTGAGAGTGACATGTTAACTATACATATATATACAGTATATATAAGGAGAGAGAGAGATTTTATGTGATTGGAAATTACATAACATTTCCAATCACATTCTTTGGGTTCTACTTCATAGACATGAAGACACACAGTTAATAGACACACAGTTGGCCTTACTTTTAAATCTAAATAATACTAAAACACTGAAAAAGAAATAAACAAAAAGCTGCCCTGAGGCCTTAAGCAATGAAAACATTAAGCTCTAAAGTTACCTGTTTCTGGGCTGTTTGTTTAATGGTGCTGGAAGAACCAAGAGTTTTAAAACAAATTCACTAGACACAAAACATATTACTGAAATAGAGAGAAAGAAATCTGAAAGTACAAAAGCACAAAGTTACTGAGCAGTGTACTATCATACAAGCAAGCTGAAACAAAAAAAAAATGTTATCTGTAAGAGGCAGTTATGTTGCTGTGTAACATACTTCCATTCAACACGTCAACAATTCAACAGGTACTTTAACAAGTTTCAATGATTCTCAGAAGAGAATTTTTATAAATTTATATATATCCAATGATATGTTTAAAAAAAGTTTATTGTCAGTTATGTTTCAGGCCAAAAAGAAGCTGCATTTGTCTTTGTGACCAGGGGGATCGGATGCTCTCAGCTCTGCTGAACTGGACTGGCAGGTTTTTCAACTGCATCAGCTGCGGGTTCTGGTGTGCAGACCTTTGTGTTTTCAAGCTGCTCAGACGATGTGAATCTTTTGTCAGCTGAAACATGAAGCTGGCTGTTTTTCAAAATCTGCTGCTCCACAGGAACATATCGCCTGCTGAAGTGTCTCCACAGTTGCTTCCACACAATGTAAAGGAGCTCTGAGAAGTTGAGAGCTATACACAAAATGGAGGTGCAGCCCATGATGTAGAGGAAGATCTTCTTCTCCGTGGCTCGGGCTATGTAGCAGTCCACAGTGTTGGGGCAGGGTTCCTGTGTGCACTGCATCAGGATGGGCACCCCAAAACCACTGTACAAGTAGTAAAAAGCCAGCAAGAACCCCACTTCAAAGCCCATCTTAAAGAGCAAGCTGATGACATAGGTACAGAAAAGACCACCATCAATGCTCCTTTTGTCCTTGTAGAACTTTCTCTTGTGCTTGGCCTCCCGGTGCTCCCTGTAGCCCACATGAAGGGCCACCATTAGGGATGGTGTGGACACCATGATGAGCTGTAGAGCCCAAAGACGAATCTGAGATATGGGGAAGAAATGGTCGAAGCAGGCATTCTTGCAGCCAGGCTGCAGTGTGTTGCACACAAAGTCATTTTGCTCGTCCTTCCAGACCTGCTCAGCCGCAGCCACATATACCAGGATCCTGAACAGGAAGACCACAGAGAGCCAGATCCGGCCAATTGAAGTGGAGTACTTGTTCACTCCACTCAGGATCTTCTCCAAAAATCCCCAGTTCATTGTTCACTTGTCTCCTGTCAGGACATAAACAACCAGTTAGAGTCTAAATAACACAAAGCAGCCATAAAGTATTATTATTGTTGAACCACAAATGCAATTATGATAAAATGAGTACACCCTTTTCAATTTTGGGGTTTCATGAATCAGGACTTTTTAAAAAAAGAATAACCTAAAAATAAATCTGTACTGCTGGTCACATTCAATGATCAATTAATTACATATTCCAGAATAGTGGCAGCAACTTGGGGTAGCTTGCAATAACATTTTTTGGATATTTCATCTGTTTTGGATGCTGTCCAGTCAAAAATATTTTTTTGCCTCACTTTGTTACTTTTGCACAGTTGTTATTATGCACAACCATGACAATAAGGTGCTTTTAAAACTGGAAACAGCTGATTGTGATTCACAAATGGCCAGAAGAAGAGGAGGAGCTTGTCTTTCTGGGTGCAAATGTATGTAGATTTTTATAAATGCAAATCTTTAGAAATTGAAGCAGATTAGAGAGATCAATTTAGTTTTACCTTGCTGGATGAGGGTATACATTGTTTTTACCTCATCAAAAAGAGGTAAAAAGAAGCATATCAACCGTAAGCTCCAGGTGATTAAAATCTCCACGCCTAGACATCCCTCTTGCTGGACTCTTGGTCTTCTGTACCACACAGAAAATTATCAACGTATCTTTTAACTAACAGTTTGGTGTGGACCACCTGCTGAGACGTTGAGTCCTGAAACATCCAAAGTCTGAGTCTTGAAAAAAATAATCAGGAATTGACAACCAAACTGGTGGCTTTCAAAATTATAGGTAAGCTGAGCAGTAGAATCCGCTGTTCTTGTCATGTGTGCAGCACTGTTTTAAAGGAAATTATGTAGGCTTCCGGGAACCAGAGCATTTCAAAGAACAATCAACCATTTATTTTAACTCCCAAACACCGTCCAATGAAAGCAGCTCTTTCAGTCTCTTTATTTTGCTGTTGCCTTTTCAAAGGGTAAAAGGTAACTTTGTGCTCTTCCCATCAGGCTGAAAAACACAAGTAAAAGAATTTTAAAATAAAAAAAAAGGCAAATGAAAGCAACCTGACATTAGAAGGAGCAAAACACAGTATACTGTTTAGAACTTTGCTTCCAGTCTCAACGTGCTAGTTTTGAACATAAATATAAATAAATTGGGGCCCTCCCTTAACTCCATTGAAAACTTCCTCATCTCATTGAACAGAGTAAAATCTATGTGTTTATATTATTTGTTTTTTACTCCAACTTAGTGACTACATCATACATAAGTTATGTGAGTTTGGGGGAACTGATCTCTGTGGAATCAAATTTGCAAATAATCAAATGGTTTGACTTGCTGATCTGGTTATTCAGCCTGAGGCCAGATTTCTAGGCTAGAGGTCACACAGATACAGACAGAAAACCCGCTTTATTCCGATAAGAGATGCCCAGTGAGACAAAACTATAAAGTTACAGAAATTAACATTTTTGGGAAGTAATTTTTTTTATGTCACATGATTTTCTGGTGTGTTGGAATTTCAGAATGTTCTACAAAATTAAAAACATAATTCAAACTAGATTTCTTGTTGCTTCTTCTGCATCAATCTAAAAGTCTAAAGCCATGTTATAAAGCAGACAGAGACTAGAACTTACCAGCTATGTTCAAAGAGAGAGGTTTATCCTTGAACCCAGATAGTTTGGGTTTCTTCTGTGAGTCACACCTGATCCAAGCAGAGTCCTGCATGCAGCAGCTTTATAACAGACTCACATCAGTTTGCTTTCTGTTCTGTTTTCTTTACAGCATTTCCTGTAAAATGTGGCCAGCAGTCGCCTCGGAGCACATCACCTGAGCACTTCACCTGCTGGAAACTCAGTGGGTGTGAACAAAGACAACATCAGTAATGCAAATAAAATTCATTCATGGCCACACCAGTCCAGGTGGGTTGTGCTTTCATTCTTTCTTCACCTGCCTGCTGCTGGTTGATGACACAGGGATTGTGTTACTCTGCTGATGAGTAAATAATACATGTCACCTCCTCGGGTCAGAGTCGTCCTGTTGCTCATCTGTAGAAGTTTGGCTGAAAGCCAATAAAAAAATACGGACATCATATCTGAGGTAATAATGCACTGTCCATGAGTCCTCTATGGGCCTGCACACCTGTTTTTTTTGTGTTTTTGCTTCTTTTAACGGAAATGTTCTGTGTTCTGTCCTGTGAATTGTATAGTGAGGTGTTGTTTTTTGTGCTTACTTTTGTGGTCATTATATATGCTTCTCAGTGCAATGTTGGTAAAAACTTTGTTAAAGGGTTAATAGAGCAGTGATGCTGTAATGACTCATTAGGGGAGAGTTCCAGAAAGAGCAGGAGATTTTAAACAGATAGAAGTCCAATTTCAAAGCATTAATTTACAAAGTCAAATTTTTTAAAAGTCATTTCTGATACATATTTTTTATAACAATTGGTGGAAACAGTTACTTGATTGTGCTCTAAAATGGCACTACATTCCTAGAAAATACGTAATGACCCTATTGTTGCAACTGAATTACCCTTGCTTTATTTTGCTATTCAAGTCTTTTATTTGGCAACAGTTATTGCTCCCTGTCCTGAAAAAAAGAAAATGTGAAATATTTTTTCCTGTTAAATGGTCAGTTTTTCAACATTAAAACTAAATCTGATTTAGCCCCTTTCTCTGTACACCTGTATTTTCACTCCCCTCTTTTCTAAATTCTGGTTGTGTGCTTCATGAATGTTTAGCACACTTTTCTATTTCAGCTACATTTATCTTTTGCTTGCTTCCCTCTCTTTGCAGCACCTTTAGTTTGGCTTTTGTTGGCAGAAGTATACTAAATCCTCCAGGTGTTGGGGGGGAAAACCCAGTGGCGCAAAAAGTGGGTATGCAGGGTATGCAACGCATAGGGGCGCTGCACTAGAGGGGGCGCCAAAACCCCGTCTCGAAAAATGTTTTTTTCTTGTTGGCATTTTCTATAATTAACAGAATGAAATGATCAATAACAGGGGACAGCACTGATTAGTCGCCCCTCTGCTCCTTCACCTCCCTTCCTGTCGCTCTCCCTTCCCATACAGGTGGCTGTGCACGCGCCCCTAAGAGTACGCAGGCGCGTTTTTTTATTTTTTTTTTATTTTAGACTACCACTCGTAGTGCACTTGACAAAATGGAGCGGCAGAAAAAAAAGCTGTCCGGGGCGCAAAACAGAAAAAGTAAAAGGGAGAAGGATAAAGATGTTGGCGGGATGAAAAAAAGCCTTTCAATGTGGTTGAAAGATAGTAGGTAAGTACCGTCAGTGTATTAGCAGGACAGGAGGGCTGTAAATAATCAAGTTAGCTAAAGCTAGCAGCTAGCCTAATACGGAATCGTCCCATATTTGCTGTTAAAAGTTGCCTCCCCTATTAAACCATTAAGGGACGCGATTTGTTTTGTATTTCTATGAATATCTGATACATAAACCTGTCACAGACACATAACCGCGCACTAAGTAAGAATGACCGAAATAAAACTCAGGAAATATTAACACAGGAAAGCTAAAGCTGCTGTGGCGGCAGTGCCCAGCTAATGTCCAACACTTAGCCCTCCTGGGTGCATTTTTTCACTCATATATATTATGGATTCAAATTAGTCATCAGAGTCACTAAAGCCCTTAAACTCAAAAAGGTTGGTGACCTATTTTACCAACCTTTTTGGCAGGGGGACACTTGATTTTAAATGTCTTATTCAATACCACTACAGTGGTGTTGTGATGTATCTGATAAGTCAGATCAGATGTAATGTCCAATCAGTAACTGTTATCCAACAAGGAGTGGCCTTTACCACACAAAATGGGGGACACATTTAGGCAGTGCATGGTTGTAAATGGCCCACAGAAAGTTTCTGATGGTCCATATCCAAGATCAGAGAAGAATAAGAGGTGTTTTTCCAAAGCATACTGTTTTCGTTTACTGTCTAATGGAGAGAAAGTTGAACGAGATTGGTTACTGTATTCTAAAAATACTAACAGAGTCTATTGTTTTGCATGTAAGCTTTTTGGTGAAGCTAAAGTTCTTGACACATGCCTTGTGGAGGGGTATAATAACTGGCGATGTCTTTCAAAAACACGGAAGCACCATGAAACCAGTAGTTCTCACATAAATGCTTATCTGACATGGAAAGAAATGGCATCTCACTTACGCCTAGGTAAAACTATTGATAGTGAACTGCAGAAAACCATGGCAGCTGAAAAAGCACACTGGAGAAGTGTGTTGACTAGAGTTATCGACTGCATACTGTTCCTTGCAGAGAGAAACTTGCCACTAAGGGGGAAAAATTCTCAGTTAGGAAATCCTAAAAATGGAAATTTTCTGGGAATCCTTGAGCTCATAGCACAATATGATGTAACACTGGCAGAGCCTCTTAGAAAGGCTGCCTCCAAACAAACCACTGGATATCTGACATGGTGCACTCAGAATGAATTTTTAGATTCAATATCAGAGTGTGTTTTGAGTAAAATATCTGCCAAGATCAAGTCCTCTAAGTACTTTGCAGTGGAACTGGACTGCACACCTGATATTTCAAAGCAAGAGCAGGCCTCAGTCATCATTCGATATATGGGGGGGCGCCGAAGAAATGTTCGCATCCACCTCAAAAATATGGAGTTGCGCCCCTGGGAAAACCCATATTTAGACTTGAAAGCAGTTGAGAGTGTTCTTGAGTTTAAAAGCAAACCTTTTCAGGCAGGTGTAAGTTCTGTTACCAACACTGTTTATACAAAAAATAGCTTCATGCTAAAAAAAAATAATAAAAAACCCAGCTCCAAGAAACAGCCCCATTTGGTCTCAATGTGAACCAGTGATGGAATCACTTACTCCCTCTTGTGGCATGAGTGCATAAAATGGTAAATATGAAAATCTAATTAAAAAACATCCAAAAAATTATTTTTAGGTTGTCATTAAGATATTCAGACTGCATATCTTGCTCAAAAATGTCTGCTGGACCATCACAGAAGTGAAACTTGACTTTGCAGAAGACACTGCTAACACCATCAATAGTCATTGATGACCTTGTTGCCTCTTTCCCTTCCAGCTTCAGTTTTGTTGAAAGATGCTGGATTCTCATCCATTTGACCACATTCATGTCCATCTGTCATGCCTCAGAGCCTAAAGAATTGAACAGTGGTCAGCATTTGGCTTCTTGTTTGCACACAAAGCTTGAAGCAGCAAGATTCTCACAGAAATGTTTGATCTATATCCGTCTGCAGGTGAGTTGAATTTTTTCCTCGACTGGTTTAATGATAAATGAGGTAATAATAACAAGCTAGTAAAAATGTACAACTGAACTCAGGCTTTGATTTCAAGCAGTCTATATTTACACTTCAGAGAAAAAAGAACAGAATCAGGTGCAGGAAACTACTTTTTGCAGATCTGTCATCAAAAACAGCAAAATGAGGTTAAAAAATGTTTGACAATTTTCTTCAATGCTAACCACAAATCAATCATATTTTACATTTTACCTTGCAACTGGGTAGCAAGAGGACACAGAGGATGAAAAACACATAAAAAATACTTAAATATGTCCAACCAAGCAAAGTATGAAGTCAGAGTAGAGTTGAATGTACATCGGTTAGTTGAGACAACAAAATCTTCACATTAATTAAAGACATTAGTGCAATGCATAGGAAATGTTTTTAATTTTAAACAACAAAAATGATCGATGTATTGGGTAAAAACAAAAATAAAACAAAAAGATAAGCCAGCATTCTCTTAGCTTACACATGCTCTGATGGTCCATAAAAAAAAAACGACATAGATTTTTTAAACGTAACATTTTGCTGCAGAAATCAGTAGTTTTGTAAACCAACACCAATGCAGCATGTCAATCAAACTGCAATAGCAGCTACATGGCTAGGCAGAGTTCACTGGGGAGGCACCCTTTGCTACGATTAATAGTGCATTCCAGTTCGACTCAAAGGTTGGTATTTCCAAGTTCCAAGTTATAAATACAGTAAAAGGATCAACAGGAGTGCTCTCTAAAGTCAACTACTGTCTTGGACAGTTGGAGGTTAATCACCAGCACAGTTGACAGCTTATATTCAACATAGTAGTATTTACACTTTTGATGATCTGCAGGTAAACATGTTTCTACATAGGTTAAATGGGAAAAATACAAGAAAATATATTGTATAATAGTTAGCAAAATTTCCCAGGTCTTTCATTGTAACTGAAGGTAAGTTATAATTCCCAGGTCCAATTATAAACTTCTGACGTTAACGGTATGCTCTCTATTTGCATGCTGTTCTTTTGCATTTGGGAAACTATTTATAGACCAAACATTTAAGTAATGTCATTTATTAAACTTATACATGCTACACTGCTGATACCCAATTTTATGGGAGAGACCCAGACTGTTGATTCAATCAACACGTAGTAGATAGAATAAACAAAGGAACCACAATGCAAATGTGATCAATGATAAATAGAATTTCTGTCTAATTTAATTTATATTTTCACTTTAACAGATGTAGCATTAAATGAAATGCAGATTCTTAACCTAACCTCTTAGGAACCACTATGCTACAAGGTCTGAATATACTGTAAAAGATGGCACATCAGCAATGGGGGTCCTACGTTCATGTTTGCACAACAGAATGAAAAGTTCTAAATAAGGAGGTTAGGACCAGCTGCGTGGTCTACTATGATACTGTGAATTAGCAGCACAAAGTTAGTCTGTTTAATATCATACAGGAAAGAAAGAAATGAAATATCAGCCAGACTTAATAGATCTTTACCACTACTACTTTTAATCTCCTTAGTCCAATAATAATGAATTCTTTATTAAAGGAAGACCATTTCCAGCCGTACTTTTATTGGTTTCCATTCACAAAATGGTGGTCGACCCACCATCTTGTTTCTACTAAGTAACAAAAGAATCGTCAGTGGTGCACACTATGAGATGCTTCAAAAATTTACCAGTCAGATACTGGTGAAAGTTTTCAGGGGTGGGTTTCAATGACTCTAGTGAAAAACTCAGTCATTTTGTATTTCAGTGTAAAACGAATCTGTACCAGAGATATGTAAAGATGTATTTTTAGGCTAATATGGCAGTTACACAAGAAAATGGCTACTTTCTCAGAACAATTGTGTGCTTGCCTTGAGCCTCACTTTGCGGTTAAGTAGACATGCTGTTTAAAGTTTAAGGAGCTCTGCTCAGGTTCTTACTGTCAGTTTGCATGGCAACAAGAAAACAATGAGCTGCATTAGCTGCCATGCTGTTACATAAAGGGTTTTTTTCTTTCTCTTGTAAAAAAAGCAACCTTTGAGAAAGGTTTTACATATTCCACATGCATACACAGTAGGTGAAAGTACAACTGGGTGGCTCTTCACAGTAAAAAATAGTCAGAAGTTTTAGTTCCCAGTGAAAAGCTGCAACAGTTATTGTGATTTCTACAAACAAAAGCAGAGGTATGCTGTGAATGCTCACACGTGCACAAAAAAAATATAAACAGCAGATTTGCTAAATACTTAGGACTGCATCTCAGAGACAGAAAGGTAAGAATATAATCCGACCAGTTTAAACTGGTCTGAAGTTAAGGGACAGACGTTTTTAGACCTTAGTTCCTGTGCTGTAAATGTGACACTTCACTGTTCTTTTCACTACAGGAGTGGAAACCTTCACATTTACACACATTATCTTTACTGCAGCTTCATCTCTAGGTAGTCTAATAAGCGTACAAATTAGGAAACTGTGACCTTAAACACACAATTTGTTGCACCAATCAGTGCTGGCTTACTGGCTAAAATGATCTTAAAGAATGTATAAGATACTAATTAAATTTTTATGAAAAGCTAAACTTACTATGGTTGTAGTAAGCTTAAAGAAAGTACGCAGGAAGCCTGTACATCTGCAGACATCCAAAAGTCTATTCAGCATTAAACAAAATCTTGTGTTATTTAGAACCATTGTTTGGCTTTTAACTTAATTGTTTTATACCATCAATGTAATACACTTTGTACACACTAAGGCCTAAAAGAATCATGCATAAATGAAATTCAGGAATTTTCTGTAAAACAACCCTTTCTGAAACTTAAACTCCCTTTTTCTTTGCATAGCCAAGAACTAGACACTTTCCTCCCTGGTGTTCTAACTCCATAAGCTGCAAGATTACTTAAAAAGAATAAGGGCAAGCAGTTTGTTACAGGACTGTAGAACTGGTACGTTTTAAATGTATATAAACATGCATGGTGCTGAAGTCTTCCTTCCTGACCAGTGTCACAATCTCATACTCCATGTTTAGACAACAAATGTATCCCAAGAAACAAAGAGATGGATGCCACAGGTTTTAAATATTAAGATATTTTTGGGTGCAGCTACTATATGTTCTGGATGCTACCATGATGCAGATAAAGATGCTATTTTAGTATAACTTAAGTTTGGTCTTTTATCAATCATTAGATGGTTGCACTGGATAGCGCAGTGTGAATACTGTGCATTTACTGCAGAAAGCAGAGATCTGTATGCTCTGCACTTCCCCCTGAATTAGTCCTCTTAGCTGGGCAGGAACACACACGTCTGAGTTGTGCACCAAGTCGATTATGCTGATTGAAAGTCTGAAGTTAGTTTTTATGCATTTGTTTTAATGCAAAACATAATTGTCTCACTGTCCAATATAAATGCTATGGCATCATATTAACTCATACGACAGTGGAGGGGGTATAATGCAGATCGTACCATTGACAGTCTGGGATTTGAAGAACAGAAGCATCTTGCCAAGTTCCACAGGTATTTTCCAAATAGATTTTTTGGAGACTGTATGCCAACATCACTTAGGTGTTAAAACAGCTTTAAGACCAAAACCATTAAGAATCCAACTAGACTCAAACTTAGCTTTTGTTAAATTAGTTTCAATTGTTTACCGATTTTTTTTTAATTAAGTATTTTTAATACTTAGTTATTTGTACCTTTTCCAATTGAACAATGATTCACCACATCCCCTAAAAATGTATAATTTACATAGGTTATTCTGCTTTACATTGGCTATTCGGATTTATGTTACTGAATATATCTGCAAAACGGCATGTGGCAAGATTTCTACATGCTCTTAAAGGGGCAGGATTGTGTTTCCTAGCCACACATGATTATTTTGTAGCACATTTGAGTAATTGTTGACTTTAGTTCAGTCATTATAACAATGTTGTATATATCAAATATGATTTAAAATTAATTTGACTTTGTAATTTAACGCCTTGAAATTAGGCCTCTGTCTCTCCAAACTCCTGTTCTGACAAGCCGTCTTCAGGAAGAAGGAACCCTGCTCCTCTATCAAGCCTTTAACAGCATTTTTACAGGTATTGCACTAAGTAGTAGTTTGTATAATGAGTTCAGCTGATGCGCAGTTCCACCAGGTGCTTTAAAGTTGCTGCTGGCTGGTCTGAAGGAGCATAATGTAGGTGTCGCAGGGGAGGGCTGCTCTGAGGCAGGAACTGGAAAACTGCAGCTCCGAAGAGGAACCTCTTCCTCAGCCCACCCAAGCATTTTGCACAACTGAATAGTTGCCAAGGGAGATTCAAGGATTTCTCAAACATGCATGGAAAAAAATTAATAAATCAAAGCAACACTAACCTCTATTCTGAGGGCAACAGAATTTTTCAGTGTCAGAACTTCAGAGATAATGTACTCGTATTTGCAGTCAGTTAACAGGCCACATTCTACATGTTCTGTCACTTCGACAGTGGGGCTCCCTGAGCCTTGGCAAGAGGGGCAGCTAAACTCCCCAAACAATAATGCCCAAGAGATAAATGAGCAATGAAACAATAATAAAGCTCAAGAAAGTTACATGTACATGTGTAAAATTAGCTGTAAACTGAGCCGAGTGATGGCACCCAGTCAGATGTTGGCAGTGAAGAACTTTGCCTTTTTTAACTTCAGAAATGATCAAATTAACCGGAAAACAAAAATTAGTCCTTTTATTTTAAACAAAAGCCGCTGAAACAGAAGCAATCTGAAAGGCCAGATAAAACTAATATTAATTTTATAAGTATGAACAGAACCTGGGAGTTTATATATATATATAGCATTTTGTTTAGGAGACAAGTCATATTTCAATTTTATCCTAAATTGATCTATTTTCCATTAAGGTTCATGTTTGGTGGAAAATAAGCAACTTCAAAGAAAAGAGGATTCAATGATGGCTATGGTGATGGCTTTCAAATGAACATCTGGCTTAAAACGACAAATAGTCGAGTGAAGACTATCCTGCTAATTTCTGAGAATGTTTTAACCTAGGTTAGTCAAAAACTGGACCAAATATAGTTTTCATTTAAAAAGGAGAAACTAAACCAGGTTGAGCTTAGAGGATCAAGTTTGATTTTTGTTATACACATCCCTTTGCTTTGGAGTTAGGTTTAATGTTCTCCATAAAAATGGACTCATTACATGGTACAGTGGGGCAAAAACGTATTTAGTCAGCCACCAATTGTGCAAGTTCTCCCACTTAAAAAGATGAGAGAGGCCTGTAATTTCCATCATAGATATACGTACCTCAACTATGAGAGACAAAAGGAGAAAAAAATCCAGAAAATCACATTGTCTGATTTTTAAAGACTTTATTTGCAAAATATGGTGGAAAATAAATATTTGGTCAATAACCAAAGTTCATCTCAATACTTTGTTATATACACTTTGTTGGCAATGACAGAGATCAAACATTTTCTGTAAGTCTTCACAAGGTTTTCACACACTGTTGCTGGTATTTTGGCCCATTCCTCCATGCAGATCTCCTCTAGAGCAGTGATGTTCTGGGGCTGTCGCTGGGCAACACAACTCCCTCCAAAGATTTTCTATGGGGTTGAGATCTGGAGACTGGTTAGGCCACTCCAGGACCTTGAAATGCTTCTTACGAAGCCACTCCTTCGTTACCCGGGCGGTGTGTTTGGGATCATTGTCATGCTGAAAGACCCAGCCATGTTTTATCTTCAATGCCCTTGCTGATGGAAGGAGATTTTCACTCAAAATTTGACGATACATGGCCCCATTCAGTCTTTCCTTTGCACGGATCAGTCGTCCTGGTCCCTTAGCAGAAAAACAGCCCCAAAGCATGATGTTTCCACCCCCATGCTTCACAGTAGGTATGGTGTTCTTTGGATGCAACTCAGCATTCTCCTCCAAACACAACGAGTAGAGTTTGTACCAAAAATTTCTATTTTGGTTTCATCTGACCATATGATATTCTCCCAGTCATCTTCTGGATCATCCATATGCTCTCTAGCAAACTTGAGACGGGCCTTGACATGTACTGGCTTAAGCAGGGGGACACGTCCGGCACTGCAGGATTTGAGTCCCTGGCGGCGTAGTGTGTTACTGATGGTAGCCTTTGTTACTTTGGTCCCAGCTCTCTGCAGGTCATTCACTAGGTTCCCCCGTGTGGTTCTGGGATTTTTGCTCACCGTTCTTGTGATCATTTTGACCCCACGGGGTGAGATCTTGCGTGGAGCCCCAGATCGAGGGAGATTATAAGTGGTCTTGTATGTGTTCCATTTTCTAATAATTGATCCCACAGTTGATTTCTTCACACCAAGCTGTTTACCTATTGCAGATTCAGTCTTCCCAGCCTGGTGCAGGTCTATAATTTTGTTTCGGGTGTCCTTTGACAGCTCTCTAGTTTTGGCCATGGTGGAGTTTAGTTTGAGGTTGTGGACAGGTGTCTTTTATACTGATAACGGGTTCAAACAGGTGCCATTAATACAGGTAACGAGTGGAGGACAGAGGAGCCTCTTACAGAAGAAGTTACAGGTCTGTGAGAGCCAGAAATCTTGCTTGTTTGTAGCTGACCAAATATTTATTTTCCACCATATTTTGCAAATAAATTCTTTAAAAATCAGACAATTTGATTTTCTGGATTTTTTTTTCTCCTTTTGTCTCTCATAGTTGAGGTATATCTATGATGAAAATTACAGGCCTCTCTCATCTTTTTAAGTGGGAGAACTTGCACAATTGGTGGCTGACTAAATACTTTTTTGCCCCACTGTATATCATTTTAGTTTTTAGGATACAGGGTAAAAAATTTTTTACAAACAAAAATCCTGCTTTTAGAGTGAAAGAATTTGCAGTTACTTTTTAAAATCATTTGATATCTCTATATGTTTAGCTAATGTTTCTTAGTACTGTAAAGGATTCTCAAATTTTCTAAAACATCAGTAAGGAATGTGCAGAGGTTTAGGTTTTGATTGTATATAATTCTTAGTTTGGAACAGCTTACCTACATATAAGTGCTAGTGCCAGTTTTTGTCATTTCACGCCAGTGTTTTCTGTGTGATCGTCATTAAATATCAACATAGGGTACTCTTTAAAGAAAAGCAGCAAATATGAGGTTTACATGAGTCCATCCTCACTTGTCATGCATGTTTCACTCAGTGCTCCTGCACCGCTTCTGCTGTGCAATTCATGGCACTGAACCCAGGCAGTGTGACGCGCCCGTGGTTGTAGATGTCCCGATCGGAACCCTGGTTCATGCGCTTGACCAGGTTCTTCTCGTACAGCAGCGGGTGGTAAGCCCCAAATGTGCAGGCGGCGTCATAGAATCGCTGATAGTAGTGGCAGAGTGGTGTCTTCCGGCGAGACGGCAGAAACTCGTAGACGTGCACCATCTCACACATTGACATCATCAGGATGGTACCTGCACAGACAAAAGGAGATTTCTCTTGAACTTGAGAAAATGTACATCAAAAGTGGCCTAAGGAAGGGTCACAGGGGCTTAGTTGACCACGGTGTTTGTGAGGGATGAAATGCTGGTCACTGTGATGCTAATTTGACTTCCAACTTTCCAAGATCTCAAGCCAATAGAGCTTCAACAAATTTGATCCATAGTAGATGCACCTCACATCTCCAGGCATAAAGAATCTCTTGCCATCATGTCGGTACCAGACACAGCACAGCTTCAGGGGTCCAGTGGAGTCCATAACAGCTTAACGTGATGCTTGATTGGTAAATGTTTATAATGCAAGCAAATGTGACCGAAATCAGATTTTTCATTTTTGCTCAAATGCAACTCAGACTCAATTCCGATCTTTTCACCCCATGAGACATGGATCATAGTTCTGCACCAGAAGTAGCCTGACCAGATGTAAACAATGGTGGTTGTAAAATTATTAATGAGGTCTGTTCAACTGAGGTGCATTACATGACAATGCCACCACTCTTAGTTCTGACTACACATCCCAACAGACCTCTTTACAGAAGTTGGACGCAATGCTCCTCAAAACACCAAGTCCATTAGTTGTGCTCTATTTATTAGCTTCCCTCATCAATTCTGTTGGCTCCCATTGGAAATAAACTATAAATATAACCATACAAACACACAAAATATCACAGATTTGGGCATCAAGACATGCTGTGTGAAAATAGCCTAAGGTGTCTACCAGCAAAAATTACTTTTAGCTAATAATTTGGTCATAGCTTATTACAGTGTTTTAACAAAGAACAATAACATCACCTCCCTAAAACAATGGCCCAAGTAATTTTTTTTGCCAAAAATGATTTTGAAAAAAAGTAGAAAAAAAAAAGATCCAAAAAAGTCACTTACAGCAAAAAAAAAAGACTGAGGCAATGAGCATAACCACTGACCCATCACAACTGAACTAGAACTGAAAAGGTTGTATTGTTACTATTATGATTCCTGACCTTGTTTTTGCCCTTACACAAACCGCAAGAAATGAAACTAATTAGACTCCAGTATTCTTTGCTCTGTAGTAACCAATTTAATAGTGATACAAATATCAAAAAGGTCATAAGCCCAGACTTAGACCATCAAAAATGGTCACTTTTAGAGCTGGAGATTCTGTTCCCATGTTGAGGTTTCATACCACATTTATTTGGGGTGAGGAAGTTATTTTTATCTAACGTGTCAGAATCAAAGTGGACAGAATATAAGCAGGAAGTGGTGAGACAGCTGGTGGTTCCTATACCCAGCAGACCAGAAGAGGGCGGGTTTTTCTGTATGGGTTCAGCCATGTTGTCCTGAATCCGCTGCCACAGCTGCCACTCGAAGCGAGGATGCAGGATGTAGAACGGCTGCTGCGGGTGAAGCCTCCTATATCTCTGATACTGATTGAAGATGGGATAATCTGTGTGGTTGTACCACTGCAGGAGGGAGGAACAGCACATGGAGAAAGGTTTCAGATAGATTATGCCAGATTTTCTTATTCAAACCACTCCTTTGTTTATGCCAGCATGTGACATGTTTAATTTAAACTGTTAATCATGAAATAAACAAATAACAAAAAATGAAAAACTGTCAGAGGAAACAACCACAGGCAGGTTGTCAATAAGGGTTAAATGAAAAAGAGAATGAAAAGGAAACTGACAAAAGAAAAATCACCTGACTGAGGTTGGAGGAAAAGGGGGCGGGGTCCCAGGCAACCAGAACACCTGAGCTGTACAGAGAACTGGACAGGAAGCGATGGTCATCAGATGCCATCACCTGGAAGACAAAAACTTTGTTAAAATCCTCTTCTCTTCCTGCTGAGGGCAGATGCTTTTTCTACCACAAAATAAGTCAACTTGATTGCACTTTGCAGAACAAACTTCATCTAAATGAGTAATATCAGCATGTTACAATATGATACTACTAACTACACGGAGACCTCCAATAGAGTAAGAAAACATTCACCTCTTTCCAGTTAAAAAAATGAAATAAAATTATAAAGATGTCCACATGCTACACTGAAAACAATTGTGAAATCAAATAGACATTAAAAAGTGAGGGATGAAGCAGGAATTAAATATTTTTATTAAACTGGCTTATTTTGTTTTTTTAAGATTTCCTAACATTGTTAACTTTAATGCTGACATTGATTCTTGTTGCAACTGCATTGGTAAATTATTTCATTGGGATATATTTCATAGACCAACAGAAAGCAATTAATATTTTTGATGTTGAAGGGCGACGATGTCAGATTTAAAGAAATACTAATCAGTAAGTCTTCTTCCGACTCCTTTTAGAGCTAAATTAGTTTCTTCTTTACCTCTAAATACTGATTCTTATAAAAAGGAACTGGATGATTAGACAATGTCTTGTCTGTGCTGTTTATATATGTTTTTTCTTTGTTCCTTTTTTACCCAGTAAGGAGTACAACATGCACTTTTCTTTTATATAACTTGTAATCTCTCTCAAATAACTTTTTTTTTGCTTTATGCAAGTTTGTTTTATGATTACTCAGTTTTTAAAGAAAAGTTATTTGCGTAATTATCACAATGTTCTTGTGGTTATTTTTGTTGTGCAATTACCATTTCTGTCCTTTCACAAATAAAAAGTTGGCAAAAAACAAACACTCAGCACAAATTGTGGGTCATGATTGTCAAACATTGTGCCATATAAATTCCTCATAAAACACATTTAAGTTTGGTTGTAACTTGACAAAATGTTTAAGCTGTGCGACCAAAATAAATTTGAATTTCATTTCGAGTTCCTGTTTATTTAAATCATCAGATGCAAAAGAAATCTGTTTTGGTTTACTATAATCTCTTTTTATGAAAAAATGTTATTTTCTGTGATGAAAAAATAAATATTAAAGACTTGGAGAAAACAAAATGTTTTTGTGCTCTAGTGAACAAAACAGGAGATGCAAATATTTACATGCATGCACAAGCCCATAACCCATATGTGATTATATGTAAAGTAAAACTTGCAGCTGTTTCACTGTATCCATAAACTTTTACTGTTTGAGAGGATTCATGCGCCAAAGGTTTTTCTTGTGTCAGCTAAAAATACTCAAGGCGAGATCATCTCTGCAGTTTAACGCCCACAACGCAAACACCTACATGAGTCTCTTCAAACCCAAAAGTCCAAACATTTGATAAAAACAACAGCAGCTCATTTCTGCTGTATTAGGTTCACATTTTGTGCTCTTATGTACAAAATGTTTAATCTTTATGCATAGAAAATATCTGAAGGCTCCTTTAGGAAGCAGTCAGATTTGTGAGTTGTGATATTATTTCAGGTCTTCTGTGACCAACATACAGAAAGAGGAACAAAGGGGCAATATTTTTGTTTTTGCAGATAAAATTTTAGGAAAATAGGGATTTTATTACGACTTTTTTCAGGTAATTGTATGGCTGTGACTTTATGCCAGAGCATTAATATCTCCACAAACAAGTACTGCTCTTGGAAAAACAACCATTTGTAATACAATTTCTGCTTCTTTAGGGCATATAAAGAAATGTGATCTGTGTAACTAAATTGCGCACATATTTTCAAATGTATTGATACTCATCAAACAAGAAGTCAATAAAATAGTAAAATTAACAATCCAGACAGTTTTGGGGTGTTTTAAACATCAATTAGAATTTATCGTGACAATGACAACGACAACTCTAAATTCTTTTAAGAAATTTATCACAAGGTTGAAACATGTCTGGATAAATATTTTGGCTATGACCAGTTTTTGCACTGAGTGTGAATACGTTCAGCCGCAGATGTTTACCACTTCATTAATTGAAAGTAATGAAGTGGTAAACATGGGCACATCTTCCAAGTACCAGCCACCATTTGGAGGCTTACCTGTGAGTTAATGAGACGGATGGTTGTTTTGGAGCCAACATCTTTCTCAAAGCCGCTGGTGGGAGCAGAGTTGAACCGTAGCACCGCATCATGAGTGTCTGGGGTTTAATCAAAACAGACAGTTTCAGAGGAAGCAAACTTCAGCAGTTACTGATGCAACACATTCATTTTGTGTTCAGAAATAGCAAAAACAGAAACCACAATGTGGTTTCATGTCACACAATGTCATGTGATTCTTCAGAAAGAGTCAACATGTAGCCATTTTGTCTGAGCAAACATATTTATGCAGCTGGTTTGGATTTCACAGCTGCAGGTTCATGATTTCATACACAAGCAATTTTTAAATTAAATACATGCAGCCTGTTAATTTTGGAGGCAGATAACATTTATAATTCTGTTAATATTTTAACAGAATTATAAAGGCAGCTTTTAGCTTGGACCAAAAAGTTTTCCCATCCATATTTACTGGAGTGAAGGTCATTAAATTTGGGGTAGTAATGATAAAATTGAATTGTTTTTCAACGTTGAAATTACTGTATAGCGGCTTTTGGTTGGGTACACAACATAACCTATTGTGGATTTGATCTTAAAACAATGTCCAAATTTTAAAATGCAGCCAAATGTATATTATACAATTTATATATTTAAGCAAGTTGCTCATATGGATTAATAAAGTTTTCAGAATCATGTGAATCAACTAATTTCAGTCGATCTTGAACATATCTGCTCTAGAACAGGGATTTTTTTCTCTGGGGAAGTTGATTTTAATGGGCGGTATTTTCCAAACAAAGTGATGTTTTATAGCACAATCAACTGTTACCCGCAGTTATGAAAATGCTGTATATATCAAAAACAACTTAAAAGACATTTGACTTTGCATCAAAGGTGTATCTGGCGCCTTGAAATTTTCCTCTGTCTCTTACCCTTTCAGACCCTTTCAATTCAATAATACTTAATTAATAGAATTTAAATGTTGTTGTAACTCATTAAAGATTCTTCAGAGTTATTGCAGATGAAATTCAAGGATTCTTAAAACATGCATGAAAGAATCAAGGCAACACTCTGGGTATGTTTTGATGAGAGAATAATATAACATAATATAAACCTTAAAGTAGGTTTAGCATAACAGTCCCGTTCTAAATTCACTTTAATGAAAACTGCAACAATGGTGATCATATAGTTTCTATTTCAGAATCGACCCTTGGTGGTTTCTGAGTTGTTTGGCAACACAAACTTTGTTCATCCGAGCGGAACTGTTTGGCAGGGTGGTTTTACCGTTGACACAACGGTTCATCAAACAAGACAAAAACTCAAAACATGCTTCAAAAACCAAAACAGAGACCAACTGGAGACCATGTCAATGTACAGTATATACTGGACATAATGTAGACATTTTTCTCAGTAGGCCTTATAGGGCTGAATATTCAAGCCTTAGGAAATGGACCAGAACTCTACTCTGTGTAATTTTTTGATTCAATTGTTTTAAATGAACTGGGTTCTTTCTTCTTTCACCAGTGGAGCACCCGGTTCAGCTGCTGCCTGGAAGACATGTTGATAATCCTGATTTCAGGTTAGAATTTTTATTTTGTTGTTACAATGAGACAGCTCACCAATCTCCTTGCCTAGTCCGGAGTTGCGGAGCGACCCTGCAGACGACACCACTGCACAGCTTTTGTATGGCCCTAAGTCAGAGGTCAGCTGTTGTGGGGGTAGCAACAGGGGAGCCCAGGCCAACGCAGAGAAAGGCTCATGATCAGAAGTCAAAGTGGTGACCGCTACCTTCTCCTTGAGCTGGCAGAGCAGCTCCCTGCCACTCAGTTTCGGCCGGTTGGAGCTGCCACCAGGTCCAGACACCTTTACGCCGTATTTATTCATCGCCTGGTAGAACGTCCACGAATTATTGCAAGCAATCGCAAAGAAATAAGTTCATCTGATGAGTGTAGAGGCAGCATTAACTCACCTGATAGTTCTGCACCACCTTCTTCAACCTGTTTCCCAGCATGCTGCTGGACATCTCATCATTCCACACATCTCCTAAAATCCCTTTAGACCCGAAGAATTCAGAGTCGCCCGATTTGCCGCTTAGCTCTCCTTTACGGCGGCCTACGAATAGAGTCTCCAGTGCTCGTGTGAAAGGGCCTGGCAGCAGGTGAGAAAAAAAACCTGAGGACTCTTTCATTTTTGCTGCTCGTTTTGGTGGAGACGCCCAGTCCTCGTTGGTGTGGTTGGGTGAAGACAAGACGGGGATTGGGCGGTGAGGGTCACCTGCAATTATACCCGGGTGCTTCTGAGGGTCTGCGTAGATTGATTTTGCTCCGCCTCGCAGCACCTGAGCAGGTCACAGTGATGAGGACATACTTCAAGCATGTTTCTTTATTGTTCAGAGGAAATAAAGGTAGTTTATCCAAAAATATCCCATTATTTGTAAGTTTTTTCTCAGAGTTTTTATTAGATTGTCCTGAATCAGTACAGCATTCATGCTGTACTGACATGGAGACATGGAGCTTTAATATCAGCGAGAATGAAGAATGGCAACAAACCTTGACAACTGAGTGTGTACGAGGCTGAGCCCTGGTACGTGCTCTCACACCAAAGATGGCATCTGTGACAGGCACACTATTTTCAGCACACAGGGCATAAAGAAGAGCCATGGAGATGCAGAAGAAGGTCATGCAGATGGCTCCACGGCGAGCGCGACGCCTCAGACGCCACAGCAAGCTGACCCTGTCCATTGCTGCTCCGGGAATCTAAACAACAAATATCACTTAACAGAAAGTAAATTGCATAAAGAGAAACTACATTTTTTTTGTAAGAGAATTTTTCATAAAAGATATGCCCATAAAAACAACAAAGAAATCTCTTTTACATCACATTTGAATAACATCATCACCAACTGACAACATCTCTTGTTTCAGGTATTTTTTTTCCAATTCCAATTGACTTAAAAAACCAAAATTGAACCATTACATAAATAAAATGAATCTTGCCGTTTTGAATAGCCATTAAAAATGTAAAATTGTGGCACAGGAGCTAGCTGAGGCTGCGGGGAGAAGGCGGAACAGGGAAGCTAAGAAAATATCCTGGGGAAACCAAGGGGGAGGAAACACCTGGGAGCTGAAAATACTTCTAATACTAAATAAGCACTAAGACTAAAGAAAACCTGATAAACTGCAAGAGAAAAAGACCTGAGGGAAAAAATAAACAATCCCAAACAAGGCTGATCTAACAATAAGAACTAAGGAACATAGAGCTAGAGTAACTAGAATGACTATACAAAAGAAATAACCTAACTAGAATCACTAAAGAAAGATGGACATAGATTCAGTCAAATGACTAACTAAACCTAAAGTGACAAAATAAGAAAACTAGAAACACTATCTGGGGAGCTAGAAGGACTTAAGAAATAACCCAACTGGGATGCTGAAGGAAGATGGGCATGGAAACAGACATAACAGAACTAAACCTAAAGTAACCAGATAAGAAATACTAGAACCACTATGGGGGAAGCTAGAAGGTCTGACTAAGAAATAACTTAACTGGAACCACTAAAGGAAGGTCCACATAGACTGAGACATATAAGAGTAACAGAACCTAGAGTAACTAAAAAATAAACCTAACTCGAAACACTATGAAGGACTGGAAATGAGGAAAGCAATAACAAGACAAGACAATTCTAACCACAATAAATAACCTCAAATAATAAAACTAAAATGACCATGAAGGGCTCATCTAAAGTGAACTAAAACATAGTGCTGAAAAAGATGCAAAACCAAACACAAAAACAGAGTCCTGGCAGTTCCAATTAATTTTTCAATTTGTTTTGCTTGATGATTTATTGTTCAATGAGAAAACCCTTAACACTGCAGGAATGTCCAACAGCACATTTAACTATCACTAGAAGCTAATTTTACCCACCTTGCTCTCAAGACACAGCCATCACTGGTAGAATGATCATCGGACAGTAAATACAGACACTGATAAACTGCCTTCTTTCTGCTCAGTTTCAATTCAGTGGCCCGCCTGATGTGATCTTTGTGGTTTATTCACATTTGAGTAACCTTCAGCTGCTGTTGTATTGTAGTGACAGAACGCTAACCAACAGTTTCAACATGGCTGACCACAACAACAGTCTGCTTAATTCTGCTTCCCACCTGGCAGTCTCGTGAAAACAAATTAACAGCAATGGCATTTTAGATATCATCTATTATGAATTATGAAATTTCAATGCTCCGAGGTACAAAGCAAACAGAAACAATGCACTCAGCAACTTACTGACAAACAGCGTGAACAGCTTAACATATACAACTCTGCTGTCCGAAATTCAAGAAATGAATATTTTGCCAAAATAATTAACAGTAACAAAAATAATAAAGTTTTGTTTTCCACCATTGGTAATCTGATTAATCCTAACTTTACTGACTATTCAGACTCCAACTGACTCACTTTGTGAACAGTTTGCAAATCACTTCTGAGGAAAGATCGAGTCAATTAGAGCTAGCATTTAATCTGAGCAAAATACTGGTTTTAAATCTACTGAATGCTTGTTTTTTACCTCTGGAAACACTGGACAATTTTGTTGTTGATGCAAGAGATACGCAGCAAAGTTTTCTCTCAAATCAAACCAACTTCCTGCATCTTGGACCCAATTTCTTCATTACTTTGTCATTCATTTTATAGATGTTTTCAGTATGAAATTTTTAAGTATTATAAATTGCTCTTTTCAGATGGGTTTCTTCCCCACACCCTTTAAAATGTCAGTGATAAAGCCCCTTCTGAAGAAGAGTAATCTGGATCGTAGTGTTTTTAATAATTACAAACCTGTATCCAACTTAGCATTTTTAAGTAAAATTTTAGAAAAGCTTGTTTTTATTCAGTTGCCATGCGACATACTGGCGACCTGTCCAGGGTGACCCCGCCTCTCGCCCAGAACGTTAGCTGGAGATAGACACCAGCACCCCTCCCGACCACACTAGGGAGAAGGGTGTTAGAAAATGGTTGGATACATGGATGGATGGATGTTTTAAATGACACTGGCATTTTAGAAAAGTATCAATCTGGTTTTAGGACGACCCACAGTACAGAGACTGCCCTTTTCAAAATTGTAAATGACTTTACGTGTAATCTGGATTCACACAAGCTCTCAGTCCTTGTGCTATTGGGTCTGAGTGCCACCTTTGGTAAAGTGGATCACCAAATTATTTTAAACAGATTACAGCATATGGTGAAACATAATGGAACTATTTTATGTGGAAGGATAAATTGGAGTAGAACCAGGAAGTGATGTACCACACTAGAGAGATTTTAGAGCCGACAACACAAAGTGTTCCGTCCTAACTACCAACTCAGCCCTCCTCTGTAACCGAGTGTTCCTCCATCTCTGTAATTCTCTACATTTCTGCCCTCCTCAGTGTTCCATTGCTAGGTAATTCATTTGAAAACTGTCATGTGTGAGTCATCAGAATGATGATTAATCAGACCGAATTCTGACTCTATTCACACTGCAGCTTGAAGTGACCCAATTCCGATGTTTTTGCCATGGCTGTTCACACTTCCAAATATATGCGTATGTGTTCTCCAGTGTAAACTGCAAATGACCTGAAAGTGCCCTGCATGCACAGTAGAGGGCACAATAACGTCATATAGAAAATGCTTAGTCTTTTGCCAACCGCCATAAAAAAGAAGTAGTGGTCAGTGTTTGCGGAAGTAAACTTGGATGCTAACGGTGGAGCATATATTACAATTTTGAAGTTGTTGTCCGACTGAAGCCAGCATATTAACAACTTAATCCTTAATATAGTCCGCCATGGTTGTTGTTTTTCTTCCCACTTGCGTGTATCAGGGTGCAGAATAAAGAAATTTGTTGACTATCAATGATGTTCAGGTCTGATGAATGCAACCTGGACGTTAAGTCACATTTGAATCGGATACGTATCAGATATCGACGGGGCCTGGGTAACATTTGAAAAAAATCTGACCAATGTTGTTCAGACTGTCATGAAAAGCCTTTTATCATCCAGTGTCATCAATAAAAAGAGAAAAAGGCAAGAAGAAATGATAAATTAAAATGAGGTCGATAATTTTTATTTATCATGCGATTAATTGATTAATTGATTTATTGTTTATTGCGACAGGCCTAACTATCACATGCCCAAACAAATACGACAAAACCAACCCTGTCTCCCCCAAAAAACACCAGCACAGGCAGCACAACATTCAAATAAACCTGAATAATAATATCGGACCAGTTTCATTTCAAGGCCGAAAACATAGGGATTCACCGATCCGCTTTTTCTCACTTTCAACGCCGATATCTGAGGTTCAGTATTGGCTGATACCAATTTGATAGGTAAAACAGTGCTGAACTGACTGAAAATGTTTTCTTATTTAAACACATATAAAAATGTAGTGAATTACAAATGTATTTGATAACTCTGCACCAGTACAGCACACTTATGCACCAATAGCTTCACAGGCTTGGTCAAACATGTAAAAACAACTTTAATTTGTTCAGTCAGTGCAAACAGGAGTATAATAGCCAATGCAAAAATAATCCCCCACCCCCACACAGTCATATTGTTCTGCACTTTGCACTGTCACATCATCTGTACTTTGCCATAATTGGACCTGCTGCTACTTCTTTGGTGTGGTTGAGTGCCTTTAGTTAATTTAGTTGTATATATTGTTATTATTATTATTATTGTGTGTTTGCTTATTTTTACAGTATATATTTGACCTTTTGCACGGGAGCTGCAATGGAAATTTCGTTGAATTCTGTTCAATGACAATAAATGCTATCTAAATAATAATTAAACTGAAACTGGCAAAAGCAATTGGACGACTATCTTGGTCAAATATGTAAAAAATAAACTGTAACATTTTTTTTTAAATAGTTCAGAAAGTGCAATTAAGAATTCGAAATAAAATGTAAAATAAATAATAAAGCATGACGTCACTCAGAGCACGAAACAGAATTTTCACTGGCATGTGTTTAAACTATTTGCAAAAAGACAGTGCTCTGCCAATATGGCATGTCTATTCACTGGTACCTGATGTAAAAAATGTTTCAATATCAGGACCAATACAGATATTAATATCGGATTGGTAGATCTCTATTAAAAAATTATGATTAAAATTATGTCAATGTTGATATATTCTCCATAAATATATTCATAATATATAGTATATATTATATACATATAAACATGTAAAAACTCTCATTATTGGTCTGCTTATAGCTACCTGATTTAAAGAGTTTTTTAACAGACCACCATGCCAACCTATTCAGAAGTTTCTTTTGCATGTTGTTCCAGTCTGTTTGAATGTGGAAAATACGGTTTATATGCTGTGCAGTCTCTAAAGTCTCACAGGGAATCTTGCTGGGTTGTGGACAGCATTTAAAAACAAGAAAGACTCGACTTGTTACTCTTGGCTGTTCAACTCTATTCTCTATTTCCGTGGTTACACTGTTGGTTCTTGGCTATACTACATAGATTTGGTTAGCCACTCTTAGTCTCGTCTTTGAGTGAGCTGCCTCGTGATTAATTGTTTTCTATTCAGAACACTATTCACTGAAAACACAATCAGGCTACTATTATAGCAACACCTCCCCATAGAGACTCTCCAGTAATGCCCATTAGAGAGGGAACCATGGGACACAGGAGCAACATGCTGAAGGTGTGTTTCTCAACCTTTTTTGGGCCAGCGCCCCCCTATCCATTATCCAGGTTCCTCATCGCCCCCATTAAAGAATTTGTAGGCTACTTTGGACTGAATAGTATTGTATTATAAATATTACTATCAGTATTGTTGATGTTATGATTTTTATGGTTGTTTCTGTGTTTATCATAAAAAATTATTTCCCAGAGAGCAAAAAAGCCATGTGAATAGAAATTATTTTTACAGGCATCTACGAAAAATTCAATGGACATTCCACTTAAAATCGGTAGGCCTAACAGCAGCCAAGTGGAAAAAAATATTCTTGATCTGTGCCATTTTAGTTGTTAAATCTTTCACAAAATGACCAGATAAAAGATGTACAACAATGCCAGTTTAAAGTTTAAACTATTTGCAAAAAGACAGTGCTCTGCAACATTAAAACATGGGTAGAACTGCAACTATATAATCATAACTATTCTTCGCTTTAGTGTTTCTGTAAGTTTCTGGTGGTGCAGCTCTGTGCTGCCTTCAGGAGAATAGGACATCAGAGTATCATTCATAAAATTTCACCCACACTGCATTTACTGTGCAAACCAGTGCTTTCATTGGAAAAACAAAAGTTCTAGATCCTTTCAATGCCATACAAATATGGGACATAAACATAGAATATATCTTTATATAGACCTGACTATTGATTTATAGATTAATAGTTTTACTGAACAGAAATTACAAAGACCAAAGCTGGCTCTTAATCAAATCCTAATGAGTCAGATTGAAAGTGTTATGGAGTCACTGACGAGCCTCATGCCATTGACACTGTCATAAAAAATAATATTGAAGAAATAAATATATCAAAGGAAGCAGTACGGCACCAACACTGTTTATAGTGGAGATGGTGTGCTGCTGACCTCTACTCGGGACGTTGTGGGCCGGTGGGCAGAGTACTTCGAAGACCTCCTCAATCCCACCAACATGCCTTCCATTGAGGAAGCTGAGCCTGGGGACTCTGGGTTGGGCTCTCCAATCTCTGGGGACGAGGTCGCCGAGGTGGTTAAGAAGCTCCTCGGTGGGAAGGCTCCGGGGGTGGATGAGATCCGCCCGGAGTTCCTTAAGGCTCTGGATGTTGTAGGGTTGTGTTGGCTGACGCGACTCTGCAATATTGCATGGACATCGGGGGCAGTTCCCCTGGATTGGCAGACTGGGGTGGTGGTCCCCCTGTTCAAAAAGGGGGACCGGAGGGTGTGCTCTAATCATAGAGGGGTCACACTCTTAAGCCTCCCTGGCAAGGTCTATTCAGGGGTCCTGGAGAGGAGGGTCCGTCGGATAGTCGAACCTCGGATTCAGGAAGAGCAGTGTGGTTTTCGTCCTGGTCATGGAACACTGGACCAGCTCTACACCCTCGGCAGGGTCCTGGAGGGTGCATGGGAGTTCGCCCAACCAGTCTACATGTGTTTTGTGGACTTGGAGAAGGCGTTCGACCGTGTCCCTCTGGGAGCCCTGTGGGGGGTTCTCCGGGAGTATGGGGTACCGGGCCCTTTGATACGGGCTGTCAGGTCCCTGTATGACCGGTGTCAGAGTCTGGTCCGCATTGCCGGCAGTAAGTCGGGCTCTTTTTCGGTGAGAGTTGGACTCCGCCAGGGCTGCCCTTTGTCACCGATTCTGTTCATCACTTTCATGGACAGAATTTCTAGGTGCAGCCAAGGTGTTGAGGGGATCCGATTTGGTGGCCTTAGGATCTCATCTCTGCTTTTTGCAGATGATGTGGTCCTACTGGCTTTATCAGGTCATGATCTGCAGCTCTCGCTGGAGCGGTTCGCAGCAGAGTGTGAAGCGGCCGGGATGGGGATCAGTGCCTCCAAATCCGAGGCCATGGTCTTGAGCCGGAAAAGGGTAGAGTGCCTTCTCCGGGTCAGGGGGGGTGTCCTGCCCCAGGTGGAGGAGTTCAAGTATCTCGGGATCTTGTTCACGAATGGGGGAAGAAGGGAGCGGGAGATCGACAGGCGGATTGGCGCAGCGTCTGCCGTCAAGAGGGCTCTGTACCGGTCCATCGTGGTGAAGAGAGAGCTGAGCCATAAAGCAAAGCTCTCGATTTACTGGTCGATCTACGTTCCCACCCTCATCTATGGTCATGAGCTTTGGGTCATGACCAAAAGAACGAGATCGCGGATACAAGCGGCCGAAATGGGTTTTCTCCGTAGGGTGGCTGCGCTCTCCCTTAGAGATAGGGTGAGAAGCTCAGTCATCCGGGAGGGACTCAGAGTAGAGCCGCTGCTCCTTCACATCGAGAGGAGCCAGTTGAGGTGGCTCGGGCATCTGGTCAGGATGCCTCCTGTACGCCTCCCTGGTGAGGTGTTCCGGGCACGTCCCACCGGGAGGAGGCCCCGGGGAAGACCCAGGACACGCTGGAGGGACTATGTCTCTCGGCTGGCCTGGGAACGCCTCGGGATTCCCCCAGAAGAGCTAGAAGAAGTGGCCAGGGAGAGGGAAGTCTGAAGCTGCTACCCCCGCGATCCGACCCCGGATAAGCGGAAGAAGATGGATGGATGGATGGGTCTTGCCATACAAGTTTATTCCTCTGTATTTAATTTAGTTTCTTGCATTTTGTTCTTCATTAATTTCCATTTAGTTTTCTGTGATTAGTATTATCCTCTCTTGGTTTATTGTTATGTCCTCTTCAGTTGTTGCTAGTTGCTAGTTTTATTTGATCGTTTGTATTGACGCTCACCACCAGTAATCTTCACTCATCACGTCAATCACCTGCTGCGCCGCTTAATCATCATGTGTTTCACCTGATTTGCCGCTCATATTGATTTTTTACTATTCAATGCCGGATTCTCTGATCCTGAGTCACATCTAGTTCGTTGCTCTGTTTCTTTCTTCCTTTCTTTCTTTGGCACTGCATGCTGGGGCTTGGTGGAGGAGCATGTGGTGAGTGGACTGAGGGATTGAGAATTTCTAACTTTGTTTTCTCTATCTTTATTGGATTTTTTTCTGGGTATTGTTCTTTAAATATTGTGGTTGTGAAGTTGGATTAAGTGTTATTGGTTACATATTTGTGTGCAATACCGACATTTTGCCTTTTGGCGCAAAATACCGGAAATGGATTTGACCAAACTTACGAGACAACATGGTTTGAAAATCATACCCAATAATCCCAGTATGACGGTGTAGGAATGTAGTTTGGCGGTGGGAGAAGTTGTAGGTTGTAGCAGCATTAAATCTGCTGCTCGGATGAACAGCGCTGTGGTCATTTTTGTTGACAGAGTGGAGAAGGCAAACAAATTGATTGAAAAAGGCATTGTTGTGAATGATGTTTTTTTGTCCGTTTCCCCTTTGAGTACTCCATCTAAAAAAGTCACGATTGCGAATATACCTCCGTTCATCAGTGATGAATTGTTGGTGAGAGAGCTGTCGTGGCATGGGAAAATTATTTTCACAATAAGGAAAATGCCTTCGGGTTGCAAGTCACCGCAATTAAGGCACGTTGTTTCACACAGAAGACAGGTCCTTGTGATTCTGAATAAAAAGAATGAAGACCTTAACTTGGTGCTCAATGTGAAAGTGGACGAGTTTGATTATGCTATTTATGTAAACTCGGGCACTTTGGTGTGTTTTGGTTGCGGGGAAGTTGGTCACTTGGTTCGAGCGTGTCCTGGAAAAAATCTTGTTCCTGATATTTCGGCGCAAATTCCAGATAAGGAAAGCGAAAAATTGCCGAATCAAGCTGAGGCCCCAGTCTCAGGGAGCGCAGTGTTAAAAGAAACAGAATGGCAAACGTCTGAGAAAAATGCTCACAGTGATAAAGAAGTGCTTGAAATATGTGTGCTAGAGGACGGAGAGCAAATCTTGAAAAATCAAACAGTGAACGATTCACAGGAAAGGCAGGAAGATGACAGTGTGGAAGGACAGCGTCAGAGTTTACTAAAAACTCACCAGAGAAAAACAGATTCTGAAGAAATAGAGGAGGAGGGATGCAGTCAAACACCAGAGGAAGATGGTTTTGCATTTTCTAAAAAAAGAAAAAATTTCTGAAGGTATTATTGGTTCTGAAACTGAAAATGATGAAAGAAACTTGGAAATGTCTCTTTCATCATTTGCAAAATGAAATGTGCAAAATGTTAAAAGTTCTAGAGTCAGAAAGTAATATAGATGAGGAAGATGAGGAAGGTGAAGACAAAGGTTGGACTGAAAATAGTCTAGCCAGTTCATCTTGCAAATTCCTTGGTCAGAGTCAACACAGGAAAGGTTATGGTGTGCAAAATGTTAAACGCTTTTTGAAAGTTACAAAAAACATGAAAAATATAAAAGTAGAAGGTTTTTTTCCAGACAAGAAACTTTTCCTTGTGCATGTGAGATCTCAGTTGAACAATAAAAGAAAAGGAAGATATAAAGACAAAGAAGTTTATCGGTTAAAAAGATGATTGGAAAACTTAAGCAAGAAGTCAACAATGACGATGAGTTTGAAGTTTGTTAAATTTCTGTATTTTTTTTTAATGGTTTTTCTCCCATCTTTGGTAATGAGCCAGTTCAGAGTTTCTAAGTTAAATCTGAATGGAGCCAGAGACCCGAAGAAGAGAATTAGTGTGTTTGATTTAATGTTTTTAAAACATATAAATGTGTTGATGGTACAAGAAACACACAGTGATTGTTTAAATGAGATGAACTGGAGGAGAGAATGGGGAGGAGAAATTATTTTGAGTCATTTAAATCAGGCCAGTGGGATTGCAATTCTGTTTTCAAAAAACTTTCTACTGGTGTATCAGTTTGAAGAAGTGAATAGGGTAGATTAATGGTAGTGAAAGCAAAATATGAGTGTTTTAATATTGTTTTTGTAAATGTATATGATCCAAATGTAAGATGAGAGAGAGTTCTTTTTTTACATAAACTTAAAGATGTTTTATGTAAGTGTGACACAGATGATTTTCTTTTTTTGGGCGGAGATTTTAGCTGTACAGAAAATGATCAGATCGATAGGAATCATTTTGAACCTCATCCAGCTTCAGCAAAGTTCTCAAAGCATTTGATTAACTTTTTTTCTTTGGTTGGTGTTTGGAGAGAAATGCACGCTCAAAAAATACAGTATACATGGACTAGAAAAACAGATAATTATTTTTGTGCAGCTAGGTTAGATAGGATATATATAGACAGATTTAGTAGATTTAGACAGAATTTTGGAATTTTTCAAAACTGCAATATCCATCCTGTATTTTTTTCGGATCATCCTTTGGTTTTTTGTAGTGCTTTTATTGCCAATATTAAACATAAGTCTGCTTATTGGCATTTTAATACTGCTCTGTTATTGGATAACAATTTTAAGGAGACATTTATTTCATTCTGGAGAGTGCACAAACCAAAAATGTCATGAAGTGTGGTGATGGATGGTGAGGCAGACACAATGGAACCAGGTTGTAGTAAAATGATGACGATTTAATGATGAAAATCCAAACAGTCCAAAATGCCAGGCAGCACTGCTGAACAGAAGCCAGGGCTCAACACAGGTAGCAACTGGTACGTAGATGACGGGCTGAAGCGCACATACGACAGACGCCAAAAAGAGACAAGGACCCGATGAGAAACAACAAACACAGGTGGGGTTAAATACACTGAGGGTAATCATTGAAACAAGACACACCTGTGAATAATCAAAGGGAAGACAGGACAACACGGAGACTCAGAAGACACAGGAACTCAAAATAAACACACATAGAACTCAAATAAACACAGCAAAACACAAATCCTCACAGTACCTCCCCTACCCCCCTCAAGGGCAGCTACCAGACGCAAAAAATGTCCAAAAAAAAACAAAACAAAAAAAACACAACAAGGGTGGGCGGAGGGGTGTTGGACAGGGGGCCAGAGTCCGAAATCAACAAAAAACAGCCCAACAAGGTGGGCGGAGGCAAAGGAAGGGGCCAAGAGTCCAAAAGGGCCAAGAGGCCAAAAACAAAAAGAAACCAGCCCAACCAGGGTGGGCAGAAACGCAGGGGGCAGAACCCACAGGGAATGTCTGGCGGGCGTCCACGGTGCCGATGACGGAACCCACAAAGGAGGTCCAGCGGCACAGAAGGCGGGAACCACGGGGGAGGTCCGGCGGCCATCCGTGGCGCTGAAGGTGGGAACCACGGGGGAGGTCCGGCGGCCGTCCGTGACGCTGAAGGTGGGAACCACGGGGGAGGTCCGGCAGGCGACGTCAGCGCAGGGGCCAGGCCGCGGGATGCGGGACCTGCGGGCGATGTCGGTCAGGGTCCGGGCCGTGGGAGGCGAGTCCGTCGGGCGACGTCGGCACGGGGGGGCTGGACTCCGGGAGGCGACGGTGGAGCTCTGGTGCCTCCTGGGGGCAGCGACGAGGAGTCTCTGGGGAACTCGGGAGGAACACTAAGGGGAGGAGACTCAGAGGGACCACTAGGGGGCGACGAGGAAACACTGGGAGCACTAGGGAACTCGGGAGGAGCACTGGGGAACAACGAAGGGACACACGGGCCACTAGGGGGCGATGAGGGAATACTTCCACTCATCTCGTAAAACTGTTAACGGACCACGCACAGTATGACCAAATACTAATTCATTAGGGCTAAAGCCCGTACTCTCTTGCGTTACTTCTCTTGCTGCAAGTAATAACCAAGGCAGACCATCCTCCCAATCAGCATTCATCTGAACACAGTAAGCACGGAGTAAAGATTTTAACGTTTGATGAAATCGCTCCAGTGCTCCTGGGCTCTGTGCATGGTATGCTGTAGATTGATTGTGCTTAATGTGTAGCTGCTTCAAAACCTGTGCAAACAAGGTTTGCACAGGAGAAATTAGATCCTTGGTCACTCTGAATGACTTTAGGTATTCCAAAAATACCAATAAGCTGCATAAGAGCTCGCACCACAGACTTTGCAGTAAGTGTGTGCAACGGATATGCTGCTGGATATCTGGTACTTTGGCACATGACAGTCAAAAGATATTTAGCACCCGAACGTGAAGGGGGAAGAGGACCTACACAATCAATTATTAAGTGCTCAAACGGTTTACCAACCGTCGGAATAGGATATAGTGGTGCCCGGTTTATAATTTGATAGGGTTTACCAGTCAGCTGACAGGTATGACAGGTTTTAATATAAGCAGAAACATATTTCTTTAGCTGTGGCCAAAAAAAAAAATTCTCAAAATGCGATTGTAGGTTTTCCTAACTCCCATGTGTCCGGACTCATCATGAGATACCTGCAAAACCAAGTCACGCCATTTCAAAGGCACCACAACCTGATAAACTGGCTCCCCAATAGCATTGTCACCACATGGCATCCACTTCCTCAACAATACCTTGTTTTCAACAAAGTATCCATGAGCACGACTCTACATCTCCTCACCAGGTAATGCAGACTGAAACAAATGCTGTATTGTAGGGTCAGATCTTTGCTCCTGCCCCAGCTCATTCTGTGGAATAGACAAAGGAATATTAGACAAACAAAAAGAGGACATCTGTTTATTTTCTCCAAAGTCTTCATCCTGATGTACATCACTGGATGCTCTCATTGCCCGTGTCACAGCACATGCTTGAAAAACTTCAGGGTGTGATTTTTCATTTTCATCAGGACCACTGCTGATCAAAGGTACTGAAACCACCACTGGAGACTCTGGTTGAACAGGCCAGACTTTCCCTCCAGCTATATTGTTCCCCAGTATAACTGTGACACCAACCACAGGCAGCGCAGGTCGAACACCCATCCTTATTTCTCCGTCAAACAACTCTGAATAAAGCATGATCTTATGTACTGGAACGCAAAACACAGACATGCCCATACCCAACACAGGTATAGATAATCCAGTGTCAGACTCATCTGAAAAAGACAAAACTGATGACAGAATGAATGAATCGTATGCACTAGTATCTCTTAAAATGGTAACTGGCACCCTGACGTCACTCCCAACTAAAGAAACTTGTCCTTTCATAAGCAATGGTTTATAAGAACTCAAATCAGGTTTTCCAGCAAATGACACTTCAATCATTTTGTTAGGAACATTTAAAGAAACTGATGCAGCAAGTGCTGCTGGTTTAACCTGAGTTCCATTTTTATTTCTGGATTTCAGCAAAGCACAGTCTTTCTTCCAATGACCTTTTCTGTGACAATAATTACAAATTTTGTCCAGGTCACGGTTACTGCGGTATGAAAAAGAACCAGAACATGTTGAACGCCAGTTTGGAGCACTCATCCAAACTGTCTGCTCTCCACCAGTATCTCTATGTGTCAAAACAAAATCATCAGCCAACACTGCAGCTTCTGATACAGTTTTTACCTTTTGTTCATTAATGTACACTGCAATGCGTTCAGAAACAGAGTTCTTAAATTGTTCCAGAACCATTAAATTACAGGGGTCACCAAGTGTTTTAACCTCAGAGGTGCACCATCGATTAAAATGAATCTCCAAATTCCTTGCAAACTCTACATAAGTTTTGTCACCTCTCATCCAGTTTCTAAACCTCTGTCTGTATGCTTCAGGGACTAATTCATATGCTTTCAATATTGCAGCTTTAACCTTAGCATAATCCTGGCCATCATTTAAGCTCAACATGGAGAAAGCTTCTTGAGCACGACCAACCAAAACACACTGAAGGAGTTCAGATCAGCCATACTTAATTGCACAAACCAGTCAACAATCAACACTTACCACAGGACTCATCAGATGAAATGAAAGCAAACAACTTACCCCAAACCAGAGAAAAAGAGAAGAAAGAGAAAAAAAAACAAAACCAAACTTAAGATTCCCAAACTAGCTTCCCAGTTACATTAACAATACTTACTAACCCACAAACAAAAACTCGCCGAAAACTATAACATAAATTTGAACGAGCCCCCAATGGACCTTACCAGAGGGGCCGCTTTTCATTGGCTGATGCCCATTCTATTTGGTCACGTGCGCGGCCGTCTCACAAACACACGCTTCCCGTTAGCTAAGTACAGCATAATGGCAGAACTGATACAACTTCTACACCTTGAAGCCTGTCTGCTACACAGTGTTACGTTAGCTAAACAGATCAATATGCAATGTGTACTGTACCTGACATACACTAAAGATTTTATTTTAGCAGAAAAGGCTTTGGACTAAACTGTTACTCGTGTTAGCCACGTTAGCACCAAGTACAGCTAGTCAATCAACCGTCGCTGTGTTCAGGGAAGCGCTGATTAATAATCGAGAAATATATATATATATATATATATATATATATATATATATATATATATATATCGTATCCCTGCCTGTCACACGGGAGACCAGGGTTCGATTCCCCGACGGGGAGTGTAGTTTGTTTCAGGTCCCCCTTGAAAATGAGATCTAGATCTCAACGGGGTTTACCTGATTAAATAAAAAAAAAAAATCAAGCCTGGAAACTTGATATCGTAACGGACTGAATGTTATGTTTTTATCGTAATCTTTGCAAGGCTTGCGGGGCGCAGGCGGTTGTCACGGTAACAGGTGTGCTTAAACTACAAAGAGAGAGAGTAAAAAGGTACGAGTGGTTTTGAGTTGATCACCTGTTCAGGTTATTTTACCTTTGTTTACCTTTGCTGTGGCGCATTACAGCCGCTGTAGTTTCTAAACGTTGGACTAATTACCTCCTTCATTTGTGAGTACACGTCATTCACAACAAACATCAAATAGAACAAATATATTTCATACACAACAAATGGCTTCTACCGCAATAATTATGTGAAATTAAATGAATTATATCCCAACTTTAGAAGATTTGCCTTTACCTTTACAGAGCTCTTTGGTTCCTCCTATCAGCCTGTAGCTTCTCAAATTGAGGTCATCAAGCCAAATTTCAGATCTACCATAACTGACTGATACCTGTTGGCCTCAGGTTTGCAACCAGCTTGTGACTGAGAAACCAGTAACCTCCTCCCAGATGATGACATGAACTTGTTAGTTCCTCTGTCCATTGTAGTAGCTGATATATTGTGAAAAATCCATTAGAAAAGATGCACTAATCAGCAGTGTTGTATAGTAACGAAGTAAAAATACTTCACTACTTTACTTAAGTATATTTTGGAGTACTTCATACTTTCCTCGAGTATGAAAATTTTTGATGACTTTCACTTTTACTTCACTATATTTCCGAACTTAATTGCGTACTTTTACTCCGATACATTTTCAATGTGTGGTTTAGTTACTGTAAAGGAAAATGATTATTTAAGTGCTAAAATACTTACAACATGTGTAAAGGTATAGCCAACACTTTTATTTGGAACAGTTTTCTGTTGAGCATGGGGGAGCTGACAATAGCAGACATTTAAACGGGCAGGCCTTTTCCTCCCCCGCTGAAGACAGAGTAATAAATTTACATTCCGATAGGGGGCAAGAGACTTCTTGGCGCCTCTCCCCGTGCCAGACAGAGATGAGCACGAAGTGGCCCTCTTACTGAGATAAAAACCAGACCTCTGAGCTGTATAGGGGAGTTTCCGGGGTTTCTCTGGGGCCGAAAACAGGTCTCTGATTGGTTGAACAACGGAACGCCTTCGTTGCATAGATTAAAATACGGAAACACCCCTTTTGTTTAAAACGAAGTGTAAAAAGAAAGAGAGAGTTTTTTTCCATCTTTTTTCTCTCCACGCTGGGCGCCTTTGTCTGTCTTTGTGTTCGTTTGTCTTCCCCTGGTGTGTCTTTATTTTATTTTTATGAGAAATGCATATCTCTGTATCTCTGCAGCTTTGTTGTTCATTGCTTTGTTGATGAATTAAACTCTGTGATCTGTGACGTCAACACGCCTTGTTAGTTTCGTTTTACAGCTGGCCGCTGCTCGCCGAGAAGAACCAGGCTGTGTTAAGGAAGAGACGAGCCAAACGTTTTGTTCAAAGTTTTAATACATTCTTCCTTAATATTACTCGTTACAAAAAAGCAAGAGAGAGAAACGCAAGTGTTTTGATCCCACCTACTGATTAGCAAGTAGCAAGTAGGCTACCGAACAAAGTCGGTAGCCTACTTGCCTGGGCTTGTTCGTCACCTCCAATAGGAAACACCTGTTTCGCTTCTCCCATTAAACACAAAGCAAGTCTCGCAATCAGCAGCAGCCACATGGAGGAGGAGACGGAGACCACAACGACTGCAACTACGTCGGACACGGCTCCAGGGGAACCACCAGCTGGTGATGAGAGCCCATGGCCTTATTTAAACACAATATACTCTTTCGTGGGTGTTAAAGATTCGTCGTACCGCATGCAGTTTATGTTATTCCTGCCCGAAGATGTGGAAATTCTATCTTACAAAAACTCCCCGTCCAACTTGAAGAAACACATCGAGGTAACGTCTTATGAAATGGCTATAATCCTCCTGTTTCAGTAACTATAGCTTGGTCACTAGGCACTACTGTATTGTGAAACGTTGACCATAAATGAACTTTGTTTGGCATTGTTTCAGTTCCACACGTGATGTATTTAGCTTAGGCTTAATGTTGACTGTAGCAGGCTACCTAGACTCCTCTGTTCAAGGGGGGACAGAAGCCATAGCGATAGCAATTTAGACTAAATTTAACGAATATAGGAAAGGCATGCAAGTTCAAAACCAGGTTTACAGATGCCAATAAGCTGCATTTCCCTCCTAATTCTTTTTTTCTTTTGCATAATGACCAGTTGTGTGCACCACCTACTGACTGTAGCATTGACTGATTCACTGATTTGTGAAGTAGAGTAATCGTAACAGCTCTTTTTCTTCATGTTGGCCGCATTTTCTGTACTATTTATTTTTCTCATTTTCAGCACTGACCTTACTTGAAGGGAAAACTTAAGGCTTACAAAAACTTTGTATTTTCTGTCCTGGAGGGTTTACTAAGAAGCTGGTTCAGTTGTAAAGCAGGTTAAGTTAACCTTGTGCTATAGGTAAAGCACCTAATTTTCTTAACTAAATGATGCCTGCAGGTATATCTATTAGCAGGTTTAATTTTGCCTGCACTTGGTTGGCTACATTATTTTAAGTGTATTTGACAAGTTTACCAAAATATAAAAAATGTCATTCAAACTGCATTTGCTTTGTTTTACTTTTTACTTGTACTTTTCATTACATTACTTGAGTACATCCATTTTTACAGTAATTTCCATACTTAAGTACAAGACGTTTCAGATACTTTAAGACTTTAACTCAAGTAACATTTCAGTCAGTGACTTGGACTTTTACCAAAGTCATATTTTGGAGAGGTACTTATACTTTTACTTGACTCTGAGATTTCAGTACTTTATACAACACTGCTAATCAGTCATGTTTACATAGAAACAACACACCACGAGGCTTTGCTTGTGAGACTTGCGGTCACGTGGGTTAGTTATGGGCAGAGCTTGGTAAGGTCCATTTGTTATGGTCTGGCTCTGGAACCATAACAAATCAAAGGGAAGCAACGCATGGGATAACTTAAAATGGGATTTATTTAACAAAAAATCATAACTGGTTGGAGAAGAGAGGGATAAGAGGGAGAGGGTAGCAGAGAGACAGAAAATAATAGGGCTCGTGAGTGAGAAAACACGGTGCATCTTAAGCTGGATGTGATGTCATTCTGGAGACACTGGCCAGCTGCCTTCACTTCCAATCAGCACCAATTAGAAACTCTAGAATAGGGATGTTAAAGACCCAGAGGAAAGGCCTTGGGCCGCAACAAAGCAAGGACAGTGCAAGTTTATGCATGGTTTGAAATCAACTGACAATCTGATAAACTCTATGCGAAGAAGATGTGTTGCACTGCATGAGGCAAATGGTGGTCACACCAGCTACTGACTGGTTCTGAGTCCCCAGACCCCCAATAAAGCAAAAAAAAAAAGAAAATGCACATTTCAGAGTGGCCTTTTATTGTGGGCAGTATAAGGTACACCTGTGCACTAATCATAATGTCAGATCCGCATCTTGATGTGGCACACCTGCAAGGTGGGATGGATTATCTCAGCAAAGCAGAAGTGCTCACTATTAAACATTTAGACAGATTTGTGGACAACATTGAAAGAAATGGTAATATTGTTTATCTGGAATGAATTTTAGATCTTTGAGTCCATCTCATGAAAAATGGGAGCAAAAACAAAAGTGTTGCATTTATATTTTTGTTGAGTGTAAAAGTTTGTTTAGAACATGGACAATTTTTGAGTGGAATAGACTGGAACCAACTGTATCTTTGTTTTGGCTTCTAGAAGAACCTTTAATTTTTGAGGCACATTTGGCTGTTCAGGATGGAGTTGGATTGTCAAGATGACTGCGTCAGAGAAAAGTTCTAAAATTAAGACATATTGCGGAGACGGCTGGACCAGGACTTCAAAACACAGAGGGGCCAGCTTCTTTGCTTGGGTTAAAATCGATTGAGTCATGAGGACTATTTTAGACTTGTGGCTTGGAAAATTGACTTTGGATGAAAAGCAGATGCTGGTGGACTTTTTTAATGGAGAAGAACTCTCTGATTCTACAGATCCGTTTCCAGAAATGGGACTGAATATTGATTTCTCAGAATTGACGGGTCTTCTTTTGAGCACTCAAAAAATATTACATTTTTGTATGTTGAATGGAAAATGTCTGCGACAGACTGGCGACCTGTCCAGGGTGTACCCCGCCTCTCGCCCGGAACGTAGCTGGAGATGGGCACCAGCAACCCTCCCGACCCCATTAGGGACAAGGGTGAACAGAAAATGGATGGATGGATGGATGGATGGAAAATGTTTGTATAAATTGGTTGTCCAAGGGTTGAATAAGAATTAAGTGGAAGAACTGATACTGTTTGGAGAGACAGGTTTAAAGTCGGAGAAAATCAGAAACCTATGTGGAGGGTGTTTTATAAACCCCCCTTGAGCAAGAGAGCAGGCAATCTTCAGTGGAGAATTTTGCACGGTGCTGTGAGTGTTAATAGTTTTGTGTCTAAATTTAGAAAAGATACAAATGAATTATGTCCTTTTTGTGAAGAAATAGAAACTACTTTTCACATGTTTCTTGAATGTAAATGACTTTCACCTTTGTTTTTTTTTTGTTGGAAGAGGTTTTTAAAAAATGTGGTGTTTATTGGTCTGAAGTAGTTTTTATATTTTTGCAGGTTATACAAAAAAAAATCAAATAGATGGAATTTGTTAAATTTCCTCATTGGACAGGCACAATTTTCCATTTATATTTATAGAAAAATATAAATTAAATGGAGTCTTGAGGGAAAAAGTCGACAGGATGTTTATTCCGATGGTAAAAAATAGAGTAAAAGCAGAATTTATGTTTTTTTCAATGATGAATAACTTAACTGAATTTTTATCTTTGTGGTGTTTTAATAATGTTGTGTGCGCTGTGGTTAATAGAAAGTTAGTTTTCAATTCAATGTTATCGTGAATGTCAAAGAAAACAATGTTAAAGTGTATTTTTATTGAAAAATAAATGTGTTGTTAAAATCAAATCTTTGTTTCTTTCTTTCCTTTCTTTCTGTTTTACCCCCTTCGGTGCAGAGCGTATCGATGGAGAAAAGCAGACTGACGTACCCCTTTTAAAACGGAAAGAAATTCCAGTATTCTGATGATTAAAATTCAAAAGTGTTGTGGTGCTACTGTTTCATACCGGATCACTTTCAGCACCAATGTTAACTATATAAAATGAATGCTCTCTACGGCGGGATTTCTTTATTTAAATTGCTTCATTTTTCTAAGGGATATACAATGAGGGTAACGTGATTTTAGTCATTACATGTTTATAAGAGCGATATTCTGTTGTCCTTCCATGGAAGTGTGCAGCATCCAGAAGATCTATAAGCTGCTGCTTTGACATGACTGCTGCACTGCCAAAACATAGGTACAAAAACCCTCAATAAAACATAAAATATTTTAAAATCAGACACCAGACAAGTGAATCACCAGCTGATTTCGGTGCTACACGATGCTACACCGTCTTCAGCCCTTTTGTAAAAATTTCCGCCAGCGCCCCCTGCCGTCCTCTGAACACCCCCGGGGAACGGTACCACCCCCGTTGAGAAACGCTAAGTCATCTCACCTGAAAACACCCTAATATCCCATGAGAGGTACTGAGGAAAATGAGGATAGAAACAAATATATAAAATCCTTCACAATTAATCAAACATTTATGAAAATTTGTTTATTGTGTTGCTGTGGATTAGTTTGGATACAGATTTCAGATCATCAGGCATCAGCTAGGACATATGAAATCAAATGGATTCTTCTACAAAAACTATGCAAAACATGGTAAAAATTACAAAACCAAGAATCCACCACATCCCCCCCAAACCCCACCTTTATTTGGAAACATTGTCTGTAACTAAGCTTTAGTGGTGTAGCAGCTTGTACAACGTAACAGTGATTTTCCATGATCCATGTTGGTGTCTTCAGATTACCATTTGAGACTGGAAAACACAAAACCAAATTTTGGGAAAATGTAAACCAGGTTGAATCTTACTAGAGTGTCAATGCCAGGATGCATGGAACTTGTGTAACCGGGTTCTGCTTCACTTCACTGTACTAGGCCAGCCCAAGTAACCCCTCGACTCTGCGTTGTGTAGATTTTTTAATGAAGACAAGGAGTTTCTGGGTGATCAGGCAGTTTATTTCCTGAATGAGAACATATCGGGGTTTGAATCAGTGCAATGGCTCAGCTTCACTCAGCACACTCTCGTGCAGCTTTCACAGACTGGCCGTTATTACAGTAAAACATTCATATTTTCAATGTACAATGACGAATACAATAATAAATTATGTACCTGAATGAAAACACATCGGGGTTCAAATCAGTGCAACGGCTCAGCTTCACTCAGGACACTACAACAGAGATGTTAGCTTTTAACGTAGCACATGAAGTGTTTTACAATATTAAAGCTAAAAGTACAAAAAATTGGTGACAGGCACACATGTAGTAAATAGTCATTACATACTATTTGTCTAAGTTAGTAAAAATTATGTTTTATTATGTTGCTAACACTTTTATACTGTGTGCTGAAGAATGCAACTGACCTCTCGTGCAGCTTTCACAGACTGGCACTGAGTACAGGAGCCAGCAACATATAACCAACCACACAGAGAGGGGGGGCGCTATTTCCCCATTGCACTGATACATATAAAGCAAGTGGGATTCTACAACTTAAACCTAAACACTGTTACATTTGGGCTCCCGGCAAATCGGTATTGACTCACTAACACAAAACCTTTTAATTTATCACAGATCCATTGAGCTCACTCTGAATAGCGCTTTTGTCAACAATAGTGAGGAATGTTTGAAGTTCTACAGTCTACCAAACCTTACTACTACTTGCTTGTATCTTTTTTTTCTTTCACGTCTAAGGAGATGAGGTGAAAGAAAAGCCCTCTGGTGTTTATGTCTTGTGCTTGTGGCAAGCAGTGACGTTCTTCTATTGTCCAATCAATGGACTGTGTTGTATGATGCCAGTAGCTCCTCCCTAACTATACCATTCCATTGCATAGAACTGAACGGGGTCAAGGAATGGTGCGGTCGGTTGCATGGGCTGAGTTCAAAATGTAAACAGACAAAATAGGGCAGTGAACTGCAGTCAGCCCTACCATACAACTCAGGAAAGAAAAGAATTATGAAGTTTTGCTCTGAGCCCAACAGCTATGACAGAAAGGCACTCCACAGTGTTGGACAATGCAGGGTTTCCCCCAGAAAACTTGCTAAGCCCAGTGGTTGGAGCACCATGTTTTTGTATTAAACAATGTTAAGTTGACAGGAAATGTAAAATACTACTGAGTAATTATGTCACTGGAAGACATAACCAACAATATTTACACCCACAATTATAGTTTTAAAAGAACAAATAAAAAAAACCCCACAAAATAAATATCAATTATTTGAATTTCTGCTAAATCCAAATCGTCATCAGTCAGTGGATCTAAAAACATGATGTAATGCTGATCACATTTAGAACCGGCCCAAGCCATAAATTAACTAAGAGAATATCAATGCTGTTTAATTTGATTTAATGGTTTCAGCACAGCTTAATTAAAAGATTATAAATTGTTTAACATTTAAATTTAAGATTTTAAGGATCTGGTAAGTTTACTTTGTAAAAGTTCAATGAACATTCTTCATAGTTAGATTGTTTTGTTACCATAGCTACAATCTGATGCTCTCAGTTTAATCTTTGAGTTTTAGCTGTTCATTAATGCATCTTGGTAAACTAAAATTATATTTGACTGGTTGGTCAATTATACTAGATCCCCTCTCCCAAGGTAAAATGCTATTGTTGTTGTGCTGATGTTTGTTTTATTCTTGAAATAATAGCAATTTACTCACTGAGACCCAAAACAGGCTCTTTATTAATCCTTTTGGGATTTTCTCTCAGGGAAATTGTAAGTAATACATTCTTTATTTGGTTATAATACATCTAAACTAGGAAATTAAATTGTAATTTAAGTAACTTCCTAAGTAGCACTGAAGAGAGGAAACTGACTTTATTTTGTCACAGCTTTCAGTCTACTTTTCATATTGGACTCACTATAGGTGTAAATCACCATCAAACACAGCTGTTGTGAAACAAAAGACTGCGTGTAAGATTTGGAACAATGTCAGAGACAGATGGTGATTTTAACTGGTATCTGTCAACAGATCTCACTTCAAGTCCCTGACTTCACTAACATTTGTATTTTTCTCTCTGCAGAGGACATTCACATTAATCTCCCAGAGGTTATTCTGGATTTTGAGTCTTTGCAGTGACTGAAAGAATTATCTGTTTTTATTCTGAGGGAAAATGCAGAACGTCCCCTCAAAGGACATCACTAAAGCACACATTTATGTAGGGCTGCAACTAATGATTACTTTATCAACCAATTAATTTATTGATTATTCTGACAATTGATGAATTGGATATTTAAAATAGCACATTCTCATTTAACCAAATAAGTAGTAAATCTGAAGCTAAAACTATGCCACTTGAGGAGTTTTGGCTCAACTATATTTACAGACAAAGGTGTCTTTATCTTAAATGCAAAACTTAATTACTGCTCCGAGTCAAGGGTTTTTCCACAAATTGTATTCTTTTGAGTCTGTATACTCCAATTAGCAATTAATCAACTACTTGAGGATTATTTCAATAATCGATTGATCATGACTGATTATGATTAATATTATTAATATGATTAATCATTTCAGCCTTACATTTATGTAGCCTTTTTTAACACGTCTGAAACATAAGGCCTAAAAAAATCCTGCAGATGTCTGTGTATGATCGTATGAAGTACAGTAAAAGCTATGAATTGCAACAGTCTGAGTGTTTGTTACAGCAGCGTGCAATTTAATCGTGACAAGCAGACTGACACAGCGTCAGACTGTTGTGTCTGGAGGTATCAACGAAGCATCAAATCACACAGAACCTGATTGGTCGCCAGCAACATGACATGTCTACCTAATCCTGATGATGAACTCAATCCAGCTGCAGGGGAGAAACTTAAAAGCAATGATTCAAACCACATTAATATAAGATGTGCAACTGGAGTTCAGCAGAATACAGGAAGATGATTTAAATGAGCCTGGTTAATAATATGTGAACATTTCCAACACAGTTTTTCATGAAGTTAAATATTTCAACTGTTACTTGAAATGCTAGTTAAATGCTGTGTTTAACTATTATCTACACAAAATTGCTCTGCAAATTTAACCTTATTCTGCTGGATGTGCTGATTACTCCAACAGTAAACTATAATATTCAGAAAGTGTGATTTTTGCTTCAGCAAATAAAGTAGTAAGACACATATTCATGTCTATAGGTTAGCTACAAACAATGATATGTTTCAATTGTCTTTTTTCATATAACTAAGAGTTTTTTGGCCAATTTTTAAAAGCCTGATTAATTTGTTAAAAATCAATTCTGAGTTTTAACAATACCAATTATTTTGTCTGAAAAGTCACTAAATATCACATTCAGAATACAGCTGCAGCCATAATAAAATCGTGAAAAGAATAGAATATAAAAATAATAAGAAGACAACCATGACATAAATTATAAAGATATACATACAAGTAAAAACATAATAATTCAAATATGTGACTTATGGAGAAAATTTTAAAACATATGAGTGCTGCCAAACAGTAAGGGAGAAGCTGTACAACTCAACTGCCACAGATAGAAATTGCTTTCTGTGGTACATTTTAGTAGAATCAGTCTTCCACTAAATCAATATGATATTTATTTGTTAAGCTAGCAACAGTGGGGTGACTGTTAACCATATATGTGCAGATATGACCTGGTAGGTGGGTCTGTCAGTCTTCCCTCACAACAGAGCAGAAGGAGACTGCGGCTGACTTTCAGACCTTTGCAGAAGTAGATTAGATTGGTGGATAAGATCGCGTTCTCAAAGTCAAGGAAACTGAGGCTGATTTATCAGTGTAACCCCACTTAAAATGTTGATTGTGACTTACAGCAAGAAAAAGTTAGAAATCAGTTTCTTAGAAAATGACAATGTTGCTTAAGACCAATAAAATGTATGAAATGGCTGGATCATTGCAGAATTGTTGGCTCTAGTATTGCTCATGTTCCTATTAACAATACTCCATAGAGTCTTTATTAGATTTAAGTCAGACCTATTTGCTGGTCATTCAGTCACATTGACACTATTGTCACGACAGTATGGCCAGGTACCAAGTCCCGCTGGAAAATATCACTTTAATTTCCATAAACTTATCAACAGGCGGAAGCATCAAGTGTTTGGATGCTGCCTTGTTCCCGAGCTGATAAAACCCAGAGGAATGAGATGCAAAAATTATCAATGTGTGAGGAAAGTTCCCAATAGAGTTCTACTAAAATAGATTCTGTGTCTCTCCACTCTTCCTCCAGACTCTGGAACTTAGATTTCCAAAAGAAATTTAAACTTTACTTTACTCAGGAACAAAAGCCTGAAACCTTTTCCCTTAGAGAGAAACATAAAAAGCCTTGTTGATCCAGACCTAGACATGATAATAAAGTAAACAAACAAAATAAAGGGTCTATTCTTTAGCACCTCTTGACTTCTGTAATATACTGTACACAAAATGAAATAATTCCTCTATGTTCTGCACTCCTGCGACAGACTGGCGACCTGTCCAGGGTGTACCCCGCCTCTCGCCCGGAACGTAGCTGGAGATGGGCACCAGCAACCCTCCCGACCCCATTAGGGACAAGGGTGGACAGAAAATGGATGGATGGATGGATGTTCTGCACTCTTCCATTTAAACTTGAATGATTCATACAACCACAAGTATGCAGAACAAAAAAACAAGCGTGGCATCTGTAGCATCTGCTATTGCAGTGAATCAGCCAGATCTTCATCCACATTGAGCCAGCTAAGCTTTCACACAATCCATGAATGAAAACTGAAAACCGTCTTCATCTTAAACGCTAGTGTGATTATTTTAAATGTTCAAAGCGGCAAACCTTTTACCTTGTAGCCCATGGTGTGTTTGAGCAAACGCTGTATTGTTGTTGCTTAGAAACACACTGCAGCCTTCAGGTCTCGCCTCATCTTCTCTGCAGATGGAGAAAAGCACAAAACATCAGTTTTGTTATACGAATGTTTTGGGGGAGTTTTGTAAATAACAAGGCTATTTATGCAGAGAAAATGGGATTGGTGAATCTCTATCTCAAAACCTCCAAAAGGTAAATTAAAGTTTTACTTAAGATTGCAGGATATTTAAAGAAAATCTTGTGATGATGATATCAGGTGCAATAAATCCCTATTTACGTTTTTCTTCTCTTCCATGTGTCTGTCACTCTGTGACCTTTATCATTTTGGGCAAAGACATTTGTGTCCAGTGTGAGCATTTGCTGTTGTGAGACTCTGTCCGGCTAAATAGTACACTAGCACATAAAATACATATTAGCCAACAATATTAGCCAACAATTACTGCACAACAAAACAGTCATCTGAGATACAAATGTTGCACACTCTGGTATTGTGATGGTGATAAATTTGTAGTCTATTTTACAGCTTTTAAAGATGACCTATTACGCTCAATTGAACATGTTAGGATGGGTCTGTGGTTTGTACAAAACATGCACATTACATTTTTTTTTTCACAAAATCGTTCTCATATAATGTAATTTTAGTCTGCTCAGTTTTGCCTATTTTGATCTCCTTTCAGAAAGACCTGTTTTAGGGCTCTTGTCACTTTAAATCCAAATAAGCTGCTGTTGGACACCCTCACCCCCACTCAACGTTTACACTTGCACATGAAATGGCTGCAAACAGATGTGCAATTACACAACCATACATCTTCAAAAAGCAGCATTAGAACCTCATGCACAACCAACAAAAATGCAGCAAATAGTTTCTGGATGGCAAGTCAACAATAAAATTCTCGTCTTTTCATGCAGCCATTGTATAGCAGATGTAGTGGTTAAACCAGCCCAAATGTGCTGGAGCTCCGAGTTGCTAGGTGATGAACTGAAGTTTGCTGGGGTTGCTAGGTGAGGGGCATTGCCTATTGATTTGTGACGTTACATTCGGGCGGCTTTTGAAACTACTCATTATCCAGACACCAAAAAATATAAATTTATTGGGAAAAACAGACTGCATGTTTTTTTGAGAGGGGTTTTTGTAAGAACTTGAAGATATCTAAACATAACGCTCCTTCCCACCTCACCCCCTTTTGTTATCCATTCAACTGTGGAGCTGAGCACTCCCAAAGCTATGCCTTGATAACATCTTTATCGGACTTCTGCCAGGAGGCTGAGCAAAGTGGTTTCATGGCCCTGTGATGTCACCGCCTTCACTCATGTATTTGTTTTGTCTGAATGTTGCCATGTGCCCTAATGTGTCTTTTCCTCTTTTTATTTCATTCCCCTTTTAATATTTAAAATCTGTGGAGTATTCACTTTTAACCCAGAATAGGAATTTGATTAGTCACTCTAGCTTATTTATTTATTTTTTTAGAAAATGTAGAGTACTCACTATTTAGACCTATATTATACTTCTTAGAATAATTTTTAGATTATTATGCAGAGACTCCTATTACTGCAACCCAGAAAAATAATTAGAACAAAGAACATAATTAGAACTTATACCCCAAAAAACATCTTCCAGAACAGAAACATTTAGTTTTTATTATTACTTAGAGTACTCCTTACTTTTACAAATTAAGAGCATACCTAGAAAGTCCAGAGAATACTTACTTATACTTTTATCTAGCAACTCACAAGTCCAGAGGATACTTACTTACACTTATTTAGCAACCCAGAACAAGGATTAGAACAAACTTAGAACCCAGAAAAACTACCTTAGCAACTACTTGTTAGACTCTTATTCCTCCAACCCAAAAAAGGAATTAGACCAGAGGATACTTACTTATACCTGTCTACCAATCCTGAATAGGAGAATCTAGTTAATATACTTTGGATCAACATTATTAGACTACTTTTTAGACTACTGTTCTTCCAACCCAGAAATGGAATTACACCAGAGGATACTTAGCAACCCTGAACAGGTACACCTAGTTTAGATCAACGTTATATTATTTTTCTTCTTTTGCTCTTTCCTTTGGTTTGTTATTTGTTGTTTGTATTTCCTTTTAATTCATGTAAAGCAAGTTGTATTGCCATGTTGCTGAAAATGTGATATATAAATAAAATTACCTTTACTTTTAAACATCCAGCCAGAACTGCAATGGAAGGATTTAGATGAAAGACTATTCATTTTTAGAAAGTCCAGGACTTAGTTTAAATCTAAGTCTAATTGAGAGTCTGTAGCTAAACTTGAAAGTTTATAAAGTAGAGTTTATCGTATGGTTCATCATTTATTGTGAAAAATGTCTTACTATGATGAGAATTTTGCTTTATTGTTGTCTAGATGAATTTTGAGACAACAACATTTACTGATGTTAAATACAAAATAAAACTGACAGCATTTTCAGAAATGTTATATTTATTCTTTTCTCTGCTATTTTTTTCCGCAAGAGTGTCAATAAATTTCAGTAAATCCCAAATCATATTTAAATGTTACTGTGTGCAGTTTACTGATATGAATCTCACTTCTTAAGTGGCGTCCTGAAGAAGCCTGAATGAAAAATATTCAGGTCTGTGGTTGAAACAAAAGGAGAAAAGGTTCAAAACAACAATAATAAATACTTATGCAAAATACTGTAGGAGACATACAGTAAATTCCTGACACCCAGAACTCGTCTATGATGTAATAAAGATTACTCTAAAATATTTCAGTTTAATATGTGAATGATTGCTGACGTATCTACAAGAATGCATGTGAAGTCTTAATGCCCATTTTCTCCAGTGAAAACTGGGCATCAATGTATAATTATAAGTTGTCAACAATACTGATGATGCAGCTAATGCATAAAAAAGGAAGGTTCACCAACATTCAGATTAAATTAGAAAAGTGAGCAAATCAGATAACTGCTCACTGTTCAGTTTATGTTTCACAAACCTGGAGGTAAAGGAAAAGACAGATTATTATTGGGATTCATAATCCCATAATAATAATACGGAGTAGGTCCTTTCCTTTCATCTATTTTTTTCTATGCAAAATACGACATACTTCAAGGTTGAAGAGTTCTTGCGCGCAATTTCATCCACAAGGATGTGAATTAAATTGCGGATGAGGACACACACAGTAAAGGATTTACTGAGGTAGAAGGATGGATAAGAAATTATATATTTCTAGACAGTAACAGTAAGACGGTAATAATTAGGACCATTTTTCCATACAGTAAAATAAGCTTTAGATATTAAATCTAATGCACAGGGAGACAAACAAATAATGAGTACTAAATCTATCATTCTATTAGAGGTTGTGTTATTTTTCGCTGACCCGGGTTAAGAGATGCTCGTCCGTTATGTCGCGCGGTCTCTTTGATTTATTGACGCCACGGGACAGAGCAGGTCGTTGTTGTTGTCGCCGCCGCCATGTTCTCGCTGAGTGTCCCGACCTGCCGCCCCGCTGTCCTGGTGTGCTATCCGAGTTCTCCCTCGGAGTCCGGTGTTGGCATTTGGAGGAACGAGGCCGAGGGAACTTCGGGTCCTTATCCTCCAAGCTTTCTGTATTACCGCACTGCCTGCTGCTACTGCAGGACACAGTGGCAAGCAGGAGCAAGGAGTAAATGTGTTTCCCAGAGGATTTTCAGAATAAAATTATTTTTGCGGAATTACTCTCAGTCGTCACCCCTAAAGAGTCAGGCTAATGAAAATAATTTTAATAAAAAATGAAAATCTAAACTATTCATTAATTTTAAGGATGAACAGAAAAACAGTTACCATTCAACATCTTTGTGTAACAGCAGGGACAGTTATCACAGAGCGCCTGCTCCATCTGCCTCCATCGTTGTGTCTTTGGGCAAGAAACTTCACTCACCTCTCTTGCTGGTGGTGGCCAGAGGGCCAAGTGCTGCCGGTGCATGGCATTGATTCCGTCAGACCACCCCAAGGCAGCTGTGCCTCGCTGTCCAGTATCTTTCCAGTAGCTTGCCATGAACAGCGTATAAATGTTTGCATGAATGGGTGAATATCTGAATGTACTGTGAAGCCTTCCTTCACTGTGCATGTTTTCTTATTTTATTGTAAATAAGCTCCTTTAAATCTTTATTTCTGTGTCCTGCACTGATTCTGTATGTGGATCAGGAAGATCCATGACAACATGACAGAAGTCCCCAGTAGACTTCCAATAAGTGGTGACATCCAGATTAAAGGATTTTTAAGATTGAGTCCAGCAACTCTATAAATCAAACTCAGCTAACTTAATCTTTTCCTTGGCAGTGGAGTGATGCAGATGTTTGCAGCAGGAAGCACCTGGTTTTGAACATCTGCTGGAGTCTTTGTGAAGTTTGTCTCTCCCACTATCCACATCTACATTTTCTTTGAAATACTAAGGATTCTGATTCTGAACACCACACTGTGAGGGGAAATGCGTTTAATTAAGGATAAATTCAAGTCATGTATCGGCTATGTTTTTGTAGCTTAGCTTAGTTTCAGGCAATTAAATTTAAGATAAGATAAGATTTATTGTCATTGTCATCAACAGATTACAACGAGATTGAGATTTGCTCGACTCGAGTTAAGTTACAAAATATTTATGCTTCTGCACATGAATGGAAAAACTGGACTGAAATTAGAGGTGACAGTCTTGCAAATTTATACCATAAATACATTTTTACCAATATACTTTATTTTATTTTATTTTGAAGGCATCCAGCTTTACGTCCGGCTTATTCTAAATCCCTAGGCTTGTCAGTCTTCCATTGCTGTAAATCAAGACAAGCAATCTGCAGAACAGGGGTGAGGATGGAGAAACATCGGCATGTCTGTTATCGGTACTTGAATAAATTCCCTCAAAACTTTTAATATTTTGGGATTCGTAAAACGAGATTTACATAGCAGATTCTGATGTAGCTGTGGACCATTCATCAGCAGTTACATAGCTTTTGTTTGACGGTCAGTGAAATTAAGCATATAATGCGGTTATACAAAAAAGTAATTGATGCAAATATACAGATATGGAGTTCGAAACGTTATATCTGTAGATTACATTCTAGTCAACATTTTTCAGGTCAATCGAGTTGTGAAAAGAAATTCCCTGACCGGGAATCGAACCCGGGCCGCGGCGGTGAGAGCGCCGAATCCTAACCACTAGACCACCAGGGACTTCACGACGTTCACCGTCTGGATGTATAGATGTGAAGGGTGTCTGTCGCCTTTCCTGTTATCTGAGAATACGTTCTTTTGGATGTATAGATCTGAAGGGTTTCTGTCGATTGATCTGCTATCTGAGGCCGTCTGTTCTGCTGAGTAAGGATGTTTTTCTGAGATCCGAGGATGTCCTAAAATGTACACTGTAGGACGGTTACGTGTTAAGCTAACCATTCATTGGCTGTGCATGTATTCACGACAGAAAGTACCTGGTATTTTTTCCGTTTAAGATAAAGTAACGCTAGTAGACATTTGTTGTCACTTGTCTGTAAACCTTTATTCAATAATAGTCAGACAGAATTCAGCTTTTTTTTTTAAAATAACTAGTTTCTTTGACTTGCCAATGCCGATAGTTTTAAGCTGCCAAAAACCAGCGCACGGTGAAGTCGAATGTTATCTTCCAGCATTTCAAATAGACACAGAGCAATGTTTACAACCAAAATAACATCTCAGAGAATCACAAGATCTCCTTTTCTTCATATATAGATTTACGAAGACCATTTGGACAGGACCTCGTGGCGCAACGGTAGCGCGTCTGACTCCAGATCAGAAGGTTGCGTGTTCAAATCACGTCGGGGTCATTGTTTTTTTTTTTTTTTTTTTTTTTGTCCCTTTAATATTTTGAAAAACACTAAGAAATTAATAATACAATGATAAATATTACATTAGTATACTTTATGATAAATGTTGGAAAACCAAGCACAACAGATTAGGAATAAGACACCTTATAACTTTCTTAGCAATTCCATTAAATTAAAAAATACCTTATCTCCAAGGGAAATTAAATGTTGCCGTTACTTATATCATTCAAGTATGTTAAAGATTTGATGATAATGTTCTGAGCAGGTAGGAGCTCTAGTAAATGCAATGAATCTTGAGTTTCTGCTCTAACAGAGGGTCCAGTCTTGAGTCTTGAGACATGCTAACAGCTCACTTTCCAAACTGCAGAGACAACATTCTTCAATAACATGTTCTGGTTGACACCACGAGTTGTTGGAAAGCACTTCCAATCGACTTCATTTGCTTTTGCTGGTCCTCTTTAAATCTTTGTCTGGCTCTATGTTTAGATGCCTCACATCCATGATGACTTATTTTCACTTCATCTGGGTTTTCTGGTCGTAGTTCAGGTATTATTTGAGAATTTGAATGGCAACTCGGCTGCTCCTAGTACCAAAAACAATCACTTGCAGCCATGTTTAACTATCATAGCTATCCAAAAGTAAAACAGTAAGAGCAAATATTCTTCCTGCTGGATAGCATTCAATACCTGAGGGACTAATGGTCCAAGCATAAAATTCCCTAGACAAAAAATTGACAAATGAACAAAAGTCTAGACACAGGAAAAAATAACTAACATAACAGAGCTACTCCAACATGTGTTTTTTTGAGCAGCAGCAATTCTAGAATTATTTTCCCTATCCTGTTGCCAATTTAGGTTATAAACCACAAAAAAGAAACCAAAACCACAAGCTCTTTTACGTTTTTAAGCAAAAGTTTAAATGCCTTTGTTCTGTTTATAATAAAGTTTCTGCAATAAATTATCTCATTCTTAATGACTAAATTCATTTGGCATTTGGAAAATAAAGAAAACTGAAGTAACTGAACACAAAATATCCCCCCTGTTTTACACTCTACAGTGTTAATTTGTTTCATTGCTTTAGAAATTTATTGAGCAAATAAATAAAAGCAGAGCTTACAAAAACACAAGATGAAGTAACATTTAATGGCCCATGTATTTTCTTAGCGTATTTGTTTAGTCTTGAATAAAGGCAAATAAAGAAAAATGGAGTTAAAAGCTGAGTTTGTTTCTGTGTCAAAATGAGAGCAGGCCGAATTAACTCATGCAATCTAAAAATATATTTAGGCCACTTAAAATTAGAATGAGGTCTGTGGGATGCAGAACTAAATACTATACAAGTTTTGGGTGAGAAAAAAAAATAACGCAGACAGCGTGAAGCTATAGTTTCTCTAAAAGTTTGCCTCTGAAAATGTGTTTGCTAGAAGCTACAAAATTAAAAGTCTAATACATCAGAAATGCTGTGATGAGAAGCAAACAGATCACCACATATTGACTTTAAGCGCTGAAAAGAAACATCTCCCTGATAATCCTGGTGCTAACTGGAAGAGCTGGAGCGCGACTTATGAATGCTCATTTTCTTGCGAGTGCCGTCGGTGCAGCGCTCCAGGATGAGCTCCGGGCTGGGCCGCGGTGGGATGACTGGAGCTTCTTTCTTCAGTTCACTTTCTGAACTGGATTCAGACACTTCGGGAATGTTGTCTGTTGAATGAATACAGAAGACAGAGATTATGTGGCGCCATTCAGATTGTACCAGCTGCAAATATCAAAGCTTGTTCTTTATTACCCTCATTCTTCCTCTCCTTCAGTGGCACCTTCCCAGAGTTCTGTTTTGGAGGGGTGACACCTTTCTGCTGCAAGTAACGCCTACTGTTCCTGCGATAGGCGTCCTGACTTAGTTTCTGCCTGGATTTGCTGTGGATGCTTTTGGCATTTCTGATGGTGGACCTAAGATAGATACAGAAGATAGAAGGTAAGTCTAGATCAGGGGTGGTGAACTTGTGACTCTCGAGCCACAAGCAGCTCTTCGACCCAGTCCAGTTGTACCACTTTTTCGACGGGCTGTTTTTGATCCAAAAAGGAATTTCAAGTGTCTTTAATGAGTAATCAAAGGCAACAGAAGCCTATGCTAACAGGCCAGCGTTTCAAACCTCGAAAAAGAGATGTTGCTGCCTTCAGTGAGTGTAAGTGCTGACAAAAGCAGTGTAACGTGCTGTGCAGGATGTCAAATTTTAAGCTAGCCCTGCAAGAGGCGGAGAGACTTTAGGCAAACTCCAGTCCTGATAGGTCACTGTCCTGCAGTTTTTAGATGTGCCAGAGCTACAAAACACTAGGAATGAAATGGCTTAAAATTACCTCCTCCTTGTGTAGATAAGTTCTCCAGATCCTTGCCAATGACCTAATTATTCTATTCAGGTGTGGTGCAGTAGAGGCACATCTAAAAGTTGCAGGACAGTGGTACTGGAATTTGACACCTGTGCTTTAGGTGATAGATGGATTTGAATCATTTAGGAATAAAATCTGTTTTGATTATAACAACTTTCCTCAACAGGTCTCTGTATTTCTGTCTTCTACATTATTTCACGTCGGTGCGTCATTTCCAAGCTCAGAGAATTGTGGCGCAAAGGTGGGAGTGAAGCAAGCAAGCTGCTGTTGCACAAGTAATAAGATAGAAGCAAACATATCCGAGTTTGCGCAGCAGGTTCTGGTGCCGTTGAGGGGAAAAGCAAATTCTGATCACATGAACACAATCAATGCTGTGCATCACGGTGATACTCAGAGTGGCAGATTCTTGGATTTGAGATATTTAGTGATTTTTGTACTGCAGGACAAAAACAGAACAAAAGTGAGAAAAATCAGAAAGCAACGAACTCCTATGAGAGATTAAATTAATAACGATATTTATTATGGTTTGTCAAACCTGCTGTGTTTAATCTTTAAGTAAGGTTTAACCTACTGAGCAGGGGTGAATCCAGGAAGTTTTTAAAGAGGTCTAAAAGGGGGGTAGTGATGTACTTGGGTTACTACACCAAAAATACCGGTTAAACTACAGTGTAAAATATGCAAATAGTACAGGTCACCGCAATACCCTCAAATAGGTACAAATCTGAGCCCAGTCTAATATCTTTATAAGATCAAATGATGAAAAAGTTGTGTGTGGAGAAGTGAAAAAGGAACGCCACGTCCCTTTATTCAGAAGTGGCACAAGAAAAGCCACAGATGACAACAGACGAATTATGAACAAACCTTCCTCTTCCTGTTTTAATGAGTTGCAGCTTCATTCATTTATTTCTCAGAAAGGATTTCAAAGAAATTATTCTAATCTTACACCATGAAGTTCAGCTTAAAAACACATGACCATCTGCATACCTGCGAGGTGGAGGTCTCTGTCCTCGCAGGTTTGTCCTCTCAGTTTCATTTTTACTGTCAGACTTCTGCAGGAACATGGAAGGGTAATGACCAGTCTCTTCTCCTTTTCTGGCAAATAAATAACAAAAAAAAACATTTTAAAATGGTTAAACAAACTAAAAACATTTTATGCAAGAATCTCTCTCCACACAAATGCTGGTATACATTAACTGTCTGTTCCTAAGGAGTAGAAGTATGGTATTTAATCAGTTGTAAAAAAGTTTTTCTGCATCTGCAGCTGATTACATGAAGCTAAAAGATGTTTGATATACAAATCAGCGACATCCTGACTGGTTTATTGTAGAAAACATGCCTAATGTTGAAAGGAAAACTTCAGAACTATATCAAAAGGTTTCTTAGCACACCAATAGAGAAAATGGTGAGGTCTGGATAAAAGCTGAATGGAAAAACTAAAAGAGACAACTAGAACAGTTTGCTCAGATTTTACCTGACGACCCACCACCCATCCAGCAGTCTGTGAATGACCTCCACAGTGTCTCCCACCTCCAGAGAAATCTCATCCTCCTGCTCTGCCTGGTATGCTTGGATGATGACATGCAGTTCTCCTGCAGAGACGAACATCTGTCAGAAAACAGGTACTCTGAATGTCCACCATGCTGTTCATGGCAGTAAGTAACACATCTCTTACCTTCATAGTCCGGTTCAGGTTCCTCTGCCTCCTCCGGTCCATCGAGTGGTTCCAGGTAGGAAGCAGGGACCCAGCCTCGTTTGGATTCACACTGACAGAACCACCAACCTGAAACCAACAGCAGCAACTTCATAACAACCCAAAAACACATTGAAACTACCTTACAAGTAACACCCCATTGAAATAAAGTTGCAAATATATTCTTTGCAACCTGTAAATGTGGTAAAAGAACAACAACATCATGTTAAACTAAACACATTTACTACTGTTAATATTATTAAAAATTCCTTGGATTAGATTATGATGGTGGAGGTTAAGGAGTTAAAAAGTATATTTTGTAACATTTTGTTCTTTGAAGAAGATGAAAATGTGTCAGTGAATGTCACATTGTAACAGAAGAAAATAAGGGCAGAAGAGCTAAAGAAAATTTACTACTCTTTTAAAATGAAATAAAATAAGTTGGTAGGAGAACAGCATTCAGATGACTGACTCAAGAAAAGTGGAACTGAAATAAAGTTCTGAGAAGCAACTTAAACTGTTTCTTTGAAACTGACCTTAAAGTTTATGTGCAATCTCATCTTTTTCAGTCTATAAGAAAATATTTTGTCCTTTTACATTTAGAAAGAGCATTATTTAATAATCAGTAATCTATTAATTCAGCAGAATAATCTCATACTGATTTTTTTTTAAAGCCAATGTATGTATGTTAGGTATGTCCAATGTATGTTTTAAGCCAATGTTTTGAGCATTTTCATTAGGGGAAGAATCCACTGATAAGAAATATGTATTTTAAAAGGGGATTAGGTAAGTCACATTTAAGACCACTGTAATTTAAATTTAAGATCTACGGATCAGGAACTATTAAAAACTAAGTTACCATAATGACCTTATTTAATATTTGAGTAAGTTAAATAACTTATTTAACAAAATAACTTGGTGTTTTTGTTTTGGCTGAAAAAAGCAAATTGACTTTGTTTTCATGGCAAAACTTCATAAATATACACGGGTTTATCACAAAAAACCCCACATTAAAATCCTCAGATTTAAGACTTTTCACGACTTTTAAGTCCCCCATGAAATCCTGTAAACACAAAAATGCAAGCAGTAGTTGATACAGTATACTTGCTGTTAATACTTTGTGTAACCGTCTCTTGCTAGTGATGTTACGTGATGTGCCGAGGCTTCGAGGCGTGTGTCGAGTAATGGAGGGGGCGTTTCCGTAAAGCGCGTATCGAGGCTTGCTTCATTTAGGGGAGGAGCCGAAAACGATGACGTCCGAAGCCTCGCTGCCCGGCTGTACCACGTGACTGCTTCGGAAAGTGGCTCAGAGTTTGACGCGGGGTTTGACAGCTTTAGAAACCCCACAGGCTCCATTCAAAATGTGGGTTGTTGTAGGCGAGTTGCGGTCAGTTGAGAGAGTGGATAGAGTTTTGGTAGTTTGGATAGCAGAGTTTGGATAGTGGTTATTTAGTTTGAGACAGTTAGTTTGGTGTTGAGAGAGAGAGAGAGAGAGAGAGAGAGAAAGATATTTAGGAGCGCGAGGACAGGATAGGAGAAGGATAGGAGAAGGATGGAGCCGGCGAGAAAGAGAAGGATTTCCCCTCATCTTTCGAATTGATAAGCCCTAACAAGGTAAGGTGAACTGAACATTTGCAGATGCATTAGGTTTGCTTATGAGGAACTGTATTTTTCACTGTTTCTTATTTTCTGTAAAGGTGAGGTGTTTATTGTGCTCCAAGGAGTTGGGGTACAATAATAACACCTCATCCATGTAGTGTCAAAAAAGAGAAATCGTTTGAAACCAAAAACTGTGGAGAAATTGTTGTTTCTTAATAAAAATGCATGAAATCATCCAAGTTACACAAGCATTAGCCTATTCACTACCCCCTCCCTAGTTCCACAAGCACTTTCACTGTCCTCTGCCTGATTAAGCCCAGGCCATTTTTCTAGAGTTATAGAAAAACATTATTACACAACATGCCATATCACATGACACTACTATTTTGGGATTAATTACACACAGAGAATGCATTCAAACAATATTTTATTATACACATATGTGTATACATAATTTATGTAGACAAATGATTTCGTCCTACACCTTTTGTGAAGTCCTTCCCAAGAGCCATAATAGACAAAAATTCAATGCATCACACGTGTTAAGATACAGCTGGCTGTGATTATACACCTGGCCAGTAGGTGGTTTCGTGTGCACATGAAGCCTCAAGAAATGAACCCTTTCTCGAACCAATTGGCTCAAGTGGTTCAATGCCTCATGAGGCTTCATCTCACCATCACTATCTCTTGCCAATATTACCTCACCCGGGGCCTCATGCATAAAAGAGTGCGCAGTTTTCACACTAAAACTTGGCATACGGAAAAATTTAGAAAAGTGCGCCACACACAAAAAAAACCCGGATGCATAAAGCTGAGCGTACGCACGTGGCTGCGCACCTTTCCTTTATAAATCATAATTAGCGGGAAATAGAGCGCAGCTGCTCGTCCGCCCTGTCGCCACCCTTAAATACATATGTAAATTAGTATAAATACCCGGAAATCTGCCACCTGACAACGTCCTTGTTTGTAGAAGTATAAGTATTTATAATAATAATAATAATAATAATCCTATATGTTATGTATAACGTGCTTTCAGGTCACAAGGTCACTTCACGAAAACAAAAATAATATATTTTAAAGAAAAAAAATCCAAATTAAATAAATAAATAAAGAAATCGTGCAAATGCCCGTTAGAACAGTAGCGCTTCCAGCAGGGATTTAAAGAATGACAGCGTGTCAGAGAGCCCTTTGAGTGGGAATGTGGACGTGTATTCTAAATAGAATAATGTGCAGAAATTGTACATTTACAGAATATAGATGATTTCTGTCCATAAAGGCGCATTCACTAAGCGGGCGGCTCAGCTGAAGGATGACTGCAGGACCGGTACCACACTGCTCCTTCTAAAAATTCTGCTCGGAGCTCCAGGATGATTAGTCCAGGAAATCTAAATGCTAATAAACCATCTTCAACATTTCCCAGCAGATCAATATGATCTCTGATCAATCGATCCCTCTGAATCCTGCATTGGCGATGTTCTCCATCAGAGCCAAAGCGCTGTGCCACAATTACGTTGTGCCTCGCAGTGGCGCAAAAAGTGGGTATGCACGCAACACGCGCTGCACTAGAGGGGGCGCCATAACGATGTGGGGAAATTTTTTCTCGTAGGCATTTTCTGTATTTAACAACCGTTTGAGCATGCATGAAATGATCAGAGGAAACCCCTATCTCCTGTTCTTTCACTACCCCTCTCGTCGCCCCCATACACACATTCAGGTAGCTTGGATAGGCGCCCCTTCGAGAACGCGCGGAGGCGCTTTTTTTTTTTTTTTTGTCTTTTAAATTTGAATGGTACTAGTGCACTCGATAACATAGAGCTAAAGATGGGGCGGCAGAAAAAAACAAAACAAAACTCCGGGGCAGAAAACAGAATAAGGAAGAAGGGGGGGAGGGGGGATAAAGATGGTGGAGGGATGAAGAAAAGCTTTTCAAAGTGGTTGAAAGACAATAGGTAAGTAATGTTAGTGTATCAACAGGAGGGCTGTAAATATTCAGGTTAGCTTAAGCTAGGATAAAATGACAGGTGGCTGTTGTTTTGTTAGGGTTGCCACCCGTCCCATAAACTACGGGTTTGTCTGGTATTTGACTCTTAATTGTTGTGTCCCGTATTGAACCGATACCGGGAGCAATTTGTTCCGTATTTCTATGCATGTCTGATAGACACACCTGTCACACAGATCTCAACAATAATTACCAAAACATAACACAGGAAATATTAAGGTCAACTAAATTGTCGTAGCGGGAGCTAAATAGGACCCCCGCCCCCCAACCTCCACGAACTGACGCTGTTGTCACGGTTGCCTAGAAACGGACACTACGCTGCCGCGGTGAGCTGCTATCAACCCGCGTCTTTTTAAAATGTCCACTGATTCTCCACTGTCCTTAGAAGCAAAACCTCTGTCAAAAATACAGACGTAAGTAGGAAGACACACATTCCAGGCTGAACAATTTCAGTGAAGTTAAATAAGAGCGATTTAAACAGAAAATGTGTCGGCGATATTCAGTGACGACACACCGACAGACCCATTCTGTCTGTGTGATATCAGACAGAATGGGTCAGGAGAGGAACACTGCGGACCGTGAGAACCTAGAAGAACCAGGCATCAGCGTCTCTTCATCCCTCAATCATCTCTTGAGACCGAAAAATATAAATGGCAATTTAAAGAACAAATAATACTGATTTATTGGTAAATAAATAAATATTGTGAAGAGAAACTGTTTATTTTTTTCTACATTAATTTGTTAGGGCTTTCTGTGTAGGAAAAATGTTGATATCTTTTATAAATACAGTGTTTTGTATTTATAAAATACAAATATATTTTGTATTTTATAAATACAAAATATGTATTGTATTTATAACAATACATATTTGTATTGTTATAGTACACAAGAAAAGACCAGGGGCCTCATGCATAAAGCATGTGTGCGCACAACAAATGTGCGGCGACATACTGCACAAGTCGGCATGTACAAAAATCAACTTTGCGTCAAAGTTTGTGTAAATATTACGCACACTTTTTCGCTGGCGTGAAAATTGTGCGACAGCCACGCAAACGTTTTCTGTGGACAATATCAAACTACAAAGCGTCAAAATTCCCATAAATACACTTCACCTAAATACTGAAATCTGATGACATTCAGTTAATTAGACCAAGAAGCATCAAACCCGATGTTTTTTTCATGATTTTAATGTTTTACTGTTTAAACATAAACGATGAAACTGAACCGCATGTATCCTCAGACAATAACATAACACGCAGACAAAATAAAGAAAATAAAAGTAAAAAGACGTGAAAACTTCACTCGAATATAAATAGTTATTTTCTTCAGTTTTTGTCTCATAAAGATGTAACGCATTGGTCTGTTCATCGGAGCGCATGAAATGTATCTGTGGGGTAATTTCATTCTCAATAAAAAATAAAGAAAACAGGGTTGGATAAGCAGATTAACTCCAAACAGGTTTGATTATTTTAAGGTGATCAAGGTGTGTATATAATCACATGTACATAAGTAGCTGTGCCACAATTACGCGGCACCAGGGGCGCAACTGCATACTTTTTGAGGTGTATGCGAACATGTCATCGGTGCCCCCCCACCTTCACCCCCCGACCCTCCAGGTTTAATATGTCCATACTACTCTCCCTTATTCATGCACTTATAAAATACAGTAATTAAATTAAAATCATCATGGTATTTAGGTTTTTGTTGCCTCCCTAATGTTATTATTCCTTCCTGATGTGTGAATAAATTGCAGCCTATAAAACAATTAAAAAAGAATGAAACAAAAAATAGGGCAAAATTTTATCATTTAATATATAAGTGAGCCAAAGAGCCACTTTCACCAACCTCTAGAACCACCTATGGGCTGCAGGTCTGAGGCATTTTGTTAGCATGTTTTCCTCCATTCTTATAGCTTGATGGGAAGTCAGGTTATCCAAACTGACAACCCACATTAATAAAATAATAGTGAAATAACATTGACCACAAAATAGAGCTAGAGCAAACAAAGAGGAGGATATTTGACCATTCCCCTTTTCACATTTTCTATGTCAGGAATGTCATACTCCAGTCCTCAATTGCTAATATTCTGTAACTTTTAGGCATGTTCATACTCCAACACTTTGATGCTTCTCTCACCATTCTGATTTTTCTCCACGATTTCCACAAAGTCTCCGGTGTAGAGGTTGAGCTCATGTTTCGACGTCTTTTCAAAGTCTGCAATGACTCTGTAGGTGTCCAGGATGATGGGTCCAGAAATTTCTGCAGGGTGAAAGATTGTGGTTCCTGTTAGCTAACACTTGCAAAATCTGACTGACTTGAGAGACCAAAAAACATCTAGTCACATGTATTTTTTATTGTCTTTCAAACTAAATTAAATAATCATTAAACCAAAAGACTGTTGTCATCAAGAGATTGGTCATAAATCAGTCAGTTTGTTTTTATGTGTTTTGACTTCATACGTGCAAAGATGCTCAAATTCACCCTTTAAAAATAACTGAGATTCCTCTGTCAGTAATAAAAGTGAATAAAAGTTGTAGTTCAGAAACTTTCTAAAGATTTTCTGTTAAAGCAGTTGAATTAAAACCTACCTGAAGCAGTGGCTCTGGTGAGCTCCCTGGACTCCACAAACGTGTCATTTCTTTTCATTCTGTAGGAAGAGTACTCTGTTTTTATGTGTTTTTTTCCAAAATTATAAAACAACAACAACAAAAAAACATTCTATGGTGCTGATTTGTGTCTGTGAGTGATGTATACTAACGTGTTTGGTGCAGGTGGGTTTTCGTCCTCAGGTCGGACCTTGAAGAAGGAGGACAAATGTTTGCAGCGGGAGATGTGAGCCGGCAAGTTGATGAGAGACTCACAATACTCGGCTAAGGTGATCTTCCTGATTTCTCTGGACTTCTGGCTTTCCACCCACCGTGGGGCTGAGGAGACAAACAGACCACTCTCTGGTGAGGTTTAAAGATGATCAGAGTTGTCCATGTTGTAGTTGAACATATTAACAATATTCCTCAAAGAAATACTGGAATGGAGTTGCACTTTAAGCCAAACAAGGAATCTGGGGGAATTTCGGGCAAGCTAGATTCATAAGACAGACCTGCATTAAAATTTGTCATATTTGCCTCTTTATTATAAGTTTTGCAAGAAGTTCAGGGGCATCCGAGTTAGACCGTTACACAGTTAAAATGTGGCATGTGTTCAGATGAATCAATGTTGCAGATATTTCTTGAAAAATTTGAAGCAGAGTCCCAAAGCGATTTGGGTTGGGATAGGAGGGTATGGAGCTTTTTCAGTGACATAGCACCTTTCCACTTCTGTGATGGCCACTTTAATGAGGAAACTTCAGAGATTGCTATAAGTGAACACACATTTGCTGGAAAAATGAGATAAAATAAGACCTGAAACTATGCTTTTCATGACCAGAACCTTGCAAAAGTCTGAACAGCATTTTCTATTAGCAAAAAAATCCTATTTAATTCTAAAAAAAATGGGCTGTTGCAACAAAAGAAACAAAGAGTTATTTGAAACATTGCTCTCCAGCTGTTTTAGGCTCTGAGTGATGAAAGGTTAGCAGCAAGCTGCAGTTTGCACCAGGACTGAATTTTCTTTCTGCTTCTTCTTTTCCATTCTGCAACCACCAGTTTGGTAACATTTCACAAAGGGAATGTGTAAAGCTTTAGTTCTGTTTTTTAAACCAGAAAACGTCCTGAATGTCTAAACAGGAACTCAAAACCAAGACAACAGTGATAACCTGCACGTTCCTAGAGTGGCCAAACACTGAAACTGCAACACCTGAAACATGGGAAATGCCCACAAATACTATAGAAATAACACAGTCTGCATATTTTCGGTTATGCGCAGCAGTTAATTTCACTTCTCTTATATATTTATTTTTTGTTCTGTCTGCAGTAAAAACGATAGGAGATGGGGGGAAGGTTACAATTTAACTGTGACAGCATGATATCTCTTTTCTATCAAATCCAGCATCATCCCTGCATTTAATTCTTTCTCATTTCTTTTATGTCTTTAAATTAAAATGTATCCAAAGAAGAAATATGTTTTCAAACGAGAGCAGCAATACAGGAGCAGTTTTCTCCATATGTTTGTCAAGACTCACTATACTTTGCTTTTACCCTATTTTAACAGTGCAATATATTTTGTACATGTAACATTTCAATTCTAATTTTCTTTCTAATATATACAAATGTTGCCTTTAATATTCATTATCAATCTAATTCTGACTCTTTGGTTCTGAGCCTTTGCAATAGACTCAGAATGACGTTAAACTGCTTCAGTAAAATGCATTAAAACATGTTGACGAGACATTTTGACCTACTCTAAATCTTAATAGCTTATATAACTGAGTAACCTATTCGCTTTTCTTGTCATTTAAGAAGATTAGATGCAGCAATCATGCATTTTTGCTCATAACTGCAAATATGGTCAGAGCTCTTGATAATTATGGAATACATAAACAGCAAATTTGATATTTTGAGGAAAATGACAGCTTTACTCTCTTTATTGGAAAGAAACACAACAAGATGGAGGAAGAAAGGAACCAGAGATATGCATTTCTGAGTAAATAATTACATAAATCTGTTTTCACTATGTCCCAAATGATTTTTAAGGACAGTTCAGATGCAAATGGAAAGCAGAAGTACTGAGCTATGCCATTATAGTTGCCTGCAGCCATAAAGAGCTTCCTGTATGATATAGATCAATTCACCAAACATCAGAGGCATCAATGTTCAGTCTGAATCAAATATAATAAATATTACTAAAAATACACCTACATGTTCATTTAACTTGTATCCTTTTTGGAAATCATAAGAAAGAGGTCTGGTTTCATAAGATTGTCTGTACACATACGACTGCACCTCTGCCCACCACAGCAACACCATCATCAAGTTTGCTGATGACACCACAGTGTTGGGGCTCATCTCAAGAGGCGACGAGTCCGCCTACAGGGGTGAGGTGGAACGGCTGTTGCAGTGGTCCAGGGAGAACAATCTGCTCCTCAACAACTCAAAGACAAAAGAACTCATAATAGATTACAGGAGGAATAAAACGGACATTACACCACTAACCATTGGGGGAAAATGTGTGGAGAGGGTAGCTGATTTCCGTTTCCTGGGGGTCCACATTGAGCAGGGCCTCACATGGAACATGAACACCTTCGAGCTGATAAAAAAGGCCCAGCAAAGACTGACTGAGGGTTCTCAGGAGGAACAACATCAAGGAGAAGCTGCTGGTGTCCTTCTACAAGTGCTCCATAGAGAGCATACTGACCTACTGTATCTGCGTATGGTATAACAGCAGCACTACGGCTCAAAGGAAAGCTCTCCAAAGGGTTGTGAATACAGCCCAAAAAATCATTGGCTGCCCTCTCCCCTCACTGGAGGACCTGCACAGCGACCGCTGTCTAAGAAAAGCACAACACATCACAAAGGACACTTCTCACCCCAGACATTCTCTGTTCACACTGCTGCCTTCAGGCAGAAGATACAGAGCAACCAGAACCAACCGTCTCAGAGACAGTTTCTACCCGATAGCCATAACAAAACTAAATGCAATCAAAAACAACCATTAATCATCATAAATGATGTATGTAAGAATGTGGCTGTTCTTATTTATTAGTTGTTGTTTTTGTTTTTTTTTACCAGTTATTTGTTAATTCTTACATTGTGTGTGAATTGTGAGACAGTTATTTTTTGTTTTTAAGCATATGCACTGACTGATGGCACCTTTTAAATTTCGTTGTCCTTGTGACAATGACAATAAAGATTTATCTCTTATCTCTTTCTTGTTCTCTGTCAGGCCCTTGTCTAATCTGTCTCGCTGTCTAGTTGTTGAGTCAAGTCTGTTGTCTTGCCTGCCGTCAGATGTCTAGTGCACAGGTGTCAAACTCCAGTCCTCAAGGGCCGCTGTCCTGCAGTTTTTAGATGTGCCACAGTTACAAAACACTGGAGTGAAATGGCTTAATTACCTCCTCCTTGTGTAGATCAGTTCTCCAGAGCCTTGCTAATGACCTAATTATTCTATTCAGGTGTGGTGCAGCAGAGGCACATCTAAAAGTTGCAGGACAGTGGCCCTTGAGGACTGGAGTTTGACACCCCTGGTCTAGTGTGACCAGTTGCTACCAGTTTTTGAGCCTTAGTCTTCTTGCTCAATCTATGCTGCCTGGATTTTGGATTTTTGTATTTCGGACATTGCCCTGCGACAGACTGGCGACCTGTCCAAAATGTACCCCTCCTCTCACCTGGAACGTTAGCTGGAGATAGGCACCTGTACCCTTCCTGACCTCTCTAGTTACAAGGGTGTAAGAAAATGGATGGATGAATATTTCAGACATCATTAAATCATCATTTTCCTCACACCAACCTGGGTCCTCTGAGTCTGCCTCACCACCTCATAACGCATCACATGACACTATTCTAGTTTAGTTCTAATGCCGAATAAATTTTGAACAACACATTTGAAACTCTTTTAGTTCAGCATTTCCATCAAAGGTGAGGATTATTAATTAGAATAACTACAGCAAAACAGAGGGATGGGCATTTATCATTATCGGGAAAAATGTCGTATCTCAAGCAATGGTAAATTCCAATTCACGTTTGAACCCCAAAATGAACAATATTGTCGGATATTTTTTAAATATTGACAGAGTTCTTTCATATGCTGTCCTTTTGCCATCTTTATGGATTATGTTCTGCTTTCATTTTTATATTGTAAGTTTTGTGTAAGTTACATGCTTCATCTCACTTACATCACTTTGTTGCTGGTATGTAAGAATTTTCCCTCAGAGGATATAAAGGTTTATTCTATTCTATTCTAAATTAGTCATTAATCAAAGTAGACATTTTTTAATACAAATGGCCTTGTTCTGAGAAGATTATCTGAGTCTCTATAAGTCATCTTAAATAGAACGACTGTTGATTAGAGAGACAGAGGTACTCATGAAGGACTGATCTGTAGGAGGTTAACAAACATGGTTATTGTAGCAAAAAAAGGGAAGAAAAACTCTAAAATTTCAGTTCTCTGAATAAAACAAATAAAAATTATCTGCTGTTTATTTCTAAGATAAACGGGCCCTTTAAATGATACTAAATATTATTTTTTATTTGTATGGTGACTTTGCTCAGTTGTTAGATATAGCCAGCTGCAGATGGTGAAACTAAAATATTTCACATTCCTTCAGAAGAAAAAGTCCACATCTACTGGCCCCTAAAACAAAATCAAGACTGAAACCAAACCGTCCAGAACATATTGAAGATATATGAAGAATTCAATGTATCGTAACACCCTGATCTCAGAAAAGTTAAGCTTTATACATGAACAACTTACGTAGGAACTAAAACTCCCTTGAGCTAAATTCTGCATTATTTTCTCTCAACTCTGGGTGAATTTAAACATTAGTTGCAGCTCATCTGGTTCATCTCAGTTGTACATGAAAGAAAAAGGGAAGTGAATTCAGCCACATGTTTGTTAATCACAGGTGCTTCCTGGAGGAGGATTGCAGAATACAAGGGGGTTTTACATACAGTGAACTTATTTTGATATTCTCTAATGGTGGCTACACCAGGACATATATAATTTATAATAAGGGTATAATTAACTTTAAATGCTTAAACTATGTTTTATTTGTTTTTTACCTGGCAGTGATGGAATTACTCTGTCCCTCTTGTCTATTTGTCCAGCTTCAATGGGAAACATTTCCTTCAGAGATTTCTGCAAGGGAAAACCAAAGGGAACATTTCAGAAGCTGTGCATGTTTTAAATTTGGCAGAGCTTTAGCAACACACTTCAGGGGAACTAACATGAAAAGTGTGGATCTCAGGATACGTCCTGTAGATCAGCTTCTCTGACTCATCGCTCCATTTCACCATCAGTCTGTATACCTGCATGACATTTTAATCACATGAACAAGGAATGCCTTAGAAAAATGTTTGCTAAAGACCAATAAACATTTTTTCCTTAAACCCTGACTTCAAGATTTAGAAAAGTCTTTTTTGGCACATTTTGTGTTTTAGATTGACTCACGTAGTGCTGACTTGGAAAGAAGCGTTTCTCGAAGCCGAGTAGCTCCACATGCCTGACGTAGATCTCCTCCATGCTGAAGGGCTGAAAACTGAAGTCAAAAGAGTTGCAGGAACTTTGCTTAAATAATCTGTGTCGTCAACACACCACAAGAAATCATTTCCTCTTTGTCTGTGTTTGGGCGTGGCATAACTTAATATCCCTCAGAAAAAAAAAAATCCATCTACTGGTTAGTTAGAGAGCAACCATGCATGCACACACTCATTCTGTCACAGCCTGTCGTTCCAAAAAAGCGAGCTGGATGGAGGAGGACCTCAAGGAAACTGAGTCAAAATTCACCAGTGAAAGAGACGATCTGATATTAGAACGTAATTCTACCAAAAATGCTCGGAAGTCTCTTGACGCTAAAAATGCTGAGCTGCAGGAAAAAGTGAAGTCATTGAATTTAAGATGAAGAATGTGCAGCTCCAGACTCTGGTAGAAAACCTGACAAATGAGAAAGCCGAGTTGTCGTCTGAAGTCGGTGCTGCTGCTTTGGAGAAAAAGAACCAAGAGACGGAGAAGGAGGAACTCCAAAACAAACTCTGCCAAACCAAGAGAGACTTGGAGAGCCAGTTTTGGTAGAATGATTTTTTGAACACTTGAACACTTATTTACACTTATTTACACTTGTTTTGTTTACACCTTCAAACATTAAATTGAGATTATTTTTCATTTCAACTAAGTTACAAGACCTTTATTTCTACTTTTGCAATAAATGAATCAAGTCAAAGTGCGTACAACTCCCAAGCCACCTGTTACCACCCACAGCGTTTCCTGGAGTTTTATTTTTCGCTTTTTTGGAACGAAAGGCTGCGACATTTAAGTCAAAAAATCATTCTACCAAAACCTCCCGTCCACACCAGACATTTACCAAACAATCCACCCAGCAACCGGTGTGTTCTTAATTACTCAAATTGGTAGGAGGGTCTAACAATTAACAACGTAAATTAAACAATTCCGAATATAAAAATTAATTACAAATTTTGATTATAAATTAACTTAAATATATTCCAACTACCCAAAGAACAAAACAAAATTGGTGGAAATTATAAACTACAAAACCTTAGCATAAATGGCCAAGACACATTCCTAGGGGAAATTAAGCATAACATCTCAAACTAATAGTTGTTTTGGACTGTAAAAGGCAGCCAGAGAAAGTACCAAAAAATAAAACTAAAAAATCTATACAGATCACAGACAGAAGACCCAAACCCAATACAAAGACTCCAGGCTGAGATTTAAAGGTAGGACCTTTTTGTTGTAAGGCAACAATGTTACCAACTAAGTTCATTTTGCTTTCTCAAGTAAAAAAAAAAAAGGCTGATGAAAATGCTAACTTTATCATGATGACTTAACCTAGCATGATGACTAACATTAAGTCTATTCAGTAAGTTAACTCCTACGGGCCTGGATGATTATGAGCCTGGCTAATCATTGCTGTCTAGACTTCGTGTCTTTTTTCTTCTTTTTCCCAATGAGTGACCATTTATGTGCTTAAGGAATCACCTAAATATGTCAGAATAAGGCCACAGCCACAGCCTATCAAAAATTAAAGGGAGGTTTGCAAGGCATCGACTGGCGTTTGAAGTAATGTTACAAGGTTCAGCAAACACGGATCTTTACAGAAAATGGGCTACAGTTGCCACATTTGTATCATTAATCCACTCCTGAACCAAATGTAATCTTTTCAAAATTAAGTAAAATTTTCACTAACTGGTACTTCTCACCACTCCTTTCAGATTAAAGATCTTCAAACAAAAAGAAAAAGCTCAAAAACAATCAGAAATGCCTCACAACATAAATGTTTTTCCTCAATAAACATTAAGGACACCCATTTGGTGTTGGAGTAGCTTTTCTTTCTGGTTTTATTATTTTTAGCAATAATGCAAAGAATGCTGCAAGTGGGGGATTTTCCAACAAAAGTTGTCATTTGTCAGGAACCCTTTAACACATTTTTCACAGCATCATCTGGTTGTGTGTGCCACTTGTGTGGGCTTTGAACTACATTTGTGTTTTCCACAATTTCTGCAACAGAAACAGGAACAAAACATAGCAAAAACAAACCCACACGTTCAATCTTGCTTTCAATTTTGTTTTTCTGCACTATAATACACATGTAAGATTATATATCATATACACACCCACATATATACATATACTGTATATATATATATATATATATGGGTGTCTTGATCTGTATTGGGATCTCTATTAAGATCAAGACCTCAAAGAGGTATATATCATAACTGATATATCATATCAGTTATGATATATATATATATATATATATACTGTATGTATAGAAAATAAATGCTACACCCTGAATTGCACTCTAGATAGCTGTATGTGAAAAAGGCCCGGTACTGTAAAATTAAGTGGCGTTACTAGATCAAAAATAGATAGCGTCACTTGCAGTTTCCCTCCAAGGTTTGTGACACATCCGTAATCACATTACCATCAGGAGAAATATTTGATGGTAAACAGTAGAAATATGACTCAAGACATCAGGAAAACCAAACATTGATGATCTGATCAAAGACTGACTGAAAATGGGGAAATATGAATCATTTGTATGAAGTTATTTTGGCCTTATTAGCTTTTTTCTTAAACTCTAGTTCAAATGAACATGTTTTGTGTCCATGTTTCATTGTCTCTTTCACACAACACAAATATGAGTACTACAATGCTGCAAACTCCAGTTTTGGGGAAATTGTCACCTGACAATCTTTAGAAACAATCTCTTTCTTGTCCCACAATGCTAGAAATAGAGTTTGGGGTATTTTTGCTACTCTATTCTGACTAACATTTCTTACTTCTCAGTTGCGAGGTCAAATGTTCAACAACATCACAAGTAAAAAAAGTGAATTTTATATATTAAAACCAGTTGGGATCATGTTAATCTACCAATGTATGAATAACCTCATATTAAGCTCCTTACTTGTTGTATTTGCACAACAAATTTGTACTTTTAGGAACAATATGCAGTAGACTGCAAACATTAAAATCTGGACTGGATTTCCTAAAATTTATACAGATCCATTAATTCTTTTTTCTTGTTACAGCCACAAGTTTGGTAATACTTTATTTGAAGGGGTGTGCATAAGACTTACATGGAACTCTCATAAACATGACATAGGACCTGTCATGAACATGAAGAAGACTGTTATCATTCGGTAAATAATGACACTTTTCATGTAAAATTGACATTGTTTAAAATATCTTTGTTATGATAGCTTGTCATTAACCAAGGATCATCATCTGTCGTAAATAGGTTATTACAAGCTTTAATTATCAAACTTAGTTATGAATCTTTGTGTTTTATTATATTACCCTATGGTTAATTTGTTATTAGTCGTAACTGTGACAGTCACGAGGCCATTACATTGTGTCATTGATATTTTTTCTTACACATTGGAAAACATTGGACTTTAAAAGAAAAATGTATTAAGCACCAGACACAGACTTGCAGTCCATGGGTTGTCCTAAGACAGGAGCTGACTCAAGTGGCTCTTTGGCTCACTCAGACATTAAATGATGAAATATTGGCCTGTTTTTGTTTCATTCTTTTTAAGTTACCCCCATGAAAAAAATACTGACTACACCACTGGCTCCCATGGTAAATTTGGTCTAGAACCAGTCTCTGAACCTACTATTTGTATAAGTATTATGGTATTAATCTTTAAAAAAAACAACACAATTTTCACAGAACTTACTTTTGGCTGTCTGATGACATACATTTAAAATATTAAATCATATGTTATGATAAGCTACTCAGTACTTAAGTAGACCTTTTAACAAATACTTCTTACACTTGCTAAATTAAAACTTAATGTACTTTTACTTGACATGTTGAAGTTACACTGGAATACAATTTTTGGGTCCTCTAACCCAGCGGCCCCCAACCTTTTTAGTCGCGTGGACCGGTCAGCCCTTCGCAATTTTGCTGCGGACCGGAGAGGGGGCGTGGGGGTGCGTCGTAAGTATCGAGTCTGATGCTGTTTTTCGGGGGGGGAGGGGGCAGTACTCCGATGTTGTTTTGTTACTCATTCTGCTGCAAGTTGGCTCAATTTTGACGCGCAAGACGTAACCGGTCCGCGGCCCGGTGGTTGGGGACCACTGCTCTAATCCACCTCTGTGTATGAATCATTGCACTGTTGACTTTATTTTGTTTTTAAATAAAATGTACCACATCTGCGGGCACACCATAGAGGTGGGCATTCCTTATTTTCATTTCTGAAAGGTGACGACTCAAATGTAAGTTATCGACCTTTCTTGGAAACACTTTATTTCATGGGATGTGCATGAAACTGACATAACACTGTCATAAACATAACACCTGTCATGAACATGAATAAGTCTTCATGAATATTTACTGTATGACTGTCATGTTTTGTCAAGTTTGGTTTACTGTGCGATTCCCCACATGAAAGGGATAGTCTCTATTATGAATCTTAACTGGATTTCACTCAAAGAGCCTTCACTTTAGCTGATCCATCTTTATTTTTATATGATGGTCATCATAGTTTTTAGCCTTCCAACCACATAGGTGAAAAACCGGCTGTCCGTTACAGTTTGTAGAAAACTTTTGCACACTACTGAATTTACATGTGCTACCAGCACTGTTTGCTTCTCATGCTGTGGCACTTCTTCAAAAAGGAGTGACAGGTCAGCCACACCAAACGTACCTGCACTCTGATTGCTAGGAGATTGAGTCCACCTGGTTCTCATCACTCCAGCAGAGAAGCCGCAGAAAGGTGAAGCAGAGGGGAGTGGCTACTGGCAGTTTGCCAGAACAATGAATGTTGTCATAAACTGTCATCCGGTAAATAATGACACTTTTAATGCAAAGTTGATATTATTCAAAATGTCTTCTTCATGACAACTTGTCATTAACCTACACTTATTGGTGGAGTCTAGGTTGCCACTCACTGGTGAAGATGAAGTCAGTCAGTCAAATACTCTGGTGTCCAGTGTATTCTTGGCTGTAAGTTTTTCCCCACATTTTTATTTACATTTTGAAAAACTTTGAATGCTAGAGTGCAATGGCATTTGGTTGACATTTTGAAAGGAAATTTGTGTGCTTGACACCCATACACAGGCACCCCCATTGGAAGGAAATAAACAGATGCAGTACAACACTTTTATTCTATTGGCTGAGAGGTTGCCAACAATGTTCTCAATGCCTTTGCATACATTTTTATTTTTAAAGCAGGACTTCATGTTTGTCTTCTCAAAACTTGTACTCAAGACTTCTTGCGCTCAGACATAAGCTGTGCCTGAATTCAGGGTCTGCATCCTTCAAAGGACAGATTTGTAGGCTGATTATGTCATAGTGTGGCAACAAGGCCTGTCCGAATTCGAAGACTCCTTCAGATGCGGCCTCGAAATACGTTCTCCTTTTACCCAGATTTGAAGGATGGATCTGGTTTATCCTTCATGGCCCTCCATATCCCATAATTCATTGCGGGTCCAAACTGGGTGTTCAGGCAGAGCCACAATAGCGGTGAAGAGCAGCAAATTATTTTGTTATATTATACTTTAAATGACACAATGTAATTTTGTACAATGTTTTTTAAGCGAGAATGTAAGTGTGTAAGTCTCAAATATCTGCTCGGTTCACCACAACATAACCTGCTCTGACATTTTCGGACATGTCTGCTCCTGCTGCGTTAACAGCCAGGGGCCCCGCCAGCTGCAAAGGCACTTCACGTTCGATATACCGGAGGAGAACGCCTGACTCCTGGCACATTGTTTTAAAAACTCCTGCTAGCTTTCCCCAATGAGTAGAGGTTAAACACCTATATTATTCAGACAGGTAATATCTAGTTGTAAAATGTTTAGTTTACTAAAGTATTTAATTAATTCCTCAGCAAATTGGTTTGATTGATTACAGTCAAGCCTTCAAACATACTAGTTTTATTTAACTGTAATGGCTTATCCGAGATTTGTAGAGTATTATATATACGTAACTATGGAACAGCATATATATATATATATATATATATATGTGTGTACTTTTTCCTTCAGAAAATAGACAACCAGATATGTTTTTTTTCTCGTGACAACTCCTTATGTTATAGTGACAGTTCCCGTAGGGTTAACTGTCATATTTACACTTGTCATTGTAATATTTGCCAAAATGACAATAAGTGGCAAAATTTAAGATTTATATATACCAAAATTAGCCTGTATGATCCAGGTTGAAGTTTAAGTGATTGAAGGATTAGTTTTAGGATGATTTAAAAGCAGTTCTCTGTTGCAGCCTCATTACATTTGTTTTAGTCAATATCAATAGATGCAGAGTGTCCACTAGATGGCGCCAAATTCCCATCTTTTACACCATTGACAAGACAGCGTTAAGCAACGATCCAAATGTCTTAAAATTTTGCTAGATATGGCAAGATTTTCTATGGTTAATCTTGTGTTCTCTTTGTAAGATGTATCCTAAAAAACATTTTGATTTGCAGAGTTGGTAAAACTAGAACTTGAGAAATTTTCGTGATAACAAAAGATTTTCAGCCGCAAAAAAGCCAGTAAAAAAGAACATACTATATTTTTTAAAATGATGCCACTCAATTGCACATTCCTTTGGATTGTTGTATGCTACTTACACCTGCACATGTCACTTTGTTGTAGTTACACCAGAATTTTCTCACAGTAGGATAATACAGGATTGTTCTATTTTTTTAACTCTATCATTTAGCAGTTGTCCAAGTCCATCCATTTATTGCTCTTCTTTGGAGGCAGGAAAATCTGTTTTTCCATTGTTGTCTGGGATACTCCCCAATGGAAAGACAATAACTTGTTGATATTGTAAGTCAAGTCAGTAACTTTATATTGATTTGATGATTTAGAATGCAACTCCATCTAAATAACATGCAACTATTGTTGCAAACCTTGGTTCCATTACATTTGGATAAAAACCAAGCTAGACTTATTCCAAATCCATCAACACAGACTCAGCCTATAGTTAACATTTCTAAATTAAATCTAAAACAAAATGACTCCTTTTCAACATTCCTGTATATGAAAACCTGAAAAACTGAGGTGTCTGGTTTGAGACAATAAAACATTTTCTGAAACATTTTTTGAAAGCATAGATTTTTACATTCCAAGCTTACAAGTTAAGCATAGCAATTAATCGTGATTAATCACAACACTAGAGTGTGATTGATATGATGAATTTTTAATCGATTAACAGCAATAATGATTATTCTTAGAAAGTACTCAGAAGGAAAACATTCATAGCTTCTGTCAGACTGCTCCAGGGCAGCTGTGGCTACTATCTAGTAGCTTGCCACCATCAGCGTATCTAGTAGCTTGAGTGTGTGAGTGAATGGGTGAATGACTGTAGTGTGAAGCCCTGTGGGGTTCTCTGGACTTGATAAGGCGCTATACAAGTACAAAGCCATTACCAGCAAAGTACCATAGAAACTGCTACTTTTTAACTTAGTACTCCTCTTTGTTTTTCATTCGAGCTTGATAAGCTGGTCAAATATTTAATAGGGAACACCTGTTTGATGACTGATGCTCAATATGAAGAGAAAACAAACAGCTCCATTGTTGAAGATTTTAACTGACCACTACAGGGCTTCGGTCAGAAAGCACGCTGGTCAAGTAAAAAAACATCAGCATTAATTCCCTCTGTGATAAGGGCTGTTGAAATTTAAATGATGCAAAACTCAGAATCAATCTAGCTCTAACTGGTCAAAGCTCAAAACTAACGGTTAAATGCTAGATAGTTTTAATAAAAATCAAACACGTTGAGAATAAAACAGACATTAACAAAATATATAACTATACCAGCAGCTAAACAACTCTTCTCAGTAGTGATAATTAGCATCTACCTATTCAAGTCACATGACTAATACTACTACTCACATAATCAATGACTGCGGCAGAGGTCCAGGCAGCGGCGGCCTGGCTCTCCGGGTGAGGCAGAAGGGAAGGAGCTTCAGGGCAGGTTTCCCCTCTGAGCACCAGCGCTGTCTGGAAGGTCGGGACGGCTGTGGACTTGGGAGGGAGTCACCCCGGTCCTGCTCAACTTTTAACACACAGAGATTTTGTACTTTATATTCTTGTTCTTAGCTTCTTTTAGTCTGAACTGATGATTTTGTAAGTTTTTAAAAGTTTCTGAATAATTGCAACAATGTAATGTGTTTTAAATGTTTACAGTAATAATAAAATTTTTTCGAAAGAAAAAAAAAACCGGTCTCAACAGTAAACGGAAACAAATCAGCTGACGAATGTCAAGAAGAAGAAAGTAAACGGAACAAACCTCCTTCAAGATAAAAGAAAGCACTTCAAAATAAAAGCATAGATATGAGACATTGAACTACTTGAAGAATTACTAATGTAGCAAGTGTGTAAAACTGTTTATATTCCACCTCAAATCCATCCTCATTACCTGTGTATATTTGTTTTTCTTAGTTTTTGAATTGTATTTTATTTTGGCGGAGAAGCTTTTATTTTCTTGTTTCCTGTCTCCTCGTCATATCCTGTGTGTTCGCGCCAAGCTGCGCTGGGGAGAGGTAAGCGTACAAAGCTGTCTTCTGTTTGTCTGTTAAAGTATTCAAAATGTCCTTAAAAGTATTTTTGCCAAACTCGCAAGTTGTTATATGTTGTTCCCCAACTGTTTTATGTGTAGCGCAGCACTGTACTGGGTACTTGATTCCCACGTTAAGGACATTTATTGAGTTTAACGTGCCAATGTGGTCATTTTTGTTCTTTTGATTTGTTAAGGTGTGTGTGGGAAAGCCAGAGCCCAAGAACTGGAGTGCTGATACATTTTTGTTTTAAACAGGTATGTGAGTTGCTTCAAAATGTTATCTGAATGTTAGATTAATGTATTTTGTAAATTTTCAGTTTGAATTATAAAATATTGTAACTAGTGGGCAGATTATTTTTGTTTGGGTCTTATTTTAATTGTCTTGACATTTTACTTTATTATTTGTGAATGTCAGAGAATTTTGGTTGGTTTTACCACAGTCCTTCAGTTCGTGCCAAGCTGCGCTGGGGAGAGGTGTGTGTGGGAAAGCCAGAGCCCAAGAACTGGAGTGCTGATACATTTTTGTTTTAAACAGAATAAACCTGCCCTACTGCTGCAATACACCCCGGTGTCCTCGTCTGCTGGTTCCCTTTGCCTATACACACAACGCAGAGTACATGTACAACAGATGAGTCGGATGAGAGCGGCTACACTAACATCCATCTTTACAGGAAAGGTAAAGGAAAAAGTTAAAACAGTAGTGGGATCAGAGGTTGTAGTTCATGTATTGAAGTAATCATCAGGATTTTGTCTGCAAATTCATTTGACATCTCAGGGCTGAAATCTGAATTCCCATGAGTTTCAAATGCAGGTAAAGATAGAGCAGAACAATGCTTTGGAGCCTGCAGGCTTTTTAACAACATGAATGGGCTGCAGTGACAGACATTGGTCCACCGGATTATGTCACAGCACCGCTGTGAGTCTCTGAACAGATTATGATTCAGGGGGAAAATCAGTGGGAATTATGTATATATGTATGCTTGTGTGTGTGTGGGAGAGCAGCTGGAGAGGTGATGAGTGTGTGTGTCCATATGAAGTGTGCCTCCGCCGAGGGAGCTGATTCTTGGCTGTGGCAATTTGTACTGTAACTCACACACATGTAGCAGTGTGTTGTCACGAAGGTAAGGCCATGTCATGTCTGCAGGTTAAATCTGGGTCAATCACACCTCTGTTTTTTCCACTAGAGAACACACTCACCTGCTTATCACTGCAATGGCTCAAACAATCATGTTGCAGCAGTGTGGCATTGAATCCTGTTTGTCCCTTTGGAAAAAACACAAAAACATGTGAGACTTGGAAGGTACAACACAACAGTAGCTTTTTATTTTACTAATTTATGCGGAGTAAAATGCAGTTATGTTCTGCTAGGGGTGGTTTATTAGATTAAATTTTGACAACACATAACAATAAAGCCAAACAATACCTGCTCCTGCAATTTCTATTAAAATGTTCTGTCAATAGGAGAAGAAGTAACTAATCCAATTACTTACTTCAGATAGGAGTAAATTCAGCAAATCTGTTTGCATAAGAACAAAAAAAGCTGTCTACCTCTGTGAAGTTAAAGATTATCAATACAGTGAACCCTCTCTATACGCGGCTCACCTTTCACGGCCTCGCTGCTTCGCGGATTTTTTTGTGCAGTTTTTTTTTTACAGTGCATTGTATTCTGCGTCCTGATTGGCTAAACAGTCTCCGCGCTTCTTCTAAACCTGTGTGCCAATAACGTTACGGTACTTAAATATACGTAATACAGCAAATTTTGGTAAATGTTTTTGCCCAGAAGAAAAAAAGAGCGACAACTACCAATAACTATGTTCTTCTCTCGAAAAAATACCTGCACCACAGACTTCAGAAGAAAAAGACACTTGAGAGCAGAGTGAGGTCGCAGTGTCACAGTCAGAGGAACAGTGAAATACGCGAGTCACAATTTGTCCTACTGTACTTCGTATTGATTAAAATGATTATTTTACTGTAGTTATTTGTAAGAAAGCGTTGTTAGAAAAATTATCCTCCTGTTCATTTACTTATGAGTTTATTTTACAAGTTATGTTTTCATATTATTCTTTTTATATTATTATTCTCATATTATTATTCTGTTTTATGTTTACTTAACTTCTCTCTTTTGTAGTACTTTATTAATCTTTTGTAGTACATTATTAACTGTGTTTAGGATGTTTGCCTGGAAGCTAAAAACGTTAAAACATTCATGTTTTAATTCATGTTTTAATTCATGTTAGCTCCATGTGTAACTGATTAGTTGTGGTCAGCCACATGCCCTTGTAAAGGCATGTCCACAGAAGGTTCCAGAACGTAAAGATCGTTGTTCAATTCTCTGTGTGACTGTGTGAAGAAGCCCAACCTCCTTTTTCTATACAATAAAGAGTAATGCAAAGAAAGATCTGGCAGAATTGATTCCAGACAGTGTTTGACAGCGATTCTTCGCATCTGTTTTCAATTCTCCTGTTCTGCAGAAAAGTAACCTCTGTCTCTGGCTGATTCTTTGCAGGTTAGGACAAAAATAAACCTATCAAGCGTTATATTTGTAAAAGAAAATGCTTGGGCCTGAAAACAGGTTTTGTTCTTTGGTTTTAATGTAGAGTATTTAATTATGCTGTATAATAATTGTAAAAAAAAAAAAAAAAAAAGGTAACTACTTCACGGATTTCGCCTATCGCATGTTCTTTTCGGAACGCAACCCCCGCGAAAAACGAGGGTTCTGTTGTGGATCTCCGGAGGACTGGATGAGGTTCCTGCGGCCTTCTCCACCAGGAACATCGTAGTGGGCGTGGTCGGCGGATCCTACCGGCACACCTGCTGCCACTTACCTTGTTGGGAGGAGTATTTCAGGAGGACATCGTCAACACTCTAGTGCCAGAGTGTTAGCTCGTAAATGGTAGATCCAGTTTATTGCTGGCCTTCAGACCACCAGCTCCGTTCTAATATTCTGCTCTTGTGGTCTTGCCTCAGGTTTCGTTGCCGCGGAACTGCTGGCATTCTGTCCATCTGGATTCCCAGTAGCCGGAGGAATCATCGAGACCACACGACCTGATCCTCCTTGGTTTCCGAAGAGCCTGTCTCACCTGTCCGCCCTCCAACGCCGCAGTCGCCCGTCCTCTCTGCTCCAACCCCTGATCCACCGTGCTGCCTATCCCTCTCAGCTCCGCCTTTTCCACCAGCAAGTAAGGCCTCGAACCGCTGAACTTCCGTTTCCCTCCCGTCACTCTGTTCTCACTTCTGTGTTCCTCTTCAGGAAGACCATTGGTCCGGTTCCGCCCTCCCGAGTGTCCCATCCTGGATGTCTTTCACATTTTTGCACCGTGTTTATAATAAATCATTGAACTAACTGTGGTCTCTCTAGTGTGTTCTGCGCATGTGGGTTAATCGAGTAAACCAAAACATGACAGGTTCACTGTATTGTCATAGGGTTATTCAGTATTACTTTGGCAATTAAATGTTTTCTTCATATTGTGCAGCTCCAATGAAGAATGTAGATGAAATGTATCTCTTCAATAAAGTTGTTTGTTTTAGTCATTAATGCTTCAGGCCTGGTTTCTGAAATCCAGGTAAGTTTTTCTGACAGGAACTCTCATTGTGTCAAAATACCATCTGCTGACATTAAGGCAGGTGAGAGTACAGCATGCGATTTCAGCATATTTGAATAACTAATGACTGATTTAATTATTAAGCACCTATGTTTTAATCCATTTTTTTAATCTCACATGAAACATTTTAACCACTTTTCAAAACAAAACAAAAATATTTTTTAGATAGAGAATTAGATAAATGTGCACTAAATTTCACATAAACACTGAATGATCTGTTGATTTTCTAAGGCTTTTTTGTGTTTTCCTTGAAAATTATTTGGCTGTTCTGGTGTTCAACTCTCAAATGTAGATCAGCTCAATGATAAAACTGTCATGAAATGCGGTGGTGAGGGGTGGTGAGGCAGACGCAGCGGACCCAGGTAAGATGAATAATGATTTAATGAAGAAACTCACAGTCTAAAACAACGAGCAGCAGGGACATGGACACACTGATAACGAACGGACTAGACATTGACGACGACCCGACGAGGAACAAGGAACACAGGTGGATTTAAATACACAGCGGGTAATCACAGAACGAGACACACCTGGGAACAATCAAGGGGAGGACAGGACAACGAAGAGTCTCAAGGACACAGAAAACTCGAAATTAACACACAGAAAACACAGAACACGACAGTACCCCCCCTCAAGGGTGGCTACCAGACGCCCACAAAACAAAAACACAACAAGGGTGGGCGGAGGGGCGCTGGACGGGGGGCCAGAGTCCAGAAAAAACAAAAAACAACCCACCATTGTGGGTGGAAACACAGGAAGGGCCAAGAGTCCAAAAACAAAAAACTACCCACAGGGTGGGCAGAGGCAAAGGAGGCGGGAACCACGGAGGCGGTCCGGCGGCCGTCCGCGGCGCTGGAGGCGGGAACCACGGAGGCGGTCCGGCGGCCGTCCGCGGCGCTGGAGGCGGGAACCACGGAGGCGGTCCGGCGGTCGTCCGCGGCGCTGGAGGTGGCGATGAGGAGTCTCTGGAGGAACGCAGGGGGTCCGGGTCTCTGGAGGAACGCAGGGGGTCCGGGTCTCTGGAGGAACGCAGGGGGTCCGGGTCTCTGGAGGAACGCAGGGGGTCCGGGTCTCTGGAGGAACGTTGGGGGTCTCTGGTCGGAACGTTGGGTGTCTCGGGAGGAACGCTGGGAGTCTCGGGAGGAACGCTGGGAGTCTCGGGAGGAACGCTGGGAGTCTCGGGAGTTGGGGTCTCAGGTGGAACACAGAGGGTCTCGGTCTCAGGAGGAACGCAGGGAGTCTCTGGAGGAACACAGGGAGTCTCAGAAGGAACACAGGGAGTCTCGGAAGGAAGTCCAGAGCGCAGCTTCGGGGCCGGCTGCGGAGGAGAGCCGGGGCGGAGCCTCGGGGCCGGCTGCGGAGGCGAGCCGGAGCGAAGCCTCGGGGCCGGCTGCGGAGGCGAGCCGGAGCGAAGCCTCGGACCGGCTGCGGAGGTGGTAGCTCCGGAAAGCGACGAGGGGCCGGGTCCACCGGCTCACGTCGCTGTCTCCGGGCAGACAGCGGAGGTGGCGGCTCCGGAAAGCGACGAGGGGCCGGGTCCACCGGGGGCTCACGTCGCTGACTTCCCAGACGGAGGAATCGACGGGGGCCGTATCCGGGGGGTGCCAACACCAGGCTTGTCCCCCGGAATAGCTCCCGCTGCAAGTCGGCGAGGGCTTCAGCTAGCTCCCTCTCCTCCCTGCCGGATCTCCGCCTCGGTCCGCTCTGCTTTTTAGGAGGGAACCTCACTCCAGCTGGGTCCATGTTTGAGCAGCCTCACCATTAGGTCTGGTCAGGTCCTTCTGTCATGAAATGCGGTGGTGAGGGGTGGTGAGGCAGACGCAGCGGACCCAGGTAAGATGAATAATGATTTAATGAAGAAACTCACAGTCTAAAACAACGAGCAGCAGGGACATGGACACACTGATAACGAACGGACTAGACATTGACGACGACCCGACGAGGAACAAGGAACACAGGTGGATTTAAATACACAGCGGGTAATCACAGAACGAGACACACCTGGGAACAATCAAGGGGAGGACAGGACAACGAAGAGACTCAAGGACACAGAAAACTCGAAATTAGCACACAGAAAACACAGAACACGACAAAAACTGTTTGGAAAAATGAGAAAACCCTGCATTTAGAAAGATAAAAACAAAAAAAAGTTAGAAAAGTAGTAGAAAGCATTCAATGAAATTCTCAACTTATTGAATTAAAGGAAGATTTCAGTTTTAGACACATTAACCAGAAGAATTTCAGCCTATTTTGATTTTGTAGTGCTTTGAGCTGCCATCCTGAGATTGAAAGACTGATTCCATGGTTACGACAGGAGTACTCCAGCTTTCTCTCACAGTCCAAAAATATGATTGTCACTTTAACTGGTCTTTCTGAAATGTTTTTCTGTGTTAATTTGAGGATATGCATAGTGGTTTTGTCCTGTGTTTCTCTGAGTTGTCCTGTGATTTGATCTGGTCAGGGTACTTCTCACTTGATGACTGCTATAGAAAAGCACAAGAAATGCTATTCTGGTCAGCCTTAGTTTTTTTGCTTTAACAACAGTTTTTCTCTAGTGAAACGAATGTAATCTCCCATTATTACCTCTGGCTAAGCTCACTGCACAGTTTTCCAATTTGCACTATAAGTACATTGTGGTACAGGACATTTTGTCAGTAAGGGTGAGCAGTTATCATAATGCTAATCATTATTTGGTAAACCATAATAAATTTGTTTATTTATCCTATCAATTACAAACTTTGATGCTCTGTTTGCAAGCCGCAAAAATTAAGCGCTTGATGGGGATTACAGTATTACTTGTACTATTTTTTTCACGTCATGAGAGCATCAACACCTGTTACACTGCAATAACATAAAAAATCTTACCAAGTATGTTTGTCTAGTTTCTAGGTCAAATATCTTAGTACACCTGAAATAAGACAAAACTAACTTACAAGTAACATTTCAGCAAGATATAGAAGCTAGGTTTTTTTTTTAACATTCTTTATTTAAGAATATTATGAATCCAACATACAGTATATGCATATGTATATTTATACATGCACTTACATAGTACAACAGAAAAGAGAGGGGAAAAAAAGGGCTTAGCAAACTTTTACATCCAGGCACATGCAGGTGGGGGGAACAAGAGGGGCTTGAGCCCCTGCCCCTTTTATCCTTGATGTCTCTAGTGCCCTTTTTGAGTTTTTTAAAAATGTTTTTTCAATATTTTATTTTTATTTTTTTAATCTGTGGATCAGGAGGCCTGCTTGTGCCCCTCAGCAATAATATTTAGCTAAATATAATAATTTACCAAAATAAACTAGTCTTGCTGCCCTAAGTGTAATAATGTCTCTCAGTTTCTTGTTGTTCAGACACCGGGTCCATGGTGTCTTCCATTAAAAGAGAGACACATACAAAGGGGACTAACACAGCTTTTTATAACCCATAGCATCTTTATCTGTGTGGCCATCCAAAGTGGGAAATAGCTGGGGTTCATACACTCAGAAAAACGTCAATTTTTACATGAAGTTTTGCTGTTATCTTTTCCATTATATACACATTCTTCAATCTTTCTCGTCATTGTTGAAGGGTGGGAGACAAAAGCTTGAGCCAGGACAGAGTTATCATTTTTCTTGCAACCAGTAGCAGATTCTGTAGTAACTGGACTTCCCTTTCCCAATATTTTCTCCTGAGGTCAAACCCAATATATAATGCAGTGGGTAGAGTGGTAACATGAACTTAAATATTTTTTCAAATTTCTGCCTGAACCCCCTGCCAGAATGGAATCAGTACCGGGCAGTCCCAGAAAATGTGAACGTGATCCTCAATCTGATTACAATTCCTCCAGCACAAATTTATAGCATTTCTGTCATATTTTGAAATACTGAAATGTGTTTTGAAGAATCTTATTCTTAATTTCCAGTCAAATTCATTCCAACCTGTTGGTGATCTTAAAACCTTTTTCACAAATTTCCTAGAAGCTTGTTTTAAATAAATAATTTCTTAAAATTAATAAAGTAATAGTTCCACTAGCAGATAATTTCACTTATAGCAAGACATCTTCCCATGTTATCATTTAAATTGTAGAACTTTTTCCATCAATATTAAAGAATTATTTACTTTAAACAAGCTGGTATATGTTGTTGGGCTCAGGCACAGATGACATCCGGAGCTGTCTTTCCGAATAAAAAAAGGTTTTATTTACTTTAATACAAAAACTCAGCTTGTCACACCAGGTGCCTAATGGTCCTCAGCAGAACAGAAACTGTGCACTGCCTAGTAAACGGCACGTTCGAATAACACACGTAAAACAGTCGCATTCAATGACATATAGGAAAAATCAGTACCAAAGATCAAGGCACAAGACGGACACAAAACCAAGTTCTGAAGGAATGAACAAGCTACAGTTAAGAATGAATTAACTTATTATAATAAGCAAAACAAATTGGGTGGGGTACCTGTGAACTATAATATACATGAACAGTAAAATAAACAAATAAACTAATAAATTTGGTGTTTCTCACAATATATCTCATTTAAAAACTACTTGTAAGTTATTTTTGTCTTATTTGAAGAGTACTAAGATATTTGCACTAGAAACTAGACAAAATGTGAGACAGACTGGCGACCTGTCCAGGGTGACCCCGCCTCTCGCCCGGAACGTTAGCTGGAGATAGGCACCACTAGGGACAAGGGTGTTTGAAAATCAATGGATGGATGAACTAGACAAAATGTTTAGTAAGATTTTTTTGCAGTGCAGTATTTGGAAACATTATAAAAAACAATTAATGTGCTCTGTTTAGCAGAACAACAGCTCTATGTAATGTATGAAGAAGCATTCTGCTTCTATGCACCACAAATCTGGAATAAACTTCAAGAAAATTGCAAAATAGTCAAAACACTGAGTTTCTTTAAATCTATACTAAAACCCAGCTGTTTCGAGTTGCTTTTGAAACTTAATCAATGAAACATTAAACATTAATTTGATATGTAATGATTTAAAAATGTAACATTGTTGACTGTGTGTTGTATGGCTTTATATTTTTTTCTTCCCCTCCAGGGGGTCTTTTGTGGGCTCTAGTGTCCCTTATATGAAAGTAGGCTGACAGGAAAGGAGAGGGGGGAAGACATGCGGCAAATATCGCCGGGTCTGGGAATCGAACCCGAGACGGCCACGTCGAGGACTCAAGGCCTCCAAACATGGGTTGAGCTATCCCCTACGCCACCACAGCATGGCCCTGGCTTTGTATTTCTGTGTTTTTATGACGTAAAGCACTTTGAAATGAGATTGCCTCAGAGGCCGCAGCTCTGATATCTACAATAATATGACAGGAGTTAATTGATCAACAGTGTGGTGAGTGGCTTGTCAGGAGGTCAGTATCAGCAGACAATCAGAAGATTTCACAGAGGAAAAAATACATGCAAAAAAAACATGTTTTCCATCTGAAGGTACAGCTCATTAAATGTTCTTCTCTGTCCCTGGGCTACTAGTTACTATGGTTATGGGTAGATGGATGATGTTTTTCATGCTGTGATCTTAGCTCATTGGCCTTTTTGCGATCATTGAAGCTGAACTGCAGGCAAAACAAAACTAAAGAAACAAGATCTTTGATGTGGGATGCTCAAACCAGTGAGATTTTGTGTCTTACACCCAGATGAGATGGACTTTGAGTTCAGAAGATGACCCTGAGTTAAAAAAAAGGAAAGAGCTCATTTTCTCCTCATCATATCAGCTGTTTGTTTGTTTTGACTCTATGGCATTAAACTCCAATGAAACATTTTGTTTAAAAGTTTGCAACTCTAACCCTAACCCTACACTGAAAAAGATGTCATATCTATATAACAGTAAATGTAATTTATTCTTTTTCTCTGTAACAAAAACATAAAACTTAAGTATAAGGAGTTAAGAATGACTGATAAAGTTTCGATTTTATGGGAAAGAGTCCACAAAAGAGTCCTATTTCATATGGGAATATTTCAACCATTAGCCCTTGGGATTATGTCACACCTCATAGTCACTCAAATCTGAGGAGGATTTATCACATTGCTCTCCTTCTACACTTTTCTATCCCTTGACTTATTTTCCTGCCACCACAGCTTCAACTTTTAGATCCCCCACCCATCAACATTGGAACCCAAAAGTCATTATTTTTGTCAAACATCTTTTTTTGACTGAAGATGAATAAAATAGAACAAGTTAAACATGCCGTAGATAGGTGGTAACTTGCTTTTTTGTTTCTGAATTTTCACAATTTTGCCTTTTTCATAATTTCTTTCTTCTAATGGACTCATGCCTTGTCTATTCTACAGTTTACTATGAGAAGCAACATAAGCCAAAATTTATAATAGAGTTTACATGCCTACATATACTCTTACAAAAACACAACCAAACCCTCTCACACACATAAACTGTATTACTGTAAAAAAAAAACTAAATAGTTGATTCAAATATAAAATCAATTAAAATATTGTATTATTTATTTTCTTGATTGAATTTTCTAAACATACATTTTTATTTTTTATTTTTTTGCCTGAGGAAAAAGGGCTCACATAAAACAGTTGTGAAATGATGAGATGTGTTTCAACATGGAGGCTGAAGAAACTTCTCTAACACTTTAGTACTTTGCAATTTACTTCTTTTTAAACCTTTCTTGATGTATTTTATATTTTGGTTGCAAAACCATCTCTTGCCAGCTCCTACTGAAGTTGTTTATATTCAGCACAATGCAAATAGTAGAAACATGTTTGTAAAGAAAAAAAGGCCAATAATATTGATGATGTTTTATAGCCATATCATAGAGATTATGTTGTCCATATCAGATTCAGTTATAGATTGCCTTTTCAATGGGTGCTTCTGCTGCCCAACAGTTGTATTATTGCTTGTAATGAGGAAGTATAAACTACAAAACCAAAGAGAAAGTGGCCAAAAGTGTTATTTTTTCATTTAAATATGATCAAATAACACATGTTCGGCCCCCAGCCATGAGGGACTGAACTACAGAAGGCTGGTATAAGAACTATTAATCCCACAATGCTTTGCATTAATTATCTTTAGGTTTCTTCTACTCATTCTATTTCCCCTCATTTTAAAAGATCCACTACCAGTGCCCACCCTGGTATCTTAAATATTTTCAACATTTAAGAAAATATTTCATAAATGTTTTCTTACACATTTACTTGGTTCAAATTACAAAACCAACAGTCTTTCTTCTGCCTGTGCATGCTTGGGTTCTTTAGAGTTCTTCTCACAGTCCAAAAACATGACTATTGGGTTAATTGGTTTCTTTAAATTGTAACACTGCAAGTATAAGTGAATATAGATGACAGATATTAGTTCACAACTGAGGTCAGTCAAGGATGTAAGTGTAAATGTACATCCTCTGGTTTCCTCCCGAAGTACAAACACGTGACTGTGGAACATTTCCAATGACATCAATGACCAGAGGTTAGGAGAGGACAACAAATGGCATCTTCTCCTAACCTCTTTTTTTACTGGCCACTTCCTAATTCAAACAGAAAAACAAGACTCCTTGAATCTAAGATCAAAATCCAGCTGGTTATTTTTTTTCCACTTGTTTTTTAATTCAAACTCTTACTAAGATAAAATGTTAATGACTTTTATTTTTTAAAGCATAAGATTGTACTTGTTAACACATTGAACTCATGTTAAAAAAACAACTGTTGAACTGAGGAAAAAAGCTGAAACAGAAAGCTGCTATTATGTGGATTTTAGGCTAACAGATGTGTGTGTTTACGAGATATTCCAAGTCTGTTGTGTTGGCTGGTAAAGAGCTTAGTGTGCATGAAGCAGCTGGACAGACTTGATAACTGGCTGCTACATGCCAACACACACGCATTTGTTTGTCATGAACATGCACAGAAAAAAAGGTCTTAGTGTAGTTACATGGAAGGGTAATCTTACATTCAGTTAGGTTTGTTCTGTTAATTCTCCTTTTATGTTCCAGAAAAAAAATCATTAAAGTGTGAACATCTGCTGAAATTGTTTCACTTCCGGTGTGCTAACCACCACATTGTTGAAGGTGACAAGCTCAATATAAAGTGATGACAATTACCTGAATTTATCGGTTGTAATTTACAGACTGTCAGGTAAATTGTTGAAGGATTTTTCATCCTTTTCAAAGCTACATTGAGACTAGAGACTGTACTGTAAAGTTAAGATCTGGACCTGTATCATGCAATTCTGTGAGCATAGAAAAAATGTGTGACAAATACACCAAGATTTTACACAGGAATAATTGGAGTTTATAAACTTCCCCTATTGTTTTGAAACTACAGATGTTTGTAGTAGTGAAAGAGCAAAATAGCTTAGATGTTATAAATATAAAGGAAAAACCAATCCTTTTGTTCCAAGTTACAACCATTTTACAGGTTAACTTTCAGCAATTTAACTCAAAGCAAATCAAACTTAAATAGACTAGAATTTGCTGAGAAATTATTAACTATTTTTACCTGATTCTGCAATAGTTATACTTTTGTTGTTGTTGTTGCGCCCCCCCCTCCTTTCTCTACTCTCTCACTCTCGTACTTCCTCTTCTGAGAGGGGAGATGTGCTACCAGCTCTCCGTCTAACGGGTCCGTTGAGTTTCCTAAATCTGCTGGGATTTACCCTGTCCAGAACTGAAGTAAACTCTGTTTAAGCTGGTTTCGAGAAACGATTCACCTGATTTTTGACGGCCTACATCCAGGTGTCCCACCCTTCTTCCCCCTGTGAATTAGCCAGACTGAGCAGCCTACAGCCAACTAGTTTCACAGAGCTCACCTGTTAACGGTCGCTCGTTCTCTATTTTACAACTTGCATTTGTTACTGAACCAGGTAGGTTTTAGTGACTCGGGCGAGTCCCAAGGATGATGTTTTACATATGGGCTACCAGCAACCTAAAAACATTTTCCACTTTTTCCTCTCCAGAATCAAACATCACAGCTATTTTACAACCATCAAAGAACTTTAAGGTGACTCATTAACTGAATGTCCACAACATCTTTTAGATTTTCTTTATGCTAAATATTTTATTAATAAGGCATTTTTGCAAGGGTCAGTACAGCTTAATTCAGTAGCAGAAATAATCAAATAAGTAAAATCAATCATCTAGTCTATCTTTCCCTACTGCTGACACTGAGAACTAAAAAAGGAACCTTAGAGAGAGATGGACGGAGTTTGGCGTTTCGAACCCCAGACCTGGCCTGATGATGAAGAAGGTGCTGCAGCAGGAGGAAGAAGTTGATCGACGAAGGCAGGGATCTCTGTAGGTCCGATGAGCTTCTTCTCCGCATGGATGGTGAGGTCACACAGGACGTGGTGCTGGCAGGAAAAAAGGCACCAGTTCTTCTTCCTTGTCTTTGTCTTCATCTTTGTCTTTGGGCTCTGAACCCAGCTGATGAGAGAAGTGCGATTCGAAGCCACAGATTGTGGGGCTGACGGATTGGTCTCCATGTGCAGGACAGTCGTCGGCTCCGTGGCTCCGGCTCTTCTTCAGCTGCAGAGTTCTTTGTCCATCTCGATCTTGGCTCGAAGCTGCCCGGAGGATCCAACGAAAGGTTCCTCTTTTGCACCCACCTTATATAGGGTTTATCTGTCTGCTTAGACAGATGATCTCATATCCGTCACTGTCTTAAGAGACATCATGTCATGATGTCTGTGCCAATGTCTCAGGGTTGCTCAACCTCCTGTTTCCATATAAGGTGCTGATCATCTCTGCTCTCCTGTTAGTTCCCCTTTTTCCCTTAGCCTGTCACCTTTCACCTACCATCTACCTCCAACATATCAGTGATGTTTAATTACAGTTACACCTTTTACACCATTTCAAGTTCAATGTCAAAATCACATTTATCACATTTATTTTCTTTAGCTTCTCTGATTTAGCATTCATTTATAATTTTATAACCATAACTTATTAATTATTCTTATTATAATCTTAATGTGAGTTATTTCAGATATTTTCTGAAAAGAAACCAAGAATAATCTATTATTCTAATTATTTGATACCAAAGTTACAGTTACTTGTTTTTCTTGTAAGTGTTCCCACAAATATAAGTGTAAGTATTATTACAAGTATTAAAAAAGAGTCTATTTTAATGCTAGCTTTGGACAAAACGTTTGGCTCTTTTCCTCTTTAATTTTCCCGGATCCTCGGCGAGTGACGTTCTCCGTGGGCGACGTGCAGCGACGGCGTGCTGCTAAAACGAAACAACAACAAAGCGTGTTGACGTCACAGATCACAGAGTTTAATCTCATACAAAGCAATCGACAACAAAGCTGTGAACAACAAAGCTGCAGAGGAACAGAGATATGCATTTTCTCATAAAAATAAAGACACACAAGGGGAAACAAACACGAAACAAAGACAAACACACAGCAAAGACGTCTTTGGAGAGAGAGCCAATGCAAAAAAGGCAAAATGGTGGCCGCTCTCTCTGGATTTTCTCTCCTAACACGAAATCTTATAGTAAAGAGGTGTTTCTCTATTTAATTTATGCATTCTAGGCGTTCCCCTTGTTGGCCAACTGGAAACTCCCTTAGCACTCAGAGAGACTTGGAAACTCCCCCTGATCTACGCAAAGATCAAAGGGCCATCTGCCTTCTACCGAGACAAAGAAGCAAACCGCGCTCTGACCCCCCCTGTGGCTCCCACGGTCATTCTGAGTACAGAACGATCCTGAGATAAGACCTCACAGATACCTGAGAAATCTAACGTCTGTCTCCCAAGGAAAATGCTAATTTTATGGCTTCGCCTGTGGCCTGGCCTCACAGTGGGGGTCCCATTGAGAGATCTCCCTTAATCTGCATTTGGTTCCTGTGTCTCTGAATGCTTACCCATCTGGTTTAGTTTTAAATGCTTAACACAACCCTGTTCAAAATAAGAGTGTTCCATATACCTTTTAAGATTAACTGTATTAAGCATTAAAAATAATCATATTTCCTTAACACAAGTAAATCATATTAATATAAGTATTTTACTTTGAATCTTATCAAATTACTCAAAATGTTTAGATTTCATTTTTTAAAACTAGGAATAGTCTCAGCTATTTTTATAAATCTGCAGGCTGGAAACTTACTTCCTCTTTTTCCAGGAAACCCGCTTTTCCTGTTTCATGAATCTTTCTGACTGACTATGATTTCTTATGATTAGATAGAAAAAAGTAGAATTAAAGCAAAGTTTGCATGAGACAAAAACAACACACACAACCAGATTTATTTTATTGACACTTAAGTCTACTGTTGGGCCTTGATGTCACTTGAGTGATTCATTTTAAAGATAACTTTATTTATTATTACTGTTAAACTTAAATCTCCAGCATGGGGAAGCGGGATGAGCTCGGATTTTCTTGACATTGTTTATCATTCATATGCAGCTGGAATATAAAACTAAATTATTTTCAGTATTCGGTTTTAACTGTACTTTGTGGCTCAAATCTTCCATGCCTACATGTTCTTCTTGCATTATGAAAGCACTTGGAACAGAGCTACTTGTGTTTCTAAGGGTAATATATGGAGCTGCCTGCTGTGCAGATATTAATGATTAAAAAATAGTCATAAAATATTAAAACTTTCCTTGTAAATAGATAGAAAGTAGTTGAAAGATGGTTTCAAATATAGCCATTTTCTTAGATCTTCACTGTTTCACAAGTACCATGAATAAAGGAAGAATAATATGTCAAAAATATTTTTTTAGCTTTATATTATGCTATAGTGTTCATCCAAAGCAAACCCAGAGTGTTGCTTTGACTCATTCATGCATCTTTGAATGAATCCCATGGCAGCTATTTGGGGAAGTCAAAGCTCCACCTTGGATCTTCAGCCCAGCTGAGCTCCCTTTGCCCACCGCCTCTGCTGTACGGCTTCTTCAGACTAGCAGTAGCAGCAGTTAGCAAACATCTGGTAGAATTGGAACTAAGTCTGCTGAGCCTATCATCAGACTCTGCTCTGAGCTTCTCAGTCCGATGCTTGAATGACTGTAAGCAGCATTGTTGTGATGAGGCACTGAAGGCAAAGTGTCAGAAAGGGTAGTAGCTTCTTTAGGAGACAGAGGTCAATTTGTAAGGGTCGGATACAGTTATGATGCTAAATCAGATGTCTTTAAAGTTACTTTTTATATATACAGCATTTTCATAACTGAAGGTAATATCGTTACTTGATTGTGTTATGAAATGGTCCTATTTAGTTAAACGTACTGGAAACTCTTACCCCCTTAGTTGCATGTTTGACATCAAATTTTCAGCATTCACTTGTTACATCTTTCACAGTGTTAAAGTTCAAATCAGGTTTAAAGCAATTTCTAACAAAGATTTATTTTTATCTTTATATCAAGTGACACATTATAGTGAAAGCCATAATGCTCCACTTGTGAAAGTAAATCTGTTGGGATTCTCCTTGGCATTCAGACAATAATGATGAGTGCTACACTGCCGAAAAGGGGCACGTAGGCCTGTCACCATAACAAATTTTGCCAAACGATTAATTGTCTCAAAAATTATTGCGATAAACGATAATATTGTTTGAAGACCTTTTTACAATGATTTATTGGAAATGACGTAATAATGCATGCGATTTCTTGCCAAAGATAGATACACTTTATTTTCAAAAGAAAACTTAACACTGGAGCTGATAAACAAAATAAACAAAAATAAAATGGATTCTCAGTCTCCATTAACAAAAAACGCACTTGAAAAAAAAACTAAACAACATAAAGCTGAAGTGGAAATAAATACCGCATTCAACCAGTGCAGATTATGAAGTCTGTATATTATGTTGCCCTTCAGTAATAATTAGATTTAAATAGAGAAAATGGGCACATCAACTACCTGATGCAATAATTCACACTACATGATTTTTTGCTCCTTTTTTCCCCCTTACGATAATCTTAGAACGTTGATCTTTCTAAGATTGTGTGGTGTGTTACGGTAGATCATCGTTGCCGCCGATCTAAACCAGGGGTTTTCCGGACTGGGAGCTTTAACTACACCTGTTGAATGTGATAGGTAGCCAATCAGAAAGCGTGGATTCTCTTCCTCGCTTTCTGAGGGAAATTACAGAGGGAAATCCCAAACAGCTGACACGGCGCAATCCGAAGTCCAGCTGAAACAAAATGTGGAAATGTAACCAAAGAATAGAATTTAGTCGGGTTCAGATAGCAGTTTACTATCAACCAGTTTTGTTTATTATAAATTTCTGGACTGAAATACATCCAACTTCATCTCAACTCAAATCTTAGAGTGAACAACATTCACTATAACAGAGTCCTTGGTAAAGGAAAAAAAACAAAAGAAGCTGGCCAGCAAAAAAAAAATAAGTTCATATAGAGCTCTATATTTGTATGTGTGTGTCTGGTGCATACAAATGAAAAAGGTTGTCTTGACTGGGATAGGGACCCAAAATGATGATGGCAGCCGGTGTCCACAAACACGAAATATTAAGCAGCCTCTCCTTCATCTTCTGCAGGCACACGAAGGCCCAATGTTCCTCTCACAACAATACAGACATTGCAAATCTCCAGTAATGCTCACCTAGCAGGGAAACATCATATGGGCATCAAAGTTAGGCAATATGTAGAAGCCAGGCTGAGACTAGCATGTCTCTGCTCTGCAGCAGCTCTGAACTCTAAAGCCCGGGAATTCCCTTAGCAACTGCAGTGGGCTTCAATTTAAAACAGCATTTAAAATAATAAAATAAAATAATAAAATATGCACCTTATGAACATCAATGAAAATTAAATATTTCACTTAACATAACAAACTTGACAGTCATTTTAACTCACATTACCCAGGGTAAAACAGGAGTTTGGTTTCTAGAACATTACCGCATTAGCGACAACTTAGTAAATAAAATTAGAACACATACGACATTACAAATCTCCAATAATGCTCACCTAGCAGGGAAACATCATATGGGCATCAAAGTTAGGCAATATGTAGAAGCCAGGCTGAGACTAGCATATCTCTGCTCTGCAGCAGCTCTGAACTCTAAAGCCCGGGAATTCCCCTAGCAACTGCAGTCGGAATGCTGCCGTAAAGTAATGTCGTTCCGTTCTCTTAAAGGGACACTACCCATAAAGTAAATGAATACAGAAAAGCAAAATAACACAGTACAAATACAGCAGGGTTACAGAAACAATATTAATGTTTATTCAACATGAAAAGAATATAGAAATGACAAGAGGAGGAGTTGGAGCGAAATTGCTACCGCAGTTGATAAACCCGGTAACTTTTCAGCTGTTCTTCGTTAACGTGACGTAAATAGGTTATAATGATTTTCATTCAGTCAGGACTTTACGCTGACACTAGCCACATGCATTGCAGGTAGATTGTAGTAAAGCACTGATTAATGCCTGGTTTTAAAATTAGTTAACTGAACTTGTAGCCATTATTTTGTGCCCATTGTTGGACACCACACGACAGGACCGAACCCGATCGAACCGTTATACCTAGGATTTCTGTCGGCTAATGTGTGATCTGTCAGGTTTTGAAAACGGATCGTGTAGTGTGCGCTGGGCTTTACACTAGGGAAATGTGGAAGGGAGGGTCAGTGGAGAGCACCGGAGTTGAGCCTTTTTTTCCATTCAGTGTCATTAACAGAAAGAGAAAAAGGTCAGAAGAGACGATAATGCCGAAAATGTTGTAGGTAGTTTTAATTTATCGTAAGATTAATTGATTTATCGTTTATAGCGACAGGCCTAGGGGCACGTAAAAATTTTTATATAACATTGTATGTAGCTATGTGTTGATTCAAAAGACTTCCCCTATCTCTAGACCTCATGCTGCAGTGGACGTTTTACTAAAAATATCCAACCAATAACTAATTTTTATGTGAATACTCTGTGACAGACTGAGTATGCATGTGAGTTAACCTCCCTGAAACACACCTAAAGAGAAGATGATGTTGAATAAAAGAGACACAAAAATAACACTTTTCTATAAATAGATATGAGCATTACTGGAATTCATTTTACATACAGATGCACCATTTGCTGTCTCATTTTTTCTGACCGTCTTCTACAGTTGGTATTTTGCCAGGAGCAACAGGCTAAATTAAAAGGCAACCTTAATCCACACAGACATGAGCCAGTGCATCCTGTCTTCCAGAGGTTAGCTGAAGGCTAATCAGTAAATCCAAGCTGACTGTCGGCTGACTGTTTATCTGGCTCTGTGGGGTGGAGGGGTGCAAAGTGGGTCTGACTGATTTGTTGAAGATAGCATTCTGTGAAATTATATCTATCATCTGTTCAAAACAAAACTTCTATTCTATTCTATTCTAAAAACTAATGACTAATGTATTTTTCAATTGAACTGAATTTGTTTCAAATTTGAAACCATACATTAATTTTTTTTTTTTTATTTAATTTTATACGCCTGCTTTTTTTCCAGCACAAAAAAAACTGATGTCAGAAAACATTCTATAAAAGCATAAGGCTGCCAGTTCAGAAAATAGAACATACATAGTGACACTGATCAGTTGGATGGATGATAAAAGGAGTCCAACCAACACATTCTCACTCCCGACTCGTCATATATTGACGAGTTGGGACGATTTCTGACCATGCGTCACATATTGACGCGAAGGGTACCCGTTCGCGTCAATATGTGACGACTTGGGCAGGGTCCTTGAGCGTCACATGTTGACGATTTGGGTAGGTCACATGTTTTACGTGGATTATTGACGCGAAGGGCTCTCGCAATGGCTGCCGAACCTTCAAAACCCGACAATTTGGTTAGGTTTAGGGCAAAAATTACGGTAAGGCATAGGGTAAAAACCGCCCCACACCTCACAGGGTACCCTTTCGCGTCACATATTGACGCGAAAGGGGTACCCTGCGCATCAACATGTGACGAGGACTGACCGTCCGATGCCTCAATATATGATGAGTTGGGAGTGAGAATGGGTTGCAGCAACATGTAACCTGCCACACATTATTCCAGTAGCTTTTGCAAGAGTTCATACACCTTTGGTAAATTGCTTAATATTTTAAAACAGATCAAACTATCTGACAAACAGACTTACTTCCTCATCTTCCATGTTCTTCCAAAAGTCAGTTTAGCCGATATTGATTGTAAAAGGGTTTTGCAGAGGAAAGGATTGACAAATCTAAAAGTTGACTAGTTGATGCAACCCCTAGTGCTCATATTTATGCAAGCACTAGGCCTGTCGCGATAAACGATAAATCAATTAATCTTATGATAAATTAAAACTATTGACGTAATTTTAATTATCGGCATTATCGTCTCTTCCGGCCTTTTTCTCTTTCTGTTAATGACACTGAATGAATAAAGGCTCAACTCCGGTGCTCTCCACTGACACTCCCTTCCTCGTTTCCTTAGTGTAAAGCCCAGCGCACACTACACGATCTTAGAGCTGTCGGCCGATTGTCGGCCCATTTTCAAAACCTGACAGACCACACATTACCCGGCAGAAATCCTATAGGTATAACGGTTCGATCGGGTTCGGTCCTGCCATGTGGTGTCCAACAATGGGAACAAAATAATGGCTACAAGTCCAGTGAACTAATTTTAAAACCAGGCATTAATCAGTGCTTTACTACAATCTACCTGCTTTGCATGTGGCTAGTGTCAGCGTAAAGTCCTGACTGAATGAAAATCATTAGAACCTAATGTCGCTTTAATGAAGAACAACTGAAAGGTTACTGGGTTTAACAACTGCGGTAGCAATTTTGCTCCAACTCCTCCCCTTGTCATTTCTGTATTCTTTGCACAAAATGTTGAATAAACATTAATGTTGTTTCCACATATCATCTCCAATGTCTGCTGGACTTTGGGTGCTGTATCAGCTGTTTGGGATTCCCCTCCGTAATTTCCCCTCAGAAAGCACAGAGGAGAATCCGCGCTTTCTGATTGGCTACCTATCACATTCAACAGGCTGCGTTAACGCTCCCAGTGGGGGAAAAAAGCCTGATTTAGATCAGAGCGGCCACGATGATCTACCGGAGGGGTGCTCAATCGTTTTGAGACCAAGATACTTTTTCTCTCACCAGCCGGCTGAGATCTACCTCATGACACAAAGTCATAAAAATTGTAAATTAAACTCTATTGACTTATTTTATATGCAAATATACATCAGTTATAGCAGAAATAATAAAGTGATAGAAAACCTAATGCAGTATATTTCTTCCTCAGATTCTCCTACCGTTTTACTCTCTCTCTCTTTGTTGTTAAGCACACCCGTTGCTGTGGCAACCGCCTGCGCCCCGCAAGCGGAGCAGTGATTACTATTCAGTCCGTTACGACGTCAAGTTTCCAGGCTTGATATTTATTTCTCGATTATTGGTTGAGTAACTAATGTAAACTCCTGCTGTGCTAGTCAGTCGGTCTTTGAGTCGCCTTTTTTTTGTTAATAGAACTGAAACGCGCTGAATTGCGCAACACCTTGTTGAAACAATAATTACTGAGAATATAAATTTTAACAGGTTTTGTTGATTTAAAAAAATATATTATTCTTTATTGAAGCTACAAACGTTTAGGATCTTAATAAATATTTTGAGAAGCGCGTCAGAAGAGGAAGTGCTGGTCTCATCGTCCTGGCGGCATTCAGTTTGTCACCTACTGCCGAGATCAACTCAAAACCTTCCCGCACCCTATTGAGCACCCTGATCTTCCGTAACACACCAAACACTACAGGATGATCGGTTACGAAATCGTAAGGTAAAAATAGGGGCAAAAAAATCATGTAGTGTGAACTATTGCATCAGGTAGTCGGATGTGCCCATCTTCTCTATTTAAATCTAATTATTACTGAAGGGCAATATAGTATACAGACTTCGTAATCTGCACTCTTGGTTGAATGCGGTATTTATTTCCACTTCGGCTTTATGTTGTTTAGGTTTTTTTTCAAGTGCATTTTTTGTTAGTGGAGACTGAGAATCCATTTTATTTTTGTATTTGGTTGTTTTGTTTATTTTGTTTATCAGGTCCAGTGTTAAGTTTTCTTTTGAAAATAAAGTGTATCTATCTATCTTTGGCAAGAAATTGCCTGCATTATTACGTCATTTCCATTAAATCAGTGTAAAAAGGTATTCAAACAATATCATGGTTTATTGCAATAATTTTGGAGACAATTAATCATTCAGCAAAATTTGTTATCGTGACAGGCCTAGCAAATGCCATTGATTCTCAAGAATAGAATAGAAGTACTTTATTCATCCCAGCAGGGAAATTACTTCGCAGTTACAGCATAGAGACAAGACAAGACAAGAGACAAGACACAATAACAACGTCCGGGTGTTTAGTCGGGAGTTTTTCTGTGTCAGAGCTGATGACGCCACAGGCCACCGCTGCATCAGCTGATAGGGAACTTATCAATTGCAAGTAATTCCATTCAAGGCAAGTACAAAGTTTTCAGATGTGTTCTTTCTCTGTCAGATTTCTCACAGATGCACCATTGCATCCTTCTGCAAACTTGAGGCAGCAAGCTATCCCACAATGCATTGCCCCACCATATCAGTAAATAGAGAAGGTGAGTAGAGAAATGTATTGGTCCTTCATAATGATTAATTTGTCACAAAAAGTAGTTTTAAGATGTTTGGATGTGAGAAAGTATACCTTAAAACTTTGTCTAGCAGTCAGTTCATTAAGAATAGAGTTTTCGCTGGCTGCTGCAGACTCAGAAAGCAGTTGGAGTCTGTTTTCTGCAGTCTAATCTTGGCTAGTCACTCTTGTAATGTTCTGCTCTCTGTTATCTGTAAGTAGTGGCTTAAAGTGAGATATAGACTGTTTAAAATTATATGGTAGATGACTAGAAGTAGCAGATTATAAACTATGTTATTTTCTAAATTTTTATAATTTAGCTATTGGTACTGTTTTATGGGTATTGTTGCCATAGACATTCCTTCCAATGATTTATAACTATTCACTTCCTAGCAATTTTTGAACATGTAAATCCATAGTAGAAAAAAAATCATGCAGTATCCTTTTACAAGGAAAAGTAAAAGTGCTTTACTTTTACATAGTAAATACATATTTTCATAAGATTTTTATGTAGGATGTGAGCATTTATTAATTTGCACTGTTTTACACAAAAAGGTCTGCATGAGGAAAGACACATACGAATGCGTGCGTCTTTTCAGTTTAGGGTTTGCTTAGCCTCGTTGGTGCAGTAGGCAGCTCGTCAGTCTCATAATCTGAAGGTCGTGAATTCAACCCTCACACGGGGTATGGGTTTTGATTAATCCAATTACTTTTCCACACTTTTCGCCCAGTCAGTCGTGGTCCGACACGATGAAAAGGAGATTCTTGCAGTGAGATGGGTTAGTGGCCAATGGATAACGCGTCTGATGACAGATCAGAAGAGTCTAGGTCTGGCTTGCTCAAGTAACGTTTTTTCTGTTTCCACACCCGCCACGGGCCCGTGCAGAGTCCTCGGGGTCATCCCAAACCCTTGAGAGGAGGGCCGCTTGAGGCGACCTCTTTATTCCCTAAGGGTCAAGTAAACAATGGAGGAGCAGAGGTTTCAGTAATAGTCATCATTTATGTGACTCAGATCTTTGGAACAGCTCAGAAAGGTGTTAGAAGGATTCATTTGTAAAACATCTTCTGAAGCAGCTCAGAACAAATATTTTGGAAAATATTTGCTTCTTGACAAAATAGCACAGAGACAAGAGGAGGAGGAATGAGATGGGCAGGTCAGTCAGAGTCATTGAGTGTATTGTCAAAAGGTTAACATAGCAGAGGATGGTTTCGATCCATCGAGCTCTGGGTTATGGGCCCAGCACGCTTCCGCTGAGCCACTCTGCTTTTATTGCCAAAGCCGTGACCCGGATTAGAACCGTGGTTGCTGCGGCCACAGCGAAAAGTACTAACCTCTATACAATCACAGATTCTTACTTGGATGTCTCTTTCGTCAGTCACTCCTAACAAACCTTTCCTCTGAAGATTTGGAAAAAAGAGAAAAAGAGTCCTTCGAGCCAGAGAGGAACCAGCGACCTAAGGATGTCCACCTTTGTACTCTACAGTCCTCCGCTCTACCAACTGAGGTATCGAAGGTCATGTAAAACAGTGGTACTAAACGGTCACATGCCGCTACAAAGCTAACTTAGCAAGCACATGCGTCTCTACGTTCTAGTGTTTGCTGAGCCTTGTTGGCGCAGTAGGCAGCGCTTCAGTCTCATAATCTGAAGGTTGAATTCAACCCCCACACGGGGCATGTGTTGTGATCAATCCAATTACATTTCCACATGCTCCCACCACTCAGTCGTGGTCCGACACGATGAAAAGGAGATTTTTGCCGTTAGATGGGCTAGTGGCGCAATGGATGACGCGTCTGATTACGGATCAGAAGAGTCTAGGTTCAACTCCTGGCTAGCTCGAGTAACTTTTATTCTGTTGTTCACACCCGCCGCTTGCCCATCCAGTGTCCTCGGGACCATCTCAACCCTTGAGAGGAGGGCCGCTTGAGGGGACCTCTTTATTCCCCAAGGGTCAAATAAACAATGGAGGAGCAGAGGTTTCAGTAATAGTCATCATTTATGTGACTCAGATGTTTGGAACAGCTCAGAAAGTTGTTAGATGGATTCATTTGTAAAACATGTTCTGAAGCAGCTCAGAACAAATATTTTGGAAAAGACTCATTTGCTTCTTGACAAAGTAGCACAGAGAGAAGAAGAGGAGGAATGAGATGGGCAGGTCAGTCAGAGCCACTGAGTGTATTGTCAAAAGGTTAGCATAACAGTGGATGGTTTCAACCCATCAACATCTGGGTAATGGCCCTGCACACTTATGCTGCGCCACTCTGCATTTATTCCCAATGCAGTGACCTGTATTCGAACTGGGGTTGCTGCGGCCACAACGCAGAGTACTCACCACTATACGATCACGGCTTCCTTCTTGAATGTCTCTTTCATCAGCCACTCCTAACAAACCTTTTCTCTGAAGATTATGAGAAAAGAGAAAAGGAGACCTTCGAGCCAGAGTTGAACCAGCAACCTAAGGATTCCAACTTTGTAGTCAACAATCCACTGCTCTACCGACTGAGCTATCGAAGGTCACGTGGCACAGTGGTAGCTCGACTCCTGGCTAGCTCGAGTAACTTTTATTCTGTTGTCCACACACGCAGCCCTCAGGTTCATCTCCGTCAAAACCCTTGAGAGGAGGGCCGTTTGAGGCGACCTCTTTATTCCCCAAGGGTCAAGTAAACAATGGAGGAGCAGAGGTTGGAGTAATAGTCATCATTTATGTGTCTCGTAATCTGAAGCTAAGTCAAACACATTGTCAAAATGTCAGCATAGAAGAGTTCTGATCCATCGAGCTCTGGGTTATGGGCCCAGCACGCTTCCTCTATGGCACTCTGCTTGCACCCCAGATGGGACTCGAACCCACAATCCCTGGCTTAGGAGGCCAATGCCTTATCCATTAGGCCACTGGGGCTGAACGTTTTCAACACATAGTTGTCACACACATGTTATGCAGACCTTGAAAATGCATTTGCCGAAAGACGCTTTTCAAAAACCGAGGGTTGATTCAACCACAATACAGAGTACTACCCTTCATACAAACAGGGCTTCTTACTCGTGCAGCTCTCTCATCAGCCACTCCTAACAAAGCTTTCTGCTGAAGATTTTGAGAGAAAAGAAAAGTAGTTCTTTGAGACAGAGTTGAACAAGCAACCTAAGGATGCCTAAATTTTGTCTCTACAGTCCTCCGTTCTACCAACTGAGCTATCGAAGTTCATACTCCAAAACTGTAATCAGCAGCCACAAGCCCTTACACAAGAAGAGGAACAATGAAAGGGACAGCTAAATCAAACACATTGTAAAAATGGGAGCGTAGCAGAGGATGCTTTCGATCCATCGACCTCTGGGTTGTGGGCCCAGCATGCTGCCTCTGCGCCACTCTGCTTTTCTCCTGTATACAGTGACCCGGATTCAAACGTGGGTTGCTGCTGTCACAACACAGAGTACTAACCACTATACGATCACTGCTTCTTACTGAATGTCTCTTTCGTCAGCCACTCTTAACAAACCTTTACTCTGGATATTTGGAGAAAAGAGAAAAGGAGTCCTTCGAGCCAGAGTTGAATCAGCAACCTAAGGATTTCCAACTTTGTAGTCAACAATCCACTGCTCTACCGACTCTGCTATCGAAGATCACGTGGCACAGTGGTAGAAGCGGTCACATGACGTTACAAAGCTAAGTGCGCAAGCACATGCATTTCTTCAGTTGAGTGTTTACAGTGTCTTGTTGGTGCAGTAGGCAGCGCGTCAGTCTCATAATCTGAAGGTTGTGAGTTCAACTCTCACACGGGGTTTTGATTAATCCAATTATATTTCCACATGCTCCCACCAGTCAGTCGTGGTCCGACACAATGAAAAGGAGATCCTTGCCGCGAGATGGGTTAGTGGCCAACGGATAACGCGTCTGACTACGGATCAGAAGAGTTTAGGTTTTGCTTGGTCGAGTAACTTTTATTCTGTCGTCCACACCCGTCGCTTGCCCGTTGTTAAAAAAGAGGATAATTTGATGCGAGCTTTGGACAAAACGTTTGGCTCTTTCCTCTTTAATCTTCCGAGTCCTCGGCGAGTGGCGGCGTGCTGCTAAAACGAAACAACAACAAAGCGTGTTGACGTCACAGATCACAGAGTTTAATCCCACACAAAGCAATCGACAACAAAGCTGCAGAGGAACAGAGATATGCATTTTTCTCATAAAAATAAAGACACACAAGGGGAAGACAAACAAACACGAAACAAAGACAAAAAAGGCAAAAAATAGCGGCCGCTCTCTCTCTCGGCGTGCTCCGTGTACGTAATTTTATACCAAATAGGTGTTTCCCTATTTAATCACAGCCTTTTATCGCAGCCTGTTGGGTTTTCCCTGACTGGGAGCGAGAAAGCAACCTGTTGAATGTGACAGGTAGCCAATCAGAAAGAGCGGTGACGTAAACACGGAGGGGAATCCCAAACAGTTGACATGGCGCAACTGAGTGTCCAGTGGACATCAGAGGTGATATGTGGGAATGTTTATTGCTATATGTAAAGGTCATTTTATATATGTTTTTTTATATGTGGTTATGTTTACAGTATTCAGCTTAAAATGTTAATTACGAAAAAACATAACTCGCCTCCAAATCATAGTGCAGCATATAGAGCAGCTGCTCCCGCCGTCTTTTATCAAACTCCTTTTCTTTTTGTTACGTTTTTCATAGCTTAAAATGAGTCCACAGTCTATCACTACTGCTTCCACATGGTCATCTGTGTTTGATTATTCTAAATTCACATATGGTATGATGGGAGTTTTACTGGATTTGCTTCTGGATTCGGGATGTTCGTGAGTGGAATCAGTTGGTGTGTGGTGTGTTGCTCCTGCTGTGTGGCTGGACACAGGAACCGATCGAACCTGTTGTACTTTTATCGACTTGTGTCGTGTGTGGTCACAGAAGTTTGGAAAATTGTCTGGCAATCCTTAAATCATGCCGTGTGAACCTGACCTAAAAATCATAAGTGCCACTGTCTCGTCTCGACCACTGCCCTAACGCTCTCTGACTCTGGTCGCTATGGTAACGTTTACATATACCTTCAAAATAAGATACAGATGTGCCACAAAAACGAACATTTTACTTTCGTGAAAATTTTAACTCATGATAACGACTAACGGGAGCCCTAAGCTTGTTTCTCTGCAACAAGACGGTCGCATCCGGGAGTGATGAGAGACAATGACACCCGAAGTGTTGCACAGGGTGCTGGGTCTCTACGTGGCGAAGCAGTTTGAAGGTTTCATTGCCTCATTAACGAGCCGGTCACCATATCATGCAGAGCTTGGAATGTGGGAATCACCTACTGGGATAAATCCATTCTCCTGTCTCTTCTCTGGGCCTTTTCCCCTTTGCAAAGAAGCTTTCCAAAGAATCTGATCTGTTTCTTACTCATTTTGCTGTTTGTGGGCTCAATGTTGATGTGCAAGATGTAACCGAGAGAATCCTTTCAAAGGATTTTCAAAATAAAAGATCCTCCAGAATCAAATATTACATAAAACGGAAATATTTAATTATTTCTAATTATTTCTTGCACTCCCGGTACCAATTGGTCCACGGACCGGTACCGATCCACAGCCCGGGGTTTGGGGACCACTGCTCTACAGTCCTCCGCTCTACCAACTGAGGTCGTTCGAAGGTCGTGGCACAGTGGTAAGAAGCGGTCACATGCCCCTACACAGCTGCCTTAGAAAGCATATGCGTCTCTTCAGTACAGTGGGAACTCTAAGAAACTGCTATAGCACTACGACATCTCCTATTTGCTCTTTTGTCTTCTCTGGAATCGTCCACTTTTCATACATGTCTTTAAGGCTTTTTTGCAGCTCTTTGGGTGTCTCATGGGTTTGATGCATCAGGGTAGTAAACATAATATTCAGTTGCATGTGTAGTTTTAAAAAGTTGTAATACATTTCAGGTAAGAAAATGTGGAGTTTACCTGTTCTGTGTGGAAGAAAAGGCTAAAATATTATCAATATTCTCTTGAAATGTGTAGAATCTCTTCTTCCTGCATCAAAACCAAAGGTCCACATACTTTTCCCACTTAAAGATGAGTAATCTTTGACTATTCCCAGTCAAGAAATGGCAGCATGAAATATGTATGCTTTGTTCTTTTCCTACATTAAAGACCCACATCAAACAACAACATGCTGTTTAAATTCATAGCTATGTAGAAATATTGAGCATTTTACATATTCAATGGTATTCAATGTACAGGTTCCGTACATTGAATACCAGGATACCAGATGGTTGCTCAATTCCTCTACATTAGTTATGGCTTCAAGTGCAAAGAGAGAGTTATTTCACTGACACTTTTTACTTCTTTTGTCCAAACCACAATACAGAGTCCCACTTAATATATAGCTTCACTTCACAAACACACACTTTCAGCAGTGAAGCCCTCAGAAAGTGTGTGTGTCAGGGAAATCACTTGGAGGAGAGGGAATACACAATTTGTTGTGCTTACAGCAAATATGCTGCAATCAGCAAAAAGAAAAAAAAACTGCCTCAGAAGAGTTTTGCTCCCATTTAGGGCTGCTTTCACTGCACATTCCTACTTTAACAGCTAAGAGGGATGCCTGACTGCTTTAATTGGTTCCTCTCACCTGCTGAGACCCACAAATACTCTGGTGACAGGTAAACAAAAGTGTCAAGATGATGGGAGGAGCTTGCTTAAACAGTCAGCTGACTCGTTGAGCAGCAGAGTCAAACACTTGGAGCTGGAATAATACACTGGAGGGCATAGGTGATGAAATATTCAGTCTCACTTCTTGTTAAGTACATTCACAGCACTTTGACTCTGACCAGATTAAGGGAGGTGTTTCTGTGGTACACAACATCCATTATGAGTTTTAAGCAATACACTAAAGAATTAATCTGTTGGTCTAGTCACGCAGAATTTAAATTCTACTCAGATTTCTAATTTGGATGACTTTCATTCCACTTATTTCAAAAGTTTTATTTTTGCTCTCTTTCAACAAATAGGTCAAAGTTATCTTTGCTCTATTTCTCCCTACAAAGAAAAATGTTTCCCTTTAGGGAGAAACTTTTTTTTTTTTACTTTTAACTCTAAGCTAAGCATTTTATCTTAGGATTTTTTTAACTGACAATTATTGAAAAATCATACTAGGACTCAGCACCATGGGTCCTAGCACGATTACTAGGACTGTATGGAGGAATTTTTCTGCCATAATCCAAGAGCACACATGTTGAGTCTAAAAGCAGGACTTCTCAAAACTTGGAATGTTTGTACTCAAAACTTCTCCTCGTTCTCACACTTATTCTCTGCTCGGAGCAAATCTTCGCTTGCAAAACACTCTGCTCACTTGATTGAATTTTCCTGCCATAATCAAAGAGCACACATTTTCAGTCTGAAACAGGATTTCATGTCTTTTGCTCTCAAAACTTTTAATACTTTTGCTTACATTTACATTTTGAAAGCAGGACTTCATATTTTTCTTCTCAAAACTTGTAACGCTTGTACTCAAAACTTCTCCTCGCACTGACACTTTTTTATTGTTTTTCTGCTTGGACTCTGCTTGCTTACTAAACATGGAACTGCCTTTTGAGGTTGGCACAGTCGCCAAGCAACCTCTCAGCCAATGGAATGAAAACGTTGTACTGGGTGCGTTTGTTTCCTTCTAGAACAGGGGTGGGCAATCCTGGTCCTCGAGGGCCGGTGTCCTGCAACTCTTATATGTCTCCCTGGTCCAACACACTTGAATCCAATAGTTGAATCACCTCTTAAGTGCAGTCAAGTTCTCCAGAGTCCTGTTAATGACCTCATTATTTGACTCAGGTGTGTTGGAGTAGAGATACATCTAAAAGTTGCAGGAGACCGGCCCTCGAGGACCAGGATTGCCCACCCCTGTTCTAGAAGGTGTGCGTGTGTGGCTACTCTCGATTGTAGCAACCTGCGCCACCCACTGGATGTAGGGAGAAAAAACAACTTTAGCTTTTTGCTCCATGTTACATTAAGCATCCGCCAGCAGTGAGCTGGCGGATGCTTAGGCATCCATATCTTAGGCAGGATTTTGTTCACTCAACAGAAGACAACATAATCTATCTATCTATCTATCTATCTATCTATCTATCTATCTATCTATCTATCTATCTATCTATCTATCTATCTATCTATCTATCTATCTATCTATCTATCTATCTATCTATATTTATTCAGAGTTTTCATCCATTTTTTTTTCTTTAAAGAAAGTGCCCAACACACATGCCCTCACACAGACTCAGACTTATGCAAACAAACTGAACTGAGCAGAGATAAGCAGTGCATTGTATTTGGAATTCACACACATATAACACATAATGTGTTATATCAGTCACATAACACATTATGTTATGTGACTGATAACATAATGTGATGTTATCAGTCACATTAACAGTGACTGATAACAGTCAAACTCAGCATCATGAATGCTGTATAAATTGCCAGGTTCAGAGTTTTTGTTTTTTAAATTTTGAGCATGGATTTGAAATAGGTTAGAGCAACAAATATCTTGTTCTTTGAGTCTTCTGTTATAATTTCTGCTAAAGCACCCATGAGTCAGTGTTTTTGGTTTCTGGTGTAGGAATTGCTAAGGATCACAATTTGGGGTTGAGGCCAGACTAATTGCTTTCAGCCCCTCTTACAACTTTAAAGATATTAACTTTTTTCCCTCAAGCTGTGGAGATATCTGATAAAGAATTACATTTCCCAGAAAAAACATGCCTCAGGTTGGACATTTTATTCTGGAAAATTATTTTTTTCTGCTGCGGGATAAAAGTAATCTGAAATTCATCATCACTTGTGTATTTAAATATTCATTTCCATCCTCCATTTGTGTCTCTATATTATCTCTTTCAAAGCATAACAGTTATCTTGAGGCACTTTACACAATTTCTTTAAAGAAAGTACATTATATTCTGGTCATTTCTTTCTCATTACTTTCCATCTACTATGATAACTGTACTCCCAAACCAGTTTGGGGGAGGTGATGATGGCTTTTATGGCTAATTGCAACTGCTTTCAGACAGTTTTAATAGGAGCATAATTAAACCTGTAAATCAATGAGATGGGACAATTATCTCTAGTAAGCAGTTTATGTTTAGAAATGTTTTTTAAAATTATAATTAAGAAACGGTCCTCTCTAGTGGCCGTTTTTAAATTGAACATTACTATTGGACTCACAGGAGCTCCTATTGTGTAGGCTTTTATTAACACACCCATCAGTGGCTTTTTATATTACCAAAACCTGTTTGTCAAACAACTGCAAAGCTTACTTGTTTACAATTCAGCTGTATTGACTGAATAAAAAATTAATCTTAGTTTAATTTAAAATGAAGTGTTTGCAGTCTTTTTGGAACTGACATAGAGAAGAGGTGCAAAGCAATAATATAACAGTAGTTTGGGTGGTGGAAAACTAATAATACACATTATTCTGAACTCCATCGTAGTGGCACCATAATGCTGAGAATTGAGAATGCATAGAAAGACCTGAAAATGTGTGTTCATGGCTTAAATTATTCTGTTGAGAGAAGTTGATAAAAATTGCATTCCTTAGATGTTGAAGGCTTGAAGAAACAAACAACAAAAGAGTAGCAGTATAGTGGTAGTGACAGATACTTTTTGCTAATCATTGACCTTGGGGGCGAGAGGGTCACATATTCAAATTTCAATTTTAAAAAGAAAAAAAAAACTAACACATATCTTTTTATCCCATATGATATATTTGTGCTAGTATGTATGGTCTGATAACCAAAATCCATAAAATACACTGACATTTGTACAGAAGTGAAAATCTCCAACAGATAATACTTTTACAAGTAAAAGTTATTCCTCTGAGTTCTGAGCTCAAATTTAGATCTCAGTTTTTTGGAGCGTGAAAAACATGGCACATCCTAGTCAAACGCCGGTACCAATTTAGTTTACTTTAGATTTAAGGAACAGGGACTCTACTCTGTGGTTTTCCTTGGTGAGCTACAGTATCTCCCTGGAAACCTTAATCTAAATACCTTCAGAACAAAGTTCCTGTAAACAGAATATCTATCTATGTGATCTATTTCTTTCAGGCATAGATTAAGGGGATGTTATGCAGATGTTAAATCTGCTATTCAGCTTAGATCCTCTTTAAAATGGCAGGCAAGAATGACATCTTCATTGCTGCACATAAATTTCTGTTCTGTCTCTTCATTGTATGCTCCATTGTGCTCATACTTTTTCACGAGGCAGAGTCTAACTAACAAAGAGAGGGAGCACTAAAGTTTTTTAAAATCTAAACTTTCCTAATTTTTGTTTTTATTTTGTCTCTCACAATTAACACTTAAGTGACTAAACAGAGTTTTCTCATTTCAAGTAGCATTGGGCTTTGACATTATGGAAAAAAGTAAAAGGTTCAAAAAGCTGAAAAAAATTACAATGACTTAATTCGAGTGAAACATAAATGAGGGAAATATAATTATTGCAAATTATTAATGCAATAATTTGTGCATCATTTTTAATGCAGAAATATCTGCATTTAAAAAAGAACTTTAAAAATGCTTACAAAACAACAACAAAAAACATATTGTGGTTTAATAGTTATCATAATGGGGCACCCCGGGATGCAATATATTTTATTTATAACCTGATCTACAAAGAATAATTGTTCTGTATAGATCAAACAGTCTCTATTCACAGCTAACCTGTGGGAATATTAATAAATACAGAGAATTACTCAAAATCCCAAAGCTGTAAAGGTGTGTTTTTATGTTTAAATAATTTATGCTTGGGAACAAAAACTGGCTCAAAGTTATTAACAGTAAAGTTACAAACTTGCTGACTATACACAAAAGATACAAGTTAATGCATTTACATTTGTGTAGCTGAATGATTTATATCCACATTAATCACAAAAAGTGGGAACACATAAATAAATTAATATTATTACACGTGTGTTACTGTTTTCAGAAACAGACTCACACATTGATGAACACACTTGCTACAATCTCTATGTCGGCATAGTTTGCTGTGCGAATTTTTCCTACATTATAGACGACTGACAGCACTTGTTTTTATATCTGAACCTCTGCGCTTGCAATCCTGCTGATTCTTACATTTCCTCCTCCATCACCCCACAGGCTGGCATGCAGCTTCATTCAGGCATGGTTTATTGTTCTCCTGATCACCCTGAGTCAAGAGAAACATGATCACAACTCCAGGCTCATATCTCAGTGGGGCTTCTGCGTTACGGAGAGGGAGCTTCTGAAGTTGTGGATTAGAGGAACAAAATATGCTATAGGGATTAAAGGTTCACATGACAGGTCATGAGTTTGAATCAATGTGTTCTTGGACTGGTTATGTATCACGTCTGGATAATTTATCACAGTAGAAAATCACACCAAAAAGTAATTTAAAAACAAGATATATAATTTAGGTACTTTCATTCTATGGGTGTTTGTTTGTGTGTAACAAATTCCCCTGGCAGACATACTGGCAGACCTACGAATTTATTTCTAGATTGATTTGAGAATCTATGAATTTTTACTCAGTAATCTATGGATTCCTATTTCCCTGTGATATTTGTAGGTACTCTTCAAATTGGTGGGTCACAAAAGGACTTTCTGATGTGCAATGGTGCACATAGACCAGTAGATGCCAATAAAAAAATAATCACCTGCCTAATATTGATTATAAGCCTGCCATAGACATGGAATCAATTAATTTTACCTTCTGAGCAGGATAAAGGAGAGGAAAGTAGAAATGCTGCTGTAAGTGGCATCTTAAAGTCTCTAAGTCTCAATGGCAACCATAAGATGTTACAGATCAACTCATTGTTTGAAAAGCACACCAGAGAAGAACACTACCATCTCAAGTGTGATGGTATGTGCTATTCAAACTTAACTTATGAAACTAGTTAAGTTTGTCAACCTTTGGGTATTTAATTTGAATTGTATGCTTTCATACTTGATATTAAGTTTTGTTTGCTAACACACAACAAATGAATATATGCAAAAACACCTCACATGCTCTGTTATGTATGGTGAATTATCTGTTTTACCAAGTGCTTGTTTTTCTTTGAAAGGCAATAGAAACCCCAATACCTGATGTGGCACCAGTTACTTCTTGAAATTAATTTTACCTCACAACTTAACTGGAAATGGGTCACCACCTTCTCTTTCAGTTTGTTTGCCATCATAGCCACTAGATTTAAATCCTAGAAAGCCTGTGGAGTGAGCTGAAGGAGGGGAGATAAGATGACTGAGTACTCTGGATCATCTGAGATTTTAAATATTATAGAAAAGTAAAAGTAGTTTATGTGGTTGAACTGTGCATAACAGGGATACCAATAATTGCACCACCTCAGACTGTATTAAAATTAATTTGACACAGAATACAATTCACATCCAATTTTATAAATGCAAGTTCAGTTTATTAAAATACAGTCCAATCAATATAGTCAGAAACAGTTTCAACCACATACAGTTCAGCATATAGTCAAAGTAAACAGATTATAAAATGTCAGTTCGCGAAAAGTTATTTACTTAAGCCAAAACAAAAACCAGGATCGAGAGGAGCTATTCGGCTCATAGAAGTGGCAGTTGAAAGGCCTAGAAGCAGAGTGAGCAGGACCACTGGGTTAGGATCACTTTCAACAAGAAAGAACCACAAAAATGGGATACAGACATTTTACCAATTAATTAAATAAATAACGATTAAGAGCTTATAATAATAAAAATAATCTATTGAAAACCCTGTTGTTTGACACAGTGCAGCTATGGTGTTCCGAAGTTAGTCTATCATTTAAACAGTAAACTGCTGTCTAGTTGTAGTGTCCACATTAAACACGGGGAACTCTGCTCAAGAAAGAGATCCCTGTCTCACATTTGTGATTTGCATAATCCCCTGTAGTTCTGTTCTGAAATGTTCCATTCCAAATGTTTAGCTGTCTTGTTTCTGTTATGTTCTCTCTATTTATTTAATGCTAAATACCTGACTGTCACAAGTAGCCCAGTATTACTATAAACTATAAATTATTGCTTGTTCAGATCTAAAAGAGACTGAAAATCCAACAGTTTTACTGAAGCAAAAGGAAAAACACTTGTCATGAAAATGTCTTGTTAAAATGCAGTAAAGAGACACAAGACACTATTTGTTTTAAATGACTATGCAAACATCAAACTCCTTGATACTCACATTGAGTCTTGGAAACAAATCAAACATTATCTATTTAAGGTAAACTGCAGCTAGAGTGACTGACATTAGAAAAATAACAGACAAAAATTGCTTTTCAAAAATGGCAGTCCAATTAAAGTTAGTAGAATATTTAATTAGTGTGGCAGTTGTACTTATATATATTTTTTCCTGATGAACAGGGATGGTTCAGAGGTGTGAAAATATTGTTGCTGACAGCCGGTCGAGTAGACGTGATTTTGTGCTGCTGCTGTTGTAGGAAAGTTTAAAGTAGGGCAGCTTAAAGGCAGAACAAAGGACGGAGAACACGCCTGGGTAACTTTTCCTTTAAAAATACATGAGGCAGCTGCTGCCACTCCCCACCTATCAAACATTAAGGAGTAGCGGAAAAGTTGTTTACTGCGCAGGCTCATAAATGGTTGAGAGATGCATTATGGTAAACACAAACACACCTGAAAATATGTTTTCTTTGGCAAAGCTTTGTTGTATTTTTAGCTGCGACATTGTTGTCACTTTTTGACAGCTGCCCACTTAAAACGAGTAAGTCATAATGAGCAATGTTACACTTGGGAATTAAAGTCATATCAAACTACAGCATATTCTCTGTGTTTTTATTTATTAATTGACATCTGTTTAAAAGTTGTGTAAACCCTTATATATGGTAAAACTACAGCAAAGTGGAGCTGTTTTCATGTGATACATTCATGCAGAATTTCTGATCTGAAAATAGATATTTTTAAGGTGACCCGTTATGCTTCCTTGAAAGATTAGGATAGGCCTATGGGCTATACAAAATATGTTCATTACACTTTTTGCATAAAATCATTCTTAGATTATATTTCAATCTGGTCAGTCCTTTCAGAATGAGTTGTTTCAGGGCCCCTTGTCACTTTAAATTCAAATAAGCTGCTGCTGACAATGCATCCCAATCTAATGTTTACATTCACATGCAAAAATGGCTGCAAATAGTTGTGCAATTATACAACTCTACATTTTTAAAAAGCAGAAGTGGAGCCTCCTGCACAACCAACAAGAATGCAGCAAGTGGTTTCTGAATGGTAAGTCAACAAAACACTTGTCTTTTCCAGCAGCCAATGTATAAGGCAAACAGCGGTAAGACTTTGAGCTCAGCTTGGGTTGCTAGGTATGACGGGACTGAGCTATGCTGCTGTTACTTGGTGAGGGGCAGTGACTGCTGGTGTGTGATGTAACAAAGAGCAAGAGAAGAAAACTCCAGAAATCGTGACACACTCAGTTAGTCTAAGATGCAAACAGATTTTTTTCCCCATAAGACAGAGAGTATAACATTGTGAGTAAAAAGTACAGCCCAAGCAAAAGCTCAAGCATTTTCTCTTGGTTTTCTCAGGGTAGTGTTGTAGTCTGTTCCAAACTGATATCGATACTGCTGTTTTCTTAAACCAGAGAACATTAGCCTGAGGACTAGGCTAATGATTCTTGTCATTAGCCTGGAGACAAAGTTGAAATGGGAGTTTTTCTCAAGCGAAGACAGTGAGTTTTGATGTAGCAGCAGGTAGATACTTATATAAATCCACTGACGCTGCAGTTTCAGACACTTTGTTAACAACATTTGGAATACTGCTTGCAAATGCGGTTTGACAGTAGAAGCTCTCAATCTCATCAGGCAGTTACGGTCACCACCACACCATCCACATTACTAAATAATTGATGGAATTTCTAATTGAACTCATCACCTTATTACTTCCTTTTGGCTTCAAGTCAGTATGGAGAAAAGGTTGGCTCTTTCAGCAGAATCCTATTATAAGAACTCAACTATCCTGCACCTTAACTTGAAAATCACAGTAGAAGAAAAATACATATCCACATACAAGAAATATTAAAGGGTTAGGTCAGATATTTTAAAGGGATTTTCTATAGAGTTGTTTTTATTAATTGTTCCCTTACCCATAGTCAGAGGTTGCACAAGACTTTTTTGTTGCTTGACTGATTTTTTAAAATGATAAAAATGACATATTCAGTAGTATTTAATGTTCATTCATTTTAATTAATATTCAGTCGAAACAAGCTAAACATAGCACTCACATTGTGCTTGGACACATCTAGCAGTATACATGGAACTTTTTCTCCACAGTTACAAAAAACTGACTGAGGCCCCAGTAACTAAGTATAAAGAATGAATGTACATGATTGCACCAAAGACTATTTGGTACTCTCAACCAATTGCTCTGATGGGAATATTTTTTGATTAATTTATTTACCTGTATTCTGTGTGTAAATTTGAAAATGTCTGTGCGTCTGCACCAAGTGGTCAAGAATATGAATTGTAATTTGTCAAAATGATGGCTGTTTTCCCATCACAGCAAATGGAGCAATTGATGCCTACGGAAGACTGGCATATCACCAAGAAACTGTAGTAAAAGTAAATACTTGAAGAGGTGGAAGCTGATAAAATATCATCAACTGATTTTAAACTTTTAAAAAAGCTAAAAAAAGAAATTGTTCGTAGCTGTGGGAAATAACACTATGTTAACAGATTTTAAGAGTCTGGAAACCAGGGCCGGCCCAAGGCATAAGCAAACTTAAACTTAGGGCCCCAGGGCCACTAATTGGCCCCCTCAGTGGAACAGATTTTGTTTTAGTAAAAAATTCTGTCATTATAATATCAAAAACACACAATTTCACTATGAAGTGATTTGTTTATACAATAATATATATTTGATAATGTATGTAGATACTTTATTGACATAAAGAAAAAAATTAATTGCTCTTGAGTGCCCCCTGGTGGCCGCGGTAGGTACCGCACACTTTGTCGGTAACGAGCTGCCATGCATTGTGCAGTGCATATCCAAAGCTCCGGTCAGAAGTTAAGTAAGCAAAACAATGTCTCAAAAAAGGACTTATCCTTCGGGGACAGAGAAAAGAAAGAGAAAGAATAGAAAAAAGCCAAGATAAAGGTTTGTTTTAATGTGTCTTGGTAATGCAATGTAATGTAAAAGATTTGTAAAGCTGATAATAGAAAATTATCTTGATAGCGACCTGGAACAGTCCAGTCCAACAGTCAAACAAATTTATGCTAGGGTCTTTGTGTTTGTGTGAAACTGAGTTTAAACTTTAAATGAGTTGATTCTCCTGCTTGGCTCTGTATATTTCTGAGGTATTTTTGGCTTCAAAACGCCATGTTTGATAATGTTTGATAACAATAATTAAAATTTCTCAATGTTTGACATTGTGTAGCAAAATGTTTTTACGTCAGGCTACATAGCTGCTACATTGATGAGCTGCTCTATGCTGTAGTTGGGGACATATTTGCTGCTGAGCATAATCCATTTGTGGCTAAAACAAACATTATTTTTACATCAACTTCTGAGTTATGTGAAACTTCTATTAAAATCATTTGAAAGCTCAGAATCAGTCCAGTACCGATCCACATTCTCAGGGGAGAAAGACTCACCTGTTATAAATTAAATTTTTAGCTATTGGAGTGACTCTTACGAGAAATGTATTTAATCAAAGAATGTTATGAATATGTGTGTATGCATTCCATGTTAAGTAGGGCTGCACTTATTGCAGTATTCTGGCCGATCCCTGGTTACCAATCTTTAAAAAGCCTGACCTGCCGATTCTGATTTTGGCTAATATAATTTTTTTTTTGTCTGATATGTCACTTAATATAGCAAGAAAGTCACTGAGTTGGCAACAGTGGGGTAAATATTCTTAATTGCAAACATGCAGATTTGACCTGGTGGGTCGGTCTGTCAGTCAAACCTCTCACTGTAGAGCAGAAGAGGACAGAGACTGATTTATAAACCTTTGCTAACGAAGATAAGATTAGGGGATGAGATGGGATTCACGTGTAAGTATCGGCCAATCACGATCCCCCAAAATTAAGGAAATTGGCGCCCAGAAATCAACTGGTTGATAAATCAGTTGGCCAATAAATGTATCCTATATTATACATGTATATAATGTAAACAGCACTGCCAGAGATGCAGTGATGTCAGTAACGTGTTACTGACCACTTTTTTTTACCACTTTTTTCAGTAACAAGTAATCTATCGCGTTGCTATTTCATATCCAGTAGTCAGACTACAGTTACTTATCAAAATTATTTTGCGTTACTGTGCGTTACTATTTTCTTTTGGAATAAAATTTTATTTCCTCTACGCGTCTTGTCAAGTGACCGCTGTTTTTATGCGACAGTATCAGAAATGTAAACAATGGAGGGAAGAGGGAGATGCGCATTTTGTTGGTAGAAAAACAGGAACTACTTTGAGTTTCTGTCGCCAAGTCTGATTATTATAAGCGACTGTGGGCTTTCTTTTTGTTTAGTCGCTAGCAAATTTAATAAGTAGCAGGTTGAGCTTTTTGGGCTCGTTTTTGAACGTGAAGTTGCTCATTTGGGCTTGGAAATAAGCAGACAGAAACCCCAGAATGTGTCTGACCTCCAATTAGTTTTAGTCAGGCTCTCCCTGTCCATCATTTCCCAGATGATCCGTCCCGCTGTGTCTTTGTTAATGTCAAGTTAAAATATTACCTGTGACTTACGTCGAGCTATCCAGAACATTGGAAACATCGAGACTAATATGAACAGCGCAATAAACGTGAAAACACCCACGAATGAAAGAGTCTGTAAAGTTGTGCAACTTAACGCCATTATAATTATTAATATTAAGATAAGTGTCACAAATCTGTGCAGCAGCCATCTGAACTGTGGAGCCGCAGGAGGAGCTCTGTGCGCTGCTCTTTGACACCAAACGCAGGGCCGTAACGCACAACCTGGAGGCTGGGAGGAGGGGGTTAAATCCTTCTTAGAGTTTTCCAGACAATAGTGGACCACACAAAAACATGCACAAATTACTAACGTTTTTTTTTTTGTACTGTAACCATTAAAAAAATCTCCCCTTTAGTTCAACCTTATTAGTGGAGACACATTGTTGATGTTACCATTATAAAATAGCTTACAATTAAGTATTACTAATAATAATAATAATAATAATAATAATAGTACATTTTATTTGTAACGCACCTTACATTTCAAAGAAATCTCAAAGTGCTACAGAGACGAAAATAGATGATAAAACTTACAATAAAACGTACAATAATACATCTCACACCAAATGGTAACAAATTAAAACTTACAATTTAAAAAAAGTAACAGATCTAAAAAGCCTGTTTAAAAAGGTGTGTCTTAACACCTTTTTTGAAGGCCTCCACACCTTGTGGGGCTCTCAGAGACTCTGGGAGGACATTCCAAAGACGCGGAGCTACTGCCTGAAAGGCCCTGTCTCCCATGGTGGCAAGCTTGGTCTTTGGTTGATGCAGGCGGTGAGAGGAGGTGCAACGAAGGCTTCGAGAGGTGGCATGTGGTATGAGGAGTTCATTGAGGTAAGCAGGGGCAGTGCCGTGGATGCATTGATAGGTGAGCAAACAGAGTTTGTAATGAATTCTTTGTTTGATCGGTAGCCAGTGGAGTGCTTTGAGGACAGGTCATATGGTCATATTTATGCCTCCCCAGTACCCGGGCAACACAGTTCTGGATGTGCTGTAGCTTTTTTAGGTTTTGTCCAGGAATCCCGACGAGGAGGGCATTACAATAATCCAACCTGGAGGAGATAAAGGCATGGATCAACCTCTCAGCATCCGGTTGGGAGAGGGAGGAGCGGAGTCTGGCGATGTTTTTAAGATGAAGAAAGGAAACTTTACAAAGGTGACGGATATGGGTATTAAAGGTGAAGTTAGAATCAAGCCTAACTCCAAAGTTTGTAACGGAGGTGGAAAGGGGGATGTTATGGCCAAATATTGCAATACTGCTGAGAGGTGAAGACTGGGTTTGATGAGGGGTGCCAAAATGAATTGCATCCGTTTTATTGCTGTTGAATTGAAGAGAGTTGTCAATCATCCAAGCCTTTATCTCCTCCAGACAAAGCTGAAGTGAGGACGGGAGAACTGTGGGGGAAGTGGATTGGCAAAGATCAATGTAATTTTCACAGCGTTGTTGTTAGCAGCTGCTGAAAGTAACTAAAAAAGTTACTTTTAATGTAACTTAGTTAATTTCCAAATCAAGTAGTCAGTAATTTAACTGAGTTACTTTTTTAAGGAGTAATCAGTAATCTGATTAAAGTTACTTTTTCAAAGTAACTATGCCATCACTGCAGAGATGCAAAATGTTTATAGCAGGTGTGTGAATGATCTAATTATCGGGCTGCTGATTGCAGCCAGTCCACGTTGTTAGCAGAACTAGAGGGCCCCAAAACCACATTTTGCAAGGAGGCTTGGGCCGGGCCTGCTGGCAACAGTTTGGTATTGTGAAGTGTTAAGGAAGAATAATTATAAATTAACTTTGGAAAAAAGTTTGGCTCTCTCTTCCTTAAAACTCCCGGGTCCTCTCAGCGGGCGACGTGCAGCCACAAAGAAACAACACTGCGCGTTGACGTCACAGAGTTACAGAGTTTAATCCCATACAAAGCAACGTATGAATCAACAACAAAGCTGCAGAGGAACAGAGATATGCATTCTTTACCTTATACAGACAAAGACAGACAAGACAGACCAACAAAGACAAAAACAAAGACAAAGACAAACAAAAAACAAAGACGCGTCTTTGGAGAGAGCGATGCAAAAAAAGCAAAATAGTGGCAGCTCTCTGAATTTTTACTCCTATACACAAAGTCTTATACTGAAGGTGTGTCTTCTCTTTTTAATATATTCAATTAAGGCGTACCTCCGGCGGACCAACTGGAAGCTACCTGGGACACTCAGAGAAACTTAGAAACTCCCCCTAATTTACGCCAAAGATCAAAGGCCATTTGCTCTCTGATAAAACAAAAGAGCCAACAGCTGCGTCCTGGCCTCCTGGGTTCTACGGTCATTTGAGCAAAGAAAAAACATGAGATAAGATTTCACAGATACCTGTGAAATCCGAAGTCTCTCCCGTTATCTCTCCTTACATAAATTCTCCGGATAAACTTAAATCCAGTAATTTTGGTTCAAGGAAAGGTTATCTTTACAAACCCCAGTTTTGCTCCTCTGCACTCAGCACCTCAAAAGATTGAGTCCTGCCAAAAATAACACATAAAATCAGCAGAACAAAATGAGGTATAATTCCTGAGCAATTTTCTAATACTAAACAAAACATTTTCATTCAAACAATCTCCATTTGATTCTGATATAGTCACAGATAGTACAATTTTCAAATACACTCATCATTCACTAGATTAGTAGTTTTAAAATGAGATAATACAATCTTCAATAAAAACATGGTATTAATACTTAGAAAAATGTCTTAGAAATTAAATGTTAGTGGTTTCAACCTTCTATGTTGTATTCAGTTTTACACCATCCCAGATGTTGGTTTCTGGAAGGCTTTTGATCTTCTGTGAACCAAACAGATTTCTCTCCCCCAGGCCCAAGTAATACTGCCTCTCAGCTGATGCTAATTTTATGGCCTCCTGTGCTCTGACAACACAGCAGGAGGCCCATTGAGAGATCTGCATTTGGTTCCTGTTGTCTGAATGCTTGCCCATCTGGTTTAATTTTAAATCCTTAACACAAACCTGCTCAAAATTAAGAAATTTGTTCAAAATAAGAGTGTTCAATATGCCTTTTACACATGCCGTAAGATTAACTGTATTAAGCACTAAAAATAATCATTTTTCCTCAACAGAAGTCAAACCCAACAGTGTCTGTTGTTCATTTAGAGACCACTATTTATGACAATCTGGCAGATACTGTATGCTCCATCTAATTAGTCCACAGAATAAACTTTTGTATTTTGCATCAGTTGTACAGAAGAATTAAATGTAATGTGTCCATGAGTCATAGTTCTTTGAAAATTGTCATTGCAGACTTATTATTGCGCAAGGAGCAAATCTGTTGATGAGGTGGTTTGATGAAGTATTACATCTAATACACTCTGTGAAGATTTATTTTTCCAACAAGCTAATAGTTTTATGACAACTTTCTACTACAACTAAGGAAAGCATTACTAATAATACTGTAGTTTTATAAGGAGCTCACAACAGAACATGATTTCAACGTACTACAACATGAAAATACCCCTTACACATCAAATGCCAGAAAAGCATTGCAACTATAAGTTTTGAAAACTGGAATGTATTGCAGCTCTACTGTTTAGCTTTAATGCATCGGTATCAGCCCTGATTTTCACAAAGATGGATCCTTGGTTTTTGTTCTGGTTGTCATGGTAACAGGGTAGGTGAGTTCAGTCCTTGTTTTCTTTAATCGGCTGCTGTAATGCTGCAGGAGCTGATCACTCTGTCAAAGATCAGCCCCAGGACTGTGCTGTCAGTGAGCTTGTGTGTGATTGCGTGTACTTTCAGTCAGGTGTGTGTGCTCCTGTCAGTTTATGTTGGCTGTATAATCACCAGGGTCATGGTGTGTGTTTGCTGTCAGCTGTGATGAACTGATAATTGTGAGGATTTGATTACTGTACACTGAAGAGCTGGAAGGGAGAAAGCACAATTTGAAAATATAAATTTTTTCTGTCGGTTTTCTTCTTTCTCAGTATATTTTTCTTTTTCCTTCTTGTCCTTTTTCTCTTCAACATGATCTAATCTCCTTTTGTCCTTTTTTGAGAATTGTTCCCTTACATTTAAATAAATTCAGTTTACTAAAACCTATAGGAAATAATAATATCTTTTTAAAAAAAACCTCATGAATATTTTTCTTTTTCATTCCTTATGTCTATCTCTCCTTCCAATCATGGTTCTGAATGACAAAATAATAGCTAATAATGTTATTAGTTATTGTGAAAAACTTGTCATTTAATAATTATTTTTTTTAATTATGACATTAGAGGCTTTGAGACTACAACTAAAATTGTTTAGTCTCCATAATTACAAAGAATACACAAATAAAGATACAATGTTCCTAATGTTCATAAGTTTGGTAATCTTGCACGTGTCCTAGAAACACATAAAAAAGTTTTAAAAAGTTGTCCTCTTCAAATATAACATCAAATTTCTCTACTTTTTTATTGCAAGCCAATTTAATGTCATCCAGTAAATTACTATATATAGACATTTAATACATGTCTGTAGTTAATTGCTGGATTTTAAGTCACTCATCTTCCTCTTGACAATACTCTGTAGACTATCTATGGAGTTCAGGTCAGAGGAGTTTGCTAGAACTACCATTGAACCAGCTTTTGGTACCTTTAACAGAGTGGGCAGGTACTATGTTCTACTTGAGAATGTAAAGCATCATCACTATATAGTTGCGAGTAGGTGGCAGCATGGAGTGCCCTACAAGTATCTGGTATATGGCTGTGTTGACCATGAACCTTAGAAAACAGAATGGACCAACACCAGCACATGACATGGCGTCCCAAATCATAACTGAATTGAGAAATTCACACTGGACTTCAAACAATCCTATTTCTGTGCCTCTCCGGTCTTTCTGCAGACCATTTGACCTTGATTTCTAAATAAATACATTCTTAGCTTTAATGTGAAAAGAGGACTTTGGACAACTGAGTAGAAATCCAGTTCTTTATCTTTTTACGCAGGTAAGATACTTCTGACATTGTCTGTGGTTCAGCAGTGGTTTGACCGAAAGAAAGTGACTTGTAAAAGACTGAAGCAGCAGCCTGAAAGAATTTAGCATTTCAGCCCCTGGTGCTTATGTTTCTTTTTCTACCTCACTTTTTCCCTCTACTCAATTTTCCATTCATATACTTGAATAAAGAACTCTGTAAACAAACGCACTGCAAAGACACAAAATCTTACCGAGTATTATTTAGTCTAGTTTCTAGTGCAAATATCTTACTGCACTCAAAATAAGACCAAATTAACTTATGAGTAACTTTTCAACTATTTCACATATTAGACTATTTCTTACTCACTTAAACAATAAATTTTGCCCATGATATGCATGAAATAATCTGCCAATGGAACCAGTACTTTTTTATCAATAGTAAGGAATAGTTTACTTAAAACAAGCTCCTATATTTTGCTGAAAAGTTACATGTAAGTTAGTTTTCAAATGTAGTAACTACATCTCGTTGCTTGTACTTGTGACAGTGCAATGACAATAAAGTTGAATTCTATTCTATTCTAGTAAGATATTTGCACTAAAAACTAGATCAAAAATACTTAGATTTTGTCTTTTTGAAGGGCAACTTCTTTCATTACCCCACCTGGGAAATTATACATTTTTTGCATCTTCAAATTGATATAAAGCCAACCACAAACAGCTGCATCACAACTGACAGTTGTGTTTTCACGGAACATGAAACAAAATTAAAATTGAAAAAGAAAACATGAAAATGAATCATGAAAAAAAATTATACCAAACTCTCTGCTGCTTGGAAGAACTGATCTAAAAAGTGATAACTGTGGATTTGACTTTAAAAGTTATCCACTCAAGAGATTAAAGTTCATTCAAACAGAAGTGGACAGATTTTGGAGAAAATGGAGTCAACTAGCTGGACCAAATTTGTTTGCCAGAAGTAAATGGCATTCAAAGAAGCGAAATGTTGCTGTCGGAGATATTATTTGGCTTGCAGACCAAAATGCTTTAAGAAGTCAGTACAAACTTGGCAGAGTGATCAGTGTAAACAGTGACGGGAAGGGGATTGTAAGAGATGTATATGTACGAACTTATCCAAGTTACCCTGTACCACTTGTGAGAGCTGGAGGACAAACGAGGAAGATGAGGAAGAAACTTCAAATGAAGATACCCTCAACAATACTTCACAGAGATGTAAGACGCATTGTTGTGTTATTGCCAATAGAAGAACAAGAAAATCCTGTTAGGATAAGATCTGGTGAAGAGAGAGAGGTGTGATCTCCTTGGGTTCAAGAAACCAGGAGCTCAAGTGGGAGGTGTCAAGTTAAACAGCAAATGGTGTATTTGTATGAGTGCAATACCATCTCCACCCAGCTGGCACGTGGCTCACAGAAAATCAAGCACACCCGTCTCTCCCACTCAGGCCTTCAGGAGCCTATAAAGCAACTCAGCACACCTGTGTTTGAGATAATCTCTACAAACAAAGACCTCATCTTCAAGCTCCTGCAGAACACCACTGGTAGGAACTGAACTTTAAATCTGTATTCAGAGGATCTTGCTGGCTATACAAAATGGATTTATGAAGTAGTCCATTTTGTTTATTTTCTTTTGATGACTCAAAAAGTAATTTGTACTTTGTGTGTTTGTAGGTTTTCAACCTGCTCAAGTGTCATGTATTGGAAAGAACAGTGATTTAAAGAAAAGAAAAGAAAAGAGAAATAAAATAAAAAGATGACACTGAGAAGAGTTGGTCTGGGATTTCTTTGATGGGAGCAAGCATTGTCAAGTTTGGGCAGAAGCTAAGGTGTTTTGTAGAGACTAAAAACTTGACACAAACAAATGCACAATCATTTGAGACAAACTTCCTATTTACTTTACCTGTTAAAGATCAGTCAGAAGTCTTAACAGGTCAAAACTGTCAGATGGTGTTGTTACATTTTACATAACGTTATTGCAGATCAAAGTGGCGCTTTATAGGTATGAAAGAAACTGACTCCCAACAAGGAAGTTATCACAACTGATTCCTGTCAAATGTCTCCATGTCTTTTTGAAACGTTGCATCTTTAAAGTGACTGCAGGTGTGTACAGGGATATAATGGTGTTCTGTGCCTCTCCTGGCACCAGAAATGAGTTTTCTGCCAATAATCCAACTGTGTGTGTGTGGGGTGTGTGTGTGTGTGTTTGAATTTTATGTAGCTATTAAGTGTGTCTGCAGCTGTCGGCAGAAACACACATTTCCTCCTCTGCTTCTCCTCCTATAATTATTGCTGAGTGTTTTTGCCGCTCTGTGGCAGCTGGCTGACAGGGACATGTGGACACCTGGCTGCACATACACATACACATAGCACTGCCACAGGCTGATGTATGCTAATTGAGGGTGTAAAAACTGCATAATATGTAGTTTCGCCTCTGAAAAAAACTTGCTCTCCAAGTTAATGTCAGAGTTTGGAAACAAGGAGTTATGCAGTTTTTTAAACATGTGTTTGTTAATTAGTTCATAATGTCAAACTCAATGATTAAAGAAGCATTTATTTGTGCTTTAGCTGCCTTCTGTAAACAGATAGCATAGTTAGTTCCAAATGACTGCACTTATGGAAGATGAATTAGACAAGAAATTAAAATCAACACATTTATATTCTGTTGGGAACTGGGCTTTTGGTTTTCTTTGTGGGATTTCTCTGTTTGCCTGCTGCTTCCACCTTCCTCCACCAGATGGTGACAAGAGGCTGCACACCTTGGAGGGCGTGCCCACATACCTGTGATTCATCACTCATCATCCCAGAGTATAAGAGGAGCAGACTGCCAGCACTTCAGCGACTGAGTGTTTGCCAGTAATGGTACTCTGAGCCCCTTAGAGATAGCTCTCTGTGTTTTCTCTAGACGTACTTCTAGTAATCGACTCTTATTGCCTCTCTCTCTATCAGGTGTTTTCTCGTGATGCTTTGGAATTTCCTTGTAAAGCCCTAGTTCTGGTTTTTTGGATTTCCTCCCTCATGACGCTGTGGATATTTACTAGTGATGGTGAGATGAAGCCTCATGAGGCATTGAACCACTTGAGCCAACTGGTTCGAGAAAGGGTTCATTTCTTGAGGCTTCATGTGCACACGAAACCACCTACTGGCCAGGTGTATAATCACAGCCAGCTGTATCTTAACACGTGTGATGCATTGAATTTTTGTCTATTATGGCTCTTGGGAAGGACTTCACAAAAGGTGTAGGACGAAATCATTTGTCTACATAAATTATGTATACACATATGTGTATAATAAAATATTGTTTGAATGCATTCTCTGTGTGTAATTATTCCCAAAATAGTAGTGTCATGTGATATGGCATGTTGTGTAATGTTTTTCTATAACTCTAGAAAAATGGCATGGGCTTAATCAGGCAGAGGACAGTGAAAGTGCTTGTGGAACTAGGGGTAGTGAATAGGCTAATGCTTGTGTAACTTGGATGATTTCATGCATTTTTATTAAGAAACAACAATTTCTCCACAGTTTTTGGTTTCAAACGATTTCTCTTTTTTGACACTACATGGATGAGGTGTTATTATTGTACCCCAACTCCTTGGAGCACAATAAACACCTCACCTTTACAGAAAATAAGAAACAGTGAAAAATACAGTTCCTCATAAGCAAACCTAATGCATCTGCAAATGTTCAGTTCACCTTACCTTGTTAGGGCTTATCAATTCGAAAGATGAGGGAAAATCCTTCTCTCTCTCTCTCTCTCCCTGACCACAACTCGCCTACAACAACCCACATTTTGAATGGAGCCTGTGGGGTTGCTAAAGCCGTCAAACCCCGCGCCAAACTCTGAGCCACTTCCCGAAGCAGTCACATGGTGCAGCGAGGCTTCGGACGTCATCGTTTTCGGCTCCTCCCCTAAATGAAACAAGCCTCGATACGCGCTTTACGGAAACGCCCCCTCCATTACTCGACACACGCCTCGAAGCCTCGGCACATCACGTAACATCACTAATATTTACCCACTGGTTGCCCGAGTTCCTTCTTCGCCTCTGCAGATTAACCATAAACCGTTCCTGGATTTCCCAGCTGGCAGTCAGCTCGCTCCTCTGTTTTCCTCCACGCCTGAACTTACCTGTCCGCCCTCCACCGCAGTCTCCACGTCATCAACCCAGAACTTACCCAGCTGAGATCCCTCTCTGGAACCTGGATCATCTCAAAGATACCCACAAAGAGATCAAAACCACGAAGCCACAGTTTCCCCTCTTCCTGTTGGAAATTATTTTCAACCCAAGTAAGATCAGTCTAATTTCTCTCGAAGTTTCCATTTCGGAAAACCTCAAACTCACCATCTCCTTTTGCTGCTCTTCAGTGTGCAGACGATCCAATGTGCCTACCCCAAGGAACAGACCCACTCAATCAACCTTTTCATATTGTTTAAATAAACTTTATTTATCTGATTTCTCATTCTCCTGGTGTTCTGCATGTGGGTTAAGAAACTATAATCCATCATGACATATTCTAAGAGTTTAGAAACTGTAGATAAAAAGTTTAGAAATTATTCTAAAATCTTCAACATTATTGTTAAATATTTTAAAATGATAACTAAATTAATTCAACATTCTTTTTTGTAGGTTGCAGCTATAAAAACAAGCAAAAACCTAGATTGTCAGATTATCTTAGTCTTTCAAGAAAATTCAATGTAGGCTTATTTTGAAACACTTTTTTTTTTTTTCTTTTTACAGTTTTGTTGGCTCTAGTTACCTTTATTTGAAAGTAGCCTGACAGGAAAGAGGGTAATGAGAGAGAGGGAAGACATGTAGCAAATGTTGCCAAGCTGGGACTCAAACCTGCGACTAGCGCCACGAGGAATAAGGCCTCCATATGTGGACCGTGCTTTGCCCCTGTGCATCTCTGACACTTTTAATCCTTCTGAAACACTGATGTACTTTCCCTAACTACAGAGAAAGTACAAAGAATAAATACTTTATTTTACCAAGACAGGTAAATAAGAAGCATTGGCAGGTAGCTGAACTTGGAGCCTGTGTTTGTCTTAGCCCACTTCATGCAGAGATCAACACAATTTGTTTTCCATCAAATACTAAGTCTAAAATAAAAATAATAAAATTACAAAATTGTAAAAAGGAAAAAAAATGCAAAGGACAATTTATGATTACAAAAAATTGTGATGACATTTACAAATCTGTAGTTTTCATGTTAAAGAGAAAGTAATGAGTGAATGGGAGTAATGTAAGGATTAGGGTTTTTTTCTGTGTTAAGTTAGATTTTTGTGTGTACTGTAGTTTTCAGTTAATTTAGTCTCCGTATTGTCCTGTGTACCCTGTGATTGTTCCCAGCTGTGTCTTGTTCCCTGATTACTCTCTGTGTATTTAATGCCACCTGTGTTCCATGTTCTTTGTCAGGTCCTTGTATCTGTCTTGTCATTCGGTCCAGTTTATGTCTGTTGCTACCGTCCATAGTGTACCATGGTTGCTTCAAGTTGATGAGCCTCAGCCTTCCACTCTCTCTGTGCTGCCTGAATTTTTGGACTTTGGATTGTTGTTTTTTTCTGTCTTCATCATTAAAATCATTGTGTCTTCATTTTCAACCTGGGCCTGCAGCATCTGCCTCACCACCTCACACCGCACCTAATGACAAGTAATAGTTATTTTAGTGGCTAAACTGAGCCATTTGTCAATTCTATGAGATGAAAGATAACTTATATTAATGATTATATGTGAACATTGTCTCCATTGCTAAAGAATCAATGCACATTAGAGAGTTTAATGTGTTTTATTATGGATTCCTGTGATAGACCAGCAGGAAAAAAAATGATTTTCATTTTTTAACTAAAACTCAAAATAACTAAGTGTAGTTTAAATTATTATAGACACATTTTTAAAAGACAAGAATTAATAAAGTTTAATTTAATTGCAACCAAACGTGAAGCTCCAACTTTACTATAACTGCAAATCCTATTTTTAAAACTGCAGGTAAATGTAGCTACAGTTTTCAGGTAAATATGAAATTAATTTAATGTAAATTTTAAAAATTGGTCCTATTTGTTTTGTATTTGTGTTTTTATTGCACAAATATTCAATCACTGAAGGTAGAACATACAAATTATCTTGTGACACATTGATTTGTAACTCCGGATAAAGTTTAATGACAGAAGTTGACTGAATTTGAACTTTTATGTTTATTCAATTGTTTGTCCTGTTTAAAAAAGGATGTGGAACAGAATGTTCAACCTAATTTAGAGGGTTTAAGCTTCTCTGCGTCCTCCAGATAGTCTGCGTCATGGTAACAGATGAGAAAGACTTCATTGGTGGAGTGATGATGGAATCAAGAGATTAAATATTTCTCTATGAAGAATATCAGAGGCTATCTACTTTGTGGAACAGGAAAATCTACATAACTACAGGGAGGTCCTGTGGAGTTTTGACATTGTGAAACCTTCAGAATACAGAAATGGGTCTTTTTCTTTCTGTGTATTATCCAAATCACATAAACCAACAAATTTAAACAACACACAGCCCTCTGTTAAAAATCTGCAGCAATAACAATGCATTCATACGCCGCTGGGAAGGTCCAACACTCACAGAACTTTAAATAGAAACTTGCCATTGGGAGACTGAGAGCAGGGGTGACTGTGATTTAACTGTAGTTTTACTCCCTGTCTCTGATTTTAGAGCTGAATAATAAATCATTTAGTCTCTGCACCGTAATACAAACAAGCAGGTGAGACTGTGTATCGGTGAAAATCAGGAGTTACAGCTGACAGCTAAACAGCTAAGAAAAAATGCAACCAATTCATGAACGCTCAACATGTAAATCACAATCACTGATTGTAATACACCTGTCTCTGTTGGAATTCATGTTGTTTTGCTTCATAGGTATGCTGTGCTACATTTTTCTTCTATCTTGTTTTATTTTTACCTTTCTTTTCCCCTTGGAAACATGTTCAAACAAGATTGATAAGCGCCTTAAAAATCCAAATACAGTCGATTGCCAGGGTTATGCACAGCTGCTTTCAAAAGAGTGTATTCATGACATATTATATTTCTCAGATCTGAGCCAAGTTTTTTTTAACCAAAGTTGAAGCATTAAAACACATTTTAGCTAGCACAGATGAAAACATTTTTGAGGAAACTTGGTGATCCACAGTAAAAAAAAAAGTTGCCAATTTTTATGACAGCATTTAGGAGTTTTCTTTGTGATAACACTGATAAACACCCAAATAAAAAGCCTAGATAAGATAAAGTCAACTTTTGATGCAGAATAATCCCTCCTTTAAAATCTTTAACTTCTGTACATTGATTAATCATTTAGATGGAATTGTTCTAAATTATTTACACACACACCTTACAATTTCGGCAAACACCTGGAGCCTGAGTGTTGGGTCTATTTTAGTTCCCAACCTGCAAGGAATCAACCAGAGACACAAGCTACTCTTTTGCCGAAGAGGGGAGAGAAGCCAGACACAGAGAACCACAGTCAAACAACTGTCTGGCATCAACTCCACCGGCTCTCACCTTTCAGCTGCTTTTTATTATCACGTCAAGGAAAGAGGTTTGGATATCTTCACATAGTCACACAGATAGTTTCATCAGAGGATATTCTGGGACACTCTTACAATACAATTTAACCTTCACTTTTTAGGTTGATCTGTAAACCTCTAATTCATAAATTTCTATTTCCATTCATTCATTTCCTGAACCTTCTCAATCCTTGCAGTGTCATGGGAGGGGCTATTTCTAACGGTCAATGGGCAAGAAACAAGGTACACCATGGACAGGCTCCCAGTCCATCACAGGCCAACAAATATAGACGAGACACATACACACACATGCACACCCCCGCACAGAGACCTAAGAGTAACTTAAAGCATGTAGTAAACCTAACTTGCATGCTTTTAGCCGAGGAGATAACTAGTGGATGGACAAGGGCAACATGCAAATTCCAGCCAGAAGAAGATTTAGAATATTGGAATGAAGACAGGATTTGTTTAGATTCAAGAAGAATCTGGATCAATTTAACATTTATCAATAAACATGGAGCTAAAACCCAAAGACATTTCAGACAGTCTGCACTTTAATGAGCTGCAGAAAGCTACTGACAAATGAGAGTTTAAACAGAGCAACTGCAGATATTATGTGGGCCACATGGAATATGTTTGGCTTAATCTGATTATACACACAAAGAGGTGTGTAGGAGGGGTAACAATTGTACCATCTGCTAAAGGTACTGTATGTCTGTGTGCACTCACGTGTGCATGTATGTGTAGACTGAGGGTTCTTATAATTTTGGACCCATCTTGGTCCTGAGAACTAGATTCTTGGCAGGACAAAAGCTATTGATCTGTCACTATACATGCACAATAAACATATTTGCATACAATGGGAGGAGGTGGAATTTTTAGATAATTATATATCATAGACTGAAAGATGTGGAGAAAAAGGTTTATGTGAACGATTGATGGATGAATGGATGGAATTGGTGACTAAAAAGAATGATGGAGACCAAACACTGCAAAGAGCAAGACTTTGTTGGGGTAGAAAGATTACCACTCAGAATGGAGATACCTGTAGACGGCTATCAATACTTTTCTAAGTGCCAGTTTTATGTGGACAGAAATATGTGGGAAATCATCTGTGACTTAGTGGTTTAGATAACTACTGCCAGCTGGGTTAGACAGGACAGAACTTAAGCAGATAGCTAGCTGGCTTGTCTATTCCTGCCCTCATGTACAAGCAAGCACACAGAGAAGGTGGTTCTTTCAATACATATTGTTCAGAACAGTGTCCAGACAATAATGACGCGCATCATTGAAGAAGTATCTATGTAGAACATTGAACTGTTATGTCGTACTATTGATCATATGCTGTGTATTAGGAACAAAATAACTTTGGAACTAACACACCATTTTAATCTTGTTTGATGTATAAGGTGTAAAACTGAAAGATGGAAGTTAGGATATTTTTCTCCAGCCTGGAACTTGGGCTTTGTTTGAGCATGTACCATCTTCCTTGATTCTTAAAAATAAAAGTCCATAGAGCAAGCAGCTGACTCACATCTTCTTAATTAAAACAAATGCGCAAATTTTGGTTTTAAAAATTTGACTTTAGCTACTAAATTGAGCAATAACACAAGGCCGCTAGCTAAAACACAATAGGAGCACAAATGATTATGGCTGCATTGGTCCTAAATAAGAACTGAACTTTATTCAGTGTAGCTTTAGTGATTAACTCTGCCAGCTGACTAGCAACTTTGAAAAAGTTGGTATAGTTAATCCTATTCTTTATTTATTGCTGTTAACACAAGAATTAAGAATTTTCAGTGTGGACCTTTATATTTGTTGCTGCTGTTACACCTGAATTTGAGGTATAAAACCTTCTAATCTGAACAAATGAGTCAATTGAATTACATTTTTTTGTTGATGTTTATCCAAAACATGTAGAGACAAAAGAAGCATGATTAGGTTTGTTCCTTATATGATCCCTCAATTAGACAAAAGACAGAATTGCAGGTGAACATTTGAGATCCACAGCTCTTCGTACCATGGTGTTGTGTCTTTCTAGCTAGTTATTTGACTATAACCTACTCTTGTATGAGACAATTCTCACAGTGTATCCTGCCACAGTGACAGAGCAAGCTGGAAATAATAATGGTTTAACTTTATTACACTTAATTCAATTTATAAGTCATGATGAAGATAAATTAGAAGTTCAAAACCTAAATCAATATCTGCAGTCCCACAAACGCCCGACTGAGAGTTAAAACATAATCAGATTTAAAAGGAGTGTTAGATCAGGGAAACTTCAATAATTGTTACCAGGGTGAAGTTCTAGTTCTTACAATGTGTTTGTTTATGCAGCTGGTGAAGATATCATTTTACCCAGTCTTTCTATCTGAAGTCCAAGTGAGTAAGTCAATACCTGCAGTTATTCATAAATCAAGAACATTTGCTAAATCATATAATTTCCAATTGAAGTGGTTTGGAAACACAAGACCAACTGCATTTTTTCCTGTAACAATAGTTATAATATTCAAACTGAAAAGCTTGATGTTAGAAATCTAGAGAAAAAAAGCTAATGTAATGTGAATGTTTTCATCAGCCTTAAACACAGCTTTCAGAAACCCTGCATACTAGCAATCAATATCAATATAAAAGCCTGCATTTAAGTGCTTTTTCTACACCGGTTCACAAAAAACCTATTATCTACGATAAGCACATTTCCAAGTAGTTTAGGGTAAATTAAATGAGTAGGTCAACACTGAACACTCAAGGTATTGTCCACGATCAACTTTTGTATTTTAGCTATACATTTTCAGATAACTCAGATAACACCAACTGAAGATATAAAAGACAATGTGTTATTGTCAGAGTAATAACACATTGTAACCAAACAGACAATAATAATAATAATAACAATAATAATCATCATCATCATAGTCATCATCATCAAACCACAGATAGCTACAGCCACTGGCAGCAGGTAATTCACATCATAAGCTAGAAATGCAAATATTCAGATTTGATCACAGATCACAGTTCACAAACATCTATCATGCACAGATTGAACAAGAAGACAAGACCACACGCTTCATTATCACATTTAAATGTTTGACATATTCTTTAAATGAGGACCAGGTCTTTTTAAAAATTTCATGCTGATTGGCTCTGCTGCAACTTATTGCTTCCAAATGTAACACAAAGTATTTCTTTAATCCACTTGTTAAAAGTAGGAGATTTGTCAAATTTTTAGTGAAGTGTGTGCAAAATCAATCTCTAACCTTTTTTATGATTACTACCTAATGGTAGAATTTCAACTACACCGTGTTCCAAATTATTATGCAAATTGGATTTAAGAGTCATAAAGATAACATTTTTTGGTGTGCTATTAAATTTATACATGGTATTGTGTGTCCAGGCTCTTTAATCACTATAATTAATTTCAGAGAGCTGGTTGATTAGTTTGTCTGGTGAGCTCAATTAAAGGAAATCTACTTAAGAAGGATGTTCCACATTAGGCCACAGGTTTCAAGCAATATGGGAAAGAGAAAGGATCTCTCTGCTGATAAAAATCATCAGATAGGGTAGTGCCGTATGACAAGGTATAAAAACATTGAATATTTAAAGAAAACTGAAGCGTTATCGTACTGTGAAGAGATTTGTGGCTGAACAAAGATGGGTTTGTACAGATAAAGGCAAAATGAGGAAGGTTTCTGTTAGACAAATTCATCGGATTAAGAAAGCAGCTGTTAAAATGCCCTTACAAAGCAGCAAACAGTTATTTGAATCTGCTGGTGCCTCTGGAACCTCAAGGTGGAGGATCCTCCAGAGGTTTGCATCAACCTACTATTCAGTCACCACTAACCAGAGCTCACAAGCAGAAAAGGTCACAGTGAGCCCAGCCGTACATGAAGATTAATTTTCAAACAGACTTGTTCACTGATGACTGCTGTGCAACCCTGGATGGTCCAGATGGACGCAGTAATGGATTGGTGGTGAATGGCCACCACATCCCAACACAGCTGTGACATCAGCAAGGAGGTGGTGGAGTCATTTTTGGGGCCGAAATCATGGGGAGAGAGAGAGCTGATCGGCCCCTTCAGAGTCCCTTAAGGTGTGAAAATGACCTTAGCAAAGTAAATGGACTTTCTGACTGATCACTTTCTTTCATGGCTCAAAAAGACGAGCCGTACCTTCTGTAGCAAAACCATCTTCATGCATGACAATGCACCATCTCATGCTGCAAGGTACCACTGTGTCATTGGCTGCTATGGGCATGAAAGGGGAGAAACTCCTGGTGTGGTCACCATCCTCATCTGACCTCAACCCTATTGAGAACCTTTGGAGTTTCCTCAAGCAGAAGATCTGAGGGTGGAATGCAGTTCATATCAAACCAGCAGCTCTGGGAAGATATTCTGACATCCTGCAAAGAAATTCAAGCAGAAACTCCAAAAAACACACAAGTTCATTGGATGCAAGAATTGTGCAGGTGACATCAAAGAAGGGTCCTATGTTAACATGTAACTCTTAACATCTGTTAAGATGTTTTTGATTGAAATAGCTTTTGATTTTAGTACATGTGACCACTTAATCTTGCACATTCAAAGAACGACTGTTTGCAGTTCTTTATAATCCATAAAATATTTTAAAAATCTGCTGTTCATAATAATTTGGAACAGTGCATTTTGATGTTTTTTATTTTTGAAAAAAATATTGTTCTCATGGGGAGCTTTGTTCAGTAAAATTTGATTTATACTGTAATAGCATGAATAGTCATAGCATGACTTGAAAATTATACTGACCATCATTTGCATTGACCATTTGAGAAAATCTGAGAAAATATTACTTGCATAATAATTTGGAACACGGTGTAGATGGTTAAACTAATAATTACGGGGGAAAACATGGAGAAAAAAGTTTCAAAAAAAGAGAGTCTGCTTTTCTCATACAGATTTAAAGTGTTCTTCATTTCTCAACCACAAAAAATTGGAATGAACTTCCAAATTGTCTGTCTAAAACTGAACCATCACTTATGATCTTAAGATATAAGATAATCTGGCTCTTGGGACGTGGAATGTCACCTCTCTGGTGGGGAAGGAGCCGGAGCTAGTGTGTGAGGTCGAGAGGTTCCGGCTAGAAATAGTCGGTCTCACCTCGACGCATGGCTCTGGTTCTGGAACCAGCCTCCTTGAGAGGGGCTGGACATACTTCCACTCTGGAGTTGCCCAAGGTGAGAGGCGTCGGGCAGGAGTGGGCATACTTGTTGCTCCCCATCTCGGCGCCTGTACGTTGGGGTTTACTCCGGTGAACGAGAGGGTAGCCTCCCTCTGCCTACGGGTGGGGGAACGGGTCCTGACTGTAGTTTGTGCTTACGGGCCGAACGACAGTTCAGATTACCCACCCTTTTTGGAGTCCGTAGAGGGGGTACTGGAGAGTGCTCCTCCTGGGGACTCCCTTGTTCTTCTGGGGGACTTCAACGCTCACGTGGGCAATGACAGTGAGACCTGGAGGGGCGTGGTTGGGAGGAACGGCCCCCCCGATCTGAACTCGAGCGGTGTTCTGTTGTTGGACTTCTGTGCTCGTCATGGATTGTCCATAACGAACACCATGTTCAGGCATAAGGGTGTCCTTATGTGCACTTGGCACCAGCACAACCTAGGCCGCAGTTCGATGATCGACTTTGTCATTGTTTCATCGGATCTGCGGCCGTATGTCTTGGACACTCGGGTGAAGAGAGGTGCGGAGCTGTCCACTGACCACTACCTGGTGGTGAGTTGGGTCCGGTGGTGGGGGAGAAAGCCGGTCAGGCCTGGCAGGCCCAAACGTGTTGTGAGGGTCTGCTGGGAACGTCTGGCGGAATCCCCTGTGAGACAGAGCTTTAACTCCCATCTCCGGCAAATCTTCGAACACGTCCTGGAGGACGTGGGGGACATGGAGTCTGAGTGGACCGTGTTCTGTGCCTCCATTGTCGAGGCGGCTGATCGGAGCTGTGGCCGCAAGGTTGTCGGTGCCTGTCTCGGCGGCAACCCTCGAACCCGTTGGTGGACACCTTCGGTGAGGGTTGCCGTCAGGCTGAAGAAAGAGTCCTACCGGGCCTTTTTGGCCTGTGGGACTCCGGAAGCAGCTGATGGGTACCGGCGGGCAAAGCGGCATGCGGCTCGGGTGGTTGCTGAGGCAAAAACTCAGGCATGGGAGGAGTTTGGAGAGGCCATGGAGAAAGACTTCCGTATGGCTTCGAGGCGATTCTGGTCCACCATCCGGTGTCTGGGGGGGGAAGCAGTACGGTACCAACACTGTTTATAGTGGGGATAGTGTGCTGCTGACCTCTACTCGGGACGTTGTGGGCCAGTGGGCAGAGTACTTTGAAGACCTCCTCAATCCCACCAACATGCCTTCCATTGAAGAAGCTGAGCCTGGGGACTCTGGGTTGGGCTCTCCAATCTCTGGGGACGAGGTCGCCGAGGTGGTTGAGAAGCTCCTCGGTGGCAAGGCTCCGGGGGTGGATGAGATCCGCCCGGAGTTCCTTAAGGCTCTGGATGTTGTAGGGTTGTGTTGGCTGACACGACTCTGCAATATTGCATGGACATCGGGGGCAGTTCCCCTGGATTGGCAGACCGGGGTGGTGGTCCCCCTGTTCAAAAAGGGGGACCGGAGGGTGTGCTCTAATTATAGAGGGGTCACACTCTTAAGCCTCCCTGGCAAGGTCTATTCAGGGGTCCTGGAGAGGAGGGTCCGTCGGATAGTCGAACCTCGGATTCAGGAAGAGCAGTGTGGTTTTCATCCTGGTCGTGGAACACTGGACCAGCTCTACACCCTCGGGAGGGTCCTGGAGGGTGCATGGGAGTTCGCCCAACCAGTCTACATGTGTTTTGTGGACTTGGAGAAGGCGTTCGACCGTGTCCCTCAGGGAGCCCTGTGGGGGGGTTCTCCGGGAGTATGGGGTACCGGGCCCTTTGATACGGGCTGTCAGGTCCCTGTATGACGGTGTCAGCGCCTGGTCCTCATTGCTGGCAGTAAGTCGGGCTCGTTTCCGGTGAGAGTTGGACTCCGCCAGAGCTGCCCTTTGTCACCGATTCTGTTCATCACTTTCATGGACAGAATTTCTAGGCGCAACCAAGGTGTTGAGGGGATTCGATTTGGTGGCCTTAGGATCTCATCTCTGCTTTTTGCAGACGATGTGGTCCTACTGGCCTCATCAGGTCATGATCTGCAGCTCTCGCTGGAGCGGTTCGCAGCCGAATGTGAAGCGGCCGGGATGGGGATCAGTGCCTCCAAATCCGAGGCCATGGTCTTGAGCCGGAAAAGGGTAGAGTGGCTTCTCCAGGTCAGGGGGGGTGTCCTGCCCCAGGTGGAGGAGTTCAAGTATCTCGGGATCTTGTTCACGAATGGAGGAAGAAGGGAGCGGGAGATCGACAGGCGGATTGGCGCAGCGTCTGCCGTCAAGCAGGCGCTGTACCGGTCCGTCGTGGTGAAGAGAGATCTGAGCCATAAAGCAAAGCTCTCGATTTACTGGTCGATCTACGTTCCCACCCTCATCTATGGTCATGAGCTTTGGGTCATGACCAAGAGAACGAGATCGCGGATACAAGCGGCCAAAATGGGTTTTCTCCGTAGGGTGGCTGGGCTCTCCCTTAGAGATAGAGTGAGAAGCTCAGTCATCCGGAGGGACTCAGAGTAGAGCCGCTGCTCCTTCACATCGAGAGGAGCCAGTTGAGGTGGCTCGGACATCTGGTCAGGATGCCTCCTGGACGCCTCCCTGGTGAGGTGTTCCGGGCACGTCCCACCGGGAGGAGGCCCCGGGGAAGACCCAGGACACGCTGGAGGGACTATGTCTCTCGGCTGGCCTGGGAACGCCTCGGGATTCCCCCGGAGGAGCTAGAAGAAGTGGCCGGGGAGAGGGAAGTCTGGGCCTCCCTTCTGAAGCTGCTACCCCCGCGACCCAACCTCGGATAAGCAGAAGAAGATGGATGGATGGATGGATGGATGGATGGATAGTATGGTTGAAATGAGCTTCTTTTGTACGGTGACAGGCTCCAGCCTTAAAGATAAGGCAAGGAGTTTTGTTATTCACATTCAGATAAAAGTCCTTGCTGACTTGAAGTCAGCTTGCATATCTGTTTATGATGACACTACCTTTGGGAAATATTCTGCAAAGAAGAGGCTCTAGGCCAGGGGTGGGCAATCCTGGTCCTCGAGGGCCGGTGTCCTGCAACTCTTGGATGTCTCCCTGGTCCAACACACTTGAATCCAACAGCTGAATCACCTCCTAAGTGCAGTCAAGTTCTCCAAAGTACTGCTAATGACGTCATTATTTGACTCAGGTGTGTTGAAGTAGAGACACATCTAAAAGTTAGAGGGAGACCGGCCCTCGAGGCTTGGAGTTGCCCACCCCTGCTCTAGGGGCAGACCCACTTCAGGGACTATTTATTCTTTGTGGTTTTCAAATACCTAAGGAGACTGGAAAGTGGCAAGTCCAGGAGTCAAACCCAAACACTCCCTCCTCTAAAAACATTTAGAAAAAAACTAAATCTTACCAAGTATTTTTAGTCTAGTTAGTCTAGTTTCTAGTACAACCACTCCATCCCAGTCATATGGATATTTGTACTTGATGTACGGCAAAACTAACTAGCAGGATTTAGGAGCTGCTTTTAAGTCAGTCATTTCTTAATGTTGATGGAAAAAGTACTAGTTACACCTGCAGATTATTGCACACATTTTTTCTATGTTAAAAATGAAACAATCTACCAGTGGAAGTAGTACTTTTTAATCAATGTTAAGGAATTATTGGCAAGTTAGTTTGTCTTAATTCAAGAGTAAGAAGATATTCACATGAGAAACTAAGCAAAAATGTTTGGTAAGATTTTGTGGTTTTTTGGCACCTATAGATGCATCAACTGCAGATGCATAAGCTGGTTTAAAAAACGAATAAAAAAACAAACAATTACAGCCCTGTGGAGATCAGTTCTACAATAACTTTTCCGCTTTGTCTTCCTGAGTTTTTGAAGATTTTGCATTACACCTTCATCAGCTATTCACCTTCATCAGAATTTATTTTAAACAGTGAAACCTTTTATTTCAGATTTGTGGCAAAGTAGAAACCTACATCTTTTCAAATTTATCCACAATCCTTTTCTGCTACATTATAGTTTTCTTAAGTATTTTAAAAATGTTTGTCACAAACTGTTCATAAAACTCCTTCAAACCTACATCAGTGTCAGTTTAAAGAACAATGATAATTTCAAGCAAACATTTCATTGAAATACATTGCTCTATAAAATACCACTTTCCATTTGCTGCATTGCATAAAAAAAGAGATAAATCCTGGGACAGCATCCGGAAGGAAACTCAAAGGCTCATTGAACTATGCTGCTAAATATTCATGAATCAAGACAGAGCAAATACTTTCACATTTACATTTAAAGCAAGTCATGGTAGGAATTTTAAAGGTGAGCTTGTCTCTAGGTAGTTGCGAGGTTTTCAGCAATTAAGTGCATACACTTGTAGCTATGAGTTACAAAGCGAGTAAATCTGCATGTAAAGTCTGGTTTCAAGAGTTTCTCTCAAAGCAGCTCTGTGGCCAAGAAAATGTCATAACTATCGGATGAAATATTAGTGCCGGGAATGAGAAAGCTGGAAGAGAATGCTGGGAAGAGAGATGAAGGCCAACATGACCTCAGCCAAAAAATGTCGGCATCATCACGCCTTATTAAAGCTCACTGCAGGGAATTGCAAGAAAGTTGAGCTCTGCAAACTACAAAGAAAAGGCAGTGAGGAAAACCCGGGACAAAAAAATTACATTTAAAAAGAAGAGGAGAGATAAAGGAAAGAAGAGGATGAGGGGGGAGGAAAGGAAACAGAAGTGAAACAAAATTTCTTTCAGCAGCTAAGTCTCAGTCTCACCTCCTCACATTTCAAGAAGGAAAGGCCTTAGAAAAAGTTTCTGAGTGTGGGAAAGAAGGGGTTAAATTCTGAACTGAAGCTCCTCAGGGATCCATCCATCCATCCATCCATCTTCATCTGCTTATCCGGGGTCGGGTCGCGGGGGTAGCAGTTTCAGAAGGGAGGCCCAGACTTCCCTCTCCCCAGCCACTTCTTCCAGCTCTTCCGGGGGAATCCTGAGGCGTTCCCAGGCCAGCTCGTTCTTTTGGTCATGACCCAAAGCTCATGACCATAGATGAGGGTGGGAACGTAGATCGACCGGTAAATCGAGAGCTTTGCTTTTTGGCTCAGCTCTCTCTTCACCACGATGGACCGGTACAGCGCCCGCTTGATGGCAGACACTGCACCAATCCGCCTGTCAATCTCCCGCTCCCTTCTTCCCCCATTCGTGAACAAGATCCCGAGATACTTGAACTCCTCCACTTGGGGCAGGACACCCCCCTGACCCGGAGAAGGCACTCTACCCTTTTCCGGCTCAAGACCATTGCCTCAGATTTGGAGGCACTGATTCTCATCCCAGCCGCTTCACACTCGGCTGCGAACCGCTCCAGCGAGATCTGCAGATCACGACCTGATGAAGCCAAAAGGACCACATCATCTGCAAAAAGCAGAGACGAGATCCTAAGGCCACCAAAATGGATCCCCTCAACATCTTGGCTGCGCCTAAAAATTCTGTCCATAAAAGTAATGAACAGAATTGGTGACAAAGGGCAGCCCTGGCGGAGTCCAACTCTCACCGGAAACGAGCCCGACTTACTGCCGGCAATGCGGACCGGACCCGACAGCCCGTATCAAAGGGCCCGGTACCCCATACTCCCGGATAACCCTCCGAACTCCTCCCACGCCCGAGTTTTTGCCTCAGCAACCACCTGAGCTGCATGGCGCTTCGCCCACCAGTACCCATCAGCTGCTTCCAGAGTCCCACAGGCCAAAAAGGCCCAATAGGACTCCTTCTTCAGCCTGACGTCATCCCTCACCAAAGGTGTCCACCAACGGGTTCGAGGGTTGCCGCCGCAACAGGTACCGACAACCTTGCGGCCACAGCTCCGATCGGCTGCCTCGACAATGGAGGCACGGAACATGGTCCACTCAGACTCCATGTCCCCCACCTCCCCCGGGACGTTTTCGAAGTTTTGCTGGAGATGGAAGTTAAAGCTCCGTCTCACAGGGGATTCCGTCAGACGTTCCCAGCAAACCCTCACAACACGTTTGGGCCTGGCAGGCTTCCTCCCCCACCACCGGAGCCAACTCACCACCAGGTAGTGGTCAGTGGACAGCTCCGCACCTCTCTTCACCCGAGTGTCCAAGACGTACGGCCGCAGATCTGATGACAAAGTCAATCATGGAACTGCGGCATAGGGTGTCTTGGTGCCAAGTGCACATATGGACACCATTATGCTTGGACATGGTGTTCGTTATGGACAATCCATGACGAGCACAGAAGTCCAACAACAGAACATTGCTCGAGTTCAGATCGGGGGGGGCGTTCCTCCCAACCACGCCCCTCCAGGTCTCACTGTCATTGCCCACGTGAGCGTTGAAGTCCCCCAGCAGATCAAGGGAGTCCCCAGGAGGAGCACTCTCCAGTACCCCCTCTAAGGACTCCAAAAAGGGTGGGTAATCTGAACTGTCGTTCAGATTACCTGACTGTCGTAAGCACAAACGACAGTCAGGACCCGTCCCCCCACCCGTAGGCAGAGGGAGGCTACTCTCTCGTTCACCGAGGTAAACCCCAACGTACAGGCGCCGAGATGGGGAGCAACAAGTATGCCCACTCCTGCCTGACGCCTCTCATCTTGGGCAACTCCAGAGTGGAAGTATGTCCAGCCCCGCTCAAGGAGACTGGTTTCAGAACCAGAGCCATGCGTCGAGTTGAGACCGACTATTTCTAGCCGGAACCTCTCGACCTCACACACTAGTTCCGGCTCCTTCCCCACCAGAGAGGGGACATTCTACGTCCCAAGAGCCAGCTTCTGCAACCAAGGATCGGGCCGCCAAGGTCCCCCTCCCTCAGCCACCACTCATCACACAATGCACCCGACCCCTTTGGCTCCTCTCACGGGAGGTGAGCCCATGGGAGAGGGGGCCCATGTGTCCTCTTCGGGCTGAGCCCGGCTGGGCTCCATGGGTAAAAGCCCGGCCACCAGGCACTCGCCATCGTGCCCCCCCTCCAGGCCTGACTCCAGAGTGGGGCCCTTGTGACCCGCATCTGGGCGAGAGAACACGGAGTCCAATGGTGCCGTTCATCATTGGGGTCTTCGGGCTGCTCTTTGTCTGGTCCCTCACCTAGGACCTGTCTACCTTGGGTGACCCTACCAATGGCATGAAGCCCCAGACAGCATAGCTCCTAGGATCATTGGGGCACTCAAACCCCTCCACCACGATAAGGTGGCAGCCCAAGGAGAGGCTCCTCAGGGATCCGAAATAAAAACAGAAATAAGTTTCAATTCATAGAAATGTTTGGAGAAATTGGTCAGTAAAGGTTCTGACATAAGAAGTTACACTAAAATGAAGTCAAGGCGTAAATTCAAACTGGAAAACCCTCCAGCCTCACCTGCATCATCCAATCACTGCGTCACGTTCATTCGCCGCCAGCCTATCAGCATCAGACTATGCCCTGTCATAGCCACCTATCAAGCTTCCGTTTATAAGGACCTACTTCCATGGCAACATCCACTTTACAGTCCTGCTCAAACTGTTTGTCCAAAAGCCATAGCTTTTGAGCCTGATATCTGACCCGATCATTTTTTTTCAAGGATCCCCATCTTCTACCTCTCATCCTGTGAGCAGAAGAGGCGCTTAGTTGTGCGCTCGGTTCCTCTTTTCCATCTGATGCTCCTCAGATACAAGGGAATTTCTCTCCGCCCCGGCATCAAATCAACTCAAGCAGCATTTTCCGTCGCTCTCTCACCTAAATTGTTATTGTCTTCTCCTCCATCGCCGCCTCCTCCAGGGTTCCTGTCAACATAGCCGAGTTGTCCTTCCTCGCTTCAGGCCCCCGGCTTTGGCCTCGCCAGGGTCTCGCTGCACCGATTTACATCTCCGACGTTGTGGTTCCCGTCATGGTTTAGCATCCCTCCATTCCACTACCATCGTTCATCGCATCTCCTTTCCAACCTGATCCCTGATCTGGTTCAGCCACATCACCTCTCATTGGATTTGTCATGCTAGCCTGCCTCGAGCTGTCTCTGAGTAAGAGACAGCTTACCCAGAGACAAGTATATATGTGACATTCAATTTTTGCAACTCTTGGAAAAGCAGGCATTTCTATTTAATCTTATTTAACCTTCCTGAACTTGCATACCCTATTCGCATGCTTGCTAATTCATCACTAAGGCAGCGCTTAAAATTATTCAGGGCTTCTAACTGAATAATAATAATGATCAAAAAAAAGTTGCGCATCTCCTGGACGCCTCCCTGGTTCTATTTATTTTATAGTGACTCGCATGCAGTAGTAGCTTTTGTTATTTAATATGTTGTCCAGCCCCCTAATAGATTATCTTTTGATCTTCATTCTGTGCTGTACTCAACTTTATTTTCCCTTCTCCCATCCTCTCAAGTATAAGAAGTTGCATTCAAGCTTACTCCTATGAAGAGATTATTCATTTATAAGCACAGCGGACACATGTGCAACTGAACTGCAGATAGTCGGGCGGTCTTAAACACTGACTTGTTGCCATGGTTTCCCGCATTTATCTCGCTACATTAACATTAGCTAACATGTTGTCAGTCAGTGTACTACACCTGTCTATCACAGTGTGATAAAGAGAGTTTTGCTATGACAGTGTGATAAGTTATGCTACCAAATTAACTTAGTGGATTATATGCGTCTTAATAACCCATTAGCATTAAATGTAGGCAAACCTATAAGTGACAAGACAAAATGGCCCAAAAGTCGAACATTACTTGCGTGCAGAGGTGGGACCACGTCAGTGTTTTGCAAGTCTCAAGTAAATCTCAAGTCTTTATCCTAGAGTCCCGAGTCAAGTCTCAAGTAAAGACAGTCAGAAGTCAAGTCCAAAGGCTGAAACTTGGGATTTCAAGTCATTTTGTGTCTTTTTTAAAAACAATATTGCAATCATATGTTAAATTTAAATAGACCTTGTGTTCTTTTTTTAAATCTCTATCTCGAATCTTGATCAAACATGTGCAGCTGAACACAAACTATAAAAAATAACTGTAGACTTAATGCATTGACTGCAGTAAACAATCTAGTTATTGCCAATGTAATTTTCCCCCCTTAGATGTCTTCAAATACACCAATATTTTTTTAAGGGATATGGGGTGCAGATAAAAAAGCTTTAGCTTTATCATAAATACATAAAAAATCTTTATCTAACTTTTCAAATAGAATAACCATGTTTATTAATACAAAATAATCAAGGATATAAACAGTGACATGTATAAAATGTTGAGTAATTATGCTCAAATTTGCATAAACATTTGCTCATGTTACTGAAATCTAAGGTTTCCAATCTCTGAAATCTGTTAACAGATAGCACAATATGAGTGAAATAATATTGAAACAACATTAGGCAGAAACATTGAATCCACATTGAAACGAAATTGGAAGTGGTCAGTGACTTACATGTTGAATTAATGTTAGGGTTTCAACAATAACTGACACTATATCAATGTTGATTCAACCATCAACTGAATGTGGATTTGCATGTACATTTGTGTTGATTTATATTGAATCAATGTTGATTCAACTATCATCTGAATGTGGATCTATATGCACATTTGTGCTGATTTTACATTGATTCAAAGTTAAGGAATCAGTGTTGATTCATGTAAATATTTTTTGGGGGGGAGGTTGGAGGGGGTAGGGGCGATGGGGAGGTAGTGGTGAAGGGAGATGGAAGAGAGTAGGGGAGATAAGGAGGAGTGGTGGGTAGAGGACAGGAACGGGGAAGGGAAGGGTCGGATAGAGGTGTGACAAACAGGATAGTTTGATTCAAAATTGATTAGCAGTTTTTCCCAACCCTGGTCCTCAAGTCAAACTTACCTGCATGTTTTCAATTCAGCAAAACCCTGTTAATCAGCCATCAATTAAAATCCTGTGTGCTGAATTACGGAAATGCCTAAAACTTGCAGGGCATTGTGCCTTGAGGAGCAGGGTTGAAAAACACTGTATTAGACGTTGGCATTTCAAGCATTAGAATTTGACCAGAAAACAACATTGGTTCAATGACATTTTTGCAACATGAGTTCATTTGCTAGAATGAAGGAGTGTTCATTCTAGTCAAAATGGTAAAGAATAAAATCAATAATCTTGTTTACATGCAACAGTTAGGAGTGCAATTCATGGCAGAACAGGATGCAGCAGTACAGAATGTTCTAGCAGCAGAAGTAAAAGGTGAAATGTCTAGTACTAACAAGAAAGCACAACTTGTTAAATGATTAACAGCCAAGAGTGTAGTGTTTTATGCAGGAAAGGATTTGACAGGTATAGTTTGTGTGTATGGGAATAGTTGGAGGGGTTCGCAATGTGCAGGGACTCATTGGTGTTCGTGTTTGTGGGTGAGTTGTGTCTCCATTTGGCCAAATGTATTGATTTAATAAATGTCTTGTGAGTGATTTACATTCTGGTTTGTGGGTCATTTTTGTGTCTTGCCTGAAATATCTAAGACACGGGTAGAGAGAGACGTGTTTTTGAAGCAATGGTTGTTTCTGTCTCAACATGACCTTAACCATAGAACGAACCTTTGTGATCATGATTCAACATTGAATTAACATCTTTTGCAAAGAAGCCAACAGCGATGTGGTTGGGAGATCCCACTCATGTAAATAGTGGTGGACCGCCCCACTCCTTGTAGTGACTTGTAGATGTTTGTGTGACAACACATTACACAGAAACAGTCAGTAATAATTTTTATGAACAAGTAAGAAAATTTACAGAAAGGAATCGCAACCCACTACCCTCAACAGTACTTAATTTATAATGTAATTAATCAAATGCAAATGGAGAAGAAGGGGTGCGACAAACAGCATAAATTGATCAGACGTTGATCATATGTTGGCATGTCATTCATTAGATTTTAACCACAAAACAACATTGATTCAATGACATGTCTTCAAAATTGGGTTCTTGGCTGGAACTGGATAATTGTTTGATGGTTGATCCACCATCAATTGTCGACCTCAAAAAAATCAACCATTCTGACCATAATTGAACTCTGAATTACCATTGAGTGCTATGTAGGTTTCTTTAAATGCAAAAATCAATCTACTCAAGTAAGAGAAAAAAATTACAGTGCAATTAAACTACTTTCATAAGTATCTTTATTTTTCCCCAAAAAGTAAATGTAAGCAGCACTACCCACTTTTGAACATAAACAATAGAAGCCTATTATTGTTGACAACTTAAACGCAATATATTGGCATCAGCCAGTCGTCATGTAGCTAACATTACCTGTATCTAACATCATTAATCAGCTCACTTGGTTAGTTTGTGGGAAAGAACTGTGCAAAGTTCTTTGCTTTTTGCTGGTTTGCTGCCATGATCGTAACACCTGCAGCAGCATGTCTCTGTCGCGGTCACACACCTGCGCGAGCATCTTAGAGCTCATGTTGTGTTTTAAGGCTGCTCTGAAAAACACGTTATGACGGGGCCCACTTTATAAATAAGGTGTTTTAAACTTTTAATTTTGAGTAAAATATTAAGTCTTTTCAAGTAAACAAGTTCAAGTACAATTCAAGTCCCAAGTTATTGATGTAGAAGTTCAAGTCAAGTCCAAGTCTCTGAAGAATTTTTCAAGTCAAGTCTGAAGTCTTAATTTTAATGACTTGAGTCTGACTCGAGTCCAAGTCATGTCCAAGGAGTATTAAAGGTATTTGTTCTCGGTAAGATCATCAGCTCTCAATAATATTTTCAGGATTCTCGGTTTTGGGGTTGGTTTTGCTTCTCATTTTATTTAGCTTCATGTTTTAGTTCACTTTAGTTTAACCCTTCATGGTCCTTTTGATATTATTATTATTATTGTTTGAGGTATTAAGTGAAATAAGAATTGTCTTATTGTTTCCTTATTTTCAGTCCTTTATAGTGTTTATAGGTTTATTCTTTAGTTACCTTAAGTTCTGTCCTTGCTTGTCTGAATCTATGTCAAGCCTTCTTTAATGACTATAGTTTAATTCTATTTTATCCTTCTAGTTATTTCTTATTTCAGCCTCCCTGCTGTGTTTTTAATAATGTTTATTTCTTTATTTCATCACCCTAGGTTCAGTTATTCTTCCATGTCCGAGTCTATGTAATTCTAGTTTATTTCTTAAGTCCTTCTAGCTTCCCCCTTAGTGTTATCAATTCTTATTTTGTCTCTTTAGGTTCAGTTAGTCTTTCTTTAGTAATTCTAGTTAGGTTATTTCTTTGTTTAGATCTCCTAGTTTCGCTAGCTCTATGTTCCTTAGTTCTTATTGTTGTTAGATCAGCCTTGTTTCTATTTAGGTTCAGTTATGGTTTGTCTCATATCTTTCTCTCCTAGTTCATCAGGTTTTCCTTACTCTTAGTGTCTTTTGTATTAGTAGTGTTTTTCAGTTCCCCTTTTCCTCGCTTTTGTGTTCCCAGCAGATCTCCTTAGTTTCCCTGTGCCACCTTCTCCCTGCCCCTCAGTCAGCTCCTGTGCCAATTACTCACACCTGCAATCACTCCTCTCATCTAGCTAGGCCTTTGTTCCATTTACTACTTCCCAGTATTTAAGCTCCTCTATACCAGTCATAACTCATTAGTCTGTCTCATCACCCTGATTGTCACTACCTGTGTTTCCAATTTGTTTTGTTTTTGGATTTTCTTGTACCCTTGGATTTTGGCTTTTTTGTTGGTTAATTTTCTTCATTAAAACATCCATTTATTTCTATGTCTACTGCCGTTTGGGTCCACTGCCACACCACATCATGGCAAAGATATGTCGAGTTCCTCCAAATAAGACTAACATGGCCAGCAATAAATAAGGGCACATTAAAAGGGATTTCCCTAAAATTGTGCGTTTTTTTTTTTTAAATAATTATATTTATTAGTTTTCAATGTTTTGACAAATAAACACAATACAAGAACAAGAGAACAATCCAGCTCTTATAGTTACATACCTGTATATATACATACATACACACCAAAGAGAAAAGAAGGAAGGGAAAAAGAAAAAGGAAAAAAAAAACAATCAAAGACAAATGGTCTACACCAGAACATTTCAGATGTTTACAATTCGGTCCTCCTCAAATTACAAATCCTCTCCAAAGAAGCACAGAAGTTTCAAATCCTACATAAGAAATAAAAGGTTCCCAAACTTTATGAAAGTTATCTTCTTTATCGTGCAGTTTGCTCGTTAAATAGTCCAGAGATATATAGTCCAGTACTATATTTAGCCATTGTGATTTACTTGGAGCTTTGTCAGAAATCCAATTCAGTATCACACATTTTCTTGCACAAAAAGTAAGCATTCTGTAGAGTTGACGCTGACATTTACCAGTAATGCCGGCGTCAGTTAAACCAAGTAGTAAATACAATGGATTGAATTGTGTGCAAACAGAGAAAATCATATCTAATTCACATTTTATTATATACCAAAAATGTTGAATTTCCCTGCAGGACCAGTAACAATGTGTAAGACTACCAACATTTTAGACTCTACATTTTAGACATAATGGCGAGAAGCTTGCATTGAACTTACTTCGCTGAGAAGGAGAAATGTGCGCACGGTGTAAGATTTTCAATTGCATGGCCTTAACCTGATTGCAAATACTTAAAGACTTTGCATTCTTCCAAGCCTCGTCCCACCCCTCCTGATTTATTGCCCACTGCAATTCCCTTTCCCAGACTTCTTTTAAGTGTAATGTATTTGATAAGGGGTGCTCTTTCAGTAAGTTGTAAAAGGTTTTAATTGAAGTTTTTACCCTAGGGGAAAATAGCTGTTTTTCACACACTGAAATTGTTTGGTCTACATCGAGTGCGTTTTTTTTCTGTATGAAATCTCTAATTTGTAAATAGCAAAAGAAATCCTGTCTCCCAATGTCATATTTATCCATTAGTTGAGAGAATGACAATAACTTGGCACCTTCCATCAAGTCAGAAAGTGTACGAATTAAATTTATTGACCTTATTTTAAAGCCAGAGTCTATAGCGCCTAGGGTTATCACAGATAGGTGTAAGAGGTGATATAATTTGGAACCTGTCCTCAAGTTTTTGAACCATTTGCCATGCCCTCACAGTGTTAATAGTAATGGGGTTACTGCAGTACATTTTTATAATATTATTTTTTTTTTCAAAAAAAGTAAATTTTTTAAAGGGAACCTGGACATAGAGCTTTCTATATCTAGCCACAGAGAGGCAGGACCCCCTGTCCAATCAGCAGCAGCACGCATATGGGTACTGATCTGATTCTTTCGTATGTCTGGGAGAGCAAGGCCTCCACTTGTGGATGGGAGGCACAGTGTAGAAATTTTTAAGCGTGGTTTCCTTCCTGCCCATATAAAAGAACTTAGTAACCCATTTAGAGCCTTAATTGTTTTACGGAGTAAAAGAACTGGAATCATTTGTATGGGATATAAAAGTCTGGGCAGGACATTCATTTTTAGGAGAGACACGTGGCCCAACCAAGAGAGAGGCAGTGTTCTCCATCTTTCAAGGTCCAGCCGAATCCGTTCAAATAAGGGAGTGAAATTTTCCTTATACATTTTGTTAAATGAGGGGGTAATTTTTATTCCCAGGTATGAAAATCCTTCTGGGGACCAAGTGAAAGAAAAAGGAGCAGGTATAGATGGTTGATGTTTTAATGTGCCTAGTGGCATAACCTCTGATTTGTTGAAATTGATTTTATAGCCCGAAAAATCCCCAAACCTGTTAATGGTTTCTATGAGATGTGGAATAGAGTCCTCAGACTGAGATAGAAATATGAGCACATCGTCGGCATATAAAGTAATCTTGTGTTGTCTCTCTCCAATGGTCAGACCGCCTATCCCCCCATGGGTCCGCACCGCCTCTGCCAGAGGCTCTATAACTAGAGCAAACAGCAGGGGCGAAAGGGGGCAGCCTTGACGTGTTCCCCTCCGCACCTGAAAATTTGGCGATCGTAAACCGTTAGTAATAACAGCTGAACAGGGCTCACTGTAAAGTATTCTGATCCAATTGACAAAATTTTCCCCCAAACCGAACTTTCTCAAAGTGTAGAAGAAATATGACCACTCAACGCGATCAAATGCCTTTTCAGCGTCTAGGGAGACAACTAGACCAGGCATTGCATTTTGATTGAAGAACTGGATCACGTTGAGCAACCTACGCATGTTATTGAAGGAGCTACAGTACGTCCCTTAATGAAGCCAGTTTGATCTTCATTGATAAGTGTTGGGAGTAGAATCTCCAAACATTTTGCTAATATTTTTGAAAGGATCTTTAAGTCTACATTTAATAAGGAAATTGGCCTCTATGAGGCACAATCTTCCGGTGTTTTTTTTTTTTAAGTATTAGAGATATATTGGCTTCCCTCAATGACATGGGCAAATGACCCTTTCGAAAAGAGTCGTTAAACATGTGCAGCAGTGGTTCGACTAGTAGAGTGACGAACTCTTTTGTAAAATTCTACAATAAGAAAGTCAGGCCCTGCTGTTTTTCTAGGCTGCAGACCTTTAATGGCCTCCGTGACTTCCTTAATAGTTATAGGACTGTCTAGTGTCGACTTTTGGATTTCTGTCAGACAAGGAAGGTTAAAGTTGGAAAAAAAGGTGTTCATTAGCTCTGTAGTGTCAATAGAGACCTGGGAAATTGTGCGTTTTTAAAAAAGGGAATTCATATTTAGGGTGCAAAGGACAAATTAAATTCAATAATTTCTTCCTAATAGAGGGAAAACAAAGATGTAGCTGCATCAGCGGTGCCAGATTCATTTTTGAAGGGGTGGAGGCTTAGGGGGTATTTCGTCACCTCTGTTACGCACTTTCAATGTCAGGCGCGCACACTTGTTCAATTGACACAATGGCATCTGTCAATCAATTCAGTGGGTTTGTCACAATTTGTCCCGAAGTAAATGCCCTTCACCTGGAGGACAAAGTTGTCGGGTCTATCTTGGTTACTGATTTGCTAATTGCTTGCTATTAAATGCGCTGCAGTCAGAGATTTGGTGGAAATTAATCAAAAAAAGAATTGTCAAAAGTTGTCAGTGGGGAACATGCACAAGGCACGCTTTACCCAGAGCATTTAGAGGACGGAATAGACTTTGTTCCATTTTCAAAACTGGAGTCTGAAAAAATGTAAAAGTTGGATAGAAGCCTTCAGCAGATCTCATAAAACGGCTGATACAGTAATATGTGCCCGATCTCACAGACTCACACAGATGTTTTGACACACGAGATCTTTTTTTTTCTCCACAATTTTGTTAATTGTAAAGAGGGTTAGATAATAAACAATCCAATAACTGTGTTTTTTTTCTTTGTTCCTTTTTTAAAACTTAAATTAAAATCTCAAGGTACGCACAGGTACACCCCGACATACGTGATCAAAGAGGTCAGATATACACTATTAAGTAATTGCTCACCTGCTTATTGCAAGTTTAAAATGCGCACGATACAAAAATCATGTCTAGTCAAGTATTTGGAAGATTTAAAAATATAATAATGAAATAGATGACAAATATCCTTCAGCAATGCCAATTTTGAGCAGTAGGACAACCTGACATGGTTGATGTGCATTAGCTCCTTCAGTGAAGCTTTTTGAGGGTGGTCTGGTTTGTGGAATTGCGATGGGTTTAGAATAGAATAGAATTTCTTTATTCATCCCAGCAGGGAAATTATTTCGCAGTTACAGCAGCATAGAGACGAGACACACAACAACCACCACTGAGTAGCAATTGTAGACAAAATAAAAATAAAATATAACATGCTGTCAATATAAAAAGCAGCTTAGAGCAGTCCTTGCAAAGATTCAAAAAATGCAGATACAGTATGTATATGTAAATATATGTACAGCAAGTGTGCCACAGTGCAGTTGTGCAAAATTGGACTGATTAGTGCAGAACAATGATTTAGCTTTTATTGTACAGTGAGATGGCATGTAGCAGGAAGGATTTCCTGTATCTGTCCCTACGACAGCGGAGCTGGAGCAGCCTATGTGAGAAGGTGCTCCGCTGTCTGTCCACTATGTGGTGGAGAGGGTGCTGTTTATTGTCCATAATAGACAGAACCTTCTTCAATGTCCTCCTCTCCACCACAGTTTCCAGGGACTCCAGCCTTAGTCCCAGTACAGAGCCAGCTTTCCTGATGATTTTGTCTAGTCTATTAGAGTCGCTGGCTCTGATGCTGCTTCCCCAACACTCAGCAGCAAAGAAGATGGCACCGGCAACAACACTGTGATAAAAGGTCTCCAACATCTTGCTGCAAACATTGAAGGATCTCAGCTTCCTTAAAAAATAGAGTCTGCTCATCCCCTTCTTGCAGACAGTGTCAGTGTTAGATGCCCAGTCCAGTCTGTTGCCGATTACAACTCCCAGGTATTTGTAATCCTCCACTTCCCCTTTGATCTTCACTGGCCGTGAAGGTATCTTCTTCCTTCTGAAGTCAATCACCATCTCTCTGGTCTTACTAATGTTGAGCCTCAGGTGATTCTGGTCAGACCACTCCACAAAGCTGTCCACCAGTGTCCTGTATTCCCCTCCCCTCCATCCCCTATACACCCAACAACTGCTGAGTCATCAGAAAACTTCTGTAGGTGACATGACTCAGAGTTGTACTGGAAATCAGTGGTGTACAAGGTGAAGAGAAAGGGAGAAAGCACAGTTCCCTGTGGAGCTCCTACGTCACTGACCACCACATCAGACAGGACACTGCCCAGACGGACAAACTGTGGCCTGCTTGTCAAGTAGTCAGTAACCCAGGAGATCACTGAGTCGTTGACACCCATCCTCCGCAGCTTCTCACCCAGCAGCAGAGGCTGGATGGTGTTGAAGGCACTGGAGAAATCAAAGAATGTGATTCTCACAGTGTCTCCTCCACCATCCAGGTGCAACAGTGCTCGTTGCAGCAGGAAGATGACGGCATCGTCAACTCCTAAGTTGGGCTGGTAGGCAAATTGCAGGGGGTCTAGAAACGTCCTCACCTGAGGCCTCAGCTGGGCCAGGACCAGTCTCTCCATGACCTTCATCACATGAGATGTGAGAGCAACTGGTCTGTAGTCCTCTGGGTCAGCTGGCCTTGGCTTCTTGGGAACAGGAACCACATGTGATGTCTTCCACCGCAGCGGGACTCTCTCCAGCCTCAATCTGAGGTTGTACATGTGTGCCAGTACCGGGGCCAGCTGGATGGAGCAGGTCTTCAAGATCCGTGGTGTAATGCCATCAGGTCCTGCAGCCTTCCCCTGGTGTAATCGCTCCAACTGTCTCTCAACCTGGCCTGTAGTCACCGTTAGCTGGGGGTAGGTGTTGTTGTCTGCAGTGGAGATGGGGGAGGGGGGGGCTGAAGGAGAGGTGGATTGAATGCCGGTAGGTGGATTGAACAACTTGGGGCAGTGTGGATGTGTGGGGGGCTGGTGGTGGTATGGGAGTAGCAGGAGGTGAGCTGAACCTGTTGAAAAACTGGTTGAACTGGTTTGCTCTATCCCGGCCCCCAGATATCTGTGTGTCCTTCCCCTTCATTCCAGCGATGTTCTTAATTCCTTTCCACACATCTCTCACACTGTTCTACTCGAGTTTGGACTCAAGCTTCCTCCTGTAGTTGTCCTTGCATGTCCTCAGTGTCTCTCTGAGTTCACGCTGAACTCTCCTCTGCTCCTTCTTATCTCCTGACCTGAAAGCCATCTTCTTTTTGTTCTTTTTGTTTGTTTTAACACCTAAAGACTGAACCTCAGCCGTTGCCTTTTGAAACAGAGTGTTGAAACTTGCCTCATTTCTTCTTTTGGCCTTAAGTGAGGTCTGATCAACTTTCACAGCAGTCCTCATTGCCATCTCCTGCAAGCTTGGCAGCACTGACCCATACTGTGGCAAAACAGCTGTCATTGCTTTGCTCCGTACTGCCTATCTTGTAGTGCAGAGGGGTATTACTGCAGTACATGATGGATTCTCTGCATGTGCTAATTGTCTTAAACTTCCCTGACTGAGAGAGACCAATGCGTCTCTGATCAGAAGTGAGGCTAAGCAAGCTTTCTGTGCAATTAAATTAGTACAGTGGGCTCCACAATGAACATAAAGTGCTAGTGGCTGCTTTTGCTTTATCCCAGACATTTTATCTGCTCCGTCATAAGTTTAGTACATAATGCAATTTTTAACAAATATGAACATAAAGTTGCATACTGCACCTTTAATAAATGCTTCAGCTTGATTCTTTGTGAAACTATAATTCAATAAAATATTCAAACAATAGTGCCAAAAGTATAGAAATAACAAAGATCTTTATTATAACAGTGTAGTAACACAAAATACTCAGTATATGTTTTAATGATTCAATGAGATTCATTTACATAAACTCTAAACATCCAATCAGAACACTGTCACACACACAGATTATTTTTGTGATATGTCTGATGCAGAAATAATAAACAAGAAGCTTCTAAATGAATACTTGAATGTGTTTGCAGAACAGGGGCAGCAGCAGATATTGAAGATTTGGATGGTAAGATGGTTCACCAAGTGCACATAATAATGTGGGCTTCATATTGAGATGAGTTGCTATGTACTGACAGCTGTCTGGGAGGTTTCACAAAACACTGGCAGATTGGATGGAGCTGACATATATCTGTGGAAAACATTGGCTTTGTCCAAACTCCCAGACCTAAATATTTCCACTACATTCAGGAAGTTTACTTATAGCTCTGCAGATTTAATTTTCTTCTACATCAGATGCTCAATCCATAAAATTGTGTTAAATGAAATCCATTTCATCAGTCTTCTTTTGAATAAATTTTGTCCTTTGGGAATTTCTGCAATAAAATAAATTCTAGGTCAGAATCCTGTTTTCTGCAGGAGACTGGATTTATTCTTCGGCTCCATAAGTAAGTCAACCACAGCCACATAGATTTGTACTAATTAGAATACTTTTTATAGGCAGCTACTGAGGAAAGTACTGCAGAACACAACAGAGAATACTTCAGGAAATGGTTTCATGCTGAGTTTGCTGGTCGGTTGAGGAGTCTTAGCAGCTCTACTAATACCTAAAGACAGCTTAAAAGCTGCAAAAAGTAAAAAGTGTAAATGAAAACTGATGCAAATAGTGAAAAGTTTATCACAGATGAACTATGTTTTGGGATTTTATGTTTTATTGTACATGGTTGTGACTTACTGTCTTTTTAAAAATCTTTCCATACAGATGGAAAGGAAAAGCATTGCTGGACTGCATTGCTGTGCATGCAGTCCATGCACAGCAAGACTGCATGGATTGATTTCTGTTTCTTCCACACACCTGTTTCTTCTGTTTCATTACTTCAGTTTGTATTTGCAGACATTGTAAAAACAAAGTACACACATAGTGATCATACAAGGATCTGTTCCTAACTGGGTTCTAAAATTATTTTAAATAAACCTAAAAAACATAATCATACCCTTCCTCAACAGTGCACTTCACTGTCAGAGATGCAATAAGTTTAGCAGTTGTGTGAATGATCTAATCATCTGACTATTGATTGGAAGACAAAACAAATTTGTCTTTGAATCCATGTCTTCTGGATTTTGTCATATAGATAAAAAATTGTCATATATCATATATTTTATTTATTATACCTGAAACCTAGTTAATAATTTTTGCCGATCTTTAAAATTAAAACATTATTTTATTTTACATGAACCTATTTGTAATCTGATTAGGTCTATTGACTTAGCAAGACACAGCTTTATCAATAAACATTTACTGTCAAACTGTGCTAAACATATTTTTTTTTGTTTGGAATTATGAGTTTAATTGTGCAGATTCCTTCGTGTTAAGCTTTTTTTTACATTTCAGCTTCCTTTCTTCCCCCATATTGTAAGTTAACAGTGAAGCCGACAGGCGTGGAGCGATTTTCCACCGCTGTGTCCTTACAGATGACAGCTGTTATCATACAGGAAACAATAATCCAAGTCAGTGCTCCAGAACAGTGCTTAATATAGGTACTTTTTCACTGTCGCTTTTTCACTGCAAGAGGAAGGGTAGGAAGCAGGAAGAGTATAAGGGACGACAATGTCATAGAAAGCCAGGAAATTCCAGAATAAAAAAAGTGAGTTTAATTAAAACACTACTTTGAGTTGTTACTTTTAATAACAGGAAGATTAATTAGGAAAACAATATTTTTTCCATCAGGTTAATGGACAATTTAACCAATAAACCTCAAGCATGTTCTCATTGTCTGGGTTTTCTTCAGCAGCTCTGGCTCCACCTAGCACAGGGGTCTCAAACGCCAGTCCTCAAGGGCCGTTTTGTACCTGTGGCACATCTAAAAACTGCAGGACAGTGGCCCTCGAGGACTGGAGTTTGAGACCCCTGACCTAGCATGAGTGACCATGTATGGCTGTATTTGTTTGGTTGCCCTACGATGGATGAGTCACCTGTTCAGGCCAAGTCATATCCTCTCTTCTCACTTCAAGACCACTGGAGAAAGTCTGCAATCCATCCCAGTCCATTTAAAAGTCTCAATTGTTTAATCTTTATCTTGAATTTGAATTATGGAGATGAATTTTGCTGATCACATTTTTCTGCTTTCATTGATTTTCACTATGTACTTGATCATTTTGTACACTGCTTGCACTTGTGGCAGGTTTGATCAAAGCTTGCAACTGATAGGGGGGACAAGGAAAGAAACAAATTCGCTACTAGCCTCAGTTCCTGAGTATTTTAATGGGATTCAATGACTTAAACTATACGAAGCAGTGCTTGATTGTGAAGTTCAAGGCAAATAATTGCTAGTTTTTACATTTTGTCTAAGGATTCACTCGGATATTAAGATGATCTTATCGCAAGTACTTCCACCTAAGTGTGCTCAGTAAGCATCTAGGGTTTCTGAAAGAGGATATGGGAAAGAGTACCAATGAGCAATCAACAGATGGAAGAGAAATGAGTCCAGTATGAACAGCAGAATTGTAATAAAACAAATCTGGTTTAGGTGTTGAAATCCTGAACTAAGCAGATAAATTGGGGTAGTTGTAGTGAGTGCCAATGTTGCAACACAGTACCTGTATCAGTTTAGCTACCAAGAAAGTAGGTGAGTTGGCAACAGTAGAGTTAACTTTCTGTTGAATTTAGTCAAAGTAGTGTTGTAGTTAAGACCACCTAACCCGAGACCAAGACTTTTAGGGTCGGAGACCAAGTCGAGACAAAGACCAGCGCCCTGCGCTACATGACACATTAAAGTGTGAAATATTATCAAAATTGCTTCTCAAATTGATCTGAAAGATTCACATTCCCATAAAAACACTTAGACATTAAGGGCTTAGAGTTGAAATAAATTTAACCAATATTATTATCAATTCAAACTATTTGTTCTGCTTTATTTCCATCTCTGCCACAATCCGCAGAGGTCTCATGCCATCCTAAAAAGATAACGCCCTGGGTGTTTGCCCATATCTCTCATGATGATGATGATGATGAATACTTTATTAATCCCCAAGGGGAAATTCAAAGTCCCAGCAGCTTAAACATTACACACAACATACACTACAGTTCACACAATATATTATGTCAAGAAAACTGACATGGGGTTGTGAGATCTTTCCAGGTACACGCAGAAAAGGTGCAGAAAGGCCTGAGAGAAATAAAGCAATCTTGTGATTTGATTAAAGTAATAGTTAAGTGGAATATGTATGAATACAATCGGTATAAGGTGTATAAGTAATCACTAAATAACTTTCTAAAATGTATTCCTGAATGATGAGTTGTAATGGTAACAACAATGTAATGATAATGTTTAATGATTATGATAAGTAAGAAATGTGATTAATTCTCAATGAATATCAATGGTATGATGATTTGAAAAGTGATTCAAATGTTTTAATACAAGTTGAAGGTGTTTAATGATTTGTAACAGATGATAGGGAGTTACAGAAAAGAGAGGAAGTTATAATGTCGAAGTCAGCAGGAAGGGTGAGGCCTAGGCCCTGCTGCCAAGAGATGTCGCAAGTTGGGGAGAGAAGGGACTTTTTCAGTACACTCAGCAAACAGGTTGGGGGCCGACGAGACTTTCCACCAAAGTCAGCAGTTGGTCAGGAAGTCACGTAGACCAAAGCGCCCCATACACAACCATGGGAAGGGAAAGTATAAAGACGCACTGAAAAGAGGAAGAAGGGGTTCTTAGTCCGCGGCGCTGAAGGAGGGCTGACACGAAGAAGCAGATTGAGAAACATCAGAGGACCGCACCTCAGAACCACGGGAAGTCGAGGCTTCGCGCCGCCAAGAAAGGGACAAGATCCTGCTGCCACAGCCCTGGTTCATGATTTGACCGTCGGTCCTGACTCAGCTCAACGATCTCAAAACTCTGCAACAGACTTGGAGGAAAGACCAAGATCCCTGAGGGATAAAGAGCTGGGTTTTTCAAAGGATTTGGACCCGTTCTGCTTGCGTCTATTCTGAGGAGGATTTTTCCACATAAGGATTAAAAGACTCTGACCAAGGACTCTGGACGTCACTGTTGCCAACGATCCATTATCACCTGGGTGTGAGTTGAATCTGCTCCCTAAAATTCCATCTCAGAACTTGCGACATAGGTTAGGGAAAAGAGGCAAGGTAGTATGATTATACATGTGGATTTTATTACATTGCTTTTGAATTATATACAATTGATTACTGATTTGTATGTCACATATCCCTGCTTGAGCTTGCTTAATAAATTTATACTATAAAATTATAATGAGGTTGGTGGACATTGAGATTATTCGAGTCATTTAACTATTTTTCAGTTCTTTTAATTGAGGTAAAACTAATGTACATGATTCCAGTAAATAGGTGGCTTCATAATTTCCTTTAGTGAGTGTAAATAATGACCCTGGGACTTACATCCAAGTCACTAAATTTAATCTAGCCGGTTCCAAGAGCGAGTTATATGTTAGGAAGCGAGCTACCGTTAACAGGAGTGGTTATTGGAATTATGCAGCTGTGAGGGCTACTCAGCTGATTGTTTCTTAACTGTAAAGGGTTGTAACTTCTGGATCGGAGGTAGTTAGAGCTAGACGAATCGCTTTCGCCACCAGTTTGAATAGATTATCTCTTATAGATCTCTTTTAGGGTAATACCCAGGTCTCAGAGATTTTCCGGACCTGTTAGACAGAGAACTGGTCAGTAGTCAGTCCAGGAGAAGTTGTGAGGAGTGGGTGGGGCTGGCTATTGCGTAATAACAGACAATTACACAAACACTAGGTTACTAGGTAAACACAATTACCAGATCAACATTACTAAGAGCTAAAAATACTAAAAAAACACTAAAATCCTAAGTGCTAAAGAGTGTGGAGGTGAAGTCTGCTGTGTCGATGGCCTAAGCAGAGAAGTCCACTTCTCCCCTGCCCTTCAGTGAGGCATTGTACAGTAGTATGGCCCTTGGTACAAATGACTTCCTGAGTCTGTCTGTTGAGCATGTCAGGGAGCGTAGTCTCCAGCTGATCAGACTCTTCTGCTGCATGATGGTACTATGGAGTGGATGACAATCGTTGTCCATGATAAGTAACTTGTTCAGGGTCTTTTTATCTGATACTAACGTGATGCAGTCCAGTTCAGTCCCCACAACAGAGCCAGCTTTCCTAACCAGCCTGTCTAGTCGTCCAGCATCCCTCTTCTTAATGCATCCTCCCCAGCATGCCACAGCATAGAAGAGGACGCTGGCAACAACAGACTGGTAGACCATCCAGAGGAGCTTGCTGCAGACATTGAAGGACCTCAGCCTCCTCAGGAAGTATAGCCTGCTCTGCCCCTTCTTATAGAGTGCATCGGTGTTGGCTGACCAGTCCAGTTTATTGTCCAGATGTACTCCCAGGTACTTGTATGTGTTCACCACCTCCACCTTGACCCCCTCAATGGTGACTGGCAGCAAGGCAGACTTGGATCTCCTGAAGTCCACCACCATCTCCTTGGTCTTAGTTGTGTTGAGTTGAAGGTGGTTGAGTCTGCACCATTGCACAAAGTCCTCCACCAGGTTCCTGTATTCCTCCTCCTTCCCATCCCTGACACACCCCACAATTGCAGTGTCTTCTGAAAACTTCTGCATGTGACATGACTCTGTGTTGTAGCAGAAGTCAGACGTGTATAGGGTGAACAGGACTGGGGAAAGGACTGTTCCCTGTGGCACTCCGGTGCTGCTGATAACAGTGTCAGAAAGGCAGTCCTTCAATCTAACAACTGTGGCCGCTCCGTCAGATAGTCTGCAATCCAGGATACCAGGTGAGTATCTACCCCCATCTGCAGGAGCTTGTCACTCAATCTGGATGGTTGGATGGTGTTAAAAGCACTGGAGAAATCAAAGAACATGATTCTCACAGCACTTTCCCCCCTGTCCAGATGAGAGTGAGTCCTGTGCAAGAGGTATGAGATGGCATCGTCGACGCCCACCTTCTCCTGATATGCAAACTGTAATGGGTCTAGTGCATGGCGCACCTGTGGCTTCAGTATCCCCAGAACCAGTCTCTCCATAGTCTTCATCAAATGTGATGTGAGAGCGACTGGCCTGAAGTCATTAAGCTCAATTGAGTGTGATTTCTTAGGGACAGGGATGAGACAAGATGTCTTCCACATTGTTGGAACTCTCCCGAGCCTGAGACTCCAATTGAAGATGTACTCCAGTGGCTTTCCCAGTTCGGCAGCACAGACCTTGAGCAGTCTTGGACACAGTCCGTCAGGCCCGGCTGCCTTCCTGGGATATAGCTTCTGCAGCTCCTCTATCACTTGATCTGCTGTGATGGAGGCGAGAGAGGCAGGGGGGATGGGTGGGGGTGGGGGGTTACCATGGTCTTGGTAACCTTGTGGGGGAGAGGAGAGGGGTGTGAGTCCATATGTGGTTTCCAGTGATCCTGTGGGGGAGGGGTACATCTGGTGGAGGTACTTGATGCTTTGAGAATGAAGGCGTGGATTGTGCCATTAGGTAAGCAGTGTCCGTAGGCGCTGTACAGAGCACGTCCCTCAAAGCTAGTGCTTGGGGTGTGAATTGGGCCCTCGAGCAAGCGGTGTCCGTGGATGATGGACAGACCACGTCCATTGACAGGGCCATCAAACCTGTTGTAGAAATGGTTAAACTGATTTGCCCTGTCCAGATCTGCCTCCACAGAGATGCTTTTCTTCCACAGGCCAGCGATGGTCTTCATTCCATCCCAGACCTCCTTCACATTGTTCTCCTGCAACTTCTGTTCCACCTTCCTCCTGTATTCCTCTTTGGCCTCTTTCATCCTGACTTTGAGTTCCCCCTGTATGCGCCTCAGCTCTGCCTGGTTCCCCTCTCTGAACGCCAACTTTTTCTTGTTTAGCAGAGTCTTGACATTACTGGTTATCCAAGGCTTGTTGTTTGGAAAGCAGTGCACAGTTCTTGTGGGAACAACAACGTCCATACAGAAGTTCAGGTAGTCCGTCATCCAGTGTGTGACCTCCTCCAAATCTTCTCCACTCTGTAGTACACTCCAATCAGTGGACTCAAAGCAGTCTCTCAAAGCCTCATCTGCTCCTAATGTCCACTTCCTGAATTTACTTGTGACAAATGGCAGCCTCTGAACTTTTGGTTTGTACAATGGCTGTAGATGAATGAGGTTATGATCTGATAACCTCATTCATTCATTCATTCATGTCAGAAACCACCACTGTTTCACCATTAAACATAGCAATTAAGGGAATGCACTAACGGTAAATAATGCTCCACTATGAGCATCAATCAAGAAGTAAAAAAGCACAAGGCGGCGCTCACCATGACTATTCTCACTGTCAAGCAAGGCAGTACAGTGCAGGTGGCAGCACTGTACTGCCTTGATGTCACCGGTCATGATTTTTGTCATCATGACGGGTGACAAAAACAATCAAAGAGCAATGAACATGCTCAGTGTGCACGTCTGTTCTTGTTTTATTTTGTTCTGTGTTTTATTTATTCGCTAATTAAATAAATATCAATGTATATAGTTAAATAAAATAATAGCTACTGCAATGTTCGCAGAGCATTATAAGAGCAAAGAACGGACCACAGTGAATCTCCAGACATATCTACTTAGTAAAGAGCCGTTCACAAGAATAGGATCGTTCATGAATGTCACATCACTATTGTAGTGGAAAAATTAAAGTAAGGTCACACCTGCTAGTTGTATTGCTATATGTTTATTCTAAGTTCTTGTATATTCCCACCAAGTTAAACTATTTTGGTTACATGTACAAGGTTGGATGTTGTTTCCCCAGCTGCATGGAAAACATGCTTAGGCATGGGAAACAGCCTAAGCATGTTTCCCATGCTTAGGCTCCCTTATCCCTTTGTATAAAACTCATGTGTTGTCTCTGCCTGGCAGAGCTTTTCATCCAGACTGTTGACGCTGCCATCTTTAAAGGGCTGGAAATGCCGGACCGTGACGAAGGAAAAACAACATAGCCTTCAGTTTGGTTTGGCCTGAGTGCAGTGCTCACCAGAGCAACCTGTGGCCTTTTATTAGCAGATTGCACCCACCTGTGTAAATCTCCACCCACAACAGGAAGTCAACAAGAACATCAACAATAAGATTCAACACCCCCACTTGTTCTTATGTTGACATAATACATTTACATTTCATTGCTTTACATTTACATACCAAAAATAAAACATACAAATTTGTCCATTCTCATTTTAGTTACAGGCTTTGTTAAAATATCAGCCACCATTTCTGTTGTTGGACAGTAAGAGAGAGTTAATTTTCCATCACTGAGTGCTGACCGAATAAAGTGATATCGAATGTCAATGTGTTTGCATCTTTGGCGATAAACCGGACTTTTAGAAAGAGCAATTGCACCTTGATTGTCCTCAAAAATGGTCACAGGCGCATATTCACATCCGAAGTCCATATCATTCATTAGATTCATAAGATAAATACTTTCCTGTGTAGCAGCAGCCAAAGCAATATATTCAGCTTCACATGTAGATAAAGAAACCATGGATTGCTTTTTAGATTTCCAGGAAATAATGGGTCCAGTTTCAGATAGACTAAAACAGTAACCAGTCATACTTCGTCTGTCTTTCTGGTCTCCTGCCCAGTCTGCATCACAGTATGCCACAAGTTTAAGATTTAGATCATTTTTCTTGAAGCATAATTCCTGATTTAGTGTACATTTCAGGTACCTCAATACATGCTTTGCTGCAACCCAATGTTGCTCTTTTGGTTCAGACAAGTATTGTGACAACTTACTGACAATAAAACTCAAGTCTGGCCTAGTGCTCATCATTACATAGATCAAACTCCCCACTACTTCACGATACCTTTTATGATCAGCAGGTTGACCTTCACTGTCAAACTTCATTTTATTTTCACATGGGGTTGACCTTGGTTTGCAGTTAGCCATGTCAAACCTCTCCAAGATTTTTATGATGTATCTTTTCTGGTTCATTTTTACTTGACCGCGGTTTTGTGTAAAATCAATTCCTAGAAAATGTTTAAGTTTTCCAAGATCTTTAATTTTAAACTTAGCAGCCAACATTTTCTTCACGCTTTTGAGTATTTGATCATTACTAGCTGCAATAATAAGGTCATCAACCCAAATAATCAAGATCACTCTCTCATGTTCATTTTCTTTACTGTAAACACAATAATCAGCAGAGTTCTGCACAAAGTTATTTTCAATAAGGAAATCATGTAACATTTTATTCCAATTTTGTCCTGACTGTTTCAGACCATAAAGTGACTTATTAAGTTTACAGACTAATTTTTCTCCTGTCTCTGTTACCACCTCAAATCCTTCAGGTTGTTCTAAAAATATCTCACAATCGATAAGGGCATGTAAATATGCAGTTTTGACATCCATTTGGTGCAATTCCAAATCATATTGAGCAGCAAGCTGCATTAGAACACGCACAGATGTCATATCAGCAGTCGGCGAAAAAGTCTCATTATAATCAATACCAGCAACCTGACTATAGCCTTTTGCTACATATCTAGCCTTATAAAGTGTCTCAACAGGATTTTCTTTAATAGTAAATACCCATCTGCCCAGATCTGCATGTACAAGATCTAGTGCACCTTTAGCTTTTTCATCCGGATCTCTACTCCTGGTCTGAGCAAATTTACCTTTTATGCATACTTCACATTTCAGATCAGGTTTTTCAGTGTTACCTCTAATTTTCATTCCATCTGCAACACCCTCCAACTTTGACACATCATCATAGTTACAGTGACCTAAAATTTCATGCCATGTTTGTATGTCATAGCAGGCATTACATTTTTCAACCTCATCTGTAAGAGTACTTAAATAAAACAGTCTATCATAAACATCAATATCAAAAGTCGTACCATTTTTATGGATGAGCCGGTTCTGTCCATCTTTGAAGATGACTGTCGCTCCTTGGGCAGTTGCAGCTTTAACCGAAAATATGTCCTGAGAAAATGATGGCACGTATAAAGTGTCCATTAACATCATCTCCACAATTCGGCCGTTGCTGTCTCTCAAACGAACTCTGGCAGTGCCTTTCTTCAGTGCGATGCCACTGGCCCTCACGCCGTCAGCCAACTCCAAAATATGGCTCTGAGGCTTAAAAGTCAATTCGAAATCCGTGAATTTTGAAGCGTCGGTCACAATGTGCTTTGTTGCACCCGAGTCGACCATGAGGCCCTTCACCTTTGTGCCATAGATCTGGGCGTTGTCAATCTGCTTCACCTTGAAAGCAAACGTATGGTCCTCCTCATCCATTGCTTGCTTGACCTTGTCTTGCCTTTTCCGCCGACAATTTACGTCCTTATGTGTGGCGCTCTTGCAGAAACCACACCACTGTTTCGGCTCTCTGCGCTCGCCTGATGTTGAAGGACAGTCCAGGGCTTTGTGCCCTCTCTGGCCGCAGTTGTAACAGCTGAGTTTAATACTCCAATTGTCTCTTCCTTTAACTTTCATCACGCTATCTTCAGCTGAGCCAGCAACACACAACTTCTCTGTGCTCTCATAGCTTCTCAGCTTTGTTTTAAATTGGGCAAAAGTTAACTCTTCCTCACTCTGTCTAACATAAACAGAGAATGGTTTGAACTCATCAGGCAGGCCTTTTAAAATCATTGCCGTCAGAAGGCCATCACTTAAAACTTCGCTAGCATTACGCAGCACTGTAATTGCAGATTCTGCTCGGATAATATAGTCAGTGACGTTCTCATTGACACCTTTCTGAAGAGACGTCAGCTCCGTATACAGACTAATCACTCGTGGCTTACCCGAACCAGCATAGTGATCTCTGAGGATCTTTAAGGCTTTTCTGCCATCATCCGCAGCATCTCTCATGACAAGGGAAAGACTCTTATCGTCCAAGACTTGAATTAATTCTGCATACGCCTCTTCGTTTTTAGTCGCGTCTTCTTCCGCGTCATCAGGTTCGTCCTTCAATAATATGGTATTCTTCAGCTCAAGCAGACGTAAGTGGGCCAAAAACTTCGTTTCCCACAACTCATACTTCTTTTCATCTCCGTCAAAGCATAATCGGTTCCATCGGCTTCCAAACTCCTTTCTGGGCCCATAACCTGTTGACGCTGCCATCTTTAAAGGGCTGGAAATGCCGGACCGTGACGAAGGAAAAACAACATAGCCTTCAGTTTGGTTTGGCCTGAGTGCAGTGCTCACCAGAGCAACCTGTGGCCTTTTATTAGCAGATTGCACCCACCTGTGTAAATCTCCGCCCACAACAGGAAGTCAACAAGAACATCAACAATAAGATTCAACACAGACCTTCTTCATTACTGATTGTCCTACAAGCTCTCTGTATTGTGCACAATATATGAATAAACCTGACTGAGTGATTTCACCTGAACAGTGCTTGGAAATAGTTTTTTTTCCACGACAACTATATTGCAGACTTTGGTCACAGTATTGTCCATTTTAGACGACATGTTAGTCAACACCTCCGCACAATAATTCAGCAGTGAGTGACAACTTTGTTCATCACAAATGCAACACGTGTCTCTGTACAATTAACATTGCTAACATCACATCAACAGAGCTTACCTTTCTTTGAGCTTCTTTTCTAGGTGACAAAAAAAGTTAGATGTAGTCCCACCGTCTGTGAAAGCAGGGGTAAAAGAGTCACGTATTTAGTAAGTCCCGTTATTGCTTGGATTTTAATCGATATGTTTTGCATCCAGTGAAATCAAAGATGTTAACAAACAAACTGGACAGTATGCTGTAAATTTAGTGATATTTCCACAGTTGTGGTCTCGACCGGTCTTGAAATAAAATCCAGAGTCCTCAACGCCCGAGACAAGACCAAAACCACCAAAAAATGGTCTCACCGGTCCTGAGTACTACAACACTAAGTCAAAGAAATTTTAATTATTTATTAGACGAAAATAAATAATTTGAGAAAGAGTGACTTAAATTTGTTATGTTAAACACACTTAATGAATTCAGTTAAATAAAATTTGGTAGGTTTTGGATAAACTTAATTCATTAATTTAAACTTAATTACATTGAGTTGGATGATCATAATATATTGAATTGGATGAACTTAATTGAATTGCTTGTTACCAATTAAAGCAATTCAATTAATTTGGTTCAACTACTTTCTTTTTTCAGTGTATGTGATAAGAGTGGTTAAGTAACATAGTTGGAAATATCAACATGCACTTAAGAAAATACAACTAAATTGTGAGACAATGAGGAACATGACTGCAGAACAGACAACAGAGGAAGATTTATATTCATGTTGCAAATAGTTTTACATTCTGTTGTAAAAGAAGATAACAGAAATAAAGAGGCCAAAAGACTTTGAGTGGTGTGAATAATTAAATCAGCTTCGGTCTGAATTTAAAGAGGAGTGTTGTGCTGGAAACTGAGTTTCACAGTTGACAGTAATATTACGAGACTTAGTTTTTTTTGTGATGCAATACAGAATTTATTCTTGACAGTGGCACCGACAAATTAATCATCAAAGGTTTGGGTTGTTATTTATTATTTGCTGCTGATGGTTTGCTCCAGAACAGGCCCAGGGCTATGCAGAAGTGTCCCCCAGCTGTGATGCCCCAAGGCTGGGCATCTGACAACAAGAGAAAACATATTATGAATTTTAACATTTTATGACGAAATGAGAAAAATGAGGGGGAGGAAGATTGGGAAAAGGTCAGGGAAAACACAAATGCACAGTTTATGCTTTCCATTTTGCAGTTGCTTCTTCAATTTGTTCTTTTGACAAAACAACCTTTAGGAGAATGTTTTATTTCAGAAGTTGTTGATGTTTATAACATAAGCATGTGTCCAAATATTGTTTTCTGGTGTTCAGTTGAGTTTTTAACCCTCCTGTTATGTTCCGGGTCAAATTGACCCGTTTTAAAGTTTGAAAATTTTCTAAAAATAGTTGGAAGTATTTTTTTTGCATGAAACTTTTCCTATTTGTCTTAATAGGTGAACTCTACATATCAATTGAAAATTTATTAGTTTTACACATTTGTACCAACCCCTAGGTCTACTTTTTACACAGATACTGTTCGGGTCAATTTGACCCGGCAGTCAGGTTAAAGTGCAAAAAAAGATTAAAAAATGTCCATTTCTATATGTTTCCTTGCAGCTATGAACCATATTTCACCACACAAACACCACACACATCCATGCACACCCCGACACACACAAGCCCACTTTCTCACTATTCTCTTTACTTCACTAGGAAACTGCGAGAAAGCAGGTGTTCACACAACTTTTGAGGAGAACTTCTTCTGTTCCTGTGGACAAACTCCACCCACACTGAGTGACACTCAGCAGAAGTGGAGGGAAACATAAATACTCTCTGCATGACTCATTTATCTTGATTTTAATCAGTGGGTCAATTTGACCCTGAACAGTTTGTGTGTCTCAAGTTCAATTATAAAGATCACCCATTGAAAAAAAAAAAAAAAGTGTAATATAAAAATATTCACCAAAAATCAATTTCAAGGAAATTATAGCTTTTTGTGTCTAGGATTTATTCAGTAAATATTAAAAATGCAAATTCCATTTTTTATGTCCAAATGAGTAAATGAGTAGGTTGTTGTCATTGATCCTTAATTTGGGAGAAATAATCAAACATCATTGCACAAATATGAATTGAAATGGTTAGTATTGGAGTTAATAATCAGATAGAAAAATGTTTTGGAGGAATTTTTTGGTTTCTGACACTATTGCATGATTAAACACTCCCCGGGTCAAATTGACCCACGAACATTATTGCTGTACCTCAGAAACGAACATAACAGGAGGGTTAAGGAAAAAATGAATTTTGGAGGCAGCAGATCACAGTAGATTTAAATGATCCAAAATCTTCCTCAGCATGTCATAAAGCTCTGAACAGACAGGCATTTTTCATTTGATTCAGGTGTGATGAACCAAGGAAAGACCTAAAATATCTAGGATACCAGTTCTCGAGGACAGACTTTGGACACACAGACTTGCACCATATTTCAGTTTATTTCCAGCCACTCGTGTGGAGAAAACCTACCAAAGTACTACTTGTGCTTCATAAATCAGAATGCTGTTTTAAAGTTGTAACATTCAACTAGAAAATTTCTGAAGAAATTTAACCGGGGCCTGCCAAAGTGTGCCCGTCGGTTTGGGCCCGGCGTTGTCATGCTAGAAATTAGCATGGATGCTAAAGAACGCTGCAACGTAATCAATAGCATGTGGAGAATCACAAGAACATTAAGTAAGGTGGACGTGCACCATTCAGTATGATTTAAAATTTGTCAAGGCTTTTATTTTGGAATTTTTGCTAAACTTCATTTCAAAGGGCCAAACTAATCCCATGTGTAATAGTCATTGGGTTAAATTAGTTATATAATGCTCAAAACACAAGTAGTTGATGTAAAAATATTAAAGGCTTTTATTTTGAAATTTTTGTTAAGCTTCATTTCAAAGCGCCAATCTAATCCCAGGTGTATCAGTGCTTTGGATAAAAAAGTGACATAATACCCAAAAGAGCAAATACCTGATGCAAAAATTATCAAGGCTTTTAATTTGAAATTTTCAGTATGCTGCATTTCAAAGGGCCAAACTAATACCATGTGTAACAGTGCTTTGGATGAAAAAGTCAAATAAAGCCAAAAAGAGCAATGACATGATGTAAAAATATTCAAGGCTTTTATTTTGAAATTTTTGTTAAGCTTCATTTCAAAGGGCCAACCTAATCCCATGTATAACAGTCATTGGATAAAATCAGTTATATAATGCTCAAAAGAGCAATAATCTCATGTAAAAATTCTCAAGGCTTTTATTTTGAAATTTTCAGTATGCTTCATTTCAAAGCGCCAAACTAATACCATGTGTAACAGTGCTTTGGATGAAAAAGTCAAATAAAGCCAAAAAGAGTAATTACATCATGTAAAAATATTCAAGACTTTTATTTTGAAATTTTCAGTATGCTTCATTTTAAAGGGCCAAACTAATCCCATGTGTAACAGTTACTGAGTTAAATCAGTTATATACAGCCCATAGCAGCAAGTAGTTCTAAAGGCCAGTTCAGTCCTGATCTGTTTCAACTGAGTCTTCCTCCATAGATAGAACTACAGTGATGCATATTTGTAGTCCTAACCACCAGCCAATAGCCTCCTGAGTTCCATTGCTATGGTAAATAATTTTCTCAGGCAAGTGTGAGCTGTGAGTCATACATGCTGGGGCAGACAATTCTCTGTTTGAGCCAGCCAGTTTTACCCAAAAAAGCATTGGAAACAACTCCTTTCCATTCGGGAACCGTAATACATATTCAAAAAGCGTTTGAAGCGTATGAGAGGGCTATGTGTCTTCTGCGATAGTCCCGAGATTCATGTCTCTACCTCAGTCACAGCAATAACAGCCATGAGAGAAAGAAATGCTTTGCCCAGATCTGAAATGTTTGAGAAATATATGGGAGAGGGCCTGAGACCGCCTCAGAAAATCCTGTCGCATGACTTTGCTCTGAAGCACCGTGACAGAAAACCGTACGGTCTAGATAAATTTCGAAAACATTTTACCGGAGCAGACATGCGTATCAATGTCAGGACTGATTTTGATACCAATCGTGCGATATTTGTGGGCGTGATGGTGATTTCAAAATTATTTTGGGGTGAAAAATTCTCTTCATTTCTCACTCTAGCGGAGATCTAATGGCTCTGACTGTCACTCTAATTTTAGGAAAAATGAAAAACTTTGGGTTGCTTAGAGACAAATTGTGGACAAACCGTAATTGGTATTGACGCGCCGTGTTCACTTTCGAAGAGATCACAGACGTATCTACAAAATGAAATTTGAATGGCATTTCTACGTGAATTCGTGACGACACAGAGAATCCTCAAAAATAGGGTATTTGTAGGATTTGTCCCATTGACTTATAATGGGGGTTTTTTTCGTAGTTTTTTGCGAATTATGTCGCCATGTTAACCCCAAATCCCACCTAAAGTAATAGCTCCAATGGCGTGAATTTTCTGCACGTTTTGATACCTCATTTGTAGGTGTGCACGCAGCGGTATGAGCCGCATAACGGTTACGGATGAAAAATAAAGAATTGGGAGAATAGTAATAGGTTCCTGCCATTGCTTTGCATGGCAGGCAAAGCAATGTAGTTAACATGGCAGGCCCCAATAACTAACTTGTTTCTTCTCAAACATGTGAGTATGAGCATGTTAAACTGAACAGGATACATGTGACACACATATAGGTTCAGCAGCCAGTGCAGTCTCTCTTTCAAGAAAACAAATGTTGAAAAAGGTGTAAAAATGCAATTTTTAGAGAAATGAAAATTTGGTAGATCAACAAAGCAAGGTGAAAAGAATGGTTTAGCACCAGTAAGAGGTATGACTTAAAGTATGTGGATTATTTAGCAAAATTTCAAGCTGTGAAAAATGAAACAAGAAAACAAAGGTTAAGAATAGATAATAAAGTTTATGATTTATAAAAAATATTAATTCAAACCCTATTTTAGTTTAGCTCATAGTGTTCCTGTCTGATGTTGATGTCCTCATGTACAGATAAAAAATATTGCTTTTAGAGCTGGATTGTCAGTGCCTGAGCACAACAGAGACTGAGCACAGCTGAATCTGACTTCCGATGTGACAATTTATTTCCTCACATTAACTGTCTGATGACTCTGATCTGCTGAGCATGTGTTCAACAGAAGTGTGAGTAAACCGAAAGTGTAAAGAACAGAGTGCAGACTCAGTGGTTGGACTTGATTCATTGTGAGACAAAATACTTTCCAAATGTTCTTCTTTGGTTTGTTTCAGATATATTTATTCTCCTGAAACACCTCCAGTATTTTAGCAAACAGGTTAACAAAGCAAGTTGGTCTTGGAGATAATCCTCACAAAAAGAGTTCTTGGAGTAACCGTGTGTGTGTCACTCTAGTGGGCTCTGTCTCATAAATGACACATTCTGCTTGTCTCTTCCTCACGGGATTCATGGCATAACATTAGGTATAGAACGGGGGTCAAACAGCCAACACATTGGTTACAGCATGAACTACTTCCACTTTCGCTCCAAATTAAATAATGTTTCCATTTGACTTAATTCACAGAATTAATCAACCAGGCCATATGGTATTAAAATGACTTGGCACAAAACTATTGATGCAGATCTTGAATGATAAAATTGATCAAATCAGAATTTTGCAATAGTTAATATAGGATGCCTGTACTTTTAGCTTTCTAATCTGTGACCAAACATTGAGAAAAAAAAAAACTCAACCAATTGCCTGTTGCCTTTTTTACTTACTGGACCTTTTTAATTCTGTAGGAAAATCTACACTCACTCTCATGAACAAGCAATGAGAGTAACTCCCAGAAGGAATGATTTGACTTTGACATTATTTGGTCTACATGCAGACCAGTAAGGAAGATGTAAATTTAATTTGCAAGGTGCTGAAACAATCAGAACCAGGGAGCAAGATGGTTCAAACACACTCAACAAGTTAAGAAGATGCCCATGCTGAAGAAGCTAAATCTAATTCTTAGTCACAAACACAGCTAGTTCAGAAATGTTGGAGAGAAAAATAATTTTGTTTGAAGGTGAGGTCAGATAAGAGGAACTCTCTGCATTTGATGGTAAACATAATTTGAGTTGCAATTTTTTTTTAAATATGCAGCAAAAGTCAGTAAGAGAATGCAACATAATTTATTATTTTATCATAAAACTAAGAAGATACGACAGGTAGACCAGGGGACGAAAGTAAGAACGGGGATATTTATGGCACCTTTGTTCATCACACTCAGAAACTCATCTACCAGCCATGTACCGCCATGATGCGCTCCGCCACCCGTTTGTTGAGACCGGGATGATATGAAATTTATTGTGCGGTTCGTCCGTAAAGTTACACTTACACTGTAAGCATCTACTACTCAGCTGCCTGCCTTGTTCAGTCTATCTGCTCACCTGTATAAATACTCCTGCAGCGCTCTTGCTGCCGTTCGCTTTCAACCAGCAGCTCCGAGAAGAGAAAGGCTGCTGTACTCCAGGCATCACGACAGTCATTTTAAAGATGCTTATTGATCCCCAAAAAACGATGAAAACCCAGACATTATCATTAATCAATAAAATCCCCACGGGCCGAACTTGAAAATTAGCCATAATGCCGCTAACGCTTAGCTTTCGTTAACAACTCAGAGGCAGAAGTCAGAGCTACGCGTAACGCAAATAATGTCCCGGCTGGAGGTGCAGGCTCTAGTGCAGCGGTGTCAAACTCCAGTCCTCAAGGGCCAGTGTCCTGCAACGTTTAGATGTGCCTCTGCTGCACCACACCTGAATAGAATAATTAGGTCATTAGCAAGGCTCTGGAGAACTGATCTACACAAAGAGGAGGTAATTAAGCCATTTCATTTCAGTGGTTTGTACCTGTGGCACATCTAAAAACTGCAGGACAGCGGTCCTTGAGGACTGGAGTTTGACACCTGTGCTCTAGTGACTCACTCTTACCGAGTTTAAAAGCCTCTTGTATTTTCAGAAAAATACATTGATTACTGCCATTACCCATATCTTGATATCTTTTTGGTAGTTAAAAGACAACAAAAGATCCTTCTGGATAAGTTTAATAACAGATCAGTGTGGTTAGGTATTGAGATGGTTGACTCTGTCCTTCAGCATCTTTCCTACTGTAGGAAACATTGGTCACAGTGCAGCATAGGTGCCAGGCTGGATGTTTGAGACACAGAAACCAGGCTCATTCTTACCGCTGAGAGTCACAGAGGGCCTAGTGTCTAAAGGGCCTTAACCTCTTCAGTTCCCTTTCTGTTCAATCTGTGGGGCTGATATTAAACCTGCCTTGCACCAGTAGAGTGCATGTACTGTACATAAGCATGTATAGTAAACATGCTTATACTGTACATCATACACCAAGGCAAAGGTTAGACACTATTGTAGCACACACTAGATATGTTAAAGGGCAGGAGATGTTTTTCAGTCCATAACTCTAAGAGACATTAACAAATAAAATAGAAAAATGTGATTTTAGGAACTATCTCTCTTAAATGAAGAGGACAAACCAAGAAAAAAAATGACAATACACTTGTGTTTGTTAAATCGGTTCTTCAAACCTGTCATTCAGTCCAATAAATACCACCAGACAAAATAGAATAGCATTGGCAGATGTTATTTAATGATTTCTCATTTGCTCCGTTTCTATTATAAATGTGCACCAAACTTTGTCAATATTCCACAATGTTGGAAAAAACACAATTTTGCAATGACTGTGTTATATCAGACACAAAATTAAAATCAATTAGTTTGTTCATACAGTGAGTTATTTACAACATGCCGTGCCATGATCCTCCAACTACTTATTTTCTTATTCTTCCTCAACATTTGTACCAGTGGGAACATCTGTTTGTTGATCATGTGGCTCGTGTGATGAAAAAAAGTGTTTTCATTGCAGTTTTGAGAAGAAAACCAATTTTGACACAGTCAAAAAAAACACCTCATCTAGCACAAAAACCTTTTATCATAAAACAAGTTTTCTCGAAATTGGCATGTTTCCAAACAAAACTATGTTACAGCAAATTTATTTTTGAAATGTCAAATTGCACAATTATATGGTCAACAGTAACACAGCTAATGTCACATGCAACATATTCAACATTTTCTTCATAAAAGAAATGTTTGTCAGAACTGCTATTGCCAGATAGCCAGTCTCTTAACTAAATGTACAGAACAGACAACTATGTGCCCAATGCACATTTAGGAGGGTGCTGGTCAGTTAGCCCCTATTCAGTTTGCAATAAATTTCCTTTCACACTAAAGTGCTTTGGTTATGGCAAGACGTTCTCTGCCATGGGACATGACTTCATACCTGCTTTGGGAAAATTTTGCACCACTTTTGACCATCAGCAGATTTAAAGTAATTATCTATAATTTACCTTTAATCTATTTTATGAAAATGTGTTAATATAAATAAGTATCTTCAAACAGAAGGTGACTCTGAATTATTGTTTCATTTAGATAAACAAACAAAGTTTATATTAAACTTCCCCAACTGAAACAATAAAAATTGGGTGTAATTTATATTAAACACATTGAGCATATTTAACAATTGTACATGAGATGCAAAACAATTCATTCATGAGTTTAGCTTTCTTGTTTCCACAATAGACTAAGGTAACAAACCAGAGAAATAAAAGTGGTTGATTATGTGGGTATGCAATGGTTTGTTTCAAAGCAGAAGTAAGAATAGACAATATAGCAATAAGTGTGTAAGAGTTGGCAAAAGCAAGAAGTGAGAGGAGCTAATATAGATGCCCCCAATTATCCAGCTTGCATGTTTTGGACTGGAAGAGAAAATTTAAATCCCGGAGGAAAAGTGAGAGAATGCAAACACGACACCTTGCTGGGATTTGAAGCCAGTGGTTTCTTGTCATGAATCAACAGAGCACAACCCTTCACTATTGTGCCTCCCTATCGTATTATTTCCATTTAATTTAGATTTTAAAGCCTCCATTTTCCCTTTAGCTGCTTTATAATTTCACCAGGTTTTCTTCTGAGGTGTCAGCTGGTTATCTTTTGCCACCCAAAGTCACTGAAATTTCTTTAGGGGAAAAGCACATTTCTTGTACTGTTTCTGTCACTACACTTATTATATTACATGTGTCACATTATAATGCTACGTTATGTGTTATGCAATTTTATAATTTTTTTATTTGAAATACTATGAAATATCCTACAGAACTGTCTTCTTGCAGGCCACTTCAAATGTCCTCATAGGTTTAGTCAAAATACATTCTTGTACAAAAATGTGACAGCTCTGGATCTCAAAATATGAGGTGTCTGTGACGTTGGAAAGTTATTTTGCTATTTGTTTATCAGAATGCCTGACAGCACTTAGCAAAATTTCTCTTAGACAAAAGTGAGCAAAACATTTCTTAGGCTTAGTGACACTAACTTTAATTTATTTAATTTGGAACTCTAAAAACTCTAAGCTCTAATATCCAGATTTAGATTAGCTTCGCTTTGGTTAATTTACAAAATTACAAAAAAGAAAACATAATAAAAGACTATTTTACAACTAACAATATACAAAAAAAGAAATAAGGTGAAGTCAAGACTTATACTTGCCTAACCTAGTCATACACTCAGCAGTCTACAGCAGTAATCAGATATGCAATTTTATATTTTAAGGCTCATTTAAAGTACACCAAAACAGGATACAATGTGAGATCTTCATTCAACTCATTCCAAAGTTTCACATTGACAACTGAAACACATCTATATTTTACATTACTCATTAGCTTGATCAAATATTAACAAACCTCCTAAATTACATTTACATTTTTCCAGTAAAATATTTTATTGACATTCCACGTCCCAAGAGCCAGTTTCTGCAACCGAGGATCGGACCGCCAGGGTCCCCTCCCTTGGCCGCCACCCATCACACAATGCACCCGACCCCTTTGGCCCCTCCCACGGGTGGTGGGCCCATGGGAGGGGGGGCCCATGTTTCCTCTTCGGGCTGAGCCCGGCCGGGCTCCATGGGTAAAAGCCCGGCCACCAGACGCTCGCCATCGTGCCCCCCCTCCAGGCCTGGCTCCAGAGTGGGGCCCCGGTGACCCGCATCCGGGCGAGGGAACACCAAGTCCAATGTTTTTACTCATCATTGGGGTCTTCGGGCTGCACTTTGTCTGGTCCCTCACCTAGGACCTGTCTGCCTTGGGTGACCCTACCAGGGGCATGAAGCCCCAGACAGCATAGCTCCTAGGATCATTGGGGCACTCAAACCCCTCCACCACGATAAGGTGGCAGCCCATGGAGGAGGGATCTTGTTCACGAATGGGGGAAGAAGGGAGCGGGAGATCGACAGGCGGATTGGCGCAGCGTCTACTGTCAAGCAGGCGCTGTACCGGTCCGTCGTGGTGAAGAGAGAGCTGAGCCAAAAAGCGAAGCTCTCGATTTACCGGTCGATCTACGTTCCCACCCTCATCTATGGTCATGAGCTTTGGGTCATGACCGAAAGAACGAGATCGCGGATACAAGCGGCCGAAATGGGTTTTCTCCGTAGGGTGGCTGGGCTCTCCCTTAGAGATAGGGTGAGAAGCTCAGTCATCCGGGAGGGACTCAGAGTAGAGCAGCTGCTCCTTCACATCGAGAGGAGCCAGTTGAGGTGGCTCGGGCATCTGGTCAGGATGCCTCCTGGACGCCTCCCTGGTGAGGTGTTCCGGGCACGTCCCACCGGGAGGAGGCCCCGGGGAAGACCCAGGACACGCTGGAGAGACTATGTCTCTCGGCTGGCCTGGGAACGCCTCGGGATTCCCCCGGAAGAGCTGGAAGAAGTGGCCGGGGAGAGGGAAGTCTGGGCCTCCCTTCTGAAGCTGCTACCCCCGCGACCCGACCTCGGATAAGCGGAAGAAGATGGATGGATGGATGGATATTTTATTGAAAATACTTCATTTTCAGTGAAATATTTTAAAATATCATATAAAGCATGGAGAAAAGCTGCTACATTTTAAAGTTTTACTTTGAATGAAAGCTTAACAGCTATTTTTTGTAACTTAACTAATATGTCAACAGTTGTTTTATTTGCAATAGCATTAACTTCCTTGCAATCAGCAAAAGCTGAACTTATTTTACATGAAATCGGGCTTTTATGTTTTCTGCAATACACCATGCTTCCAAATATCTTAACCCTCTGATGCATGAATTATGATCCTTTGTGTCAGAATTTTTTTTTCCATTTTTTAAAATTCTTTTCTTTTTTTTCTCCGAAGAGTTTTTGCGGCGCTAGTGGCTCGTATTTTTTGTACAGTAGGCAGACAGGAAGGAGGGTGAGGAGAGGAGGGGAGACATGCGGTAAAGGTCGTCGGGACCGGGAGTCGAACCCGCGACGTCCGCGTCGAGGACTAGGGCCTCCAAACGTGGGGCGTGCTAACCCCCTGCGCCACCACAGCACGCCCCTAAAATTCTTTTCTTAAGGCATAAAAAAGGTAGGAACATTTTTTTGTAAAAAGAAATTTTTTTTTATTTTTATTTTTTATGTGATCAATTGTAATTTTGTCCAAATACAAAGTTGTTATTTGAAAAATACATCAGTAGTATTGTTCCTTAGGGGTTATCTGATGTCACAATATTTTTTTTACTTGCAAGAGTCGTCTACAGTAGAAGGAGGGACCGGGTCGGTTCTCATGCTTTTTTGTCTGTCGGCCATATTGTATTTAACAAAAATAATTTCTTGCATTTGCAGCTGATGGCCAGTAGTTGATGGTATATTTTATGATGCATTAGTGTCCACTTCAGTGGTCTGTGTGCATTTATAACATAAAAATCCACAGGAAGCACAAGAAAATGGCTTTTAGATAGCTGTCCACTGTAGTGACCACTATGCATGAAAGGGTTAAAAAAGGTGAACATCTGCTTTGGTACTATGTGACTATGAAAAAAATCATCAATAATTTTTAACACATGTTGCTCCTTTAATAAATATAAACACCTCAGATAATCAGATTAAGGCTGAAATGTTCTCCTTTGAATCTTGGAGAAACAAACTGTTTTTCTTACTTACAATTTTATGACTATCAACAGGTATGCCTGTTTTCTAACTCTGCACCAGTTTTATTCTGATAGACTGCTTCTTTTTTCATTTAATTAGTTGATTGTCAGAAGGCTGAAGAGTAAATGTACCACATATGCACTGATTCTGAAATGAAACAGGTGATAGATTGCACAAAGTATTACATCTGCGCCTTATGGCAGAAATAATTAGACTAGATTTGTCGGGCTAAACGAACCACACATTAATATACTGTATATCACAGAATATTAACAGTGTTCCATTTGCGCATTGTTGAGTCACACAAGAACATATTTGAATTTACTTGTGGTTGTAAAGCCACAAGGACGCTTTCGTAAAAGCAAAAAAAAGAGAAAGTTTTAAACCACATTAGGCAGTTTCTGTTGTGGAAGTGACACCATTAAGTTTACTATTCTGTTTTAGAGACAAGTAATGGACACAAACATGGTGTGTATGACTCCACATTCATCAGCTGCATATCTACAAGATTGTTAGTAGGCGTAAATGTCTCCACCTGATGAATCTTCAGCCTACTCCACATCCTCTGGGATATATGTGGCTCATTTTTTTGGGTAAAATGTTCCACTGTGTTCATCAGCTCATCTCTAACATGCCTCTGGGATGTACAGTGGCATTTTAGAGCCCTCCCTTTGAAAACAGCTGCCAGATGCAACTAAAGCGAAAGCTGTGTGAAGCTGCTGGCTGGCATCATTAAAGGGAAAAGATACATGCTGTTAAATTTTCTTAAAGCAAAAAAGACATCAGATTCCGATAATAATTGCTTGGAATCATGTCATAACAGTCTCATTCAATATGCTTGATTAAATGTCTGAACAGCTCTAATTGTGTGGCACAGACCAGAACTTTTGTAATGGCAGTGGCACTGGCAGACAGTAATATAAAGGTGGTAGTAACCTCCAAGCAGCAGAACTTGAAGCGACCGATCAAGTTTAAGCTTGATCGGTTGTTGAAGTTCCTCTTTTAGGTTTCATGATGTTACAGAACTGAGCTTTGTTCACTGAGAGATGTTGACCACAACAGCTACCAACTCTACAAATCTTATTCCTCTTTTTTTGAGGAGATAATTTGTGCTTAGTCAACTAATTCTTTGCAACAATCCCTCTTTGTAATAAGTGTTGCCTTTTCTAGCAACAGCAGTTCTGACAAATGCTTTGTTTCTTATACACCAGCAAAGATGGATTTTATGCTATTCAGAAAATCAGATTCTCAAACATACATAAATCAGTTTTGTTAATAATGAATGCATATTACACAATCTCCCATCTCTGTTTGCTGTTGGAATATTATGCAGGGAAAAACATCCAAGGGAACAGACCCCAAAGTGACTTCATGGAGTATTTAGACTAGAAAAGTGGTGGAAATATTCCAACACAGTTCTGTTACAATAACGTAGAAACATTTCAGATCCTGAAGGAGAAATTATTTTAATCTAAATTTATTCCTAACAAAGCAGAAATGGGACAAGGGCTGGGGGCTTATTGGGAACATGTTCAAAGATCAGCAGGTGTGGAATTTCTGCCTCAGTAGATGAACAATCCAAATAAAAATTACTCTGCTTTTGGCATAAGGGAGGTGAAATCACACCTTAATGTCTAACTTGATTTCATAAGCTAAATGTAAACAACTGTGACGTCAACCTTGGTTTTGGCATCACTTAATGTAATAGCAGCAAGAATTATGCTGTTAGCAGTAATTGAATATAAAGACTGAAGTATGTTTGGGAGGAGGGATTATACAAAATCTATGAAAGGCTGAGAAAATCAGTACAAGCAGTTGACCTGAAGGTTTTTCATGCAGATATTTTACGAACTGAAACTGGTGGAACCCTCAAGAACCAAAAGGTAGAGTGACTGAGGAGTGTACTATATAAGTTGCTTCATGCTGACATGGACAGGACTTAGTGTAGACCAGGGTTTCTCAAATCCGGTCCTCAGGTCCCCCTGCCCTGCATGTTTTAGGTGTTTCCCTTCTGCTACACACCTGGATTGAATCTATGGGTGATCAACAGGTTTCTGCAGCACTTGATGGTCATGCAATCATTTGAATCAACTGTTCTGGAATAGAGGCACATCTAAAACATGCAGAGAAGGGGGGCCTGAGGACTGGAATTGAGAAGCACTGGTGTAGACAGCATCTTGACCAGGAGTCTCAAACTCCAGTCCTCGAGGGCCGCAGTCCTGCAACTTTTAGATGTGCCTCTGCTGCACCACGCCTGAATAGAATAATTAGGTCATTAGCAAGGCTCTGGAGAACTGATCTACACAAGCAGGAGGTAATTAAGCCATTTCATTCCAGTGTTTTGTACCTGTGGCACATCTAAAAACTGAAGGTCTGCGGCCCTCGAGGACTGGAGTTTGAGACCCCTGATCTTGACAGTGGGTGCAAGATACAGTTGATGTTGATGTACAGGGCATAATGAAAGGGACTACAATAACTTTGAGACTTAATCTACTGTGATGACAGAGGAAAAGGATTCACTTTGTTTGCAGTATGCATGTTGATTGTTCTACCTGGCTCTGAAACTTTAGTGGAGAATCTTCTCTTCTCTTCTCTTCAGAGAGCCAAGACTTTTTAGACTTGACCAGATTCCTAAACACATTCTACTTTTACATCTCTAAGTCTCTCTCTATTACCTCATTGAGTGAACTGAATTTGTCATATTTTGGTTGAGCATTCTCAGGCTGAAACTGTACTTTGTCATTGCCTGACTGTATGGAGGAATTTAAAGGTCCATAAACTCATGGAATATATAAATAAAGAAATGATACATATGACTCAAATTCCTTCTGCTCATAGTCAAAACGGGAAGAGATTTAATGCACATCTTTGGAACCAAAACATCACATTTACATTGTTACAGAAATCCAAAATCTCTTGACTTCTGCTTCTGACTTTAGTTTTTTAAAGAGTCTCAGCTCTACTGGTGTGTATTGGGAAGCTTCAATTTAAATCTCGTCACTGCCCTTGATTTGCTCCGTTTTACACTGGATGTGTGTTGGACTTCCTGGAATAATTTGAGACCTCTTGACCTCAACATCTGCTCCATTTCAGATGTGCCGAATAACAAGGGTGGTGTTCTTATCTGTCCAAACAGCATTCTTTCTAAATCATATTTGGTCTAATTCGACTTCTTACGCCAGGAAAGGGAGGGGATCAGGTCAGGGTGACCTGAAAGGGGATGCCATAAGTCTTTACCAAAACAACTTCATAAATAGTATTTCCGCTTGTGATGGAAAAATTACAACAAGGTCACATCTGCTAGTCATGTTTTATGAAATGCTTATGAACTCTCACCTATTTGGGTGAACTATTTGGGTTACATGTAGAAGGTTGGAAGTTGTTTTCTACAGCTGCATCAGAACCAGGCTGTCTTGCCCTTTGTTGTTAATGTCGTGTTCCGGGGTTCTTGGTTTCCCTTGTGGAGGTCGGCTTGCTGCTATTCACCATCTAGCCACCAGATGGCGCCAGCTTCACCTCTCTCTCTGGAGTGGGGTGTTGTCATCCGGCGCACCTGTGATCTATCTGCTCGTCAGGCAAGGTGTACAAGAGGAGCTGACTGCCAGCACTTCGACGCCTGAGTGTTAGCCAGTAACGGTACCTCTGAGCCCCCTTGAGCTAGTCTCTGTTTTTCTCCTCGGTGTCTGATCTCTTAGTGAATCTCCTTGTTGTCTCCTGTCTTCAGGTGTCTTTCCTGAGAAGTCCTGGGTTCCCCCATCGTGACGCTGTGGAACCTACCCACTGGTTGCCCGAGTTTCCAGACTCACCTCCTCCGGCTATCGCAGTTCCCTCCTGGATGTCCCGACTGGCAGTCGTGTGGCTCCTCTGTCTCTGTCCTGCCAAAACCTACCTGTCCGTCCCCACCCCAACAACATTTCCTCGCCGCCTTCCGGATCTCAGTGGCCCAGCGCTGTTCCACCTGGATCATACGGAATCAAGAACCCCGAGTACGGCAGTTATCCCTCCAAACCTGCAAACTCCCACTCAACAAGTAAGATTGCTCCAATTCTCTGTCATCACTCCCGTCTCCTACACCCTGTGAACGCACCATCTCCTCGCTGTGTTCTTTATAGTGAGCCGACCACTCCGTGAGCCTTTTCCTTCCCCCTGGAAAGGACCCGCAATCTTCAGTACATTCTATTATTGCTGTTGTAATAAATTCACTTATTATATATATCGCTCTCCTGTGTCGTGTTCTGCATTTGGGCTGGAATTATATACTCATCATGACAGTTAATTCTTTATCCTTGGTATAAAACTCATGTGTTGTCTCTGCCTGACAGAGCTTTTCATCCAAACCTGCTTTATTACTGATTGTCCTACAAGCTCTCTGTATTGTACACAATATATGAATAAACCTGATTGAGTGATTTCACCTGAACAGTGTTGTAAATAATATTTTTTCCACGACACGCTCTAACAACTGACAGCCAGGTTCAGATAAATCTTTTTTTTTTTTTTTATCGCCCTGCAAGGGGTCTTTTTTGCGGACTCTAGTGTCCCTTTTTCAAAGTAGGCTGACAGGAAAGGGGGAAGAAGAGGGGGAAGACATGCGGTAAACGTCGTCGGGTCCGGGAGTCGAACCCGTGACAGCCGCGTCGAGGCCACGTTGCCTCTGAATGTGGGTCGCGCTAACCCCTCCGCCACGCCTCCAGATAAATCTTTCTTGATGTCACTTTTTCAAGGGAAATTTTCTCAGATCTAATCTGAGTTACACTGTGTAATAGAGCTCCTTCGTGTTGAAAATTTAGTTACTTGATTATTCTTTTTTGCAGCACTCATCTATTTTCATTCACACTCTTTATAATGCTGCCTGGGCAGATGTCAGGTTCATGTCTCATTTGTTCAGCTTTGCAAGTTTCCTGCTCTCAGTCTGTCATTAATCAGCATGTTGGTACCTTGAAGTTGCTGCTTTCCTCTGCAGAAAGGCGTTCTGACAGACAGCCAAATACTGCTCAGAGGTTTGGCACAAAGGATTGCTTCTGCAGCAAAACGTAGAAATAAAAAACTTATCATCTATTGTGTCAGTCATTTTCACTGCTTTGTTTTTAGCTTAAAGGCCCACTATTATACTTCTTTGAACAAGTTATGATACGTCTGTGAGCTATACAAAGCATAAAATATTTAAAAAATCATTCTCAGATATTGAAATTTCACCTGATCAGTTCTGCCTATTTTGAGCTAATTTACGAATGAACTACATCACGATTATGAAAATAAGCTGCTGCTGGCCGAGCCCTCCTCCTAACTCAGTGTTTATATTAAAACCTCAGATGTGTGAAAATGGCTACAAACAGATGCACAGTGGTACAACCGTACATGTTTGACCCCGAAGCAGAAGTGGAGCCTCCTAAACAACCATCATGCCACAACCACAGAAAGATTAAACTCTGCGGATATGACACACATATATATTATTAATTCAAACTCTGAGGATTCTGCTTTGCTTCAGTGCCATGATCTGAAGTCAAGCAGCTGACATCTGCAAAACAAATGCATTTTTTCCGTAAGTGCGACCTTTTTTAAAATATATATTTGAGAAATCAATGAAGAAGCATCTAACTCAAAATGCAGAGTATCACTTTCAGTTCCAACAGTAAATGTGCAAATATTCTGTGTCAAGTTATTTTCTAATGTATGCAGCTTCCCCACTTGAGAAGGGATGGACAGAACGATGTAAACTCTTATTAACAGGGATTTTACTCAAAGGACCAAGCAGTTTTCTTCATTTTTTATCCTCCATTTATTAAATGTGTGTCATGATATTCCATGAATGGTCCAAAGCAGGTAAAAACCTTTAAACAAACCCAAAAGAAGAAAAATAATTACTAATCTGCATGTAATTCTACATAAATTAATTCCACTCAAACTACAAAGCAAATGATGACAAACTATATAAACAATACTAAGCAAACCACTGTGAATCAAACCCACAAAGTAATAATAGTTAAATGAACAAGTAACTAAACTTAAGTTCTCTAACTTTAAAATACATTCCACATTAATATTTACAATTACATAATATTTAAATTTATTTAAATATACAAATATTCACCTCTCAATATTAATCATAAATATCTACTTTATAAATATAAATAGCTAATGCTAAATTGATTAATAGTTAACCTTAGCACCCAATAACAACAACAATCAATTCAATCATTAAAATCAGTCAATCAGTTCCAGACTTCACCACCACAATCCACCGCTTCAGTTCAGACGCTGCGGTTATAGGCGTTAATTTGGCCAGTAAAGCTGGCGGCCCGCTGTCGGGATGTCAGTAACTTTTGCAGTCCGATCTGTCTTACCGGCTGCCTCTCCGCTCGTTTACAGATTTGTCCAGATCTGCACAAATTCCGGGATTTCTGATGAAGCGTCCCCAAACTCCAGTCCTCTCTGTTTGGCTTTCTTTTCCGCTTTTTTTCTTTCATTGTCCGTCCCTCTTTTAGGTCCGTGTGGAACATAGTGAGCGCATGTCTTTTTTTTTTTTTCTGATTTGACTTCACACCTCCCAATCGATCTTTCCATGAACCACTGGGAAGATCGCAGTTCTGCTATTGTATTTGGTACATCTGGAGTTTTATTCCTTTCTGGTTTGACTTTCCGTTTGTTCCTCTACAGGTATTAAGACGATGAGCCTCCTAACATCCCTGTGAAGAATGGTGGTCTTAATTGTGTCTGTCTTTAGTGGATGAGCTGATCTTTGCTTGACATGGTTTGTTATAGGAGTGCAATAGCTTGGGACAACCTGGACATTTACGTCTCTCACAACACCCTTCTTGTCGGGATTAGCACTTACAACTCTGCCCAGCATAAACTGTCCTCTAAGTGCATTTTGATCACACAACCAGACAATGTCCCCAATAGCAACATTTCTCTGGGAAGTGTGCCACTTGCTCCTCACAAAAAGGTTGGGACCAGCCAGCTGCCTCCAACTTTTCCAGAACTTAGTAACCTCATTTTGCATAGCTCCAAGTCGTTTGAATGAATAGCTGGAAAAATTAAACATTTTCACATCACCACTCTGAGATGCTCGTCCGAGCAAAAGACTGTTGGTGTGATGTACTGAATACAATCCTCTCGACTCTGTATTCTGGCATCAATCGGGCGCTCATTTGCAAGATTGGCAGCATTACAAAGAGTTGTGTGAAATTCACTGAATGTTAGTGGAAATTCTTGACCAAGACTCTGGAAAGCTCTTTTCACAATGGCAACAGCAGCTTCAGCAGCTCCATTTCTGTGAGGTGAGTCTGCAGGAAGGATTTTCCACACCCACTCAGTCCCATTCTTTGCTGCAGTTTCTTCCAAACCTGGTATATTTTGGGTGCCCAGGTACCTGTACAGTGTAAAGGAAGAATTATTTATTAAAACTTTGAACAAAACGTTTGGCTCGTATCTTCCTTTAACAGCCGGATCCTCTCGGCAAGCAGCGGGCACAGCTGTAAAACGAAACTAAACAAGGCGTGTTGACGTCACAGATCACAGAGTTTAATTCATACAAAGCAACGCATAAATCAGTTAACAAAGCTGCAGAGGTACAGAGATATGCATTTTATCACAAAATAACAACAGACAAAGACAACACGAAACACAGAGACAGACAAAGGCGCCCACGTGGAGAAAAAATGGAAAAAACTCTCTATATTCCTCCTTACACGTCATCTTATACCAAAGAGGAGTTTCCTCACTTTAATATATGCAAAGAAGGCGTTCTGTTGTTCAACCAATCAGAGACCTGTTTCGGCCCCCCAGAGAACCCCGGAAACTCCCCTCCTTACAGCTCAGCTCTGTTCTCTGTCAAACCAAACAGGGGAAAAACCCTTAATCCTGGGCGTACCACGCACGAATGTCCCCAGCACCGAAGTCCTGATATAAATCTCGCCGACTCCCCTGGAGTTTCTTCCTCCCACATTCCAGCTGCCGTTTCCATGGAGATGCTAATTTTATGGCCCTTGTATAGGCGCCTGCTTGTCTCGATCGGGCCATCTCAAAGGGTCACACAAAGCCTGTTTTTCCAATAAGAGTGCTTAATATTTCTTTACACATGTTGTAAGTATTTTAGCACTTAAATAATCATTTTCCTTAACAACAGCTCCTCCAAAATTGGTTTTGCTCCAACAAAATTGGTGCCTGCGTCAGACCAGATCTTCTGGGGGTGACCTCGAATTGCAGTAAATCTCTGATAGGCCATCAGGAAACTTTCAGTGGAAAGCGAGCTTGCCAACTCAGTGTGAATAGCTCTACTGGCCACACAACAAAAAACGACTCCCCAGACCTTAATTGTCACCCTTTTCTTGATGTCATCTCTGACATAATAAGGCCCGAAGAGGTCGACTGAAGTGAACTTAAAAGGAGGTGCAGGCTCAGCCCTCTCAGGTGGCAAATCACCCATCAACTGCTGACACTTCAGAGCTCGAGCTTTCCTACAGACCATACAACTGTCAACAATCTTTTGGTTTATCCTTCGTCCTTTTACAACCCAGGCTTTTCTCCTCATCCTCAGCAGGGTTCCAGCAATTCCATCATGTGCAGCATTGTGAGCTTCTCGGCCCAACAGTGTTGATACCCAGGCATCATAGGGTATGATGGGAACTGCAGCTCTGTCTTCTCTAAAGATCTGTATCCTGCCGCCACAGACTAATAATCCAGACTCTTTGTCTTGATAAACCACCAACCTATCTATGGTTGTGTTGGGAAAGTTGGCACCCATCTGAGCAGCAAGAAAAATATCCCTGAGAGCATCCCCTCGTTCTCTCACAGAGATTACCCCTCTTGAGCAGACTGCCTCCCACTTTGGTTTAGCTGCAACTTGATTTTTCTTAATGAATCTCTTCGCTGCTCTCCAAACCCAGACAATTGTCTTGACCAGTCGTGTCAGAATGCTAAAGCGGCTAACATCTATCAGATTCTGTATGGATATTGATGGCCGCTGCTTCTTTGCCAAAACCTCTGCCTGATTTTGCGGTAATTCTTGTTTGAGCTCTGATTCCTTTATCCCAGTCCTTGTGGTTACAGCAATGAATGCCTTCTTTTGCAACTTGGTGATGCTTCTTTTTGCATCAATAGCAAGTTGTTTAGATGATTTAATTGGTCACTTTTCAACTGGAGATTTTAGAAATGCTGGGCCTTGTTGCCACTTCGAGTCAATATCAAGATCTTAAGGGTTAGCTCCTCGGGTAATGATGTCGGCAATGTTTTGATTCCCAGGAATCCACCACCAATCTTGGATTCTTGTGTTGCTCTGGATATCTCCAATCCTATTTGCAAAGAATGATTGAAACCCATAGCTTTCTCTTTGAATTGCTCCAAGAACTGTTTGACTATCAATGAGGTGATACCACCTCTCAACTTTGATTTGGCTGTGCATCTCAAAGTACTTCTTTAATCGTGATGCAAACACTGCTCCGCACATCTCTGCTTTAACAGCCTCACCTTTTTGTTCCAATGGAGTAAGCTTAGCCTTGGATTCCACCAGCCTAATGATTGGGTCTTGGGCTGATCCCCACCTCAGATACAACACTGCTCCATAAGAATATTCACTTCCATCTGAAAATGTAATTGCTAAAGGGTCACTGCTGTTATGAAAGGGAGTTAATGCTCTCCTAAACTGGATCTTACTAAGCTGAGTGTACTCTTCAAAGAGCTTGATTGCATCTTCTCTAAGGTCACTTGAGAGTGCTAAATCCCAGGTGTCTTTTACTTGGCTGCTCACATTCTTTGCCTCTTGGAAAGCTTTCCGCACCAGGATTGCCCCCTTCTGTTTTGCAGGAGTTACTAAGCCAACGGGATCATACAGACCAGACACCTGACTGAGGAGCTCTCGCCTTGTCAAAGGGTTTGGTGTTTGACTTCTGATTTGGTCCAACTGGAGGTCTTGTCCAAGTAGCATCTTTTTTTTCCTCTTTGAAAAATTTATGCTGACCATGACATGGAGTTTATCCTCCTCCAAAATGTACCCCAGACCGAGTGCTTTATTGTCCTTATCCCGCATTTGATTTGGTAGAACCATGGTCTTTACTTTCACTTCATCCTGCTTGTTGTTACAATTTTTCCTCCCACTTTGCCCAGAAAACACCCAAGGTTTGAGTTTGAAACCTCCAGCTTTGAGAATGCACTCCACATTTTCTGTGATTTCCTTTAGCCTGTCTGGGTCATTGTGGGACGTTAGAATGTCGTCAACATAGCTGTTATTCTGAAGGACTTGTCGCTCCTCTTCAAGATGAATAAATGAGGGTAAACTTGCAGTTTCTCGCATCGCCAACTGTGCAATGCATCCTGCAGGTTTATCTCCAATGTTCACGCTTGTAATTGCGCAATCTCCAACTTTTTCATCCTCAGAATCACGCCAAATAAATCTGTGCAGGTGAACTTCTCTTTCCTCCAGCCAAACAGAATTATACATTTTCTTTATATCTCCTAATGCAGCATAAGCTCCTTCTCTGAACCTTAATAGGACAGCACGGATCTGGTTTAGGACATCTGGGCCTTTCATCAGCAGGTCATTCATACTTATCTCTTTAAATTTCTGGCTGCTATTCCACACAAGTCTTACAGGAGTTGTCACCGAGTGTGGATTTGGAGCAATTAGGTGGCTTACATACCACACTGGGCCGTTCCATTTGTTGATTGCTTCCTCAGACAATTTAATTGCAGCTCCACGCTGAAGCATGTCATGCACTTGTTCAGTGTAAGCAGCTTTCCAGTCAGGTTCTTTAGCCAGTTGCTTCTCTGTTCTAAAAAAGGTGGCTTTGACTGCATTTCTGTTGTCTGGCAGGGATGCTGGATCTTCCAACCATGGGTACCTAGCATGTCAGTGAGGTTCGTCTGTATGGCTGTCTCCTTCATTGTAGGTAAGGCCTTTCTTCACTACTTCAAGCTCCCATCTCCACCACTCCAAGAAATCTTGGCTTGTAGTTGCAGTCTTTGATGCCTTATGTTGGTTGGAGACCTGATGAATTAATGGCAGATGCTGTGGGATTCCATGAATGACCTCTTCATATCTTACAGCAGCTGTCCTCATTGACCTTGCAAAATGTGCTTTGGTTGTACGAGCTGTCATGGCAAGTTCCTCAAACAATTCTGGATGGGTTCCTCCAACCACTTTTCCTAAGGGCCCATCCCACAGTACAAGGTTCCCCACAACTCTAATTCTTTGTGGTGTCAACTGACCTTCCCTGTGGCTTATAAGTAAGCTTATTTCTCTGGGTCTTACAAGTTCATCCAGTGGTACGTCTGGAAAAAATCTTTGCAGCTGCTTTGCTTTAACATGCTTATGAATGTCTGCTACTTCTGATTCTGCTACTTGAAGTGCAATTAACAGTTCGGTCCTTCCAAAGGTTCTCCGCAGGGTCTCCTGGATTAAGCATTTGATTTCTCTTACTTTTGCTTCACATTCATTTGCAGTTTTTTCCAGGTCAGATTTCTGCTGTTCAGTCAGTGCAGCGTCGTCATCTTCACCCAATTTGGATTCCACTTCTGCGATGAGACTTGCTTCCAGATCATCATTTGCTGCCATTACTTTTCCAGCCTCTATGTTGAGCTTGTTGAAATTGTCCTTTAATTCCTCTTCAGTCATGTCCTCATGATCCCGAGTTACGTTATTGATCAATCGAGTCAACAACCTCTTTGCTGTCGTTCTCTCCATCTTTAGTTGTTCAAAAGACTTCTCATCAGCTGGTTCTGCCATATTTTGAATCAGTCTCAGTTGTTCACAGATATGAAGCAAACAAATGATGTCAGCAACTATCTCTTCTTTAACAAGATCCTTCAATTAGTTTCTTTCTTTCTCATCAGCAGTTTGTGGTCGGTTTTTCAATGCCGCTGGTTTATACTGTGGCCGGTTTTTACTGTCAAGTTATTTTCTAATTTATGCAGCTTCCCCACTTGAGAAGGGATGGACAGAATGATGTAAACTCTTATTAACAGGGATTTTACTCAAAGGACCAAGCAGTTTTCTTCATTTTTTATCCTCCATTTATTAAATGTGTGTCATGATATTCCATGAATGGTCCAAAGCAGGTAAAAACCTTTAAACAAACCCAAAAGAAGAAAAATAATTACTAATCTGCATGTAATTCTACATAAATTAATTCCACTCAAACTACAAAGCAAATGATGACAAACTATATAAACAATACTAAGCAAACCACTGTGAATCAAACCCACAAAGCAATTAAAGTTAAATGAACAAGTAACTAAACTTAAGTTCTCTAACTTTAAAATACATTCCACATTAATATTTACAATTACATAATATTTTAATTTATTTAAATATACAAATATTCACCTCTCAATATTAATCATGAATATTTACTTTATAAATATAAATAGCTAATGCTGAATTGATTAATAGTTAACCTTAGCACCCAATAACAACAACAATCAATTCAATCATTAAAATCAGTCAATCAGTTCCAGACTTCACCACCACAATCCACGGCTTCAGTTCAGACGCTGCGGTTATAGGCGTTAATTTGGCGGGTAAAGCTGGCGGCCCGCTGTCGGGATATCAGTAACTTTTGCAGTCCGATCGGTCTTACCGGCTGCCTCTCCGCTCGTTTACAGATTTGTCCAGATCTGCACAAATTCCGGGATTTCTGATGAAGCGTCCCCAAACTCCAGTCCTCTCTGTTTGGCTTTCTTTTCCGCTTTTTTTTCTTTCATTGTCCGTCCCTCTTTTAGGTCCGTGTGGAACATAGCGAGCGCATGTCTTTTTTTTTTTTTCTGATTTGACTTCACATTCTGGGTAATGCAACATGGGACACAGGACTAACAGACACTATCGTTCAGCATTAAATCTGTAAATCTGTGGCTGCCTTTACAGACAACCCAAATGCCATATGGCGAAAAGTTTTATGGTTCACTGAGATTAGGACTCATTTGTTCAGTCACATTGACAGAAATGATAAAAAAAATCAAACAGCCCCTTTAATTACTTCTGTAATAAATATGCCGCTATGATCATTTTGTCCATTCACATCACATGATTGATCCATTGAAAACACAAGCCATGTGTGCTGCATTTATCCGTGCAGTTTTTGAGATGTGTGGGGAATTTCATCAAGAAACTAAGCCTTATATCAAGATCTTTCTGCAAGCTGTTTCATCTCATTTTAGCATTTCAAATGCAAACTAATTTGCCAAGCACCATCTTCACACTGCTCTTTGTCATGAGCTGTGCTTCCATTCACCATATAACTGCACAATTTGACATTTCAAAAATAAATTTGCTTAATAGAAACACTGCAATTAAAAAAAATAACTTGTTTTATTTTATTGATAATGACCGACAGTACTAAGACCCTCCTCTTGGCTCTGATTGGTTGTTTCAAGTAAGCACTGGGAGCTCTGGGAGAGTGCAGGGGAGCTTGACTTTTTACAGGTATCTTTCTCATGCTATACATTCATGGCACAATGACAGTTTTAATAAATATGTAGAATTTATTTATTTATTTTTTATATAAAAGTCACATACTGTAGCATTAACTAACTATTAGACAGGGGGTGTCCATGTTTCTGAAAATGTATTTACAGCTTTAATTGGCAATAATTTATTGTGTCTCTTTTTTTAAGGTAATTAAAGGTTAAAGTTCTATGATCGTTCCATGCTAGAAAAAAGGAGTCCAAATGCATAGTTAATTGCCTAAAATAAATGTCATGGTTGTATTCCTGTCTCTCTTTGAAAGAATGCAGTGGAGATCTACCAATACAAATGTACAAAGGAACAATGTCCTTTGTACATTATACTTTAAATAGTTATTTAAAGACTCTTTTCCACTAAGAGTCTTCAAATAACTATGAACAATTACTGTGTGATCAGATACATAAAAACAGGGACACAACTCACCAAATAGTAGCTGCCTACAGGTATCGGAAGGAGCATCTGTGGGCATGTCTGACTGCCAACATTGTAAATAAGCAAGTGCTTGCATGTGTATGGGTGTGCTTGCATGTGTATGGGTGTGTGTGTGTGTGGGCGTCTGCGTGTGTTGGTGTGAAGATGAATGACTGTAGATATGTGTTTGATACAGACCAGATGGGGGATGAAACATCAGATGTTTCTTTTGCCGACTCCTCGTTTTTCATGATGACCAAAGGACGGTCATGTGAGAACACGTACTTGACAGCCTCACTTTCAACCACTCTGAGCCAACCATACAAGCCTTCTCAGGCTTCCCTGAAAAAAAAGTATTGTTTTCTTTGGCTCAAGCAACACAAAAGTCCATTGAACTTGTGTGTTGCTTCAAGAGTTTAGACAGCTGCTTCCCAAAATAAAATGTCTTTATCTATTTTAAACAGTCTTTAATCAGTCAAGCAGCTGCCTCATTTCTTTGTGTCTTCACTTTCTTTAAGTGTTTTTAGATTTCTAAATAAAGATTAACAGCTGAAAAAGTAGAAGAGCCAACTAGATTCTGTTTCAGGTGTAACACAATGTGATGTTTTGCAGTCTGCAGATAGAAGAGGGGTGGGGGGTTCCATCTGTTTGAACAGAAAAATAAACTTTTATGTCATGTAAAAGTCAAAAACATCTTATGATCACATTCATGGGTCATTGCAGACAACTCAGTGTAACTTGGGAATTCTCAAATTTTCAAATTCCCATCTGGAAAAGTAAATTGGAATCCACCTCAGACGCCTGCTTGCTACTTGCTAATAAACAAATGTATGCCTGTGTTTCTTTCATACAACAGAGTATTAGGACCAAACTTGTAAACATCTTGCAATTTTTTTCAATTATATTCTTATCGTGGCCCCAGTACTCTTACATAAAAGATTACATGCAAGATTATATTTATTAGGTAGCCTATGATCAGTGATGGCATAGTTACTTTGAAAAAGTAACTTTAATCGGATTACTGATTACTCTTTGAAAAAGTAACTACTTAGATTACTGATTACTTGATTTGGAAAGTAACTAAGTTACATTAAAAGTAACTTTTTTAGTTACTTTCTGCATCTGTTGACAATAATGTTCCGCCACCTGTGAAAATTGCATTAAACTTTACGTATCCTATGTCTGACATCATGACGCAAGCTTCATCAGGGACAGATCCTGTAACAACCAGGGTGCTGTGGTGGCACAGAGGTAGAGGACAACCCACATAAAGAGACCGTAGTCCTCGATGAAGAAAGGTAAACATAAATTTTAAAAAACGATTTAAATGAATAGACTTTTTTTTCCCACAAGAAAATTTGTGAGATTACAAAAAATCCCAGGTAAAGTATTAATCAAAGATTAATAGTGTGAATATAATATTAGTAAGTGATAGGTATTTTTGTGCACCTAAAATACAAAGAAAGAACCACGGACAATGTTTGAGTTTTCAACCAAGCTTTTGCAAAAGGAGAAGACGCAGCAAATTGCTCCTCTGAACAGCTCACCATGTGTTCTGAAGCTCTGCAGTAGAACTTGCCTTTTATCAACACAAAACAAAAGAAAGGGGGCTGGTGCTGATAAGATTAGGAGCCCCCAGGAACTAACACAAACAAAAGCAGTTTTACGACTAAGGAATCTCTCCGTAGGGGGGGGCACAGAGTATAAACAAACACAGGTTTACGACTAAGGAATCTCTCAGAAGACCATCTTCAAAGAACATGTTTTAAGGGTTAAAGAAAGGTTAGATCTGTCTCACACACATGTTCACTTTAACCAATAGATGACCCTAGTAACACTACTAATGTAACAATGATAATAAAATTATTCTAACAGTAAGTGTATGAATAACTTCTAATAGTTTTCCATCCATGTCTATTATATGTGGTTATTATGTTTTAAAAGATCTAATTAATGATGTTATCTTTCTTCAAAATGTTAGATGTACACATTCTGAATCTTTTGTGTTCGAAAAATTATTTTTTCTAAAGTTCAAGTCTGTTAAAATTGTGAAATCCTGCTAGTCTTATTTTATTTCGCAAAAAAATATACATATCTTTATTGAAATGTAATATCAAAAGGTTTTGGTGCAAAGGTTGAGGTTTTTGTAATGGTTCCATTTCTGTGAAGAAGGATTGTTTTCCTTCTTTTTTCAAGGAAATCAAACTAAGACTTGGGGATATGAGGAAAGTCTAATGTCCTGATATATTTTTGCTATATCACGATGCACAATATATATCATGATATTCTTACATGAGGTCCAATGTTATTTTAAACTAGAGTCCTTGCAGCATGATGTCACCCATGCAAGTTCCCGTCCCCATTTCCCTGCTAGACTTAAATGTAAGCTCATATAAAAAGGAATGCAGTATTTTGCTATGAACTGTCTATACTATGACTAGATAACAAGGAGAGAAATAAGTTTTAACTAAGAAAAAAAATTGCGAGTGACAGGGAAGTAGGTCAGTTATCCTTGACTTTGACAAGCAAACAGACTTAACAAATAGATGTGCTGTGGAATAAGGTGTGTTTTGGTTCAGCTTAAAAATAAACAAGGTGATTAAATTGTTTAAATTAATCAACAATTGCTGTGTTAGCGTGGCAAATAGCAGCAGCGGCTAATCTACCACAGCAATCACTTATTAATAATCGCAAAATACACGTCAAGCCTAAAAACCCAAAACTGTAAGGGACTGAATGTTCTGTTCTATGTGGGGGTAATGGTTGAGTGTTTTTGGTGCTGAATCCTGATAAAAAAAGTTGTGTTGTGTCAAGAAAACCCGAGCTCATCCCACTTCCCCATGCTGGAGATAAACTATTATTAAGTTTAACAGTAATAATAAATAAAGATATTTGATCGAACTAACAGGAGAGCAGAGATGATCAATGCCTTATTTAGAAACAGATTGTTGAACAACGTAAACGTTTCAGAGAAGGGGTTGTGCAGGCAATGGACATAGGAGGTTGAGGAACCCTGAGACATTAGCACAGACATCAGGACATAATGTCTCTTAAGACAGTGATGGGTATGAGATCATCTGTCCAAGCAGTCAGCCAATTAAACAAGCACAGCAAGAGTGCTAGCCAATGCAAACGCACCAAAATGTGGATAAACCCTATAAAAGGTGGGTGCAAAAGAGGAATCTTTGGTTGGATCCTCCAGGCAGCTTCGAGCCAAGATCGAGATGGACAAAGAACTCTGCAGCTGAAGAAGAGTCGGGGCCACAGAGCCGAAGACTGCCCTGCGCATGGGGCCCACAACCTGTGACTTCAAATCACACTTCTCTCATCAGCTGGGTTCAGACCCCAAAGACAAAGATGAAGATAAAGGCAAAGACAAAGACCAAGGCAAAGGCAAAGAAGAAGAACTGGTGCCTTCCTTCCTGTCAGCACCCAAGTCCTGTGTGACCTCACCATCCATGCGGAGAAGAAGTTCATCAGACCTACAGAGATCCCTGCCTCCGCCGATCAACTTCCTCCTCCTGCTGCAGCACCTTCTTCATCATCAGGCCAGGTCTGGGGTTCAAAACGCCAAACTCCGTCCATCTCTCTCAAAGGTTCCCTTTTAAGTTCTCAGTGTCAGCATTAGGGAAAGATAGACTAGATGATTGATTTTACTTATTTGATTATTTCTGCTACTGAATTAAGCTGTACTGACCCTTGCAAAACTGCCTTCCTAATAAAATATTTAGCATAAAAAAATCTAAAAGATGTTGTGGACATTCAATTAATGAGTCACCTTAAAGTTCTTTGATGGTTGTAAAATAGCTGTGATGTTTGATTCTGGAGAGGAAAAAGTGGAAAATGTTTTTAGGTTGCTGGTAGCCCATATGCAAAACAACATCCTTGGGACTCGCCCGAGTCACTAAAACCAACCTGGTTCAATAACAAATGCAAGTTGTAATATAGAGAAGGAGCGACCGTTAACAGGTGTGCTCTGTGAAACTAGTTGGCTGCAGGCTGCTCAGTATGGCTATTTCAGAGGGGGAAGAAGGTTGGGGCACCTGGATGTACTGCAGGTCGTCAGAAACCAGGCGAATCGCTTCTCGAAACCAGCTTAAACAGAGTTTACTTCAGTTCTGGACAGGGTAAATCCCAACAGATTTAGGAAACTCAATTAACCTGTTAGATGGAGAGCTGATAGCACATCTCCCCTCTCAGAAGAGGAAGTAGAGAGTGAGAGAGTAGAGAAAGAAGGGGTAGGGGGTGTTTCGCAACAACAGTTGTCAGTTGCTATGGCAACGAGTCTACCTGTAGCATAAAGCCGATAGAGAGCGAGAAAACAAAAGAATGAGTAGTTTTGAGTTATTTTTCCCATTGCACAGCACTAAATTAATCATACCTACGTCTCCAGATTTCACTATAACGGACTAGTTCTACCGCGGCAGCGCGGCTATGAACGGCATGTAAAAGAACAGTCTGATTAGGCGGTGAAATAAATTGGTACTGTGGCGGTTACAATGTATATATTTCACACCCGAATGTACACTCTTATTGTGAAGGGGAGAAGGTGAGGTGAGAAGACACCAACGGTTGTCCTACATTTTCTATTTTTGGTATTGATTGGAAGACATTGAGAATAAAACAAGACTCAAATAATTTTTTCGCCTTTTTCTGCTGACTTCCACATTGGTGACCCCGAACATCTGCGAACATCTGAGCATGTTTTTTAACGAGAACTCACCAGGTGCTGCTGCTGGTTCTCCGCCAGCTGTGGTTTCAGACCCAGTTTTTTGCCAGACAGCCATTACTCCAACCACTGCTTCTGTTTTTACTACCATTATCAAGCTTCTGGAGTTCTGGCAGCACGATCCAGAACCATGGTTCCAGCATGTGGAAGCCCAGTTTCATCTCCGTGGGATAACCACAGAAGAGACCAAGTACTTCCATGTAGTTGCTGTGTTGGATTTCGTTTCCACCCGCCATCTGAAGGGTCTGCTGAGGAACCCACCAAGCGCTAACAAATACAGCGCGTTCAAGGAGAATCTGCTTCGGCTCTACCAACTGTCAGACACGGAGTGGGCCGATCGCTTGCTCTCTCTGAATGGCTTGGGGGATCACAAGCCCTCCAAGCAGATAGAGAACATGCTGGCATTACTTGGCTTGGGAGATGTTTCCTTTTTATGCATTTGTTTCTGGGCCAGCTTCCTCCACCTGTTCGCACAGCTCTGGCCAGCTCTCTGCTGATCCGGACAAAGGATTGTCGCTCCCTAGCTAAAGAAGCGGACCGGATTTTGTTGGTTTCCAGGCACTACAGTATGAAAGAATTTCTACCAGGTGTGACTCAAGGAGAGTCGGAGCCTGTTGATGCTGTGGCTGAGGTGACGGAGCGACGAAAGGACAACGTTCAGTGCTTCTACCATCGCCGGTTTGGAGTGAAGACGAAGCGCTGCATTCCTCCATGTTTGTTCGTGCGTCAGGGAAATGACAGAGCCAGCGCTTGCTAGCAGCTGTGTATGCCGGCAACTTGGACAAGCTGCTTTTCATCATGGATGAGGTCTCTGGACTGCGTTTCCTGGTGGACTCTAGTAATGTGTCACTCGCAAACCATCCGGCTCTAAGAGCCGGCTCTTTGAAGTGAACGATTGGAACCGGCTCCACAATGGGAGCCGTTTTAGGATCCTATTTGGGAGCCGGGTTTTTTTCTACAGTACATCGCTGTCTCTCCACCTCCCTGTCGTTGTGCTTGTGCTCTGCAAGTGCCAGAGCCGATAGTATTTCCCCACATCGTTTTTTTTTGTCTTGCGGTGCCTCGCTGTCTCTCCCCCCCTTCTCCCTCTCCTTGCGCGTTTTGCTCTTCTGCCAGTGCTAGAGCGGAGAGTTTTTTTCCCTCGGTCGGTCCACTGCCCTCATGTCAAGCGTGTGCTCCACACATCTGACCAATCACACATAGTTTCAATTAATAATGTGGCGGGAAAACACTGAAAAAAAAAAGTTTATCTCCACTTTTTTTGTGGAAACGGCAGGCAATTGGCCAAGCTGTATAGCGTTCGTCGGCAGGTGTTTATGCACAGACACTCACTCAGCGGTCAAGAAGCACAGACAGAAGGGGAGTCAGTGTGAGAACTGAATAGGTGAAAATAAATGAGTGACAGAAAACGGAGCAAGATTTGGACTCATTTTAATGCTACATCAAGCTCCAGGGCAGAGTGCAGACTGTGCAAAGTCAGCATTTCCTATCGTGCAGGCTCGACAAACAACCTGCACAGCCACATGCGGACATCACACGCATCGGTATTGCTATAGCATTGTTATGTGGCATTTTTACTCATCATAAGTGCTTAACAATGTCAATAATGAAACAAAATATTATAAAATTAGGTTTAAGCTATTAATTAATTAATAATGTCAAAAATATATATGGGGAGCCGTTTGGGAGCCGAAAGAGCCGGCTCTCCACAGTAAGAAGAGCCATCAGAGCCGCATCTCGAAAAGGAGCCGAAAATCCCATCACTAGTGGACTCGGGTGCACAGCAGAGTGTCGTGCCCGTTTTGTGCGAAAGTAACGGACTGCAGCTGGATGCGGCTAACGGCACCCCAATTCGCACTTTTGGATTGAGATTGGTGACCGTGTGTTTCAACGGACGTCAGTTTCAGTGGGACTTTGTAATAGTTTCTGTGTCTACCTATTTTGGGAGCAGATTTTTTGTGTACTTTTAGGTTATTAATACATGTTACTAATAGCTGCTTAATAGATGCTGTGTCTTTTGATACATACCCCTGTAAACTTAGTGGTCCCGGCCATCGACTCCTTGCCAACATGCTTGCCACAGGTGATGAGTATCAGCATCTGTTAGCAGAGTTCCCATCTTTAACAGTTCCCACATTTTCTGCTACCATGGCAAAGCATGGGGTGGAACATTGTGTACCTACGGTCGGCCCACCGTTTTTAGCACGAGCGTGCCATCTAGACACAGCTAAGTTAGCAATAGCAAAAAAGGAGTTTGCAAACATGGAGTGTCTTGGCATTGTACAGTGCTCCAAAAGTCCATGGGCATCTGCACATGGTTCCCAAAGCAGACGGGGGTTGGCGACCCCGTGGGGATTTTTGGCGCCTTAACAACAAAACCAGTAATGACAGGTACCCAATTCCTCACATTCAGGACTTTTCTGCCCGCCTGGCTGGAGCAACCATTTTCTCTAAAGTGGACTTGGTTACATCAGGTTCCAGTGCATCCCTTGGATGTACCCAAAACCGCAGTTATCACACTTTTGGTCTTCATGAGTTTTTATGCATGCCCTTCAGTCTTAAAGGCGCAGCGCAGACTTTCCACCAGCTTATGGATTCAGTCTTGCAGGGTATGCCATTTTTGTTCGTCTATTTGGACAACATATTGGTGGCTAGTCCCTAAGCGGAAGAACACAAGGTGCACCTTCGTCAGCTATTTGTCAGCTATCAGTGAACGTGGCTTGATCGTGAACCCAGCTAAATGCCAGTTTGGACTGCTTGCTGTTGAGTTCCTGGGACACAAAGTGTCTTCTCAAGGGGCAGTTCCCCTACCTGGTTGAAGCAGGTGGTTTCCCTACCTGGTTGAAGCAGTTTAAACCTTTCCCCACCCTCCCTAAGTGAAGCCCCTGCAGACGTTTTTGGGGATGGTAAACTTTTATAACCGTTTCATTCCACAGGCAGCTCACCTCATGCACCCCTTGTATGACCACTTAGAGGGAAAAAATGGGACCAGCAGATAGAGTGGATCCCCGAGAGGGATGATGCCAAATAGGCTTTGGCTAATGCTGCGCTTTTGGCCCATCCATCTCCAGTGGCTCCTGTGGCTCTAACAACTGATGCCTCTGATTATGCAGTTGGGGCAGTTTGTGAGCAATGGGTTGATGGTGCCTGGCAACCCCTTGCTTTTTTTTAGCAGAAAACTCTGGGATGCTGAAAAAAAAATCTAGCACCTTTGATAAGGAACTGCTTGCATTTTTTCTGGCAACACGGCATTTCCACTTCATGCTTGAGGGCAGGGACTTTACTGCTTTTGTTGACCACAAGCCTCTCACTTTTGCTATGGCAAAACTTTCTGAACCATGGTCGGCTCGGCAACATCGGCATTTGTCTGCCATTTCAGAGTTCACCACTGACATTCAGCATGTGGCTGGCAAGAATAATCTGGTGGCTGACTGTCAATCCAGAGCAAAGTTTGCTTCTGTGAATTTAGGTGTGGACTACCTCGCCATGACCACAGACCAACTGACCAACTGGGATATTCTGGCCTTTAAAGTGGCTGAATCCAGTTTGCATTTAGAGGAAGTCTCCTTTTATGAGAGTGGTGCAATGTCTCGACTGGCAAACCTCGGCCTTTGGTCCCTACTAGTTGGCGTTGGCGGGTTTTTGATACAGTTTATTCCGTTTCACACCGGGCATTAAAGCTTCTGTTAAACTGGTAGGGGCAATGTTTGTGTGGCCGGGACTCCGTAAAGATGTACAGACATGTTTGGCTTGCCAGCGTGCCAAGGTGCAACAGCACACTAAGTCTCCACTGAAGCACTTTTCTTTTCCGCAAAGGAAGTTTGAACATGTGCATGTGGACTTAGTGGGGCCGCTTCCACCTTCCAGAGGTTTTACCTATCTCCTGACGATGGTGGACAGAACTACTTGGTGGCCGGAGGCAGTTCCGCTGTCATCAACCACTTCGGTTGATGTGGCTCTGGCATTTATCTCCTCCTGGGTGTCCCGGTTTGGTGTGCCATTGGATTTGACCTCCGACAGAGGTCCCCAGTTCACTTCAGAGTTGTGAACTGCAGTGGTAGAGCTCCTCGGAGTTAAACTCCACCGTACTGCTGCCTACCATCCGCAGGCCAATGGTCTTTGTGAGAGGATTGCACTGCACAATGAAGGCTTCATTGTGGGCCTCATTGGTGGATAATAGCTGGATAGATCGCCTGCCTTGGGTTTTGTTGGGCCTGTGTTCGGCTCCAAAAGAGGACCTGCGGTTTTTTTCACCTGAGTTGGTCCTGGGCCAGCCTTTTATGGTACCAGGAGAATTCTGGGTCCAGCAGGATCGGTTGATTCCCAGGGGAGTAGAACAGTTCTAAATGGGGAATCTAGCACATCACTGCCTTCCACAGGTGTTTGTGCCAAAGGACCTAATGTCTGCCAAGTATGTATTTATCCACCATGACTCACACTGCTCACCACATCAGCCTCCTTACGATGGTCCATTCCGTGTTTTGGAGAGGGGACCTAAGGATTCTTTGGTGGAGTTGGGGGGTAATCAGGAGAGTATTTCGGTGGACCATTTGAAGCCAGCTCATGTGTTACCAGGGGACCCAGTTGAGTTACTTCTGCCACCTCGCTGTTGTTGTCCCCCAGTTTCTTTACCCACTCTTCCGGGTCCTTCCTGTGCAGCTGGTTTGTCCCCATCAGGTGGACAGTTTGGTGGCAGTTGATTAGGAGAGTCTCTTTCAATTTCAACCACTTCCTGTGAAAAGAAGCTGTGGTGGCCGACTTATTAAACTCCCTAGTTGTTACCATTAGTTATTTCAATTGTTTTGTTTGTCGCTGCTGTTTAGTTTTTCCTTTGTGTGTGTTTTCTTTTATGTACTTGTGATGTTATTTCACATGTTATGTGTTTTTTTGTTTGTGACATTCGGGGGGGGGGGGGGGGCATACAATGTATATATTTCACACCTGAACGTGTACTCTTATTGTGAATGGGAGAAGGTGAGGTGAGAAGACACCAACAGTTGTCCAACATTCTATTTTTGGTTTTGATTGGAAGACATTGAGAATAAAACAAGACTCAAATTATTTTTTCTGCTGACTTCCACAGTACAATTTCTTGTGTTTTTTCTGTTTTGCAAATTTCCTCATTTTGTTTGACATCCTCCATATAAAATCCAAACCACTGCCAAATTATTGATCCAGCGCGGTTTCTCTTTGGAACTAGACTAGTTAATCTGATTCCTCTTCAGTTACTGTCTCATTCACGGCTCGCCTCAAACTCTCACTGTCACCATGTTTTTTTGTTTTCTCCGCGCAGCGCAATTGGTAGAAAATCTTCAGGTTGGGAGGTGGGAGGGTATTCATAGGGTGTTCAATAATCCATTGAATCGCCATCCAATTCGCAGTGAATTTTACAGCGAAAGTTTATTATTTGAACGACAATTTATACTTGATAGTTGCAATATAGCCATTTTAACTATCGCAAATTGAAAATATTGCGATACATCGAGTATGCTCAATACATCGCCCAGCCGTAAATCCAACCAGTTAAAAGACCCAAGTCAATATTTGAAGCAGAGAAAATTGCAACTAATGGCTGGGAGACTGCAGCCCCCATCCTGTTATTTTAAATTGTGCATGATTCACAAAGATAAATAAGGAATAAGAACCTGAGAGAACAGTAAGCCAGAAACATGGATGGCTTTCACAGAAGGTGGAGGTTAGATGTTGAGAGTGAACATTAAGAGTCATATGCAAATCAGCTTGTGTCAAAAAATTCAAAGAGATTGATGGGAGGGAGATGTAGGAACAAGAGCTGCAGATTATAGCCTTTAAAACAAATGAGACACTTCAATCGCCATGGCAAGAGAGCAGGGTAGACAGATGGGTAGGTGAAATACAAAACACAAACTTCAGAAACAAAAAGAAGTTGAAGCTGTAAAAGTTTGGAGAAGAGAGCAAAGCAAGAGTAAGCGAAGAGGAAGAAGGCAACAGCAGAAGGTGTCAGCTTGAAGCAGGTTAATGAGCCAACATAAAACAGAATTACAGAGCGAGGAAAGTAATTAACACAGTTACATACTGACCTGAGAGCTGCAGGTAGAGAACCACCTGCGTTATAACACCCACACACCCACGCCAGCACTCACACACACAATAAGCCTCCGGTCAGACTATAAAAAAATTGCGAGAAGGCAAAAAAAAGTACTTCTACACAAAAATATGTGTAAGGAGGTTTTTCCTCTTAGATTTGAAATTTAGAAACTGCATTGATTAAAATTATTCCCTCTAAAATATTGAATCCGTAGCTCTTCTGTGAAATCGCCACTACAATTTCCCCAAAACGCTGCATAAGAGGCCTGTCACGGCTGGTGAGGCACTGACTTAATCAAAATTAGATTTACAAATATAGCCCCCCTACATGTTGTTGTCTGCATATGGAAATTTCCCGCATGTGGACAATGCTGGAGGGCAAAAAGACGATTGTTTAACATGCCATCCATAGCTGCACTGCCGCAGTAGAATAATTCCGTTAACTCAATGAAACTTGGACATGTAGGTATTATTAGGACCTGCCATAGCAATGCATAGGGAGGACAGTGACTGACTAAGTCCATGTTAGTCAACATGCTTGTGACTGTCCACATGCTCTCGAGTACATTGAGAGCATGTGGTGCTAAAGTAAGCATTAGCATCAATGTTAATTTTTACATCAGAACGCTGGGTTCCAACCGACAGGCACACTTTGGCAGGCCCCGTTTAAATTTCTTCTGAAATTTTCTAGTTAATTTAGTGCTATGCTCCACAGCAAAGGGAAAATCATTTCTTTCTCACTCTCTGTAGCGGCCAATCTACACGTGTGATGGATTGAAATGTGGTTATTTCAGAGGCTGGCTAGTCTGATTTGTCTGAAGCAGTGGTCAAATTCAACCAGCAGGGGGAGTCTAGCGCTTGCGCTAGCTATAGTGAAGAGCACCGGAACTTCCTCCTTAGTTAATAATAACCGTTGGAGCAGAAGCACCGTGTCCAGCTCTTTTATTAAAACACTCCCCTTCTTCAGGTATGAGTATATATATATACACACCTGTATATTGTAAATGAGTTTATTGACTTTCAGAAAGCTGTGAGTTCTTTTGGCACTCCGAATGTTAAATTCTGTTGTTAGCTCCGTTGTTAGCGCTGTTGCTAACATACTGCTGTTAAATCTAGTTAATAATAACCGTTGGAGCAGAAGCACCGTGTCCAGCTCTTTTATTAAAACACTCCCCTTCTTCAGGGCATTTACATTTGGAGGCACCGCTGGGATGTTGATGGTGAGGCGCTGGAATCCTACAGCAGAGGAGAACGCCCCATATCAACCATCCCATTATCAAAACCCAGGTAGTGGAGAGTGCAGCTACAACAAGGTGACGCCCAGCCAAGAGGACTTTGTATTCTGAGGTGCAGAAAAGCTACTAGGAAACAACAGTTCTGCGGTAACTGGCAAACACTATTCTTCAGCACACTTTACCACTGACGTAGAAGAAGAAAAATATATATATACATATATGAAAAAAATGGATTCAGAAATGGACAATCTACAGTTTGAGATTAAAGGAGCCCTCTTCCAACTTACCAGTGACCAGCTGAGCGAAATATGTGATTTCCTGGGAATTTCAGGAACAAGCAAAGACAATATTACAGGCAAAAGTCGTAATATTCTTGTTTCAATGATCATCAAGTATATTGAAAGTGACGAACTGAGACAATTAGAGGATGAAGGAATGTCAGCTTTGCTGAGTTTAATGGACATGATAAAATCAGTGCAGACAGTTGTCAAAAACAGCGCAGCAGAAAAAGAAAATGAGGAGGAGGAGAAATTAAGCAGAGAACTGGAACAACTAAAACTCATAGTTCAACAGAAAGAAACTGAAATGAAAACCCTGGCAAACAAAAATACAAAGGACATTAGAACAGCGTTTGCCCAGGCTTCCCCTGCCCATGAAAACAACCTCCCATGGAGAAAAGAATTTAAGATCTCAGGTCAAATTGGCGACCCTGGACAAAAGGATAGGTTAACATTTTCCAGTTTGGCCCGCCAAATAGAAAATGGTCTTAGCAAAGGTTACCCTGAACCAGAGATAGTGGATGCTGTCATTAGGGCAATAGTACCTGGCCTACAACTGCGCAGCTACTTAGAAGGAAAGAGTGACCTGTCCCTTCCCACTCTTAGGAGAATCCTTCGTTCACATTATCAAGAGAGAAGTGCAACTGAGTTATATAAACAACTTACCACAGAAGTGCAGAGCAGCAGAGAGACAGCACAGAATTTTGTGATCAGAGCAATGGACTTGCGCCAAAAAATATTGTTTGCTTCACAAGAGGCTGAGTCTGGCCTTAAGTACGATCCTGCATTAGTGCAAAGCATGTTCATGCACACGGTTCTCACAGGCCTTCAGAGTGATAACATAAAGACTGATCTCCAACCTCACTTGTTGAAATCAAGTACTTCAGATGAGCTGCTCTTAGAGGTTCTCAATACTGCCTCTGCTAATGACAAAGAGAGACAGGATAAGAAGAGAAACACCACACAAAGGTCCACCGGTGTGCACGCAGTTCAGTCTAATGATACAAATAATGAAAGGAGACATGGGGGACACCAAAATGTTGCTGCACTTCCCCCAGATGTGCTGTCTGACCTGAAAGAAATCAAAGCAGATATGGTTTTGCTCAAAGATCTCAAAACTGAAGTTGCACAAATCAGAGAATCCATTTACAACAAAGAAGATAAAACTAAATTACAACCTGATGTGTGTCAAGAAGCAGAATATGGTTTTCCCCACCACAGGGCTTATGCTACTCCACAGCTTGCTCCCTGGAGCACCGAGGGTGCAGCTGCTCATCATCAAAGAGGACCTCTGCAGGAATATCAAGGAACCTATGATCCGAGGTCAATTAGAGGAACTACTCAATTTCAACAGAGATTTGCACCACAAAGATACCCAGTGCCACGCCCCAGACCAAGGTGCCTTGCATGTCAGCAGCAGGGAGAAAATTTCTGCCAGCACTGCTACAGGTGTGGAAGCAGCGAACATTTCCAGGCTGGATGTAGAGGATATCAACGCACGCCCTCCACTGCAAGAGAACACCCTTTAAACGAAGGAAGGTTGCCCCCGAGGGACAGGGAGTAACCATGTGCACCAAAACGTCCCAAAAATGTGCCAATTGTGGAAGAATGGAAGGATCCCAAACGTTTGGACAATGTTCAGTGTGCAAAAGAGTACTTTACTGTTCCAAGGAGTGCCAGGAGAGTCATTGGCCAGAACATAAAGAGTGTAAGCCACCCACAAACACTGAAACAACTGCTGAAAACATACATCTATGCACAACTATGACAGGTAAAAAGAAAAACACACTGTCACAGAAAGACTCTACATTAGTTGACCTTGTTGGGAAGAAGTGTCTTGTTAGCTGCTATCTACAGCAGAAGAAAACACAGGCGCTCTGGGATACTGGTTCGCAGGTTTCTGCAATTGATGAAGCCTGGAAAGCGGAGAACATCCCAGATGCGAAACTTCGAGATATAGCAGAAATTGTTAACTCAGATGATCCCCTACAACTTGAGGCTGCTAATGGCACAGAAATGCCATACATAGGATGGGTAGAAGTAATGTTTAAACTAGCAGCTGGTCTTGAAGGGTTCTATGTTCCAACGCTTGTTATGAGAGGCAGCCATCTTCCCCGTCCCATAATAGGCTTTAATGTTATTGAACGTATTATTATTAACAGACACAAACAAATGAACTATGAAGAGACAGAGGAACTTTTAAAAACAGTGAACATGGCTTTCCCAAAACTAAAAAAAGGAAATGAAAAAGCTTTCATTAAAGCAGTGAGTGTGGAGCGAACAAGTGAGTACCTAGTTAACACAGCATGTCAGAGAATGACTGTACCAAGCCGTAGTACCGTCCAAGTAAAATGCAGAATAAATGTCCGACCTTTCAAAGAGGACACAACTCTAGTGTTTGAGCCAGATGAAAACCCACTGTGGCCAGAGGGACTTCAGTTTTGTGACACACTATTTCGAATACACAGAGGTGCACAGCCCAATGTTATCCTTAGTGTACAAAACCCCACTGATCGTGACATTACACTAACAAAAAGAACAGTTATAGGCACAGCACAGTCAGTTACATCTGTGTATCCATTCAGCCTAAACGACGATTCACATTTGTCTGCTTCTGTAAATCAGATTCAGACCCACCATACCAAAGATGACGCTTCCACAGAACCCTGGGATCCACCGATTGATCTCAGTCACCTGAATGAGACTCAAAGACAGATCGTACGTGAGATGTTAAGGGAGGAGTCAGATTCTTTCTCCCTATCAGACAGTGATATTGGCTGTATAGAGAAACTACAGTTAAAAATTAAACTGAAAGATTCTGAACCGGTTGCTTGTACCTACATGTCTGTTCCTAAACCATTGTACGATGAAATGAAGAACCACCTAACTGATTTGATTGTGCAAGGATGGATTGAGAAATCTCACTCATCCTATGCTTCCCCCATTGTTTGTGTCAGGAAAAAGTGTGGTTCGTTGCGTTTGTGCATCGACTACAGAGAACTAAATCGGAAAACTTACCCTGATCGACAGCCAATCCCCAGAGTTCAGGATATTATGGATGGACTTGGTGGAAACACCATGTTCTCACTGCTTGACCAGGGAAAGGCGTACCACCAGGGGTTCATGGCGAAAGACAGTAAGGAGTTGACAGCTTTTGTCACGCCCTGGGGCTTATATCAGTGGGCTAGGATTCCATTTGGGCTTATGAATGCCCCAGCAGCCTTCCAACGCTGCATGGAAGAGTGCCTAGAAGGGCTGCGTGACAAAATATGTGTACCATATTTAGATGATACACTAGTTTTTAGTAAAACATTTGAAAGTCATGTTAATGATGTTCGAAATGTTTTGCAAAGACTCAGACAACATGGGATAAAACTAAAACCCAGCAAATGTGAGCTGTTTAAGAATGAAGTCCGTTACCTCGGGAGGATTGTATCAGCCGAGGGAAATAAGATAGATCCTTCTGACACTGCAGCTGTCCAGGTTTTAAAAGACAAAGAACCAAAAACAGTCGGTGAGTTGAGGCAAATTTTGGGACTGTTAAGTTACTACCGTCAGTATATCAAAGATTTCTCCCGCATTGCTGCCCCTCTGTATGATCTAACTAAGGGGCCAGTTAAAGATCAGAACCAGTCGTGCTGTAAGGGGAGGAAGTCACAAAACTGCAGGAATGCAAAAGTAGTGCCATCCCACACTCCAATTGAGTGGACAGACAGTCACCAACAAGTTCTTGAGCAACTGATAAATTGTCTGACTCAGCCACCCATATTGGCATTTCCAGATTTTTCTCTCCCATTCGTTCTTCATACAGACGCATCCAGTAAAGGCCTTGGAGCCGTACTGTATCAAAAACAAAACGGAAAATTGCGCGTCATTGCATATGGATCGCGAACACTGTCAGCACCAGAAAAAAATTATAATCTTCATTCAGGCAAATTAGAATTTCTTGCTCTTAAATGGGCTATCACAGAGAAATTTCGCGATTATTTATACTATGCCCCCTTTTTCACCGTTTACAGTGACAACAACCCTCTAACTTATGTGTTATCAACTGCAAAGCTGAATGCCACAGGGAGTAGATGGGTTGCAGAGCTCGCCGACTTTAATTTCACAGTTAAATATCGTCCGGGCAAAGAAAACATTGATGCTGATAGCTTGTCTCGGATGCCACTGGATGTAGAGAACTTGATGGCTGAGTGCACAGAGGAGATGTCTTATGATGCTGTAGGAGCGACTGTAATGGCAGTAGAGACACAGTTCGAGCCAAATGCCTCCTGGTCAATGCCTACCTCTATTTGCAGTATGCTAGACACTCAGGGGAACTCTGTTTCATTAGCCCCAGCAGCTATACAACAAGACCAAAAAGATGATTTACTTATTGGGGTGGTGTTGCAGTCCAAATTGTCTGGAGTGAGACCCCCACGACATGAGCTAAACAGGCTTGGGCCACAGGGTCGGTGTTTAGTAAGGGAATGGGATAAATTGGAGTTGGATGAATCTGGGGTGCTTTGGAGAAAGACTGCCCACAGGAAGCAATTGGTTCTTCCAGAACAACACAAAGCAAGGGTCCTAAATGACCTACATGATCAGATGGGCCATCAGGGCACTGATAGGACAGTATCATTGATCAGGGATCGTTTTTTTTGGCCCTACATGCGGCGCGAAATAGAACAGTATGTAATGAGATGTACCTGTCTGAAACAGAAAAGACCTAGCCGTGAGACAAGGGCTCCCCTTGTAAACATAGTCACCACACAGCCCTTTGAACTTGTGTCAGTGGACTTTCTCCATCTAGATAGGTGTAAAGGTGGCTATGAATACATATTAGTGATTGTGGACCATTTCACACGATTCGCACAGGCATACCCTACAACATCAAAATCTGGAAAGACAGTAGCTGACAAAATATTCAATGATTATGCACTAAGATTTGGGTTCCCAGCACGGATCCACCATGACCAAGGTGGCGAGATTGAAAACCAACTTTTCTCTCAGCTCTCCAAATATTGCAGTATGGCAGGATCAAAGACTTCCCCATACCACCCTCAGGGAAATGGTCAAGTCGAACGCTTTAATCGGACACTGATTCAGATGCTCAAAACCCTCACAGACAGGGACAAGACAAACTGGAAAGACTCTCTGAATAAACTTGTCTTTGCCTACAACTGCACACGCACAGAGGTGACAGGATTCTCACCATTTTATCTGTTATATGGCCGCTCCCCAAAACTACCCATTGACTTGTTGTTCGGCCTACCAGCAGAAACCGGTAACCAGGATCACCATGCTTATGTTGAACAGTGGAAAGAAAGGATGCAGCAGGCGTATGCCATTGCACAAGAAAATGTGCAGAAATCTGCCCAAAGAAACAAAAGAATCTATGATGCAAAAGTAAGGAGCTCAATGTTGTTTCCAGGAGACCGGGTGCTAGTGAGGAATTTGACTCCTCGTGGTGGTCCTGGTAAACTCAGGAATTATTGGGAGGATGTCATACATACCGTTGTTCGCCAAGTGGGAAAAGATGTCCCAGTGTATGAACTAAGACCTGAACATGGGAAAGGAAGATGTAGAACACTTCACAGGAATCACATCTTGCCTTGCGATCACTTACCACTGGAAACTAGGACAAACAGACCTGTAAAGAATAAAAGAAAAGCTACAGCAAAAGAGGACACTAGGGAGGAATGTGAGGAAGAGGACGATGAAGATGATTATTATCCCATGAACTTATTTCATTCATCAATTCAGCCAGCGACATCAGCAAGTGAGGCACCTGTAGCTACACCTGATTCTTCTGAACCAGCACCAATGGAGCGCGCATTGGAAGCTCACCAGCTTGACTTTGATTCTGAACATCAGTCAGGAAACCAGGTGATTCAAACTCAACACTCACCTGATACTGGTGCAGCGACATCCATGACCCCAACTGATCACACTTGTTGCTCTTCTGAATGTGAAATGGACATAAGACCACATCGACCACAAAGACTGCGTCGGCCCCCAAAGACACTAAAATATGATAAAATGGGTTCTCCATCGTGTTACAGTATTGCTGCACTTCCCTCTTATGCAAGACTTCCAACTTGGATGCATCCTGTACAGCTATGCAACAACCAGCACCTTTACTTGTATGGACTGTAAAATGAAATATGTGGACTTTTTCCAAATGTGGCACTTAAGAAGTGATAAGGAAAACAGACTGGTTTTGAGGATGCTTAAGGCACCAGAAGTGAGGACATTATAAACTTGCTTATATGATTTGTAAGAAATACTGTGAACTGACTTATGTGGAAATTTCAATGTTCTTTAGCAGTGTTCGTGAAGCTTTTCTAAGTTTTTCGAGTGACAAAATGTGACTCAAAAAAAATTGTATGTTTCATAACTCCAGGTTTGTAAGACTCATTGTAGAACCGCCCTTATAAAAGTATTTCATGATGTTGAGGACAACATCTAACTTTGAGGGGGAGTATGTGATGGATTGAAATGTGGTTATTTCAGAGGCTGGCTAGTCTGATTTGTCTGAAGCAGTGGTCAAATTCAACCAGCAGGGGGAGTCTAGCGCTTGCGCTAGCTATAGTGAAGAGCACCGGAACTTCCTCCTTAGTTAATAATAACCGTTGGAGCAGAAGCACCGTGTCCAGCTCTTTTATTAAAACACTCCCCTTCTTCAGGTATGAGTATATATATATACACACCTGTATATTGTAAATGAGTTTATTGACTTTCAGAAAGCTGTGAGTTCTTTTGGCACTCCGAATGTTAAATTCTGTTGTTAGCTCCGTTGTTAGCGCTGTTGCTAACATACTGCTGTTAAATCTAGTTAATAATAACCGTTGGAGCAGAAGCACCGTGTCCAGCTCTTTTATTAAAACACTCCCCTTCTTAAGCATTAGCATCAATGTTAATTTTTACATCAGAACGCTGGGTTCCAACCGACAGGCACACTTTGGCAGGCCCCGTTTAAATTTCTTCTGAAATTTTCTAGTTAATTTAGTGCTATGCTCCACAGCAAAGGGAAAATCATTTCTTTCTCACTCTCTGTAGCGGCCAATCTACACGCAGACTCGTTGCCATAGCAACTGACAGCAGCGCCACTTTGTTTCAGAATTCAACAAAAAAAGCACTCAAATGTTTCCCACACAAAGGACCGAACATTCAGTCTGTTGCAGTGATATGATTTTAGGCTTAACATTTATTTTGCAATTATTAATAAGTGATCGTTGTGGCAGAGCTACAGCTTAGTTAATCTAACACAGCAGTTTGTGGGTTATGTTTCTTTTCTGCATTCTTTACACATACAAACTGTAGCTCACAAAACCACATTTCATTAATAAACTAAACAAAAAATGTTATTGCCGTCTTACCTTTACTTATAAATGAAGTCGTTGCGCTCCTCATTCTGCTCATAAATATACTTTCATCCAAAGCCAAGTCTATCCTCGACATGCCAAATATTTTCAGTACGACCTGATTTTGAATATGAGTGGTCGACCGCACATTTGGTTTAAGTCACAAAATCCCATCTGAGTCCACACAGTGCCATAAGTTGAGAAAAGAAGGAAGGAAAGCAGAAAACACAGTTTCTAGTCAGAACATCCACAAACCCTGTCTTTTCTTTCTGTTTGAAACGAGCAGTACCCTTCCGTCTCATAGTTTGAAGTAAACCTTTGAGCTCTGGTGTTGGTCGTTCTTTAGGATTATTTCCTGCTTCGATTGAATATTAACTTTAGAAAATAGTTTAAGTGTAGAAATGTAGTCTTCCATGTTGACGTCAGGAGAGAGGAGAAAACAATAAATATATTGCTGCACTTAACTTATTTACTGCATGGCTAACTTGCCGTCTCTTATTCTGCAGACATGGAGTCACTAGACCAATGTCTGGGATCATGAACGCCCACCTCACCTCGAATCTGTTTTGTGCCATTTATGGTCGCTCCTCAGCACACAAAACACATTACACACACAGTTGGTGACAACAAACACTGCATACATAAGCTAAGTTATGGAAAATCAATTCATATATTAAATGTTTTTTAACCATTTTATTGGTGACATACAGACAGGAGGAACATGCTCTCATCAAATAGCAAGAGGTTGTGCAATCCTCACCTGCCTCTCCTGACCAAATGTCACTGACTCACTGTCATTATATACTTTATCAGTATCAGTATTTCAGAAGGAAAAGGCGCAATATCAGAAGAATAACCTTTGTGAGTTAGCTATAGTGAGCAATGCTAATTCACATACAAAACATTGTGTAGAGAACTTGTATTCTCACCCATGAACAAGTAACTACGATTGTTTCCCCCCTTTTAACATTGAAAGTATAAAATAAAATTATAATCGAACTTTTAATACTTAACAAAAAAATAAATAAACTTGTGGCTAATCGATAGCCAACCAAACTAATTATAGCACAGAACTCACCGGAGATTCACACCAAGAGAAAAAAAGAGCAAATCAATCTCAAAAACAAATTTCTTCCGGGTCCAGATACATGGGCATCGAAAATCAGCGACAGATGAAAACTATTTCTTGAAAAATATTGAAAAGGAAATTGAGTTTTATCAATAAAGTGACCAAACAAAGCTTTTTTTTCCCTTCTTCTTTGGTTGTTCTGGCCCATATGCTGTAGCGCACCACTGTAGCTTTAGACTACTTTGTCCTTGCGCTCTTTATTTATTGCCACCTAATGGTAATATGGTGTATTACATACTATAATTCATATCAAATCATAAAGTCATATGGGTTACACTCACAACTCAAGATTAATTAACTTTAAAAACAATGTTTAGACAACTCATCTCTTGTTGTTAAATCAATTTCATGAACTTTAATTTATGAGTTAAAAACCAAAAGAATATTCTTGTTGACTTAAATTGCATTTTCAAGGCAGCAGGAGGACTTTCATTTTCAAGTTAAACCACCTTCAAATGTTTTCCAGTGTACATATAATTTAAATTATCCAATTGACAGGTACAAATAATGTTCAACTCACCATGATGTCATTCCAACACTAAGCAAATATTTGTCCAGTGTGTTTAAAAATCTTTGAGTTAATCTTAATAAAAAAAAAAAAACATTCTGGGAAATGTATTTAGAGTCTCAACTTGAACCCATTTGAGTTGATCTTGCTGTCTAGGCATTTTGAAGTACATTTACCTGGGAAAGCAAAAATATAGACACCACACTTCACCTCCTAATCTCTTCAGTAACATCCAAAAGCCAGTCTGTGAAAGAAATTGGTCTTTGAAATCCAGATGTGAAAGTTCAGCATGACAGAAACTTGGTGATGCAGTATTAGGTGACCTGTCAGAAATTATTCATCACCTCATTTGATGATTTATTAATGTTCCAGGGAGGTGAGGCAATAGAAGATATGGGACTGTCCTTCAATGCAGCATGTTCCAGTTTTTATTATTTATACAGAAGACCAATGAGGGTGTGAAGAGTTCTACTTTTTTCAGTCCCAAAACATTCAATCTTTAATCATGAGCAGGTTTGTTTTGTACCAGTCACAATCATGTTGATAGTTTTTCAAAACTAATTGTCTTGATCAGAATGAAATTAATGAAGAGAATAAAATACAGAGTAAAATCAAATCAAACATACACACAGAGGGATTTATTTGTAATATGACTAAAAGCAAAATTACGAAACATACTAGTGTTCTTGTCTGTCAAACATCTGAAAACAGAACCCACAGTTCATTGTGCTGCTGTCATGTTCTGAGTTTTTCTGTGTATTTATTTATTGTTTTCTGTGTCCTTGAGTCTCTTCGTTGTCCTGTCCTCCCCTTGATGGTTCCCAGGTGTGTCTCGTTCTGTGATTACCCGCTGTGTATTTAACTCCACCTGTGTTCCTTGTTCCTCATCGGGTCCTTGTCAATTCAGTGTCTTGTCTCATTTGTGCGTGCTGTCTCTCCGTGGTTCCTGCCTCCGTATAGCTAGTGCTACTTGTGTTGAGCTCTGGTCTCCGCTCTGCAGTGCTGCCTGGTTTTGGACTTTGTGTTGGCTTTTTCGTCATTAAATCATTATTATTCATCTACCTGGTTCCATCTGCCTCACCACCTCAACACCACCATTTCATGACAGCTGCATTTGCAAATATTGCCTTTGGATAAAAATTTGTTCGGTTTGTACTTGTTCTGGTTAATTGATGTCTCTTGCCCATTTGAACAATACCCTTTATATATCTGGTTCTTGAGTTTATTTATTTTCTTAAAAAAATTAGAATAATTAATAACTTGCTAGGTTGAAGTGATGTTCCACTTTGGCATCTTCTTCCTAGTTGCTTTTAAGCTGCAATGGCACACTTTCACTATATGTGTCAAAATATAGTGAAAGTGATTTCACTAGTGATCTAGTCTTCTCTTAGTAATTACTAAGTTAATTAATTGCGCTGTTTTTATTTGCTTGCTATTATTCTAGATCAGGTTCTTCCCATGTTTGGACACCTTCAATCCTTGTAGATGTTTTGTATGCATTGTATTGCTTCTATTTCATTTTCGCATCACTTCTCTCTACATGGCATTCTTTAATGTTGGCCTTTCATAACCCTCAGATGATGCTTTCATTCTGAACTATGTAGAAGTTGAAAGTCTTTGGTGAAACTCTGGATGATTTGAGCTTTTTGTCATTTCGGAAATGTACTCTTACATGTGGAGGACGTTGCGTGGGCTGAAGCACACATGGGTGCACGGCTGATTAAGCTTTCTGAGTGCGCAGAGATGCGCTGTCGGGGCTCCTCCATCTATTAGGATCTGAGGAGTTAAATGAGGCGTACACCCCCACTGCTTTGCTCACCTCGTATTAAAACAACACTGGACACCCAGAGACGTTGTTAGATTATGTACAGCTCTACTTTTTATTGTTCAGCAGAAATTAAACTTCATACAACTTCACTTTTGATCTTAAGGGGAACGGAAACCACAATGGAGACCAGTAATGACTCATGAGTCATTGATTCATCAGGTGAATCTCTCATCATCTCAACTCAGGGATCGTAAGAGGTTGACTACTGTCATATCAAAGCAGGCAGACAGTCAGTCTTTTTCACACACAGATTATGAGAGCTGTTTGATACAGAAAGAGTGATTGTTGCTTAATTCCCTTTTTTGATGCTTGCTTTTTAAGTGACATTCAGAAAGCAGTCTTTAGAAAAGTACTGGATTTTCTTTTTTGTTTTGGACATCTCATCTGGAGAATACAGGAGAGGATTAGGGCATCTGACTTGTTTTTCAGAATTCATATTTTTTAAGTCTGAATTCTAAAATTAAAGTCAGAATTTTGAGATTAAGGTAAAAATTCTGAGAAAAAAGTTGGAATTTTGAATTTTTCTCATACTCTTGATTTTAATCTGAGAATTCTGACTTGACTTCAGAAGAAATTCTGAGATTAAGGTTGAAATTCTCATTAAAAAAGTTTGAATTCTGACTTTTTTTTCAGTGGCCCTAATCTTCTTTATTAGGGGGACATACCATCATCCAGTGGCTTAAACTATAACATGCAACACACACATCTGAAACTCATTTGAGCTTTTAATAGTGTCAGCTTGTCAGAATATCACCAGTTTTTCAAGCAGTTCTGTAATAGCTCAAAAGCTTAAAGATCTTCCTGAAAGCTTCTGCTTTGAAATGCGATTGAATTCTCACTGGTTTTTTTTTTTCATAATATGGCATACTTAAAAGAGAGGAATGCAAATTGTTTCAGAATGCATTAAGAATAGATGGACCTCTAAGTAGGGCTGGACAATAAATCAATAACAATATACAATGCAAAAGTCACCTTATCAATATCAATAGGTAATATGTTTGATAGAATTTTCAATAGTTACACTGACGTCTGATCCAGAAATGCACATGATTCTGGAATATATTGGCATAGGAAAAGCTTTAACTCTCCTGTTATGTTAGTTTCTGAGGTACAGCAATAATGTTCGTGGGTCAATTTGACCTTGGGAGTGTTTAATCATGCAATAGTGTCAGAAACAAAAAAAATATTCCAAAACATTTTTGTATCTGATTATTAACTCCAGTACTAACCATTTCAATCAATATTTGAAATGTTTGAAAAACAATTATGTTTTTTTATTTCTCAGAAATTAAGGATCAATGACGACAACCTACTCATTTACTCATTTGGAAAAAAAACCTAGACATGAAAAACAGTAATTTCCTTGAAATTCATCTTTGATCAATTTTTTCATATTACATTTTGATTCTTTTTTTCAATGGGTGATCTTTATAATTGAACTTGAGACACACATACTGTTCAGGGTCAAACTGACCCGCTGATTAAAATCAAGATAAATGAGTCATGCAGAGAATATTTATGTTTTCCCCCACTTCTGCTGAGTGTCACTCAGTGTGGGTGGAGTTTGCCCATGGGAACAGAAAATGTTCCTGTCAGAAGTTGGATGAACACCTGCTTTCTCGCAGTTTCCTAGTGAAGTAAAGAGAATAGTGGGAAAGTGGGCTTGTGTGTGTCGGGGTGTGCATGTATGTGTGTGGTGTGTTGTGTTTGTGTGTGTGGGATGAAATATGGTTCATAGCTGCAAGGAAATATATAGAATTGGACATTTTTAAATCTTTTTTGCACTTCAAATTGACTGCCGGGTCAAATTGACCCGAACAGTATCTATGTAAAAAGTCGATGCATGTGTAAAATCAATAAATTTTCAATTTATATGTAGAGTGCACCTATTAAGACAAATAGAAAAAGTTTCATGCAAAAAAAAATACTTCCAACTATTTTTAAAAAATGTTTTAACTTTAAAACGGGTCAACTTGACCTGCAACATAACAGGAGGGTTAACCACTCAACCTCTCACGGTCAGTCAAGCAAGGTTGGTGGCATCAACTAACTCACTTACTCTTTGGTTGTCTATAAACACCCTGTTGAGTTAGTTGTGTAGCAGCAATTTAAAGTTTTTCCATCATGCCTCATAACTTCTGGTCACATCAATAGTTTGGTAGTATTTCAGATATCGACTGATTTGAAAAGCTTATATTGTGATATGTTTTTCAGCCAAAACACATCATCATTGCAATATCAGTATGCACATCAAGAATTTTGCAAATGCAAATGGCTGACTGGAACGACTGTTAACTGTTAGCAGGCTGACTATTTTCTTGTGTTTTAAAGATTTCAACATTTATTACACTAATGAGATACTCATGCTGACTTAACTTCTATGGATTTACCAAGTCTAGATTTGAACAGTCCTGAGGCAAATCAAGGGCAGCATAAGTGGCTGGGTGTCATTTTGGCAGAGGCAGAAGGTGAATGCTGTACTCAGAAGTATGAGGGGCCGTTTAGGACAAAATTTACGTTTTGTCTCTCACACACTACCAAAAAGTCTCGCATACTCCAAAAAAGTAGCCACGCACACTCCAAAAAATTACGTTTTGTCTCTCACACACTACCAAAAAGTCTCGCATACTCCAAAAAAATAGCCTCGCACACTCCAAAAAATTACGTTTTGTCCCTCACACACTACCAAAAACTCACGTATACTCAAAAAAATAGCCTCGCATACTCAAAAAAATTACGTTTTGTCTCTCACACACTACCAAAAACTCTCGCATACTCAAAAAAATTACATTTTGTCTCTCACACACTACCAAAAACTCACGCATACTCAAAAAATAGCCACGCACACTCAAAAATTACTCACGCACATTCAAAAAATACTCAAATTGCGTATACACACACTACTAAAATGTCACACACACACACAAACGTTAACTTTCTCGCTCACATACACTACTATCAGCTCGCTCACATACACTGTACTAACAGCTCGCACATTCACAAACGTTAACTTTCTCGCTCACATACACTACTACCAGCTCGCGCACATACACTACTACCAGCTCGCGCACATACACAGAAACGTTAACTTTCTCGCACACATACACTACTACCAGCTCGCTCACATACACTACTACCAACTCGCGCACATACACACAAACGTTAACTTTCTCGCTCACATACACTGCTAACAGCTCGCACACACACAGACGTTTATCTCTCACATACACAAGACTAAAGTTGAACACACACACAGTACTAAGACTCGTTTTATGTATGTGTGAGAGCGAGACTTTTTATGAATGTGTGAGAGCGAGACTCTTTATGAATGTGTGAGAGCGAGAGCGAGACTCTTTTTGAATGTGTGAGAGTGAGACTCTTTTTGAATGTGTGAGAGTTGTCACGGAAGAGGCGGGGCATAATTTTTGGATCAAACTGCGCATGCGTAGATCCTAAACTATAAGTTTCGATTGTTGACTCACTGTATGTTCTATTACTTAGTATATTTGTGCTTTTAAATATATATAGAACGTTTAACTTTCTTGTAGATTAAATGTGCTATAGAAATAAATGAATCTGATTGATTGATTAAAAATAGCAAAATTGCTGTAGTACAATCTGTCCACTGGGTGCCAGTATTACAGGAATTATTAACCGGCGCCAACTAGTGCCGAAGAAGAAAGAGTTTGCTATACCGAACATGGCTAACTCTAATTCGAAACGAGAGAGAATTGGTCAGGCAGCTGCCATTTTAAACACCATTCTATCTTCTCCGGAGGCAACCAGCACTTTGACAGGCGCATTAAACGATTCAACGACTGCCCGCAGTGCTACAGTAGATTCAGAACTCTCATCTCTGTTCCGTTCCGGAGCGGCCAGAGAAAGTTGTGCGGTGCCGGTGCCACCAGATTATCAAGGTAAACAATTGCTTTTATTATCACTTTGTTGTTGTTGAAGCGGTACAGATATAGTTTTAAAAAATAATTCTGTAATCTTTATTCACTCGCCTCACCACCGCCACCTCATATCCTATTCCTCACTTCCTCTCCTGTTTCATGACAGGATCGAGCTCCGGGGTTCCCAGACCCCCGCGTTATCAAGTGCAACAGTCTTTCGGATCTTGGTCTTGTACACGAAAAAGAAGGTAATATTGTTTGTTGGTTTGAAATCGTTATTATTCATTTGGATCTGCACAGATGACAGTAGACTTTGCCTTGATAATTGGCGGGTCCTCAATTCCAGTTTTCTTAGACCATGTCCCACAAATTGTCCCTAATCATGTCCACAACTAGCATCCAGGCTCTCTACCGTCCTTCTAATGGCCCCAGTAATTGGCTTATACCTAACTGTTATATTTTTGCCTTGCCTTCAACACGCATGTATCTCGAAGGACACTTTCCCTAAAGCGCTGTGCTTCAAGATTCCTGGTCTACATGTTTAACATGGGCTGCATTACAGTGTTGTCTTCATTCTAATTCAAACATCATGCTCTGCATAACATGTTTAGGATCTTGCTGTGATCCTAAACATGTTTTGCATCCTGCAGCAGGATGATGGCCATCATGCAGCAGGACCCACTGCAGGATCGTTATTATTCATTTGGATCGGAAGTGCACTTCTTATTAAGGAAGTGCACCTATGAAGTACACTTCCCTTGTTTCTCAGACTAGGGTTATATGTAATTTGTAAAGTTATTGAAACTGACTTTCTTTCCATCTCTCTCCTTCTCACCCTTTTTACCACAGGAGTTTTGTTCCTGCTTCAAGAATTTCTTCTGGCGGAGTTAAACAGAAGATTTAAAGTGAAAACCAGCTATTTTATCTTATTTGAGCTGCAGACATACAGTCTTAATGAAGCTTGCAGTCTTCTTAGTTGTGCAGCTACAGCTGTGTTTACTACCTTTATTTACATTTGGAATAAGTGAAGGTGATGTTCAACAATTTTTTAGGGATGCTCTACAATGCATAGACTCAATTCAAAGGGAAAGAACATATGGCACACATAACCAGAACAGGCTTTATAGAGAACTTTCAGGGTACACTCAGACTTTATATATAATCCTGTCAATGACAGAGTTTAGTGAGACAACAGACCATATATATAGAATAATGATTGAAGAATTGTATAGCTGTTTTAAATCGGTTTTGGAAGAATATATTGCTATGCAAAGATCTTCTGAATCAACTCCTAGATGTCTAATTCCCCCTACAAGAAGGACTGGTTGTCCAGGACGCCCGCAATACGACATCACATCATTGCAAATTTCTCACTGCATTTCCATTGGAATGAACTGGCAGCAGATTTCATCTGCCTTTGGTATTGATCGTCGAACTCTCTACAGACACAGACAGCACTTGGGAATCCAACCTCTACAATACACTGTGCTGACAGATCAAGACTTGCGCCAAATTATAAGTGACATTCTACAAAGGACCCCAAATGTTGGAGAAAGTTATGTGCGTGGGGGCCTTTCTTCGAGACAAATGCGTGTTCAACGTTGGAGAGTCAGACAGTGTCTCCAGGCATGTGGAATTAACGAATTAATTATGACAATTATAAATTTACATGTTATCCTCACTGTCCCAATGTTATACCCTTAAGCAGGAGATTGATCCAATTGGAAGATCATTTCGCAGGAGGCGTACGATACGCCGAAGGGTTTATAATGTTCAGACTCCAAATCAGTTATGGTAGGGGAACACTTATTTACATATGGCATGATTATAATTATTATATGGTGTTTTGCATTGTATTATACTAACTTTATTTGTTTTCTAATGCAAGTTTTCAGCCAAGCCCACTGAACAAAAACACCTCTTATTGGTTTTTTGTTTTAGGCAAAATTAATGTTTTATAGAATATTAGACTTTTTATATTTATAGAGAAAATTCATTTACACAGAAAAAGCCACACCTATATTATCAAATATTCTAAGAGTCCTGTCATACACCTCCTATATTAACCTTTAAAGTTTAAACTTTGAAACTTTAACTATCGTAAACATGATTACTGAAATTGCTGATTTCAGTAATCAGCAATTACTGGAATCAGCATTAATTGCTGATTTCTGATGACAGAAATTGAAATCTGAGTGAAGACATGTTGACAATAATGATGGTACTGAAAATATCTTCTATGGAGTGTGATTATTTCATCTGCTTCTTGCTTTAAGACTTATGGCTAATAACTTAATCAAGTATTTCCATAACAAACTGAACTATAGCCAACATTTATCAAAAATTAAAAAATAAAACATGTAATATAGATTATTCCATCTTAAAACTTGCTTAATAGTTTTCTATTTTAGTCTGTATGAAGCAAATCAACTATATATTTTAGCTTTGTGGTTTAGTTTTGACTGATTACTTGATTCATAAAAAGGACACAAATATATTGCAATAATCATTTCATAAAGTGTTTATTGAGATAAAAACGTCATTATGGAAGTAAAACAGAGTAAATTAATTGCCACAGGACATTAACATGCAAAGCATTCTGTTTTTACAGTTCCATTTAATGCACATATAATATCTGTCTTTGCTGGCTGGCTTTCTTGAAATTTATTTAAATATGACTGTATTAGGCACTCAAAAGTATCTAATCACTAAGGCTATAATGAAATAAGCACTATAAGATACTGTAAGTATTAGGAGTTTTTATGAAGTCATGAATTTAGATTTTTATAATTATTGTATCTTCTACAAGTAACAAAAAGAATGAATATTAGTTAATTATAAACTTATTAGTTTATAAGTTTTAAAATGCCCCTAGGGTATTTCAAATTTTTTTTAAGTTCCATGTTTTGGTCTTGATTAGATTGTATTCGTTATTTTAAACTACTGTAATGGTATTAATATACCTCATGTCTGTATACCTTTTACTCTTTTCATATTAAGGGCATTTAAAATTTAAGAAATGAACAAGAAGTCAAATTAATTATGTTTCTTAAAATGTTTTAAATCCTATGGTAATGATCACCAAGGTCTTTGCTACTTTAAATGTGTTACATTGTTTTGTTGTTTTAGTTCTTGGGTTAAACTTATACAATGTTATTCATTTTTCAGGCATTTTGATGGAAACCACAAGCTGGTGAGATGGCGCATGGTTTTTCATGGCTGTGTGGATGGTTTTAGTCGGACTATTATTTATCTCTGGTGCTGTAACAACAACAGAGCCTCTACTGTATTGTCACTGTTTGTTATGGGAGTGAATAATTTTGGTTTACCTTCAAGAGTCAGGTGTGATCATGGGATGGAAAACATACTTGTGGCTCGTTACATGTTAGAAAGGAGGGGCCTCAACAGACGTACTGTTATTGCAGGATTATCTGTACACAATCAACGCATTGGAAGACTGTGGGCAGAGCTCAATAGAGTTGTCTCTAATCATTTTATTAATCTTTTTAATTTTATGGAGGAGCATGGTATTCTTGATTCTTTGAATGAGGTCCATCTATTTTGCCTTCATTTTGTCTACATGCCAAGAATTGAAAGAGCCACAATAGAGTTCCAAAACCAGTGGAATAACCATGGACTCTCCACTCAGAATGGACGGACTCCACTCCAGTTGTGGCACACAGGAGTCATCAACAACATAGCACAACAAAATGTAGCTGTTGATTCCATTTTTGAGGTAGATGATAGTTTTGGAGTAGATTATGAGGGCCCTTTACCTGGTATTCAGACCAATAATAATGTTGTTATTCCTGATATTTCTTTGGGCTTAAATGACACGATAGTTAATTTGATACAGCAAACTTTTGATCCTCTGCAAAACGATGGCAATTATGGGATTAACTTATTCTGCTCAGTAGTACACTTTGTTGAACTGTTTAATTCTTAATCTTAATTATTTTTAAGTATGCAATGTAAATATTAAAAGTTAATGATTTGTTAATTTACATTTTGAGTATACATTTTATTTATTGTTAACTAAATTTATTGTCGTTAGAAATGTGAAATAAACATTTGGTCAATACATTAATTTGAACTGTCATTTAACCAATACATTTCAACAAACATTAAAACACTGATAGAAGATGCCAACATTTATTTAGAACATCAGATAAAGAACCTCCAAAAAACAAATTATATAAAAAGCAGCTGTGCCATAATCTAAAATCTTTAAAATTGGACATAGTACAAAACCAAAGGATAATAAAATGAAATTATACATATAACATTTTGTTTTACATTCAAACATGATGCATTGAACCAATGTGCTCAGAAGTTTTAAGATTTTGTCAAACTTAGCCAAACTTGAACATTAATGATTAAGACAAAGAAACTGATCAATTTAACATGCAATTTTTTCACATCATGTCTAGCCCCTTATTCAAACTAGCAGGGAGAATTTTTGAACATTACTTTGCTAACTGGACCAGCCTTTGCAAAATGTACATACAAACTCTAAACTTTATTTCAACACTTTCAACACAACTTAGCATAGTGATATGTCAGTCACTCAAATGAAAAACTTATGTTCTCCCAAATCCTTGAGTGTTTGCTAAAGCAAAATCAATGTTTTCCTTAAACACTTCATAACAAGTCAGGACTGGTAGTTTCAGACAATTTATGCACGTATTTGCCATTGGAAGCTTTTTTGTGTGGCTTTCTTCACTGCTGCCATGAAGAAACTCAATAGATGGTCCAGGAGAAAAGCCAATTGGTGGTATCTCGCTTGCTCCAGTTGCAAAAACCAGGATGTTCTGTAGCTTGGATGAACCTTCCTCATCTGTGGGGAATAAAATATTTCATATTAATTATGGTACTATTTTACAATAACAGTTATTAAAACAACTCTAGTGACAACTATGCTTGTTCATTTATTTGGCCTTACAATTGAAAAACTTTGTGCGACATGTCTTTCTTCCACAATCCATGAAATTACATCTGTCAAAGCAATTATGTTTTAATGTAATATATGATTATGATAAATGGGAACATAAATTCTCCCATCGACAGACCAAAATTACAAAGTAAAATGTACAGTCAGCTATTTATATTCTGAAACTGAAGCAAACTTGAGTTCTGCTGCAAAATAATGATAAAGAATTACAATTACACCTCAGAATAACAGACTAACCCTAATGGATGGAAAAATTCAGCAGGTTATATTAGGAAAGTAATGTGAAAATTAGTGATAAGTGACAGAAGTGTTTAATGAATTAAAGCTATTAGAGGATAGAACAGAAGGAAAACTGAGGATAGAGAGAAAATGTCACAGGTTTAAAGGGAGTGTACTCCAAAAGCTTAACTATAAACATGAATGTAACAGTAACAAATAAGTAGCAATAAGGAACATCACAAAACTCCTTTATAGACTTAACTAAACAGACGGTTGATGTAATAATAATCATATATGAAAAAAAAAAATCTGAAACAGCTAAAGACTTTGATTTAAATACTAGTAACATGCAGTGGCATGAAATTACATTAACTATAACAAATATGTTGTGGTGATTCTGAAATTGAAAACATCTGCAATGATGAGTGGCTACATTTGACAATCAGTTATTATTTTTCCGAAAAATCAATTCCCTAAAGTGGAATTTTATTTTTTATCCCAAATATTAATTTAAAAACTTGATTTTGGTTAAATTTGTGCTTTCTTATTAATATTTTTATTATATATTTAAAATGAAAATTTGTTGTATTATTATTTTTGATCGCACCATCAAAAATTGGATGTTTTGAAACACTGTAGTGTGACAGACATTAAAAACAATCCTAGAAAAAAGATATTCACACTACTGTATGTGACCGTAGGATGCACAAACAGGACCCACAATTTTCAAATTGTCAGGTGTCTACTATATCCACGGAGCTCTGGAAAATTTCTATGCTGTAACATAACTTGTTTTGATTTTCAGAGACACTGTATGAATCTTTGCAAAATACCTTCTGCATCCTGCAGATAATCCCTCCACAAAGGAATAACGTCTTCTTCCAATCTTCTCTTGTTACTTCCTTTGGGGGAAAGTCGAGGTGTGAAAAGTTGGTCCATTACGGCCGTTAACAGCTGGGGTTCGTGGCAAAACAACTTCCGAAAACTGTCTGGATGCTGCTTCACAGCACCCAGAACTCCCAGTGTCTTGAGGCCTTCTGTAAACCTGTATAAAATTAATGAAGAACAAATGCAATTAGTGTCATACTAAATGCATTAATTTAATTATTGGAAGAAAAATAAACCTCTGAAAAGGTCCCTGGACCCGATGTACAATATGAAACATCAGCAAATCATGCAGGAGAAGATCTCTATCGCTGTTAAACGTCTGACGCAACCTGCGCTGGCCATGTAATCCAAAAGCGGATCTGTGGCTTTTTGAAGCTCCTCCAGAGTGCAACTGTCAGATACCTAATAAGATTTCCCATAAAAGGGAAAAGACAAACACAAATAGGGACACCACAATATCATTTAAGTTCAAGACATATTCCCCCCCTTCAACAAGAACTAGACTCACTATAACCATCATTCATAAAACTTATGTATCAAAATTAATATAATTTGTGAGTGCATTTACCTTTTTCAGTTTTGCATGGAGGTCTGCATCATTTATGTCATTTAAAGTAGGGCAAGCTGCATTTGGACCTCCAACCAAGCCATCAAAAAGTACTGGAGAAAGAAAGCGAGGTGCTGGCCCTCCATGGACAAGGCTAACAGCTATTGCCCTTCCAGCCATGAAATACGTGTCCTCCCTGAGGGCTACATGAAAGATTATTTTTTTTATTCAAATAAATTTTAATGCATACGATTTGGAAAGAAATAACAGGTGCAAAAGAATCTACACAAACCTGTACTGTTCATTGCTAAATTCTTTCTTCCATCTGGGCCCTCAAACATCGGAGACACAGACAGGGCTTCAATGAGAAGACGCAGAAATTCTCTCCGTGGGCCACCCAAGTCCACTGCCTCTTCAGATTTTCCGAAGTCATCGGAAAACTTCACATTCATTGAGTTTTGTGGATTGTAGGTCGCCCTCTTGAAACCCCGTATGGCACCATCCAACACTGCAGATCGACTGATATTAAATTTGCTGTGCATTCCAGTGTTGATACTTTTGGAGAGCTCCTCAAGAATGTCTTTTGCAGGCAAAGTATTTGCTGAAGTTTCTGATCTGAAAAGTGGACAAACATTAAGATATGTGACTTCTTTAAACTATTCTCCCAAAAATTATGAAAGCCAAAAAAACATGTTTACTAAATGTAATATACTATAATGCAACACCTTTTAAAAGTTTTCAACTTATCATACTATACATTACCAAGCTGCAAGACAAAGCATACAGAAATAATTTCTTAAATAGATACTCACAAGTGAGTTTCAATACTGGCCAGAATGGCATGATTCATTTCCTCATCCTCAGAGGACAGATCAGAAACATGACACATCACAGACAAATAAGTTGAGTAGTTGCCAGATGCGTGTGCTGTAGGTTCGTCTTGACAGCGTTCATCGGAAACAAATTCTGTAGCAGGTGAACTGGAACTGATAGGTGTAGGATGCACAATGGCAGATGACTGACTTGGATTTTCAACAGAAGTCAGATTGCCTGTATAAGTTTGGCCATAGGTAGAATTTGTCTCTCCCAGCATTACTTCATCTGCACTCTCCGAATCATTGCAGAAGATGGTCTCGATAGTGTTCTGTTGTCTACGTCTAGTTGTGGCTCTGGTAAGCCGTAGAGATGTTTCATATGTTGTTTCACTGCTTACTTCAGGAGGTTCCTTTAAGATTTAGCACAGTCAACATGTAATTTGGAAAAAAAAAAAAAAACACGTGTAAGTCCTAATTTCTTTCTCTGAAAAAACATGTTTGAGATAATATGGTAACATTTCTTTATGGACTATCAATATGGCAAACAATAAAATAAACATGAATCCTGTAGGTAATGGTGCTATAAAGCAAAAATAATGCCTTTTTTTCTAAATATATCAAGATAACATAGCAAATGCATATAATAGTCAATATCAAATCGTGTAGAGCCAAAACGACAGTAACAAATTGAAACACAAAAACTTACAAGAAGTGTTTCTGATGGTCTGACATACAGAGCCTTTGATTTAAAAACCTTTTGAATCAGCTGACCATTGAGTTGTTGACCGTGTTGCAGTTTTGGGCTGATCAATTTCTTTCCGCAACCCATGAGGATCTGAAGGCTAAATAATTGGATTTTCATTTAAATTATCATTATTTGAATGAATTACTTTCAAAACACTAACAGAATACAATAATAGAAACATACACTTACCTGACATTTTGAGGAATTTTAGAGGCAAAGCCCTCTCTGATTTGCTGGATCACCATCTGAAAGTCCCAAGTCTTATGGAACTCAAAAGCACTCAATATGTGACCATTCTCATGCAAGTATTGCTTTAAAGGTGGCTGGCAAATCACTTCCCAAGTTGGATTTGGAAGGAGTATTACTTCTTTGTTAAAGCATTCGTGGTATGGGACACCTCTGGGTCTGAGAAACAAGGGAAGTGTACTTAATAGGTGACAAACCCCAATATCACAGCAAGATCCTAAACATGTTATGCAGAGCATGATGTTTGAATTAGAATGAAGACAACACTGTAATGCAGCCCATGTTAAACATGTAGACCAGGAATCTTGAAGCACAGCGCTTTAGGGAAAGTGTCCTTCGAGATACATGCGTGTTGAAGGCAAGGCAAAAATATAACAGTTAGGTATAAGCCAATTACTGGGGCCATTAGAAGGACGGTAGAGAGCCTGGATGCTAGTTGTGGACATGATTAGGGACAATTTGTGGGACATGGTCTAAGAAAACTGGAATTGAGGACCCGCCAATTATCAAGGCAAAGTCTACTGTCATCTGTGCAGATCCAAATGAATAATAACGATTTCAAACCAACAAACAATATTACCTTCTTTTTCGTGTACAAGACCAAGATCCGAAAGACTGTTGCACTTGATAACGCGGGGGTCTGGGAACCCCGGAGCTCGATCCTGTCATGAAACAGGAGAGGAAGTGAGGAATAGGATATGAGGTGGCGGTGGTGAGGCGAGTGAATAAAGATTACAGAATTATTTTTTAAAACTATATCTGTACCGCTTCAACAACAACAAAGTGATAATAAAAGCAATTGTTTACCTTGATAATCTGGTGGCACCGGCACCGCACAACTTTCTCTGGCCGCTCCGGAACGGAACAGAGATGAGAGTTCTGAATCTACTGTAGCACTGCGGGCAGTCGTTGAATCGTTTAATGCGCCTGTCAAAGTGCTGGTTGCCTCCGGAGAAGATAGAATGGTGTTTAAAATGGCAGCTGCCTGACCAATTCTCTCTCGTTTCGAATTAGAGTTAGCCATGTTCGGTATAGCAAACTCTTTCTTCTTCGGCACTAGTTGGCGCCGGTTAATAATTCCTGTAATACTGGCACCCAGTGGACAGATTGTACTACAGCAATTTTGCTATTTTTAATCAATCAATCAGATTCATTTATTTCTATAGCACATTTAATCTACAAGAAAGTTAAACGTTCTATATATATTTAAAAGCACAAATATACTAAGTAATAGAACATACAGTGAGTCAACAATCGAAACTTATAGTTTAGGATCTACGCATGCGCAGTTTGATCCAAAAATTATGCCCCGCCTCTTCCGTGACAACTCTCACACATTCAAAAAGAGTCTCACTCTCACACATTCAAAAAGAGTCTCGCTCTCGCTCTCACACATTCATAAAGAGTCTCGCTCTCACACATTCATAAAAAGTCTCGCTCTCACACATACATAAAACGAGTCTTAGTACTGTGTGTGTGTTCAACTTTAGTCTTGTGTATGTGAGAGATAAACGTCTGTGTGTGTGCGAGCTGTTAGCAGTGTATGTGAGCGAGAAAGTTAACGTTTGTGTGTATGTGCGCGAGTTGGTAGTAGTGTATGTGAGCGAGCTGGTAGTAGTGTATGTGTGCGAGAAAGTTAACGTTTCTGTGTATGTGCGCGAGCTGGTAGTAGTGTATGTGCGCGAGCTGGTAGTAGTGTATGTGAGCGAGAAAGTTAACGTTTGTGAATGTGCGAGCTGTTAGTACAGTGTATGTGAGCGAGCTGATAGTAGTGTATGTGAGCGAGAAAGTTAACGTTTGTGTGTGTGTGTGACATTTTAGTAGTGTGTGTATACGCAATTTGAGTATTTTTTGAATGTGCGTGAGTAATTTTTGAGTGTGCGTGGCTATTTTTTGAGTATGCGTGAGTTTTTGGTAGTGTGTGAGAGACAAAATGTAATTTTTTTGAGTATGCGAGAGTTTTTGGTAGTGTGTGAGAGACAAAACGTAATTTTTTTGAGTATGCGAGGCTATTTTTTTGAGTATGCGTGACTTTTTGGTAGTGTGTGAGAGACAAAACGTAATTTTTTGGAGTGTGCGTGGCTACTTTTTTGAGTATGCGAGACTTTTTGGTAGTGTGTGAGAGACAAAACGTAATTTTTTGGAGTGTGCGTGGCTACTTTTTTGGAGTATGCGAGACTTTTTGGTAGTGTGTGAGAGACAAAACGTAATTTTTTGGAGTGTGCGTGGCTACTTTTTTGGAGTATGCGAGACTTTTTGGTAGTGTGTGAGAGACAAAACGTAAATTTTGTCCTAAACGGCCCCTCATACAGAAGTCCATCCATCCACAGTCTATATCACCTTATGCATGCAGAATCATAGGAGGATGGTGACTATCTCCAGGATAATTGGGAGAGAATCTGGGTTCACCCTGAACCTGTTGACATTCAGGGAAAAACAGCCATGCACATGCATACACACACTCATATCCCATGGGCAATTAAGAGCAGCCAATTAATACAAAGGCTATATTTTCAGAGTCAGTGAAGAAACTGGAAAATCCATTCATGGGTAAAGCATACAGTCTCCATTTAGAAAGATTCTTTTACCAACCAACACTGCTCCATCATATAGCCTGGCCTAAGATATTGTTGCAAAACAAAGATAAATAGATGTCATCCAAAATGAAACAAGAGGAATAGTTTCATTCTCAGTTTTGCAGCTCTTAAAATCCACTTCCTGATGAGGGAGTTTAAAAGGTGCAGGTTGAAGTGATTTAATTCCTTGGACTGAGCCCAGATTTTCAGACAGATATCCTCTGAATTAGATTGTTTTTTTAAATTAATTGGGCAGGCCTTCAGTATGTGATCTGCACATTGATGTACAGATAAATATTGTGAAATTCACTTTTTAACTTTTAAATAAAATCTGTGCACTGATCAAAGGAAGTCCCTGAGCTGTTCCTGTCGTACATATCATCATGTTGTCTTTACCTGGCTTTGTTCTTCATTTGTGAGCTTTCTATTTCAACTTCTTAAGCTTTTCACATTGCTAGATTTACCTCTCCTTGACTGTCTCCCCCTCATTACAGTCTCACCCTGTGATTTGCATGACTTTAATCCTCCCCCATTTCAGCCTATAATTCATTCTGTCAAACTACAGCTTTTTGTACAAAGTGCTTTCCAAACACCGTTGCAGATTCTTTCCAGGTTTTCAACTTCTGCAATCCAATTTGATGTCCTAATGATCAACCCCCTCCCATGTTTCCCCACTGAATTCTGAAGGGGAGCATACCACCCCTAGTATGAGCCTAATTTCCAGGTGCAGCCATGCTGTGATGAATTGTCATGTTTTGAATCATATGGATCTGAGTAACAGGCTCTGACTGAGTTCATTTTGTGCTTAGAAACTCAGTCAGTTTCTAACCATGAGTACTATAGTACTGCTATAGTTCCTGGGCTTTCTGTTAATTTATTGTTGACCTTCCTCTAAGCTTTCAAAAGGGTTATCAACAAATTAGGGTTACAAAAAGAAATAACTCATGATGTTTTACATTGTTAGGTGTAAAAAATCCTGACAGCTTTTTAAAATTTAAATAAACATGAACTGGAATAAATGTAGGATTTATAATTGTTTTTCCCACTGGTAATCATACATGTGGTTTTGGGTCTGTATACTCCAGTCTTGCGTCTCAGTCAGACAAAACAAATTTTCCTGCTGATCCAAAGATGAAAATGCACCGCCCTGCAGCAGTTTGCCTCTCGGCCAGCATTGTGAACATAGATTGTGTGTGTGGCTGAGTTGCTGCACTCCTCTCTGTATAAAATTCTGTGCCCTGATAAATCAGCAATGACACATACAGTTAGACACACAGCCCTAAAAACCCACCCAAGGCTTTGTCACAGTTGCCATAACAATGGGCGTAAAAAACAATTAGGAAACTGATTGGCTGTGTATAGTTTAAGAGGGAACAGATAACTGCAGTTAAAACATGCATTGTAGATCTGACTCTGTAACAATGGCTGTCTGCCTGAAACTTTTTTTCCTCAAATCTGAGATAAATTCAAATGTGCAAAAGCCAGACAATTGTAAAAAGTATACAAATACCACCCTAAACTGTCTTGGATATTTCAGTATGTTTAAAAAGTATAACTTGGACCAGTTCATTGTTTATATACATTCATCGGTCACTTTCTTACGTACAACGTGCTAGTACCAGGTTAGACTCCCTTTTGCCTTAATCCTTTGTGGCATACATTCAATAAGGTACTGGAAACATTCCTCAGAGAATCTGGTCCTTGTCGACATGATAGCATCACGCAGCTGTCCAGATTTGTCGGCTGCACATCCTTGATGTGAATCTGCTGTTCCACCACATCCCAAAGGTTCTCTATTGGATTTAGATCTGGTGACTGTGGAGGCTATTCAAGTGAACATGAAAATGAGTCCACTGTAATGAACAGGACAGTCTGAGATAGTTCGCGCTTTATGACATGGCATGTTATCCTTCTGGAAGTAGCCATCAGAAAATGCGTACAATGTGGTCATAAAGGGATGGACATGGTCAGCAACAATACTCAGGTACGCTGTGGCATTGACACAATACTCAATTGTGTCAATGCATTAATTGTATTAATGGGTCCAAAGTATGCCAGGAAATCATCCCCCCACCATTGCACCACCAGCCTGAACACTTGATACAAGGCAGGATGGATCCATGCTTTCATGTTGTTCACGCCAAATTCTGACCCTACCATTCGAATGATGCAGCAGAAATCAAGACTCATCAGACTAGGCAATGTTTTTCCAATCTGCTATTGTCCAATTTTGGTGAGTCTGAATGAATCATAGCCTCAAATTTCTGTTCTTAGCTGACAGGAGTGGCTCCTGGTGGTCTTCTGCTGCTGTAGCCAACCCTCCTCAAGGTTCAACGTGTTATGCTTTCAAATCAAATCAAATCAAATTTTATTTGTATAGTACACTTCAGCAGCAAGGCATTTCAAAGTGCTTTACATCATAACAAACACAAAAACACAAAATCATGCAACATAGAATCAACAATCAAAACATTACATTAAGTCAAGTGCCCTCATTAAATTCGTAACTGATTATGTTTCAAAAGCAACTCTAAACAGGTGGGTTTTTAGTCGAGGTTTAAAGGAAGTCGATGTTTCAGCTGTTTTACAGCTTTCTGAAAGTTTGTTCCAGATTTGTGGTGTATAGAAGCTGAATGCTGCTTCTCCTCATTTGGTTCTGATTCTGGTTCTGGGGATGAAGAGCAGACCAGAACCAGAAGACTTGAGAGGTCTGGAAGGTTGATACAACAACAGCAGATCTTCAATGTATTGTGGTGCTAAGCCATTCAGTGACTTATAAACTAACAACAATATTTTAAAGTCTATTCTTTGAGCTACAGGGAGCCAGTTTAGGGACTTTAAAACTGGTGTTATGTGCTCTATCATCCTGGTTTTAGTGAGAACATGAGCAGCAGCGTTCTGGATCAGCTGCAGCTGGAGGATTGATTTGCTGGACAGACCTGTGAAGACGCTGTTGCAGTGATCAATGCGACTAAAGATAAATACATGGATAAATTTCTCTAGATCTTGCTGAGACATAAGTCCTTTAATCCTGGAGATGTTCTTCAGGTGATAGAAGGCTGACTTTGTGACTGTCTTTATGTGGCTCTGAAGGTTCATGTCAGAGTCCATCAGTACTCCCAGGTTTTGGGCCTGACCGCTAGGTTTTAGTTGTATTAACTGAAGCTGTGCATTGACTCTTGATCACTCCTCTTTCGCTTTGTTCTAAGCATCTGTTCAGTGCTTGGATGGGTTCAGAGTCACCTGGTGACATCGTAATGTAGAGCTGTGTATCATCCGCATAGTTATGGTAGCTAATCTTAATTCCTGTTATAACCTGAGGTAGTAGGAGCATATAAATATTGAATAAGAGGGGTCCTAGCATTGAATCTTGGTGTACCCCACATGTGACCTTTGACCTCTTTGATGAGAAGTTTCCAATTGAAACAAAGAAATCCCTGTTCTTTATGTAAGATTCAAATCAGTTGAGCACTGGACCGGAGAGTCCGACCCAACTCTCCAGTCGATTCAGTAAAATGTCATGATCAACAGTGTCAAAAGCTGCACTGAGGTCCAACAGAACCAGCACTGTGGTTCTCCCAGAGTCCATATTTATATGGATATCATTGAACACTTTTACAAGGGCAGTCTCTGTGCTGTGGTGAGCACAAAAACCAGACTGGAAGGAGTCAAAGCGGTTGGTTATCGTTGGGAAGCTACTTAATTGTTTAAACAGCTTTTTCAATAACTTTGCTGATGAATGGGAGGTTGGAGATCTGCCTGTAATTCTGCATTAGTGATTTGTCCAGATTGTTCTTTTTTATAAGTGGTTTAAAAACTGCTGTTTCCAAAGCCTGGGGGATATCACCTAATAAGAGGAATGAGTTTACTATTTGGATCAGATCATTAGCAATGACAGGCAGGACTTTCTTAAAGAAATGTGTGGGTAGGACATCCAGACAGCAGGAACTTGAGCTTAATTGACTTATAATTTCTTCAAGGGTTTTATAATTAAGTAGTTGAAATTGTGTCATTTTTCCTGTATTTGTTTTGTTTGGGCACAGCATTGGTGCTGGCTTTAGAGTAGATGTGCAGACTAATCCTCAGATTTCTTTTTAATTTTCTCTGAAAAGAAGCTTTCAAATATGCTCTTCTGCATACCTCAGTTGTAACAACTGGTTATTTGAGTTGGTTTGAGCTGCCATTTTGTCAGCTCAAACCAATCTGGTCAAACAACGCATTTGCACCCACAGAACTGTCGCTGACTGGATATTTTCTCTTTTTCTGACCATTCTCTGCCAATTTTAGAGATGGTTGTGCATGAAAATCCCAGTAACATCACTAGTAACCATGCCATGTTTAAGTGAAAGGTCACTTAAATCACCTTTCTTCCTCATTCTGATGCTCAGTTTGAACTGCAGCAGATCGTCTTGGCTATGTCTACATGCCGAAATGCATTGAGTTGCTGCCCTGTTATTGGCTAATTCAATATTTGGGTTAATGAGCAGTTGGACAGGTGTACCTAATAAAGGCCAGGTTTTACTTGAGGCAAGAGTTAATATTAATGACACTGTAATGACACTCAATGACACCTTCACAATTGTTGCTACTTGTTTCACTTTACTTGAGGTAAGAGTTAATATTAATGACAGTGTAATAAAACTTAATGACATCTTTATTATTGGTCCTACTTGTTCCACTTTATTTCAGGTGGGGAAAATATTAATGACTGTGTTGTTAAAGCTTTTGACAGTGTAATAACACTTAACGACATCTGTAACTAGTCCAATGTTTAAGGGGAAATATCACACAATTATGCAGTTAAGACTAACAACAAATGACAATATTTTTGACAGATGATTCTTGATGAATGTCAGGTTGTCATAACAAAGACAATTTTTGTCTCATAAGTTGTCATAATGAAGACATTTTTGCCAAGGATAATGAAAAGTTGTCATAAGAAAGACATTTTGAATAATGTCAACTTTGCATTTAAAGTGTCATTATTTACTGAATGACACTTCATGACTACAGTCGTAAACATTCATAAAGACTCCTTCATCTTCAAGACAGGTGTTATGTCAGTCTTGTGCACACTCCATCAAATAAAGTGTTACCGAGCTGGGTATATTCCATCAATTTATTTGCAATTCATCTTACTGCTTTCCTCTGGTGGGCAAGTGGCAAAAAGAATAGTATCCACCAGACAACTCACTAATGTATTTTGAATTACAATTTTTTTTACAAATTGTGGAAAATCTACTATACTATCTACAAAGGAAAGAAAAATCATGAGTTAGTTGATGTGTTCTTTGAGTGTCTGTTAGAACCTGTCCATTTCTAATCAGTTTTTTATTGTCAAAAGTCAATTAGGAGCAGTGGACTTTCTTCAAAAGCATTTGCTGGAGAAATTTGAAAATTATTGTAAATTGTTGTCTAATTATTTTATAACAATTCTTTCAAATAATCATAAAATCACTCATAGCTAACAGATGATCAATAGCGAAGTGAGTACAATGCTTTTGCACATCTAGAAAGAGACATTTTTGGTCATTCATCCTTTCAAAATTGTTCACACTGTTGAACTTGATAAAAGAAAAGATGGAAACATAAATTATCAAGTTTTACCATGGGATGTACATGTAGCTTTGGATCTTCCAAGCTTTGGATCAGCTTCAATCCAAAGCTTAGATTTCATTGGAAAAAAATTGGAAAGATCTGCCAACTATTTTGTTAGCAAGAAAAGCTAATGTATTTACTCTCAAACACAGTAGCTATATGCACACTGATTATAAATCAGTGTGCATATAGCTGATATGTACACTGTATATATATATATATATATATATATATATATATATATATATATATATATATACTGTATATACTTATGTTATTTTTTAGTGCAGCTATTGTAACACTAAATGCTAAGCAGTCATAATGAATTCTGAAGTCTTAGTGAGAAATGTCTTAGGTGTCCAATTGAAATTTTAAACTTGGTATTTTATGCAACTCTTAACTTAAAAATTGTAATTTATATGCAAACATGGATTAGATAATTATGCCATTTTCCACAAGCAATCAAGCAAGTACATTGTTTGGTTTTTTTCCAAAATTGTGTTGCACTTTAGTGCTGTCATCAAGGTGATATTTGGAAAACCTTTAGTTTATTTACTTTTATTTAATTGAAAAAATAGGAATAGTTCATGCAACAACTAAGAGAAATCATGAATGAAATAACGGAAAGAATTCTACATTCATAACATCTCCACCACCTATTCATATAAATATAAAATTAGCCATTAAGTTCAAAACTCTGGCTTTTTTTTCAAATACACAAAAAATAAACAAATACACAACAAAATATCAGCTTATTCAATGCCATATCTATTCAGCATAATGATTTTCAAACTAATTTCAAATGCACAAATAGATTTAGATAGTATTATATCACTGTCATGACTGAGCTTTAAACAGACACCTTTAATTGAAATGTGTATTGACACTTGTTAAAGTTTGAGAGCAAATTATTCTCTGTATGTTTAGGGTTGTTATTCTGATGGAAGGTGAACCTCAACCCTGGTTTCCCACCTTTACGAGCCTCTGATGGAGGGGTTTAAGACTAGTTCTTGAGATATGTCTTGCAGGTTTTAGAAGAGTCCCTGCTCTAACACGTGAATAAAATGACTTAATTACCTCTTAATTACCTTTTAGCGTGCCAACTAATTTGGCTCATAATGAGCCATTTGATTTAGCTGTGTTGGCGCATCAAACATTTGCAGGACAGTAGATCTCAAAACTAGGGTTGAAGACTTGTTCTAACAGCTTTTGTTCTAGGAATCTCTTGTTTTCAGGCCCATTCATTTTCCCTGACCAGCTGTGTTGACAAGAAGTCTGCTGTGCTAAAAAATATGTTCCTTCACACATGATTAAATGCCAATAAAGCATGAAAACAAGGCAGAAACTGAGAAATGTATGCATGCATAATGTGTGTGGTGACCTAGATGTGTGCAACATGTAATAAAGCTGAAATATGACCAGACACACCTTTTTTCAGTCTCAGAAACCACTAAACTTGTTGCATTGTTTAGCTGCTGTTTCAGCCTTTTAGAACTGAGCAGGACCAGCTTCCTGAATAATCACAGAAACTGTACGCCTTAACTCTACTATTTGAAGTTTTGTGACTGATGCGTCTTTGAGCAAGACACTGCTCCCTGGTAGAATTCATCAGCAGTCTCCAATTCCAGGCAAATTAACAACATGCTGTGGAAAGAAACATGAGGTGGCATGTTTCTTCATGGGACACAGCTGGGCTTTCTCCTCGCTCTGTTACCATTTTTACCGCCGTGACAGCCCTCCATTTGGCTGACTTGGAGTAGCCAATAAGGTCCCGGAATCTTATGGACTCCCTACAATAGCAGTAGGTGACTGCTAACCTACTTTGCACCACATCAGTACTGAGTATAAACTCCACAAATCCTAGCTTTAAATGTGACATTTTCTAGCAGCATTTTAGCTCTGATCAGACAGGAGGGATCTGTCTGCAGCAGAGGTCCATCACATTTAACAACAAAGGTCCACTTCTTCTGTGCACATCAATGTGCTGACCTACAAATAGCATTGATGCACATCTTGCAGTCTACCATGGTAGAGACTCTTGTGTAATCTGTTCCTTTATAGGATGAAGTCCTACTCCTGAATCCTGTTACTATGGAGACACAAAATTAAACAAGAAAAGAAATTGGATTAGACTGATGTTTCACAAAATAAAAGAAGTTCAATATTTTTGTTGATGAAACTATTTCTCACTTTTTGCTTTTAAAAATGATTTTTCATTCCCAAAGATCACTTTGTTTTGACAGCTGTGTTACTATTTTGTCTTTGAAGAAATACTCAGGAATATGAACAGACTTTTTCCATGTGTCCTCCTCTACCCTCCCTGCATCTCCTAGGGCTTTAACTCTTGCTGACAGCCAAGTGAGTGGGGGGAAGGTTTTTCCCATTCTTTGTTTCCTGTAGGTGGAAGAGGGAAAAGGACAGGGACTAGTTTTTTTAGAACAATTGATTTTGAGATGTGAGAAAAGTGGCACCACCTGCAAAGAATGGCTGGTGTTCCTGAGTTTAATCTAAGGTGCCTAATACCCATCATGTGGGACCTGCAGTGCCTGTCAAAAGTATTCCTTTTTTTTTTTTTATATGTCATGTTACAAACAGAAATTTAAATGTATTTCATTAGGAGTTATTGTTACAGACTAATACAAAGAGGCACATAAATGTTAAATAATAAGAAAATAATTCACAAAAACAAACAATTCTGGCATGACATTGTAATCAAACCCCTAAACCAACATTTGGGATTGTCTATCAGCTTTGCACAGAGAGTAAGATTGGACAGAGAGGAGCCTGTGAACTGGAATTCATCTGCCTGGCCCACACCATCCTACCATCACCTTTAAACACCAAGAATCTTAACTTACAACGCTTGAGGCAGAGAATGAATTCTCAACCCAGACAAGACATCAACCAGTTTCTGGTTTAGCACCTTGGCTTCAGAATTAGGAAAACATAATCGCGGGGTAGATGGGACAAATAAACCGGGACCAATAAACACACAAAACCAAATCCTCTCACGTACAAGTAGTATGTACATAGAGGGGTAAAATAGCCAAGGTTTTTACTTATGAAACATTTAAAAAACACAACATTTGATGAGAGGATTTAGTATGTATGTGTGTGTGTGAGAGTGTATATGTATGTATGCAATATAGATCATTTTAGGCTTGTAAAAAATATAGGATAAATTGAATTTATGGATTACACCAGTTGATGGTGGTAATACACCAAGTCTGTAAGCTGCCAGTAAGCGCCATAGACGAAGAAGAACAAGAAGCAAGGTTTTTCTCAATACCTATATTTCTAATAATATGAAATTTATTGTAGATGTTGGCAACAGCTGAGGTGTTTCACACATGCAGAACCCCTTTTGGCAGTGTTAGCTTCAAAGTGTCTTAATTGTGAAGAAACTAGTCATATAGATTACGCAGGTGTGATTTGGCCCATTTTATCACAAAACTGTGACATATGGTGAGATTATGTTCATTCCACTGTTAGAACATTCAGAATTTTAGAAATGCAGTTAAAACAATTTTGTAACACTAAGACTTTTTTCAGTGAACTGGAGAAATCGACAAGCCAGTATGTCTTGTGATATTTGTTCAGTCTTGGCAATCAGGACTATTTCTCTTACAATTATTTCCTTTAGTCTGATTTTATTCTGAAACAGATCAACACATTTTTCATATGGGTAATTCTGAGTTTAACTCAGAGATTCCAGGAAGCTTTCTTCATTTCTGTCCATTTTTGTGCCTCGAAGCAGTAAAGAGAAAGAGGAGAGCTGAGAAGAACAATTTGCTCTTCAGTTTACTTCACTTTAGTTTCCAAGATCAGTAGGTGGAGGTTACAATCAATAACAAGCACAACCTAAAAGAACAACTAGATTTAATTATGAAGGTGCATGTTGGCAGGGATGGATGTGAACATTTGTGCTAAAGTGCAAAATAAGAAAGGCAATACTTTAAACTGAAGGCTAATTAATATTTAATGCTGCTTATGCAGGAAGTTGGAAGAAAGACAACTGTTTGGAGGAAATATTTATTAACTTGTTCATATTAATATCATATCTGGTATAATCAGAAAGATATAAAACTGTTCTCTAAGTTCATGCTAATTAGATTTAAAGAACAGTTGTTAGTCAGGTTCAAGGTCCTTGATTTGCTGACCTGAAGATAACATTCTCTATTAATATTTCTTAACAAAAATAACAAGGTTCCCTGCAAACTCCCCCGTCTACATAGTGGGATTCATCAAGCTATCACTCCATTTTTAATTGTTTTGTAGCATTTTAAGTGCTTTCAGTGGTAGACTGGTGTCAGCATTTTACAGCCTGACTGGTCTGCATATGTGCAGGACTATCTATAAAAAAATGTTGGTGCACCATATATACTGACAACTTTCTCTAATGCAATATTGGGCTTTTTTTTTTAGTTTGCTTAAGATCCGAAGGCTTTCAGAGTCACTTTTACACAAAAGTAAAGCATTAAACAGAAGATCTCTTTGTTCAACAAATATTTTGGTTCACCATCTGCAAGTAAGTGGTCAGTGGTTAGACACAGACAACAACAAAGGCACAGCATTATCTCTGTAAATACTCCCGTTCCTCTTTTGTGACTTTTACATTCAGAGAATAGGAAACAGAGCATCATGAAACAGCGTAGCACAAATTTCAGGACATCTTTTCTCCATGGCTAAAACATGGTTGTGTGTGTACAATACATCCATCATTTATTCATTCTCCCAGCCTCTTTTATAGAAAAACTACAGACACCACATTCTTTCATGGACCCTTTGGCTGCTTCTTATAATTTAATGTATAGAAATATTGTGTGTTGGAGCTAAAGGCAACAACAAGCCTTTTAAAGAGCAGCTGGCGTTTTTTGTTTGTGTCAGACAAAACAGCTCCCAGTACAAGCACAAAAAACATTATGAAATAGCATGAACTTTTGATTTGAACATGGATTAAAGAGTATAAGAACAAGTGATGAGTGTATTCATTTAGAAGACCTGGCTCAAAAATAATAATGGGGACAGGAAAAAAGAAAAATAAACAAACAACTTGAAATTAAATGAAGCTTTTTAATTCTCACTTGTAAACATTTTCCTTTCCGGAATGTATCCCTGGAAATTGAACTAAAGGTGAAATTGGAATACCTATGTCCACATACTGTATGTTTATATATAGCATAGCAACACAGTGCATTCTGGTCTGAATGGAGAAGTTGCAGAAAGCTGTATGCTGCAAGTCATGCAGGGCAGAATATGATGATATGATATGATGAGACCAAGATTTCATTTTTTAGTCTACATGCAAAACACACCACAACATTGTGGTGGCAGCCTCATGCTAGGGGAAAATCTCTTCTGTATAAGCTTTTATCAGGGCAGCACTTTGAAAAAACCTGTTAGACACCGCAAGACAGCTGAAACCATAGCAGAGTTTCACTTTAGAAAAGGACAGAACGAACAATCCAATTACAAATCTGTGGCATGGCTGGAAAATTCAGGTTCACAGGCGCTCTGGCTTTAATCTTTCATCTTGAGCTAATTTGAAAAAAAAAAAGAACAATCTACAAAGATTTAAATTTCAAGATGTGCAATGTCAGCAGAAATATACCCTAGAAACTTGCAGCTGTTACTTTATTGAAAGATTGTTGTAATGGTTATGTAAAAATCTTGAAGATGGTTTAAATGCTGCAAGGCACCATAAATGTTTCCCTCATTTCTCTTTCCTGACGCATTCTGTTTGTTACTGTCATCAAATCCAAGATTTGTTTTAATTGTAGTGTGATTATGCAAAAAACATAATGAAAATTATTTCTTTGTCTCTCCCTCTAGCCAGGATGCTTCCCTTTTTCAATGGAACTGCAAAATAAATAAATCAGTTTAACATGAAAATTAACTTCATGACCCTGGAGCATGCATTTCTTATCCTCATAGGTTTTGAGGTAACTATTTTCTCCTAAAATAAATTTTGCAAGACTCAGCAAACCCCCATCATCTAGAGCGGTCACAGATAAACCTCGCTGTGAGGATGAAGCATTTGAATCCCTTGTGAAGTCGATTGTTTGTCCTATTTCCACCAGATCCACCTACACTGCTTTTAGCCTCCTCATTGGGAGCAGATAAATTAATTAGGCAGAGATGTGGATAAAAGGGGGTGTTGATTCTCCTCTCTTTCTTTGTTTTTCTCAATAAATTCTCTGGCTGGAAAGTGACAAGAAGGGGATAATCAGCTTCACTACAGTTCTTGGGAGAATGCGTATGAGGAAGGCTATTATGTAATAAGAAATGATTAAACTATGTTAAGGATGCCGTAAACGCAGAATATAGACAAATATATAATATTGTCACATACTTAATTAACTTATAAAATCATTACATTATGAGGAACCCACTGAAATAGACACTTTTTTGTGTGTATGGGTAAAATTGTTGATACCTGTCGTGAAAACTGGCGTAGAGTTGTGAGATCTTTCCAGGTACACGTAGAAAACAGTGCATAAAGGCCTGAGAGAAATAAAGTAATCTTGCGGTTTGATTTAAGTATAATTAAAGATAAATATATATATATGTGCATATTCAAATACTGAATGATTTTCTGAAATGTATTTTTGTATCTTGATCTGTAATGGTTACAAAAACATGATGATTATGGTAGATAATTAATAATGGACAACAGAAATGTGTTGATTTACTATCATACTTGATAATTAATAATGGATTATAGAACTGTGTTGGTTTAAAATCATACTCAAAGTTATGATGGATGTAAATGACAAGATGATTGTGTTAATGATTTATAATGAATTAACAGAAATGTGATGATTTAAAAGGATGGAGTTAAAGTAATGAGTGAGGTCCTGTTCTCAGGCTGTGTCGCAATAGGCAAGCTGAGCAAAGCGGGGGAGCAGGGGAGGTTCAAGGAAATAAGACTACAGAAGATAACGAGAAAGATACCCAGATGGCCAGCAGAAAAGAGGAAGGTCATATGATGTTTAACGCTGTAAGTTACGCAAGAGCTGACGGTTGGGGAAGGTTGGGACTTTCCATTGTCTCATCGAACGTTCAAGAGGTCAAGTACACCGTCTCCCCATACACAACCATGGGTCGAGATAGTATAAAAGACGGCAGAAAGAGGAACAAACTGTTCTTAGTCCGCGGCACTGAAGACGAGTCAACAAGAGGATGCAGAGAAAAAGCATAGGACCGCACCCTGGAGCCACGGGAAAGTTGAGACTTCGCGCCGCCAAAAAGGGACAAGATCCTTCAGCCCCCAGCCCTGGCTCCTGATTCTACCGCCGACTCTGCCTCAACCCAACGATCTCAAACCCACTGCAACAGACTTGGAGAAAAGACAAAGGTCCCAGAGGGATAAAGAATTGGGCGTTCAAAGGATAATAACCCATTCTGCTTTGCTTCTATTCTAAAGAGGATTTTGCCACACAAGCAGCAAAGACTCTGTTAGGTCTATTTTAGTTCCTAACCTGCAAGGAATCAACCAGAGACACAAATTACTTTTCTGCAGAAGAGGGGAGCAGAGCCAGACGCGGAGAACCGCCATCAAACACTGTCTGTGATCAACTCCGTTGGCTCTTTGTCCCCAATGCCTTTTATTATGATTACAAGGAAGGAGGTTGGGCTTTTTCACACAGTCACACAAAGAATTGACCAATGACCTTTACTACAGGATATTCTGGAACCTTCTGTGGACATGCCCTTACAAGGGCACAAGGCTGACCGCAACCAACCAGCCCCACAGAAAGCTGACAACACAGGAATGTGCAAACGTCTCTAGCCTCCAGGCAAACATCCTAAAAATAGTTAATAGTGTATCACAGAAGAAAAGAAGTCAAGTAAACAACACACAAAATAATAATATGAAAACATAACCTTTCAAATAAACTCACAAGTAAATGACCTTAGATCATTTTTCTAACAGACTCTAACCGAGGAATTGAAGATTTCTGTTGCCGAGATCAACTGCCATCAGGGTATAAGTTGAATTGCTCCCCAAAAGCCTCACTCAGTTAATTAGTGACATAGGTCAGAGAGAGGAGTTAGGATAGTGTGGTTGATTTATGTTGATTTCTATCATTCCACTATAGTATTGTAATCACTGGTAATTAATCTGTATGTCACTCACCCCTGCTAAAGCTTGCTTAATAAATATACGTTTTAAAATTCTGTAGAAGTTGGTGGACATTGAAATTAATTGAGTCATTAATTATTTTAGATTCTCCAGTTAAAGTAAAATTAGTGTACATGGTTCTAGTAACGTGGTAGCTTCAGACTTTCCTGTAGTGAGTATAAAAATAACGATCCTGGGACTTGAATCTAAGTCACTAAATCTAATCTAGCCATTTCCAAGAGCAGGTTATTTTAGAGAGAGGGTTACCATTAACAGAAGTGGTTATTGGAGCTACGCAGCTGTGAGGGCTACTCGGCTGACTGTTTCTTAACTGTAGAGACTTCTGGATTGAAGGTAGTTAGAGCTAGACGAGCCTCTCTCGCCACCAGTTTAGAAAGATTATCTCTCATAGACCTCCTTTAGGGTAAGACCCAGGTCTTAAAGATATTCCGGACCTGTTAGAGAACTGGACAGTAGTCAACCCAGAGAAGTTGTGAGGAGTGGGCGGGGCTGACTATTGCGTAATAACAAACATACCCCTCTGACCGAAAAGTTCACATTGTAATCAGAAAATCAGACATTATTTCTGAATTTTGGTTCAACAGAATCATTTTAAAAAATAAACTAATGAAACAGGCCTGGACAAAATGATGATTGAAAAGACTGAGAATAATTTGACCATGGGGACATGGAACATTAAACTAAGGAGTGTCCTTTAATTAGCATTACAGTATATGTGTCTTCAAACTTTTAATCAATCAAGTTTATTTGCAGATATCGGCAGGAACAAAATCCATATTGCCAAAAAATGCATCCCCTGCTAAAATGGAGAAATAAAGAGTTATGAGTGGAATAACTTTTTCTACATAATCACATTTGTTCCCTTAACTACTGATATTAGTTTTATATCAATAGGATCATATTTGGGAAAAATAGAGAGGGCATGCAGATATCGGCAGGCTAATAATAGGCTTTGCCAAAAAATGCATCCCCTGCTAAAATGGAGAAATAAAGAGTTATGAGTGGAATAACTTTTTCTACATAATCACATTTGTTCCCTTAACTATTGATATTAGTTTTATATCAATAGGATCATATTTGGGAAAAATAGAGGGGGCATGCAGATATCGGCAGGTTAATAATAGGCTTTGCCAAAAAATGCATCCCCTGCTAAAATGGAGAAATGAAGAGTTCAGAGGGATTTTACCTTTTCTAATGACACTTGTTCTCTGAGCTACTTCTGTAAGTTTCATATCAACAGGACAATAGACAGGGGATACAAATATTGGCAGGCACAGAAATTAAAATGCATCCCCCCTACATTAATAGACTAGACAGTAAAGGATGATATAAAATGTTCTACATAACGGGCTTCTGTTTTGTAATGCTTTAAGCCATTGTGTTAAAAGAAAAATCAGGGAATTTCAAACCATCTGCGGAGAACATTTTCATCAGACACTGACTGAAAAACGTTCGACTCATATGTTTCAATAAAGCTATAAAAACCGTATTTATTTCAATTAATCTGCGAAATAAAACCCACCGTTTTATGGCTTACATGGTTAAGAAACGTGATAATGTTACGAATATCTTCAAAAATTTCCTTTTCGGTCATATTTCAGTCCGTTTTCTCATCAATATGCGAGAGTTTAGAGCGATGCGCGCTCCCGCAACAGGGCATGCATTTCTCGGCATAACACCTGTTAGGTCAAGACTTGGCAATTTTCCTGAGGCCCGGTGGGGGGGCGACCGTAAGATAATGCTTCTGCATGTAGAACTCTCTAGCTAAAGCCTTATTTTTTTTTAGCCCTGTGGTGATATGTCACAGTGAGGCTTCCGTAGCCTGGGACAAACGGATGAGCATGCGCTGTACATCCGGTTGGTGTCAGTCACACGAAGCAATAAAGTTGAGTTCTACAAGCTGCATGACTGGTCTGTAACTGGTCCTTTATAAAAGGTAGCCGTTCACGACATGGTGTCAGAAGTGGCCGACAGGACGCCTACTGAGTGAGATATGGCAAAGTTCGGACCACCGTAACCCTTCGACTTCTCCCGGCCGGCGGACTGGCCCATGTGGCGCCGTCGCTTCGACCGCTTCAGAGTAGCATCGAAGCTGGACAGGGAGAGCGGGGAAGTACAAGTTAACACGCTTCTTTATGCCCTGGGACGAGAGGCAGAGGCTATTTATGACTCTTTCGTGTATGAGAGAGAAAACGACGAAGAAACGGCAGATGAAGAAACTGTAGAGATGCATCCCGAGCTGGACTACACAACGGTAATGGCGAAATTTAGCGACCATTTTGTGCCTAAAAGGAACATAATTCACGACAGAGCTTGCTTTCATAAGAGAGTGCAGAAAGCCGGAGAGCCAGTTGAAGCATTCGTTAGAAGCTTATACGAGCTAGCGCAATACTGTGAGTTCGGAGGCACCAAAGATGAACAAATTCGAGACAGGATAGTGATAGGCATAGTGGACCGAGATGTTTCCCAAAAATTACAGCTGGAGGCAGACCTCACGCTTGAACGAGCTATTCAGATGGCACGCCAAAGCGAACAAATCAAACAGCAGAGCGCGAGTTTGCGTGTGGAACATGCTGTGGACGGAATGAGTCAAGGGAAACGGCATTTTCACACTAAAAAGAGCTACAATGATGCACAATGGCGGAGAAAACCGGAGCTCGGTGAGTCCAAATATCTCCTTACATGCTCTCGCTGTAATAGACAACACGGAAAAACGCAGCCATGTCCAGCTAAGAACAAGAGGTGCCGGAAATGCAATAAAACTGGACATTTTGAAGTTGTCTGCAAAACAAAGATGCTGAAAGAGGTGACAGTGGCTTCTGACAACCCGACCGAGGGGGAGGACATGTTTTTTCTTGGAGCTGTAACTAATGTTAAGCCAGCAATAATTGAGCAGCCAGATTCAGAAAATGAGTGGCTTGTAGAGTTACCGGTAAATAGCTGTTCTGTCAGATTTAAAATCGACACAGGTGCAGACATTACAGTGATGTCTCAGGCTGCATTTAATAGACTGCCAAAGAGCCCAAGATTGGTCACAGCAAGTAAAATGCCACTGGTCACCAGCCCTGGAGGTGAAGTCCGCTGTGTGGGCAAGTTTCTGGCCACAAGTCAGTTTAAGGGACATAAATACCGGTTCTGGGTTACTGTCATAAAGGGACCCTATGCTCACAACCTGTTGGGAGGCAGCGTTGCTAGGAGGATGGGTTTGGTCAGAAGGATCAACAACATAAACACAGACCTCCTAGGGGACGTATTCGGGGAAATTGGCCTGCTTAAGTGTGACCCTGTCAAAATAGAACTGAAAGCAGACGCAGAGCCCTACAGCCTGACAACGCCATGCCACGTTCCATTTCCACTCCTTTCAAAGGTCGAAACAGAACTGAAGCGTATGCTACACTTAGGCATCATAGAAGAGGTTACTGAGCCCACTGATTGGTGTGCCCCAATGGTTCCTGTCGAAAAGAAAAACAGAGATCAAGTAAGAGTGTGTGTGGATTTGAAACGCCTAAACAAAGCAGTAAAACGAGAGCGCTACATCTTACCGACTTTGGAAGACATTGCTCCAAAGCTGGCGGGGGCTAAGGTGTTTTCCACCTTAGACGCCTCATGTGGATTTTGGCAGATCCCTCTGGATGCAAAGAGCAGAAGACTGACAACATTTATAACCCCCATTGGTAGATTCTGTTTCAGACGACTGCCATTTGGAATCACGTCAGCGCCAGAAATTTTTCAAAGACAGTTATCCACTCTGTTAAAGGACCATGAAGGTGTTGTCGTGGTCATGGATGACATTCTTGTTTATGGGAAAACTAAGGAGGAACACGACAACCATCTGAATGCAGTTATGAAGACCATCAAGAACAGTGGCTTGAAGCTGAACAAAGCAAAGTGTCATTTCAGCAAATCAGAAACTCGGTACTTTGGTCACATCATCAGTGCAGAAGGCATTAAACCGGACCCGACCAAAGTAGAGGCCATCACACAGATGCAGAGTCCCACCAATGTGGAAGAGCTCCGTCAGGTTCTGGGTCTGATTAATTATGTGGGGAGATTTTTGCCAGGCCTCTCCACCAAGCTACAGCCACTCACCAGCCTGTTGAGAAGAGAGAACAAGTGGGTATGGAACGACACACAAGAACAGGCGTTCAGCGCGGTTAAAGCCATGCTTGTGTCAGCCCCATCTCTTGCATATTATGATGCAAACCGCAAAACCGTCATAAGCGCTGATGCAAGCAGCTATGGCTTAGGGGCAGCTCTACTACAAGAACATGAGGACGGCTTAAAGCCCGTGGCATTCTGCTCCCGCACGCTGTCAGACGCCGAGAGAAGATACTCTCAGATCGAGAAAGAGTGCTTGGCAGGGGTGTGGGCATGTGAGCGGTTTGCACGCTACGTTCAGGGAATGGACAGTTTCCTTCTGCAAACAGACCATAAACCACTTGTGCCACTCATAAATACTTATGACCTGGACAAAGCCCCTCCAAGGTGCCAGAGACTCCTGATGCGCCTTTTAAGGTTCAATGTCGAAGCAGAACATGTTCCCGGCAAGCAGTTGGTGGTGGCCGACACTTTATCCAGGAGGCCGCAGAGATACGTGAGTGACGAGACCACAGATCATGTGGTACAAGCACATGTTGAGTCGATTGTAGCAAATGCGCCTGTCTCATCCCAAAGACTCTCTAAGATTCGTGTGGCCACTCAGCAAGATCATGAATTGCAGCAGATTACAAGTTTCATCAGGAATAGATGGCCGCCTAAAACGGTGATGAACCCATCTCTTCATCGTTATTATTCTGCAAGAGCGCATCTCTCAGAAACGGATGGATTAGTGTTATATCAGGACCGACTGGTCATTCCTGCTGCGCAGAGGGCTGAAGTGCTATCAGATCTACATAAAGGACACCAAGGACTAACACGGTGCCGGGCACGTGCTAGGATGGCTGTGTGGTGGCCGAGCATCAGTGCTGAGATTAAACAGACAGTATCATCATGCAAATTCTGCATTGAAAACAAACCAACCCAGAGGCATGAACCTCTCCTGACTTCTACCCTACCAGAGGGCCCCTGGCAGCGAATTGCTGCTGACCTGTGTGAGTTTGAGAGATGGAATTATCTCATTGTAACCGACTATTACTCCAGAGACATTGAAATAGCTCGCCTGTCCTCTATATCTAGTCGTGATGTCATCAGTCGACTCAAGGGCATGTTTGTGAAGTGGGGAATTCCACTGGAACTGGTCAGTGATAATGCCACTCAGTTCACATCTACTGAGTTCCAAGACTTCACCAGAGAGTATGGATTTGTGCATACGACCTCTAGCCCCCATTACCCTCAGGCGAACGGTGCTGCCGAACGAGCGGTTCAGACTGCTAAGAACATCTTGAAGCAGCCTGACCCCCATTTGGCCCTGATGTGCTACAGAGCAACCCCTAGTAGTGCCACAGGTGTGAGCCCTGCACTACTTATGATTGGGAGAGAGATTAGAACTACACTTCCGATGCTGGAGAACAAGCTGCAAGCTGCTCCGGTGGACAAAGAACTGGTACAGCAAAAGGACAATCAGACAAAGTCAGGGTATCGGTTCTTCCATGATCGCCATCATTCTGCACAATCACTTCCCACACTATAACCAGGACAGAACGTCAGGATAAAATTGGATGGTGAAAAAGGCTGGAAAACCCCGGCTAAGATTATTGCCAAATTGAAGGAGCCACGGTCTTACATGGTGGAAACAGAGAATGGAGCTGTGCTACGACGGAATCGGAGACACCTGCAAGCCGTCCCACAGCCCACCGATCGACCAGATCAGTTACAGTCACCTGATTCCCCAGTGAAACCGACCAGTAGCTTTCCACCTGAAGACAGTTCCGACTCCATGGCCAGAAGCCCTGTGCAAAAGCAGCTGTACCCAGAGGTGGAGCGTCCTACTTCACTTGAAGGTTCACAGATTACATCCAGGGGAAGAGTAGTCAGAATTCCTCTGAGATATAGAGACACTTAGTGATTCAAAGTCCTCTACTTCACATGTTAGTTTAAGTGTGACAACTATAGAGTTCAGAAATGTCTTAAGTTTGTTCTACTTTAAGTTGACAAGGCAAAACATTATTGCATATTACAATTTTGATTTATTCATATATAAGGGTTATTTGACATGAAAGAAAAAAGGAGGGAGAGAAAATGAGTAAATTGGAATTTGAGAGTGCACTAGAACTGTAAGAGCAAAGATTCACTTGCTAAAGATGTTCGAGTTACCAGCAGTCTACTAAAAGCAAGTAAAAGTGTTAAGTTTGTTTTGTAGGATGGATAGGAACAGCAACTGTTGAGGGCAGAATAATCCCTACGTTGCTGTGGACTGAGGGCAGTCTACCCCAACGTCCTAGTGTTCAGATATGCTATTCTCTAACTTGTAAGTATTTCTGCAAAGTACCAGTATAAGGTTAAGCATGTGTGTTTCACTGCTGAAAGGGGGAGATGTGGTGATATGTCACAGTGAGGCTTCCGTAGCCTGGGACAAACGGATGAGCATGCGCTGTACATCCGGTTGGTGTCAGTCACACGGAGCAATAAAGTTGAGTTCTACAAGCTGCATGACTGGTCTGTAACTGGTCCTTTATAAAAGGTAGCCGTTCACGACAAGCCCCAATTTTCCCTTTACGACAATCTTACAACGTCCTGCAGTGTGTGGTGTGTTGGCCCGACTATCTCAGCCTGTGGGGTTTTCCCTGACTGGGAGCGAGGACGCAGCCTGTTGAACGTGACAGGTAGCCAATCAGAAAGTGCGGTTAGCGCAACTGAGAGTCCGGTGGACATCGGAGGTGATATGTAGAAATGCGTATTACTATATGTAAAGCTCATTTTTATATGTGGTTATGTTTATTCAGTTAAATTATTAACTACGAAAAAACATAACACGCCTCCAAATCATAGTGCAGCAAATAGAGCGGCTGCTCCCGCCGTCTTTTATCAAAAGCCTTTTCTTTTAGTTTCGTCTTTAATCGCTTAAAATGAGTCCACAAACTATCACTACTGTTTGATTATTCTAAATTCATTTATGGTATGTTGGGGGTTTTACTGGATTTTCTTCTGGAATCGGGATGTTCGTGAGTGGAATCGGTTCGTGTGGTGTGTTGCTCCTGCCGTGTGGCTGGACACAGAACCGACCGAACCTGTTGGACTTTTATTCAACTCTGTGGTCACAGAAGTTTGGAAAATCGGCCGACAATCCTTAAATCGTGCCGTGTAAATCAGACCTAAAACTCACAAGCTACTCCTCTCCTCTCGTCGCGACCACTGCCCTAACGCTCTCTGACTCTGGTCGCTATGGTAACGTTTACATATACCTTCAAAATAAGATACAAATGCGCCACAAAAACGAACATTTTACTTTCGTGAAAATTTTAACTCACGATAACGACTCATGGGAGCCCTGAGCTTGTTTCTCTGCAACCAGACGGTCCATCTGGGAGTGAAGAGAGACAATGACACCCGAAGTGTTGCACAGGGTGCTGGGTCTCTACAAGCAGTTTGAAGCTTCATTGCCTCATTAACGAGCCGGTCACCATATCATGCAGAGCTTGGAATGTGGGAATCATCTACCGGGATAAATCCATTCTCCTGTCTCTTCTCTGGGCCTTTTCCCCTTCGCAAAGAAACTTTCCAAAGAATCTGATATGTTTCTGACTCATTTTGCTGCTTGTGGCTCAATGTTGGCACGCACGACGTAACCGAGAGAATCCGGTTAAAGGATTTTCAAAGTAAAAGATCCTCCAGACTCAAATAATACATAAAACGTAAATATTTAATTATTTCTTGCGCGGCCCGGTACCAATTGGTCCACGGACCGGTACCGATAGTGCAACTATCTGCTACTGAGAAAAAGAGATGGGTGAGCCAGAGAAAAATATCTTTATAAAGAGAAGTACTGAGAATCAGTGGCGCAAAAAGTGGGTATGCAGGGTATGCAACGCATAGGGGCGCTGCACTAGAGGGGGCGCCAAAACCCCGTCTCGAAAAATGTTTTTTTCTTGTTGGCATTTTCTATAATTAACAGAATGAAATGATCAATAACAGGGGACAGCACTGATTAGTCGCCCCTCTGCTCCTTCACCTCCCTTCCTGTCGCTCTCCCTTCCCATACAGGTGGCTGTGCACGCGCCCCTAAGAGTACGCAGGCGCGTTTTTTTATTTTTTTTTTATTTTAGACTACCACTCGTAGTGCACTTGACAAAATGGAGCGGCAGAAAAAAAAGCTGTCCGGGGCGCAAAACAGAAAAAGTAAAAGGGAGAAGGATAAAGATGTTGGCGGGATGAAAAAAAGCCTTTCAATGTGGTTGAAAGATAGTAGGTAAGTACCGTCAGTGTATTAGCAGGACAGGAGGGCTGTAAATAATCAAGTTAGCTAAAGCTAGCAGCTAGCCTAATACGGAATCGTCCCATATTTGCTGTTAAAAGTTGCCTCCCCTATTAAACCATTAAGGGACGCGATTTGTTTTGTATTTCTATGAATATCTGATACATAAACCTGTCACAGACACATAACCGCGCACTAAGTAAGAATGACCGAAATAAAACTCAGGAAATATTAACACAGGAAAGCTAAAGCTGCTGTGGCGGCAGTGCCCAGCTAATGTCCAACACTTAGCCCTCCTGGGTGCATTTTTTCACTCATATATATTATGGATTCAAATTAGTCATCAGAGTCACTAAAGCCCTTAAACTCAAAAAGGTTGGTGACCTATTTTACCAACCTTTTTGGCAGGGGGACACTTGATTTTAAATGTTTTATTCAATACCACTACAGTGGTGTTGTGATGTATCTGATAAGTCAGATCAGATGTAATGTCCAATCAGTAACTGTTATCCAACAAGGAGTGGCCTTTACCACACAAAATGGGGGACACATTTAGGCAGTGCATGGTTGTAAATGGCCCACAGAAAGTTTCTGATGGTCCATATCCAAGATCAGAGAAGAATAAGAGGTGTTTTTCCAAAGCATACTGTTTTCGTTTACTGTCTAATGGAGAGAAAGTTGAACGAGATTGGTTACTGTATTCTAAAAATACTAACAGAGTCTATTGTTTTGCATGTAAGCTTTTTGGTGAAGCTAAAGTTCTTGACACATGCCTTGTGGAGGGGTATAATAACTGGCGATGTCTTTCAAAAACACGGAAGCACCATGAAACCAGTAGTTCTCACATAAATGCTTATCTGACGTGGAAAGAAATGGCATCTCACTTACGCCTAGGTAAAACTATTGATAGTGAACTGCAGAAAACCATGGCAGCTGAAAAAGCACACTGGAGAAGTGTGTTGACTAGAGTTATCGACTGCATACTTTTCCTTGCAGAGAGAAACTTGCCACTAAGGGGGAAAAGTTCTCAGTTAGGAAATCCTAAAAATGGAAATTTTCTGGGAATCCTTGAGCTCATAGCGCGATATGATGTAACACTGGCAGAGCCTCTTAGAAAGGCTGCCTCCAAACAAACCACTGGATATCTGACATGGTGCACTCAGAATGAATTTTTAGATTCAATATCAGAGTGTGTTTTGAGTAAAATATCTGCCAAGATCAAGTCCTCTAAGTACTTTGCAGTGGAACTGGACTGCACACCTGATATTTCAAAGCAAGAGCAGGCCTCAGTCATCATTCGATATATGGGGGGGCGCCGAAGATATGTTCGCATCCACCTCAAAAATATGGAGTTGCGCCCCTGCTGAGAATGCATGGACTAGACTGGCCGGTCCGCGGACCAATTGGTACCGGGCCGCGCAAGAAATAATGAACTACTTCCGGATGTTTTATTTTGAATATCCTAAACCGGATTTTATCGGTTACGTCTTGCGCGGCAAAATTGAGGCAACTTGCAGCAGAATGAGTAACAAAACAACATCGGAGTACTGCGCCCCCCCCCACCCGCACATCGGTCTCGATAGTTACCACGCGCAACCCACCCACACACCCCCGCGGTCCGCAGCAAAATTGCGAAGGGCTGACTGGTCCGCGCGACTAAAAAGGTTGGGGACCGCTGGACTGGAGTTTAAAATCTGTTTGTCTTATATAACAGTAAACCTATTAATCGTATCTCTGCCTTTCAGACAAAGAGCACACAAAATTTGTTTTCTAAGAACAAATTTGACAGCTGCACTAGGATACTGACACAGTAATTGGTAGTGTGCTAGAAGATGGGATTTTGAGTCAATATTGAGATGAACTGACTTGGAAGAATCTTAAAGGTGCATTGTGGTAATGGCTTTGCATTTGTTCATAAAACTTAAAACAAAAAAAGGAAACCAAAAGAGCATGTATTGTTCTACAGGATGTAGTTTTATTATTCATGTTCATTTAATCACCTTTTGGTAAAAATTTGTTTTTGGAGTGCTTTAGTTAGTACACTGCCCATCTGGTGACATGGGTAGGGTTGCCACCTTTCAGAAATAAAAATAAGGCCCGTGTCATCCTACTCTCATGGGGTGGGCTGGCCGCTGCAGTGATGGACATTATTTTATGGCAGTTTCTTGTTTAAAAAAAAGTGAAAAAAGTTCATCGAGCAATCGTTAATACATAGAGGGTTAAGGTACCTCAAAATGTTACTCCAATGTTCAACATATTGAGTAAAAGTAGAAAAGAACAGTCCAATAAATTACTTTTATTAAGCAAGTGTAAAAAATACAAACACACCCGATTTAATATTCAAAGTTTGTTTTCACACAGCAAAAAATATAAAGTTATGTGCAAATTCTGGTATTTTAAAGAGTATTTCCAAAATATTTATAGAAATAAGGAGTTAGGTTTGGAGGCTGGTTGTAGACCAAATTTACAATGGGGGCCGGGATAGTCGGTGTTTTTTCATGGAGATACTTAAAAAAGAATGAAACAAAAAAACAGGACAATATTTCATCATTTGATATATTAAGTAAGGCAAAGCGTCTCCACAGATATAGGCTGCAGACCCTGATCTAGCAGATGAAAAGGATGATCATCTCAATAGTTAAAAGTGTAGCACTATAATTTTCAAATAATTGTTAAAGTAAAATTGTGAAGGTTAAAAAAAATCCACCACTGAATGTTACAAAAAAAAATAAAATACAGAATTATTATTTAGTATAATTCCTTTGGTATTGCTTGTTTTTGTTGTTTGTTTTAAATTTGATAAAAGTTTGCAATATACACTCATTTGCCACATTATTAGGTACACCTTGCTAGTACTTTGTGGCATAGTTTCTGTGCTGCCTTTTGTAAGTTAAGCTGGACCAGCAAGGTTGAAAACCGCACTAGAACGCCCCCTGGTGGATATTTTGTTTTGTTTTGATGACGCTAAAAAAGAATATAAATCCAAGATGGTGGAACGCGTCACCGAACAGCTCACGTTAAGCTGATTATCATCCTAATACGTTGTATTTCAGACAAGATTTGTTCGTAAGTGTTGGTTAATTGTAAAAGCAATAATTGTCTCTTTGTTTTATGTAACTGGTGTAAATAATTGTATGCTGGAGTCAGTTAGGAAAAGTTTTTATTTTTAGCTAGCAGCTAGAATAGCTAATTTGCAATGTTCGTTGGCTAATACTCAGTTTTGTATGTTTCAGTTTACGATGGCCAAAGTGATGGCGGTGGTCAGAGGCCACTCTTCAATAAACAAGTAGAAAAGAAACAAGTTTGGTTATTGGAGCGTCGTTGTCTGGCTGTCTAGCTGCTGAAAACTGGAAATCTCAGGGCGAGGACAGCACAGTTTCAGTAAGGTACTGGAAACATTCCTCAGTGAGTCTGGTCCTTGTCGACATGATAGCCTCACGCAGTTGTGCAGATTTGTCGGCTGCACATCCTTGATGTGAATCTCCCGTTCCACCACATCCCAAAGGTTCTCTATTGGATTGAGATCTGGTGACTGTGGAGGCCATTCGAGTTCAGTGAACTCATTGTCGTGTTCAACAGATCTGAGATGATTCACGCTTTATGATGTGGATAAAGCGTCACACGGTTTATCCACATCATAAACCGTGTGACGTCTTCTTATGGCTACTTCCTGCTGGAAGTAGCCATAAGAAGATAGGTACACTGTGGTCATAAAGGGATGGACATGGTCAGCAACAATACTCAGGTAGGCTGTGGCGTTGACATGATGCTCAGTTTGAACTGAAGCAGATCGTCTTGGCCATGTCTACATGCCTAAATGCATTGAGTTGCTGCCATTTAATTGGCTGATTCAACATTAGTGTTAAAGAGCAGTTGGACAGGTGTACCTAATAAAGTGGCCGATGAATGTACTTCATTACATGAAAGGTGATTTCTTACAGTTTTTCTCTCTTGCTTTGGTGCACTACTTAAATTATCCTGAACATTTGCAGAACATTAACTGGAATTTGTAGCCAAAGTACATTTCTATGTCAATGAGCATGTCAGAATAACAAGTCCAGGTGTCATTGTGTGTGGATGAGAGTCAAATTGAGCTTCTACACTCTTAATTTCCAAATGAGATGAAAACTTTACATTATCTGAAAAGGAGACTTTGATTCTTTGATTTTGATTCCTCTCAAGGCACTTTCCCCTGTCAAACGTTTTGCTTCCACCCAACTTTCTATTTATATGCTTAGATACAGAACTCTGTGAACAACCACCTTCTTTAGCAATGACCTTTTGCAGTCATTTTTAAAGACCACATAGATCTGTCTTCTGGGCATCAGAAACATTTGTGAATGTTGTTTTGAGTAAAGTACATGATGGAATGTGACACCAAAGTTTCCAAAATGTAACTTTTTTCATCTTAAATTTTTGACATACTGAATTTTGGGTTTTTTATCTGGAATCCATAATTATCAAAATGACAAGATATAAAAGCTTTATAGATAGATAGATAGATAGATTGTTGTCAGGAAAATTGGACACATCTGCCCTTCAGACGCTGCTTAGTAAACAATTTCTGCAACAAATTTCAAAATAATCTATTTAGAACAAAGGGTATTGTCAGGGTGTCTATGCGGATTCTGTGAAAAATGGTGCTGGGTTGGTTTGTTCAGGAGCGTGTTTGACTTGAGGTGAAATATCTGGATCAAAGAAGGCAGAAAATTCATGATGTTCTCAGAGAGAGAGAGACGGGGAAGGGGAAGGGGAGGAGAGATGGTAGAGAAAGAGAGGAGGTGAGGATACACATCAAGCAGTAAGAGACTCAGAGCCGACGCGGCAGCAGAGAACTGCGCTCAAACTGTATGGATGTTAATAAGCCAGAGAAATAAAAGCGGTTGGAGCGGAGAGCGCATGTGGCCGGGCTGCGGTGGATCCCTGCCGGCCACGGCGTGAATGGGATTACGCAGGTTGCTCCGGTTCCCCTGTCGGTGCTGCTGCTGCTGCAGGAAACATGCGTCTGCAGAGCTTTCCGGTCCCCTCGCTGCTGCTGCTGCTGCTGCTAACTGGGATTTGCAGCGGCACAAGTTTCCCAAGTAACATAAACATAGGTGAGTCGCAGCTAATTCTATCTATCTCAGGTCTCTTATACTACTCTTCATTTTAAAAGAGAATTTAAATTTTCTCCTGCCTCTCGTTTGACACAAAAATATCCCCGTTGTCATTATTAGATGCATTGCAACTTATGCAACCTTATTATCTTACATTATAAAGCAAAATTAGCTCAGACAGCTTTAGCGCTCAGTGTTGCTCTCGTGACTTTCAGAGAATTATTCATTATTTAGTTTGTGGTTTGAAGAATTTTACGCTCATTGACTTGCAACAAGCAGGGTAACATTTCCAAAATTTAAAGCATCGTCTCAGATGTTTTTCAATTTAAAATAATATTTTTTCTGTTTTTCACAGTTAGGAGCCAGCGTTACAACTACTGACATTGATCAAAGATTATGTTTAGTTATGACTAATAATCAGGGTCTCTTTACCTTTCAGGAACTAAGAGTAGCCTATTCTTAGTGGTACTGAGCTAAGACTCAGCATCATGGACAGAGTCACAGTTGTGGACAGACAGACGGAATCAGGCGGGATTACTTTAGTTTTGCAGTAGTAAAGAATAGAACCGCAAATTAGCAGTAGAATACCATTTACCTTATTACAAGCAAAGTTATTTTTACTGCATTCCGTTACAAACAATCTGCTGTTGACGAACATTATTGCTGAAGTTGTTTCTTCAAAATATAATCAGCAGCAAACTGTGATCCACTACCATAAACTAAGATTAATCATACATAAATGTATGTCAATGTGTGAAAATATATGTTAAATAAGGAAAACTGTAATTGGTATCAATTTTATAATTATTATTGTTTCTTTGTAGTATTTTGTGTTTAATGGCATCGTTTCTAGAGATCCATCCATTTTCTAACATCGTTATCCCTAGTGGGTTCAGGAGGGGTGCTGGTGCCTTTCCAGCTAACGTTCCGGGTGAGAGGCTGGGTTCACCCCGGACAGGTCGCTAATCCGTCACAGGGCAACACAGAGACAGACAGGACAAACAACCATGCACACACACACACTCACACCTAAGGAGAATTTAGAGAGACAGTCATGTTTTTGGACTGTGGGAGGAAGCCGGCTTAACCAGAGAGAACCCATGATTGCACAAGGAGAACATGCAAACTCCATGCAGAAAGACCCTGGGCTGGGAATCGAACCCAGGACCTTCTTGCTGCAAGGCAACAGTGCTACCAATTGCACTACTGTGCAGCCCATTTCTAGAAATCCTTTTATAATAAACACATTTTTATTTGACTCAACTGTAATGAAGTCATATATAAATAGAAATTATTAAATATTCCATTAATCTGCCTTAGATTACATTTGATGTAAAGTTGTACAATACAACTTCACTGAAATGAAAACATAAGCAGACAGTGGAATACTGAGAAATTTCGTTGTGATTTTGTCCGCATAGAAATTGGAGATGGACATGTGAATGGTTGACAGAGCTGAAGAATAATCCAACAGAGTAGTGACATCATGTGTGAAACCCCAGGGATGTCAGGCAGTTACCAGAGCATCTGACAGACAATCTAAAAAGTGTAGCTTAGATTACTTAGACTTAGACTTAGACTGACTTTATTGTCATTTTGCATGCACAGGGTGTATACAGAACGAAATTTCGTTGCATACGGCTCAGGACAGTGTTTTGAGCTTTCAATGTTGTGAGGTTACTCCAGAATAAAATAAAATACAGTATAAAATATGAATATAAATATAAATATAGAATATAAAGTGCAGGAATGACAGTAAAATATAAGTTATTTAGCTCTGTACATGTGCAAGGTATAAAGTGGAGACCAGATTTTAAGTGCAGTCCAGTTAAGAGTTCAGCAGTCTGATGGCAAGTGGGAAAAAGCTGTTTCGGAACCTGGTGGTCCTGCACCGGATGCTGCGGAACCTCTTTCCAGAGGGCAGCAGGGAGAACAGTCCATGGTGGGGGTGTGAGGGGTCACTGATGATGTTTCGGCCTCGGGACACGCAGCGCTGGGATGAAATGTCCTGGATGGAGGGAAGGGGGGCCCCGATGATCCTTTCTGCTGTCCGCACCACTCTCCTCACGTTCTTCCAGTCGGAGGCGCTGCAGCTTCCACACCACACAGAGAGGCAGTTGGTCAGAATGCTTTCTATGGTGCTTCTGTAGAATGTCTTGAGGATGGGCGGGGGCAGGTGGGCTCTTCTCATCCTCCGCAGGAAATACAAACGTTTCTGTGCCCTCTTGGCCAGAGACGTGGTGTTCACAGTCCAGGTGAGGTCGTTAGTGATGTGCACCCCCAGGAATTTGGTGCTGCTGACCACCTCCACAGCCGAGCTGTTGATGAGCAGTGGAGCGTGGCTGGGCCGGTTCTTCCTGAAGTCGACAATCATCTCCTTCGTCTTGTCAACGTTCAGGATCAGGCTGTTGTCTCTGCACCAGTCCACCAGCTGCTCCACCTCCTCTCTGTAGTCCAGGTCGTTGTCGTCTCTGATGAGGCCCACCACCGTTGTGTCGTCCGCGAACTTCACGATGCGGTTGGTGGCGAACCTGGGGACGCAGTCGTGTGTCATCAGAGTGAACAGCAGAGGGCTCAGGACGCAGCCCTGAGGGGAGCCTGTGCTGAGGGTGATGACATCGGAGGTGTGTTGTCCGATCCGGACTGACTGAGGTCTGTCGGTGAGGAAGTCTAGCAGCCAGTTTCGCAGGGGGGTGCTGAAGCCCAGGTGTCCCAGTTTTCCTGCCAGATGCTGTGGGATGATTGTGTTGAACGCTGAACTGAAGTCCAGGAACAACATCCGCACATGAGTGTTCTTCTCCTCCAGGTGAGCCAGGCTCAGGTGTAGGGCGGAGGAGATGGCGTCCTCAGTGGAGCGGTTTCGGCGGTAGGCAAACTGGAACGGGTCGAATGTGGAGGGGAGTCTGGAGATGATGTGTTCTTTTACCAGCCTTTCAAAGCACTTCATCATGATGGGAGTCAGTGCCACAGGCCGGTAATCGTTGAAAGAGGTGACTTGAGGTTTCTTTGGCAGCGGAATGATGGAGGCAGTTTTGAGACAATCAAACAAATAATAAATAGGGTCTGAATTTTTCTTGAAGTAACATGCAGGGTTGTCGCTCCTGTGGCTGGCATCTAGTTGTTATCCCTTTCTGGTCAAGCCACAATGGTTTCTACTGTTATATGTTTTTATTCAAGGTTGCAAGCTGATGATCTGAACCTGAACAGCATTCGATTTCCATCAACATTTAGAATGGCATCTCTGCCTACAACAACACATTTTTTTTAAATTTACATATCCTTTATTTAGCAAGTTGACGCACATGATGACTAGTTCTCATTTACAACACTAATCTGGTCACTTGCACAAGTCATGCAATACACCTAATATCTTATTCTGCAAGTTACTATGAGCACAAAATATTTGCCTCATCTGGCATGTTCAAGCCCTTTGTAATCCTTGAAAATGCATTGGCAGTTACTTGACTACACTGCAAAATTTGACCCGCAATTAGTTGTGTCTACTACCTTCTATTCTTTAAGTGTCATGAATCGGTGCAGTGGATGTGGTGAGGCAGACGCAGCAGACTCAGGATGAGATAAAGATGGTAATTTTAATACTGAATAATGTTCAAAAACAGTCCACAAAGATTCTGGCGGCACGGCTGAGCGGAAACCAGGGCTCACACCGGTAGCAACAGAATGATAGCGTGGCAAATGAACAGGCAGACAGAAATCACACAACAAGCGACGAGGACCCGACAAAGAACAGACACACAGGTGACACTAAATACACTGGGGGTAATCAGGGAACAAGAAACACCTGGGAACTAATCAAGGGGAGAACAGGACAACACGGAGACACAGAGACACCGAAAACTCGAAAATAACACACAGAAAACACAGAACACGACATTAAGTCAGTAAATTTAACGAGTTTTTGATTCGGAACCTAAATGTGTGAGTTTGTGAAACATACACTTACAGTAATAAGTTGTTTTGACTTTTCATCAATTTTGTCAAACTTCCAAGAGTTGAATAAATTAGAGTTTTTAGGTTAGCACTTAAAAAAAACTGATAGAAGAAAAAGACAGGACTGGGAACTCATTCCCAGTGCGCTTAGCAGCATGTTATGTCCTGTGTGGAGTGAGATGGAAGTGTGTTACATTGATCTGATTCTTGTGTGTTATTAAGGCAAATGTTTGTTTTAATGCAACTGACAGTTTGCAAAGCTTGAGGATAATGTCCTGTTCATACTGTTTGTGAGCAGAATTTATTGCTATGTTTAATAAAATTCATTATCAGATCAGAAATTTTGTTCATGCAATTTGAAACAGGAATTTAAATGATTCAAAAGTAAAATAAGGAGTTTTTCTTTAACTTGAGGTTGTGAGTAAAAATAATAGAGAAATGTGTGCTCTTTAAGTAGGTGAGGGCAGTTTGTTTTTTTCTTGCATATTGTGAAATAATTATTAGGTATATATTGAAGCGTTAAGTTAAAACTCATAATTCAAGATTAAATCACTTAAAAAACAATGTTTAGACAACTTGTCTCTTGTTGTAAATCAACTTAATAGACTTTAATTTCTCAGTTAAAACAAAAAGAATTTTCTGGTGGACTTAAATTACATTTTCAAAGCAACAGGTGGACTTTCATTTTCAAGTTAAACCATCTTCAAATGTTTTACAGTGTAAATGCATTAGTCAGCATTAACTGAACATCATCCCAGTGCATTTAGAACACGTATAACTTAAGGGTTGTACATGTTCTAAATGCACTGGGATGATGCACCTTTGCCATTTGTTGATTACAAATTTGTCTTCATTCAGCTGGAAGAAACCCTTGTTGTTTAAATAAAGCATACTTTAATGGTTACCTTTTAAGTTATAAAATGGCTTGCAAAATGACAATATAACATCAAATAAAAATAGACTGTTACCAAACAACAAAAAATTATATTTTTTTATTTTGTATCAAAAAATAAAACACTAAATAGTGTAGAGTCTATCTTCAGATGTTGGAGATCAAACAGGATGTGTCACTTCTCTTGGTATCCAAGCAGCAAGATGTGCTGTCTTTGAATTAAATGTCAGTCTTTGGTCAGCAATAATGTCTGTCCACCAGTTTGTGTGGAGTTTCCATAGTAATCAGCCATTATACAGGCCAGTGGGTGCAGCTGTACAGTTGTACGCAACGTGCATACCTTGAGATTTTCCTTTAAGTAAAAAAAACAAAAAACAAACTTTATTAGCTTTTTTATTATCTTCCCCTTTTTAATATTACCAAAATTATGAGGAAAAAAGCATCTTTTACAACATTTTGTACACAGCCCATGTCTGTGTGAGTCTATGGGAGTGGACACCTGTACATCCTGAACATAAATGCTTCAGTTCACTGTTGTTTCTTTGGTGGGTTGGCGTTTTTTCTGTAAGTAAATGTGACTATGCAGTGAAGCTAGGTAAAAATGAAAAAGCAGAGTTTTAAACCTTCCATAGTTTTAGGGTTGGGTGAACCCCACCACCAGCTTTTCACCATGTGTGCGGTTCTAGTGGGGTCGCCGGTTTAACAGCTTTTTTGTGGTTCGCAAAATGAAGAGCTGACGGGTCACCAGGTTGGCATACCAAGACATCTGACACACTCTTCCTGAGACAGCAGGAGGGTTAAACAGTTAATCTAGTCGAAACTTTGTGCGACATGATGTGGGTTGGTTATGTGATTGTGCTCTTGTGGGTTAGGTGCTGTGATTGTATTGTGCATATCCTCCGACAATATCCTGCAGACACCTCTGCAGGATATTAGTTACGGTAGTATCTATTACTTTGATTACATGCACCATAGTATCAGGAGCAAGCAAGCCCATTATTTAGTCATCTAGATGGAAGAATGTTAGTTGCCAACATCTATGGAGATTACTGTGGAGATGGTCAAAAGCAAAAGTACAGTATCTTCATTACAGGTTCTGTGTTGTAGCTGCAACTGAAGTTGACCAGGGTTGGAACATGAGTGGAAGGTGGTGGTGTAGTCGTTTCAGTCAGATCAACTCCAAGTTCTGCCTAACTATCTGTTTGCAGCTCAACAAGTCATCCACCATCCTCTAAAAATCATCAAAAGCCATCCATATTTAAAATAATAATGATAAAAAACCAAATATGCATTATCTTTGTATTCTGAAGATGCATACCAGAGTTTTTGAAAGTCTGAGGTTGCATGCTTGGCGTTCTTTATAAAGTTATTTTTTAAATCTGGTCAGTTAGGATATTTATCTGTAACTTAGCTTTTCTATTACCTTTCAGTCATTTTCCTGAAGACAAATCTTTGCCTGCATATATTGTTAGAAACCATAGTAATATTACTTTTGAAATAACAAAAAGTAATATACTTTGTGTCATAATGTATTTTTTAGGAGCTGATCTAATTAAGTTATTTAATCAGTAAAGAATTGTTATTCAGCTTATAATGTTTTCAGATAAAATGGTTCAATCAAAGACACTGGTCAGTGTTCCAATTTCAAATGAGAATAAAAAAGGTAATTAAAGAAATTCAATATGATTATCACAGATTGCATTCTTAAGTAAATAGAATAGTTTCTCATCTTTTGTAAATTGTCTTTAATATAAAACTGATAGCAAAAATAGAATTATATTAGAAACTCATCAGTATCATCACAGATAATTTGAATAATTTAGTTTTTAGTCATTTTTACTATTGACAAAACTTTCACTCCTACAGTATATGTAGACCTGTTGAATCTAGTTTCAGGGGTATTTCCTCAGATTTCTTTTCCGTTCCAGTCAGATTCGTTGGTGTGGCTCCCGCAGCTGTGGTCTGCGGAGTGGATTATTATCATGACTCATCAAGCCAACCGGTTCGGACTCCCGCTGTAGTTTGCTCCCAGGTTTGATGCTGATGAGGCATCATGTTGAATTTTTTTTCTGGAGTGAACCCCCTCCTGCAGTTTGAGCCTGTATACCAAACAGCTTTCAGCAGTTTTGGCTCTGGAACGTTGTTTTTTTCTGCATATTTTTTCCTGAATTAGTTAGGCCTTCTGTCACAGCAGATGGACCACTTCCAGCCATTTAGAACTTAGGTTCATTCATTACATACTATTTATATGGTCTGTCAGCATGTCCAAAGTTTGTTGCACATTTTAAAAGAAAGTGTTCTGATGTTTTATTCATTCATGATTTAGTAATCCCAGGACATTCAGAAGTTTTATTCTGGATAAAATGGATTGGATGTTTATTTCTCTCTTTGCAAAATTAAAAAGTATACTGCGTTTTAAAACAACTTAAACTTTTTACATTTTGTCACCTGAAACAAATCCTGCTGTGATTTATTGACATTTTATGTGACATAGAAAAAGTTCACAGTCAGTGTTGAATCAGGAGGAGCTGTAGAGATCCACAGCAGAGGTAGGTTCTGTCAATGTGACCACTTCTGCCAAACACAGATCTGACTTTATGGCATGGATGAAAAAAAGAAATCTATTAAGTTTGTTATAAGCCATGGATGGTAATACAACACCAAGTATGAACTTTCTGGAGGTCAGGAAAAGCACCAATGTGTAACACCGCATATGGTACTAAACACACTCTCTCTGACTTAAAGTAAAAAACGCATCTAGCACTTTCCAACGCAGATTTAAAGTTGTAAAAGAGGTGGAGACCACAAATTCCTTAAGCTCAACAGTTTTGTACTGGCTTGTGTTGGTCTCATATATACCTCAACTATCCTTTTCCCTTTTCCTTTTCCCTAATCTTGTTCACAAATTAGGGAAAAATGGAGTGGGAGATCAACAGGTCTATTAGCACAGTTTCTGTAGTGAAGTGGGTGCTGTACCGGTCTGTCATGGTGAAGAAAGAGCTGAGCCAAAAAGCGCAGCTCCCGATTAACCATTTGTTCTGAATTATAATTTTGTTCTAATCCTCTGGTCCAATGATTAAAACTTATGTTTTGTCCTGGTTTAGCTGGAGAAAGTTATGTGCCATCCAGGTCTTTATGTCTGAAATGCAATTAAAAAGTGCAGTGATTGGCCGGGGTCGTCCCGAGACAATGAGATGTATAACTGAGTGTCATCAGCATAACTGTGGAAACTGATTCCATGGTCCATGGCACCAAGCGGCAACATGTACAAATTAAAAAGTAGAGGACCTAAAATAGAGCCTTAACTATGGCGTCCCCCAAGGCAATCCTTAGCTTAACTTGTTTTTTTGTTTTGGAGCTTGAGAATTTCCTTCCTGGGTAATACACTTGTTATTCACTTTTTATGTTTCTACTGGTGGCTAATTTTATTGTTTGGTTTAAATATAAGAAATTTCAGTGGTATCATCTGAAAAACAAAAATTTGCAGTGTTGTTGCTCAGAATAAAAATAGAATGAAAACAGCTCTCTTTTTGTTCCAGAGGACCAATAAGTTGCTGACCTGTCGGAGTTTAAGTATTCACATTATTTCCATGAGACCCTGAAAACTATTATGAGAAGTGGGTGTGAGTGGCAGGCAAATGGTTGAAATAAGAGCCATGCCAAGAGGCTTTTAACAGCAATTACTGCCAAACACTGATCATTTTTAGCCACAATGATGAAGCCTGACTGAGGGATGAATCATGAAGTAAGAGGTCCCCTTAATTTATAATGTCAAAATTTGTTTTGTACAGTTTCAGAATTTAGGACTCAGGACTTTAGGACTCAACTGTAGGCCTCAGAATGGCAACTCAGAGGTCTGAAGTAGTCTTGAAATCTCAAGAATTGGTTAGATTTTGACATAATTACAAAAGACTAGCGTAACAAGCACTATGGTGCATGACGTGTGTTACCATGACATTTTTGTTGAAAGGACTTATAGGACTATAGGAAACTAGTTCAGCTATGATACAGCCTATTTAAAGTTGAACATTTTGGAGCCGTGGCCCAAAGTGAAAATTTGAGTGGCAAAATAGTAATAGGAGACACAGAATTTTCAGAATTTCATCTTCCAAAAATTTGGAAAGCCAAATTTTATTTCTTTTTACTTTCACAAATATGCTGTACTTTCTGTCAGTCTGCCACTGTAATTATCTTTGAAATTTGTTTCGAGAGGGACTGAAGTAGGGAATATCTTTTTACTGGAAGACTTTTAAGGAACAAGTCCTGCAATAGATCGTGCATTTTTTATGCTCCTGTAGAGTCCTCAGCTTTGACCCATTTTTATTCATTTAAAAGGCAGGATCTCACATCTTCTGCCTTTAAAATGCTGCTGCCAGACTACAAAGTACACCTTTTATGCATATTTTTGTCTTTATGTAATTATTGAATTGTACCAGTCTTACTAGTGCTCTTTATCCCTGAAATGTGTAAAACATAACTAAGTGGTGTCCTAAAAATTGAAAATAGGGGAAATTTTCTATTTTTTCCAAATCTTCTACTTACTATGTGTTTTTTTTATTGACTAGGAGGCCTTTTCCCCACTGGGTCCCATGAATACGAGGTGTTTCGTTTCGCCCTGGCACAACATCAGGACGTCCCCAAACTGGTGCCACAGGTGGACATGGTGGACATTGGGAGCAGTTTTGCCATGACCTATGCTTGTAAGTGAAAACACTAAAAGCTGTGGGTGTGTGATAGGGGAAAGATTTCAGATTGTCTTTGTGAACAAAAATACTTCAGCCAGTATTTTTTGGGGGGAAGACTCTGGGAAGACACATTGACTTTGATTCTTCAGGAGCCTATTTCACTGAACATTGTGTATTTGGTGTTGTTTATTGCATTTTGGTGCAAAGGTTTATCGCGGTCTGTTTATTTTGTAATTATGTCCCAAAGCTCATGAAAAGACATCCACATTAAACAAACTCAACTGTGTGAGAAACACCTTTACTGAAAACACAGACAAATAATAGTCCTAAAAGAAGCACTGAAAGTCGAAAAAGGCTTCAGCATCTGAAGAATATAAAATATTTAACACTAATAAACAGACCCACAGAAAGTAAGCAACTTTAAAATAAATAAGAATGAACAAGTGACTCTACAAACCTCAGCTTGATTTAAAAATTCTTAAATTAAACTTTTAAAACATGCTTGTTTGAAACACGATTTTGCTCATTCTGAAATCTAAAGTAGATTTAGGAATAGTGACCTTTATTTTTTATTATCTGACAGGAAGAAAGGTAGAGAGAAAGGTGGAGGAAGTGCAGCAAATGTCCTGAATTAGACCGAGGACCGAGAGCAGTTGTATGAAGGTCTTTAGCCTCTGTACATGATGCTGCTGCTTTACTGCTAAACCATGTGGCACCATTCAAAAAGGCAATTTGATCACCAGCTTGCCATGGACCTTTTAGATGAAAAAATATAGCATAACTATATGTGTTGCAGAGAATAGATAGTGTAGCTGTGGCAATGACCCAAAATTAAATTTTGTTAATCTCATGCAGCGCCATGCATGTAAAACCAATGGGATGACTGTACTAGTTAATCTGGCTGCTTGGAGGAAGTCATAAAGTTTTCAAAAAAATATTTTGAAAAATAAAACAAACAAACAAAAGAAAGCAAGCATGATGTCACATCAAATGTAACTTAAACCATACCAAAAGGGTTGGAACACTGAATTCCACAAGTTTGATCCCATTTTACCTGTCATATTCACATTCAAACATAATAAAAGCAGCATACATCAATGAATGACAGCACTTGATGTATCAGTTAATCTGCTGCATTTGATGTTGAGCCCTTTAACAGCAGCTTTATGTTTCCGTATAATAGTGGTCTCTATTCACTGTGTAAACCTGGTAAAGATATGTAAAAATTGTGTGCATTTAAACACAATTTGTAGATTTCATACCAACATAAATTAAAACACCTTGTGCAAAAAAGCTCACACAGGTTCCTTAAAGACAACACATGTCAAACTCAAGGCCTGAGGAGAATCCATAGCTTGCTATGTGGGCCTCTGGGTTTTGGAGAGAAATATGAATAGAACTTTCAAGATTGTCAAAACACAACAGTGGTGTACTTATATATTATTTTATCAGTTAAATCAAAAGAGTTTTTACCTGTATACTACCAAATTACATAAATATGAAAAGATGTTCAATCATATTTAATTTTGAGAAGTTCCCATTGATTCAGAGGCAGCCATTTATTAATATTTTTGACAGTTTACGAACAGATTTTATTAAAACATTCTGCAATATTCATGATCTTGATATGGCCCAAAATGAAAATGACTTTGACACCCCTGATCTAAAATGAACAGATTATTTTGATTATTAATCATTATTACATCAGTCTGTAGTTTTGATGTTGAATCACTTGGATTCTGTTCATTTTAAGTTTATTTTACTGGAATATTTTGTTGCATCTGCTGTGGCATCAGACACACTGAGTGACCTGTTAGAGGTCGATGCATTCAGCTGTCGTTTGCACTTCCATATCATGGATCAGCTCTTCAGACCTTTCTCCAGACTTTGTTAAGCAGGCTTGGGATTTGGGGAAGATTAGGGTAAATAGAGGCAGTCTTAAAGAGTGCAGCCGACGGCAGTAAATGTGGACTAGAGGGAGCTGAGCGATAAATGGACTCAGGCTCTGGGGACTGATCGCTGGAGGAGATTTAGAGAGTAGTGGAAGTGTTTTTTTGTTCTGTGGCCAAACAAAGAATTTAGAAACCATCCTTCTCGCACCTGAAGTGTGAGTCCATTCAGAGACTTCCAACTCATATTAGAAATAATTATGTTGAAAAAAGTACATCAAGAACTATATTTTTGTCAATTTAATTGAATTTTACATCTGTTATGCTCACATTTTTGTGAAAATTCAGCAATAAATAGCTTATTTCATCACTAAGTTACATTTATAAACAGTAGAAAATTACAAATCCTTCAGCGGTGAGATGGGTACACTCTGCAAAAGCACAAATCTTTCCAAGTATTTTTGTCTAGTTTCTAGTACAAATATCTTAGTACAATTGAAATAAGACAAATCTAACTTTCAAGTAATGTTTGAGTAAAATATAGGAGGTTATTTTAAGTCTAATTCCTTAATATTGATAAATAGTACTAGTTCTTAAAACTTGCACTAGTGCTTGTTATAAGTAAAATAATTTGCCAGTGGAACAAGGACTCTATCATTAAATATTATGGATTTATTTACTTCAAACAAGCTCTTATATTGTTATTGTGAGAGGTGTGGTGTGGAAGGAGAAGTCATCAGTCATCAGTTCAGTTAGTGATGTGTCTTCTGTGTCGAGGCCTCGGAGTGTGTGTTCAGTAATCCAGGAGGATTTTTATGAAGAGCGTATCGAGGCTTGTGTTGATGAAGCAGGCTGTGAAGTTTGAAGCCTCGCACTCGCACTCGTACTATGTGGCTGACTCAGGAACTGGTTTATCAGTTTGCTTGCAGATCGAAATACATGGCAGTAACACACTGCCATCACTAACCCATCACATTTTCATGTTTTATGATTTTATTGTGTGTGTGTTTGGAGGTTATGGACCCAACTTTTCTTTGAGAAGATTTTTTTTCAAGATTTTGATCTCCCCAAATAGTTTCACACAGTAATAATAAACTATTAACTAAAATGCCAAAAAATCAACACAGTAAATCCTGTGTTCTAATTTCTTAATTTCTAATATTTTAAAAGGACAGGTATCATGTCCAAATGAACTTTAATGATGAATATAAAAAACGTGAGCTATGCTGAGGCATTATTGAGCTCTGCAGAAAAACAAGGATATTAACCTGGTCGGCCAAGCTCAGCCAAATCATTTTAGGATGCAAAGATGAGACAGCATAGATTGACCTGGAATATTGGGAAAGTGACCAAATGTTTTATCATAACATTTATAAACCTACTGATGCGTTTCTTGCTTCAGAGCGCAGACAAAGCGCTTCATCTGCGCTGTGTGAGCGCGGGTATTTTCTGCAGCAGACAGAATCATCTCAAAACAGAGAAGCCACCAAACCCCGAACTCAGTTAAAGTTGTTATTTGTAAGTAATAAATGAATAATGTAATTTTATCCATAGCTTGGTTAGAGTAACAAGCCAATCACAACTCTCTCCTCCATTTGGTTCCAGTTTTCTTTTTGATCCAGCCATTGTTTCATATAGATAAAGACTATAATCAGATTTTATGTATCAGAATCACAAACATAATTTACTTGTTTATTCATTGTAAGGATTCATGTTGTTTTCACATTGCCTATTTTTGTCCACTTGATATCACAGCAGAGCAAATGAAGCACCACGGTTCATCGGCTCCTGAATCGAACGATTGGATGGAATGCCTCGATGTTTCATGAAGCTTCATCTCACCATCACTACTGTACAGCAAACGAAGCTGGTTTATTGGTTCTCATCTAACTGCCACATCCAGAAGTCCATCTATACACGTCACACAAAACAAAGTTGACTTTCACATATGTTACGTCCACAAAGGGCACAACATATTGAGGACACGAAGACAAAAATGAGGATTCAAAAGTAATTTTTATTTTCATTTCTCTCGACCTTTTCTTTAAGATGAGCTTCTTTTGATTTTTCTGTGAAGAAAAAAAGAGAATTAAATCCTCGGTTCCCCATGTCCCAAACAAGAAAGAACACAAAAATCCCAAAGTATAAACAGAAAGTTGGACCTGATGAGCCGATCAAAAAGAACAAAACGGTACAGCAGGAGGCCAACCCTATACAGGGCCGTCGAAGCCCCTGCTAGTACCGGACTACAAGAAAAAAGAAACTACTGTTAAAGAAAAATCGAAAACAGGACAACCGGTCCCACCAGGTCAAAAATTACTACAAAAACAAAACATCAACCAGACAAACAGCTAACAAAAACTACCGTGTGGCAGGCTGGAGACGTGCGCACCACGTCAGAACGCATCCTCGGTGTTGGTTGGGAGTGGGCGTCGCCCTTACCTGGCGCAACCCAGCCTATTTATAGGCGGTCCAACAGCGTCACAAATTAACGGACCAATTACAAGAAAGAATTATCAAAACTCTAAAGTATATTAAACAACAACAATCATACAACTAACTTCTATACAAAATAATCCAAGTGAAAAAAAAAAATAGACAGAAATAAATACAATGTGCCGGAGCACATAACAACATACATAAAGTAAACATTAACGATTATTTATCAATGATAAAATATCAGACAAACATCTTATGTATGCAAATGCAATATTTAGAAGTCATTTTGTTCTTTTTATTACTTTATGTTTCAACCAATCAAACTCCGGCTTTTATCATCTTACTTCCTATAAAAGAGCTGGGTCTGAGGCGGGCCTCTCCTTTAGCAGCAACCTAAGATGGCTGCCACAAAAGACACAAGCACAAGGTAACATCTCCACCTTAAAAGAGAATGTTCACATGTACACACTCTAGAACAGGGTTCTCAAACGCCAGTCCTCGAGGGCCACTGTCCTACAGTTTTTAGATGTGCTACAGGTACAAAACGCTGGAATGAAATGGCTTAATTACCTCCTCCTTGTGTAGATCAGTTCTCCATGAGCCTTGCTAATGACCTAATTATTCTATTCAGGTGTGGTGCAGCAGAGGCACATCTAAAAGTTGCAGAACAGTGGCTCTCAAGGACTGGAGTTTGAGACCCCTGCTCTAGAACTAAAAAATAAATTGAGAAAAACTCAGTGCTTCTTTACACAACAAAAGTTACTTGTGAGTTGGTTTTGTCTCATTTCACATGTACTGTGATATTTATTCTAGAAATTAGACCAATATTTAGTAAGATTTTATGTTTTTGCAGTGTAGGATTTTGTTGGCATCTTTATCAGTAAACTGTGACCTGTTTTATATGCCTGGATGCCACTGGAAGCTCCACAGAGCCTTGTGTTTGTGTGCATGGACTAAAAATCCTATCCTCCTTTATTTGAACTTTCTCTTCTGAGTTTGGTGAAAGGAAAAAAGAAAAATAAAGGCTATTTCAGAAAAAAACAGTGATGAGGATCTGAAGAAAACTTGATGAGGATCTGATTATTTTTGAAGCTGTTCATGTGCCCTCAGGGGAATTTTATACCTTTCTACTGAGAGTTGGAGAACATTGTGTTGGTTTTATATTTTAAGCTTTAGTTGACCACCAAATCCAGCTTGATGCAAAGCAGGTGTTATCTATTTTGCTGTATTCAGGTTGAGCGGTGCTCCAGCGCTGTGTGACACCAGCTGTCAACCATTTCACCCCATCAGGGCTGAGGATAATTCCTGCTAACATAATCTGAGCATGCTGCAGCAGCTCGCAGAGAAATGTTCTTGCCCCCTCCCCCCTCAAAAATCACTGAAAGGACGCGGCCAACTGTAGAGTCTGTCTCACAGGAGGCAGAGCCCAGTCTGTTTTACATTTCACACAACGGTGGACTGCAGAGGAAACACAGAGACAGAAAGGAAGTAATGTCTGAGAGAGAGAAAATAAATCAAAGAACAATCAAAAATCAATAAATCAAAGAACAGGAAAACAGAAAAGATTTTGAAACAGTTCAATCTGTCAAATGGGAATATTTTTTTTCCTGCAGCTTAAAGAAGCGGAAGGAGTGTAAAAAGTGACTTTGGATCTTATTCTGCCTCTGTGTATGTCCTGGCCTCGCTAAGCACTGTGACTTTTAGCAGTAACTCAGCTATACGGGTAGATAAACACTTTCCCATCCGTCCACCAAGAAGTACTCCATTTGGTTCTTTAGCAGGGTTTAATGAGAATCGTGTAAAACTGTAACACACAAAGGTACAGAAAATGAATGCCAGCTAGGCTAACACATTGGGCTGACACAAGTAAAAATGTCCATCTTCACATAAACATGTCAATGGGTTACAAATTATGATTTATATGACAAGCAAATTAGAACAGTACTTACAGACGATGCTGTTTTCCCCTTTTCACACTTAGATTAAAGAAAACACAACAAAAAGGGCTTCTTTCAGAGCACATGGATCAGCAGGCCTTCTTCCTTTCTGGTAAACAAGTTGTAGTGATAAAAGTGACCACAAGATGGCGTCAGTGAACCAGCAATAGACAAAATTATAACATTTGCCACTAGGTGGCCTCAGCAGATGAACTTAACATTGAATAACATTAAATTAAACAGGTTTCACTACACTCCCCGCCTGGCGTCTTTAAAAGATGCCACTAAATCAAATGTCCACATTACTAGGTGTCAATAGAAGAATCAATTCTGAGATTGGTCGGCTGAATGTCTTTACATCCTGATGTTTTGCAACTTTAACATCCACTTTTCTCACAAGCCCGTCCTTGCTGGGGTATGTCTTAACAAGTCCCATGGGCCACTCGTTGCGCTTAGCAGTGGAATCCTTCAGGAGGACAATATCTCCTTCCTTGAGATTTGTTTTCTTTACGAGCCACTTTTGACGACCTTGAATGGTGCAGAGATATTCTTTCCGCCATCTTGTCCAAAAGTTGTTGGCTAGTATCTGAACTTTCTTCCGTTGACTCTTGAAGACGTCCTTCTCTGTCAGGTTGTCTGGAACTGGAGGAGGAGCTCCTGTTTTCTGAGTAAGAAGCATAGCTGGAGTTAAGACCAGTGGAGCTTCAGGGTCTGTGGAAATTGACACAAGGGGTCTTGCATTAACGATAGCTGTGACCTCTGCCATGAAGGTCACCAAAACTTTGTGGGTGAGCTGAGGTTGCTTCACATCTAGGAGTAGAGCATCTAGAATGCGGCGAGAAACCCCAATCATTCTTTCCCAAATTCCACCCATGTGGGACGCATGGGGCGGGTTGAATTCCCATGTGCACCTTTGTTCTGTTAGATAGTCTTTGATCATGTTATTGGCATCTTGCGGTGATAGTTTCAGCTCATTACAGGCGCCAATAAAGTTGGTCCCTCTGTCAGACCTGAGAGTTGCTTGGCTGGTCCGCGGAGTGAAAAGAATCTCTGGAGAGCATTGATAAAGCTTGAGGCAGTCATTGTTTCCACAACCTCAATGTGGATGGCCCTGGTGGATGGCATGTGAACAACACTGCCCACCTTTTGTTGTTTATTTGGCCTCCTCTTGTACATTTTGTCACAATCTCACACGGGCCAAAGACATCCAGGCCCACATATGAGAATGGTGGGTCCACTTTGAGCCTTTCTTCAGGTAGGTCAGACATAAGCTGTTGTTCTGACAGTCCACGAAGCTTTCTGCAACACACACACTTGTGAATGATGGTGCTTATGAGCCGCTTACCTCCAACCAACCACAGTCCACTGGTGCGAACGGCTCCTTCTGTTAGATGCCTTCCCTGGTGTTTCACTCTCTCGTGATGATGACGCACTAGCAGAGTTGCAATGTGGTGTTTGTTGGGTATTATGATCGGATTTGACTCGTTTCTTTGTAACATAGAATGCTGCAAACGTCCTCCAACTCTTAGGAGCCCCTCATTGTCGATGAATGGATTGAGTCTGAGAATAGGGCTGTTCTTTGATAGACTTTGGTCTTTCCTGATTGCAGAGATTTCCTGTGAGAAGCACTGTTGTTGCACTGTGTGAATGATCAGTCACTCCGCTTTATCCATTTCTGAAGATGAGATGTTGTTGCAGTAACACCAACTTCGACAGCTGTTGCTGTTTTTGTTTGAGAAGCTTTGAGCGATGTGAATGAGTCTGGCAACCGCTTTCAGGAGAGATTTCCAGTTGGAAAAACGTTCAAAGCGACTTGAAAATAGTTTGTGAGTTGATGACTCTGTTACCACATTGTTCACCCTGACCTTTGTGTCATCATCTGGATTGATAAGCAAGTATTGTTCATCTGAACCAATCTTTGTCGAGTCCGTGTCTGTGAGGAATCTTGGTCCAGTTAACCAGAGGGTGTTGACAAGCTCTTCTGCTGCAACTGATCTCGAGACACAATTTGCTGGATTGAGTTTGGTGGGCACAAATCTCCACTGATTAGGCTGAGACACTTGTCTGATGCGCTGCACTCTGTTATTGACAGTGGCCTCGGCTTCTGATGTGAAAGACAGCACTGCATCGTCCATGTAAAAATGTTTCTCCACTGACTCTGTTGTTTTGCTGCCATAGACTTGCTCCATTTCCTTTGCTGCCCTCCGTAGGCCATAAATGGCGATTGCAGGTGATGGACTGTTCCCAAATATGTGAACCCTCATGCGGTATTCAACCACTTCGTTCCCTGGCTGATTGTCGCGGTACCACAAAAACCTGAGCATGTCTCTGCACTCTTCTTGAACCACAAAGCAGTGGAACATCTGCTCTATATCTGCTAAAACTCCGATTGGGCCTATTCTGAATCTCATCAGAACTCCAAGAAGACTGTTATTTAGGTCTGGACCCTGCAGCAAAACGTCATGCAGTGAGACGCCGTCAAACTGTGCAGATGAATCAAACACGACACGTATTTGGCTGGGCTTTTGCGGATGATAAACTCCAAAAGTGGGTAAGTACCACCTTTCCTTTTCTTCTTTGAGTGGTGGAGCAAGCTCAGCGTGATGATTATTAAGCAGCCTTTGCATAAACGCAAAAAAGTGCCTTTTCATTTCAGGTTTCTTCTGAAGATTGCATTCCAGAGAGGCAAAACGTTTCTCTGCATATTCTCTGTTATTAGGTAGCTTGCGACGAGGATGCCGGAATGGGAGAGGGGCGACCCAGCTATTTGAATCATCTTGGAGAAAGCCTTTTTCCATTATTTCCAAGAAGCGTTTGTCTTCAATAGAGGGAGCTAACTGGTGGTCATGAATTGTTCTTGAAAACACCGAAAGTGTGTCTGATGTTTCTGTGTACAAGTCTCTTACTTTTATTTTGTTCTCACACCCTAAAAATGTAGGTCTGCCACTGTCAGATATGTATGTCTTCATGCTGCTCACTGTTGGAGGCCCATGCATTCCATTGACACAGACATCACCGTCTACCACCCAGCCAAGATCCAATTTTTGTGCAAATGGTTCATTATTCAGTCCGTTTATCTGTTTCCGTACTTTGTGCACTCTCAACAGGTCTCTTCCTATCAGCAGGAGAATTTCAGCATTGGGGTTGAGAGGAGGGATTTCTGAAGCTATTTTGTTCAGGTGGTTGTGGTGATAGGCCACTTCCGGTGTCGGGATTTCTTTCCTGTTGTTAGGGAGATTGTCACATTCAATCAATGTGGGAAGCTGCAGACATGTTTCTTTGTCTAGAGACTCTATCACATAACCATGGGCTCTCCTTCCATATGCTTGTGTTGCGCCCATACACGTTGTAATGCTGTAAGGAGCCTCAGTGCCGTGTATGTCAAACTTATCAAAAAACTCACTTCTTGCCAGGGAGAGATTGCTCTGGTCATCCAGAACTGCATACATCCTCATACTCCTCTGCTGTTGACCTGAGGGATACACGTTAACCAGAATAATCTTGGAACACGATTTACCACTTTGTTTTTTGGCGCAGACTTTAGTGCAGTTTGAGCTTCTTTCCTGTTTCGTCTCTTCCTCCCCGCAGTCCTCTGCACACGGTGGGGGCTGACTTGAGGATTGAACCACGCTTGTTCCACTGAAATGCATGGCACTAACATGTTTGTCACTTGCCCATTCCAAACATTTGATTGGAGCTTGACAGTTTTTGGCCATATGACCTGTAGAAGCACAGCAGATCATGTGTTCTTTGAGAAGTTTTTTGCGTTCATCAAGAGTCATTTTAACAAATCCTCTGCACTTACTCAACGGGTGCGGTTTGTTATGGATAGGGCATTGTTTTTCTGGGTTAACAGGGATTTTCTCTGTTGATTTGACAGGAGTGCTTATTTGATCTTGTGTGACATTTGTTTTATTGACAGCAACTGGGTGTCTGACTGGTGCACATTTTTCCTTTCTCTGAGGAGCACACGTGAGTGAGAGAGTCTTAAAACTTGGATCATTCCTTACTTCAGCTTCTGAGCACACAAATTCTTTGAAGAAGGAAAATGGTGGGAAAGACACATTATAATCTCTTTTAAATCTAGAACCTTGTGACATCCAGCGTTCCTGTAGAGGGTAGGGGAGCTTCTCTACAATAGGCCGGACACCTCTAGCCGTGTCCAAATAGGCTAAACCACACAACTTGTCACTTTGCTTTGCAATCTGGAGCTCTTCTAGAAGATCTGCTAGCTCTTGAAGTTTGTGGTTATCTCTGGATTGGATTTTGGGAAAAGTTTCAAGTCTTGAGAAAAAAGCATTTTCAATTGCCTCTGGTGAGCCATATATTTTGTCCAGTCTTGCCCATATTGCTTTAAGTCCATCCATAGGCCAGTTAACATTAACTGCTCTTATTCTGGCCGCATGCTCACTTGACTCCTTGCCAAGCCCTTTCACCATCAGATCAACTTTTTCACTAGGTGTCAGCCCTAGTGGTTCTATAGCACTGATGAATGAAGCTCGCCATGCTTCATAATGTTATGCAGTGTCATCAAATTTGACTAGACCAGATGTTATGACTTGGTTGCGTGCTAAAAACCTTGCCAGGTCAAATGTGGGATTTCCTGAGTTTACGTTAGAGGTAGGGACAGCAGTTTTCACATTAACGTTGTGCATTGTGTCACCTCCATGGTAAGAGTTAAAGTTGCGGATTATTCAACGTGCCCTCCTGTCACATCTGGCTGATGAATGGGAAGAGACTTGAATTCATCTGATGCTGCGTATTGTTGCGTGGTTACAGCAGCAGGCATAGGTACTGTATATTGCTGCATGTTAACAGCATTGGGCATAGTGTTAGGTGGGTGTGAGTGAGTCCATTCATCCTTGTAGTTGTACTGACTGAAGTAAGATGACTGCTCTTTTACATAGTCTTCTGTCCTTTTCAGTGTTTGTATGGCTACAGGGCTGCGCTCGGATGTCTCACTGTATTTTCCTTCTTCTATGTCTGCTGCTACTGCCTCAAATACTTTTGCTTCAGCATTAGCAGCTGTAACTGCCTTTTGAAGAGTGAGTGCACGCAGTGATGCTTCAAGTTTTACCTTCTCAATCTGAATATATGTCTCTTTTTCATGAAACTCCAATTGAACTTTAGCTGCTTCAGGCTTAGCTCTTGCTTTAGCTGCGGCCAAACTGACTGAGGAGCACGTAGATGACCGTGAGGCTACGGAACGGACATGGTACACTGTACTTTGAACCATGTCCTTATTTGATTGCTCATCACTTGCCTTCTGTTCATTATCTTTGTTGTCCATGGCTCAGAAGTTGTCTTTTTCCTTTGTCTTTTCTGCATGGGATGTCTTTTTACTACGTCTTTTTACTGTCCTGGCCTCGCTAAGCACTGTGACTTTTAGCAGTAACTCAGCTATACAGGTAGATAAATACTTTCCCATCCGTCCACCAAGAAGCACTCCATTTGGTTCTTTAGCAGGGTTTAATGAGAATCGTGTAAAACTGTAACACACAAAGGTACAGAAAATGAATGCCAGCTAGGCTAACACATTGGGCTGACACAAGTAAAAATGTCCATCTTCACATAAACATGTCAACGGGTTACAAATTATGATTTATATGACAAGCAAATTAGAACAGTACTTACAGATGATGCTGTTTTCCCCTTTTCGCACTTAGATTAAAGAAAACACAACAAAAAGGGCTTCTTTCAGAGCACATGGATCAGCAGGCCTTCTTCCTTTCTGGTAAACAAGTTGTAGTAATAAAAGTGACCACAAGATGGGTTCAGTGAACCAGCAATACACAAAATTATAACATTAGCCACTAGGTGGCCTCAGCAGATGAACTTAACATTGAATAACATTAAATTAAACAGGTTTCACTACAGTGTATGTTCACAATTAAAAATTTAAACAGCACAGAATTTAGAGAATTAGCTCATGTTCATAAGTCTGCAATTCATTTTTGACATTAACCGTCCAAATTTTTAAATGTCTCACATGGATTTAAATAGGCTAAGCCCAACAGGATGAATGCTCAATTATATTGGAGCTAAAGGGTTTGTGATTCTAGGTGTATTTGTAAGTCCAGTGATCAATCAGAATGTCTGGATCAATCCAAGTTTTTCACAGGGAGCTGCACTTCACCTGATTCTTTCTGCTGCGCTCCTATGGGATGCATGCAGAAGCTCATGTGAGGTTGAAACTTTAGGGTTTCAGTTTTTAGAAATTCAATACTCTGGAGGAGATAATGGCAACTGTTTTCCACATTAAGTGTCAAAAGTCAATATATCAATGTACAGCAGTTATTTCCTCAAATAAAAAAAATTTCATGTAAGGTCAAGGAAGTAGAAAGAAACTTGTTCTCTTCAAAATCTTCCAAAAAATATCTGAGGGATATAGTATTATTATTATAGTATCATTTAAAAAATAACTCGCCCTTTATACTTACGATCCATGGTTGTTTGAGTTTTGGGTGACATTTATATTTTGTGTTCTATTACTGCTCATTTTTCAAAAAATAAATAATAAATAAATACTGTATTTTCCGCACTATAAGGCGTGGGGCACTTTATATATGGACCAATATTGAGCCACAACAGGTCTCGCAACTACGGTAAACAGCAGCCGACTTCATTTTCCCCCGTAGAAGAAGAAGCGCGCGGTGCATGCTGGGTTTTGTGTAAAGACCCCAAAATGGCTCCTATTAAGAGACAAGCTTATGACGCAGAGTTTAAGCTCAAGGCAATCAGTCACGCAGTAGAACACGAGAATAGAGCAGCAGCGACAGAATTTAACATGAACGAATCAATACTGTGGAAGTGGATATATATTGTGATTGCACTAATGTTTGATTTACTGTAACAGTATCAGACTGTTTTTTATGTGTTTATTGAATCGAGGAAAAGTTCCCCTCCACTATATGTAATGCCTTGCTGTTGTTAAAAGATAAACTGTGTCACGAAAATACCACGTCACTTACTTTACCTTGGAGAAAATAATCAAACAGCTGTTTATTCATTTTGGGAATGAACAAAGTTTTCAGAACGCTGGTTTGTAATCTATTAATAAAGTTTGACTGACCTATCTGACTATTTTGTTGACATTCCCTTTAGCGCAGTTCAAGCTAATGGATGCATAACGTAACCCCAGCCTCTGCTGTAGCGTCTATTCTATGCGCCTTATAATGCGGTGCGCCTTATATATGAAAAAAGTTTTAAAATAGGCCATTCATTGAAGGTGCGCCTTATAGTGTGGTGCGCCTTATAGTGCGGAAAACACGGTAAATAAAATTTCCTCACTCAGTAAATAGTTCACACTAAGCTCAGAGAAGAATAAATCCAGTCTCGACATCTATCTTCTTCTGAATCAGAAACAGAAAATGTTTAGCTCCTGTTTTTTTCCTTTGCTATTTGTTGCAAAGTTTCAGTTCAAAGAAACAAATTATTTAGTGACATGCAGTGTCACTAAATAATTCACTCACTATAATTCTATAACTATAACTCACTATAATTCACTCTAAATAATTAGAGTGATGCTCAATTCAATTATATGAATTGAGTTTTGGGTGACATTTATATTTTGTGTTCTATTACTGCTCATATATCAAAAAATAAATAATATATAAATACCGTATTTTCCGCACTATGTATGGACCAATATTGAGCCACAACAAAATGTTTGCAGACAAACTGTTTCTTATTTTTTCCAGTAGCTCTATGAAAGGAGTTGTCCTTTCTGCCCAGCTGCCTTCAAAGGAAGTGTTGATGCGGTCAGTCTTTTCTGCATTTTGGGTGTTTTCACTGTAACAGATACATATTTTTTGCATCAACACAAATCTCCTGAGAAGTCTGTCGCATACAGTGACTGTGGGAAATGTCCTACCACTTATCATCTACATGAATGCAACATTTGCTTCGTGCTCTGTCTTGAGGCTCAAAGGTTCTGAATTTGGCTCATGTGGATCCATCCATCCATCCATCCATTCTCTGTTCACCCTTGTCCCTAATGGGGTCGGGAGGGTTGCTGGTGCCTATCTCCAGCTACGTTCCAGGCGGGAGGCGGGGTACACCCTGGACAGGTCGCCAGTCTGTCGCAGGGCAACACAGAGACATACAGGACAAACAACCATTCACACACAACACACACCCCTAGGGAGAATTTAGATAGACCAATTAACCTAACAGTCATGTTTTTGGACTGTGGGAGGAAGCCGGAGTACCCGGAGAGAACCCACGCATGCACAGGGAGAACATGCAAACTCCATGCAGAAAGACCCCGGCCGGGAATCGAACCCAGGACCTTCTTGCTGCAAGGCAACAGTGCTACCAACTGCGCCACTGTGCAGCCGCTCATGTGGATTGTATTTCAAATTGGATTTGATCTTTGTCATTTCTGTATAACTAATCTATAGCTCAATAGACAGATCTATAGAAAACTATCTTCCATGTTTCAGTCTCATTGCATGACATTAAAAAGGAGTGCCAGCACTTAATTCTTTCCATATGAAGCTCTGAAATCAACTCTAACAATTGTGCCAAAATGAGTGGCCAAATATCCAACTGTGATAGATTGTTGATCTTCAAATGCATATGGTCAATGTGCAACTTGCAAAAAGAATACTTACCCCAATATTATCAAGGGCTTATGTGTATATTCAAAGTAGCATGTGTATTTTATTCAGCGTGGAAAAGTGAAGATCCACAAAAATATGGATAGGGACTTCTGATCAGAACAGTAAACAAAAAAAAATACTTCAGAGGGATTTCTCTCTTTTGTGTAGCCAAGTACCAGCTGTTTGGGAGACACATCGGTACACTAAATGTACCACTGATTCAGCTGCTTGTTGAATCAGTGGCACAACCAACAGTTGTAATTTTAATGAGTTTATCCATCTACAGATTTTTACACTATGATGCATTAATTTATTCAGTTACATTCAATTACCAAATGAGTGGTTAGAGAAGCTGCAAACAGACTGGAAGCCAATTGTGTATTTAATGAAGAAACATGCTGCAAAATGAGACAGGAAGGAAAGATGGGGACAAAGATGAATCAATAAATGATCTTGCATTCCACAAAAGAAGCTGAATATGCCAGCAAAATGTTCTGACCTCACACAAAGAACTGAGGTTAAAAGATTCCAACCAAGAGGCAACACAGCAGAAGAATTTAATGCACCAATTTGTTTAGGGAACTGATGGGATATTCAGTGCAGACAGTGGTGTGTATCTCTGCAGGAAGATGGTGGGGAGCGGCTGATGACCACAAGAGATTTACGCTCATGCAAAGAACACGACTGATAAAAGCTTTATGGACAAACCTGCATCAGTTACAACACTCAACAACAACACAAAGGCACACACCTGCCGTTTCTGTAACAGGCAAACCAAGGCAAACATTTTAGAAAAAAAAAAATTGCTTGTGTCTCTACACAAGCAATTTAGTGGTAAAATAGTTATATTCTGCATTCATTCACCAAGCTGAATATATTTATATTTTCTCTTCTTTTGCAGTGATGAAGCTTTGATAAGAGGCAACATTTTGCCAACTGAAGTTAATGAAGTCAGCAACATTACCTGATGCGCAAACACTTCCCTCAGTGGGAGAATAATCCCACAGCGCTGCGCTAGACGTGTTCCAAAGCCTCTTGTCCTTAATTCTTCAAACCGCCTCCATTAGCCCTCAGATAGTGTCCATGTCAGAGATGACACTGTGATGGAAATTTCCCGATATTTATTGATTTAGTGACCTTCAAAATGTTCTCTCTGCAGAAAATTGAAACTGTCTGCAGCACCAAGTGGTCAAGTGTGTAATCTGTTAAAGTGACAAATGGGTGTCATATTTTGACCATTTAATAAACCAAAACAGAAAATATTTGGTTAATGCGCTCACCTGTTTGTGTTTTTCTATTTGGGTAGATTGCAACAATTTGTGCAATACAAATACCTGAAGCTTCACGCCTGCTCCCTCTAGCTCAGATTATGGAGAATTACAACAGATAAATCATGATAAACAGTGTTTTCCTCATAAAAATATTAGGCTAGTAGAAAGTATAGCTAACTTGAATTTTTTGTTTAGTGCTGTTGTTAACTGAATAGGATGAAGACCATGAGGTTTGCACTGAAGGTAGAACAGCATAAAAAAGCAGGCAGAGAAAAACTCAAGCCTTAATGAATCTGTTGCTGCACTAATAAACAGCATACTGGCAAAGCAGCTAGATGAAGTCAACCTCTTTGGCAGAGTAACACAACATGGCATTCATGCTTGTAAATCAGGCAGAACTGAATGGAGCTGGACTGAATAGGAGGGAAATGAATGGAATCAGTAAAGGCAGGCAGAGATGGAGAGGGAAAATGACACGTTAGCAGAGCCTGTCACCCAGTTTTCAAAAGAGCTTTAACCCAAGTGTGACCTTGTGCACAGACTCACTTTTCTGATGCTGCTGCATAAACCTCTTTTCTGCTGCAAATTAGAAACCCACCATGAAACATTTTGTAAAAAAATAAGGAGCTGCCTTATTTTTCAGTTTTGGTTTGATTGATTTTGGCTGAGTGGTTGGAAATTCATCAGCCAGCTGAGAGGAAAATAAATGGCATGTCCTTTGAGTACCGAGTTCTTTATCGCTTTTACTAAAGTAATTTCTCAGAAAGTTGAGTTGTTCTGATACGTTCACCTGGAGTAATGTCACACTGAGTTTCGCACATGCAAACAAGGAACATCAGTTGGATTTATGCTGGCGTACAGAGTACATGCCTCTTTATAAAGGACATGTTTATTTAAAAGAAGCTTACTGATCTTGCGTAGGTGTTAATTTTAGTGGCAGTTTAAGACAGTGTGTGAAATAATCTATACTCATCTTTTTTAAAAAAACAAAAAAATATACAGGATAAATGTGTGTAGTCAATGATTAAGATTACTTCAGGTTCCATGTCTGTCATTACCAGAAGCAGTCAGGACTTCAGTGGATATAAAGAATGTCCACACAATTTCTTAAAATGTAACAATATTGTGAGGTAAAACAGTTTAGAGCATTTTTAAAGGGGCTGTATTATGTAAAATTAACTTTTTTGAGCTAAAAAAAAAAGCTCAAATGTTATTCCCTCATAAACATACTTGGAATGTTGCTGTGATTCTTTAATGTAAGTTTGAAATTTCTTAAATTTCCAGTGGCAACCATTCAGCTGTGCAAAACGCCTGGGAGAGCCTAGCCCCACCTTCGAGACGAAGCTCCTCCTCAGAGTTGCTGTTTCCAAGCTTCTGAGATCCCACCTCACAGAAGCACCCTCCCCCCCTTACGACTTCCCAACTCAACTCCTTCAGACTAGCCAGCAGCAACTAGCAAACATCTGGTGAAACTGTGCATCAGCTTATTATGAACTGCAATGCTGGTAAAACATTGTTTCAAGGGTCAGATTTCTTTTAACTCCTAGGAACTGCGGTCTTAAAGAGATGTAGGCCTAATTTTAAGGTGTCACATTTTAATGTCAAATTTATTTTGTCGTATTTAATATATGCAGCATTTTTATAACAACTGAACCAAACTTTAGTTTTGCTGTAAAGTGGAAATCACATAATCCTGCTCGTTTAATTATTTCAAAAATATTTTCAAACAGCAGCATAACCTTTTGTCTACATAATTCAACAACAAAGTCTGCTTTAGTCAAAAATAATGAATAAATGTAAAGGCTCTAGATCCACACAAATCTATAAACCAACACTTTACTAGAGCACCTCTTGATTTACTTCATTCAGTTTGATTAACAGCATTTAATGAGTGACAAGTCACTCTTCACTTACTGTGCCACTCTGTGACAGAGCTGACATGTTTAGTTTTCTCAAAACATGGTGCAGTGCATTTTGACCTAACAATTCTTAAGATTGTTTCAACATTTCAAAGGACAGTGTTTCACAAGTTTAAGGGTTCATGCAAATGAAAATATGCAAACCTCAATCTAACTGCCATGTTCCTTTATAAAGAGAAGGCTTTCTCATTGAGTCCTGCCAACCAAGTCTGATTGTTCAGCCTTTTTTCTGATTGTCCTTTCATGAAAATTGCAATTTACTTGCTAAAGAAGGAGCTCTTTACACATTTTGTCTTAGCACTACACACTTTGACCTTGAGGTGAATTTTCTAGTACATCCACTCCTGGGAAGATTAGAATTAAATGTTTCCTGTCTGTGAATAACTTGTTACTGAAGAATGGAGTTTAGATTGTATAGAAACACCTTTATAGCCCTTCCCAGAACTATAGGCTGCAACAGTTGCTTCTCTAAGGACATTGTTGATGTATTTCCACCTTTGTATTGTGTTAACACCAGTGGTGGGAAGTAACAAAGTACAAGTACTTCGTTACTGTACTTAAGTACAATTTTCATGTATCTGTACTTTACTTAAGTAGATTTAATAATGGGTACTTTCTACTTTTACTCCACTACATTTTACAGTAAGTATCTGTACTTTCTACTTCACTACATTTCTACAAAAGTGTCGCGTTACTCGTTACATCCAAGTCGCACTGCTCTCTTTTTGTCCGTTAAACTATGAAGTTCAGGGACTTTAAGGTGGCGCCGTAAAATCCAAGCAATAACTTAGTGTCTGTTGTCACCCATGCCTCCCCCTTTACTACCACGCGGAGCTCCAGACATGCGCAGTGGTTTCCTCTGAGCGGGAGAAGATGTCTAACTAATCGATAATAGCTGCATAAATCATAAGATATGACGACATGTAAAACCAGCAGCGCTTCGCTTTCACAGACGGTGGGACTTTGTCCAACTTTTAGCGTCACTTGGAAGGAAAGCTTAAAGAAAGGTAAGATCTGTGGACGTGATGCTAGCAAAGCTAGCTGTACTGAGACACATGTTGCATCTGCGATGAAAAAAAGTTGTCACTCATTGTGTGGATTCAGGAACGATCCGATTCTTCTGGACGGATCTTTACTAAGGTTGATGGGACTGAAGCCTCACTGAGAGCCGTTCTTTGTTCTTGTATACACTGCAATAGCTATATATAGCTATATATATATATATATACACACACACACACATTTATTTAATTGCCGAATAAGTAAAAGTTGAACGTATGAACACAGAGCATGCTCATTGGTTGATTTTGTCTCCTGCCATGGTGGCAAATATGCAGTGGGAGGGAGGATGAGAACAGTCATGGTGCTCCTTCTGCTTGTTGCGCCGTTGGACAGTGTTCATAGTGTTGTTGTAATGTTACAATTACAACTGTAATTGTAACATAGCAATTACAGTTAATTGCTATGTTTCATGGTTTAATGGTGCAGACAGTTGTGGTTTCTGACATGGGCAATATGGGCAACCGCCCAGGGCGTTATTTTTATAGGGATGGCAGGCGACCTCTGCGGATTGTAGCACAGCGATGAAAGCAAAACAGAATGAAATGAGTTGTAATTGATACTTGTTAAATATGTTTCAGCTTTAAGTATTTATATCTAGGTGTTTTTATGGAAATGTGGATCTTTCAGATCAATCTGAGAACCAATTTTGATAGGTGCACTTCATTTTATTGTGTCATGTAGTGCAGGGCGCTGGTCTTGGTCTCGTGTTCAGTGATCTTGACTACAACTCTGCTACGTGGCTCCTCGATTGCATGTCTTCCCCCCCACACCTTCGTTCCATCCCCTTTCAGTTGGATTTCTTTCTAAATAAATGTCACTAATGAAGTTCATGCTACGTTAGGACAGGAAATAAGATGTTTCCATCCCTGAAATGTTTATTAAAATGGCACATTTATGATGTATTCAAATTAAATACTATCGGCACACTTAATGATATTAGCTATTAGGTTATGTATTCAGCAAGTACTTTTACTTTTAATACTTAAGTATTTTTAAAAGCCAGTACTTTTTTACTTTTACTTAAGTAAAATGTTAATGTGGTACTTTGACTTTTACTTGAGTACATTTTTGCCTGTGTATTTGTACTTTTACTTAAGTACATTTTTTGAGTACTTTCTCCACCACTGGGGAACACACACTGTTTTGCTCCAAAGCAGCAAACTGACAAAACTAATGTTGTAACAGGGGAAATATAGCTAATTAATTTGATTGTTATGAATTTTAGATTCATTAATGCAGAAAAATCTCCCAAGCAAATAAGTCCCTTCAGTTTTCTTGCATGAACAATCAATACAAATGGAATTTGATCAATTTACAATGCAACGTCACAATTGTACAATCCTAAACTTATGAAATATGTTATATTTAGAGGCTAGATTGGCTTCAAACTCACAGTGAATACAAATGTATATGTTAATTTAAAATAGTATTTAAATTTAAATTTGTATATATTGTCCACTGAAATCTTACATATCCTTGTTAGAATGCCATTAGTTTTCCTCTTCTGAATCCTGCCAAACTTTGCAAATCAAATATAAACTAACAAGTGATCAACAGAGACACATTTTTTCTCACCATTCTCCCTGAGGTTGGAGAGCAGAAGGGAAAAGGAGGGAGGAATGCAGACGGAGGGTAAATTAAACGATGTTACTCCTCTGCCTCTGCCTGCTTATCAGCAGCCTACAGATTGAGACAAGAGGAAAGAACATGACTGCCCCACTGCCCTCAGTTTGTCTTATTTGTTGCTTATTGGTGCAGAAAATAAAAGATAAAGAAATCATTGTGTGGGATACATTGAGGCAGGAAGCCCAGTTAAAAAAAGACACTTCTGATTCGGGCTGCCTGTGACATTTCGCCCTTCAGGATTTGCTCGTAGTTATATGCTCAATTGGATGGCTAAGATGGGAAAAAAGGATAAAGTGCAGTATTTAAAAAAAGGACAAGATGTAGTTGTTGGGAAAATGTTTATCTTCAATAGCCCAGTTCTGAAAAAGGCAGTGTTGAGACACAAGTCCTGGTGGCAAAAATTAAAGGGATTATCTTTAATTAATAATCTTAAGGCTTACTTCTTGTCAGACAAACAAACAGTATTAGATTCCAGACTCACTGGCTAATTCAAGTTCATTATGAGACAAAAATAACAGCAACAGTGAAAAACAGAGGATAAATTCTGTACGGCTGTAGGCTGTGTGGTTCAAAAACATTAATCAGGCTTCGGCTAAAAAAAATTTTTTCTCACACATACATAGAAAGGCTCCCAACTGAGAGAAATAACCTGAAGGTTTACAAGCAACAAATAAGATAAGAGCTTTTCAGACTCACCAAAAAGGTTAAAGAAAGGGCCTTTTTTAAATGTCAAGTTTAACTTGGCAAGTCATTCTTTTTGATGGTATCTTTTTAAAAAAGTAAGGTAGTAGTTTTATCCCATAATTCTTTCAGAGTGAAACTCTAAGGTTTTAAATATTAAAAAAAAGTAAAATAGTATATGATTTACTTTAAATCTTAAAACTCAAGTAATGCCATTGTGGAAATCTCATTTGTGTTTTTAGAAACTTAAGGTTAGATCTAAATAATTTAAATAACCTTATCAAAATATATGCATGCAGGAGGATTTTAGGACACTGTATATGTTAATGGTGTAAATTCAGGCATCTTGTCCGGTCAGTTGACCATTCTTGTGTTGTGTCAAGCTAGGCTTCAGATGAAGAGATATTTTTTTCTTTAAAGTATAGATCTCAATACCTTATAGACTGAGATGTCAAACTCCCCTCTGCTTTCAAAAGACTGTTTTCACCTGTAGTTGAGTTCAATGAAGTTACTCCCAAACTATCTACTGCTATTAACATGTCAAAGAACTCCTGTTGATAAGCAGACAAAGCACTGAAGCATATGTTTAAAGCTGGTGTATTACAAAAAAAAAATTATTTTTTTTTACATATTTGTTGGAATTATCACTAAGTTGTGACAGTATGGTATGACAGATTTTCACATTTTATCTTATATTATACAGTTACAACAAAATGATAATTTTTATCAAATATGTTAAAAATATTTAATAAAAATTACATACATACAAAAGATGTTTTCATCATATAATCTAGTATATCTCTACTATGTCTATTTTTCTCCTATTGAATAATCCAAAATGAATGACTTCATAGTTTTTCATGTTTTAAATTTTCACCCTGAATTTCTTTTTTATTCCTTGAACTTCAAAAATGCTTAAGCAAATAAAAAAAATGTCAGGAAAACATGGTAGTAAGTAATAATCTGTTCATTATGGCCCATATGGACAGATTCTGGTTTTTGATGAAAGTCAGAACATCTCTGACACTGTTTTCGCTGTTAATGCGCCAACACTGAACACCGATCACTGAGTGTGTGTTAATTTCTGAATTAATAAGTAGAGCAGAAGGAGAAGTTAACAGTGCTTGCACCTAAGTCACTCCCATTTAATCCTCAACTAATTTAACTTGTCAAACTGCCACCTAAGAGGTTCATCCTGGTTTCATCTATTAGGATAAGTGAGACATGAGGTTCAGAGTCATAGAGGACAGTTAAGAGTTAAACTGGCAACTGCTGGCAGAGCCTTGACAGTCTCATGTGTGTCCGAGCAGCATACTCAGCAGGAGATTATTGCGCCAATGCCTGCGGGGCCGCCTTTGCCTAAATTATTTCAGACTAGTTGTGTGTTTGTGTATAAGTCATTGTGTGGGTGTGTGTGCAACATTGTTTTCTTTTTGTTTGTATGAAGGACTTATCACCCTGAGGCGGCAAGTTAATCTATTATTGAACATTGCTGCTAAACCCATTAATTAGGACTTGAGGTTGAGACGAGTGAATGGCCCAGCGAAGTTCAGTGGGAGTCCAGCTAGCAATCCAGTGACATAATAACCAGACAGGGCTTTAACATGCAATTTTGAATAACCCAATCACTCTCTAATGGGATTCAACATCTTAACATGGCAGGAACGTCATTGTTTGATAAAATGGGAAAAGGGAAATTTTAGAAACCTTATAGCTTCAGTATTGTGTGAAAAACATCCGCCTCTGGGTTTGTTCTTATATATTAACATAATGTAATCTTTGAGAGTTTAAAATCTACCAGAGCAATCAAGTTTACCCATTACCTCCTGCCAATGGGGCTGCTGAGGTAACAACATAAGGAAGAAACCGCAGACATCCCTATTTGGTCATACAACAGTTGTCTATTTATCTCCCCGGTGGCAAAAAACAACCTTCAGCAAATATCATGCAGTGTCAGAAATTGACATGGAAAATCATGCTGTGTAAGAATATGTGGCTGACGCCTCGTTATTGTCCTCTTTTGGCCCATCAATGAGCACTTCCACAGCTACATTCTGTTAGACCCAGAGGTTTCCCAACAAGTCACTCTCCTTTCGATCCTCAAACAGGATCTAACTCAACCTGTCCAGGGTGACCCCGCCTCTCGCCCGGAGCGTTAGCTGGAGATAGGTACCAGCACCCCTCCCGATCTCACTAGGGACAAGGGTGCTAGAAAATGGATGGATGGATGGAATATTGGAAAGAGAGCAGTAGTTTTTAGCACAAGTGTTACAAGTTTTGAGAAGAATGGCATGAAATCCTGCTTTAAACAGAAAATGTGTGCTCTCGAATTAGAGCAGAAATATTCCCCCATATTCTCGGTCCAACATCGAAATGGTTGCCACGGGAAATTAAAGGACTTCTCAAACATGCATGAAAGAATCTAGGAAACACTTTATTTATGTTTTTTTATGGGGAAATAACATAACACAATGTAAAGCTAAAAAGTCAATTTTACACTACATAAAATGTATATGTAGTAAATTCATTAGTTATGTGTTCAGATGTGGTTTCCCTCAGTTCATTGGGAGCAACTCCAACTACTCCCTGTTAGAAATAGTAAGGTAGACTTTACGTTTCAATATGACCGCTCCTCTCTTAAGCAATAGTAAGTTGTGATGGAAACATTTCTTTTACAAGACACACACATAAAAGTGCATTAAAAAATCAATGGTATGTGATTGGTAATGCTAAACTGAACAAATTAAAAATGGAAAGTGAAGCTTAAAACAATGTTTTTAAGAGCTATCGCAAACGATGTTCATGGATGTTGACATGTTGAAATTCTGACTTCTTAACTAGAACGCTAGTTTATTGAATCTAATGTCAAACCCCAATCTCAGTTCCCACTTCCCAGGTAACTGAAACACAGCATAAGCCCTCTGCAGATCAAAAAAAAACTCCACAATGTTTGACATATCTGCTGTTTCTAATTAACTCACCTGTTTTCACTCAGCTCATTGTCCTCAGCAGTTCTTAAGCTGTTGTTTTTCTTCCCATTCTCCAATTTCGATTAATTCTCCTTCCTTGTCTACCAAAATATGTATTTTGGAGTCCTTGCTTGTTCACAATGCTCACACTTCAGTGAATTGTGTTAAAGTATTAAGTTTAGCTCCTAATTATGTGTTTGTGTTCTACATTGCTTTTTGTTATCCAGTGGATTATTATTATTTATAGGATTAGAGGCTTGCCATGGGGTTTGATCTTTGTTCTACTTTCTACATTAACAATGGCTCATAGATTTTATTAAGGCAACGTAGGTAGTGTGTCAACTGTTGAATAGAGTTGTAATGTGCAGCCATTTTTATAAGTAATTTTGGACACTTAAATTCATGACTTAAATTAATTCATGTACAGGAACTAGTTTAAGTCAATTTACACATTCAGTATTCATTGTTTTGTTATTGGATTGAGAAAATAAAAATACTAAGCATTTATATTTTGAATAACTTTGGAAGATTCCTTTATTTATTGGCAGATACCAAGTCTGACATAATTGCTTGAAATTTTCTCTGAATTTAATTTAATCATGAGTAAAAAATAAAAACGCTTTAGCTAATAGAAATTTCCATTTATTTGTGATGCTGTCTATTTTCCTTTTCCAGTGTAGGATTTTTCTAATTTCCCCAGACTTTGAGCTCAGTCGCTCTCACTGAGCATCACTTCACATAAGACAAACAGTGAATACAAATGTCAGTATGAAGTGTTTGCACACTGAATTGGAGCTCATTCTGTTTCTGATTTGACTGGTTGTCATTCCAGACAAGCAACAATGAAACACGTGTCGGCTGAGTGATGGAAATGTGGAACGACATGCTGAAACATTGACCTGGTCGTTGGTTTGGTTTTCCCTGGGCCATCCTGTCTGTTTGGCAGATGAACGTAAAATACTCAAGCTGTAGGTCAGCATGAATGGAAGCTCTGGAGGATGATAAAGATGATGAAAAGAGTTAATAGAATTTTTTTAAAAATATTCAACTTACTTGTTGCATACTAGTCAAATCGATGAATGGATGGATCTGTCACAACAATGAACAATTCTGCAAGTAGACATGGTCGCAGCTGTGGGCCCCACAGCGCTCATCCTCATTGTCGTCTTTGGGCTGTCTTCAAATAAAGCTTTTTCTAAAAGCCTCAGGTGATGGTAAGCAGGATGTCTGATTGAAGGAGCTTCATTTGGTGTGAAGCGAGGTCAGCTTGGTTGTCAGGGTGCAATGATAAGTGCCCTTGTTGAGTTTGTTGATATTAGAGGACATCAGTTAGGGCCGGATGATATAGTTGAAATAAGGGGTTTCAGATCAGTCCATATTGATATTTATTGATTCTTTTTTTGTTTTGTATGTCTGAAACACTGAAAACCGGTGGCTTGACGTTTCCTGTTTTAGCTACAGTTTTCACTCCAAGCCATTGTTTGTTTATTTTTAAGCATTTATGAGGCATGGTGGCAAATCCTTAAACTGCTGCTGTGCTGGTTACTAAACAAGTTGCTGGGCAACCAAAGAGTGAGTGAGTTGTTGGGTTACTAAAGAGAATGAGTTAGTTGATGCCATGTCATGATGGGTTTAAGGTTTCTAGCCCACATGCAGAACACAAGACAGGAGAGTTGGAATCAGTTTAAGTGATTTATTAAGATTACACAATTATCAGAATGTGGCAAAGTGGTCTGGTCCAGGGAATCAACGGTAACGGGCAGCAGTGGTTCACTGCGAGGGGAAAGAGCAGACTGGTGAGTTCAGGGGTCGTGGGAACATGGAAATCTCAGATAAAACACAGGTTGTTCTTACTTGTGGTGGTTGGATCTGAATCTTGGAAGGTAACTGAGTATGTCCAGGGTCTCGATCTCTTAGTGGGTCCAGGAAAAACGGAGGAGTGCGGCGGAGAACGGACAGGTAGGCTCGGGTGCAACGGAGACACAGAGGAGTGGTGCGACCGCCAGCCGTGGGATCCAGGAGATACTTGCAAACAACGGAGAGGTGAGTCTGGGAACTCGGGCAACCAGTGGGTACTTTCCACGGCGTCACGAGGGAGGTTCTGAAACCAGGAAAACTGCCAGGATCTAGTCAGCGGGTCCAGAGTGTCAAAAGGATCACCGTGACTGGCAAAACACTCAGGCGACGCTGGACTGGCGGTCAACTCCTAAAGTATGCTCTGCTGATGAGGGTAATCGATGACAGCTGAGGATGATGATGACACCACCGCACTCCAACCGGAACCTGTCGCCATCTGGTGGTAAGAGGTGGAAAAGGCGCACAGGAAAAAACCCCACCAAGAGAACCAGAGAACCCCAGAACATAACCCACCTTGCTTTGCTGGCTATGAGAGGTTGAGCTGCTAAAGTCTTTCCTCTGCTTACATCCAGAAGAATGCTGTGCAGTTCTGGTTTGGAGTTCAGAGAAAATTGTATATATTGAATATTTAATATTCTGTCAGACATATTATCTGCTGATTTTGATCACGTGTCTATCGTGATATACATTATTACTAATTCATTGTCCAGTCCTAACATATAAGCAGTCAGGACAGATGGGTCTGAAATACTAAAAGAAACACATGTTTATTGTTATAGGTAGAATTCAAAAAGGTCTATGTCTCTTTTCTTTTTTAGAGAATTAATTCAATTAGTTTTGTTTAGCATTTTAGTAAGAAACAAGAAAAGGCTAGAATTTTTCATCCAAGCTTACTCTGCAGCCAGCTGACCAGAACTGAGCCACAATAGATAAGAGAGGGGCATTCCTGTGTTACTCTATGCTCCAACCTGCCAGAGAACATTCTTTCCAACTCTCTCTTTGGTGTTTCATAAACCCGATTTTGAACTGCAGGAATGGCATAAAGTACTTTAAACCAACACTTTTTGAAAACGCTTTTTGCTTCGCCTTCTGTTAGTTTTTGTTTTTTTCATTCATGTTTTTTTGTTGATAAAACTGCACCTACCTTTTCACTACAATACTCAAAAGAAAGATGTGGTTGCCAGAAACTAGAATGGGGAAACCAAACACAAGTAGAGCTTATTGATTTCACACAGTCGTTTGACAAAAAGTGTCGTTTTGACATAAGCAAGGAATCACTTCATCAGTTCCCTCCATGTTTTACATCTGGACTCCATCATGGGGATGTTTTTGACCCTAAACACAAATAACTACAAACACTTCCTGAGGCTGACAGCATCTGTCAACCCCTCTGCTGCCTGATTCCCTCTGATGACGGACCAGCCTGTCATCCCAGCAGGCCAGCAGAGTTAATGCTGACAGACAGATACCTCGTTAGCATTATAGCCACTGCCAAAGGGCGAGCATCTATTGTTAGCGTGATAGCAGGGCCTTGGAGCAAACGGTTATTCTCAGTGTGACACCACTCACAAGGGCCAAAGTTGTTGAGAGGATGTTACCTTGGGCCATAGGGCTCAGAGGAGGGAGAAAGGACGCCTGTCACTTTGGTCCTTATGGATGAAGAGTTCAGTGGTGGGAGCATTGTGACTAGTGTAGTAAGAGGTATTTGCCAGTAAATTTGGAGTGCAGTCTTGCTGCATAAGGTTGAGCTTTAAAGATTGTTTCATACGTTGACATTACCTTGAAGCACCAATCTTGGTGAATGCTGGTACTGAAACGTCAACGTAAAAACCATTAATAGCCCAAACTACTCAACCCAGTTATTTGGTGTCCGTTTCGGTTAAAACCGCAGTAAGCTGTAGCATAGCAGAGAGCAAAAGGTCAATTGTGGGGATTGAGCACTGTGTACACATGCGTAATTGATCGTGCTAAGATCTTCCTCCTGGATCTGTTATGAGAACTTAGAAAGATTTTTGGATCAAGTTGTATGTTGTTTCCATTTATCACTATATTATTTATTTTATTTTTATATTGTTGTAGCTCCGAAATACAAAAACATAATCTGTGTGTCTGTACCACAATACCCCAACTAGAAAATGGATTAAATTCATTCATAGTGAGCCACATGAAACTGCTTTTTAGTCATAATTTATGATTTTGAACATTTTTGTATGATTTATAAAGTCTAAGCTTATAACATTTTTAAACCAGGCAGTTTTTCTTGGTCTAAACCTGTTTCCTAGCCCTGGTCCTCAAGGCACACCACATTGCATTTTTTAATATTTAGTTTCTCTTCTATAGGACACTTAATCTTCTGCCTCTTAATCTGGCATTAATTGAAATCAGTCATGCTGAAACAGAGAAACATCTATAGGGCATTATGCCTTGAGGACCATGGTTGGAAAACCTGGTCTAAACATCTTACAAATGCATCAGCATAATGTTGACTATTATGTAGATGAGGTGTGAGTGTAGCCTTGATACTGAAAATCAGATCGATTGCTCAATGGGATATATTTGATTTTGCCTTTCTTTTCAAATGATTAGACTTTTAAGTCAATAGCTGTCTAATGCAAGCAAAAACGATTTCAAGCTGTAGCAAAAATCAAGTCTATGAACATTTATAACATATTTGGTACCTTTAGTTGTTTTCAAATGGCACAAAATCATTTTAGTCTTGGCAAACCTAGGACTGAATATAATCTGTTTCAACAGAGCTTCCTGTTGCAGAGGAGATATTTACTGCTCATAACCTCATAGATAAATGCTTACTTTACAATTGTGATTTTTTAGGATATTTTTCTCATACTACTGCAATGATCTTTTGCTTTGTAAATTTAACTTCTGATTCAGTGTCACAAAATCAACACAGAAAATCTTCATCATTTTTCTTGATTCTGTATGAACACAGACTGTGACTCATTATCGGATGACTAAACCTTGTCCTATACAAAATGCCTTTAGTTCTGAATGGATTATCTCACTTTGTGTTGTATTATTTTAAAATAAAGTCTGTTAAGCTACATCCTGTAAGCTCAGACTTCACTCTCTCTCCTGTTTCCATCTCTACTGTGACTGCTTATAAAAGGCAACAGCGCTTTTAAACAAAAGAACATTTTCTGTCTCATTGAGTTTGGGCTAAAATGTTAACTTTTCAAACAAGATATGTGAATAACTGAATGAATGACCTTATTAAATCACTTTTTTTTATATGCACTTTCTTTATCTGTATGAGCATTATGAGATTAAGATGGTCTTTGGGATGACGGGTTGTCCTTAGAACATTAAGATTTATAGCAAGTTCTTTTTTATTGACAGCTGCCTCAGCCTGTCACGGTCAGCAGTCCTGGACATCTTGTTGCTTTCAGCAGCACGGAGGCTTCTCTGCTTTAGAGCAAATTTTCTGGGTGACAACATATAACCCTGCACACTTTAATTCAGCCTGAATTCTTGAGAAGCAAAACATAAGACTTTGGTTTACACAATGACTTGTGCTGCTTCAACAGCAAGTATTGTTTTGTCTTAATCCCAGTCTGTAAAGGACCTCTGCATGAAGTAATTTGATTATTTCCATTGTGGGGGTGAAGATTTGCTATCAGGAAGCCTTTTGTGTGAGAAGAGGGAGTGTGCTTCATCAGCTCCACAGCAGTGGAAATTTACATCAGTTTACCATGAAGATAAGGCCTCTTTATCCTCTCCAAGTGTACCATCAAATGGAGATTTACTGTTCAGTGTTGCATTTGCAATAAAAAGGGAGATTGAGTAAAAAAGACCCAAATGTGGAGCCTGCAGGATTTTGTATGTTTAGAAATTGCAGCCAGACCAGAAAAAAAGAAGTGACGTTTTGTGGCGTGGCTGAAATATGAGCTCAGTTTCACTGACTTGAATGTCTGGGTGACAGCCTCTTCTCAAAAACAAGTTACACACTAAGACAAAATGTTGTTGGAAAGAGAACAGTGTGATGGAAGAGGACAGAAGGTGAACAGCAGCTCGAAGGGTGGAGACATTCACACTGACAGAGAAATGGAGACAGATTATATTTTTTTTAGCCCTATTCTTGAAAGAAACACACAAAATATGAATTCAGGAGCTGTTTTACTACAGCAGTCTCTAAATGTTCACTATACCTATGGGAGGTTATCACCAAGGATCTTCATCTAAACATTTGTTAGTCCTGGAGAATGGAAGCCACAAAATTTCCAATATTGTCATCAAACTCGTTTGAGATGGTTTTTGGCTTTTCCTGTATGTTTCCTACAAGAATCTCGGAAAAAATCCAAACTGGAAGGGAGAACTCTGTCCATTTTTCTGAGATGTTTGCATCAATTGCTGGCATGCAGGTTCTATGTCTTGTTCATTACAGCCACGCATAACATCAACATCTGATGGATTATGTTTTGCATAGCCTGGTTGATTCACTGGAAACCTGCTTTATTTGCATTTTGTTTTTTGTGACGTTTTTCAAATTCACTCAAAATCTACACAATTGGGTGGGAACATAGTTAGTAACTGTGCATAACACAGTGTAAATATTTAGTTTGCTAACTAAATGTCTAGTTTGCAGCTACATATTTAATTTTACTTATAGAGAGTTTTACTACATAATATCCAGTTATTTTCACTAGCTGTTTCTATTTTCACTAAATCATTTATCAAATTATTCAACCATTACAATGCCTGCCTTAAGAGTAGCTGCAGCCTGCTCTCAGTTGTGGCCTGCAACATTATGCAAGTCAATTCAAAAAGAAGACTATAATATAATATGTTAAACTCTGAATATATTATCAAGAAGTTCACTAACATTTCCTTTATTGGCCTGTCTTCTCCCACTCCCTCATCTCTCCCAGTCTGCTCCCAGTTTTCTAAGGGTGTGTACACCATCATGGGCCTGTATGACCGAAAGACAGTCAACATGCTGATGTCTTTCTGTGGCTCTCTACACGTGTGCTTCATCACGCCGTCTTTCCCAGTTAAGACCAACAACCAGTTCGTACTGCAGTTGCGGCCCCAGCTGCAGGAGCCCCTCATGGCCCTTTTGGAGCACTTCAAATGGAAAAGGTTTGTCTACATGTACAGCTCTGATTCAGGTGAGAGCACAAGACACAGCATGCAGGACAAATTGCTTTCATATGCTAATTGCACATGCATGCTTTATGCACTCCATGTCAGAGATTACTGTGCAGACATTCTTCAAGCTGCTTTATGTCCAAATGATAAAACTTTTTTCTGGATTTGCAGAGAGGCAACTCTGCTAACTTCATGGTATCCATGCTAACTCTGTACATGGATAGTATAGAAGATTTAGTCATACACAATTCTGTCATAATGCACTTCTTTTGACACTCCAATTTATGTAATATACATCTCTAGCCAACTGTCACAAACAAGGAAACTAAAAAAGGGAAAAGTCCTTGATTATCTGACTTAACAGTTAATACTGTTAACCCATTAAATATCAACATATTTAATGGGTTTACCTGTAAAATGTCACATTTCTGAAAAGTTTTATTGTATCAAACTGATTGTACATTGGGTAATGTGCTCATAGGTCCTTTCACCAATCTGTCCCCATTCCATACACATGCATAGCAATTTCATCTTACCTTCATTTTCACTTGTTAAAAAACTATTTTGTTCACGTGTGACATTGTGTATATACCAAGTTTAGTAATAGTATTGATTAGGTTTTTCATATAAGAAAAATTGGGTTTATAGTGGCAACAAGATAGAATATAAGGTACCATAAAATTCAGAGAACTAAATACACAAATAATGAAAAAATAGAACCTTCCTAGTTCTACATTTTTTAAAATATTTTTCACATTAACTTCACAATAAAGGAGCAGCAACATAAAATATGTTTGACTGAAAGGTTAATAGTGCAAAACAGATATATGTGTAATGGTGAACATCTTATCGGTCATTTAAACAAAGTGAATTATCATACAGTTCATGCGCTTATTTTATCTTTATCTTTTAAACATTTGTAACAAATATTTAACATCAATCCAAAAAATTTGAATCAGGGATTTAACATGTGATGAGTTCTGCATTAAGGGATGAAATTCTAAAATATGATTTAATCTATATCTATAGTTTGTTTTTGTTTTTTACTACACGTTATTTTTATTAATTGTTTTTACCACCCTTATATAATACACTGCTCAAAAAAATAAAGGGAACACTTAAACAACACAATATAACTCCAAGTAAATCAAACTTCTGTGAAATCAAACTGTCCACTTAGGAAGCAATACTGATTGACAATCAATTTCACCTGCTGTTGTGCAAATGGAATAGACAACAGGTGGAAATTATTGGCAATTAGCAAGACACACTCAATAAAGGAGTGGTTCTGCAGTTGGGACCACCACGGACCACTTCTCAGTACCTATGCTGTCTGGCTGATGTTTTGGTCAGTTTTGAATGTTGGTGGTGCTTTCACACTCGTGGTAGCATGAGATGGACTCCACAACCCACACAAGTGGCTCAGGTAGTGCAGCTCATCCAGGATGGCACATCAATGCGAGCTGTGGCAAGAAGGTTTGCTGTGTCTGTCAGCGTAGTGTCCAGAGGCTGGAGGCGCTACCAGGAGACAGGCCAGTACACCAGGAGACGTGGAGGAGGCCGTAGGAGTGCAACAACCCAGCAGCAGGACCGCTACCTCCGCCTTTGTGCAAGAAGGAACAGGAGGAGCACTGCCAGAGCCCTGCAAAATGACCTCCAGCAGGCCACAAATGTGCATGTGTCTGCACAAACGGTTAGAAACCGACTCCATGAGGATGGTATGAGGGCCCGACGCCCACAGATGGGGTTTGTGCTCACAGCCCAACACCGTGCAGGACGCTTGGCATTTGCCAGAGAACACCAGGATTGGCAAATTTGCCACTGGCGCCTTGTGCTCTTCACAGATGAAAGCAGGTTCACACTGAGCACATGTGACAGACATGACAGAGTCTGGAGACGCCGTGGAGAGCGGTCTGCTGCCTGCAACATCTTTCAGCATGACCGGTTTGGCAGTGGGTCAGTAATGGTGTGGGGTGGCATTTCTTTGGAGGGCCGCACAGCCCTCCATGTGCTCACCAGAGGTAACCTGACTGCCATTAGGTACCGAGATGAGATCCTCAGACCCCTTGTGAGACCATATGCTGGTGCGGTTGGCCCTGGGTTCCTCCTAATGCAGGACAATGCTAGACCTCATGTGGCTGGAGTGTGTCAGCAGTTCCTGCAAGATGAAGGCATTGAAGCTATGGACTGGCCAGCCCGTTCCCCAGACCTGAATCCGATTGAGCACATCTGAGACATCATATCTCGCTCCATCCACCAACGTCACATTGCACCACAGACTGTCCAGGAGTTGGCGGATTCTTTAGTCCAGGTCTGGGAGGAGATCCCTCAGGAGACCATCCGCCACCTCATCAGGAGCATGCCCAGGCGTTGTAGGGAGGTCATACAGGCACGTGGAGGCCACACACAATTCTGAGCCTCATTTTGACTTGTTTTAAGGACATTACATTAAAGTTGGATCAGCGTGTAGTGTTATTTCACTTTAATTTTGTGTGTGGCTCCAAATCCAGGCCTCCATTGGTTAATAAATTTGATTTCCATTGATGGTTTTTGTGTGATTTTGTTGTCAGCACATTCAACTTTGTACAGAACAAAGTATTCAATGAGAATATTTCTTTCATTCAGATCTAGGATGTGTTATTTGAGTGTTCCCTTTATTTTTTTGAGCAGTGTATATCAATGGCATTTAACCCTCCTATTATGTTGCTGGTCAAATTTACCTGTTTTAAAGTGTAAATTTTTTTTAAATAGTTGGAAGTATTTTTTTTGCATGAAACATTTTCTATTTGTCTTAATATGTGCACTCTACATATGTATTCATACATATGTATTATGTAGAAAATGTATTCATTTTACATATTTGTAAACCCCCCTGCGTTTACTTTTTACATAGATACTGTTCGGGTCAATTTGACCCGGCAGTCAAGTTGAAGTGCAAAAAAAGATAAAAAAATGTCCAATTCGGACTTCCGGGTCAGCGCTGCAACAAGATGGCCACATAAAAACAGGCTCCTCTGTGTCGGTAATTAAAATTTCCCCCTTGCTTAACTCAGATAATTATCAAAACTCCAGGCTAAACCACTTAAAGGGGGAAGATGCCGAAAACTAACAAGACCGAAAAGAAAACATCTAAAACACAAGATAATTGCAAGCAGTCGGGAGATGTTAGTGAAGATGACGCTAATGCTACCACCAGGAAAGCTGGCACTGACAACAACTCGCATTGCTGGAGAGTATCAAGACGCTTTCAAAAGACTTAAAAGAGTTTAAAAACAAAATGAAGCACAACATAGAAGAACTCAAAGAAGACATAAAGGCTACAATGAAGGAAGATCTCAGCAGATTCAGGGAGGAAATGATGCGCGAGCTGCAGAATCAGAAGGGCAGTATCACCGAGGTACAGACCTGAATAGCTGACCTGGAAGCTGCGTGCTTGGAAATGAAAGATGAGCTGCTTGAGACATTAGAAAGGAATAGAGCTATGAATGACAAATTTGTGGATTTGGAGAGTCGAAGCCGGAGAAATAATCTTTGTATCTATGGAGTTCCGGAAGGAAAAGAAGGTAGATCGGTCTCCGAGTTTGTCACCGATTTGCTAAATAAACAGCTGAAGCTACCAGATGGAAGCGAACTCCGTATACAGCGGGCACACCGAGCATTGGTACCCAAGCCGCCTCCCAACACATCTATAATTGTGAACTTTTTGCAATTCAACACAAAAGAAATGGTTCTAAAGAAAGCCTGGGAACAGAAAGTGGAAATGGAAGGCAAACGCCTTTATTTTGATAACGATTATGCTTTGGATGTCATAGAAAGACACAAAGCATACGGCCCATTGAAGACAGCCTTGAAACAGAAAGGTATCAGATTCCAGATGCCGTACACAAAGATGAGAATCTTCTGGGACTCTGGAGTATGGACCTATGAGAATGTGGACGAAACAGCATAGGATATGATCAAGAGAGGCTTCTGCTTGACCTGGGTTCCAAAAGAAAACAAGTTGAGATTGGCCAAGGAGAGGCTGGACTCGCTGTTGCCATGGAAGCGGATTAACAACACTGATGCAGGTCAACGCGCGAGGGAGAAACTTACTGAGTTCAGACGTGAGGACCAGTGACTCTGAACATCAAATCACACGAGGTGGTTCATATTATTATAAGAGCTGATTGACTTTTCCAGCCTGATTTAACCCGGTATTGGATATCAATCTCTCTTCTGTTACCAAAGTTACTTATTATATGTCTTTTGATAGATATTTAACCAAATACCGAATGCAACAAATGTTGTAGCATTTATCAAATGTTGGACTTACCTAGTACAAGTAGACCTCAGGCTACTACTGGAGAGGGCCCCCACCTTAGTGTGGTGTTTTGCCTTCCCCCCACCAGCAGGGACCCTGAGAGATGTCATCATACTTTGGAAGTTTCTGTTCTATTTGTTCATCTATGTTTTAATAGTTCGTTCAGTTATTTGTTGGGGGTTCTTTTTCTGATATCACATGGTGACCTTACTAATCTAAATAATGATTGATAATATCAAGATTGTTTTGTTGAATGTGAACGGTATGAACAATCCTATAAAACGCAAAAAAAACAACTAAAATGCGAAAACAGAAAGCACAGATAATTTATTTACAGGAAACGCACCTGTCTAAATCGGAACATGAAAAGCTTAGAGGCTTTGGCTACTCAAATACTTTTTATAGCTCATTCAGACATGGAAACAAAAAAGGAGTTTCAATTCTAATTCATGACTCAGTAAAATTTGACTGCAGCCATGATCTGTCAGATAAAGAAGGGAGATATGTGATAGTGAAGGAGACTCTTGAAAATGTAAAGGTAACACTGGTCAGTGTTTACAACCCCCCAAACATTAACATACAATTTCTGAATAGCCTCCCCAATAAAATAATTATGGAAGCAGAGGGAATGCTGATCTGGGGAGGGGATTTCAATATGGTATTGAACACGAAGCTTGATACAACAAACAATAAAAAACAACAAAATTTAACTACAAAAAAATTTAAATTGGCACTTGAAAAATTTGGATTTGTTGATGTCTGGAGGGAATTAAACCCTAATATAAAAGGATTATACCCACTACTCTGCACCCAATAAAAGTTATTCCAGAATTGATTACCTTTTCATGAATAAATTTGACATACAGTACAGACCAAAAGTTTGGACACACCTTCTAATTCAATGGGTTTTCTTTATTTTCATGACTATTTATAAGGCAAGAAATCCCACTTATTAACCTGACAGGGCACACCTATGAAGTGAAAACCATTTCAGGTGACGACCTCTTGAAGCTCATCAAGAAAATGCAGAGTGTGTGCAAAGCAGTAATCACAGCAAAAGGTTGCTGCTTTGAAGAAACTAGAATATAAGGGGTATTTTCAGTTGTTTTACACTTTTTTGTTTAGTGCATATTTCCACATGTTATTCATAGTTTTGATGCCTTCAGTGTGAATCTACAGTGTCAATAGTCATGAAAATAAAGGAAACTCATTGAATTAAAAGGTGTGTCCAAACTTTTGGTCTGTACTGTATATAAAGTAAAAGAATGTAAAATAGAAGAAACAAGTATATCTGACCACTCTTCCCCAATATTAAAACTAAATTTACCTTCCAGAAAACGCAAAACAGCATGGCGATTAAATGTAGGCTTGTTGAACTACAAAACAATCGAAGCTGAAATTTCCCATGATATAAAAACTTATATAGAAGAGAATGACAATGGACAGGTTAATCCGATAATACTATGGGACGCACTTCAGGCAGTATTAAGAGGAAAATTGATATTAAAACCTGTGGCCTTTAAAAAAATCCAGAGTGGAAGCCTATGAAAAAGAAAGAGCTAAATTAACAGAACTAGAAAAACAACATAAATTAACCCGAAATGCCAACGTGTTTATAAAAATAAAAGAACTAAGAAACAACATTGATGAAATACTTACATATGAAATTGAAAAGAAATCGAAATTTATTAGACAATCATATCATGAAGTCGGATCCAAAGGAAAAAAAACTGCTGGCAAAGAAACTGAAAATCAACAGTCAGATAGAAATATCTATAAATTAAAGGATGGTGAAACAAATCAAATGATACACGACCCTGTAACTATTGAGGACATGTTTAGGACATACTATCAGAGATTATACAGTCAACCTCCTTCCGCTGAAGATGGTCAGATAGAAACCTTCTTGGACTTACTGGACTTGCCCTCAATTGGAGAAACCCAAAACAAACTTCTTACTTAACAAGAATAGAAATACAAAAAGCAATTAATAGGTTAAAAAACGGTAAAACATCAGATAGTGATGGATTGCCATCTGAGTGATACAAATCCTTTAATGAAGATCTCCTACTAATACTAGAAAAATCATTTAATTATACTTTGGAACATGCAGTGGTCCCTCCGTCTTGGAAAGAAGTGATTATAACAGTTATTCCAAAAAAGAGGATGAATGAGACATGCTCGGATTATAGACCTATATCTATTCTAAACATGGACTATAAAATTTATACCTCGATATTAGCAAAACGATTTGAACAATTCATTGGAGACATCATAGATGAATACCAAACAGGATTTATTAGAGGTCGCCAAACGCGAGATAACATCAGGAGGGCACTTCACATTATGGATCATATTCAAAATAAAAAAATAAAAGCTATAGGACTTTATACCAATCACCAGTGGCCAGAATCAAGATTAACGGAAATCTAACTGATAATATAAAACTAGAGCGTTCTACACGTCAGGGTTGCTGTTTATCACCAACATTATTTGCGATTTATATTGAACCACTGGCACATAAGGATCTCGAGGGTATTAATATACATAATGAATTTCATATAATAGGTTTGTTCGCAGATGATGTAATTTGTTATTTATCAAACCCGGAAAATTCGCTGCCTTGTCTGATCAAACAGTTAGAGATATTTGGCTTCTATACAGGATATAAATTAAATTTGAAAAAGACGCAGGTTGTGACATTCTGTTATACACCATCAGAAACAATTCGTGGACAATATAATTTAAACTGGAACTCTACTATGATGACATACCTAGGAATACAATTAACAAAAAACATAGATGACCTATATAAAGCTAACTTTATTACAGTGGACCAAGAAATTAAGAGGGACATTAGAAGGTGGAATGCCCTAACACTAGATTTCAGCTCTAGAATTGAAGCCATAAAAATGAACGTATTACCTTTTCCTGGCATTACCTATAGAAATCCCGGACAGACAGCTTAAAACATGGAACTGGATTATATCTGGATTCATATGGAATGCTAAAAAACCCAGAATAAAATTTGTAACTTTACAATTACCAAAAGAGAAGGGAGGTATGGCATTACCAGACTTTAGAGAACATTATCATGCTGCCCAAAAAACTCCCATAATAAATATAAGTGACAAAAATTATGAAGCGAAATGGAAAAATATTGAACAAAAAGTCCATGGAAGAGAACTGCGGAGTATTATTGGAGATATAGAGACCACCAAGAATACACTTGAGAAAGTTAATGCTATTGCTACTTTCTCACTGGGTAAATGGTTATATATAATCCGGAAATGCAAACTAGGGGAACAATTATGTTTGATCCAGTGGCCAGCCTATAACAAATATTTTACTCAAGATCTAGGATTTAAACAATGGCTAGAAAGAGGTTTAACAGCGTTATGCGTAGTCCTTAAAGATGGGCACTTCAAAAGTTTCCAGGAACAACAGCAAGAATTTGCCCTAGGAACTCAAGATCATTTTAGATATTTACAATTAAGGGATTTTTATAACAAAGAGATAAAACACAGAGTAGACCAAAATGAAAATGGGATTGTCAAAATATTGATCGAGACCTATAAAGGTAAAAAACACAGAACAGTGTCCTTAATCTATAAATACCTGTTGCAAAATAGAGGCACTAATACTTTGGATATTAAAACAAAATGGGAAAGGGAATTGGAAATTCTGTTAACAGAAGACAACTGGTTGAATATCTGGAAGACCCAAACTATGACATCCTCTTCCAGAATTTGGAGAGAACATTGTTGGAAAAATATAAGCAGATTTTTTATAACACCCAAAACTACCAGTAAATTAAAATCTACTGTTCAACCGTGTTGGAGAGATTGTGGAGCATTTAATGTTAACCATGCACATATTTTCTGGCTTTGTCCTAGAATTACACAGTCCTGGAACGAAATACACAAAAAGATTGTAAAAATATTAGGTTACACAATACCTAAGACCGGTCTGGTTTTATATCTTGGCCTTTTGGAGAATGTTGTTCTTAATAATGACTGTTATTTGTTTAAAATTCTGTTGGTGACTGCCAAAAAGGTAATAACTAGGAAGTGGTGCCAATCTGATCCTCCCACCACAAAGGAATGGATACAGACTGTGAACTCATTATATGAGATGGAAATTCTAACACCGAGGCTGAGACTGAGGACACAAGAAGAGCAATGTGAGGACAAATGGGGAAAAATGGATAAACATCACATCAACGCTACAGTTCTAATTTCGGGTATGAACGGTAGCTACCCTTGTATTTTGCGATACTGGAATAAGAGTCTCCCCCTAGTATGTTATACTTGTTTTGTTTGTTCTGTATTTTTTGTCTCTTGTAATTTCTAAGTATTGTTTTTCATTTTTGAATGTATTCTAAAACTTTCAATAAAAATAAAGTTATAAAAAAAGTCTATGTTTCCTTGCAGCTATGAACCATATTTCACTACACACCCCACCACACACGCACATGCACACCCCGACACACACAAGCCCACTTTCCCACTATTCTCTTTACTTCACTAGGAAACTGCGAGAAAGCAGGTGTTCATAGAACTATAGACAGGAACCTTTTCTGTTCCCGTGGACAATCTCCACCCACACTGAGTGACACTCAGCAGAAGTGGAGGAAAACATAAATACTCTCTGCATGACTCATTTTTCTTGATTTTAATCAGCGGGTCAATTTTTGTGTGTCTCAAGTTCAATTATAAAGATCACCCATTGAAAAAAAAAAAAAAAGTGTAATATAAAAAAATTTACCAAAGCTCAATTTCAAGAAAATTATTGTTTTTTGAGTCTAGTTTTTTTCAGTGGACATAAAAAATGTAAATTCCATTTTTTATGTCCAAATGAGTAAATGAGTAGGTTGTCGTCATTGATCCTTAATTTCCGAGAAATAAAAAAACATCATTGCACAAATATTGATTGAAATGCTTAGTATTGGAGTTAATAATCAGATACAAAAATGTTTTGGAGGAATTTTTTAGTTTCTGACACTATTGCATGATTAAACACTCTCCGGGCAAATTGACCCACAAACATTATTGCTGTACCTCAGAAATGAACATAACAGGAGGGTTAATCTCTATCTTCAATATATATTTTTTGGAATCACAATTCTCTACAGTAAAATATGAATAGATAATACATTTACAAAATTATTTTAAATTACTGGTTGTCAAAGTGGGTGACGAACATCTCCAAATTGATGCAGTGTCAATGTGAAACAATTTTACAGTTTCTTCAGGTACCAAAAGTCTGTGGAAAAATCATTAAAGTCTCTTAGAAATACAACAAAGGGGCAAAGTGACCAGCATCACAAAGGTAAGGTGGAAATATTCTTACATGTCAAACAATTACCACACAAGAGTTAAAACTTTGAATTTTAGTCAAATTACAAAATTTCAGCTCTTACTAAACATTTTACAATTTCAGGGTTCATCTGTTTACTAAGAAATGTTCCTTTTTTATTTACGACACTGTATTAATAAAATGACCCCCAGTGACCCACAAGTATATCTGTAAACTTGTGATTCCACTTCAGAGTCAAATTCTGTCTGACAAGATATCTTATCAGAGACATCTGACAGGATGTCTCTCAATCTTGAGAGATTGAGAAGAGTCCTGATGCAAATAGCAAGCAATTTATTCAGATCATTTCATGAATACAAACCTTTTCTCTGAAATATTCCCCACAGGAAGTTAAAATCTACAAATGAAGGCATTTTCTGAAATTCAGTGAATCTCATTTTTTAAAGAGGCCAGCATCATTATTGGATACTACAGATTAATTTTACAATAACAGACCCAAACTGTCATGTTCTGTGTTGTCTATGTATTTATTTAGAGTTTTCCTTGTCCTTGAGTCTCTTCATTGTCCTGTCTTCCCCTTAATTGTTCCCAGGTGTGTCTCGTTTCTGTGATTACCCTCCCATGTATTTAACTCCACCTGTGTTCCCTGTTCCTCGTCGGGTCCTCGTCTATGTCTTGTCATTGTAGGTTGTCCAGTCGTGTAGCCTGTTGCTACCAGTGCTGAGCCCTAGCCTTCTGCTCAACTGTGCTGCCAGGTTTTTGGATTTTTGAGCCTACTTTCATCATTAAACTTCCATTATCCATCTCATCTGGGTCTACAGCGTCTGCCTCACCACCTCACACCCGCACTTCATGACAGTAGGACCCGACCAAACTGAACGGTGAGGCTCGCTTTATTATGGACCCAGCAGGATTGCTTAAAACAATAGAGGACTATGTCGTGGAGTTGGCAAGGCCATACTCCGCCCGTCACCGCCTGAACATCGCCACACGCTTGGTGATATACCTGGACGAATGGATCCCGCGACTTCCGCATCTGGGGCTGGCGGAGTTGCAACAGGAGGCAGAGAGGGAGTGCCTGACGGCGGCTGCCGTGCTGAGAGGTAACCCTCTGCCTCCCAATCCGCACAGTTTCTCCGCCAGCCCAGATCCAGCTCCAGCTCCGGGACCAGCACCCCCAACCGGCGCAGCCGGCACACCCGAGGCCGTTTCAGCCGGCGTTCCAGCCGGGGCACCCGAGGCCGAATCAGCCGGCGTTCCAGCCGGCGCGCCCGAGGCCGAATCAGCCGGCGTTCCAGCCGGCGCACCGCAGGCCGAATCAGCCGGCGTTCCAGCCGGCGCACCGCAGGCCGAATCAGCCGGCGTTCCAGCCTGCGCACCCGAGGCTCTCTGTGTTCCTCCTGAGACCCCGACTCCCAGTGTTCCTCCTGAGACCGAGACCCCCAGTGTTCCTACCGAGACCGAGACCCCCAGCGTTCCTACCGAGACTCAGACCCCCAGCGTCCTACCGAGACTCAGACCCCCAGCGTTCCTACCGAGACTCAGACCCCCAGCGTTCCACCTGAGACCCTGACCCTCTGCGTTCCACCCGAGACCCTGACCCTCTGCGTTCCTCCTGAGACCGAGACCCCCAGTGTTCCTACCGAGACCGAGACCCCCAGCGTTCCCCACGAGACCCAGACCCCCAGCGTTCCACCCGAGACCCCGACTCTCTGTGCTCCACCAGAGACTCTGCCTCGGGGGGCTCATCATAGCCACCTCCAGCGCCGCGGACGGCCGCCGGACTGCCTCCGGGGGTCCCGCCTCCGTGGTTCCTGCCTCCAGCGCCGCGGACAGCCGCCGGACCGCCTCCGTGGTTCCCGCCTCCAGCGCCGCGGACGGCCGCCGGACCGCCTCCGTGGTTCCCGCCTCCAGCGCCGCGGACGGCCGCCGGACCGCCTCCGTGGTTCCCGCCTCCAGCGCCGCGGACGGCCGCCGGACCGCCTCCGTGGTTCCCGCCTCCAGCGCCGCGGACGGCCGCCGGACCGCCTCCGTGGTTCCCGCCTCCAGCGCCGCGGACGACCGCCGGACCACCTCCGTGGTTCCCGCCTCCTTTGCCTCCGCCCACCCTGTGGGTAGTTTTTTGTTTGTTTTTGGACTCTTGGCCCTTTCTGTGCCTCCGCCCACTCCGTTGGGTTGTTTTTTGTTATTTTTGGACTCTGGCCCGCCGTCCAGCGCCCCTCCGCCCACCCTTGTTGTTTTTTTTTGGGGCGTCTGGTGGCTGCCCTTGAGGGGGGGGTACTGTCATGTTCTGTGTTGTCTGTGTATTTATTTAGAGTTTTCCATGTCCTTGAGTCTCTTCGTTGTCCTGTCTTCCCCTTAATTGTTCCCAGGTGTGTCTCGTTTCTGTGATTACCCTCCCATGTATTTAACTCCACCTGTGTTCCTTGTTCCTCGTCGGGTCCTCGTCTATGTCTTGTCATTGTAGGTTGTCCAGTCGTGTAGCCTGTTGCTACCAGTGCTGAGCCCTAGCCTTCTGCTCAACTGTGCTGCCAGGTTTTTGGATTTTTGAGCCTACTTTCATCATTAAACTTCCATTATCCATCTCATCTGGGTCTACAGCGTCTGCCTCACCACCTCACACCCGCACTTCATGACAAAAACAGACTTTAAAAATATTCTATTATGTTATCTAACTAGCTATAGCATCAGTACACAAAATTATGTTATACTGCTGATTAATAATTGCTTAATGAAATAAAAATCAGACTAAAAACTGAAATTATTTTAAGTTGAGGATATTCTTTAAAAATATACTTTTATGATTTAATAAGATTTTCAGTTTTAACAGAAGAAATTACACAGCAAAAATAAATATTACAGTTTATTTCCAAAAGTATAACCACTGTGTTGTTGCTGTGTTGTCATTAAATTTTCATGTGACACAGAACATCATCTTGTGCTCGGCTTATTGCTGGGTTTTAGACACGTGACAGGCGTGACAGGCGTAATTTCGATGGGGGTCAGGAAACAGAGCAAAATGGATCACAGGGAGTACATCCCTGCTAATGCCCAAAATGGGCTGGCACAAATGAGGTAGCTCAAAAAAATCTGTGTAAATGTAGGATATGATCTATATTGTCTCGGTAAAAAAGACTTGTCATATAATCTTGAGGATTTACCCGGCTTCGAGGTGATCGACATAGCTAATCTGGTGCAGCAGACCTCACCTCACAGCGAGCCAGAAAATCCAATTTCATGCCACAGTTGTATGTTAATGTTGAGACATACTGTACTTCATTACTACAATGTTGGTCAACCATTTGCAGCTAGGGTGCTGAAATAATATATCTAATCTTATATGTGAATGCTCATTTTTCTAAGTAGCTGTCCAATAAAATATCTGAAAATACACTTTAAATGATGCGATCGTTACCTGTTAGAAAGTGGGTGCTGCAAACTCTGGCAGTGTTAGCCCCTCATGTTTTTAGCCGTAGATTGTTGATCCACTTTTCTCGGTACGTTTTTTTAAAATGAACTTTCTACGAAACACAAAAATAATATTTATCTTTCTCTCTATTAGAACGGCTGGAAGAACTGTACAGGACACAGACTTTTCATTTTGATGCGTGACTTCGCTGCTACATCATCTACAACCCAGTGATTACATACTGGAAAACTGCCTAGTACTTATTTTAGTTTTCATAAAAAACTAGACCCTTAATTTTTGCAAATTTACAACTTTTCAACATTAAATCTTTGATCTATGATAGCCCTACAGGTAAATAGTCCATTGTATGTTATAGAAGTGTTACCGAAAGTGTTATCATTACAACTTGACTATGATTATTTGACGTCAAGAGCCAATGGACTGCTTAATTTGAAAAAAGGGTCTGAGGGTGTAAGTGGTTCTGATTCACCATTTTTCTTATGGTATTGAAGTAAATACAAAATCAACTACAAAGGAAAATGTAACATCTAAAGTGAATATACATCAGATGTTAAAATAAAACCATCTATGTTTGTCTCCTCTGACTTTTTTTTTTCTTTTAATCCATCAGTTCAGTGTTAACAGCAAACAGAGTTGAAGGCATGTTTTGTCCTTTTGAATGATTTGCTGCATTGTATTTGTGTGTGTTTACATGCGTGAGGGCGTGTGTGCGTTAGTGCAGGCAGTGAAAATACACATCTGCAGTCTCGTCCTTTATCACATTAATATATAAATGAATCCAAACTCCTATTCTGACCTTTAATCAGCTCACAATCAGATGTAAAAATTGTCAACTCTGACTCATCCCATAATCCTGTTGCCATGGTTACATCCTTACACTTTAAAAGCCTGTTTCCTTCCCAGCTCTGCACAATTTGTACATCTTTTTTTCTCTTTCTTCTTCCATTTCATTGCCTTTCTTGCAGTTTGCCCATCTTAAGGAGACATTTATTTATGTTCACAGTTTTACAGCAGTGGGAAATCGTCAGAATTAAACGTACTAAAGATACATATTCAGAAACCTTGATGTCGGCTCAGTTTTTGTCATAATTTTGACAGATTTGAAACAAGACGTTAACACTCACTGTGTCATACCCACACTTAGTTTTTTTTCTGGCTGGCTTTAAATCAATCAAAAATGTCCCAGTTTAAGGTCAGCCATGGCCACCAAAGTTATTGATATTTGTTTAATTTAAGAATAATAAAACATAGACTTTTGTATAATTAGGTTTTTTTTTTCAAACTTAGAAGTCAAAAAGGATTTAAGATCAGAAAGTGAGGGGAGATTGCAGTGTGCATTCATTGCATTTCACAAAGCCTTTCCTGAACACACTGATAAAAAGAGGAAGCCTTCTTTGATTGGACAGGAGGGAAATAATTTGACAATTTTTCTTGCTGATTCAAGTGTTCTTTTTTGATGTTTTTGCCCTCTGTTCTCTTGTTTTCCTCTTTGGAATTTGATACTTTGAAAATACTGTATCTTTAATTCCTGCTTTTGCTTGAAACTGGAGATGTCTGTGGGATTTGTCACCATTTCAAAAATGTAATTAATGCTGTCACTTGCTAAGACCTGATAACAAAAGTTTCTTGTCTTTTAATACTCTATTTTATTTGTATATTAATCTGCATTGGGAATCTTCTTTGCATAATTTTCCTTACTGTCTAAATGGCGTCATTTTTCACAGCCAAAACACGTTGAATCTTACCGGTAACATTATGTCCTCTTTCTCTTTCTTTCCTTTTGGTGTATCGACCTCTTTTCACCTTTTTTTAACTGTGCAGAGAACTGAAAGAGCGTTTGCATGTTTCTCTCTATCTAGAAGTCATTTCCTTAATTTTTATCTAGCTGGTTGGGTTACAATGCCTTTGAGCATTTAGTCCCTTGTGCAGGTTTAACAAGACAGCAGAGACTCCTAGAAAACCAACAACCAGAAAAATAATGTTTTGAGAAAAAAAACGGGAAGAGACAGCAGCTGAGAAATAAAGTGGAGAGCAGGAAGCATCGACCCGAATGAACAAACCGTGGGTAATTGAACATAAATCGTTTTTTCTTCCCCCTCTGTGTGGTTGATGTAACTGCTGCTGCATTGCTAGTCTAACAAACCTTCATACGCACACGCCTACACACACATTACGCACCAGCAAACACAGTCAAAGTACTGCACTTTTTCTTCTTCTGGTTGTGTGCAAGTTTAAAAAATGTAATTTTGCCTTCATTTTTAACCAAACAGTTCACAAAGACATTTATTAAAGATTTTGTGTTTCGTTATCAACCTGGATGTCTGCAGGAGCTGAAATGGATTGACTGAAATGTAAATAAAAGGTGGAAGTCAGTCAGGATTGAATTTTTTAAAAAGTATTTTAATGAACTGCTTGTGCCTCTTTCTTAGTCTTTTTGATGATGCCAACTAGCTATAGCTTCCTTTATGGTCAAAAATACAGTTTATGGTCCCTAAATTGTACTTTTTTATCCAAAATGTGATGACAGACTCTTCATTCTTCTGCTGTCACATGGTTTCTTTGCTGTGTATGGTTGTGTACTGAAAAATGCAAGTTACTGTATGTGGGTCTGAGAATTAGAAAATTGAGGGAACTTTATTTAACATAAAGTCCAGTTCTGTTTTTGAAGTGTTTTTGTTGCTTTTGATGTCACCTTTCAGAATAGTTCTTGTGTTTAGTGATATTGAGTTCACACTTTAGTGTGCATTCTCAGAATAAAGTAACAACTTTACTTTTGTTGTGACATCACTTTCACATTTGCAAATGATCTAGGAATGGAGTTTCAGTGCTCTGAGTTGGTCCAGCCAGAAAGTATGTCAAGACTCACTTTCACTTTTAGTTTCAAGCATCTGGCATGCCAATGTCAGCAAATCTTTATATGTGAAGACAGCATTGAATAGCAAGGGAATAGGTAGAACAAGAAGTGTATGCTATAGTGTAGACCAGGGATGGGCAACTCCAGGCCTCGAGGGCCAGTCTCCTGCAACTTTTAGATGTAGCTCTACTTCAACACACCTGAGTCAAATAATGAGGTAATTAGCAGGACTCTGGAGAACTTGACTGCACTTAGGAGGTGATTCAGCTATTGGATTCAAGTGTGTTGGACCAGGGAGACACCGAAGAGTTTCAGGACACCTGTTCTTTGCTATTTATTTTCTTACATCTTCCTCACTTTTCCTTTCTCCTTATGCATTATATTTATTGAAACAATAGAACAAAAATGAAGCAATTTAGGATCTAGATACAGATGAAATGTCTAGATGTAGCTCTTTTTTAAACTTTCATTCCGAGTGCTGTATTTATTTTTATGCCCTCGTCTTGGTCCGGGTGGCTGATGCACTGTCAGTTGTTTTCTTGCTCTGCTGTCTCTAATTGAATGTTGTGCATTATCATTAACACTTGGCAGGCAGAAAGAAGCCTCAGTAGTCAGTTTGTGGACAGTAATGAGTAGCTACCTTGTGGGGAAAAAAGGACAGTTTATTTCCCCTTTGAAACTCTAATCATTCCATTCAGTTTGTAAATCCTTGGTGTCAGAACGTATCATTTAACATATCTTGATTTTACCAAATGTGTCTTAATGCAAAGCTATGTGCTGCTGAAAGATAACTGCAAAAGGTTTTATTACAAGTTAACATTTGATTTTAAGAAGAATTCAATTTTTCAGCAAATTTCATCAAAACTTGTAAGGACACTCGGTGGGCAAAGGAAAAAAAGTTTAATTTAATTTTTAGATTCAGGTTGCTGCTCAGGATGTGGTTGTCAAACACAGCACTGAGAAAAGAGGGGAGAAGGCTGGTGATGCACTGATAAAAGAGGGGTAACTTAGAAATGTTCAGCTTGACTGGCCTGTAGTGCAGTGGATTGGTGGAGAAGAGAAACCAGGTAGAACAGGCTGCTGTGGATGAAACTCTCCACAAGGAGATGCAAGAGGCAACACCCAGGGACTAAGACAGTAATCAGGCAGAGGTCATACACAGGAGGGCAGAAAGAGCAAACTTAGCTTGAGGGGCAGGCAATACTCGGTGGTCATGAGGCAAAGCTTGGGTCAGGGTCCAGAAATCCAGAACAGTTGGGATCCGTGAAGAGCTTGGCAAGGGGGGTCAATCCGTGGGCAGCAAAAGGGTCAAAGAAACACTGAAGGCTTGGAAAGAAACGCTGGATCTCTACTGGCTCGTGGCTATTGATAATCTGGCAAGGAGGCAGAGGCTGAAAGGTGTTTAAGTAGGGCGGGGACCAGGTGGAACGGGTAAGCAAATCAGGCATGGCAGGTGAGCTGAATGAGTGTTAACACAGCATGGACAGGACAGAACATGAATCATGACAAAAACTATCTTTAATTTTACTTGAGCCATTGTGTGGTCTAGTTTTTCAATCTATTGTGCAACAATTTTACCAAAGCAATCTTGTGTAAGTTTCCAAAGAATATCAGTACAGTGAACCCTCGCTATATCGCGGTTCACCTTTCACGGTCTCGCTGCTTCACGGATTTGCATCGTGCATTGTGTTCTGCATTCTGATTGGCTAAACAGTCTCTCTGTTTCTTCTCTACCTGTGTGTCAATAACGTTGCGGTTTAATATGTACACGTACGTAAAACAGCTTGCCAAATTTAACATAATCGATGGTGGCATGTCGGTTTAGAAGAATCTTTTTGCCCAGAAGAAAAAAGAGCGACAACAACTACCGGTAAATATATTCTTCTCTCGAAAAAACACACCTGCACCGCGGGCTTTAGAAGACAAAAAATGCTACAGAGCGGAGTGAGGATGCAGCGGCTCAGTCAGAAGAGCAGTGAAATACACGTGAGTCACTATTTGTCCTATTGTACTTTGTTTTTGTTTTTTTTCATAATCATTTTTTATTTTCTCCCATTCTAATCCTCAGGTCCTCAATGACTCAGGTCGCGGTGGGGCGGCGCTGATCTCCACAATTCGGGCACGGGAATCCGCCTTCAGTTTGTATTAAAATTATTATTTCACAGTACTTTTTATTTACTAAACAAATGTTTGGGCCTGTAAAAAGGTTTTGTTCTCTGGTTTCAATGTATTATGGAGTATTTCATTGTATAATAATTGTAAAAAAATAAAGGTTACCACTTCGCAGATTTCGCCTATCACAGGTTCTTTTTGGGATGTAACCCCCGTGAAAAATCACATAATTGGGCAGTTATATTACCACCCAAGAAGAAAGTGGTAATAACTTCTATTTTGAGTGTGAGCCGATATGATTATTAGATTTAGACAGTAATCTGTCCAGAGGAAAGGGGGAAGTGGGAGCAATTTGAGCCAAGTTTTGAATGAAGTTGTTGAAAGACATAGACACCGAAATATAAAAAAATGATTCTTAATCATTTCTTCAATAGTTTTTGCTGTTATTTTTATTGCTTCTGTCAGGTAGCTCCTCTGGTTCCTTTCTAGGTGGCGTTCATGAGCTTGGCTGGTGTAGTCTTCTGCACAGGTGTGTTTTGACATACCAGCGGATCTTCAGCGGGAGCATAAGAGGAGCTGGTCCCCAGCACTTTGTCGCCAGAGTGTTTTCACCTTTGTGGTAACATCTAGCCCAGATTTTCCTTGAAGCAATCTTGCCTGTTTCGTATTCTAACCTGTCATAAAAGATCAGATCTTTTATGGTGATCAGATCCCAGCCGCTTACACTCGACCTGAAGTCCGGGTTCTGCAAGTACCATCTGAGGGTTGGTTTGCAAATCCGTTCCATTCTCCTATGCCCTCCTGGTGAGAGACATGAGTTAACCAGCTGTCAAGTCGCCACCTTGTCCAGGGATTACAGTCTGGCCCTGAGCTTATCGCTGCTCACTCAAGCCCATCCAACCATCCCTCCCAGGCAGACCGCCCTGCCCCTAATCTGCCTCCAGATTGCTGACTGACCCGGCCCCGCTTCCACTAGATTCCAGACCAGATACTCCTGAGGACCCCTTTGTTGAACATGCCTTTTGTCTTTCTGTAAATAAATCTTTAATCACATTGCCTGAGAGTGTTTTGTATGTGGGTTCAGAAAGTTAAGAACATCATGACAGAACACTCTGGCCACTTGAACCCAGAAGACGCTCTCAGGCAGAACATTGCTGAGCAGCATTCCCTAATACAGTCTCATGATGCTGATCTCAGTGCTCTGAGCGAATGGCAAGACGCAACTAACCAACGCCTGGATCATCTAGCCCGGTTGCTCCAAAACCTACAACCCGCACAGTCACCACAGCCAACTAAGGAAGCAGAGGTTCCACCTGTCTTGCTGTAGATAAATCCAGCTCAGGACGTCAGGGCCCCCACTCCTGATAAATTCTCCGGTGAGGCAGGTAGTTGCGGAGGATTTCTACTCCAGTGTTCCCTAGTTTTCAACCGTTCTCCTCAGTTCTACCCCCATGACGATGCCAAAATCTCTTTCATTCTTGGGCTGCTCACAGGCAAGGCATTAAGATGGGTGGAGGCATGATTCAATGATCCAACTGATTTTGGGTGTTCCTTTTCTGAATTCATTGATGAATTTAAATTAGTATTTGTCCACGCAGCTGACCAGATGAGCATTTCTCGCAACCTGTGGGCATTAAAGCAGGGGCAAAGATCAGTTGCGGAATTTTCTATTGAGTTCCGTACTCTTGCAATAGCTTCCGATTGGAACAGTTGGGCTCTTAAAAGCGCATTTTTTCACGCATTAAATGAATCGATAAAAGATAAGTTGGCACCTTTAGATGAGCCGCATTGTTTGAACGAACTTATAACCCTTGCCACCTGTCTTGACAATCGTCTTAGGAAGAGGAGGAGCCAAAGAAGTGAGAAGCAGTCCGCCAGAGGTCCTTTTTTCTCCTCACAGAAATTGCTCCTGTCACCTTCACCCAGGGTCTCACCTCCAGAGCCTGAACCCATGCAGATTGGTTGGGCCCGGTTGACACCAGATGAGCGACGGCAACGTAGAGGACTCAACTAGTACATCTATTGTGGAAGAACAGACCATTACATCGCTTCCTGTCCGGTTGGCCCAAACCAGCAGGTCCGTCAGTCAGAGTGGGGAAACTAACGGACCGAAAAGGCATCACATCATCTCCCCGTTTGTTGCTGCCGGCCGTACTGCTCTTCAATAATGATTCCTTACCCGTTTCAGCCCTCATTGACTCGGGGTGTGAGCAAAATGTCATAGATCAGTCTCTAGTTCAACAAGTCCGGATTGAAACCATAAGACTCTCTGTCCCGTTCAGTGTCTCTGCATTAAACTGGAAAATATTATCTAACATCACCCACAAGACAAGGCCGCTCCAGCTAATTGTGTCAGGGAACCATCACAAGATCATCTCCTTTTTTGTTTCTCCCTCTGCTCAGTCACCTGTAGTTTTAGGTTTCAACTGGCTGCAACTACACAACCCTCATATTAACTGGTCACATAATCGTGTGGAAACGTGGTCTACTAACTGTCTCACTTCCTGTTTGCAGTCAGCTGTGCCTCCAAACCCGTCCCCGGTGGAACGAGAAGGAGCGGACCCCATAGATCTCACCCACATTCCAGAGGAATATCATGATCTCAAGCAAATATTCCGCAAGGACAAGGCACTCTCACTACCTCCACACCGACCTTTGCTCTCTTCCAGTCGCCTCTATAGTATATCCCGTCCAGAACGCCAGGCTATGGAAAAATATATAAGCGAATCTCTAGCTGCAGGTCTTATCAGACATTCCTCATCACAATTTCGGGTTTCTTTTTCGTCAGTAAGAAGAATGGTCCCTCTGTCCATGCATAGATTATAGGGGGCTAAATCACATCACTGTCAAAAACAAGTGCCCACTTCCCCTTATTGCTTCTGCATTTGAACTAGTACAATAAGCGACCATTTTTTCCAAACTCGATCTCCATAATGCTTACCACCTTGTCCGCATACGTCATAGCGACGAATAGATTCGTCACATTCAAAACCTTCATGGGTCACTTTGAGTAATTAGTGATGCTGTTTGGCCTGTCCAATTCAGCTGCCGTATTTCAGGCCCTAATAAATGACGTCCTTCACAATTTTTTGAATGTCTTTGTTTTCATCTACCTTGATGATATTCTAATCTTCTCCAGAGACATCGAGACTCACCACAGACACGTTTGCTTGGTCCTCCAGCGCCTCCTTGAAAACCGTCTTTTTGTTAAGGCGGAGAGAATCAAAGCTGTCAGGGACTGGCCTACCCTGAGCTCATGTAAGCAACTACAAAGATTCCTAGGATTCGCTAATTTCTACAGGCATTTCATTAGAAATTACAGTCAGGTCGCAGCTCCGTTAACAGCCCTCACCTCGACCAACATTACCTTCACCTAGACCAGAGAGGCAGACCAGGCATTTACGGAGCTTAAGGGAAGGTTCTCCCATGCCCCTACTCTTGTTCAACCGGATCCTCAAAAGCAACCTGTCCTCGAGGTGGATGCTTCTGATACAGGGGTGGGAGCTGTTTTCTCACAGCGCTCAGTCCCAGAGGAAAACTGCATCCTTGTTCCTTTTTTTCCCGCAGGCTTTCCCCGGCTGAGAGGAACTATGAGGTGGGGAACCAGGAACTCTTGGCCATTAAACTAGCACTCGAGGCATTGGCTAGAAGGCTCAGAACATCCTGTGCTAGTTTGGACAGATCACAGAAACCTCTCTATTTACAAACCGCTAAACGTCTAAATACTCGTCAGTCCAGATGGTCGTTGTTTTTCTCCTGCTGTAATCTTATCATATCCTACTGTCCTGGTTCGAAGAACATCAAACCTGATTCCCTGTCCCGCCAGCACTCCCCAGACAACTAGGAGAGGACTCCCGTCTCCATCCTACGGTCCAGCTGCACTGTAGGAGCTGTCGTGGAAAAAATACTATTTCCAAGCACTGTTCAGGTGAAATCACTCGATCAGGTTTATTCATATATTGTGCACAATACAGAGAGCTTGTAGGACAATCAGTAATGAAGCAGGTCTGGGTGAAAAGCTCTCTCAGGCAGAGACAACACATGAGTTTTATACCAAAGATAAAGAATTAACAACAAAGGGGCGAGACAGTCTGGTTCTGATGCAGCTGTAGAAAACAACTTCCAACCTTCAACATGTAACCCAAAAAGTTCTTTTGGTGAGAGTTCACAATCATTCATATAACATGACTAGCAGATGTGACCTTAAATGTAATTTTTTCATCACATTTCCCCCCTTTTGATTATAAATAAATATGATAATATTTAATATTAATCAACACACATTTCCGTCCTCAGTCATAAGACATAACATAACGTAACAAAAAAACATATACGCAAGATACGAAAAACCTACCGGCAATCCCCTTGTCTACCCTGCAATAATATTACTGTGTTTGGTAGGAAAAGTTATCTTGCAATCCCTCCTTGCCAGGGAGGCGGTCCTCTATATGTTCTGTCCAGGAAAAGTGAGGAGGTATCATACCAATGATTGAAGACATAAAAAAAAACAAGAAACAAAAAAAAAGAAAATAAAAATGTAACACAAAAGCTAATTTAAGGAGAAAAAAAATTAACAATAAAAAAAACATTTAAAAAGAAAAACAAACAAAAAATCAGAGTCAAAAAAACCCAAGCTTAATAGAAAACTTATATTTAATCGCATAACTCAATCCAAACCACATCACAACAATCCATAATCATGAAAATAAGAGAAAAAAAGTAACATATTTCCAGATGAAACAAAATGTTAAATCAAATCATAAATGCATATTTAGAACATGCAGAAAGGATAGGCATTTGTTTTTGTGAAACATAGACATTTTTGTGAATTGCAAAGCAGTATAGAAAGCTAAGATAGGATAGCACCACCATCTTCATCATCAGCTGGAATAAAAGTACAACAAAAGTAGAAATAATCAACACAAATGTCTGTAATTGAAACAAGATGAAGACGTGATGTCTGTCATAATGAACATCCTTGTTCTTTCTTCTTTTGCTTTCTGGAACTTTTTAATATATATATTTATTCTTCACTCCTCACTTCGACCACTCGTCAGTGGACCAGCAATAGTTCTTTGGTTGGGGAGCCTTTTGATGTACAAAAGCAACCAATGTTTGTTGTTATGTTCCGTCTCTTCTGTATTCCCTTCATTGCGTCCTTTCCTCTTTGGGTGTCAGAGGGTGTTAGCACTTAACACCAATTGTAATGAAGGTATTTCAGTGATCCAGGAAATTAAATGTGGCTGTCTGTGGTGTCAGAGGTTGTTGAACTGGATACTTGGTAGAGTGAATTTTTGCTACTCACTCTGTTGTTTCAGATTTAGAGTTGTGATCTAGATGGGTATTACAGACAGGTAGTCCTTCACAGTGTGGATTTAGGTTGCTCCCTCCTTCCTGGACTTTAGCAGGTGTGCTTACCTGGAAGATTCCGGACGTGGTTAACGAAGCGCTGCAAGATGAGCCAGGTCCCGGAAACTGCCCCGCAAACAGAACGTATGTACCTTCCTCTGTTCATTCTCGCCTTATTCATTGGTTTCATTCTTCCACGTTCTCCGCTCACCCTGGCATAATAGGACTTTTTCTCTCATCTCGTGCCACTTCTGGTGGCCTTCTTTACATAAGGATGTCAAGGAATATGTATTAGCCTGCCAGATCTGTGCTCGGAACAAACCTTCTCACCTTCCCCCTGCCGGCCTGGTTCAACTGCTGGAGATTCTGAGAAGTCCATGGGCACATATATAGCTTTAGACTTTGTCACTGAACTCCCCTCCTTACAAGGTATGACCACAATCCTCACAGTAATTGATCAATTTTCTAAGGTGTGTCATCTTGTTCCCTTCAGGAAGCTTCTGTCGGCTTTCCAAATGGCACAACTCCTCATCAAGTACGTCTTTTGCCTTCACAGCATTCTGGTGACGATCCTATCTGATCGGGGACCTCAGTTTGTGTATGGAAGCAGTTCTGCCTCACGTTTAATGCCAAAGTTTCACTCACATCAGATTATCACCCCCAATCCAACGGTCAAGTGGAGTGGATGAACCAAGAGCTTGAGTCTACTCTCCGGTTAATTTCCTCATCTAACCCGTCTGATTGGAGCAAGTTTCTTCCATGGGTTGAATACGTGCACAATTTTCACACCTCAGCTGCTACAGGACGCTCCCCTTTTGAAGTCTCCCTAGGTTACCAGCCGCCCCTCTTCCCAGCTGATAAAAAAAGACATCTCCGTTACATCAGTCAAACATCACATTCAGTGCTGCCAACGTATCTGGTCCACTACGATTTCAGCCCTACAGCGCTCCGAGTGCCAAAACCGCCATTTTGCTGATCGTAGACGTAGACTTGGAACACAGTACTCACCCGGACAAAGGGTTTGGCTCTCTTCTCGGAACATTCCATTCAGGTCAAACGCCTGAACATTCCATTCAGGCGTTTGACCGTGTCCCAGAGGGACACGGTCAAACGCCTTCTCCAAGTCCACAAAACACATGTAGACCGGTTGGGCGAACTCCCATGCACCCTCCAGGACCCTGCCGAGTAGTGATGGGTCCGGCAACACCAATGCGTCGGCGCATGTGTCAAGCTCATAGACCAAAACCCGCGTCGGTGCCCGTATTGTTTTCAGCAAGTCACGTGACCGATACAGGAATTGTGTCGAAATGACACTGGTGCGCCAAACTGTGTATATATAGAAGTGAATCTGTCAACGGGATGCACTTGGATTCATTTGCCAAAATAATTCTTGATCTTTTACGGTACAGCGTCAACTATGGAGCAGCCTCAAGGCAAACGAAAGGTTTCGTAGTTTGGGACCATTTTAATCTTACGTCAGAAAATAAGGTATTGGTTGTCACTTAGTAGTTGTTTCATCCGGTTCTTTTCAGTTTCTACTCGATCTATCTGAATCCAAATTCAGCTGAAATTGACTCTTAGTTTACTTTCATATTATGTTCTGCAGGTTAAGTTTTGCATATGTTTCTTATGGAAGCCCGTTACTATGGAAGCCCGTTTCTGCCACTCTGTTAAAAAAAATTATCTCGTTATAATGAGATAGTATCTCAAAATAATGAGATAGTATCTCATTATAATGAGATAATTTTTTTTTAACAGAGTGGTGGAAATGGGCTTCCATAGTTTCTCCTTTGAAATTATACATTTCATAATTTTATTCTTAAATTACCCTCCAAAAATAAAAATCTACAGGCAGAAAAAAGGAAAATAAAGACAATCCCACTATAAATAAATACAAAAAAGACATTTCCAGCAAAACACATCCATAAAGATCAGCGTACAAAATATAAAAGAAAAAATGTACGTTATGTGAACAATATACAGTGTCACTAAAATCTGTTTTATTTAAATAAATTCACCTCAATACTGAGGCATAGTGCATCAGAATGAAGTCGCAGATACACCTGGATAAACTCAGGTATACAGCCATTCTACAAATTACTCAGTTGCTTTTTATGAATTATTTTATATAAATGTATTGTTTACTTAATTTTTGTTCAACAGCAAGAGAAGTTGTGTCAAAAAAACGGACCAGACTAAATTTCAAAATATTAGAAAAACTTTTTTTTTTTTTTATGAAAATTTGTGGGGGGAAAAAAACAGTCCACAAGCATCCTCATTCCAAACACGTTCACTTTCATTTTCATCACTTGGTACATGTTCACATTATTTATTGACTATCGAAGAATATCAAATATATTTTGATTTTAACTGAAGATATGACATAATACAATATATAATATACAATAAAATAAAATGACTTTAAATCTTATTGTGTAGACTAAGTCATCAAATCAGTCTGTGAACTGCGTTGCCTGTAGGGATTTTTATTGTCCAGCAGGTGTCAGTATTCAGTGACACAGTATTGACGCAGTATCAATACAGTTTTGCTATGGGTCGAAACAATACATGACGCCTCATTTCCCCATCACTACTGCCGAGGGTGTAGAGCTGGTCCAGTGTTCCACGACCAGGACGAAAACCACACTGCTCTTCCTGAATCCGAGGTTCGACTATCCGACGGACCCTCCTCTCCAAGACCCCTGAATAGACCTTGCCAGGGAGGCTTAAGAGTGTGACCCCTCTGTAATTGGAGCACACCCTCCAGTCCCCCTTTTTAAACAGGGAGACCACCACCCCGGTCTGCCAATCCAGGGGAACTGCCCCAGATGTCCATGCAATATTGCAGAGTCGCGTCAGCCAACACAACCCTACAACATCCAGAGCCTTAAGGAACTCCGGGCGGATCTCATCCACCCCCGGAGCCTTGCCACCGAGGAGCTTTTTAACCACCTCAGCGACCTCGTCCCCAGAGATTGTATAGCCCAACCCAGAGTCCCCAGGCTCAGCTTCCTCAATGGAAGGCATGTACGTGGGATTGAGGAGGTCTTTGAAGTACTCTGCCCACCGGCCCACAGCGTCCCGAGTAGAGGTCAGCAGCACACCATCCCCACTATAAACAGTGTTGGTGCCGTACTGCTTCGCCCCCCTGAGACACCGGATGGTGGACCAGAATCGACTCGAAGCCGTACGGAAGTCTTTCTCTATGGCCTCTCCAAACTCCTCCCATGCCCGAGTTTTTGTCTCAGCAACCACCCGAGCCGCATGCCGCTTCGCCCGCCGGTACCCATCAGACCCCAATGATGAACGGCACCATTGGACTTCGTGTTCCCTTGCCCGGACGCGGGTCACCAGGGCCCCACTCTGGAGCCAGGCCTGGAGGGGGGGCATGACGGCGAGCGTCTGGTGGCCGGGCTTTTTCCCATGGAGCTCGGCCTGGCTTAGCACGAAGAGGAAACAGGGGCCCCCTTCCCATGGGCCCACCACCCATGAAAGGGGCCAAAGGCGTTGGGTGCATTGTGTGATGGGTGGCGGTCCGATCCTCAGTTGCAGAAGCTGGCTCTTGGGACGTGGAATGTCATCTCTCTGGTGGGGAAGGAGCCAGAGCTAATGAAATAGTCGGTCTCAGCTCGACGCATGGCTCTGGTTCTGGAACCAGTCTCCTTGAGAGGGGCTGGACATACTTCCACTCTGGAGTTGCCCAAGGTGAGAGGTGTCGGGCAGGAGTGGGCATACTTGTCGCTCCCCATCTCGGCGCCTGTACTTTGGGGTTTACCCCGGTGAACGAGAGGGTAGCCTCCATCCGCCTATGGGTGGGGGGACGGGTCCTGACTGTCGTTTGTGCTTATGTGCCGAACGACAGTTCAGTTTACCCACCCTTTTTGGAGTCCTTAGAGGGGGTACTGGAGAGTGCTCCTCCTGGGGACTCCCTTGTTCTGCTGGGGGACTTCAACGCTCATGTGGGCAATGGCAGTGAGACCTGGAGGGGCGTGGTTGGGAGGAACGCCCCCCCCGCCGATCTTAACTCGAGCGGTGTTCTGTTGTTGGACTTCTGTGCTCGCCATGGATTGTCCATAACGAACACCATGTTCAAGCATAAGGGTGTCCATATGTGCACTTGGCACCAGGACACCTAGGCTGCAGTTCGATGATCGACTTTGTCATCGTTTCATCGGATCTGCGGCTGTATGTCTTGGACACTCGGGTGAGAGAGGTGCGGAGCTGTCCACTGACCACTACCTGGTGGTGAGTTGTGATAGGTTTATTTTCATTCCTATCTAGCAAAGATTCAGACCAAGGCCATTGTCTTTTCTGCAGAAACGAGGGAAGATCCAAGACGCGACAAATCGCTGTAAAACACTGTCTGGGATCAACTCTGCCAGATCTTTCTCTGCATTTGGCTTTATTAGAAAATACAAGGAAGGAGGTTGGGCCTTCTCACATAGTCACACAAAGAATTTGACCAATGACCTTTTTCTACAGGGTGCTCTGAAACCTTCTGTGGGCATGCCCTTAACCCTCGAGTTGACCTCATTTTCTGTATACACCCTGTGTCCTCTGGGTCAAACTGACCCGTCTTCACTAAACCCCCAATATAAGCAGCTTAATTGAATTTTAAACACCAAATTTCATCTTGTATATTGTAATTCACCACAAAATGTGTGAATACTTGAGTTTTCCTTCTCCACTTGAATTTCTATAGCTTAAGAAAAGAAAAAAATGTGCAAAAAGAAGTTTCGAATGCATTTTTATTCATCTCAATGACTCATTTTCTTTTACTTTTCTCCAGTGAACAATTGGTCACGGTCATCAAATCGTATCAGTCTTGAGTAGGTGTGAAAGACTTTGAGTGGCATTGTGGCTCGGAAAATTGGCCTTCCATTCTCTGCATCCCATAGGCTAGCTGCAGCCTCACCTCGGGACCTGTATACACCTGCTAGGATTAGCAGCCCTAAATAGGCCTGGAGGTCAATCTCATCCATCTTTTTCCAGCTGTCTCCATATTTGCGAAAACCCTCCAGATTTGTCATCTCCAGGATTATTTTTTCTATTGCTGGTGTGATAAACAGGTAGAATGTAAAAACAATATCATGGGCATGAGAAACAGCATACCTTGTGGGTCCTGGGGTCATCTTTATAATGTTGTGTTCTGCATGCCTGCCGTGTTGGTCATATGCCGCTGAGGACCATGTTATTTTGCCATTTTTTGAAAGGAAAGTCTCACTTTCAGCTTCAGGGTTTTCTTCTTCTTCTGAAGATGATTCATCCTGCTCTGGGTTGTATTCCTCTCCATCTTCTTCTTCGGATACATACTCTACTTCCTCTTCTGAATCAGAGTTGTCTTGCTGGACTTGTGAGAAAATCACCTCTAAAGCCTCTTCAGTGTTGTAACGCACACTCATGGCTTCAGCACAGACACAATTCAGGGTCCTGTTATGCAGGACCTTTATAACCTCTGCAAATAACAGGTGGTCTTCTGAAGTCTGCGAGAACGTCACCTGATTTGCCTTGTTTACTTCTGCTACTGATTGATCTGAGACACATCTAAAACTTTGTAACATTCTGTGGTTTGTAAATAACTCTGATAACCTTGATTTCAACTCTATTTGCCTCACGGGTCATTTTGACCTGAAGACCATCTTTGTACCTCCTTTTTGTACAGCTTACATGGAAATGTGAATAAAAGCAACATTTAACTTTTTCTATTGTTTTGGCCAATCTAGGAAAAGTCTTAAAATCTCAAGTTAAAAAAATAACATTTAGTGGATTTTTGGGGGGGTTTTAACACAGTGGCGGGTCATTTTGGCCCGAGGACAACAGGAGGGTTAAAAGGGCATGGCTGACCACAACTAATCAGTTGCAGATGGAGCTGATAACACAGGAATGTGCAAAGTCTCTAGCCTCCAGGCAAACATCCTACAAATGGTTAATAGTATTTCACAGAAGAAAAGAAGTCAAGTAACATCAAATAATAATATGAAAACATAACCTTTCAAATAAACTCACAAGTAAATGAACTTAGATAATTATTCTAACAAGTTGGCTCCGGTGGTGGGGGAGGAAGCTGGTCAGACCTGGCAGGCCCAAATGTGTTGTGAGGGTCTGCTGGGAACGTCTGGCGGAATCCCCTGTGAGACGGAGCTTTAACTCCCATCTCCAGCAAAACTTCGAACACGTCCCGGGGGAGGTGGGGGACATGGAGTCTGAGTGGACCATGTTCCGTGCCTCCATTGTCGAGGCAGCTGATCAGAGCTGTGGCCGCAAGGTTGTCAGTGCCTGTTGCGGCGCCAACCCTCGAACTCGTTGGTGGACACCTTCGGTGAGGGATGCCGTCAGGCTGAAGAAGGAGTCCTATCGGGCCTTTTTGGCCTGTGGGACTCCTGAAGCAGCTGATGGGTACTTGATGTGTTTTTGGTATAAATGTATGTATAGTTACTTAGGTAGTTACTTATACATTGATTTAATGTTCAACTTTACTCATTGTGCACGTTGTTGATGTGCTAGTCCACCTGTTTACTTGCGTCTCTTATTTTTTTTTAAAGATTTAAGATCTAAAGATTTGAATATACCCTACATGCTCAACATGGATGGATGCTCAACATTTAGAACATCCATTACTTCTGATGTTCTAAATGTGTTCAAGTGAATGTTTTTTTCTTTTCCTTTATTGATCTCAGCTCAGATAAGGAGGCAGAAAAGTTGAAAAACTTGGACTGATAGAACTTAGTTTATCAGTTTAGCAGTTTATTTATATTTCTCAGTAAGAGCTAACTTCCCGAAAGAAAACAAAGCATGTCTGCTGCCCTTTGGTGTGAAGAAACTGCCTTCTAGAATTTCATTCAGGGTCAGCTCCAGCCTGAGGCACACGGCAAATATCACAAGTCGGTCTCCCTTTTTAAAAATGGAGGAGGAATTGCTCAGCATTCGGTTTGATGAGCCAGTCCCTACTCAGCTTCACATTAAAAACTCTGTGATATGCAAATAGATATATAAGGGTGAAAGCTGCCAACATGGTTAAAAATGAAGACCACCAAAATATAAAACCTGTACTGTACAAGCTATAAAAACAGCACCATAAAAACGACTGGTGATTTTTCTGGTGAAAAATTATGGTGAAACTTTTCATTTCATGAAACTGATGAAACTTTTCATTCAACATCATGAATCAATTCTTTATTATTCAGGTTTTACAAATTGATTAAACTAAAGATAGATTCTGATAAAGAAATTAAACATGTCCCCACCTTCTACTCTGCTGGCATGTAATTCAAAAAGATGTTTGTTCTGGATTCCTGTGGGAGACCAGGAGACAAACCCAAAACGCAATGGAGGTACTCTGTTGTGCAATACCTTGGGATCTGCCAAATGAGTTGGAGAATGTCGCTAAAAAGAAAATGTCAGGTTTTTCTTCCTGGAACTTCAAGCCTTGCGATCCCTTCTGGGATAAGCAGAAGAAAATAGATGGATAGAGGGATGTCATCAGAACAGTTTTTACTTAAACTGTTCAGATCCACATCAAAGCAAAAGGAATGTGATTAAATAACAATATCAAAAACTGAAATCTGCAAAGTCAAAAGTCAGTAAATCTGTGAAGTCAGATGTTCGTAATTAATTTAATCCATTTCATGATGAATGATTTTACTCTGAGTGACCTGGGTTGTTTTGCGCTGCGTATTAATCCCAGTTTGGGAATATTCAAAAAGAAAATCAACCAAATAACAAATAAACCTTTATGTAAAACACTCACGTAGTGAATGATAATGCTTTACATAAATAGCAAAAACAGAACCCAAGCAAGCTAACAATGACAAAACAAAGAAGCAATACTAAACTAAACAAGGATGCATGGAATGTAAATGAAAAAATAAACAGAAGTTATGGTTAGAGTCCTTCTTGGTTAGAAGGACTTTTCTCAATGAGCATAATAAAATGAACATGACTGAGCAATAACTTGGATCTACCACTTCAATAATGGCTCTTGCATATGAGATAATTAATAGCACTAAGACTGGAGCTTATGAGACTGAGCTAAAATTTGCAGGTTCAAACTAAATTTGAACTTTTTTTTTTTTTCCATTTTTTTTCTCCGAAGAGTTTTTGGGGCACTAGTGGCTCATATTTTTTGTACAGTAGGCAGACAGGAAGGAGGGTGAGGAGAGGGGGTAAGACAATGCGGTAAAGGTCGTCGGGACCGGGACTCGAACCTGCGACATCCGCGTCAAGGACTGAGGCCTCCAAACGTGGGGCGTGCTAACCCCCTGCGCCACCACAGCACGCCCTAAATTTGAAAATTTAAATTAAATTAAGGTTACACACACTGCGATGGACTCGCGACCTGTCCAGGGTGACCCCGCCTTTCGCCCGTTGACACCTGGAGATAGGCACCAGCACCCCTCCTCACCCCAATGGGATAAGGGTGTAAGAAAATGGATGGATGGATGGATGGATGTTACACACAATTGGACAAATTGGACAGCAAGAGAAGATTCTTGCATCAGTAGGCTTTCTAGAGAACCTACTGATGCTTCTTCTAGAGACGGTTGAATATCATCTGCAAAGAAATTATGTGTGATTCTGAAACAAACAGACCAACAGGGAATTTGCAGATACCAGAGGATCAGAATACCATAGGCTGATCTGTGGGATACACTACAAATAATTTCAGATACTGATGATATAAAGAGGGGAATAATTTAAAATGTTTGGTTTTTGTAGCATACATTATAATCTATCAAGTTTCAATCAAGAAATCTATTCTTGGAAAAGCAGAAACAATGTAACAGTTCTTTGAACCCTTTTTCATATTTGCGGGTCAATTGATTAATTTAGTCATTTTCAGGTCTGACAGTGCTGCAGAGGATCCTTGATACAGCAGCAGAGCGCAGTTGGCAGGTTACCTCCGCTAACTTGGACACAATGACGGAAAAGACCTTCATCAAACTCCTGGCCGATCTTGACTACAAGGAGGACTTTCATATCATCATTGACTGTGAACTGGAACGATTGAACAACATCCTCAACTTGGTAAAAGACTCACTGATTAACACATTGGTTTACTTGTGGGTCGATGTAATTTCAAGTTTGAACCCTTTATCTGATTGCTGTTAACTGAGAAACTTTGGAATAAACCTTTGTAATGTCATGTAAAGGTGCTTGTTCATTTATCAGAAGTTAGCTACAGATTATATTCAGACCTTAGCATCCATGAATGATATGAAAGGGAGAGGACAGCTCCTAGATCAGTAAACAGAATGCAAAGAGCTAGTAGAACAAGAATCTCTGCCATCACGCAGAATTAAAATGCATAATTTTTTAAAACAAGTTCTTCCAAAAAGCACTTTGTCTAGAGTATGTGGTGAAGTACACGAATTCATGGAAAAGCAATGGTCTCATTGGCTAAAAACCGAAAAAGTATATGTTGAATTACATTGAAAACAGAGTGACTCAGTTGAGAACATAACTAAAAATAGAGACACTCCATTAAATTGTATTTTAATTATGATAATCAACACATTAAGGATTAAATTTTAATGACATTATTTGTATGGTACTAATCAGATATACAGTCATAATAAAAAATGACTAAAAGGCATAATAAAACTGTTGTGATCTATAAGTTTTGAAATGAATTTACTCTAACTTCCATTTTAGAAAAACTTGCAACACAGTTCATTCTGTCATTATTTAAGTTCATCTCTTGGTGCTTCAACAATGATTAACAATGAAAGTAGCCACCAGGTTCTTCTAATTAAATGTACTTTCACATTCTGAGGACATGAACAAAGACCTTGGAAAAGCAGTTAATGTGTAAACATTAATCTGGAAAATATTCCAAACAAAAAGGTTTCAATTGCCAATGTTCCCAGTGCTCCCAGCAAAGTCACTGTGAATTCAGAACATGCAAATGTCAGATTAATAGCAAAACCTCCAACAGCTCATTCTCTGCTGGACTTTGCATATTAAGTTTGCATATTATATGTTAGGTTAGGGGTTTTTGGTCATAATGTACTGCACCATATTTGGAGAAAATCCAAAGCAGCATGTGAGTAGAAAGAGTTCATACAAACTGTCAGTGGTGGAGGGCTGATGACAGGGCCGGCCCAAGCCTCCATGGGGCCCTAAACGGTTGCTTAGTTTGCTATTGCTTTGGGCCGGCCCTTGCTGATGATTTGGCATTTCTGCCTTTTTATATGCCAAACTATTATACAATAAGATAGTCTGTCCAAGGGCTAACGCTTGCTTGATGCTGGGTCGAAAGTAACTGGGTTTTTACTAACCATGAAATTTAAATTACGAAAATAAATTCACTGAAAGAAAACACGCCAATTTAGAGAAAAATAGTTTTTTGATTAAAAAAAAGTATTTGTTTTGACCTGAGGTGGTTTTTTTTGGAAACACTTTTTTCGAATCCCATGAGTCACATGATCAACAGCCAGATGTTAACTACTGTCATAAACCGTGAAGAAACACAGCAGTAAGTAGTAGGAGGATGATGGTTTGTTTTTGGTTATTTTGGATAATGAACAACTGACTCCACCAGAGATCTCAGAGCATCACACAATTTATAAAAAATTGTCTGTCATTAGAAAGTGTTGAATCCATAGTTCTTCTGTCAAATCGCCTACTGCAATTTTCCTCAAAACACTGTATAGATAGTTGCTCCCAGATGTAAGAGGACTGTCACTCCAGGCCCTGAATAAGATGTTGTTTTGATGACTGATAGACGAGGGAGTGCCTCATTTATCAGTGAATTATGACTGGCTAAATCATGACTAAATCTCACGTAATTGTTTACATCCTTCTGTGCCATGATTTTTAATGACTTATCAGGTGAACAAGGTTATTCACACGTGATTTTAATTACATATTTTATTTATTGAACACACTGCAATTGAAAATTGTGTTGTTGTTTTTTTACATTAGCAGAACAGTGACAAAGATTTGGACACATTTGTCATGGAAAAAGCAGTGCATAGTTTACCTTACCTCTCAACCAATGACTGCTTGAGATAGGGAAGAACCTGCAAGGCCAGGCGGGTAAAGACTATGGCTGGATGGATAGTTTGTATTTGGCTCACTCTTTTGGAATCTCCGTAGTGAAAAGATAAATGTAAGTATATGCAAACAAATCGATGCAGCAATAATCTGCTGACCCAGATGCAAAACCAGAATGAGAGGAGGCGTTAATATGCAGCAGTCCAGGCTGTAATAACAAGATGGCAGACAAAGATTAATTAGGCATCAAATTAAATGATTTTTTAAAAAAGACTGTTAGCCAGAACAGGCCTGAAAAACAATAGCAGGCTTTCCTGCTGTATTGTCACTATGTGGTAAAAACTGACCATTTATTTTTTTATTTTAGCCTCAAAGCAGCTGTACTGGAGACTATTTATCATCGTTTCTTCCTTTGGAGAGCAGCTGCTGTCTGCCAGTTGCTAAGAGCCCATTAGTGCTGGTGTCAGTTTGACAGTACTGTCCAAACAAGCAACCACTCTCTGAAACTACATCACAACACAGTAAATAAGGCTGACTAGGAAAGGAACAATATTTCCTTTCAGATTAGGCAAGTGGAGCTGATGTTTACTTTGAAATGATTCAGTGCTGTAGATAGTTGCTTAAGAAATGAGTGAGGACATCTCTGCAGCTATGAACTGAACTAGAAACTAAACCCAGAAAGATCTCAGAGGGAGAGAGCTGCAAGACAAACAAATACACTTGATTCTGATGTTCACAGCTGGTCGTCTTTGTGCTTCTTTAAGAGGGAATGTGGACAATTCTTCTCCTTCAAATAGGAGCCTCTTGGCTAACTTGCTAAATACACTAGAAGTGCTGGAGTTAGTCCATTTTGACATTTACCTATGCAGTCTAGAGATAGGCCAAATGACCTGAAGGATTGCTTTTGTTCTGTAAATAAGGCCATTACCTTATAAGTACCCTGGTAATGGCCTCAACGCATCTCACAGTTGCACAATTGTTCCTTAGACTTAGACTTCGACTTAGACTGGATAATGCAGCACAACATCATGGATCAGCTGCAAAAGGTCACATCTCTCCAAAAACACTTCATGTATGCTTCAAAAGTAGACTGAAGAGCATTACCTACAGGAGATCTGATCTCCTGTTGGTATCATAGATACCCACCCCCAACATGGACTATTCACACTCCTACCTTCTGGCATGACGGTCAACGACCACATTTACAACTGAAGAATGGATGCTAATTTGAGCCATCAGAGTCGTCAGTTTGGACTCAGGTTCTTTTGGCACTGTTTCAGTAAGTCTGGGGAGAAATCGAAAACCTAGTACTCCTAGTGTAAAGTCACTGTCCGGTCTCCCATGTACATCTGACATCTGCCAAGGTGATGTGAGGTGGCTGTACTGTTGCAGACAGAAATTGGTCAATTAGTGTTTTTTTAGGAAGCAGAAGGTCTGAAATAGTTACTTGGGAAACCCTAGGAACATGAATATGGTTGAGTGGTTGTCGAGTCACCTTGGAAATTAAGTAGAGCTGGATCTGGAGAGAGCAGTGGACCATTGTCTCCTTTTCTGGGAGAGCAGGATTTGGTAACAGCAAGGTGTGAACATCATAAGGATATCAGACATTCAAGAAGGAAGTAGCTCCACACTGAATGAGACGTTCATTGAGTGTGAACTATGTCTCTCCATCATAGTATTCATAGTATTCTTTACAAATGGAATTCATTGGGTTTGACACTGATGTCCCTTTCCAGCAGATTGTGCTCATTCACATTCAGATATGTCCCCATAGGCAGTTTTACTCCATGTTTGTGGAGAGTGTCTTTTTATCTCACACAAGTGCGGGCTTGTGTGAAATTTATATCACTGACCAACATCCCAGTGCACACAGACATTTAGGTAGATGATGATTGTCCCGGTTGTTGGATCCACTATCTGCTCACTGATCAGAGACGCTGAACATTTGTGCTCTGCAGCTGTTTTGCTTTTAACAGAGCTCTTTGATGTCGGGTTCAGCAATAATTGACTGGCAACAGTGAGAAAGTAAGAAAGAGGGAAGGGAAGAAAGAAAGAGCAAGTGCAAAGATGATTTTGTTTTTTTCAAATTTACAAGAATAAGCACAGAAGACAGATAAGAAGAGAGAGCAGGAGAAACAAGACAAAAAAATATTTTATTTGTATATTTTTTAGGAAAATAAAACCTTTTCAGCACAATCTCTAACCTAAAACCAGTTGTTAGTTTGTTTCCATTGACCTGAGACTAACCTGAGAGCCAGGTGCTGTTCTGATCCTTCAACTGCTTCTTCTGGCTTCAGTGATTTAGTTTAGCTTTGTTCGAATTATCAGATGCTGTACCACTTGGCGTCAGCTTGATTCATTCAGTTTAGTTGTGAGTTAAGTCTCAAGTGGCTTAAGCTGATGGTTCACTGTTGGTATATCAAAACAATGTTATGTATTGATGAATAAAAATCTCAAACAATAAAATGTTGAAAAAATTTAAAGTCCGTAAGACATATTAAACAAAAATCTTTCCGAGACAGGTCATTCTCTGGAAGTTTTAGACATATCAGTCAAATGTCCGACCATCTGCTGCTAAGGATAACACAGTAAAATATCAAACTCAGTGCCAAATTTTGGGCAGAGGCTTGTCAGTCCAGAGGAAATCTGACTAATTATTGGGATTTATTGATATACATTCATTAATCTCCATAGATGACAGAAAATATCTTCCTTACTTTGTTTTTGAAGCTTGATCAAAACAAATAGGAATCTAGTTCTTCAACTACAGGGCAACATTATGAATTGTTTTATTAAAATACTTTGCAACAAAAATAAACACTTTAATTAAAAAATCACTTATCAAATAAAGTTTTATTCTAATTGTGTCATTTGGGTTATTTCTGTTTTGATCTTGGCTTCTCCAGAAGTAACCTCCAAAATCCTTCACTTAGTTTCAGAGTTCTCTCTGAAACTGAGCCTTTCTTTTCTTTTCTTAAACTTTATTTTGCAATAATCTGGAAACATTAATCCTAAAGGTAACTTGGAAATAGTTGGTTAAAGAAAAGCAAAGTTTGATCTTGCAGTAACTGCATCCCAAAAAGACTTAGGAAAAGCATTTCAGAACAGAGATTTAAAGTTGACTCTAAACTGTTCTCGTCTCCGAGGTTTAGGCCTGAAATATGGTGACATCACTAATTTGCTGTTTGAAATATTGGGACAAACAAATCGATGCCATTCCATAAAGGGTGAAGAAACAGAAGCTGAAATGGTTGGGAAGCCTTCACAGGCTCTGATGTGATTTGATTGCTTTTATCCTTTTTCAGGATAAAACTCAAATTACAGCAGAGGGAATGAAGGAAGTGGAAGATGGAGGAGAAAGCGGAGGGCGGTTCCAACAGCTTCCTCCTTCAAAATTGAGCAGCTGTGCTCCTGAACGTTTACTGACTGATGCTCATTAAAAGTTGGACCACAGAGGAAAGAAATGACTAACACCTGCTTCTTTCTCCTCCTCTCGTCCTCTTTCTGATGCCTCCTGCTCTTCCTTCTCCTTAAAAAACATTTTTTCTGCATCTTCAAACGTCCTCTAGCATCATCTGTTAGTAACACCTTACCTCAGAAATCTAAGGGTACCCTCCTGCTTTCTTGCCATCTCTTTTTGATGATGTTGAAGGACTGATGATTGTGATTAATGTGTGACGGATGCTATTTATCATGATTAAACATATCAGGAAAATAATTAACAGATCAAATACGATGGAATTCTGTCTTTTCAGATTGCAGCTCAAAAGAGAAACTTGAAGAACTACCATTACATCCTGGCCAACTTGGTGAGTCAGATTTTCTAAAAAGCCATTGATGAATACGTATAAACCAGCAGACGGTTAGTGTAAGAGTGAAGAAAATTGGTTTCCAGTGAGGGGGAAATTGTTCCCAGTTTAAGGGGCCGGATATAAATACATTTTTAGGGCATTTCTACTATTAAGATGAATGAAATGTACTAAATATTCTGATTTTATTTATTCAGATGAGAATGTGAACAGATGTGCTTTTTTTCCCAACTGTTAAGAGATGAAGTGTCAATAGATCAAGACCAATATCCAGGGAGTTTTATGCGATATATATATATACATATTTAAGACATAAATTACTTTTTTTAAAAAGTTTTATTGGCTCTACGGGCCTTCATTTGACAGGAAAGTGGGCAATGGGAATCAAACCTGCGACAGCCGCATTGAGGACTAAGGCTTCTATATGTGGGTTGTGCTTAACCCCTGTGCCACCACAGCACAGGGGTGTGGTGGCCCCTCGTTTTTCGCGGCGGTTACCTTCCAAAATTACGTTCCAAAAACAACCCGTGATAGGCGAAATCCGCGAAGTAGGAACCTTTATTTTTTTTTTACAATTATTATACAATTAAATATTCCATAATACATTGAAACCAAAGAACAAAACCTCTTTACAGACCCAAACATTTGTTTAACAAATAAAAAGTACTGTATAAACTTTTTTTTTTTTTTTACAAATAACTACTGTACTGTAAAATAATTTTAATATGAACTGAAAGCGGATTCCCGTGCCCGAATTGCGGAGATCAGCCCTGCCCCACCGCGACCTGAGTCATTGGATTAGAAAGGAAGAAAATAAAAAATTATTATGAAAAAACAACAAAAAAGTACAGTAGCACAAATTGTAACTCACTGCTCTTCTGACTGAGCCGCTGCATCCTGACTCCGCTCTATAGTGTTTTTTTTTTTTTTTTCTTCTAAAGCCCGCGGTGCAGGTGTGTTTTTTTTCAAGAGAAGAACATAGTTATCGGTAGCTGTTGTCGCTCTTTTTTCTTCTGGGCAAAAAGATTCTTATAAACCGACATGCCACCATCGATTATGTTAAATATGGCAAGCTGTTTTACGTACGTGTACATATTAAACCGCAACGTTGTTGACACACAGGTAGAGAAGAAGCGGAGAGACTGTTTAGCCAATCAGAATGCAGAACACAATGCACGATGCAAATCCGTGAAGCAGCTAGACCGCGAAAGGTGAACCGCGAAATAGCGAGGGTTCACTGTACTCCGATGTTGTTTTGTTACTCATTCTGCTGCAAGTTGGCTCAATTTTGACGCGCAAGACGTAACCGGTAAAATCCGGTTTAGGATTTTCATAATAAAAGATCCGGAAGTAGTTCATTATTTCTTGCCCGGCCTGGTACCAATTGGGGACCACTGCTTTACAGGAAACATGCTCCTTGTTTTCTATTCAGGAATAATAAGTTGATTTCCATTCAGTGAGTGCAGGGTCTGTTAAATGCAAAGGCGAGGCACTGAAACTTGCAGATATCGAGTTCCTTTTATTCTTTCTCTGTATTTTGCTCAGGGCTTTCTGGACTTGAACGTCACAGAGTTTCAGAAGTTGGCACCAAATGTGACAGGCTTCCAGCTGGTGAACCGAACCTGTCGAGCTGTGGAGAAAATCAATGAAGACTGGATGGGCTTTGACAGCAAAGACCTCAAACTGACACGAAAGAGGCTCAAGGTGAACATGCACACTGACTGGTTTATAGTTCGAGCTATTTTGGAACTTTGTACTGTTTAACTAATTTAAGTAACACCTTACCTCTAAAAATGGAACTAGGATTTGGTTCCTACAAGGCCCACTAGTCTTCAGAAGAGACTATAAAAGAAAACAAGCTAAAGCAGAAAACACAAACATGTTGTTAAAAAAGAGGTAATATAACGCTAGCTTTGGACAAAACGTTTGGCTCTTTCCTCTTTAATCTTCCGAGTCCTCGGCGAGTGGCGGCGTGCTGCTAAAACGAAACAACAACAAAGCGTGTTGGCGTCACAGATCACAGAGTTTAATCCCACACAAAGCAACGCATGAATCAATTAACAAAGCTGCAGAGGTACAGAGATATGCATTTTTATCATAAAAATAAAGACACACAAGGGGAAGACAAACAAACATAAAACAAAGACAAAAAAGGCAAAAAATAGCGGCCGCTGTCTCTCTCTCTCTGGATTTTTTCCTAACACGGAATCTTAAACTAAAGAGGTGTTTCCCTATTTAATATATGCAGTCAAGGCGTTCCGTTCTTTAACCTATTAGAAACTCCGTAGGGACTCAGAGAAACTTGGAAACTCCCCTCATTTACGGCAAAGGTGTCTGGTTTTTGTCTAAGTAAAAGGGCGGACCACTTAGTGCTCATCCCTGTCTGATACGGGGAGATCCCTGGCGCCAAAAAGTCTCTTCCCCCATCGGAATGTAAATTTTATTGCTCTGTCTGTGGGGGAGGCCCCTGCTTTGTTTGAATGTCTGCTATTCAGCTCCCACATGCTCAACACAAAACTGTTCCAAATAAGAGTGTTGGCTATACCTTTACACATGTCGTAAGATTAACTGTATTAAGCACTAAAATTAATCATTTTTCCTTAACAATGTACATCACTAAAGTTTAAGTTTTTTTCATCATTTCAACATGTCTGCCATTCTAGAGACAGAAGAATTATTCACAAGTGGAAAATATTTTAGACAGCTTCCAATCTGGACGTCCCAGCAAATTTATCCCAAAGGTCAAATTCTCAGAAGATTGACAATAAATGAAGTTTTTAAGATAATGGCCTAAGCCTTTATTTTATTTTATTTACCAAAAGGGATTTTTTTTCATCTTTTTTCCACCAACAGTTCATCTTTTGGCAATTAAAAAAAAAAAAAGAGATATTTTTTGTAAAAATCACTTTTGGCAAAAAATGACTTTGGCCATTATTTTAAGTAGGTGACTGTAGGTAGAGTGTTCTTAACCTGAGTTTGGGGAACATCTTCCCATGTCTTGTCACGAGATGGTTGGTCAGATTTACACACAAAAACATTTTTGTGAGTAAGGGCAAATTCTTCAGCCAGTACAGCTGCCTCTTGTAAAGTGGAAGCTTGCTCATTCAAGTACAAAACTGTACGATCTGGAAGGCAGTTTTTGTACTCCTCCAACAATATCAACTCACATAGTGAAGTAAAATCAGTAGTTTTAGTTGCCTGGCACCATCTATCAAATAACATTCATTTTTCCCTTGCAAATTCAACAAATGTTTGTGCAGTGGATTTTCTTAAGGCTCTGAACCACTGCCTGTATGCTTCAGGCACTAGCTCATATGCCCTGAGTATGGCAGCTTTAACTTTGTCATACACAAGACTGTCTTCAATTGTGAGTGCTGCACATACTTCCTGTGCCTTACCAATCAGTTTGCACTGCAACAAAAGGGACCAGACTTCTGTGGGCCAGTGAAGGGCAACAGCAATGCGTTCAAATGCATTAAAACATGCCTCGACCTCCGTCTCTCGGAATGGTGGGACCAGGGCAATATTTTTGCTGATGTCAAACGTGGAAGGTGCTGCAGAAGAGGAAGATTTATCTGGGGAAATACTGACATCGTCTTCATCTCCACCAGAATCTGTAGTGAGAACAGTGGTCAGTTTATGAGACTGTAGCTCCAGCTGACGCATTTTGATGGCAGTTTCAGCTTCAATTCTTCGGCATTTAAGCTGGAACTCAAATTCATCCTTCCGTTCCCGTTCTTTCGCTTCAAGTTCTAGACGAACTAGATGTACCTTCAAACGTGCCTCAACACTGGGATTTGGGGTCTCAATAGAGAAGGGCTCAAACCGTGAGAGAGAGGTTGGTGGTTTTTCCCCCTCTGGCTTGGCAGCAACAGGTGCTGTCTTCACTCCCTCCTCAGCACAGACCTCAGGCTGATCAGCAGATTCAGAGAAGGAGGCGTCCTCTTTATCCATTTCCACTGAGAGTACTCCTTTTTCAACCAAGCTACTGAAGATAAGAGATTTTAGTTCACTTTTGAGCAAAGACTTTGACACATGGATACCAAAATATGAAGCAATTTCATGTAAATCATCTTTTCTACAGACATCAAACTGTTGTACAGTAGGATTACCTAAAAACTCCTCCAAATTAAACTGTTCAAAAATAATCCCGGACATTACATTACAACCTCCCCCCTTCCCCCCAGACCACTAAGGGTAAATTCTGGCACTGGCTGTAACACAAAAAAAGTACCCTAAACAGCTGGTGTCAGTAGTAAAATAGAGTTTAATTTACAATTCAAGTAAAATTTCAATCACGTGAGACAACAAACACAGGGAAGCTTTAAGCTTCAGGGTCTCCAAGGCCAAAACAACAAACAAAACATCCCCCTTTTAATTATAAAATAAAAACACTTTCTAGAAGAGAACTGAAAAGAAAGTACAATACCTGAACTCCCTGACTATCCAAAAACAGGAGAAAACAGTTAAACAAAATGGCAGAGAACCCCTACCAGCTTCCATTGTGAATAAAAACAAAACTTTAGTTATACACTTGATGCTAGTGATGGGCTATCTGAATCCAGGCTTCGAGGCTTGTACCAAGTAATAAGGGGGTGTGTCCGATGAAGCCCCGCTTCGATGCTTGTGTCGTCTTGTTGAAAACCACGTGACTGGCAACAAACAAGGCCTCGCATTGCATGGGTCACGTAACTGCTTCATTTTGCGTGTCGGTTTTCAAAATAAAAGCGTGATGAGCCGCTGTTTCATGGGTTATTGTATTTGATCGCATCAGAGGAGTATTTGCCTTCAGCAGTGGCCGAAATAAAAAGGAACCTTTTATAGTTCATATGTATTAATGATTTTGATGATGGCACTCATCAAAATGTAATGTTTGTTACCGGTTTTCTCAATTGATGATAATGGTATATTGTGTGACTTTATATTTGTGTGTTTTTTATTATGTAAAGCACTCTGAAACTGCATTGTTGCTGAAATGTACTACACTAATAAACTTGATTGAAAAGGAGCCAACAAGAAGAAAAAAATCTGACATCTGAGAATACTTGAGATGATTCCTCACAAGATTCTTAAATAAAAATAATTAAACCCTTCACCTCAAAAATTCTCACGTTCTTGAAATTTACACTATTTCTTAGTTCTGCAAAAATATATCAGTCTTGCACAGCAGAAACAGACTTAAAGCTGCTGGAAGAGTAAAATTCTGGCTGATGAGTAAAAATATAAGGGATCAGATCAGAGAGCCAATGGAAATCCAATAAAAAGAACTTTTGAAGAATTTTAGTTTTTAGGAGGCAAATCAAAACTCAAAGAACACTGTACCAGGATTGACTACAAATTATTTTAATGACTAAAAAGGATTAGTTAAATCGTTAAATAATAATTGACTCTCCTGTTACTAAACGCGAGTTTGACAAAAACTTTGTGACAATATTGCATTTACCAATAGTTTTTAAATATGAATATCTGAGTGACAAGGCTGCCACAGTTTCAACAGCAGATGTCACTAGTGAGAAATGAATGAACTACCGAGTAAAGAACCTTTGAGCAAAGCAATGGACCGGGAAGCTTCATTGCTTCATGAGGCTTCATTTGGCCATCACTACTTGATGCTTCACAAAAATGCTCACAGCAAAACCATCCAAAGTCTCCACAAACAATCAGCTCACAGACAAGATCACATCAGATCAAGGCCCAGAGAAAAAGGAAGGGACCTGACATCTCTGGTTGTAGCTCTTTATGGGGTGGCTGACGAGCTCCAACACATTGCACCTGTGGCAGCCAGGTAAAGCTGAAACACAAAGAAAGAGCTCTCTCATGAAGAGAGCCCTAGAGGTCAGTGTCTCAAAACACATCTAACAGTGACTGTCTAAAATTAATTAGAACAAAGAAAGAAAAAGTCCTAACCTATCTTTATCTCCGATAAGAATATGGCAATGTGACTCATATTTCCAAAGTTACATTTTACTAAACCACTTCGCCAAATGGTGTACCAAAGTAAGGGTTTTTGGTAATAAAATGGAGTGACTTGCTTAGATAAACCACAAAACTTTGATGACCTTTTTCTTCACACAAGGAATTATGAGTTTTATCAAACCCTCAGTGTAAACATACCGATCAACATTCATGTGCTCCTCTCATCATTCTCAGGGAGATTTTAATCACTTTATGCAAATTTAGCACCTCACCTGAAGATGACAGACTGGGAGATGAAGACTACAATAGGGTTGTTGCAAAAATATTGAACATTTTAGAAGACTTGTTTGATCACTACTATAAAAACCATATTCAGTTACACATCTCTTCTGACACAAATAAGGTTTCTAAGATGCAAGTCTTACAAAAGTGTTTGCACAAGGTAAAAAGCTGGATGACATTTTTTTTAACTCCAGGAAGAACAGATAAAATCATTTCTGCAGGAAAAAAAATGGAGAAATGGAAATTGTTTTTTTTTTTTAGATAATTCCTAAGTAAATTAGATGATTTTGAGTGTGTGGTGGCAGGGGTTCTTCTCTGTGAAGCACTTTGTTGATTTACGTCTTAAAAGGTGGTATATATATATTTTTTTATTTACTTTTGCATTTCTTTTCTGTTCTGAGAGCAAATTATTGCAGGATTTAAACAGGTTTTAATCCTGAAATGTGTTTTCTCAGTACACAGGAGCTCTGACCTACGACGGCGTCAATGTCATGGTGAAAGCTTTCCAAAACCTGCGGCGGCAGCGCATTGACATCTCTCGCCGTGGTAACGCAGGGGAGTGTCTGGCCAACCCACCAGCACCATGGGGACAAGGCATCGACATCCAGAGAGCTCTGCAGCTGGTAAGCATGAAAGCTGCTTATGTTGCAGCTTCTTGTTGCATTCTGACATAAATATTTTAAAAGATAACAATTGCAGACCTACAACTCAGATAAAATACAATGAAATGCCAAGAAACCATAGCATTCTAATTGCACATCATGGCAATTTGTTGACTTAAAATTCTTAACCTCATGTTTTTATTTTTTGCTTTTTTCCCCAAAAACTATTTTGTTCATGGGTATGTCTCAAACACATCTAAATTATATCAAAGTTCATTTAGTAAACTGAACATTTTTACTAAATACAAACGTATCCCTTAGCTTAGGTGATATTTACGCTATTTTCCGAGTGTAATATAGACTTGCATAAAGAAATGCTCACACATTGGTGTCAAATCTTATAGTTTTTCATTTATTTCTAGGAAGGCAAATTATTAATTACACTTAAACTACAACGGCTATCGTTGTTTTATTCATGAAACAAGACAAGAATTTCTCTAAGGAAAAGGTTTGGAGACTAACATTGCTGCCCAATAAGACATTTTGTCATGTTTGGGTCTATATGTCTAGCCCACATGCAGAACCGGAATCAGTAAAGAAGGTTTATTTAAATATAAACAGACAAGTAGGCAGGAGATCGGTCCAGGAAACGGGACTCACGGAGCGGTCAGCACACTATGAAAGACAGCGGGGAAGCTGGTGAGTTCACAGGTAGTAGGAAACGGGAGTACTGACGGAAACAATGGACTGATCTTACTTGTGTGGATGAAGAAACTCAGTCTGGGAGGATTTGCTGGTGGCTTTGGGTTCACGGTCTCCTTGTGGGTCTGGGAGGTCCAGGTCCTTGGTGTGGAAGAGATCCGGAAAGGGGTGGGGCGTGGAGGTGCGTCGGAGGGCGGACAGGTAAGTTCAGGCAGGCCGGAGTCAGAGGTGCGGTTCGGCTACCAGCCGGAGAATCCAAGAGGAGCTTGTACTTCAACGGAGAAGGAGAGGAACGGAACCCGGGCAACCAGTGGGTACAGTCCACGGCATCACAAGGGAGGTGTCCAGATTTGATCGTCACTGGGAAGATCTGTGGCGTCTCGACGGAAACACCTAAAGACGGAGTAAACACGGGAGAAATCACTAGAAGGAAAGAACTCTCAGAGAGAATGCAGAGACTAGCTCCGGGGGGGCTCAGAATACCATTGCTGGTTAACAGTCTGGCGTCGAAGTACTGGCAGCCCACTCCTCATGTACTCTCGGCCTGATGAGGTGATGAAAAACCGGTGTACAGGATAATTGCACCGATCTCCGGAGAGAAGGTGAGTCTGACGCTATCTGGTGGCTAAAAGGTGAGTAACAAAAGGAACCAAAAACCCACAAAGAGAACCTGAAAAACCTTGCTCCACGACACATTTCTTGTAGCCTTTGCCAGTTACTGACACCGACCTTAGAGAAATTTGACCCGATTTCTTGTCCATAATGATTTCTTGTATGTACAATTCATTTCAAGTCATCCCACAGCATCGCAGTGAGACCTTTCCAATTCAGACAATTCTTGGCTGATTTCTGGTGTCTTTCGGGTTATTGTTATGTTACAGGAGCTTAACTGACATCTCATAATTCATAGGGTTCAACATAATGTTGGTCCATCCTTTGCAGCCAGAATAGCTTCAGCTCTTCTGGGAAGGCTGTCCACAAGGTTTAAGAGTATTTATGGGGATTTTTGACCAATCTTCCAGAAGCGCCTTTGTGAGTTCTCACACTGTTGGAGGCCTAGCTCTCTGTCTCTGCTCTAATTCATTGCAACGGTGTTCTATTGGGTTGAGGTCAAGACTCTGTGCGGGCCAGTCCATTTAATATACACCAGACTCTGCCATCCATGTGTTTATGAACCTTGCGTTGTGCTCCAAACAGTTCCCACAAAGTTAGGACCATGGAATTGTCAAAATGTTTTGGTCTGCTGAAGCATTCAGAGTTCCTTTCAATGGAACTAAGGGACCAAGCCAAGCTATATATATATATATATATATATATATATAAAATTCCCTTCTCACCCAATGCGGGTGGTTCTTATCCTCTGAGCTCGGGTCCTCTACCAGAGGCCTGGGAGCTTGAGGGTTCTGCGCAGTATCTTGGCTGTGCCAAGGACTGCACATTTCTGGACTGAGATGTCTGATGTTGTTCCTGGGATCTGTTGTAGCCATTGGTCCAGTTTGGGGGTGACTGCCCCGAGGGCCCCGATGACCACAGACACCACTGTGGTCTTCACCTTCCAGGCCCTCTCCAGTTCCTCCCTGAGGCCCTGGTATTTCTCTAGTTTCTCGTGCTCCTTTTTCCTGATGTTGCAGTCGCTTGGTATTGCTACATCTACAACAACGGCTTTCCTCTGTTGTTTATCCACTACGATATATTTAAATATATATATATATATACATACATACAGTACAGACCAAAGGTTTTGACACACCTTCTAATTCAATGGGTTTTCTTTATGGTCATGACTATTTGGCAAGAAATCCCACTTATTTACCTGACAGGGCACACCTATGAAGTGAAAACCATTTCAGGTGACTACCTCTTGAAGTTCATCAAGAAAATGCAGAGTGTGTGCAAAGCAGTAATCACAGCAAAAGGTTGTTACTTTGAAGAAACTAGAATATAAGGGGTATTTTCAGTTGTTTTACACTTTTTTTGTTTAGTGCATATTTCCACATGTTATTCATAGTTTTGATGCCTTCAGTGTGAATCTTCAATGTCAATAGTCATGAAAATAAAGGAAACTCATTGAATTAAAAGGTGTGTCCAAACTTTTGGTCTGTACTGTACACACACACACACATACAGGTATAAAAAAATAAAGGGAACACTTTAAGTGTTAAACACCTGTTTAAGTGTTCCCTTTATTTTTTTAAGCAGTGTATATATATATATATATATATATATATATCAGTAGCGGCTGGTGCTAAAAAAACTGAGGGGGGCGCACACAAACAAACAAATGAAAAACAAACAAAACAAATCTTAAAAAATAGCACTATTTGAACATGAATTTTGCCCTCCTTTCCTTCTGCCCTGCAAATTTCTCAATTACATTCTTGTTAAAGTCAGTCATCTCTGTGACTAGTCTTTTCTCCATTGACAACATGGCCAATGCATTCAGCCTGTCCTGAGTCATTGAGTTTCTCAGAAAAGTCTTGATTCTTTTCAGAGTTGAAAAGCACCTTTCAGCTATGCTAAGTTTCCCCCAAAAACTTAGCTTCATTGCATTGTCTAGGTGGCTGCGGCTGTTTTCGTGCCGTTTGCATTTTTCTGAAAGATGTTTTAAGTCTCTTACCCCAGTTGTTGTCCACATTGCCTCCGTGCCAGAACTTTGAAATAGCAAACACGGAAAGCAGTAAAATGCATTGCTTAATGCAAACGTAAACGTGAATCGACCTAACGAACTGCAGCTGCGCTAATGAGTCGAATCGGGGATTGTCCAATCACACAATGTTTAAAAAAAAAATTAGCCAGTACTGACGCTCTACCAGCAATGACACAACAAAATGGGTGTGTCCGGGACGCAGAGCGCTGCGCCCTGTGGAAAACCTTAAACAACCAATTAAAAGTCAGCCTCAGATCACCTGCTTGCCAAAAGTTGATGCGCCTACATACACACTCATTAGGACGGCGCCCTGCACATAGGAAGTGTGCACAATGTGAGCAATTAGAATTATGTATTTACTATTTTAATAAATTCTAACATGTCTATTGGACACACAGCATGAATAAATACATTTCTAAGTATTTTGCAGTTCAGAATAGAAATCATTTATTATCTAAACAATTTAAAGGGGGCGGCGCCCAAGCGCCCCCTACTGGCCAGCCGCCACTGATATATATATATAACTGTCGCAACCGAAGTAAACATGTGGAGAGTCCAGTGAAACGTCACAGCCGTTCTGCTGTAGATCAGCTGCTGTTTGGATCCCGGTTCTGTTGACGACCCAGATGGAACCAGAACCACTCAGGCTGGAAGTTGATCACGTTTGGATCAACTTATATATATATATATATATATATATATATATATATATATATATATATATATATATATATATATATATATATATACACTGCTCAAAAAAATAAAGGGAACACTTAACACTGGAAGTACTAGACAACACAATATAACTCCCAAGTAAATCAAACTTCTGTGAAATCAAACTGTCCACTTAGGAAGCAACACTGATTGACAATCAATTTCACCTGCTGTTGTGCAAATGGAATAGACAACAGGTGGAAATTATTGGCAATTAGCAAGACACACTCAATAAAGGAGTGGTTCTGCAGTTGGGACCACGGACCACTTCTCAGTACCTATGCTGTCTGGCTGATGTTTTGGTCAGTTTTGAATGTCGGTGGTGCTTTCACACTCGTGGTAGCATGAGACGGACTCCACAACCCACACAAGTGGCTCAGGTAGTGCAGCTCATCCAGGATGGCACATCAATGCGAGCTGTGGCAAGAAGGTTTGCTGTGTCTGTCAGCGTAGTGTCCAGAGGCTGGAGGCGCTACCAGGAGACAGGCCAGTACACCAGGAGACGTGGAGGAGGCCGTAGGAGGGCAACAACCCAGCAGCAGGACCGCTACCTCCGCCTTTGTGCAAGAAGGAACAGGAGGAGCACTGCCAGAGCCCTGCAAAATGACCTCCAGCAGGCCACAAATGTGCATGTGTCTGCACAAACGGTTAGAAACCGACTCCATGAGGATGGTATGAGGGCCCGACGTCCACAGATGGGGTTTGTGCTCACAGCCCAACACCGTGCAGGACGCTTGGCATTTACCAGAGAACACCAGGATTGGCAAATTCGCCACTGGCGCCTTGTGCTCTTCACAGATGAAAGCAGGTTCACACTGAGCACATGTGACAGACATGACAGAGTCTGGAGACGCCGTGGAGAGCGGTCTGCTGCCTGCAACATCTTTCAGCATGACCGGTTTGGCAGTGGGTCAGTAATGGTGTGGGGTGGCATTTCTTTGGTGGGCCGCACAGCCCTCTATGTGCTCACCAGAGGTAGCCTGACTGCCATTAGGTACCGAGATGAGATCCTCAGACCCCTTGTGAGACCATATGCTGGTGCGGTTGGCCCTGGGTTCCTCCTAATGCAGGACAATGCTAGACCTCATGTGGCTGGAGTGTGTCAGCAGTTCCTGCAAGATGAAGGCATTGAAGCTATGGACTGGCCAGCCCGTTCCCCAGACCTGAATCCGATTGAGCACATCTGAGACATCATATCTCGCTCCATCCACCAACGTCACATTGCACCACAGACTGTCCAGGAGTTGGCGGATTCTTTAGTCCAGGTCTGGGAGGAGATCCCTCAGGAGACCATCCGCCACCTCATCAGGAGCATGCCCAGGCGTTGTAGGGAGGTCATACAGGCACGTGGAGGCCACACACAATACTGAGCCTCATTTTGACTTGTTTTAAGGACATTACATTAAAGTTGGATCAGTGTGTAGTGTTATTTCACTTTAATTTTGTGTGTGGCTCCAAATCCAGGCCTCCATTGGTTAATAAATTTGATTTCCATTGATGATTTTTGTGTGATTTTGTTGTCAGCACATTCAACTTTGTACTCAAAGTATTCGATGAGAATATTTCTTTCATTCAGATCTAGGATGTGTTATTTGAGTGTTCCCTTTATTTTTTTGAGCAGTGTATATATATATACGCCTATGTACGTATATAAATAGGCATAGATAGACACAAACGTCTGCATTTTCTTCTGTTTGTTCTAATATGCTGAAAGTAACGTTTAGTTTTTGCAGGTTCGTCTTGAAGGACTGACTGGTCACGTTGAGTTTAATGAGCAAGGACACCGCACCAACTACACATTGACTGTGATGGAGCTCAGCCACATGGGGCCCCGGAAGGTGCCGCCACTCATTCCTACTCATTAGAGTATCAGATTCCTAGCCAAACTCTAGGGAAGCAAGTCAGCAGGTTTTAGCTCCTTCAGTAATTAGTTCCCTCTACTCTGATTACACCTGTGATAATTAGAACAATCAGCATATGCTTTGGGTAGAAACCTGCAGACTCAACTTTCTATTGAATGCTTTCAAACCCTAATATCCCTCCATTGTTATTAGAAACAGTTATGCTTGATTTATCATGCAGCAAATCACAGCTTTAATAGAACCAAACCAGGCCAGAAAAAGGTAAAATTGGTATTTGTTTGGATTTACTGTCATACCTAGTATTGAAAAAAAACAGACCCATAATGATCCAAAACGGTGCTCAGACTTACCAGAGATTTAAGGCAACTCAAAATCTTGAAAAGACCAGTTTAAAATGCAAACAGATGCCAAAGACAAAGGAGAAGGAGGCAAAATTCAGAAGCCAGCCACAAAATAAAAATTTACAATAAAATGAAGTGAGACATCAAATGATCTGAAAGCTGGAGATGAACATCCACCCACTCCTCACATGCTTCAGCAGGTTTGATAGTTTTATATTAATGTTGTTTTTCTGCACAGACCAGTATGTACAAAATCATGACTTAAACATGAATTAATATTAAGGCATTTTTGGGTAAGGCAGCATATGAGCAACTGGATGATAAGAGAAAGGTGACTGAGAATGTCATTAGAAACAGCTATACTGCATATCAATAACTGCAGTAAAATTCACATTTAAGGTAAAACTCTTGAGTGTATATGGTTTAGTTATTATAACTCATAAGATTTAATTTCAATTGAAAGTCCTACAATGTTGTCATTTGACCTGAATAAACTAAAACGTTTCTAGTGACTACTGGAAAAGTGATCACATAATCTACAGCTCTATGTTTTCTTGAAAACCAAACACATCATTTTAGGCACAAACACCATATTCCAAACAGTCAAGCACAGTGGCAGGCTGATTTGGGAATTTTCCTGTCAAAGATCTGGGCTCCTTGCAACAAGTGAGTCAACCATATTTCCTGGAGTCAAATGTGACTAAGGAAATATGCTGTGTAAGGCCTTAACCTGTGCATCTAAATAGTTGTTTAGGCAATAAGTTTGTTAAGTTTTATTTGGTCCCTTTTTTGCCCTCTTCTTCATTTTTGCTTTTCCTTTTTTTCTCTTTTTAACTTTTTTCTTTGTTTTCTTTCTCTTTTCATTCCATTTCAGGAGCCAAATGAAATAAGAGGCTTTATCTGTAACATATCTTGGTTTCTATTATAAAGCATCAATAAATCTTTTAACCTATTTCTGGTCTGCGATGAGTGTCCCTTGCTGTGATTTTAATGAGCTTTTTGTTGCTTTTCATCCAGATAGGCTTCTGGAATGAGAAGAGAGGCTATGTGCATACACCCATCTCCAGGCTGCCAACAGAAGAGCTGGTTAATCTTCTGAACAAAACCTACATTGTCACCACCATATTGGTGAGACTGGGAAAATGACATGCTGCACAGTTTATCTTCACTTTAACTTTACAAACATACCAATCACTCTATTGGTATTGGTCTTACTGAATGGCCATTTTCTGTTTCAGCAGAGCTGTTTTTAGCCTCAAATGAGAAGTATAGAAACAAATGTGAAATTCAATCTGATTCCTATAAAGGAGAAATCAGAAATGTCCTAATTGTTTTCTACTTTTGTCAATTGTTTTTTTTCTGTTCCTTTTCACAGAACCCAGTTTATGACAATGAGAAATCTGACTAGTTTGAGCTGCATCTCAGTAAATTGAAATATGTGTTCAGATATGTTTGATCATAATCTTTAAGCAGGTATTAAACATACTTTTTGTTAAGAGAACGTTTCTGTAACCTGATGCTTGTACCAGTCTTAGGACTATCACAACAGACTTGCCTGAACAAACATGGAGTAATTTTCAGCATAACTTGAAAATCATTTCAAACTATTTTTTCCCCAAAATTGCTTTTACCAGATTATAAATGTTTCTTGTCTTGCTAGTGTTGATGCTTGTTTCAACTTGATTGAATTAGTATAATTGCATCTTTCCATATATTAAAATTTAGATCAAGTTCAGATTGTCCAAAAAGCAGCTGCCAGATTTTAAATGGTACAAATACAAGATCAGAAACAGTGAATTTCAGTTTGTAAACTAATACAGTTGACAGGCAATCTGATGGATACTTCAGTTCGTTAAACTGACTTTATGATGCAACGAGTTCTGAGGCATAGAAGAGATTACAGGTTTTCAGTGGTGGAGTCACATGTTGCTGATATTATCTGAATTTTATCTTTAAATATTCTGCAAAATTATTGTAAGACTTGTTAGATTAAAGTCCAAGAGGGATATGGAGTGATGGTTAGTCAGTCTGTCAACAGTAATGAACTCTGGGGTTGTTATTGTTTTTATTTATAAAATAAGAAGATAAATGATCCTCTCTTCCCTTGAAGATTCTGATTTTAGAACCTGAAACTGTAGTTGTCTTCATAAGAATGAAACTTTTTTTCTACATTTTGTTATGTGGGCTCTAATTACTGGACATTCCTCCAGTGATTTTTCTTTCTGGTTAAAATTTTTGTCTTTATCAGTACAATTTCACCCATTAGTATTACAATAGTTAGACTAAAGTTATTGATGTCACCAACAGTGACAGGTTTATGTGATGGTGCTAAGATCTGGATGAATACTGTAGAGCAGGGGTCTCAAACTCAATTTACTCGGGGGCCGCTGGAGGTACAGTCTGGGTGAGGCTGGGCCGCATTCACACACACGGTCTCCTCAGCCGAACCTTTCTGATTGCCTATTACCATATTTGGCCGTAGTCAGGTGCTGTAACAGCCGTAATTGTGTAGTGTCTCTTGAAGATACTCTAGTATTGCTAATGATGTCAGAAGTATGCGCCACGGCTTCTCTGTAGAGAGCGTGGGAGAAACGTGCTAGACGGACATGTTAGCTCCCTAACTTTTTAGTAATGTTACGGGTTGTTTGGACGCTGCTTAATTTTCATGTCTGATAATATAGCAGCCGTTCAGCCGGGCTTTGTAAGGTTGGTGAAGAGCGTATTTATTAAAGGACAACACTGTGGAATTCCCAGTACCAGTGTGGTTGTGAGTTTTTGACCGTCCTGACGAATCTGCCGCCTCCTCTCCTCCCTTAAACACAACCCAAGCGTTACAGGGCCTAACCTTAATTACGTTACACTGATCAGCAACTTCCGGGTCTAGACTGGATGCTGAAGCAAGTGAAGCGGGAGCGGCCGCGGAAATTGCGCATGTACCGCATGCAAATAATGACAAATAGAAAATGCAAATAGGCCCGGCCGATGTCCCGCCCCCGAGAGCAATATACTCCATCGTGATTGGTAAGTTCGTTCAGCTCCGCACACAACACTGAAAAGTGCCAATTATATCAAACCCGTGGGCCGCACTAACATTAAAATTTCATATTAAGGCAGGGGCCACAAACTATCGTCCCGAGGGCCGCAGTTGGCCCGCGGGCCGCGTGTTTGAGACCCCTGCTGTAGAGAATGATATCATTAATGTGGCATTTAGTGATCACCTGCCCTCTGCATCATTTCAACAAGAAACAGAAATGATCAGCAAGAGCAACATTAATCACAGCATTAGCAATCCTTAGACCTCTGGAAATAACCAGATGTTGTGGGTTTATCCAGAAAACTCAATAGCTCCTTTGAACTTCTATTTTTTAATATGAACACATAAATTCACCCCATGAATGCAGTTAAAATCAATGCAGAAAATAGAAAGCAGTTTAGAGAAAACTCTGGATTATACTTCAGAACATTATACTTCAGGGCATCAAATTCATTTTCATGTTAGCCATTGCAAGATCATGAATGTTATCAAGGGTGGGTTGTACGTGAATGTATTGATAAAATACATTAAGTAACTGTTAAGATATTAATAGCTTTCAATAAACTCAGAGTTATCTGATCTGGGGATCTGTGGATTTTGTGCGAATTTCCACAATAGTGGAATCACAGAAAACTGGAGTGACTGATTGATGTAGCTTGACATCAGCATTCTAGAGAGGGTGTGGGGGAACTCCGCAGTACTCCGATGTTGTTTTATTACTCATTCTGCTGCAAGTTGGCTCAATTTTGACGCGCAAGACGTAACCGGTAAAATCCGGTTTAGGATTTTCAAAATAAAAGATCCGGAAGTAGTTCATTATTTCTTGCGCGGCCGGTACCAATTGGTACCGGTCCGCGGACCGGTGGTTGGGGACCATTGGTCTAGAGCAGTGGTTCTCAAATGGGGGTATGTGTACCCCTGGGGGTACGTGGAGGTACTGCAGGGGGTACGTGAAGCTTTTCAAAATATCTTTAAAAAATCAATAGGCTCCTCATAATAAGTCTTGGGAAAAATTATTTTGTAAAAGTTTGATAAAATATAAATATGTGTTCATGCACTGAATTTTATATTCAGTATTTAGTTTCAATATCCTTTAAAATAAAACGGTTTGACTGGTTTTATACGTTCCTGGTGGTCACCGTCTTCTGTTTTTCTTTTTTGTTTAACCATGCAATGTTTGCAATATGGATGTATTTGTCAGGTTCACTGATATAAGTTGTTTGGCTTTAATAAATCAGACAGTGATTTTACAGCACTGTACCTCTTTTTAATTCCAAAAATGTTTTGCCCGTGTCAGGGGGTACTTGACTAAAAATATATTTTTAAGGGGGTACATCACTGAAAAAAGTTTGAGAACCACTGGTCTAGAGGACCACATAAAGGACGGGATTTGAATTTGACACAATTGTTAAGAATATTAATCATCCTATATCTACTTTTTTGTTTGCACTTAATAAAATGTTTTATTTTTTATTCTATTATGACACAGCTCCCACAAACGGAAGTGAAAAAATAGAGGGTTTGTTTTGTTAAATTAATCAAGATACCATGGTTCTAAGTCTTGATAAAATAAAAGCAGCAGTGATGACTTAACATTATGTTTCTCTCTGTGGCCACAGGAAGCTCCCTACATGATGCTGAAGAAGAACCACGAGCAGTTTGCAGGAAATGACAAGTATGAAGGTTACTGTGCTGAACTAGCATCTGAGATTGCCAAACATGTTGGCTTCACCTACCGGCTAGAACTGGTGGGAGACGGAAAGTATGGCTCCAGAGACCCGGAGACAAAGCAGTGGAATGGCATGGTGGGAGAACTGGTCTACGGGGTGAGTTTGGATGTAACAGGCAGTTACAGAATCCAACACAAGCAAGCTGATTCAGCTAATCTGGTGACAACTTGTCAACATAGAAGAATGGAAGAAAGCAAAATTTTTTTACTGTCCCACAATGGGGAAATTTCTGTGCAACACCTGCAAAGTGACAGGTAATCAAAGCAAATATAGTACTAACACAATATTAGTACAAAATAAACAAAATAAAAATCCTGTACGGTAAGGGCAAAATTTCAGCATAAAAACAACATTCAAACCAAGGCACTCATATTGCATACTGTTTTGTTTTTCACTGTTTTGTAGAACATTTTAATGCATTAGTGAAATCAGCTATCTTTTATGGAAATATTGATAACAGAAATTTCAAGAAGAAACTGAATTTCCCTTCAGTTTGTGGAGGATGAAGGAATAAATAGGAACGAAACAGATATGCTACACATCTCTAGAGCATTTACATACAAATTAAAATAATCCCAGCCTCTCAGCATTGTATTAACTAGGCACAATACAGCTTCTATTTTTTTAAATATCTAAATATAACTTTCTCTGACTTAAGAGTTATTTTAATACTCTTTTAAAGTGTAAATACCGTGGAATAGTAACAAGCTTCAGAACATTGGGTTGTGATCCAAACTGGAGCTTTTCCTCCTCTGTTCTGGTTTAAAAAAATGTGTCCATCATCAACAAAATTTGCTTCAAATCTTAGAGTTACATCGACTCCTTTTAGTGGAGTTAGTAGTGGCTTTGCATTATAAATAAATGTATTTGCTGTCAGACGTATTGGTTATAGCTTTAGATCTGGATTTTTTTTACACTGGGTTATATAATGACGGTAAACTGAGTGAATTAAGGCATGGGGTCCCTCTCAGTATGCCATGAAGTGGTGGTGTCAGTGGTGAGGCAGACGCGGTGGAACCAGGTTGTAGTGAAAAAAGTGATGTTTAATGATGAGTAATCCAACACAAAGTCCAAAAACCAGGCAGCACTGCTGAGAGGAAAACCAGGGCTCAACACAGGTAGCAACTGGCTACACGAATGGACAGGAATACAACAGACGAGCACGTAGACAGACGACTGTTGCGACTGACTTGACAAGGACCTGACGACGAACAAAGAACACAGGTGGGGTTAAATACACTGAGGGTAATCACAGAAACAAGACACACCTGGGAACAATCAAGGGGAGACAGGACAACACCGAGACTCAGACACAGAAACTCAAAATAAACACAGACAAAAACACAGATCCTGACACAGTATTATGGGACCCAATGCCCACACTGGTATTGGGTCTCACAATGCCAGTGTATAAGTAAAAAAAATAAATAACATTCTACTTATGCAGTTTTGTTGCAGATTTTTAATTTTATGCAAATGCTATTATTCATGACAGAACATGTGGACAGTATCAAAGAAAACATTCAAAATAAGGCAAGCATGTGGGCTATGACATATGTACAAGGAAGGTGTTGCTTTGACATGTTTTCACTTGAGCAAAGAAATTGCTTTTGTAAGTTAGGTCAAGTGTTTTTAAAAGCACCTGTTTCGAGCTTCATGCTCACATCAACAGTGACAGCTCTACAGATGTTTTCATTATGAGTCAGTGAACATGTCTGTTAGCTTCAACAACAGACATGTTCACTGTTTTTACCAAACAAAGACCTCCTCCATTGGGTGACATCTCTTGTCTGTGTCCTCCTGCAGAAGGCAGACATGGCCGTCGCCCCACTGACAATCACTCTCGTCCGAGAGCAAGACATTGACTTCACCAAACCCTTCATGTCTCTGGGAATCTCCATCATGATCAAGAAACCAACCAAGTCCAAGCCAGGCGTTTTCTCCTTCCTTGACCCGCTGGCCTATGAGATCTGGATGTGCATTGTTTTCGCCTACATTGGAGTCAGTGTGGTGCTCTTTCTGGTATGATGACAGGGTTCAGAAATGTTTGTTAATGTAGACTTGTTTCTAATCAAATAGGTAAAAACACAAAGTATTCAATATTTGTAAAAACTAGAATGAGCTAAAACCTATAGGTACATTCACCCTACATTTGGAAGCAACTAATTATTGAGTAATTATTTAGAAAAATTAGAATTGTCAAGAATTTAATGTAACTTAAAATTACAAAAGGAATAGTTTATATATGTTGTCTTAAGTTGGAGACAAATGACATAATGCCAAATTGACATGGAGCTATTCTCAGCATAAACACACACGCCCCCAACACACACTGGACATATTGTGCAAATGTATGCTGAGACAATACAATAAATTTCATCCATTGTTCAGGGTTTTTTTCCCCCCCTTCTTCATGCATTTGTTGTCATTGACATGTAGCAAAGAGACAATATGGGTCACTGAATGTTATGCTGTGTGGTGGTGAACAGCAAGAAGCATCCAACTGCACTATTTTATGTCAGTGACACACTTATTTTTTCCAGTTCAACCACATGTAGAAATATTACTCTGATCCTTATCCATTATTTCTTTACTTACAGAAATCAATTTCTAGTTTCTGCATGTCTTAAAAAATGTCTGTAAAAGAAAGTGTGCACATTTATGATTTTTGCTTAAAACAGTCTTCCCCCCCCCTTTTTTTATATTTGGTTAAGCGCAATATATTTCTGGAAGGTTTAGATTTACATAACCAAATTAAATTATACAGAGACTTTGTGGAAGGAAAAAATGGTCTGTGCTTTTAATAAGGGTTTGATTGCTTCACCAGGAAATATACATTTGTTTTAATATTGAAAAAGTTGTATTTATGTTTTAGTTATTAATTTAAAACTAGATTCTCCTTTGACATTGTTTTCTTTGACAGGCGTCAGTCTCATTTCCTATCAGAAACAAAGTAATTAGTTAAATGTAAATAATTTTAAATATAAATATACCAAGGGTATGAATAATTTAGGTCTTAACTGTAGCAGACTAAGTTATCTGCTTTTTTAAAAAATTTTCCTGTCAATCTTGAATCCGTTTGTCTGATAATCCTCATGACTTTTTGCAGGTGAGTCGTTTCAGTCCCTACGAGTGGCAAGGTGAAGAGTCAGATGAAGAAGATGAAACTGTTCCAGCTTCAGCATGTCGACGAGCTCCTCCCACTTCATACTCAGAAGACCCTCACTCTCCAGGTATCCCACCATTTTCAACGTCATCACCACCTCATAAACCCGCTCCCATGTTGTGATTCTCCTCACTTCAATAATCAAAGTTTAATTAGTCAGTTTATGTTATCATTTTCTCCTTTCAGGTTACTCTCAAGCTCAGAATCAGAACCAGAACCAGCAGAAAGATAAAGAAACTCCTGAACACATTAACGACTTTGGGATCTTTAATTCTCTCTGGTTCTCACTTGGGGCCTTCATGCAGCAGGGCTGTGACATCTCCCCTAGGTAAGACCGAATGGTATAAAATGAATTGTGCGATAATTGATACATAAGAAGACAAAAGATCGCATAGCCAGTATTTTTATTCACAAAGCTGCCTGTCTAAAGCAAAATGTCTGGGAGACTTTTTGTCATAGCTGAACTGTGATTAAACCACCACCTCTTTACACATCAGTTTCTGATGTAGACACACACACTTGCATTCATGAAACATTTGATTGCATGTGACATGGTGCCTGATTTTTAGTATTTTCAGCTGTGGTCGGGCTTGAGGCTGTTTCTATTCTCCATGTGTGTCAGGTTCATCATGCCACATGCATGTTTATGGCCTTTCCTTTGTGCATTTTTCTTCTGACAATGACCTTATTTAGGCATATTCCATCCCATATGTCATAGTACATTATGACGAGGTTAAAGTGTGTTGTTCATTGGTGATGATTACCTTAAAGGAAAATTGTGAGTAGAATAGTTTCTGTTAGTGTAATTGCTGTGCTGTGCTATGCTGTGCTGTAGTGAATATGTATTCACAATCCACAATAGGGATTAGGGACCACAGCCAGCTAAGCAGCTAAAATCAACTGCACAAAATTTCAGTTCCTTTTTCCTTAGCCCAGATAAGATGCCTTTGATATTGTCTCTGGTTTAGGAGTGGCTTGACATGTTTCTGTCGCAATGGAGAGTCTGGTAGTTAGTTTGGTTATAATTTTATGAAGAGTAGACCATCTCCAGACAAAAATAAGGTGTATAATAGGGCAGAAACATTTATTCATTTTCAACATTCGTGCTCTCAAACAGTGCAAAGCAGAACAAACTTGGCCAAAAAGTTGGAGTAAGCCACTGGTTTCTTTATATATCCATATTCCTCTTCTAAGACTTAGCATCAATGTGAAATAGCTTGTTCGTTTAAAAATTGCACAGTAGATGCTAAGATGGTTTAAGATTCTTTAAAATATGGAAGTCACAACTTTTTACTTTGTCTGGCTGGCACTTTGGTCTCAACCCCAGAGGGAACTAGTTCTTTGATGATGAGCTGCCTCGACCAGGGGAAGTTTTGGTTTGTTTGCAAAATCCACCTCATCTGGTGCTTTTCATTAGCTTGTTGTAAACCACATTACACTGAAGCTGCATCAATGTGAACATCATACAGGGTCACCTTTAGTGGGATGGGGCCGCAGGGCTAAACAGGATCAGTTTGCATGTGTGTGTGTTTGATGGGATTTGACTGAATGTATTCTATGCTTTCAATGTTAATGTGAAGCATGAATATCCTGCAGGCAGAAACTCTCAGCTGCAGTTTTTGCACCTACTGTACAGCTTTAAGTCAAACAAAATAATATTAAATAATGTGATTTGATGTGAGCAGCTCAACCAAACACATTGGCAACTGAAGTCTGCTGAGGTCAGTTTCTAGAAAGAAAAGGCTCTGAGTGGAAGAAGCTGGAGGTGTTGTTATTGTGCAGATTAATGTTTACTGTTACTGATTACCCCTATTTCCCAATTATTTAACTCTGGTGAGGCAAAAAAGCTGACCATCATTTCCAAAATATTTAAAACACTCCTTCTGAAAGACATTATTTCAAACAATGAAATAACTGCTAGGCCAAAAGGTGGTGATACTGCTACAGTAAGATTGGATTCAAGCACTAGTTTTGCACAGTAAGTAATATCATCAACATATGAGTGAAACTGTATATTCTGTTTTCCAATCAGACTTACCACAGGATGCAAGGGAAAGCTGAACAAAATAGGTCAAGTCCAGAATGCAGACAGCAGTTCCAGAATTTATTAAAATCTGTTGTTTATTTTCTGTTCTTCCCCACAGATCCCTCTCAGGTCGAATTGTTGGAGGGGTGTGGTGGTTTTTCACCCTCATCATAATCTCTTCCTACACAGCCAACCTGGCAGCTTTTCTCACTGTGGAGAGAATGGTATCCCCTATAGAGAGCGCAGAAGACCTAGCCAAGCAGACCGAGATCGCCTATGGTACACTTGAAGGGGGCTCTACCAAAGACTTCTTCAAGGTTAGTGTGCATGTTCACTCTTGATATCACAACAAATAAAGAATTAGCTGGATTTCTTTTGTGCTATAAATGAAAAATTCCTTCTGGCAACAAGAATTTTTATGTTAAAATTAGACCAAATCAAAAAAGTATAGATTAAGTTAATGCAACTTATTTCAACTTATCTAATGATACTTTTTCAAATACCAGAGGTTACTAAGTGTAAGTCAAAATTTGATTGAATCTTTTATTTCAAAGTTTTTATATTCACACACACTACTATGGACATGCCCACCACCACACACGCCCGCATGCAAACTAAAATTACACATAAACACTATTAAATTATCACAAATGCATACAATTTTCTCTCACACACCACTACAGACTCACACACGGCTAAAATTGCACTTACATGGTATTAAAATATCACACACATACATACATACCGTTTAAAGCACACATAGCTACTAGTCTGAATGAGAGATCAGAAATGTATGTGTGTGTGAACTAATACTAGACTGCTTGAATGACAATACATGTATGTGTGAGAGGTGTCACGGAAGAGGCGGGTCATAATTTGGAGATCGCATCGAGTATGGGTAGATTCCAAACTGAGCAACATTGGCATGTCCAATAGCATTGCAGGGAAGAATCAACCAATGACAATGAACTTTAAAGAAAAGAAGGCAAAACATGGCTAGTTGTAATTTGACAAAGAGCAGTATAGGACAAGCAGCCGCAATTTTTAATTGTATTTTCTCATCAGCGGATCTAACAAGCTGTGCCATAAGCAGAAAAACTCCTGTGAACGCAGGTGTTGTGACTATCTGTACCAGCTCATCAGCCATTTTAGAAAGGTAGCACTGACAGATAGACATAGCTTTCTAGATACTCTATGGTAGGAAAATCTGATGTGAAGCACAGATAGTCAATACATCGGCGCTCATCGGAGCTATTTTGTTTAAGGCACAGGACACACTGCTTTTTATAGTCGGTAACAATAAAGTACCATTAGGAGTTGGAGCAGTTTGTCTTATGCTGTCCTTTGTCAAATTACAAATATTACCTATGTTGCTCAGTTTGGGATTCACGCATGCGCGATGTGATCTCCAAATTATGCCCGTATCTTCCGTAACACTTCTCACACAGACAAGTACGAGATATAAGTATCTCATTCATTCATTCATTCATTCATTCATTCATTCATTCATTCATTCAGTCTAGTATTAGTTGACTCACACATACATTTCTGACCTCTTATTCAGTCTAATATGTTTGTATGCTTTAAACGGTATGTATGTGAAGGCTAATGTGTCAACCACTATAAAACCTTTATGGTACATCACTATATAAAAACTTTTTTTTAAAATAACACTTGTTTTAAATTACTTTCTGGCAGAAAATTAAGACCTAAATAATGTTGAGCGAACTTGTTTCCAATTTCTTCTAGGGAACTGTACATCCTAGTTTGTAAGATGTGCAAAACCAGGGGGATTTAGCTAGATTCAGTACTGTGATTAAAGTTCAAAATCATCTTCACAAATTGTGCGACTTGTCTTAAACAGTATTAATTTAGTGTTTTATCATTTTTGCTCTTTACTCCCCTTTTAGAGGTCAAAGATTGCTGTGTTCGAAAAGATGTGGTCATACATGCGCAGTGCAGACCCGTCTGTATTTGTAAAGAGCACCAATGAGGGGGTAATACGAGTCAGAAAGTCAAAGGGGAAGTATGCCTACCTACTTGAGTCCTCCATGAACGAATACATCGAGCAGAGGAAACCCTGCGACACCATGAAAGTAGGAGGAAACCTTGACTCTAAGGGTTACGGAGTGGCCACTCCCAAAGCATCGCCCCTCAGGTACACTCTGAGTGTCCGGTTAGCGGACGCCAGCATAGGGTTAGTGTTGTCTCATTTTGTCTGTTATTTGTTGTAACTTCTTAAGCGCAATATCAAATATTTGTACCTCAAACATGAATCCACACCTGTTTCTGACAATTAAATCTCTGCTTAAAACACTAAATCTGCTATGTTAAACAGCTCCCAGTGTGTAAATGCTGAAGTCTAAGCATTCTGAGTAATAGTAGCTGTAATAAAAGTTTCTAACTCCTCAAAATATAAACGACACATCCGGTGAAATAAAAATGAATGAAATTATAGATGTTAACAGAATTGAATGTGTCATTTCTCCAGATTTTCTTTCCCTTTAGCATATCTCCCAGTCAATTTTATGTAAAAATAGTCAGTTAAATCATACAGCTCCAAAACTTAAGTTAACTCAATTATAAAATTATACAAACCTTAAACGTATGAATAGTAATTAGATAGGGTGCTTTTGATAAACAGCGATATTAGAGTTAGAGTGTGCATCAAAGATTTCCGCTAAATGTTTGGAAGGAATACTTTTTTTTAAAATCTTGCTACACTGTTGTAAACTCAGAAAGTAAAAATGATTTTAATCATTGCAAAATTTTATTATGACACTGCAATTGAAATTCTGGAGTATGAAATGTTCTGATATATCATATCCAATCCTAGTTACAATCCTAACTATGGAGTTACAGAGAAGACAGTTGTTTGAAACACCAGAAAGAAGAAACATGAACCATCACAAGACAGGTTTTATTTCAATATTTTATTAAACAGCAATTTTAATTCAGAAAAAAATGTGTCAACTGTAACCCTTTGTAGCTATTAAAGAAGACATCCAAGTAAAAGCTAGGAATGCTCATTTCTCAGTTCTCGTAAAATTTTAACCAGTTTGGGATTCTGTTGGTGGGACAGGAAATGGCAAGGAAATTAATCAGTTCAATGTAAAATCTGTTTACATGTATACATATTATGTCTCTCATTTCCTGTTTCTCATTTCTAGTTTTTCTTCCATTTTATTTAAATTCCAAAATATGTAATTGTCAGAGATTGTAAATCATTTAATTTTGTTTGTCAAATTAAGGTTCAAACAGAGAAAGTTAAGTTAGTTAAACATTAGAGCTAACATCAGAATGCTGTTAGTAAAAATGATCTAAACAGTAACTGATTTCTGCACACACAGAGTGCTGGTTTAAATACGCAACTGGTTGGATTTTGTCAGAAACTGGATGATTGGTGCTTAATAAGGTAATCGAGTCTGTTAGTCTTGAGGGGTGGATCACAGTTTTATTGTCTTTGTGTTCGTCTGTCTGTCTCTTAATATGTCTCTCTGTCTGTCTTGTCTCTCTCTTTTGTCTTTGTCCACATGTCTGTCAGACTGTCTCTTGTTATCTGTTATGCCTGTCTTACTGCTACCTGCCTGTATGCGTTTACGTGCACCAGAGCACTAACAATTACAGTCATAATCAGTGTCTGTCTCTGTCTTTCTTCTGCTGTCAGGTAACACTGAACCTCAGCTTTAGTACATTTTATTTAAATGAAAAATTTTGACCAGTTACTACTTACCTGAATGTGGTCTGATTATTTAAGAGAAACAAGCCCAGCTATGTTTATTTACACTTACTTCAATGTTCAAAATAAATGACCAAGACTGCATTGCAATTTCTGATACCTATGATAAACAGGTTTTCTTGAAAGTTAAGATGTAAAATAAAATTCAGCAAACTATTTCTACAATGTTCAATTAGGTTTTGCATATTTGAGTTTGTAGTAGGCTCAAATGCAGACAGCAGCTTTGAAGCCTTAGTGATAATGATAAAATTTTAAAAATGATAGAGAGAAGCCATGAGAGAACCAGGACGAGGAACCAGGCAGGATGCACCAGAAGGAACCAGCACAGTAAAATGAAAATCAATGAGCTGAAATACTAATGAAAGGAAATGCTGGTGTGGAGGACCAGGTGAGCACAATCAGAGAGGAAAGCTGAACAGCTCCTGCAAAGGAGAGCAGGAAGGGGGAAAGGCGATTAATGAACACAGATGATACACAGAGAATTGAAATTAGAAACAAAAGATAAATTGCACAGTTTATCAGAAAGTTAAAAAGTTTTAAACCAACTTAAGAAAGTTCATAAATGGCATAATGAGTTAGTCTTTCCCTCCCTTTGCGCTTATGGACAAAATACATTGGATGAAGTTGGCTGAATAATTTTTGCAAAATAACATGCAAACACAACATTAATCACCAAAATGTAACCAGATTCTAGTCTAAAAGTTTCTTCAGTTATTCAGAGAATTCATGGCAGTAATACAAGCTAGCTAGGTCACATATTTATTGGGGCCTGCCCATAGCAATACATAGGGAGAGCAGTGACTGACTTGCGAACCAAGTTAGTCACTGCCAATAGAATGTCTCTTTATTATTCTTCCGTCACCGTTAATGCGGCTTGTACCACTGTGTGCCCACCCACAAAAGTGGTATCAAAACGTGTGGCTTGATGCCGGGAAGGGAACTATTACTTTTGTTGGGAATCGGAGTTATGATGGCGACGTAAAAAGCGAAAAAAGAGCAAAATTTCCAACTGCCGAAACGCAGAGTGTAACTGACACCAACTGCCGCTTTGTTAGAGTGAGAATTAAAGTGTATTTTTGACCCCAAAACAATTTTGAAATCGCCATCACGCCCACAAATATCGCCCTATAGGTATCAAACTCGGTCATGACATTGATACGCATGCCTGCTCCGGTAAAATGTATTAAAAATTTCGCTAGGGCTTACGGTTTTCTGTCAAGGTGCTTCAGAGCGAAATCATGCGCCAGGGTAACTGACGCTGTCCCAGATTTACTTCCATGTATTTCTAAAAAATTTCAGAGCTTGGCGCACACCATCTTTGTCTCATCACTGTTATTACTGTGAGTGAGGTAGAGATAAGAATAGCGGGACTATTGGAGACGATAAATAGCCCTCTCATACGCTTCCAACGGTTTTCGAATACGTATCATGGTTCCCGAACGGGAAGGAGTTGTTCGGACTGCTTTTTTCATATAAACTAACTGGGTGTCTCACAAAGAGAATTCTTTCTCCACCTTTCTGTCTCACACACACATGACAGCTGAGCAGCTCTTTAGAACTACAATGACTGAAGGTTAGGATTACAATATGGCGGACACTCAGTGCCTACAAAAGAGGTCTGAGCTGAATGAAAGAACTACAACATGGCAGAACTGTCAGTTACTACTGAGGAGGAATGAGTTGGCCTTTAGAACAACTTGTGTTTTGGACTTTTTATAACTGATGTTACCCAACCATTGTTACACATGGGTTTAGTGTGGCAATTTAAAATTTAGCTTAATGAAAATTTCAAAATAAAAGCCTTGACAATTTTTACATCAGTTAATTGCTCTTTTGGGCATTGTATAACTGATTTTACCCAACCATTGTTACACATGGGATTAGAGTGGCCATTTAAAATGAAGCTTACTGAAAATTTCAAAATAAAAGCCTCAATCAATGAATCAATCAGCTTTATTGTCAATTCCTCTTACATGTCCAGACATACAAGGGAATCGAAATGACGTTTCTCACTATCCCACAGTGATACAAGACAGGGCGTTACTAACATTGAGTAACAATAAAAGTCAGTCTAACTAAAATTATCCTAAACAATTAATAAATAGATGTACAATAACTAGACATATAGCGTAAAAAGTTTTACAACTGAGAATGTATATGTATATATATAAGTATATGGAGATATACAGATAAAAAAAAGTGGCAGAAGTGCAGAGTTTAAATGCCGAATTTGCCCTCTATGTTAGGAGGAAGGGCAGTTGTGCAAGGTTCTGGGTTTCTTCGTCTTCATCTTCTTGGCCGCTTTGATGCTGAGGGGAGGGAATTCAGCATCCTCACAGCCTGATGGATGAAACTGTTGGAGAGTCTGGTGGTGCGGGAGCAGAGGCTTCTATATCTTTTCCCGGAGGGCAGGACACTGAACAGTTTGTGGGCAGGATGATTTACATCTCCCACAATCGTGAACGCTTTCTGGGTGAGTCGGGTGGTGTACAGGTCTTGCAGGGCGGGGAGTGGGGCACCAATAATCTTGGAGGCTGTTTTCACAATGCGCTGCAAGCCTCAATATTCCTGTCAGGTTAATATTAGCCTGCATTATCTTGTTCTTTCAGGTTAGGGCACTGGCTTGCAAAAGCCAGTGCATTAGCATTAGCCTTTGACCTAATGCTAATGGATAGGACTACAAATACGCCATATCTGTAGGTCTAACTAACACTCAGTTAAAACAGAGGACTGAGCTGCCATTTAGAACTACTGGCTGTTTTGCCAGTAAATAACTAATTTAACCCAAACAACAATTCTATATGAAGCTTACTGAAAATTTCAAGATAAAAACCTCAAAATCCCTCTGAGGATAGTCATAGATTGACTTCCATGTATTTCTGAACAGATTTCTGAGCTCAGCGCACACCATCTTTCTCTCATCACTGTTATTACTGTGAGTGAGGTAGAGATATGAATCGCAGTACTATCGGAGACGACAAATAGCCCTCTCAGATGCTTCAAACGGTTTTTGAATACGTGTCATGGTTCCCGAACGGGAAGGAGTTGTTCGAACTGCTTTTTTGGAGTCAAACTGGCTGGCTCAAACAGAGAATTGTCTCCCCCTGCATGTCTCACTCTAAGCTGACAGTTGGCAGAGAGGATTATTTACCATAGCAATGGAACACAGAGCAGGGGAGCTGCTTAGGACTACAAATAGGCATCACTGTAGTTCTAACTATAGTGGAATACTCAGTTGAAACAGAGGACTGAACTGGCCTATAGAACTACTTGTGTTTTCAGCATTATATAACTGATTTAACCCAATGACTGTTACACATGGGATTAGTTTGGCCTTTTAAAATGAGGCTTACTGAAAATTTCAAAATAAAAGCCTTGATAATTTATACCTGCTGGAATTGCTCTTTGGGGATTTATGTGACTGGTTTGTCCAAAGCACTCTTACACATTGGATTAGTATGGCCACTTAATATGACGCTTACTAAAAATGTCAAAATAAAAGCCTCAATACCCCCCTCAATTGAGTGCACCGCCACAGGCGGTGCAATAATATTAGCTTGCATTATCTTTTTCTCTCAGGTTAGCACCAGCCTTTTAGCTTAAATAAGGTATTAGCTAGTTTTCTGACTTATTAGCCATGTCTAGTATACTGAATAGATTAAGTCAATTATAGAAAACATCCTAGTGATGCCCCACATACTACTGACAGCATTCATGCTTACATTAGCATTTTGGCTAATTTTAGCTGATACACTTAGTTTATCATACTGAATGGTGCAAGTCCATGTAAGTCAACATTCTTGTGATTCTCCACATGCTACTTTGGAATTTTTGAGCTAAGCTTACCATTGATGTTCATGCTTAGCATCAGAACGCTGGGTCCAAACCGACGGGCACACCTTTTCAGGCCCCGGTTAAATTTCTTCAGGAATTTTCTAGTTAATAACTATTATTCAACTGTAATGGGATTGTGTCATGTTTAGGCACCTTTTATTCTACCTTCCTGCACTGCTTTTGATGACAAAAGCAGCCTGAAGAAAAATGTAGATGGCAGAGCAGTTGAATGTTAATAATAAATTACATTTGACAAATGTTCACAAAGCACAATAGTGTAAATTGTAATTAAAACTGGCTCTAAAACAGAACTTGAGGTACACTGTTTTTTTCACCTGAAAATATAACTATGACTCCCTTCAAAAAGAATTTATAGATTAGTGAACCCCTGTGTGCTACCATAGTGACAACGAAAAAGAGAATTTGCTTAAGATATTTTGTTGTAAAGTTTAAGAAATAGATTGGGTAGATTTCTAAAAAATGTTTCATTTAACAATATTGATGTCCAGGGATTATTATGCCCAACATTTCTAAAACTAGTTGTGGCAGCCTTATTAGAGAAAACGCTGTTGTCACCATATAACAGGGTTTTTTATTGTGACAGGACAGTATTTTTCTGAATACCTTGATAAGAACTACATGGGAGCTATAAACATTTATTTTTTAGTAAGAGTGGACATTCACTGCTTCTTTTTCTCAGGTTTATTCAGATGAAAAATAAATAAAAGGCAATGGTAGTGTAGCACAACGCAAGCATCTTTTAAAAAGTTTTACTTTGAAATCATTGATCATTATGTCAGATGTTTACATTGATCATAGAATTCAAATCTTCATAAAAAAGACAACAAAAATATGTTGTTGGAATCCTAATAAACCCAAAACTGAACATGTTTCCCCATATTGGTCAATCCATGTTCATTCAGCAAATGAATGCAGATTTTTTTAAAATTTGATTTAATTGAATACAGTTGAACTAAACTAAAAGTTGGCTAAATATTTTTAAAAGCTTAGATTTTTACTTGACAGCAGAATTTGAAAAAATTATTTTCCTTTCCTTTGTGTTTGACATAAAATGAAAAATTTATCAGATGTTCTATATTGCTCTTATTATTTCTACCTCATGTCAGCATTTTTATATTCAAGCCAGAAACAAAAAGACTTCACAGAGGAAACTGGTGCTTTCTGAATGTAATCATTTGTTCCTTTATGTAGGAAAATACTCAATCAGGGAATTATTTGTGTGGAGAACTCAGTCTTTGTGATCCACCTTTTCTGTCTCCATGTTTCTATGCTTTTGAGCTGCAAAAGAAAAACACAAACCAATTCACTGCTTTGAGGGGGGGGGAAGTCATATAAAAGGCAGATTCTGTGTTCAGTTGCTAAGCAACATAGTTGTGCTAAAGCACTTGAATGCAGAACATTTATTTTAATCAACTTCACTCATGAAAAGCATTAGCTCTGTGTGAAGAGTCGGTGCTGTCTCTGGCTATTAACTGCTGTCATGGTGACAAATAAACACATCCTCTTTCATTTTTGCATATTAGGACATAATAAATAAAATCATCTGGTATTTAGCAGATTTTTAAAGCTAAAGAAATATAATCTCAGAAGAGCAATACAACATTAACATGAAATTCCATTCGAATTGCCATTGCAATTGCTACTAGGTTGTAGCTAAATTACGGGAGGAAATTTAAGCTTTAAGACAAATCTGGCATTAATATGAATGGTGATGTCTTTTATGCTGCTGTGCAGGCAATGAAAACACAAAGTTTTCATTTGAAATGGGAAACATTGCTGCAATTAAAAGCTGCCTCTTTTCAAGAAATGATAGCAGAGAAACAGTCTATATGCTAATGTGCAAATCTTACTACATTATTTTCTCATAAAAGTAGCTTTTCTTCATTTTTTAAGTTTATGTAACATTTTGCAAAACATTATGTCTGTGATTATTCTGACTATGATTCTGATTACCCTATGATATTGAACTTGTAAAAATAAACAGACTCTACTCCTCTATTCTTCCTGCTGGAGAAGTCAAGGCACTCACATAATTGAGCGTATTTTGAGCGGACTCATAGTGGACGTTTGCCAGACACGTCTGCTCACAGGTCAATTTTTACATCACAGTACAATGTTCACATTGAACCGTTTTGTATGCAATACCGAGCTCATCAGGTTGCAACCATTCAGAAGGACACTGCTCAACCAGACTGCCACTTTGTGCTGCATTAACAGGCGTGCGGTGGCTGTCCTGAAGAGGAAACATAAGACTAGGTGCCGAACTTGCTATTATCCATTTGGATTGTGGAAAATTAAGGAATTTGTCTTGAGAAATGTAGGCAGTTGGTACACTCGACACCTATGGTACACCTATGAAATCTCAACAGTGGACAATGTGTGCGGACTTCATGTGGCTCACAGAATACACATAGTATTGTGGGCGATAGTGGCAATGGCAGTAGGAGTTCACCCTGCAATTGGTGGATTACTGGTTTGATTCTTGGTCCACCTGCCTTTGTTGTCTGTGTCCCTGAGCAAGAGGCTTCACCCACAGTGCCTGCTGGTGTTGGTCAGAGGGGTTGATGGTGCACAATTTGTAGTCTTTCTTCTTTCCCAGGGCAGCTGTCGCTATATTCCAGCAGTTTGCTGTCAACAGTGTGAATGAGCCCTTTGAGATTTCCATTGGAGATGTAAAGGGCTTCATTAATAAATGGATTATTATCACTAGAATGCCCAAGTATGTGGGATGCTTTTGGCCTTTAAAACATAAACAGGAGATGAAGATGTGAAGGACCAGCTGAAAGGAGAGAACACTTCGTTGTTTCTGTCTCCAGATGCTGATGGCCAATTTTCTCTCCTCCTTTAGAAAATGCTATAATTCCTATTGTACACCAGCAGATGGCCATAATATTATTAAGAATTATGTCAATATTCCTTAAAAAGATAGGAAAACAAAGAGGATGGGTAAGGATAGGCTAGGCTAAAGCTTCTTTCAAAACAACTGTAGCTCATGTTTCTTTTGACAGTCACTGACCTCGTTAGCTCGCGTTTAAGATTAATTGAAAACAGAGTCTAGATGAAGTGACAGAGTGTAGAAACACACTGAAAGCTTCTCTGTTGTTGCTGTGGTTTCTATCACTGAAGTAATTGTAGGAATGTTCACTTAGATGTCTTTATATAACAGAAATTGAGTTTTTAAACGTCCCCACTTCAAAAAGCATTCTTAAAACTATGGGGAAAAAATCCATAAAAATTCCATTGTGCATTTGGATGAGTTGTGCAAAATGCAACAGAGAATCTACCTATGTTTGCATCAAAGCATAATATTTACAGGGCCTTATTTTTAACATCCTGCTTTTGAATATTGACTTAATATCTGGTTAAATAAATGATCACTCTGCCTTAAGTTTCTTGTTCGTCTGAGGTTGAATTCAACTCATTAAAAAAAAAAGAATATTTCATATTCTGAAAGAGGATGTGCTTTGATTTTGTCTTCGTCTCATGTTTGTTGTTTATGTCTGGTTAAAGTTAAGCATTTGCAAGAGTTTTGTTCATAAATGTAAACATCAAAGCATCTGAGAGTTGCACGTTCCCCACACAGAATTTGGGGTGGAGTTTGACGAACTCAACCGATTCATCACTCCCCCAATTATACTTTTGACTCATCAACCTGCTCACTTTAATATTTGATTCCAGCTAGTGGTAACTGAACAGTATGCAGTACATCATACCTCATACTGATAGCCCTCTACAAGGCCCTCACATATTTATCATTGGGATTATTTATAAACTGGAGAAATGGGCAAAAAGAGAAAATACAATTGGATTTATTAAAAGATTTGATATTATGTTACAATAGATACTATTTTTGATATTTATGGACCCACGCAGCTGCAGTCCCAACTTGAATCTGATTTTTTAAAATCTACAGAGGAACCTTAGAATGATTGCACAGAAACCTTCCAGCCTCAAAACCTTGTCTTAAAATTTTAAAATATCAGTGGAAATATTCAAAAATAAAGTAAGCAATTACAAAAATTCAAAATTGATACTCAAGAATTCAAAATTGATACTGCTTTATCTTTTGAGAAATAACTTCTTCTTTCCGATCAGAAAAACCTGGTTACGTGATGATGCATTTAATCTACATCTACCAGTTCTTTGAATAATTTTACACTTAATTGTAATTGCAATCCCAGATTTTTTACTTAAAATCAGCTGTTCAAGAATTCTCTCTATCCAATGTGGCTGAGTTAGTTTGCTGAGAAGAAATGGAAACTTCTATTATCTAATACATGTAATGTATAATGTAATGCACATAATGAGGAGCCCACTGTGATATTAATATGCCCTTGAATATCCTGCTAAGATTGTGCATATAGTGACAGATTTATATTATCTTTATCTAACAGGAAGCCACCCTGAAGAAACAAATTCACTCATTTAAATTTGAGCGCTGTTGTGATCGGCAGTTGGTGCTCTAGAACAAAACTCTTATTCTCTAATGTATTAAGCATCATTGTTCATATTATCATGTCATCAGTGCTAGCGCTGCACTGTAACTTTGATCATCTGCATGTGAAGAGGAACAACAGTCAGGTGTGTTTCATTTATGACTCACTTTGAATCACTAGTTCTGACCTCATCTAAGTAAATCTTTGAATGTTTTTCCTCTTTTATTTATCAGGTAATGAATGAAGGTTGATGAAAGTTCACGGAAATCAGTTACAAATTCACTGATTGTTTTTCATCCCAGATTACTTCATTGTCTGAACATCACAGGCTGCTCTGTCTTTAACAATATAATTTTCTTTCTGCTAAAGTGCTGGGTTTAACCAATACATTTAAGAAACTGATAAATCAGTTTAGCATTTGATAAAGAGTGAAAAGTTCTGATGAAGCATACAACTGCTTATTGATGTTCAAAGATGAAGCCCAAAAGGCACCTGAGGTTTCCAGCATTCATGCAAGCACAGGTTGGATTAGGAGTATTTTAATCCCAGCAGTTATTTTCCTAATATCGTTATAGTTTTGTTTCATCGGTCCAGGCCTCCTTGTAATCTTTTAAGATGGTGTTATCTGAAAAACTTCTGAAAGTAGTTGAACTTTTTTGCTTGTTTTCTTTGTCTCTGTCCCTCTGACACTTTCAATGATTTTGGCTTGTTTCTTAATTTACCCAATTCTGAGTCAATAAGATATGAGTTACTAAACTCAGTGGATAAATCTATGATGTATAAGGGACGTCTTGGTAAAGTATTTGTCTTTAGACATTCTTCTTGGACATAATTTGTTCCCCTTTCTGTAATTGTATCAATAAACAATATTTTGACAAAGAAGAAAATATTTTAAATCCAGTAGTCATTCTGAGAGTGCTATTGGATGAAAAGAAGAGACTCAACTGATGGTGATGCATATTTCTATTTCTGTGTCATATCTGTTTTAGGTTAATATATGTTGAAGGTTTGCCTTTCATATGGTGGATATACAGTATATAAATAGGTTTTTGACCTCATAGTTTGTCCTTCCCTTTCTAATTTTTTCAGCACAAAATAGAGAAATTATTTGTTTGCAAACAGAGCATATGCATGCACAATTTGACTGCAGCAAGAGCAGGGCGCCCTTTAAACTCTCACTAGTTGCCATGGTTACCAGCATTTATCTTGCTGTTTTAACATTAGCTAGCATGTTGTTGGCATACTACAACTGAAACAAGAAACCTTGACATGAATGTTTGCTTTCAGAAACCAGAAAAATGTCAAATCTCTGTTATAAACCTGAAGCCACTTGGATGTGATGAGAGGATGGTCTGGGCTGAAAACAGTGAACTTGTCCTTACATGCACCATTCATTAGACTCATGCAGCTGTACTGATGTTGCGTTCCTTAATATGGCAGTCTTCATTAACACCAAGTTCCCTTCTTATCCCTTATTGTTACTATCGTCCCCTGTAGAAACCCTGTTAACTTGGCAGTGTTAAAACTGAACGAGCAGGGCCTGTTGGACAAATTGAAAAACAGATGGTGGTATGACAAGGGAGAGTGCGGCATCGGGGGAGGGGACTCCAAGGTCAGATCACCGTAACCCTGACGGGTAACGACAGGCAATGGTACATAGGGGTAACCGGCAGAAAGGCACAGCTTCAGTAGCGAGCATGAAACCCTCTGGGAACAAATCAGAAAAACATGAATTCTACTCTCTCATTCTCTGATTGTTGGGGTATTTTCATAACTATTTCAAAAGTCAGCAGTTAATGACCAAAATATTTTGCTTTATATGTTGTTTTCTTCAGGTTAGTAGGTTTTTATACTCCACTATACACTTCCCAACTTTATGTGGCATACAATGATGCCTAGATGGAGCAGTGCTAGTCATATATTTGTACATAATGCTGTAACCACATGTGCAGCTGTGCTCAGGAATCTTATGTACAAACGCACTCGTAGATTATATGTGTCATGCAAGAATATAATTGCAATTTTAATAAACTCTCCAATGAGTACAATGAGATTTTCCTCAAAATTGTGGAAGCACTGTCATCATTTATTTGTGACTCAGTAAATAATATGCATCTTGTTTATTTTTTATCTTGTATTTTTTTCTATTTCTTATTATGCTTGTTTTATCTTTTTGTTATGGACATTCTTATATGTCTGGAATAACAGATATGATGATGATGTTTTAAGGATCATTTGAGGCCTAGCCATTCATCCTTAAACACAAACTCCTTGGACATCATTGACATGTATATGGCAAGGCAAGGCAAGTTTATTTATATAGCACTTTAAAACAGTACCACTGACCAAAGTGCTGTACAATCACAAGATTAAACAAATAAAGATCAAAATTAAAATTAAAACACATAAAAAACAACAGTGCAGTGACATAAAACACTCTATATAATACATAAACATACCCAGATAATTACAGAAAAGCAGCATCTCAAACTGAATCAAAGGCCAACCGAAAAAGGTAAGTCTTAAGAGCAGATTTAAAAATTGCTAAAGAGGGGGCCTGTTTTACCAACATAGGTAAAGAATTCCAAAGTTTGGGAGCTGCAACAGCAAACGCCCTGTCTCCTCTCTGCCTCCTGGAAGTCCTCGGCACCTCCAGGTTCATTTGGCTCGCTGATCTAAGAGCTCGAGGAGGACAGTGTATATGTAGCAGCTCAGAGAGATAGGAGGGAGCAAGGCCATTTAAAGATTTAAATACAAATAAAAGAATCTTAAAATGCACTCTGAAATGTACCGGCAGCCAATGCAGAGAATATAAAATCGGGGTAACATGTTCTCTCTTCCGTGATTCAGTTAAGAGCCGAGCAGCCGCATTCTGGACCAGCTGAAGACGGGACAAAGAAGACTGGCTGACACCCACATATAAGGAGTTACAGTAATCCAGTCGTGTTGTGATAAAAGCATGGATTAATATTTCAAAATAATCCACTGGTACAATATTCCTAATCTTAGCAAGCCGCCTCAAATGGAAAAAGCTCGTTTTCACAACGGCACTGATTTGTTTATCCAACTTAAAATTTGCATCCATTACAAAGCCCAAATTTGTAACAAATGGCTTTATGTAATGCGATAGCGGACCCAAATCCACAGGAGTGGATTTGCAGGTAGTACCAGGGTCAAAAATAATAACTTCCGTCTTTCTTTCATTAAAATTCAAAAAATTCAGAGCCATCCAAGTTTTTATGTCATCAAGGCACTCCATTAAAATTGGTACTGTATTGACTCCCTTACGCTTGAGAGGCACATAAATTTGTGTATCATCCGCATAGCAATGAAAAGCAATATTATGTTTCCTAAATATTGACCCAAGGTGAAGCAAATATAATGAAAACAAAAGAGGTCCAAGTATCGAGCCCTGCGGTACTCCACACAATAAAGGAGCAGACGATGATCTAAAATCATCTATGTCAACACAGAAAGACCTATCCGTCAAATACGACCTAAGCCACACTAAGACTGTGCCTTTGAGACCTACATAATGCTCTAAACGGGAAAGTAAAACATCATGGTCCACCGTGTCAAAGGCTGCAGTCAAATCTAAAAGAACTAAAATCACTGGATCTCCAGCATCAGTAGCCAAAAGGATATCATTAAACACCCTCAACAATGCAGATTCGGTGCTGTGTAAAGTTTTAAAACCAGACTGAAAATCCTCAAGAATATTATTTACATCGAGATAGGCCTTTAATTGATTATAAACAACTTTCTCTAAAATTTTAGACATAAATGGAAGCTTTGAAATAGGCCTAAAATTAGATAACAGAAAAGGGTCTAAGCCAGGTTTTTTGATCAGCGGTTGAACTAATGCCTGTTTAAAAGGTTTTGGAACCACACCAGTGATCAGGCTACTATTTATAATAGCCGTAATAGAAATCCCTAAAACAGGAAGAACCTCTTTAAAAAGTCGTGGGGGTAAAATGTCAGCTGCAGAACCTGAGGCCTTAAGATGACCTACAGTCTCATGTATTAAAGACAAAGTAACAGGTTCAAACTGAGACAAAGCAGTGGAGCATTTGACAGCAACTGAAGGGTCAGAAGCTGAACACATAATATCCTCACATTCACAAAGTTTCTCCTTCAGTTTAACCTTGGCTTTTCAGTAAGAAGTGCAGTTATCACTACAACCTTGTAGAGGGCTATGATGCTGTGTTTTGTACATTGTTGACTTGAAGAGATGAAGGACAGAAAAGTAGTAAATTATGGCATGAACATCTGTGCAGTTTTTTTAGTTTCTGAGTGGCAAATAATCAAAATAGGGATAACTGAATCTCCCAAACAATTATGTTTGAAAACAAGCACTGACAATGTATAAAAGATGGGAATGCATGCAGAAGTCCAAGGAGATACAAGGTTTACCCCAGACAGGGACCCATATGTAGTAGTTGCCACCCCATACCTCCCACCACACACCTTCTTTAAATTTTCTTCATAAAACAGAATTGGTGTCAAATATTTGTGGTGATTTGTGCAGCAAAAAATTTTGTTTTCGCCTCCTTAAAGATATTAGTAAATATTTTCCAGGGTCATAACAAATTGTCAAACCAGACAGTCCATGTTTACAAAATCAAGCAAATTTGGTGTCAATCAACTGTGCTAATATTTAGCTGAACAAAAACAATCAATAAATTTTTATCAATCTTGTTTGATTTTGTTAATGTACCAGGGAGGGAAGGGCAGGTTGATCTCTAGTGAACTCTGGAAACATTTTATTTTTTATTTCAAAAATTATAATGGCACAAACATACATTTGTGCTGCACAGTTGATGGACAACATTTTCTGTCTGATTTTGTAAATTACTGGACTGGATGGTTGACCTTTGTTGACCTCTAAAGATGTTTAGTAACATCTTTAAAATGATAGCGGCACAAATATTTGAAACCAATTTGTTTAATTGAAGAAGTGAAGAAAACCCTCAGGTCTATCAAGCTGTCAGATCCCATAATAGGTTTTCAGTTTGAAGACATCCAGCTAACCAAACATCTCACAGGATATCCCAATTTGTTGTTATTTTAATTATTTAAATATCATTAATTTTTTAATGATTTTAATAACTAAAGAATTTTGAGCTTTTCAAAGTTTCTGGATGTTTCCATGGAACAGAAGCTTCAATTGACTTTTTATAGAAGTTCAAACTAGTAACTTAAAAAGTATATTTCTGCATGAAAACCACCTAACCAGTTGATCAGGCAAATTTATTGTTTTAAATACCCCTTTGATCAGTTGGTTTCTTGTTCTTGGACAGTTTCTACCCAGCAATCCAAAAAGCTTCACCTCCTGCAGTCTCTTTGGCCTTCACCATGACAGAAAACAGTATTTACTGATTATATTCACTTTGCTCAGTGAAAGAAAGTTTCCCAGAGTGTTTTCAGCTGCTGTCGGTTACCCAAAGTGATATAGTAATACACATCTCGCATGTAGGGAGTCAGGCCAAACTAAGCTAGATGGAGTATTAATGCATATCACTTTGATACAGTTTCCAATATTTTTTGTGTTGTTGTTTCTGTTTTCTGTTTGTTTTGTTTTCTTTCTGTTGTTGAGCTGTTACTTGTAGTGTATTACAGCATCTGTACTGCTAATGGAACTTTTTGCTGAAATTGTTCTACAACCACCACTGCTGCTGCAGCTGCGGCCAACGCAGTTGAACAATAACATAACATAACATGGATGTGCATAATGTTATTTATGTTATTTCCAATCCCACCCACTCCCCTTCCCTTGATTCTCTGAAGAATCCCAGTAAATCTAGCAGTACTGAAGCTCAATGAACAAGCCGTCTTAGACAAGTTGAAAAACAAGTGGTGGTATGACAAGGGAGAATGTGGACACAAGGACTCCGGCAGAAAGGTCAGTTCTTGAGGTGACTTAGCCTGGTACCATGGTCATGCATTGGTTTGCCCCAACATCCTCCCCACTTTCTCCTGCCCCTTTTCAAAATACCCCAGATCCACAGCAAGAACACTGAGGTAGTTCAATTCAGCTCTTTTTTTTTTTTTTACCTTTGAAGCTAGATTTTTCCCTGTGGGATGACTAACATTAACTGTAGATTATAGTTAATAGACAGGTGATTCCCATTTTACTACAACTTCCTTCTCATCCCAACTCCTACATTTTGCACATTTTAATTATTTATTTTAATCATTTTCCTGGGTAGCATGATTATGCACTGTACAACTACAATGATCTATACAGATGAAAACCAGATTTATCAGGTTTTTGTTCATTTAGCAGAAATCAATAAAAAAATGTCTATAAATGCACCCAGATCTTAAAAAAGTGTCAATGCAGTTGCATATTCTGGATTCATTCTACGCTGAAACAAGAATGGTTCAAAGAAAAAACATAAAAGTTCATGTATGGATGACTTGGATGAGAAGATCAAAAGCTTAAATGTAGGAGTTGGGGTGTCTCTAGTAGAATGAATTCACCTTTTAAACCTGAAAAGAGAGAGATTTCATCTAATCAGAGCTGTGATGTGTTTTCTTAAAATATTTGGCATCTACTTTAAATTGTAATACAGAATAAAAGTTTGGAATTTTAGGGTAAAAATATATCTTATTGGTGATCATTAAAGAGAAGGCAAGAAGCTGGTTAGCTTAGGTTAAAGTAATGAGGCAGCAGTTGACCTAGCTCTGAACTAAAGATAAAAAATAATTTCATATAATTCAAAAGAAAACCAAACTGGCTTGCTTTACCATAACTGTAATGTTTTAGTTACATACGAGTGTCATATTAAAAGCTTTGCTGCATGGTTAATGTTTTCACACTCTTGTGGTGTTGGATACTGCAACATCAACATGTGATTTTTCTCTTCACACCAAGGTTCTTCAGTAGAATGCTTTAAATTTGTAGTCTGCTAAACTTTGCTGTTACAATTTGCACTTAAGAATCTTCAGCACTTTTGAGTCATTTCTCTGGCAGAATTTTGAAAACTAAATTGAATGAACAATGGTGACATAGTTATTAAAAGCACAGAAAGCATTTTGAATCACAAGAACCAAATTTAGTGGCACACCATGTGTCGCCAATGACAACATTCCCATTTGCACCTTCATTAAATAATCTGGATTGCTTTTTTCTTTATAAATATCCAAAACATTTAAACCAATTGACCACTGTTAAATGTAAACTGATCAGAATATTTTTTTAAACATATTTTGGCATTTTTAAAACCTTGATTCCATCAAAGACAGGTAGAAAAATGTGCCATTAATGCTCATTTGACATTAGTGCTAAATAATTCAAATGAAGTGATACAAGAAAGCCACAACATCTAGACTGGTCAGAGATGGATAAACCTGGCTTTTTGATTTGCAGCAATGCATGCAAACTGACAAATGAATTAAAAAACATGAAATATATTTTTGTTGTCCTGTCTACAAATACAGAAAAGTCTTATGTTTCTAACTGATATATTTCTGCCAAACGAAGAAGGGAATTCTGAGGTTTTCAGGTTGTTTCTTGTCTGAATTGAGTAACATTTTGCTTGTTCTTTGTATCAAGCTTTAAACTGAGCTAACCAGCTTCATGTCTACTCTTCTGATATTAAACCTCTCAACTTTAGCCAAACAAGCACCAGAATGACAAAAGTCTTGTTTAACTGTAGCACACAGAGTTTAGGCTTACTGAATAATTTTATTTATGGAATCAGAATTTATCACTGCTGCTGATTGTTCTGGAGAACAAAAGAGGGAAATAATTATAGACCAGTACAAATGAGGATTCTGATGATAGAAAGTTTGTTTTGTATGTTTGTAATGTCACATTTATGTGAATTGATGAGAAGATTTGCCAAGATTAAACCTGTTTTGTCACCTTTTGTTCTACAGATAAGGTCTTTTCATGTCTCCAGATCAGATTTCTTTCCACTCAGCCCTCTTTCTGTTCTTCAGAATATTCAGTGGTCAGCACAGTTCAGTAGAAGCAGTCGCAGACACAAGGGCGAGCTGCTCTGCAGAGAAATGTGGCTTTTTACATCACATTTTAACCCAAATCCTGCCTGCCTTTGTAGGCACATTTGAAGAATATTTTAAGCTTCTGCTGGTGGCAAAAAAAAAAAAAGCTTTCTTGAGGCTTGAGGATGTGGAAAATACTTTTTGTTTCTTGCCTTGGGCGATGTTTAGTCATTTAAGCTTTGACAAATAAAATCTGGCCTTGAAGGAAATTTTCAGATCAAAGCAAGATTTCCATTTTTACTCTTTCTGAATACATCAGATGTAAAAAGTCACAGTTTCCAATCCGAAATATTTTTTTACTAGTTTCCTCACTGGTGTCTCAGCTTATGGCTGCTCTCCAGTAGTTATCAAATCCAATGACCACAGCTTTCCCTCTTCTCCTTTTCCTTCCCAGACACACTCCTTGATGTTTTTGTCTCCAATCTGTCATGAACCTCCTGTTTTGCTCTGAACTCTCTGAGTAACGGAGCGTGACTAACCTGGAGATGTTCATCAGTCTGTCAAGGAGACAGCTTACTGTCATACTGAAGCTGCAGCAACAAGACACTCACTGCCATTTGGCTTCTTACGAGAAATGCCACATGGAGGCAGTAAAAAATGTCCAAAACTTTATTTTTATCTGGTAGAAATGTATCAATTCAGTTGAAGTCTATTTTTTATGTAACACCAGCATAGAACAAATGTAATTTTATGGCACTGAAATTTAGAAAACAAGTTTAAATTATATCAAGTATTCTATAGCATCATCTATGATCACACTATCACAAGTTTTTCATTTTGGTTAGTTTTAAAGTTCAAAGTTCAACACTGCAGAAACAAAAACATCTTAACAAGTACTTATAGTCTAGCTTTTGGTGCAAATATCTTAGTACACTTGAAATAAGACAAAAGTATTTTACAAGAAATTTACAGCAAGATATAAGAGCTTGTTTTAATTCCTTAATATTGATAAAAAAGGTACTAATTCCGCTGGCTGATTTGGTCACTTATAATAACACATTTTTCTCTTGTTAGAATATAAGTGAAATAATCCATAGCACTTGTACCTTTTCATCAATATTAAGAAATATTTAACCTTAAACAAGCTGCTATATCTTGCTGAAGTTCTTTGTAAGTTAGTTCTGTCTCATTTCAAGTGTACATTTGCGCAATTACTTTAAAATGCTTCTGTCCCAAACTAAGCCTGAAGACACAAAGCTACTGTATTTTGCCAATGGCAAAAGACACAGGCTTTCTCCTTAGGTTTAAAGCCAGAGAAAAGGCCTGAATTTTACACACAGCAAGTCGACACAAAGAGACACTTTTTTAATGAAATAGTACAAGTAGGTTCCAAAATTTTCTGACATTACAGGGGCCTGTTACTTCTAAATACAATGTCTTGCAGGTGAATATAAATACAAATGCAGCTTAAGCTAAATTTGTTACCCGATTAAAAACAAATCCACTTGGGAATACTCCATGGCCAAGTCATATCACATGCAGTGGCCACAGTTAACTCAGTTGTCCTAGTTCAATCCTTCCATGTGCTTCATGCCTTTCGATTCTTCCTGTCCTACTATTGAAAAATGCCACTAGTGCCACAAAATCCTTACAAACTAACAAAGAACAGATCTGAATTTAAGGACAAAGGGAACTCAAACTTTTTCAGATTGTTCATATCGTAAAATCATCACTTTCAAAATTTCTCACATAATCCAAGACATTCCTGTGTGAATGAGCCCATCTTCTTCAGCCTGGTATTAGTCTGACCTTAAGCTGTCTCTTCAGACTCCTCAGCTGTTGACTGCAGAACACATTCTATGATGGGTTCACAACATTTTCTATGAATAAAAATTAGGAGTTTAGTGTTCTTTGTCTATGTTATGAAAGGCTGCATGGTAGAGAGTCAGTGAAACTAAGATGCATGTGATGAAAGTAATGACACAAAAATGAGATCTTGCAAAGAATATATGTTCCACTTTTTTACAGAATAAAGACTAACAAATAATGTTTATTAATAAAATAGTTGGACTCATCCTCTGATGATAGTATAAAAGTCAATAAATTGTTTTCTATTATTTTAGAGAATGTTTCTTTTGCTCGTTTTTGTTTTATTCTATTAGATTTTTCTTCCTGCATGAGTTTGCATGCGACAAACAGAAGACAGTGTATCATCAGAGGCGGTGATTTGAGGTAACTAAGAGCAAATCCACTCTCATTAAATATGAGCTCACCAACAATTCATCAACAGAGATATTACATATTTAGCTATTTTGTGTAAATTACAAGTGGTTCTTGTTAGATTCTCTTTTTGTGGTGACATTATAGAGCATATTTTAGGCACAATTCAAAGTAAAACGAGCACTTTAAAACAGGAAACAGACCAAGGGAAGAACATACCAAATGAAGTTCTGAAACTAAATCAAAAATCCAGACCCAATATTCTTCAGTGATGATCATGATGATGATGATGACGACGACGATGATGATGACCAGGCACTGTGAGGAAAACAATGGAAACAATCTGAATGTGAGGAAAAGAAAAGTATTTGCTAAAATTATGTATTTGTACCCTTGAGACAAGAAAGAAATGCTCCAACATTGAAATTGAAAGTTGGGCACTAAGAAGGATAAAGATTTTGTCATGATGGGTTAAGGTTTCTAGCCCACATGCAGAACACAAGACAGGAGAGTAAGAATCAGTTTAAGTGATTTATTAAGGTACACAATTATCAGAGTGTGGGAAGGTGGTCTGGTCCAGGGAATCAACTGTAACGGGCAGCAGTGGTTCACTGCGAGGGGAAAAAGCAGACTGATGAGTTCAGGGGTCGTGGGAATATGGAAAACTCAGATGAAACACAGGTTGTTCTTACTTGGTGGTGGCTGGATCTGAATCTTGGAGGGTTACTGAGTATGTCCAGGGTCTCGGTCTCTTAGTGGGTCCAGGAACAACGGAGGAGTGCGGCGGAGAACGGACAGGTAGGCTCGGGTGCAACAGAGACACAGAGGAGTGGTTCGACCGCCAGCCGTGGGGTCCAGGAGATACTTGCAAAACAACGGAGAGGTGAGTCTGGGAACTCGGGCAACCAGTGGATACTTTCCACGGCGTCACGAGGGAGGTTCTGAAACCAAGGAAACTGCCAGGATCTGGTCAGCGGGTCCAGAGTGTCAAAGGGATCACCTGAAGGCAACAGAGAAACACAAAGAGAATCAAAGGAAGGCTCAAGGCAACGAGGAACACAGAGACAGGTTCAAGGGGGCTCAGAGGTACCTCTGACTGGCAAACACTCAGGCGACGCTGGACTGGCGGTCAACTCCTTAAGTATGCTCCGCTGATGAGGGTAATTGATGACATTTGGATGATGATGATACCACCGCACTCCAACCGGAACCTGTCGCCATCTGGTGGTAAGAGGTGGAAAAGGCGCACAGGAAAAACCCCACCAAGAGAACCAGAGAACCCCGGAACATAACAGTACCCCCCCCTCAACGGTCGCCACCTGGCGGCCTAGAAGAGCTGGACGGCAACGAGGAGCGATAGTCGGAGATGAGGGAACGATCTAAGATGAACGAACCAGGGATCCAGGAACGCTCCTCCGGACCGTAGCCCTCCCAATAGACGAGGTACTGCCAGCCGCGACCTCGCCGACGGGAGTCCACGATCCGGCGGACATCGTAGGCAGGATGACCATCAATGTCACGGGGGGGTGGAGGGGGTTCGGCCGGAGGGCAGAGCGTACTGGTCTGGACGGGCTTAATCTGAGACACATGGAAGGTGGGATGGACGCGGAGGGAGGCGGGCAGACGGAGACGAACAGCAGATGGACTGATTATGGCTGCGATGGGGAACGGACCAATATAGCGGGGAGAGAGTTTTTTGGAAATGGATTTGAGGGGAATGTCGCGTGAAGAGAGCCAGACCTGTTGACCAGGGGCGTAGACGGGTGCGGGCCTCCGCTTACGGTCAGCCTGGCGCTTATTACGTGCTGCTGTTTGGTTGAGGTTATGGATGATGGTGTTCCAAACCTTATGGCAACGGCGAATGTGGTGACGGACGGAAGTGACGGAAATACCCTCTTCTTCTGAGGGTAGCAGAGGGGGTTGATAACCAATGGATGCTTCAAACGGGGACATACTGGTAGCTGCTGAAACGTGGCTGTTGTGAGCGTACTCCACCCAAGGAAGGAATCGGGACCAGTCGGAGGGGTTGGTGGAGGTGAAGCAGCGGAGGGTGGTTTCAAGGTCCTGATTGAGCCGCTCAGTTTGACCGTTGGTCTGGGGATGAAAACCGGACGTGAGAGAAACAGATGCATTAAGAGTAGAACAGAAACTTTTCCAAACCTGGGAAATGAACTGGGGACCTCGGTCTGAAAGGATCTCTCGTGGGATGCCATGGAGCCGGAAAACGTGCTTGACCAGGAGTTGTGCGGTTTGGAAAGCTGTGGGTAATTTACGGAGGGGAACGAAGTGGCAGGCCTTGGAGAAATGGTCGACGATGGAGAGGATGGTGGTCATGCCCTTGGAAGGGGGTAAGCCGGTAACAAAATCTAAGGCTATGTGGGACCATGGTCGTTTGGGAACGGGGAGAGGTTGCAGGAGACCAGACGGAGGTTGATGAGATGTTTTGTTTCTGGAGCAGGTGGTGCAGGCTTGGACGTATTCACTGACATCTTTATGAACAGATGGCCACCAAAACGTGCGGTTGACTAGAGCGATGGTGCGGCTGATTCCGGGATATGCAGAGAACTTGGAGGCATGGATCCAGCGAAGAAAACGGGCTCGGACTGAGGCGGGGACGAAGAGCTTCTTGGGTGGACAGGAGGCGGGTGTTGGTTCAGCTAACTGAGCTTGTTTAATGATGTCTTCGATCTCCCAGGTAACGGTGGCGACTGTACAGCTGGGGGGAAGAATGGTGGCCGGAATCTTCTCAGAATCATCAGGTGAGTAAAGGCGGGAAAGTGCGTCTGGTTTGACGTTGCGAGACCCTGGACGATATGAGACGGAGAGGTTGAACCGGGAGAAGAACAGTGACCAGCGTGATTGACGTGGGTTGAGCCTCCGGGCAGACTGAATGTAGGACAAGTTCTTATGATCGGTCCACACCAGAACTGGGTGCTCTGCTCCCTCCAGCCAATGTCTCCATTCCTCCAGGGCCAACTTAATGGCCAACAACTCCCGGTCTCCCACATCATAGTTTCTCTCTGGAGGGGATAATCTGCGTGAAAAGAAGGCACAAGGGTGAGTTTTATTGTCATGAGGGGAGATCTGAGATAAAACTGCACCGACTCCGGTGTCTGAGGCATCAACTTCAACGATGAATTGTTTCGATGAATCTGGCTGCACAAGGATAGGTGCGTTGGCGAAGAGGGCCTTGAGGTGTGAGAATGCCACTTCTGCCTCCGGAGTCCAACTAAAAGGGATCTTAGATGAGGTTAGAGCGGTTAGCGGTAAAGCTGTTTGACTATAGTTCCGGATGAAGCGGCGATAAAAGTTAGCAAAACCAAGGAAACGCTGGAGCTGTTTGCGGGTGTCAGGTGTAGGCCATTCCAGGACTGCTCGGATCTTTTCCTCGGTTGGCCGCACCTGCCCGTCCCCTAATATGAAACCCAGAAAAGAAACGGACGACTTGTGGAACTCACACTTTTCAGCCTTGACGAACAGTTTGTTTTCAAGTAGCCTTTGCAGGACCATGCGGACGTGGCGTTTGTGTTCCTCTAGTGTCTGAGAATAAATGAGAATGTCATCCAGGTATACAAACACAAAGATGTTCAAAAAATCTCTCAAGACGTCATTAACCAGGGCTTGGAAGAAAGCGGGTGCATTAGATAAACCAAAGGGCATAACGCAGTACTCGAAATGGCCAATAGGGGTCTTAAACGCAGTCTTCCACTCATCACCTTGCCGTATACGCAGAAGATGATAGGCGTTTCTTAAGTCGAGCTTGGAAAACACTGTAGCGCCCTGCACAGGTTCGAAGGCTGATGATAATAATGGCAGGGGGTATTTATTTTTAATTGTGATATTGTTTAACCCTCTATAGTCTATGCAGGGTCTCAGGGAACCATCTTTCTTTCCCACAAAGAAAAATCCAGCTCCCAGGGGAGATGATGATGGGCGGATTATACCGGCTGCCACGGATTCTTTAATATATCTCTCCATAGTTTCTCTTTCGGGACGAGATATATTATATAGGCGGCTGGTGGGCAATGGAGCACCAGGCAGGAGGTCTATGGAACAATCATAAGGACGGTGAGGAGGGAGAGAAAGAGCCTTGGACTTACTGAACACTGGGGCGAGATCGTGGTATTCGGCGGGGATAGCGGAGAGATCAGCTGGATCCGCCTCCTGTGGTTCCGCCGGTGACGGACCTGGGGGAACGGCTGAGCGGAGACAAGATGAATGGCACGAGATGGACCAGGATTCAATATTCCTTTCGGACCAGTTTATTTGTGGGTTGTGGAGTTGAAGCCAATGGAAACCTAAAATTATGGGGGAGCTAGCTGACGGAAAAACAAAAAATGAAATAAACTCACTGTGGTTACCGGAAATGATGAGGTGGATAGGCTTGGTTTTGTGTGTGATTTGCGGCAGCGTCTTCCCATCAAGGGCGGTGACTCGCAGCCCTTGGATTCATCGATCAGGTCTTGCTCGCAACCGGAGTCGACAAGGGCGGAAAAAGGATAAGACTGAGTTCGAACCATGATAGTAGTGGGCAACAGTAAGCGAGGAGAGTCTAATTTACTGGGAAGGTCCGCCAACCCCCTCGCCTCTACTGGCGGACCGGTAGGTTTAAGACGAACCGGGCATTTGGCGAGGAAATGACCTGGAGAACCACAATAAATGCACAGGCGGGCAGCAATGCGCCGCTGGCGTTCCTCTGGAGTCAGGCGAGTTCGTCCCACTTGCATGGGTTCTGACTCCTGCGAATCTCGGGGCGGAGAAAACGCCGAAGCGGGAGCGGAGCCACCGAGGTGTTTAAATGGTTGGCTCCAATAACCCCGATCTCTAGTACGGGACCGGATCCTGTGATCAAGTCGGATGGTCTGGCTAATTAGTTCTTCTAGTGTCTTTGGTTCTTCACAAGTAGCCAACTCATCCTTAATATTATCATTTAGCGCGCTATAAAATGCGCTCTTAAGTGCGGCTGGGTCCCAGCCCGTAGCCGCAGCCTTAATGCGGAAATCGACGGAGAAATCCGCCACAGTTCTACGTCCCTGTTTAATATTCCATAGCTCTCGGGAATTAAATGACTTGTCTGCGTCTTGACAAAACACTTGTCTGAACTCCTCTACGAACTCATCGAATGAACAACTATAATGTGCCGGATGCGGGAAACGAGCCTCGGCCCATAATAAAGCTCGGCCCGACAGCAAGGACAGGACGTATGCGATCTTGGAACTATCTTGAGAAAAACTTCTTGGGGAGTGATTGAAAGTGATTGAGCATTGCAGAAGAAAACGACTGCATTTACTCAGCTCACCTGTGAATCGTTCGGGCATGGGTGGACGGACTTCAGAAAACGTGGGTTGGATCACTGGAACTGGATCAGGCTCTGGAGGAGATGTCTGAGGGGTGGAACCTCGAAGACAGCGGGTTAATTCAGACAACTGTTGGTTTGTTTCTGTTTGGATTCTGCTTAGCTCTCTTAAGGCATGTTCATGGGTCTGTAATAACGATTGTTGTTCTGATAATGCTCTCCGGATTGTGTCTGCTGGGCTGATTTGTAGGCCTGAGTGTTCTGTCATGATGGGTTAAGGTTTCTAGCCCACATGCAGAACACAAGACAGGAGAGTAAGAATCAGTTTAAGTGATTTATTAAGGTACACAATTATCAGAGTGTGGGAAGGTGGTCTGGTCCAGGGAATCAACTGTAACGGGCAGCAGTGGTTCACTGCGAGGGGAAAAAGCAGACTGGTGAGTTCAGGGGTCGTGGGAATATGGAAAACTCAGATGAAACACAGGTTGTTCTTACTTGGTGGTGGCTGGATCTGAATCTTGGAGGGTTACTGAGTATGTCCAGGGTCTCGGTCTCTTAGTGGGTCCAGGAACAACGGAGGAGTGCGGCGGAGAACGGACAGGTAGGCTCGGGTGCAACAGAGACACAGAGGAGTGGTTCGACCGCCAGCCGTGGGGTCCAGGAGATACTTGCAAAACAACGGAGAGGTGAGTCTGGGAACTCGGGCAACCAGTGGATACTTTCCACGGCGTCACGAGGGAGGTTCTGAAACCAAGGAAACTGCCAGGATCTGGTCAGCGGGTCCAGAGTGTCAAAGGGATCACCTGAAGGCAACAGAGAAACACAAAGAGAATCAAAGGAAGGCTCAAGGCAACGAGGAACACAGAGACAGGTTCAAGGGGGCTCAGAGGTACCGTGACTGGCAAACACTCAGGCGACGCTGGACTGGCGGTCAACTCCTTAAGTATGCTCCGCTGATGAGGGTAATTGATGACATTTGGATGATGATGATACCACCGCACTCCAACCGGAACCTGTCGCCATCTGGTGGTAAGAGGTGGAAAAGGCGCACAGGAAAAACCCCACCAAGAGAACCAGAGAACCCCGGAACATAACAGTACCCCCCCCTCAACGGTCGCCACCTGGCGGCCTAGAAGAGCTGGACGGCAACGAGGAGCGATAGTCGGAGATGAGGGAACGATCTAAGATGAACGAACCAGGGATCCAGGAACGCTCCTCCGGACCGTAGCCCTCCCAATAGACGAGGTACTGCCAGCCGCGACCTCGCCGACGGGAGTCCACGATCCGGCGGACATCGTAGGCAGGATGACCATCAATGTCACGGGGGGGTGGAGGGGGTTCGGCCGGAGGGCAGAGCGTACTGGTCTGGACGGGCTTAATCTGAGACACATGGAAGGTGGGATGGACGCGGAGGGAGGCGGGCAGACGGAGACGAACAGCAGATGGACTGATTATGGCTGCGATGGGGAACGGACCAATATAGCGGGGAGAGAGTTTTTTGGAAATGGATTTGAGGGGAATGTCGCGTGAAGAGAGCCAGACCTGTTGACCAGGGGCGTAGACGGGTGCGGGCCTCCGCTTACGGTCAGCCTGGCGCTTATTACGTGCTGCTGTTTGGTTGAGGTTATGGATGATGGTGTTCCAAACCTTATGGCAACGGCGAATGTGGTGACGGACGGAAGTGACGGAAATACCCTCTTCTTCTGAGGGTAGCAGAGGGGGTTGATAACCAATGGATGCTTCAAACGGGGACATACTGGTAGCTGCTGAAACGTGGCTGTTGTGAGCGTACTCCACCCAAGGAAGGAATCGGGACCAGTCGGAGGGGTTGGTGGAGGTGAAGCAGCGGAGGGTGGTTTCAAGGTCCTGATTGAGCCGCTCAGTTTGACCGTTGGTCTGGGGATGAAAACCGGACGTGAGAGAAACAGATGCATTAAGAGTAGAACAGAAACTTTTCCAAACCTGGGAAATGAACTGGGGACCTCGGTCTGAAAGGATCTCTCGTGGGATGCCATGGAGCCGGAAAACGTGCTTGACCAGGAGTTGTGCGGTTTGGAAAGCTGTGGGTAATTTACGGAGGGGAACGAAGTGGCAGGCCTTGGAGAAATGGTCGACGATGGAGAGGATGGTGGTCATGCCCTTGGAAGGGGGTAAGCCGGTAACAAAATCTAAGGCTATGTGGGACCATGGTCGTTTGGGAACGGGGAGAGGTTGCAGGAGACCAGACGGAGGTTGATGAGATGTTTTGTTTCTGGAGCAGGTGGTGCAGGCTTGGACGTATTCACTGACATCTTTATGAACAGATGGCCACCAAAACGTGCGGTTGACTAGAGCGATGGTGCGGCTGATTCCGGGATATGCAGAGAACTTGGAGGCATGGATCCAGCGAAGAAAACGGGCTCGGACTGAGGCGGGGACGAAGAGCTTCTTGGGTGGACAGGAGGCGGGTGTTGGTTCAGCTAACTGAGCTTGTTTAATGATGTCTTCGATCTCCCAGGTAACGGTGGCGACTGTACAGCTGGGGGGAAGAATGGTGGCCGGAATCTTCTCAGAATCATCAGGTGAGTAAAGGCGGGAAAGTGCGTCTGGTTTGACGTTGCGAGACCCTGGACGATATGAGACGGAGAGGTTGAACCGGGAGAAGAACAGTGACCAGCGTGATTGACGTGGGTTGAGCCTCCGGGCAGACTGAATGTAGGACAAGTTCTTATGATCGGTCCACACCAGAACTGGGTGCTCTGCTCCCTCCAGCCAATGTCTCCATTCCTCCAGGGCCAACTTAATGGCCAACAACTCCCGGTCTCCCACATCATAGTTTCTCTCTGGAGGGGATAATCTGCGTGAAAAGAAGGCACAAGGGTGAGTTTTATTGTCATGAGGGGAGATCTGAGATAAAACTGCACCGACTCCGGTGTCTGAGGCATCAACTTCAACGATGAATTGTTTCGATGAATCTGGCTGCACAAGGATAGGTGCGTTGGCGAAGAGGGCCTTGAGGTGTGAGAATGCCACTTCTGCCTCCGGAGTCCAACTAAAAGGGATCTTAGATGAGGTTAGAGCGGTTAGCGGTAAAGCTGTTTGACTATAGTTCCGGATGAAGCGGCGATAAAAGTTAGCAAAACCAAGGAAACGCTGGAGCTGTTTGCGGGTGTCAGGTGTAGGCCATTCCAGGACTGCTCGGATCTTTTCCTCGGTTGGCCGCACCTGCCCGTCCCCTAATATGAAACCCAGAAAAGAAACGGACGACTTGTGGAACTCACACTTTTCAGCCTTGACGAACAGTTTGTTTTCAAGTAGCCTTTGCAGGACCATGCGGACGTGGCGTTTGTGTTCCTCTAGTGTCTGAGAATAAATGAGAATGTCATCCAGGTATACAAACACAAAGATGTTCAAAAAATCTCTCAAGACGTCATTAACCAGGGCTTGGAAGAAAGCGGGTGCATTAGATAAACCAAAGGGCATAACGCAGTACTCGAAATGGCCAATAGGGGTCTTAAACGCAGTCTTCCACTCATCACCTTGCCGTATACGCAGAAGATGATAGGCGTTTCTTAAGTCGAGCTTGGAAAACACTGTAGCGCCCTGCACAGGTTCGAAGGCTGATGATAATAATGGCAGGGGGTATTTATTTTTAATTGTGATATTGTTTAACCCTCTATAGTCTATGCAGGGTCTCAGGGAACCATCTTTCTTTCCCACAAAGAAAAATCCAGCTCCCAGGGGAGATGATGATGGGCGGATTATACCGGCTGCCACGGATTCTTTAATATATCTCTCCATAGTTTCTCTTTCGGGACGAGATATATTATATAGGCGGCTGGTGGGCAATGGAGCACCAGGCAGGAGGTCTATGGAACAATCATAAGGACGGTGAGGAGGGAGAGAAAGAGCCTTGGACTTACTGAACACTGGGGCGAGATCGTGGTATTCGGCGGGGATAGCGGAGAGATCAGCTGGATCCGCCTCCTGTGGTTCCGCCGGTGACGGACCTGGGGGAACGGCTGAGCGGAGACAAGATGAATGGCACGAGATGGACCAGGATTCAATATTCCTTTCGGACCAGTTTATTTGTGGGTTGTGGAGTTGAAGCCAATGGAAACCTAAAATTATGGGGGAGCTAGCTGACGGAAAAACAAAAAATGAAATAAACTCACTGTGGTTACCGGAAATGATGAGGTGGATAGGCTTGGTTTTGTGTGTGATTTGCGGCAGCGTCTTCCCATCAAGGGCGGTGACTCGCAGCCCTTGGATTCATCGATCAGGTCTTGCTCGCAACCGGAGTCGACAAGGGCGGAAAAAGGATAAGACTGAGTTCGAACCATGATAGTAGTGGGCAACAGTAAGCGAGGAGAGTCTAATTTACTGGGAAGGTCCGCCAACCCCCTCGCCTCTACTGGCGGACCGGTAGGTTTAAGACGAACCGGGCATTTGGCGAGGAAATGACCTGGAGAACCACAATAAATGCACAGGCGGGCAGCAATGCGCCGCTGGCGTTCCTCTGGAGTCAGGCGAGTTCGTCCCACTTGCATGGGTTCTGACTCCTGCGAATCTCGGGGCGGAGAAAACGCCGAAGCGGGAGCGGAGCCACCGAGGTGTTTAAATGGTTGGCTCCAATAACCCCGATCTCTAGTACGGGACCGGATCCTGTGATCAAGTCGGATGGTCTGGCTAATTAGTTCTTCTAGTGTCTTTGGTTCTTCACAAGTAGCCAACTCATCCTTAATATTATCATTTAGCGCGCTATAAAATGCGCTCTTAAGTGCGGCTGGGTCCCAGCCCGTAGCCGCAGCCTTAATGCGGAAATCGACGGAGAAATCCGCCACAGTTCTACGTCCCTGTTTAATATTCCATAGCTCTCGGGAATTAAATGACTTGTCTGCGTCTTGACAAAACACTTGTCTGAACTCCTCTACGAACTCATCGAATGAACAACTATAATGTGCCGGATGCGGGAAACGAGCCTCGGCCCATAATAAAGCTCGGCCCGACAGCAAGGACAGGACGTATGCGATCTTGGAACTATCTTGAGAAAAACTTCTTGGGGAGTGATTGAAAGTGATTGAGCATTGCAGAAGAAAACGACTGCATTTACTCAGCTCACCTGTGAATCGTTCGGGCATGGGTGGACGGACTTCAGAAAACGTGGGTTGGATCACTGGAACTGGATCAGGCTCTGGAGGAGATGTCTGAGGGGTGGAACCTCGAAGACAGCGGGTTAATTCAGACAACTGTTGGTTTGTTTCTGTTTGGATTCTGCTTAGCTCTCTTAAGGCATGTTCATGGGTCTGTAATAACGATTGTTGTTCTGATAATGCTCTCCGGATTGTGTCTGCTGGGCTGATTTGTAGGCCTGAGTGTTCTGTCATGATGGGTTAAGGTTTCTAGCCCACATGCAGAACACAAGACAGGAGAGTAAGAATCAGTTTAAGTGATTTATTAAGGTACACAATTATCAGAGTGTGGGAAGGTGGTCTGGTCCAGGGAATCAACTGTAACGGGCAGCAGTGGTTCACTGCGAGGGGAAAAAGCAGACTGGTGAGTTCAGGGGTCGTGGGAATATGGAAAACTCAGATGAAACACAGGTTGTTCTTACTTGGTGGTGGCTGGATCTGAATCTTGGAGGGTTACTGAGTATGTCCAGGGTCTCGGTCTCTTAGTGGGTCCAGGAACAACGGAGGAGTGCGGCGGAGAACGGACAGGTAGGCTCGGGTGCAACAGAGACACAGAGGAGTGGTTCGACCGCCAGCCGTGGGGTCCAGGAGATACTTGCAAAACAACGGAGAGGTGAGTCTGGGAACTCGGGCAACCAGTGGATACTTTCCACGGCGTCACGAGGGAGGTTCTGAAACCAAGGAAACTGCCAGGATCTGGTCAGCGGGTCCAGAGTGTCAAAGGGATCACCTGAAGGCAACAGAGAAACACAAAGAGAATCAAAGGAAGGCTCAAGGCAACGAGGAACACAGAGACAGGTTCAAGGGGGCTCAGAGGTACCGTGACTGGCAAACACTCAGGCGACGCTGGACTGGCGGTCAACTCCTTAAGTATGCTCCGCTGATGAGGGTAATTGATGACATTTGGATGATGATGATACCACCGCACTCCAACCGGAACCTGTCGCCATCTGGTGGTAAGAGGTGGAAAAGGCGCACAGGAAAAACCCCACCAAGAGAACCAGAGAACCCCGGAACATAACAGATTTGGTTGACAACCAGACCTGAGATGGAAATAAAACTGATTTCATTCACAAGCAGCTGCCACAAAAAGGAAGAAAAAACATCAGAGCACATGTGGGGTGGTTTTAGAAGTGGACTTGTGGTCTTATCAAAAGTCCAACAGAAAATGTTGTTAGCGGAGATATTGTGGGTTTGGTGATGTCATCCATGTTGTGTCCTCAAACAAATGCTGTGTTTTTGCATAATGTGATCAAACAGTGAGGCCCCAATAAGCTCCACCCTTAAACCTGGAGCAGGACAGGCAAGATTCAAACAGAATATTTGCACAGGAAGCATAAAATCTTAAATCTAGTAGGATAAAGGCATAAGTGGCACTCAGACATTGCTGCCAATTAATGAATTCAGAAGTTTGAATCCCTCACATGTCCTTTGTGTCTTTGTGTTGTCCTGTTTTGGACTGGCAACCTGTGTAGGTTGTACCCTGCCTCTTGCTGGAGAACATAAATTTGAGCATGTTTGTTGCAAAACAATAAGAGTGCAGATTTGTGGGGGAGTAGTTCAAAACCTCAGGGTGGAAATAAGAAATTTTTCTTTTAAATTGTGTTCTCCTAATATATGGATGACATTTTTTCTCATAGTACTGCTGTGTAGTTATAAGGCTCTTTTAGTGGTCACCTGGTCACCTTCATTCCCAGTTTTGTAATCTTATTGACTGATAACACTATTAGTCCACTTATGCCACCCACTCAATCAGTCGGTGCAAGTTAAAGTGTTTATTTTATAAACCTTTTCATTTCAGGAGTTAATCTCTAATTCTAATTAAAAAATCAGTTTATTTTCAAATGACCGAATACTATAGTTTCCCCCCCAAAAAATGGTAATAATTGTGGCAAACGATGGAAAATACAATAATATATTCCTTGTTGCTGTATACAGTTGTTATAGAATCATAGAAAAGTATGGATATGGTCAGATTAGATCAAATAATGTATATATTGCTGTTGGTGATCTGCATGATTTCTACCACAACAAACAAAAGTTATGTTTCATTCATAATTTTTAATACCATTTGGACTTCAGTAGGAGCTGTTTCAATTCTAATTTATTGGAGTGTTACCTCATTTCACAGCCTCTGAATGAAGAATGTGTCTTTCTTTTCGGATAAGCCAGAAAGTTAACTGTTTGGTTATTCAGTAAAATTTATTGCGATCTCATGCCCAGCAGCACCATGTCTGTTTCCCTAACTCCACCACTCTGTAATGACAGGACAAGACAAGCGCGCTCAGTTTGAGTAATGTAGCTGGAGTATTCTACATTCTGATTGGTGGACTTGGGCTGGCCATGCTGGTGGCATTGGCTGAGTTCTGCTACAAGTCTCGGATCGAGTCCAGGAGGATGAAGGTGAGTCTTTAAACTACTGCATGTTGTCTGCTGACTCCTGCATTACATTAATAATAAAAGTCGATCATTTTCCAATCAGGACAACTCTGCAGTTCAACTCTCTACAACTCTCTGTAAAAAAACAGGCAGAGAGAATAAAAGCTGAGCATACAGGATCAAAATATAAATTATAAGAAAACCTCTGTTACATGAATCTCAGTTTTCAGATTGATCGTAATCTTTATATCAATTCATTAACTAGCTCCAGCTTTTCTTGTTATTGTCTAGGGGGACTTTTAATCGTTTTCTGTCTGAAAACTGCAGCTTAAGTGTTCCTCACCTTATTTATGTGACTTATTTTTTTCTTTTTAAAGTGTTTCATGTTTGCCTGGACGAATTCCCAAAGGTGGACCAAGCTGTTTGGACTTTGACAAGCTTAAAAATACTTTTGGCCCAGAGTGAAAGAGCAACTCAACTTGCTTGATGGTCTAGATCCTAAAATAGTTAACATCAGCATCTTGGGCAAGGCTTTCTGAAAATATATCTAAACTAAAACAGAACTTAAAAAGAAGCAGTTAAATTTAAAAAACACATTTGAGCAAAAACAATCCTCTATATACACTGCAAAGACACAAAATCTTACCAATTAACTGACACAAATTCTAGTGCAGAACACACTAGAAATGTACTAGTTCCAGTACATGCTGGGACTAGTACCTTTTCATCAGTATCAAAGGAATCGACTTAAAACAAGCTCCTAGACCGGTGACCTGTTTGTCCTATCTTTTGTGGATCAGAGCACAGAAGACAAACAATCATGAACACAGACAACTATGGATAATTTAGAGAGATCAATTAATCTGACAGTCATGTTTTTGAACTTTGGGAGGAAGTCAGAGTACACAGAGAGAACCTAAATACCTTAACTGAGCTCAAATAGCAACAGTAAGTTAGATCATAAAACATGTGCCTAGAAATGTAATAGCCATTTATGTCTTCAGAATAAGACTCTACAGTATCTTCCTGCTCTCTATGCCTTTCAATTCTTAATCTGACTGTTCATTCACTCAGAGATTTCACATTGTATGTTTTCACAGATAGAGCTTTATTTTTAGTTGTGAGCATCAGCTGCTGCTGTTTTTCAGTATGTTGCCACAGGGCAGCAGCACCAAACATGACTTCCATTTCAAAGTGAATCAACTGAACTCTGCTCAGCTGCCACTCCAGCCTCTGACTCCTCATCACTGCTCCGTCTGAGTGTGATGAAATTGCGGAGGACTCGTCACAGACTGCGTTATTTTATGCCGTGGCTTTGAAGAGTGGCTCAGAAGAAACAAACAAGTCATTAGAAGCTAGTGTGAGCTAAGAGTGCTCTCTTTTACGTTGGACTTTTGTTATTCCCTTCTCATGTGCGTCTGTGCACAAAACGACTTGAAGTGCTCTCTGAAGGCAGCGATGACGCAACATGTGGAAGATTTCATCAGTAAGAGCAGATGGAGGGGCTTGTAGACCAGATTTAGACAACAGTTTTATGCATAAGCAAGGAGTGCTGCACCTGTTATCAATACAGAGGATACATGCATCTTGCAAAATGATCACATTTTGTCATGCCGAGCTGGTCCAACCCCTCGGGGGCGCACCGAGGGGAGTCAACTCCTGAGACTGTGAGGGTTGCTTAATAAAACCAAGACATTTGTTGTTGTTGTTTGTCCGACAGTGAGAGTCATTGAAATCCAAAGGTTTTGGAAACAATTTCAACTTCTTACTGGTGCATGTCAATACATGCATGTACCCCAATTTGCAGAAGGCAAATTTGGGTACTCAACCCAAACTTGCCTTCTGATTTGGCTGTCGATACCTGAAATTGTAAGAAATCTGTTGATTGAGGCTCTAATTCAGTGTTATCTAAAGTGTGGGATGGGATCATTTACGGCCCTCTGAATTATTTTGTGCAGCCCTCCAAACTTAAAGCTGCAGTATGTACCTGCAACAAAAATATGATATTTCCATATTTGTTAAAGTTGTCACAATGTTGTGACTGTAATATGAGACAGATCATCTCTGAAAATGTCAAACTCCTTCACATTCTCCAAGTGCTAATATTGCCATCTGAAGAAGTTCACCAGTAAAAACAACCAATCAAAGCTGAGGGTAGCATCTTAGCATTGTCAATCACCTCCTGTGTACTGTACACTGCTACATGTGCTAATAGCGGATTTAGCTATTAGCACATTTAATAATAGCTAATAATAGGTAAGTTGTTTCCAGTTTTCCCAGAAACAACTTACCTTTCCAGGAAAACTGTTTATCCACTGTCGTCAGTGATCATGCTAACCAGCCTCATGTGAACCAGAGTAGCAGAGAGCAAAGTGGGGTTGAGAGAGGTGATGTGAATACAGGAGTGATTGACAGCAATAAAACCCTGGGACAAGACAAAGGATATTGTCATAGGATAATTATAATTTTAATATGTTAAAAACATATTTTTTTATAAAGGCTACATACTACAGCTTTAATTCTAGAAAGGAACAAATCCGGTGGCTGATGCAAATGTACACTACTCCATCGTTTAGGGTGACAATTTTCTCACATAAATAAAATCTTCATGAAATAAATTTAAACCAGGTTTCTGCATTCATCTTAATTTTGGAGCAAATTTCCAAACCCGATAAAGAAATAATAACTCAAAAAAATGTGAAAACTGTGATCCTGTCTTATACCTCACTATAGTGAAAGTGCTTTTAATGCTTTATATGCACGATTTTCAGATTCGTGCTACACAGTGACACAGTTGGTAGCACTGTTGCCTTGCAGACAGAAGGTCTTCAGTTCAAATCCAGGCTCAGTTTCTTTCTGCATTGAGTTTGCATATCGCATGAGAACCCTGTGCATGCTGGGTTCTCTCTGGGTACTCTGACTTCCTCCCACAGTCTATAAACACCACCATCATTGATAGATTTCAGTAAAGCAAACGCCTTACTGAAAAGAAAGACTTGTTTCTGTTCAGACTGTCAGTTTCCATCAAAATCAGCAGGGATGATTTGAATAAGAGACAGATGTCCTGTGGTACCTGGAGCACATATACCCTGGGTGTGTCAATAAAATAAAACCCTCTAGAAAAACAGAAAGTTATGTTAACTAACTGAAAGAAGAACTAAGCACAAGCTGCAGGATTTCCATGTGGAATGTGAACAGTTAAATTCCTGCTGCTGAGGTAAAAGCTGGAGGCAGATGTGGGAATGCTCACTGTGAGGTTTAGCTTCTGTAAATGAATAAACCTGGGATTTATTTGCTCCAATCTGTGAGATGACTGTGGAAGCTTGGTAGCAAAAAGCGAGGGCGTGCGAATGCCTCAGAGGCTCCAGTCAGGATATTAACTCTGGATCCACATCATTAGTTTTATTGAGAGGTGACGCACAGAGAGACAGAGAGCTTCACACAGGCAAAAATGCTCAGAAAAACCTAAACACCGAAGAAAATGCCTTTAGTTTAGAAATAATCAGATTTTCATATGGGGAAAATAAATCACCAAGCCAGAGTGTGAATTGTACTGTTACAACTGGGGATCAACTTTTCTTTTTTTCTCTTTTTTACAGAATAAAAGGTTACAAGTGTTATTGAAAACCCCTTTGCGATGCAATCTAGTAATTCATTGGAGATGCATGTTAGCACAAATAAAGTCGAAATGCTTGCTTTGGGAAGCAAGTTAAGACAGTGTCATGGAGTCTCAGCTCTTTCAATTTCTTTCCAAATGTTAATATTCACTTCCCAAGACCAAACATTGAGTATTTTTAGCAGTAATTCCCAACAACAAAGATGCTTAATGCAGTGGTCCCCAACCTTTATTTTTTTACAATTATTATACAATTAAATATTCCATAATACATTGAAACCAAAGAACAAAACCTCTTTACAGGCCCAAACATTTGTTTAACAAATAAAAAGTACTGTAAAAACTTTTTTTTCTTTTTTCTTTTTTTTTTTACAAATAACTACTGTACTGTAAAATAATAATTTTAATATGAACTGAAAGCGGATTCCCGTGCCCGAATTGCGGAGATCAGCCCTGCCCCACCGCGACCTGCAGCATTGGATTAGAAAGGGAGAAAATAAAAAATTATTATGAAAAAACAAAAAAACAAAGTATAGTAGCACAAATAGTGACTCACAAGTATTTCACTGCTCTTCTGACTGAGCCGCTGTATCCTGACTCCGCTCTGTAGTGTTTTTTTTTTTTTTTCTTCTAAAGCCCACGGTGCAGGTGTGTTTTTTTCGAGAGAAGAACATAGTTATCGGTAGCTGTTGTCGCTCTTTTTTCTTCTGGGCAAAAAGATTCTTATAAACCGACATGCCACCATCGATTATGTTAAATATGGCAAGCTGTTTTACGTACATGTACATATTATACCGCAACGTTGTTGACACACAGGTAGAGAAGAAGCGGAGAGACTGTTTAGCCAATCAGAATGCAGAACACAATGCACGATGCAAATCCGTGAAGCAGCTAGACCGCGAAAGGTGAACCGCGAAATAGCGAGGGTTCACTGTACTCCGATGTTGTTTTGTTACTCATTCTGCTGCAAGTTGGCTCAATTTTGACGCGCAAGACGTAACCGGTAAAATCCGATTTAGGATTTTCATAATAAAAGATCCGGAAGTAGTTCATTATTTCTTGTGCGGCCCGGTACCAATTGGTCCGCGGACTGGCCCGGTGGTTGGGGACCACTGGCTTAATGTATCAAGGGAATTGCGTGTAACAAATAGGATACGTTTTTATGGTAAAACGTGACTTTATTTTGGTGGTAGGAGTTGAGTGAGGGTAGGGGTCGAGTTGGGTGGCAGGATGGAGTGTGTGTGGTTTACAAGGGCGTAGGTTTGGTCTAAGTTTTGGTGGGACCTTACAAATTACTGACCATTGGTCAGTAATTTGGTCGGGACCAAATTGGTCGGGACTATTTTATATCCCTTGAATATTGGTCGTGACATGTCACGACCGTCCATACCCAAACCTACGCCCATGGTGGTTTATATGTGTGTTTTCAGGTATATGGCTCAACCTAGCCGACACACAGGGTAAGTTGAGCCATCCCTTACAAAGCAAAAATATATTGCAGTATATTGGAAAATATAATGCAACACATATAAACAATGCATTCACACAGCAACTGTATGAGTGTAAATGAAAAATGGCTCATCTTATCCGATTCTCCCCTAGCATGATCTTAGCTGGAATTCATATTTCTAAATTTTGTTTTTGATTTTTCTCGCAACTCTGCCTTACAGGAATTAATTGATGCGGCCATGATGAGTACCAGCCTCAGAGGGATGGCAGGTGGAGTTGGGGGTGGTGCTGCGGCAAGTATGAGTGGTGGAGCAACAGGGCGCGGGGGAGAGAACGGCCGCGTGGTGGCACACGACTTCCCGAAAGCTGGAGCTCAGGGTTTACCCTGCATGAGCAAAGCAGCAGGGCGGGGACTGTCCTCCACGGGCATGTGACACAAACCCAGCCAGCTGATTGGATGCCATTCTCATGTCTTTTGAAAAGGGATGACTGAGAGAAATAGGTCAAGATTAGCAGACAAGATGAGAGAAATTAATCAAATAGGTAAACTGAGAAAGAATTATTTAATACAATGAGAAATATCAAATGGAAGTTCAGATGTAAACATGGAGAGTGTTACAAAGCAGGCAGACTAAAGGATGTTCATGTTACACTTAAATGGCCCAAATGCAGCCGAACTCTAATGTACAGAGAGCACCTAAATAGTCCACCTGAGCAGCACTAAGCTCCTGAAGCCAGTTGGGCTCAACATCAACTGGAACTATTTTTTCTACAAACATTGTCTTATACTGAACTCCTTGTCTTCTGCAATAACAGGATCTGATTTTTTTAAGCTTCATAATGGCTGAATTTATGCACTGTTTTTTCTTGCCCTTTGATTCTCTTTTCTTTCCTTCTTGTTCAGATTCAAAAACATAGCTGTCTCACATTCACATTAACACCACTCTTTTGGGGGTGAGATGTTTGAGCATGTCCACATTTGAAATGCTTGTTTACTCTGAAATACAGACTGTGATGTAAAACCTGAAGAAAATGTTGATCTAAACAGATGGCTGTATTGATGATAATATTGTTAAGCTGCAACACACTTGTTAGATATTTGTACTGTTTTGTTTACTTGGATTCATCCAAGTAAAGGCTTACCTTCAGGTAAGCCAGATACAGAAATTTCTAAAGCCTGATTGTATTCATAACAAGACATTGTTGGCCACTGTGAAATGGAACTTTTGTGTTGAAAATTATACTAATATGTAGTAATCTCATCCTGATCAGATCAAAAAATCAGCAAAAACCCACAATATAAACAACAACACATGACATATTACACTGCATTTGTATTTCCTTTAATAGAACTAAACAAAAAGAAGCAGTGTACAGAGGGATTCACGGTCGACTCATCGACAAGAAGACCTGTCGATGAGTCTCCCGTGGCTGGAAAAAGTCCATATCATCACAGTTCAACCATAATGCTTACAGTTGTAATAATATGAATTGAAATATCCTGTGTTTGGTTTTCACCAAACATGATGCTGTGGATTATAGCCAAATCTATGATTTTTCCAGGGCCGTACCTATGGAGGGGCGGGGCTCACATTTATAAAAGGGGCACATTGAACAAAAACTCCATACAACAACACAGCAACAACCCATATTAATAAAGAATCTAATTGGATCCTACTATATCATTACCATCATACGGGGAAATGCAAAGCAAATCTAGTCTATATTTTCCCCAACAGGTAAAAAGTTTCTGTTTCTGCTGCTGACAGTCCTGGAGGGCTGAGCTGATCTGAGACTGTAGCTGTTAAACAGACCAGAGGAGAGAAGGTCAAAGGTTATAAAGTTATGAAATAAGCTAATTTGCTGCCATGTTACTAATTAAGCCCTAATAATTAACCTCTAGAACAACCTGGCTGCAGACTGATTTATAGATCAAAAAGCTCAAAGGGGTTAACTCTATATAATAGTTTGATGTTAAACCTCTAGACCTAGAATTATAAGACTGGAATATCAAGGCAAAGAAAACTCAGTACCTGCTGGTAGCTGCCACTCAGGGGCCTCCAGACACTCAGGGGCCCCTAGAAATGGTTTAATTGTAACACAGATTGTAGATCTAAACCTGTAGCATCATTTATAGAGAATGACAATGTTATTACATTTTATTTAATGCATTCAGTTGAGAAAAATAAATAGTACTTTGAGGATTTAATTAGGACTTTTACTTTGTAAAAGTTTAAAGAATCATTTTGATAGTTTGATTGTTGTGTTACCATGGCTACAATATGGTATAATCTTTTTGTTTGAATTGGGTTTGTTCACAAATACATCACAGCAAATAACCAATAATCAGTGACTGATTTTAAACTCTGCCAATAAACCTGGTCTCCCTCTTACAGATTCACCTGATCGACATTTAAACATGTTAGTCATGCTGAGGTTCTTAGTAGGACGGGTTCCGGAGGGAGAGGGGTTCTGTCTAAGGCCCTATATTACCTTGGGCCGGCCCTGGAGGAACAGCTGCTGCAATGCGCATCTCATACCTGGAATCTGTTGGATCAGAAAAGGTCTTAATTATATTATAGATGAGAAATAATACTCTGAGACGAGTTCTTCAACTGCAGGCCACGGCGGGTGGAGATTTATTACACTGTTCCACAGATCAATTTACAGTACAAGTCAATTCTCAAAATTCTCCCCAAAATCTCATTGTATTCTTAGTGTCAGTCTGTTTTATAGAATCTCATTTTCATTGGTGTAAGTTGGTAAGTTTCGACCAATAGCATTACTGCCCGTGTTTGACGTGTGTCCTTACGTAAGAATTCTATCAGCTTTCACATGAGTGTGTATTGGAGTTTCTTAGGGAGTGTTAAGACCTATTGACCTCCAACATCTGCTCCATTTCAAAAGTGCAAAACAAGCCCATTATTATTCTTATCTGTCGAAACAGTTTATTTCTCAGACATTCTTTCCGTCTCATTTCTGCTTCGCACACACAAGGAACTGCAAGCCAGGTCAAATCAACCTTCTTTGGCGCCAGATTTCCTTGGTGAAAAACAACCTTATAAGGAGTATTTTCGCTCTTACAAATCTACCTGGAATCCCCCGGTGGCCCCTGCCAGTCCACCGATGCTTTGGAGACATTTTGGTTCATTTCATTGTGGCATGTTTGGCTTTTTGCTGCGGTTCTAATTATTGCTACAATATTTTCTCTGATGTTTATTTTGTGACTCTAATTGGGTCGAATCTTCCTTAATACTTGAGGTTCTGCAATAACTTCTATTTACAGCCCAGAACCTCAAGCCCAGATCCCGTCAGCAGAGGCTTTAACCTGCCTGGTAGAAACATTAAGGAGAAGCAGAGCGAACAGAGAGCAGGTGGTACCAGGTGGTACCGGCTTTGAGCTGCGTTGCGACTTGCGGTGACAGTCGGTACCTTGTCTTATATCAGGATGTCTGATATAAAGACAGATATTCTTTATATCTGTCGGTGGACCGACTCAAGCTGCCTGTAGCGAACCGGGCTTTTAGCAGAATGATCAAGTTAAAAGTCAGAAGTTTCTCTGCAGCCGAAGCATTTCTGTGTTTAGTGGCGAGGCGGGTTTTGTCCCGCTATTGCAAGGACGATTATAAAAATATAAATAGAAACAGTTTTTCTAACATCAACATCAGACCTACGTTTTTATTCACAAACCAGTGTATAAAAAAATATTCTTGCCCATAATTTGATAGTTAGAGGAACAGATCCTCCTCCTCCTCCTCACCATAGACTCGGAGTCTGAACAACATGGAGGCTCTGAGAGTCATTATTAGACTGAGGGCAGCGAGACTAGTTTATTTTTACTAAATTATTATATTTAGCTACATATTATTGCTGAGAGGCACAAACAGGCCTTCTGACATACAGATTAAAAATCAAATAAAAACAATTTTTTGAAAAAAAAAAAAACCTCAAAAAGGGCACTAGGGGCATCAAGGATAAAAAGGGCAGGGGCTCAAGCCTCCCTGTTCCCCCCTCTGCACGTGCCTGATTTTTACTCATTTGTCCAAAGAACATTGTTGTGGAAGTTTTGTGGTTTATTGAGGTTATATTTACACAGCAAGTGCTGATGCCCCATTTTGATTTTTTTTTTTTTTTTTGCAGGAGCCCAATGGGGTTTCTTTTGCATGATCATTCATACTACTGAATGATGCAACCACAATCAGACTTATATGTGAGCAGTTTCAAAGCAACCCACATATGCAAAAGAAGAAGTCACACAGTATCAACACACTACAGAATCTACATATCCTTCTGGCTATGGGTACATTTAAAGGGGTGGTAATCTGTAAAAACGAGTTTCAAGAGTTTGACATCATGTTATAGTGTTGTTCCCTAAACAAAAACATATATGGAGTGTCGCTTTATTTCTTTCATGCTGTTTTAAGAAAACCAATCTCCCATGGCAACCTAGCCTGGTAAATCAGCCCCTTGCTTTGTGTAGTACAAAGAGGGTCTGGTCTTTCGGCTGTTGATAAATGATTGCTTCCTGAAAGCTTGTACAGTGTTGAGGTTTTAAAATGTACCCAATTGCTAACGTTTGCCCGTGACGTATGTAATGCCCCAGTGTGAAGCTAAGATTAACCGGAGGTTACCTGAGCTGCAAACAACCGTCCTCCATGGACCTTACCAGAGTGGCTGCGTTTCATTGGCTGATGCCCATTCTATGTGGTCACCTGCGTGGCCGTCTCACAAACACATGCTTCCCGTTAGCTAAGTACAGCGTAATGGCAGGATACAACTTCTGCTGTGTAGTAAGACTGCTACCCAGTCTTACGTTAGCTAAACAGATCAATATGAAATGTGTACTGTATCTGACATACACTAAAGATTTTATTTTAGCAGAAAAGGCTTTGGACTAAACTGTTACTCGTGTTAGCCGCTCTAGCACCAAGTACAGCTAGTCAATCAACCATCGATGTGTTCAGGGAAGCGCTGATTAATAATCGAGAAATAAATATCAAGCCTGGAAACTTGATATCGTAACGGACTGAATGTTATGTTTTTAACATATCCTTTGCTCGTCTTGTGGGGCACAGGCGATTGCCACGGTAACAGCTGTGCTTAAACTACAAAGAGAGAGAGAGAGTTCAAAGGTACAGTGGCTTTGAACTTTGGCTTTGAAGCGGGTTATTTTACCTTTGTTTACGTTTGCATTACAGCTGCTGTAGTTTCTAAACGTTGGACTAATTACCTCGTTCGTTTATGAGTATACGTCATTCACAACAAACATCAAATAGAACAAATATATTTCATAAAATTTTAACAAACAAATGGCTTCTACCGCGATAATTATGTGAAATTAAATGAATTATATCCCAATTATAGAAGATTTGCCTTTACCTTTACAGAGCTCTTTGGTTCCTCCTGTCAGTCTGTAGCTTCTCAAATTTCATTAGTCTACAATCCTAGAAACCAGTAACCTCCTCCACATGAACTTGTTAGTTCCTCTGTCCATTGTAGTAGCTGATATATTGTGAAAATCCGATAGAAATGATGCACTAATCCAGTCATGTTTACATAGAACAATGAGATGCGAGGCTTTGTTTGTGAGACTTGCGGTCACGTGGGTCGGTTGTGGGCGGAGCTTGGTAAGGTCCATTGCATAGAGAGCAGTTCCGAACTGAATGAGACGGCTGTTAATGTTAATTCAATATGTGGAATTCCAAGACGGACTGAACGGCTTCCTGCACTTCCTCTGCTACCATCGCTAAAACTTCAGGCAAATGTTAAGGAAGAATAATTATAAATTAACTTTGGAAAAAAGTTTGGCTCTCTCTCTTCCTTGAACTCCCGGGTCCTCTCAGCGGGCGACGTGCAGCCACAAGGAAAACAACAATGCGTGTTGACGTCACAGAATCACAGAGTTTAATCCCATACAAAGCAATGTATGAATCAACAACAAAGCTGCAGAGGAACAGAGATATACATTCTTTACCTGAGACAGACAAAGACAGACAAAGACAAACAAAAAAACAAAACAAAGACGCGTCTTTGGAGAGAGCCGATGCAAAAAAGCAAAATAGTGGCAGCTCTCTGAATTTTTACTCCTGTACACGAAGTCTTATACTGAAGGTGTGTCTTCCCTTTTTAATATATTCAATTAAGGCGTACCTCTAGTTGACCAACTGGAAGCTACTTTGGACACTCAGAGAAACTTAGAAACTCCCCCTAATTTACGCCAAAGATCAAAGGCCATTTGCTCTCTTGGTAAAATAAAAGAGCCAACAGCTGCGTCCTGGCCTCCTGGGTTCTACGGTCATTTTGGGTACAGAGAAACATGAGATAAGATTTCACAGATGCCTGTGAAATCCGAAGTCTCTCCCGTTATCTCCCCCAGGCTCAAGTAATAGTGCCCTGGAGAAGATGCTAATTTTACGGCCTCCTGTGGTCTGAATACTTGCCCATCTGGTTTAATTTTAAATCCTTAACACAAACCTGTTCAAAATTAAGAAATTTGTTCAAAATAAGAGTGTTCAATATACCTTTTACACATGCCGTAAGATTAACTGTATTAAGCACTAAAAATAATAATTTTTCCTCAACACAAATTACAAACAGCGCAGAAATTGATGTCATCATTTACTGCTTCTCTTTCTGTTCACTGATTGGCACGGTCAAAAATCGACCGGAGAAAATCCGAGTCAAAGGGAGCGAGCCTACTGGAAGCACAAACTTTTTTGAGTGGAATTGCACAGGAAGGTAATGGCTAATAGCAACCATTCAGCTGTGAAAAGCGCCTGGGTGGGAGCGAGCCCCGCCTTACAGACGCAGTTTCCAAGCTTACAAGCTTCCGCCTCTCAGAGCAGCCTTCCCCGGCGACTTTCCCACTCAGATTAGCAAGCAGCAATTAGCAAACACCTGGTGGAACTGCACAACTGCTGAGCTCATTGTACCAACTGCTTCTCAGTGAAACGCTCCAATGAAGAATGTTAAAGGCTTAATAGAGAAATAATGTGATAACTTCCTGAAGGTGGAGTTGGAAAGAGAATTAATGTCTTAAAGAGACAGAGGCCCTATTTCAATGTGTTAAATCACAAAGTGAAATTTCTTTCAATTGATATTTAAAATAAACAGCATTTTTATAATTACTGAAGGTAACATTGTTAAAACAATTGGATTTGGTTTGCATTCACCTGCTACGTGAATAGCCTATTATCTTGCAAATCAAAATTGCGCTTATAAAGAAAACTATCATGCTAAAAATTTTAACTAGTTGACTCAGGCAGGTAGACGTAGTGCTCTTTGGTTTTAATATTTTTCTAAGTGTTACACACACTAATCTTCTCACTATAGGACTTTGGGAATAGTCTTATAATCCTTCTCCAATCGATAACCACCAGTTACATCTTTATGGTGTTTGCTGATGTCTTTCCAACTTAACAGAGGATTTTCTGTGAATTTAATCCACATTTGGCTGCTAAACTGATGCAATAATGAGGGACCAGCTTCATCAGCAATTTGGCTAAAATGCTAAATATTGTGATGAAGAAAAATCAGATTTCCTCTTTTTGGTAAGACTTACCTTATTTTATAATAAGGAGAAAAATTCATTTCTCATATATGAAACCTTCAGGTTGAATGAAGGCTTGCCAATATTTCTATAATTTTTTTTGACTGATAAGACAGTGTCTTACCTTTACATTGTTGCAGTTAAAGGATTCTAATTTTGCACTACTGAATACTGTGTTCTTTTTTGTTTTTTTGTCAGGCTGCTGTCAAACGGGAGCTGAGCTGAACATTTCAGTATTGTTTTATGTTTTAGGAGATAAGACAATTAACCAATTACATGTATATGCAATTCACTCAAGCATAGAATTCAGAGCATTGAGACAGGCACCAGTAAAAATGAATCTCTTCAGTTTTAGTGCTGGATTTTAGTTATCAAAATGATGAACAGATCACAAGTGAGACATTTTTAAACAAACAGAAAAGCAAGAAAATCTAATTATTTATTCCTGATCTTACTGAATATTAAATCACATTAAAATTGGATCATTACTTTCTTGAAGCTGGTTATGTTGTGAGGTTTACAATCAATTAGAATAAATTTTAAGACAAAGGTTATTACAGGATTGATTGGATGTGAATGAATTTTTCTCTGGGGCACTTAACAGTAAAATTAAAATAATTCATGTGTTATCAGAATTCATATGACTGACCTTTAACTTATTACAACATAATGTTTTCAGAAAAGGCCTGGCTGTTTCGGCCTTTGTGGGAAGTTCTCCAGAATTTACCCACAAACTAATCATTGCAGCAGTAATGAAGCCTAGGCGCAAATTCAAACTGGAAGACTCTTTTATCCCCACCGGGACCCGTTAATTGAAGCGACCTGCCCACAATCGTCGACCTATCAACGCCGGACCAAGCCACGTCACGTCCAATCATCGACCAAGTCCCAGCTGATAAGGACCTTCATTCATGGCGTCCTTCGCTCTCCAGCCGAGCTCAACCCACCACCACCCCTTCTCCTCCATTCGCCCAGTCCTGAGGCCCGCACCCTTCTTCAGCCTCCACCACCAGTGCCGGGCCCTGGGGGATGACGTTCCTAACAGCATCGGGGATGCTCATCTGAAGCCTATCGCTAACGCTGCGATAATCAGAAATAAAAGAATTACATTTATTATCCTTGAACGATAGATAAGCTGGGCTTTTCTGCATAATCTTCTTATTTATGAGTTAACATATTTTCATTTAGCCAATTTAATAAAACTGTTGTTCTGACTTTTTTGTGTTTTTAATTTTTCTTATATGAAGTGTTGTTCATAATTGATGTTTATAGCTGTATGTTTCCACGACTCAAGTTTCCAACGTTTTACTTCATGTAGAAGCTAAACATGGCGTCTTCTTGTTCAGTTCTGGCTTGAGGACTTTTAAGTACGGTAAACCTGCCTCTCATGACCCAAAGGACCTAGATGGCTCACATCTGATAATTAACTCTAAGATGACTTTGAGCATAGGATTGTAGACTAATGAAAGACAATGAAGGAGTTGGACTCAGATTTTTACAGGAATTTAACCTGCAAAGAATAAAAGCATGTTAGAATTTTTGTGAGTCATTTTACCTGCAAACCCTTAACTGTGAGATGTTAGTAAATAGGCAGTAGGGTTTTGTTATATTTAAAAACATGTTCACTTTAAATGCAGACTTATGTCTGGATTTCACTGCACAGACTAAATCTATTTGGCAGCAAAAAATAAAGAAGCTATTTGTCTTGTTGAATTATTTTAAGGAATGTTGGATCAACTTCAGTTGTGAAATCGAAGCCATTGTTGGTAAACTTACAGAGAAACCAGAGGCTTTTTCAATCAATCCACTTCTACTAGAAAGTTTTAAATTGAAGATGTTTTGTCAGCAGATTTGTACTTCTCCAGCAGTGTCCCTGCCCATTGACTTTCACCTTTTCTTCTTTTTATTTATTTCTTTGTCCTATCATCTCTCAGTCCATCCTCTTAATTTTCAGTTTCCTGAACAAGCACTGTCTTCCCTCTCCTCTGGCCTTCCTCTAATGATTTTTATCATTTTGTCTTTGTTTCTCTCTTTTTGCTCTTCTTCAAACTCTTAGGATCTTTTGTTCAATGGTTTGTGGTCCTTAGGGGGACATGGCATCTTGTAGCACCTCATTACTTTCTCAGCTGCAAGGGGGACCCGAGACAGATGGAGCAGACAATTATTCCCCAGAAGGGCCCTGATTAAGAGTTTGTGGCCCATTGCCTTCCTCCACTCTCCTCTTCAAAACTTCCGGTAAAACATATTACAGGAGCTAGGCTGCATCCCTTCTGGGCATCTCTCAGTTCAGACAAAAGTTTGAAGTCAGATGAATTCAGTGAATATGCTCCAGAGAAGCCAAAGTTCTTGTTAGACTGTAATTACATCGTCTAAATCAGACCACGTAAAAATTTCAAAATAAATTATTTTTATTTGTTCATTACTGACATTATTTTAGTCTGAAGCTAAGTCAGCAGAGTCACACATTTTTTAACTGAACAAATAATCTCCAATGATGTAATTACTGTAAACTACCTGATCACAGATTATGCCTTTTTTATGCCTTAAAATTGCTATTTAAAGGCATAACAATTAAAATTTAAAATCAATTTTAATAGTGGACTATTATTAATTATTTTTGTTTGTTTAGCTACAAGATGAACTATGAAGATCAACTTTCAGTTTAAAAGGTGAATGGAGAAATCAAGAGCTCTGTCTGGATTCTCAGTGCAAAGTGGAGCCTTCAAGTACTTCACATTTAAGTGAAGCCAAATTTACTTGTACAGCACATTTCACCAATAAGGCAGTTCAAAGTGCTTTACATCATAAAAACATCAGTCACAATTATGAAACAAGCAATAAACATTACATTTTGACAAATGTCATCATCAAAATTATCAAGCAAATGCACATTAAAATATGTTGATCAAGGTTCCACTTAATACTTAATAAATCTAAACTAGTGGGGTTTTAGTCTTGATTTAAAGGAACCCAGTGTTTCAGCTGTTTTGACTTTTTTATGGAAGTTTGTTCCAGATTAGAGGAGCATAGAAGCTAAATTCTGCTTCTTCATCTTTGGATCTGGTTCTGGGGATGCAGAACCAGAACCAGTTCTGGTTACATCTCTGTGTTAGATTTTTTTTCCATTCAGTATATTAATGTCCAATGATATTAAAAATTGAACAAATCTGGACCACAACCAACAGCTCATAACTAGACCTGATATAATAGAAGTTTTATTTTATTCTATAAACCCTGCACTGCAACTCACTAAATATGACTTAACCTCCGACTAAGTCAGAGTCAACTGTTATGACAAATCTGGACAAGCTTGTGTTAATAGTTTTTTGTGGTTCATCTTCAAGATGTTGGCAGCAGAGAGATCCTCAAAGCAGGTCTGTCCAGTCTTGTAATTACCACTAGAAGTGCTGGAGTTAGTCCATCTAGACATATACCTATTCAGTCCAAATGACCTGAAGGATTTTATCTAGCAGGTGCTTTTGTTCAGTAAATAAGGCCATTACCTTATAAGTACCCTGGTAATGGCCTCAACGCATCTCACAGTTGCACAATTGTTCCTTAGACTTCGACTTCGACTTAGACTGACTTTGTTGTCATTTTGTATGCACAGGGTGTATACAGAACGAAATTTCGTTGCATACGGCTCAGAACAATGTTTGAGGTTCCAATGTTGTGAGTAAAATAAAATACAGTATAAAATATGAATATAAATCTAAATATAAAATATAAAGTGCAGGACTGACAGTAAAATAGAAGTTATTTAGCTCTGTACATGTGCAAGGTATAAAGTGGAGACCAGTTTTTGAGTGCAGTCCAGTTAAGAGTTCAGCAGTCTGATGGCAAGTGGGAAAAAGCTGTTTCGGAACCAGGTGGACCTGCACCGGATGCTGCGGAACCTCTTTCCAGAGGGCAGCAGGGAGAACAGTCCATGGTGGGGGTGTGAGGGGTCACTGATGATGTTTCGGCCTCAGGACACACATCCTGCATCGATGGTTGACCTGACACTTCGCCCTTTTGCCTGAGCTGGGTGTGGAAGGTTGTTGCAGAAGCAGTTTCTCCTTGTGTGCCTTCTTCTCACTCACATGAGAGTTACCCAACTCTTTTGCAAGCTCAACCAGGAAGTCCACCCGTCTCTCCTGCACCCCAATGCATGCCTGATAAAGCACATGTGCATTCAGTGCTGCCATGTCAATCATGTTTGCCAGGTTTGCTGACCAGCTGTCACATAGTGATGGAACCTTGGTCACCCCCCGCAAGATTATGACTGAAATAAATGCCATTAGTTCTTGTGAACTAAATAGGTGAAGCAGTCACCTATTTATCCTCCACAGCACAAAAGGCTGCATGCAAATTTGCATGTGCAAAGTCTCCCAGATTTCTTTTGCTTACACTTTTTGCATGATTTTTTTGAGGTGGATCAACACAATTAATTTGGTTAGTTTATTTCTAAACTGTCATTTTATACCCTCTTAGCTTTATTTCAAAGAGAAACATTACTAATTTCTTTTAGAAAAACCTTTGCATATTTTTTGAAACAGATTGTATGTTTTGCAAACTCTATGTACATTTGGCAAAATGACCTGGATAATGCAGCACAACATCATGGATCAGCTGCAAAAGGTCACATCTCTCCAAAAACACTTCATGTATGCTTCAAAACTAGACTGACTAGTTGTAGGTATCATAGATACCCACCCCCAACATGGACTATTCACATTCCTACCTTCTGGCCTGACGGTCAACGACCACATGTACAATAGAAGAATAGAAGAATAGAAGAATGGATGAATGGATGCTAATTTGAGCCATCAGAGTCGTCAGTTTGGACTCAGGGTCTTTTTGGCACTGTTTCAGTAAGTCTAGGGAGAAATCGAAAACCTAGCACTCCTAGTGGTAATTAACAAAAGCATGACTATGTTATTGCTAATTACACAGGCAAATGTTACTGCTTGATAGAACTGATCAATGTAAAATCAAGTAAAAACAAGTGACTGGTTATTATCAGTGTAAACTGATTTTATACTGATATGAAATCAGTTGTAAAATTACTTGTTTTTTTTCCATGTCCCCATTTTCAGTCAGAATCACCAACCATCAGTTGGGGAGGAGATTAATGAAAGGTGGCTTTTCAATTAAAAATAACAACACGCCCTGAAGAAAATTACTACTCCTCCTTTTCCTCTCCTATCTGCCTGTGCGAGCAAATGTCTCTGCTTAAGGGCCAGGCATTTAAGAAGGCTTATGGAAACATTACACCCTCTCAATCTGAAATCTATGTCAGCTTCCAGTAGCTCCCCTCACAGTCTGCCTGCCGGGAAATAATGGTAACACTCCAATCAAAGCAAATCCTGGCCCCCCGCGGCTTTTAAATGGGAGGATTTTCCTCTATAAGTGGAGGCGAATGGGCCTCCTACCTTTCATTAACTGCTTTTGTGGAGTCGCACCAGACATTGCAGCATAAAAATGCTCCTGCAATGTGAAGAGAGATTAATGTTAACTCCATTTGGGTTGGAACAGAAACAAAAAAGGCAATTCCATTAAAAGTTACCCTGAAACAAAAACCTAAAAATTGTACTCAATCTTACAAATTAGAAATTTATTGCATTTTATTTTATTCCAAGATTTTTGTGGATGGAAGGGAAATATACTGATATAAAATCAGTTGTAATCAGTGTTATAACAGATACAGTGAAAAAACAAGTTGAAGGAGTAAGTAGAAAATTATCCTGGGTAATCAAGCAGAAAGGAAAGTTTGGAGAAAGTGGTTAGGGGGAAATTTTAATAATGCAGTCTGTGGATGTCAGCAGACATTTAAAAGCCCATTAGTGCAACCTTTATGTCCATACATCAACCTGACATGAATCTTGACTCATGATTTCAGTGCATTGATTGTGGGGAAATATAGCCAACAGACGGCAATTCTGAGTAGGCTTTCAATGTCAAATAAAGTTTAAACAATAGCAAACACAATAGTTAGTGGTGGTTTGTGCACCCATTATGTCATGTAGATGAAGAAGTTCCATTATTTCTATCATTAACATGAGGTCTGCTGCTTGTTATATGGAGCTAATTCATAATGCACAAATCAAGATTCACAAATGCACAAGATTCACAAACTCAGAGAATAAGATTTAATTGTGCAACTATCAACATAAGCTAGAGATCTAAGTGAGTGAGCTGAGGTACTAGCGATTCTGCATGTTAATAGCATCTTTCCATATAGTTCAATTTAGTAAAGATAATAATAGCCTTTAAATACATCATACATACATACATCCTGTATTTTTATACATTAATTGCTTTAAACCAGTGGTTCTTAACCTGGGTTCAATCGAACCCCAGGCGTTCGGTGAGTCGGTCTCAGGGGTTCGGCGGAGCCTCTGCCTCGGAGGTTAAGACACACTTGTGTAAAGTTGTGATGACACGCCCCGCTTGGCCATCACTTGCTGCAGAAGATCATGTTACATTGCTCGGCCAATCAGTCCTGCGGGGAATTTAGTGCACGCAGTGGCTGTCGTAGTTGTATGTCGCGTGGTTTCCTTCTTAATATTTTAATCCATACTAAATATGTCGAGCAAAAAAAGAAGAAAATTAACAGACTTTGCTCTGAAGATGCAATTGCCAAGGTGAAGCCACACCTCTCTGAACTGGTCTCCCAAAGACAACAGCAGAAGTCACACTGATTTGCAGGTATGTCATTTGTGCAATACTTTATTCTGGCCCCAAAAAAGTATTTTGTGGATTCAAAATGACAAAAAACAAATTTAATTTAAAATGAAAAAAATTAAGAAATTTTTTTAATTCTGTGAAAAAAAATCCAAATTTATTTTTAATTAGTAAAATAGTAAAAAAATATTTTGGGGGGCTGAAATTCTTTTATGGGGCCGAAATATTTTTTGGGGGCCAGAATAAAGTAACACTGTAACTTGCTGTGAGTTCATGGTTTTGTTCTTTGAGCAAGGTGACGTTCATGCATTGCTCATTTTGTGCACCAGCAAAAAAACATATACCTATGTCTTGAATTTTGAAAAAAATTTTTTTTATTTATCACTAAAAAAGGGTCCGGTGAATGCGCATATGAAACTGATGGGTTCGGTACCTCATAAAAGGTTAAGAACCACTGCTTTAAACAAATGGCCAGGGCAATCAGGCTGCATATACACTACGGAAAAGTATCTGCTTTTACAACTGTGTCAACTTTTATACTTATAAGGTAACAAATGACACGCATTTGTTACCTTATAAGGTAACAAATGCACAAATTCAAATTGGAAGACTCTTTAGCCCCACCTGCATCATCCAATCGGCACGTCCCGCTCATCGCCGCCGACCTAACAACGCTGGACCAAGCCACGTCACGTCCAATCACCGACCAAGGCCTAGTTGATAAGGACCTCCATCCATGGCATCTTCCGCTTTCCAGCTGCGCTCAACCCTCCTCCACCCCTTCTCCACCTCCACTCTCCCGGCTCTTCAGGCTCGCATCTTTCACCACCAGTGTCGGGTCCCGGGGGATGACATTCCTAACCTACATTGGGAATGCTCATCCGAGCTTATTGCAATTCACAGCTTGATGTCCTCAGCCGGGGCCCAAGCGCCAAAGAACTTTAAATTCATGCATGTCAATAAACCTTTTTTATCAATGTTTTTTCCGTCTGAGTCTCTCCAGATTGAATAATTGTAAATTTTTTACTAAGCCTGCCTAATTTAGCAGGACATTAGTACACCATGCAGACATCTTATTAGATAGACCGGGATCAAAGAACTAATGTGCACTGTAATATTTAGAAAAGAGTGCTGTAAAAAGGTTTCAGTTGTCTAAAATGAGCGATCTCATCTGAAATATAGAGAAAATGCCTGCTTATGATTGATATGCTAGCACTATCATTTTATCATTTCTTTGTCGTATTACGACAAAGAAAATGAAGACCTTTGAACTTTAATGTCTTTCACGGCTGCATTCCTCTTGGATTTTTTTTTTCATGAACAAATTCTAAATTATTCTTTATTTTGTGTGACATTTTGCAGCTTAGAAAGGCCAGAGAAAGCAGAATTGCTTTCTCTGGCATTATGATGCTGAACACTATCATAAGCTTTTTTCTCATCTGTTCACATGTAACTTTTCCACATAGTCTGATCAGAACTGACATTATGATGAAGCTCTTCGTTTTCAGGGATTAGACAATCATAAATGTCACATGAAGACATGAGCAGATGGACTTTATGAATGAAGTACAGAGAATTAAAAGTCAAAAGTTGTCATAAAACAGACAGTAAGGTTGTCAGATTTAGTACAAAATTTAGGCTTTCTTTGTTTGTGTTGCCATGGCAGCCTGCTTAACCTCTCAAATAAGATTATGGAGGTTTAAAAATGACCGTGAACATAACACATACAAGGCAAGCTAATTGACTGTCAGGATATTAACAAAAACCAATCAAAATGTGCAGGAAGTAATTACAGCTACGGGTTAGCACTGACTTATTACTAAGTTCTTATCGCCAACAGAAGCAGATAGAAATGTGATTAATATTGTTATCATCATTTAGCTCCAGACATTATTAATATGTGATGGAAGAGGATCAAGATCAAACTCATCGTTGACGTTTCCTCTGATACCAGATTGCTTGAGCTTTAAAATAAGACAATTATTACTATGATACTGTAGGCCAAAAACACAACAATATAGCATACCATTAAGTATTGCCTTATTTATCAGTGGTTTTCATCGATAGTTTGCCTGCAGTTTATCAAAGAAGTTTAGGTTTATTTTAGCTCCATATGTATATATATGGAGCTAATATATATGGGTGTGTGTGCGCGCGTGTGTGGAGAAAAAGGTACATAGTGAAAAAGCAAGGCAGCAGTTTGTCTCATTGATGTGTTTTTATCGGTTTCTGATAAACAGTTTGTGACATTATATGAAACGACCATCATCATCAGAGCTTTACAGCTCACCACATGCCTTCATGCAAATGTGATAACTTCTGGCTGAGGCTAAGAGCTGGAAAAACATTTCCAACATTTGCAGTCGACCAGGTGCCGACACAGAGCTTCCAAGGGAGCCCTGCTGAATATTCAGGTCACCATTCAGTGAGCTGAATTCAGCTAAAACACGTTTCCTCTTTATTGAATTTCTGAATACTAATGAGCACAGGGGAGATAAAGGCAGGTTAAAGCAGGCAAGTTGGAGATTTGCAGCTCTCACTTATCTGCAGTGTGTATAATGCTTCAGCAGCTCAGACATCTGTATGTGTATATGTGTGATGTTTTATACATGCACTGTGATTCTTCATAATTTTAATGCTCACACACAGCCCCTCTGGCAAAATATTGGATTCTTGGTGTAACAGCGACACAGTGTGGACATTTAAGGAACTGATAGAAGCAATAAACTTTCACAAATTACCTAGTGTAACCTCGAATAATCGTGATAGCTCAGTTCAACTCAATTCTGCGTTGTGTGAATAAGGGCCAGGAGACAGGATGAGATGAAATGATTTTTATCTGTATGGAACAGGATAACAACTGATCAGGAATCAGGTTCATCACAGCGGGTACAGCACCTCGCGCTCATCTCTCATGAACTGGCCAACGGCCGTATTTAATACATTAATATTAGACAGAAATACAAAGAAATAAAACAATATGTACCTGTATGGAACAGAATAACGACTGATCAGAAATCAGGTTCATCACAGCGGGTACAGCACCTTACGAGGAATAGCATTTCATGTTAGCATCAAGCTAACATAACATTTTACCAGTGTTAAACTCAGTGAACCTACCTCGCGCTCATCTCTCATGAACTGGCAACGAGATATCTGTGTGCAGTATATTTAACACTGCCAACCACCAGGAGGGGGTGCTGTTTCACCCATTACACATGAACGTAAACTTGGAAGTAGTGACAAGTGGAATTCTATACATTAACTATGTTACACTAGGTGACGTTTGAGCACTTTTATGGAAGCCCGTTTCCGCCACTCTGTAAAAAAAAAAAATTATCTCATTATAATGAGATACTATCTCATTATTTTGAGATAGTATCTCATTATAATGAGATACTATCTCATTATAATGAGATAACTTGAGTTGGCCCTATAGCTTGAGATATGCTCAACTTGATAGAAAGAAATGGATATTGAGCAATACTTCAGAAGTGGTTTTACTAATCTTGAAATCTTGCGAGTTTTGGAAGAAACCCATAATGTTAAATTAAGTCTCCGGACGCTGGAGAGAAGACTGCAAAAGAAGCGCCTTTGGCGTAGAAAAAATAAGACAGATGTTGCAGAAGTGGCCTCTTTTATTGAGCAACAACTAAATGGATCTGGGAGACAGCACGGCTACAGGTGGATGCACCAGAAATGTTGGATGGCTGGCATAGTCACAGACAGGGAAACAGTACGTCTTTTGATGCGCCTATTGGATCCCAACGGGGTTGACCTGTGTGCACAAAATCGCTTGAGACGACACTTATATGTCAGTCGGGGACCAAACTATGTCTGGGTATGACAAATTAAAGCCTTATGGGATATGTATTAATGGATGCATAGATGGCTTTTCGAGGAAAATGATCTGGCTAATAAGACTAATAGTGACCCTCACATTATTGCTGGCTATTTCATTGATGCTGTGATGGAGTATAATGGATTTCCACAAAAGATACGAATGGATCATGGCACAGAGAACACTTATGTGGCAGCGATGTAAAGATTTCTGCACAACACCGAGAATGAAAATGGTTTTGACTCTCTTATTCTCGGTCTGAGTACAAGAAATCAAAGGATAGAGCGATGGTGGTGCACTTTAAGAAGTGAATGTGCCCAATTTTGGATGGACCATTTCGACCAGCTTAAAGCCGATGGCTATTTTGTTGACAGCTTTCTGGACAAATCACTGATCCAGTTTTGCTTCCTACAAACAATACAGGTACTATAAATTTACTTCTTGCTTTCAGCACACAAATTTGAAATAAGTTACAAATAATACAAAAGCATGAATTTGTTTTCTAACAACTATTTTCTTATTTTTTTCCCCGTTTTTTTTTTTATCAAACAGGTGGAGCTGGATCAAGTTGTCCATACATGGAATGACCATCGTATACGATCTACAAATAATCCTCGGGCTCCTCCTGGTCGTCCCACATTAATGCATGGTGTTCCCAACCTGTATGGGGTTCCAAACTTTTTACAGTCTGCTAATCTAACAAAGCTGGAAATATGTATAGAAGAATGTCGTTTCAAGGACTTTCCCTGTGATGTTGATGTATTTCACTTATGCACTGAACTCATGACAGAGCACAGACTGGTAATGACAGATGATGTGTATGAAATTACTAATCTTTATGTAAGACTCCGTCAAATGATCAGTGACGGGCTGAGGGAATAGTTTCTCTAAGTCACCCAGGTCCACAAAACATCTAACAAGTCAGATATTATGTCTATATGTCCTGTGTAAACACTGATTGTAAAACTAAAATGCATGACTGAGTTACAATTTGTTTCCATGGTTTACCTAAAAAGACTAAAGATTTTAGTTTCCTTCAATGTTGTGGTCAAGGTCAATTTATTAATTTCTATGTGTTTAATCTTATTTATTAATGGAAAATACTAGCCTCCTGTTCAAAACAGTACTAAATAGTACCAACATTTGCAGGCTCTCTGTTTTCTTAGCCTTACTTGTTCAGGGAAACTGTTGATATATGGACAGGAGTATTACATGTAGAAGCAATGTTTTAATCATGTTATTAGTAACAGATAACCAATATGGTATTGTTTGCAGTTGGTATTAATTTGATAAGAGTACAAATGTTGTCCTTACTCTTGACATATACATGTTTTTCAGTATTATGGCCAATCAATTTATTTACAGTGCAACAGCAAATCATAAACAGACTCTAAACTTTATTCAAATGTATTTATTTTGTATTCTGTCAACAAAGAACAATCCATTACTTTGACATCCCCAAACATAAATCACAAATGCTTAAAAAAAATTTGCCTTGGTGTATAGTGCATTTAATAAGTTAAGATAAAGGAATTTACCAAGTTGTGTCCAGTAAAACAAAAAGACTCTTTTCATAACCTTCCACAAAAGAAATCCAATGTGCAAAAAAGAAAAAGAAATTAGAAAACGATTTTATTATGAATATGGATGCAATGTAACAAGTACAACTGTCAACATCGTTGTGTCTCATAAAAAGATACAATAACAATAAACAGTTCCTATTTTTGTTTATTTTGGCTGTGAACTTCTAAATACTTCCTACAGTAATTTTCACTTTTTCACCGATGATACTGAGTGTTTTGGCCCACTGTTCAATAACGTAAGCAGGCTCTTGGACAAGTGTTTTGTGTGGAAGCTCCTGGAGGATTTCGTTTACATTGCTGGCAGTGGGCATTCGTCTGCAACTGCGGTTATCAAGAATCTCTATCAATTCCTCTTTGTCAACACTGCTGAAGTCTGACTGCCATGACTGAAACACAAAGTGCTCAGATTCAGACATGCACTTAAGGAAATTCTCCACCACCTCACTTTTAACCTGTCCAAAGGCTGCTTGCTCTAGTATGACAGGTGCAATCTTCATAGGAAGATATTTCTCTCTTGTCCATCCAAAAGCAATTATTCGGCCTACACTCTCCCACTGCTGCTGTCCATAATCATGTCTCAGAAAAGGCACTTTATAAGTGTTTCCTGTAGTACACTGGTCATAGAAATCGTTCCAGAATTCAGAAAGACAGTCTCTAACGACTCCTCCGTCATCATAACCCATTTCAGGTGTTCCATCTGGCAGCACAAGCTGGATTTTGAAATCTCTATCTAAAGGTCCGTCATCACAGAAATGTGCTATGAGCTCAGGAAGTACCTGTCCTCTGTGAACTATCAGCATCTTCTTCACTGCCTTGGAGGATGATGTGGATTGAGGGGATATTGGCAAAGTATCATCCAAAATCTGTGGCTCACTGTCAGAAAACGCTCCTAGAAACACTATGTTACTGCTATCCAAATCCTCCTCCCTAAGCTCTGTAGAATGAAGTGAAAAGTTAATATTCTCATGATTTGTTATGTTTCCAACAAATAGGAAGTCAGAAGTTACTTCTGTGGATATTGTAGATTGGCTGGTCACTGCAACATTTACAGCAGATGAAGAGGAGGGCTGACTCAGAGAACTGTCTTGATCCTGAAAAAATGATGAAGACAAAACTTCATCTTGACTGACTGACTGGTTAGCCTTCTTTTTATGGGTGGTCAGGTAAAACCTGAGAATAGTCAGTTTTGTAACATGAAACATTTGTCCAACAGTGATTTTGTCATCAATTGCCACTTCCTGATAATCTTTTAGATCCATTTCAAAATCTGCTATGGACCCTTCTCTATTTCTTCCATTTGGAAAGAAGAGGCCAATAGCCATCTGGATTATCTCCCTTTTTTTTAGCATCCTTTGATACATCGACCTTCCTTGTTCCACCACCTCTTCTTGCTCTTACTTGTTTAAAAGCCTGTTGTTCTTCATCATAAAGCAGCCAGCCTATTTCTATTTTTCTCTTTGACTTCAGAGCATTCTTCTTTACAGTTGTTTCAGATTGCTCTTCTTTTTCCATACCACAGCCATCTTCATGAGCAGTTTTTCTTTTACCCAGCTTTGATTTCAGGCGCTCAAACAGTTTTGATTTGCGACTGCTTGGGGGGCCATTTTCCTTCCTTTTACAGTATCCTGATAGGGCTATGCGGTCTCCATATGATGGCAAATAATTCTTTAGCTCTTCATCTGTCATGAGCTGGATGACGTTGGTATCAATCTAAACAAGGACAATAAAAAATAATTTCTTTAAAACTACAAAAATGGAACTAGAATTGCATGCAAATTATTTGAATTAAATTAGATAACATTGCTAGACACATGCTTTTAAAAAAACTGTAGTTTTTGAAATACTGATTTAGTACCTTCTCTCTCAGCATGGTCTCGATAGTTTTCTCTGGAATATTCCTTTGCCTCAGGAAATCACTCAGGTCATCCATTCTGTGATCATACACTGGAAGAGAAGATACACAAGACCATCATCATATGTTTCCAATAAAATGTAAAGCAAGTCATACTACAAATTATAATTTTACCTAAAAAACTAATCATAATATAGTCATTCATAATGCCATCCCTCCATCCATCCATTTTCTAACACCCTTGTCCCTAATGGGGTCGGGAGGTGCTGGTGCCTATCTCTAGCTAACGTTCCGGGCAAGAGGCAGGGTCACCCTGGACAGGTTGCCAGTCTGTCGCAGGGCAACACAGAGACAGACAGGACAAACAACCATGCACACACACACTCACACCTAAGGAGAATTTAGAGAGACCAATTAACCTGACAGTCATGTTTTAGGACTGTGGGAGGAAGCCAGAGTACCCAGAGAGAATCCACCATGCACAGAGAGAACATGCAAACTCCATTCAGAAAGACCCCGGACTGGGACATTCATAATGTCTTTAAGCACTATGTTTTTTCACCAAATGATTTTACTAAGGCTAAACTCAAACTATTTAAACGTCACAAATAAATTCTTTCACAAAAAATATTTAGCATCTTTTAAACTTTTGTTTTATAATAACTATTACCACAGTTATTTCATGCCAAATTGATGACTTTATATTATGCTAGCGTACAGACAAATGTATGCATATACAGTAGTTTTACTTTTAAAATGGACACATCTTGAGAAACCTCTTTAAATTCACAGAAAAGATAAGAAAGTATTTATTGGTAGTAACAATACATTTTCTACTGCTAATCTTTAGCAGAAAATTAAGCCATCTGTGAAGCATAGAGGTCTTTCAATAGAGAACTGGAGAAACACGCTATGGCAGAGAACTCACATATACCTCTTGTGTGATCAGACAAGGCCAGTGAAACTGCAGGTGCTCCACACCATCAAGTCTTCTGTCTTTCTGAAACAACCTGCACTGTACAAAAGCAAGCACATTTGGTTTTGATGGTTACTTGAACTTACTGATTAAATCAATAAAAAAGATTTGCAGACATACAATATATATATATATATATATATATACTGTATATAGCCTATTTACATTTCTTTGCTTGGGGTGCAGTTAAATAAATTATTTAGAATTTCATATTAATAAAAGAGAGAGAGACACAGAGAGAACGTGACATAAAATACCATGACATATTTTAGTTTAACTTTAAAAAACATATATACATAGGCTTAGAGGTATTGTTTTGGTGTCGCAGTGGTTTGGGAGCGAGATGCAGCATCTACGAACTACTCACAAGTTATTACACCACGATTTTGTGGTAGACTGAACATGTGTCATTACAGCAAATAAACGTACCACGTAATCCTTCGATATTAACTACAGTTACCGGAAAGTCAGTTGTGGACTGACGAAGTAAAGAAACAGAAAACGTTAGCTTCAAAGATATGAATGCATCTTCTTAAGCTATCTTCAAGAATAGCTACCGTCGTCAGTATGCCAAATTGATGACTTTATACTATGCTAGCGTACAGACGTAACTTAAATTAACAAAACCACATTTCTTACCGTTGTAAACAGCTATGTTAAGCTGGGTGCTTGCAGGCGGCAGGCGCGACTGACGGCACAATCAAACCGCTACAGGTGGACTGAACCAATTCGAAATGGGGGTTCAACCTCCAAATGTCCTGAGCCTGTGTAGACTATCTCATTATAATGAGATAGTAACTCAAAATAATGAGATATTATCTCATTATAATGAGATATAATGAAACAGCTTTTCTCTTTTAAAAACAGACACAGAGTTCTGAGCAGCACAGGAACCAATCATAATGAGATATTTTTTTTTTTTTTACAGAGTGGCGGAAACGGGCTTCCATACATTTTAAATGCTCCTTCATGAATAAAATATCACAACCAATGCTTGATATAATATTCTTTAAACTATTCCATCATAGTTCTGACTGGAGACTTGTTCTCATCTGATCAAAACACATTTTTCTCATGTTGACTGTGTCCCTCTCATGACTTAAACTCTACTTTCTTTGTATCTTTTTCATAAAGGCATCATTTGTAGAATACACAACTTATTGACTAGTTGAACATTGTTTTACAACCTGAAGCAAGTCTGGAGGCCTTTACAGAAAATCTGTTAATATACTGAGAATTAACTGACTTGTAAAGGCAATTAGCTGCACTGTATCTTATTTAGGAAATCAAAGTGGGCTGGAAAGATATGCATGTCACTCTTTTGTTTCCTCTCCACTTCACAATCAAACACTTTGTCTCAGTCATTCACATAAAGTTCTAATAAAACAGATTTAAAGTTTGGAATTGTGACGTAACAAAGTTCATGCACTGAAAAAAGAAAACAGGTGAATCCAACTTAAAAACACTGAGTTAATTTGTTATGAGTAATTAAATTCAGTTTATCCAAGTAAATATATTAAGTTTCATTTGTCATGTAAAACAAACGTAAATAAATCAAGTTTGACAAACTTAATTTATTACATGTAGTAAACTCAATTTCTTTTAAGACAGTGCTCTAGTGATGGGTAAATGAGGCGTCATGTATCGTTTCGACCCATAGCAAAACTGTATTGATACTGCGTCAATACTGTGTCACTGAATACTGACACCTGCTGGACATTAAAAATCCCTACAGGCAACGCAGTTCACAGACTGATTTGATAACTTAGTCTACACAATAAGATTTAAGTCATTTTATTTTATTGTATATTATATATTGTATTACGTCATATCTTCAGTTAAAATCAAAATATATTTGATATTCTTCGACACAGTCAATAAATAATGTGAACATGTACCAAGTGATGAAAATGAAAGTGAACGTGTTTGGAATGAGGATGCTTGTGGACTGTTTTTTCCCCCACAAATTTTCATTTAAAAAAAATAAGTTTTTCTAATATTTTGAAATTTAGTCTGTTCCGTTTTTTTGACACAACTATATTGTTCACATAACTTACATTTTTTCTTTTATATTTTGTACGCTGATCTTTATGGATGTGTTTTGCTGGAAATGTCTTTTTTGTATTTATTTAAGGCGGGATTGTCTTTATTTTCCTTTTTTCTGCCTAAAGATTTTTATTTATGGAGGGTAATTTAAGAATAAAATTATGAAATGTATAATTTCAAAGGAGAAACTATAGAAGCCCGTTTCCGCCACTCTGTTAAAAAAATCTCATTATAATGAGATACTATCTCATTCTTTTGAGATAGTATCTCATTATAATGAGATTTTTTTTTTTAAAATAACAGAGTGGCGGAAACGGGCTTCCATAAGAAACATATGCAAAACTTAACCTGCAGAACATAATATGAAAGTAAACTAAGAGTCAATTTCAGCTGAATTTGGATTCAGATAGATCGAGTAGAAACTGAAAAGAACCGGATGAAACAACTACTAAGTGACAACCAATACCTTATTTTCTGACGTAAGATTAAAATTGTCCCAAACTACGAAACCTTTGGTTTGCCTTGAGGCTGCTCCATAGTTGACGCTGATCAAGAATTATTTTTGGCAAATGCATCCAAGTGCATCCCGTTGACAGATTCGCTTCCATATATACACAGTTTGGCGCACCAGTGTCATTTCGACACAGTTCGAGTTCGAATAAGAAGTAGTTAATGTTGTTACCTGATGTTAGAAGCAACAATAAAGAGCACGGCTTTTCAACCGGATAGCTTCTCCTGTCTTTCCTCATATCATGACATGGTGTCAGAATTAAGGACTTAAACGCCTACAGAGAGAGCACAATGGCAAAGTTTGGACCTCCGGAGCCGTTTGACTTTACGCAGCTTACGGAGTGGCTGACATGGCGGCAGAGATTCTCCCGCTTCAGAGTTGCGTCGAAACTCGACAGGGAGAGCAGCGAGGTGCAGGTAAATTCGCTCCTGTACTCCATGGGGAGGGATGCCGAACCTATATACGGCTCTTTCGTGTTTCCTGCTGCAACGGAGGATATGCCACATCCAGAGTATGAGTTCGCCCTAGTGATGAAGAAGTTTGACGAACACTTTGTTCCGAAAATAAACGTCATCCATGACCGCGCCTGTTTTCACAAACGGAGCCAGAGGGCCGGTGAGACAGTGGAAGCTTTCGTGCGGAGCTTATATGAGCTCGCACAGCACTGCGAGTTCGGCGTGGGGAAAGACGAGCAGATTCGGGACCGGATCGTTATTGGAATAATGGATAAAGAGGTTTCTCAAAGACTAGAAGCGGACCTGACTCTGGAGAGAGCCATCCAGCTAGCACGTCAGAGTGAACAAGTGAAACAGCAAAGTGCGGAGCGCGTGGAAACTACAGTGAATGAGGTGAGACAGAAACAGTTTAGCAGCACAAGGAGGAGCTTCGTGAAACCACGGCAGAAACAAGCACAGACGTACGGCGAGAATAGACAGAACTGTCAGAGATGCGATAGGATGCACGACAGAAAAGAAAACTGTCCTGCCCGAAATAAAAAATGCAGAAAGTGTAACAAAATGGGACATTTTGAGGCTGTGTGTAAAACTAAAATGCTAAAACAAGTCAGAGCTGAAACTGCTACATGTTCGGATGAGGATTCATTCTTTATTGGTGAACTGTTCCTTAGGGCAGCAGCAAAGTCAAATGTCATCGAGGAGTCAGACTCAGACATCGACTGGGACATAGAGCTGCTGGTGAATGGTAGCCCAGTGAATTTTAAAATCGACACTGGTGCTGATACCACAGTCATGATAGACGCAACTTTCAATAATCTGCAGAAAAAAACAAAACTGCATAAATCCAGATCAACAGTGTACAGTCCAGGTGGAAAAGTCAGATGCGTGGGCACGTTTCTCGCTACCACCACACACAACGGTCAGAAATACCAGTACTGGATTACGGTTATTAAAGGACAGTTTGTCAGTAACCTATTAGGCAGAGCAGTGGCAAAGCAAATGGGACTGGTCAAACGAGTCAATGCCATCAGTGGTGACTATTTGTTATCCAGTGACATGTTCGGGGAAATAGGAATGCTGAACTGTGCGGCAGTTCAAATTGAGCTGGCGGAAGAGGCAATTCCATACAGCGTCAGTACGCCACGCCGAGTCCCTTTTCCCCTCCTTCCAAAGGTGGAGAAAGAACTAAAGCGGATGCTAAATCTTGGGATCATTGAGGAGGTCACCGAACCAACAGATTGGTGTGCCCCAATGGTGCCTGTTCCAAAACGCAACAAGGACGAAGTTAGGGTGTGTGTAGATTTAAAACAATTGAACAAGGGCGTTAAGCGGGAACGCTACATTTTATCTACATTAGATGACATAACACCTAAACTGGCGGGAGCCAAGATTTTCTCCACTCTGGATGCCTCTAGTGGGTTTTGGCAAATTCCATTGGACCCCAGCTGCCAAAGACTGACCACATTCATTACCCCAATGGGCCGGTTTTGCTTCAAACGCTTACCATTCGGGATTACATCTGCTCCTGAGATTTTCCAGCGACTGATGAGTAATCTACTTAAAAACCTGGAAGGGACTGTTGTCGTGATGGACGATATTCTGGTTTATGGATCTACCAAAGAGCAACATGACCGCCGACTCGATGCAGTTTTGCGGACAATCAAGGCGTCCGGTCTTAAGTTGAACAGGGCCAAGTGTCACTTTGGGAAAACTGAACTGCAGTTCTTCGGACACATCATTAGTGCTGACGGTGTAAAGCCTGATGAGAGCAAAGTGGATGCTATTGCTAGAATGCCTTGTCCTTCAAATGTGGAGCAGCTGAGACAGGTGCTTGGGCTGGTGAACTATGTGCGGAAATTCCTGCCAGGTCTGTCTACAGTGCTGTATCCACTGACTAATCTGCTCAAGAAAGAGACTGCATGGGTTTGGGATGAACCCCAGGAGCGAGCATTCAACAAGGCCAAAGCAATGCTCATGGCTGCGCCAGCCCTTTGCTACTACGACGCCAACAAACTGACAGTGGTTAGCGCCGATGCCAGCAGTTATGGCCTTGGTGCTGCTCTGTTGCAAGCCCATGAGGGGGAGTTGCGTCCTGTTGCCTTTTGCTCGCGCACACTTACGGATACAGAGAAGAGGTATTCACAAATTGAAAAAGAGTGTCTGGCGTCAGTCTGGGCCTGTGAACGTTTTGCTCGCTACATACAAGGGATGGGCCACGTCCGGTTACAAACCGATCATAAGCCACTGGTACCACTGATCAACTCTTATGATCTTGACAAAACACCACTAAGATGCCAGAGACTACTTATGCGTCTTATGAGGTTCAATGTCACTGCTGAACATGTTCCTGGTAAACAGCTCGTAGTCGCTGACACACTCTCCAGACATCCGTTGGAAGACAGTTCTACTCCAGAAACTGAAACACAAGTAAAGGCATACGTCAACACTATGGTGGCTAGCAAACCAATCAGGTCACCAAAGCTGGAGGAACTCCACCAGACTACACAAACTGATACTGAACTTCAAAAAGTAATCATGTTTATCAGAAAAGGGTGGCCCCGCTATATGGCAGAGAGCTCACTACTGCACAGATACTATGCAGTCAGAAGTCACCTATCAGAGTTAGATGGGCTGGTCCTTTATCAAGACCGCAATGTAGTTCCAACAGCACTCCGAGCTGGGGTTTTAGACCAACTACATGAAGGCCACCAGGGCCTCACCAAGTGTCGTGAGCGTGCGAAGTTGACAGTGTGGTGGCCGAAGATTGGTGCACAGATTACAAGCAAGGTGAAGTTCTGCGATTTTTGCAGAGAGCACAAACCTACACAGAGACATGAACCACTGATGACAACTGCCCTGCCCAGTGGTCCATGGCAGAGAATTGGAGTCGACCTGTTTGTGCTTGAGGGTAAGACGTATCTTGTTGCTGTTGATTATTTTTCCAGGGACATTGAAATCGCTTCCCTCACCACCGCTTCCAGCACTCAAGTTATCAACAAGCTCAAACACATGTTTGTGAGATGGGGCATCCCGCTAGAACTTGTCAGCGACAATGGGACACAGTTTACGTCGACAGAGTTCCAAGAATTCAAGCAGAGGTATGGGTTCACTCACATAACCTCAAGCCCCCATTACCCGCAATCTAACGGAGCTGCAGAAAGGGCTGTTCAGACTGCTAAAGCACGTGCTTAAACAACCTGACCCCTGCTTAGCCCTTATGAGTTACCGCTCCACACCGGTAGCGGCAACAGGTTCCAGTCCAGCGCAACTTATGACTGGCCGACAGATCCGCACCACTGTTCCTGTCCTGGAAAAAACATTGATGCCAAGCGCAGTCAACCCAGACCTAGTTTACTTAAAGGATGCCAAGGCTAAAGATTCTTACAGATCCTTCTACAACCGTAGATATTCAGCTCGCCCTCTTCCCGACCTTCTCCCTGGCCAAAATGTGAGAGTGAAACTTGATGGGGAAAAAGGGTGGACAACGCCTGCCAAAGTCATCAGCAAGTCCAAAGAGCCAAGATCCTATCTTGTAGAAATGGCCAACGGGAGCGTGACCCGTCGCAACAGACGTCACCTTCAGGAGGTTCCTGCGACCGATATTCCTGTAGCACAGCATTTGGCTGAGTCTGCAGTGCCACAACAGAACTGCAGATCCCCAGCTACAGAGGTGGCCATTTCATCTGAACCGCCATCAAATCAGCTAGTAGTGAGCCCTCCTTCAGAATCTTCCTTCCCACCATCTACTCCTGTGAGGACAACTTCCAGGGGATGCAAAATAAAGCTGCCTCTGAGATTCAGAGACTAGAAGGTTTAAAAGGGCATAATAATCCCTATCAGGGCTGAGGGCAGTCTACCCCTGTGATGTCCTGTATTGTTTTGTATGGAATTTGTTAAGGCTGTTATTGAAAAAAAAAGTTCTGAAAACAAGAAGCCTTTGTTGAAAGAAATGTGACAGTTAAAGATTGAGTTAATTGGAGTAATTAATTGTGTTAGAGAATGTACTATTTACTATCCTTTAAGACATTGAAATAACTTGCAGATTTTGCGATCTTGCAATCTTTAACTTTAAAAGAAGGGAGATGTCGCGAGATTAGTTTCTGTTGTACATCTAGAGTAACGGTAGTTACACTTCCTGACCACTGGGGGAGCACTAGGAAAGGACACACAGAAACGTGTTGTTGCGCAACACCCCCCCCCTCCTTTCTGTCTCTACTCTCTCACTCTCGTACTTCCTCTTCTGAGAGGGGAGATGTGCTACCAGCTCTCCTTCTAATGGGTTAATTGAGTTTTCTAAATCTGCTGGGATTTACCCTGTCCAGAACTGAACTGAAAATCAAAATTTTCCTTTTCACCAGCTCCAGCAATCCTTCCAGTACTGCCGTTACTTCTCCGGCTTGAGCACTACCGGGAGCTTTTCCTTTCTGACGGCATCTCTCTTTGCCGTCTTGCTTCAGAATAAATCCCCAGTATGCCGACTGGTCGGACCCCTTTCTGGATCCATCGGTGTAGATTGTCCATTCTGGTTGTCCTGGCTTGTCAGATGTTTCTTGTGGTCGTTTCTTACTGGTGGGTTGTGCTGGCCCAATTTCAAGCTCCGGGTCCAGCAGGATGTCTTTAACCATGTCTGCGTCTGTGTGATGATGTCAGTTGCTGGTGTTTGTTCCTCTGTTGCCGGATGTCTTCTCGATGGCTGCAGTGGAGGACGCGGTGTGCTTCCTCATTCATCGTCAGCTGATGATACTTTTCTCTGTTTCTTGTGCATGCTTGCTGGCTGGTCTTTTCTTTTCTTGTCAGCATTACATCACAAACCACTCCAGCAAGACTGAGCCAACTTTCCTTTGTCAGGGGTTGATGTTTCAGTTCCTCAGTCTTGGACCAACTCCCCCCCTTGCTTCAGGTCTGAGTCACAGTAGCTGTGTAGAAGCTGATGCAGTTCTGTTGAGTTCTCCTCATTTTCCAAATGATCTGGACGGCCGGCTTCCTCCGGTTTCTTCCCCAGATTTTCCTCCTCGAAGTGATCATCCATCACCCCGTCTCTCTGTCGGTTCGAGTTGTCTATCCCCCAAAGCCTCTCTTTAGCCTTCGAGCAGGGATGGGTCTAGACTATGTTGGCTACTAGCTTCACTGTCTGGATCCGGTCATTTATCCTCAGTAGAAGCTTTCCCTCACCTGTATGCCATACAGTTACTGCAAGGGTTGTGACTGACGGCCTTATCAGTCACCATTAACTCTATTCCCTAAGAGTTAACAAACCAAGTGAGCTATTCAGATCCTCACATCTGTTTTTACTGACTTGGCACATAGGGCCATCCTACTCTGTTGGATCGAGCCCCACGTTAGGCGCCACTTGTTGTTGCGCAACACCCCCCCCTCCTTTCTGTCTCTACTCTCTCACTCTCGTACTTCCTCTTCTGAGAGGGGAGATGTGCTACCAGCTCTCCTTCTAACGGGTTAATTGAGTTTTCTAAATCTGCTGGGATTTACCCTGTCCAGAACTGAAGTAAACTCTGTTTAAGCTGGTTTCGAGAAACGATTCGCCTGGATTCTGACGGCCTACATCCAGGTGTCCCACCCTTCTTCCCCCTGTGAATTAGCCAGACTGAGCAGCCTACAGCCAACTAGTTTCACAGAGCACACCTGTTAACGGTCGCTCGTTCTCTATTTTACAACGTGCATTTGTTATTGAACCAGGTAGGTTTTAGTGACTCGGGCGAGTCCCAAGGATGTTGTTTTACATATGGGCTACCAGCAACCTAAAAACATTTTCCACCTCTTCCTCTCCAGAATCAAACATCACAGCTATTTTACAACCATTAAAGAACTTTAAGGTGACCCATTAACTGAATGTCCACAACATCTTTTAGATTTTCTTTATGCTAAATATTTTATTAGTAAGGCATTTTTGCAAGGGTCAGTACAGCTTAATTCAGTAGCAGAAATAATCAAATAAGTAAAATCAATCATCTAATCTATCTTTCCCTACTGCTGACACTGAGAACTAAAAAAGGGAACCTTTGAGAGAGACGGACGGAGTTTGACGTTTCGAACCCCAGACCTGGCCTGATGATGAAGAAGGTGTTGCAGCAGGAGGAAGATGTTGATCGGCGAAGGCAGGGATCTCTGTAGGTCTGATGAGCTTCTTCTCCGCATGGATGCTGAGGTCACACAGGACTTGGTGCTGGCAGGAAGGAAGGCACCAGTTCTTCTTCTTTGTCCTTGCCTTTGTCTTCATCTTTGTCTTTGGGGTCTGAACCCAGCCGATGAGAGAAGTGCGATTCGAAGCCACAGGTTGTGGGCCTGACGGGTTGGTCTCCATGAGCGGGACAGTCTTCGGCTCTGTTGCCCCGGCTCTTCTTCAGCTGCAGAGTTCTTTGTCCATCTCTTGGCTCGAAGCTGCCCGGAGGATCCAACGAACGGTTCCTCTTTTGCACCCACCTTTTATAGGGTTTATCCACCTTTTGGTGCGTTTTCATTGGCTAGCACTGTTGCTGTGCTTGTTTAATTGGCTGACTGCTTAGACAGATGATCTCATATCCATCACTGTCTTACAGACATTATGTCCTGATGTCTGTGCTAATGTCTTAGGGTTGCTCAACCTCCTATGTCCCTTGCCTGCACAACCTTTCACCTACTCTCTACCTCCAACATATCAGTGATGTTTAATTGCAGTTACACCTTTTTACACCATTTCAAGTTTAATGTCAAAATCACATTTATATCACATTTATTTTCTTTAGCTTCTCTGATTTAGCATTCATTTATAATTTTATAACCATAACTTATATCACATTTATTTTCTTCAGCTTCTCTGATCTATCATTCATTTATGATTTTATAACCATAACTTATTAGTTACTCTTATTATGATCTTAATGTGAGTTATTACAGATGTTTTTCTGAAAAGAAACCAAGAATAATACATGATTCTAATTATTTACTACTAAAGTTACAGTTACCTGTTTTTCTTGTAAGTGTTCCCACAAATATAAGTGTAAGTATTATTACAAGTAAACCAATATTAATATAAGTATTTTACTTTGAATCTTATCCAATTACTAATAATGTTTAGATTTCATTCTTTAAAACTTTACCTTTAAACTAAGGAATAGTCTCAGCTATTTTTATAAATCTGCAGGCTGGAAACTTCCTCTTTTTCCAGGAAACCTGCTTTTCCTGTTTAATGACTCTCTCTGACTGACTATGATTTCTTATGATTAGATAGAAAAAAGTAGAATTAAAGCAAAGTTTGCATGAGACAAAAACAACACACACAACCAGATTTATTTTATTGACACCTAAGTCTACTGTTGGGCCTTGATGTCACTTGAGTGATTCATTTTAAAGATAACTTTATTTATTATTACTGTTAAACTAAAATCTCCAGCATGGGGAAGTGGGATGAGCTCGGATTTTCTTGACACCCCCTCCACGAGGTCAGACCTTTCACATGCTGGGAGTCCATCACCCTCCTGCAGTTCGCCGTCCTCATCCCCTGGAAAGAGAAGATGTTCGTCTGTGATGTGAAGATGCAGATTTCTTCATCCTCAGTTGTCACAGAGGGCTCAGTGTAGTCATCAAAACTCCACTTCTCTTGACAAACGAGTTCGAATAACTTCTTATTCATGTTGTTACCTGATGTTAGAAGCAACAATAAAGAGCACGGCTTTTCAACCGGATAGCTTCTCCTGTCTTTCCTCATATCATGACAGTCTATGAGCTTGACACATGCGCCGACGCATCGGTGTTGCCCGACCCATCACTACAGTGCTCCATTCCCTGTTTTTTTTCTGTGTGGAGTATAAAATTTTGCAAGTAACTGCATTTGATCAACTGAATCTTATGTATTACAAAAAAGTTTAATTGAACTCTTTAATTGGATCTGATTTGGAATGATTTTATTGTATTGGGGGGAAATGCCCTTATGTGAGACTTCCAAATGAGATCAACCTAAATATTCTCTGAATAGTTCATCAGCAGCTCTCAGCATACTTTGGATAAGCCTTGAATTATTTCTTTAAGTTTCAACTGGGTAGGAATAAATGACTGATTTTCAGGTTGAGAACTGCATGTGAACTGGAACTGGCTGTCACTTTAAATCCCTTCTCAGGGTTTAACTTGAGAGTGAAGGTGCTAAAGTGACAGAGGATCATCTAGACAGAGCCTGCAGGTGGTTTCCTGTCTGACAGTCTGCCTCTGGATGATCCATGCTGCAAGATAATTAGTCCTCAGAGGTTTCTGTCTGAACACCAACAGCAGCAGAGGGTTTTCCCATAGCAGGACTTGAAGTGATTTGTGCTGCTCAGAGAGAAAAGTGAGGTTTGTGATGTCAGATACAAATCAGACAAGTTTAAGTCAGTCTGCCTTATTGAAGCTAAAAATAATGATGTTCAAACTCCTCATGACACAATGTTTTATTTCTTCAACCTACCATCACAATGGAAAAATCTTGTTTTAGAAATGAAAGGACAGTTTCAGGCTTAAAGGTTTTGCCTATTGCTAAACTAAAACATAATTTAATCCTGAGGGAGTCTTAAAATGGGAAAACATATTCTCAATTTTAGGAAGCAATACAGTTGTAACTTTTTTGACTATTGTGATGAAGATATTGGTTATGGTTGTACCTTGCTAACTATAGAGAAGTAACATCTTTGTATTTTGCTTTGAGCAGAGCAGATTTATGAATTCATTTTTTGAACACTCAGGTTCAAATCTTAGAGGATTCCTGTAAGAGATGAACCAGCAAACTGAGGTTGCTTCTGTAATTACATTACTTGTTAAATTGAGAGAATGCTCAAGTGTTTTGTAATTTTTTCTTTATCATTTTTTAATCAAGAATTTGACTAGATAAGCAATTTGAATGTTACAGGTTCTCGGACTATCCAATTAATATTACCTGATGCTCATATTGACCAGCAACTGCTGTGATAGTTATTGTGCTCTGCATTCAATGAATTTAAAGTTTTTTTATGTGAATCATTTTCACAATTCACATATTCAAACATTGTTTCTAGTGTGTCATTAATTGACTGGCACTGTGTTTTATAATGGCACTGGCACATTATAAAACAATCACCCTTTTTGGCACCCTCCCAGCTATTCCTCTTTGAATTACTTTGCATTGTAACAACTCTTCAGAATCATATATGGCAACAAATGCACTGACTTTTGTCAGAAACAGAACAGGTTCTATCATTAATCTAATGAGATTTTAAAAGTCACATTTTATAGTCACATTATATTGTACAATATAATATGGGGTGGAAACTATAGAAAACTCCTACTGAAACCAAAATATATTTAGATAAATTACTTTTCTAAAGTTTTCATTTAGTGAAAACTAACCATTCAACATAATTCTCAAACAAAGCACTTTGTTTTTGCTGAAATGATCAGGAAGAGAGAAAAAGAAAAAAATCAGGTGAATTCTGAAACAAAAATTTTATTTGTTCTTTGGTTCCTCTAAGCTTCACAAACTTAAATGTGTTCAGCAGCAAATGCTCACTTTCAACATCTTGATCTACTGTTTTTGACCTACCTACATTTACAAGGTCAAACTCACCCTGAGTTTTGTCTGCTTCATTACTCCAGTCTTCAGCTCAGAGGAGAGTGAGACATCAGGACAAAAAACATTTCATTATCAGTAATGTGTTTCTCCATGGCACAGTCTGATGACAGCAACACAAAGGGGGATCACAATTGATCAACCTGATGAGGCCCAGATGTGACAACAGCACACCTTTAAATCAGTAAATAGACTAAATTAATTCAAATTAAAACAAACTCTTAATGACAATTTTAACAAGTAAAAATGTCAGAGGTGTTAAATTGGATTGTGTTTAAAACTTCAGTTGTTTATGAATTCTTTTGAAATGTATTGTATCCTTTTTAAGATATACTGTAGTCTTTCATGTAAAGAATAATTCTGTCAACTGAAAGTCAAAGGTCAAAATAAATAGGCATTTCTCCCTGCCCTATGGATTTAGAACTTTAGATAAAGCTAAACCACAAAAATATATATAAAAATTATATAAGTTTTCATGAAATAAGCTTTATTCAAATCAACTGCTGATGGTCTTGATATAAATTCTTCTGAGTTGTTTCAGTAAGAGAATCTGCACAAAGGTGAGGTGTCGAGTCTCATTTTGAAAACCAAAAAGCTTCCTTAACTGTCACGATTATTTGATAGTTCGGTATACTAAATATATTTTTCAAAATGTAAATATTGCATTTTCATATAATATTCAGATTGATCACATATTGTGTAATTAAATTCACCCACCTTTTCAAAGCAAAAGATAATTCAGCACATAGAAACTATCCTCCATTTACACAAATCAGTGGGGGTGTGGTTTCACCCATTTCTGAAAACAAAGTGAAATGGAGGATTACTTTTGGAAGAAAATGGTTAAACTTCTTCAAACTCTCAACTTTTGTTCCTGTTTAGCAGTTCAGAAGTGGAAATAAATGTTTTTGCTGACTAATCAATTGTTAGAAAAAATTTGATAAGATGAATCAATTTAATTCTTAGTTGCAGGCCTAATGTCTATGTTCCTCTACTAAGAAGCAGTTGTCATGAAAGGCTCTTAACGATACTGAATCTCAGACAACTGGAACAATAACTTAGAAGAAAATGTCGCTTGACCCATTTCTAACCTCATTTGTGAGATATCTGTTTTAATTAGTACCTCAATTGTAATTTTAACACATAAAATAAAACATTAATGAATGTCTACAACTTTAGCTGAAAGAAACTAGTTTCAGTCACCAAACACTTCAAGCAGAAGCTGAGATGTCTTCCATCAGTTTTTTTGAAGGGATTTCAAAAAACAGCAGCCCAGGAGAGAAAGCAGACCCACACTTAATAGACCTCAGAGTTGCTAAGCAAGGTAGTGCCTCAGAGCTAATATTTGCAATGGTAGGTAATCATACCAAAAGCGAAGAGTCTTCTAACCAGTCCAGTTCCAAAACAAAAGTTAAGCTGTTCATTTTGAAAGCAGCACAGTGCCCTGCATAACAGCCAAAATCTTATTTTGTTTTCCTTGTTTCCAACAATGAGGCCACACAGAGCGTGAAACAACACCCAAATAAATGACACCCTTGAAAAATGGTGATTAAGTGATTAAAAATGCTTCCTATTAAACTAATACCATCTTTCTTATGATGAATAAATTAGGACACTATGTCTGTTTAAAACAGCCAAAATGAAAATGTGAGCCTCCTCCTATGACAAGTTGTCACAGCAAGTGTACATGTTGGAAATGTAGATAATCACCATTTTAAAGCAATATTTAATTATATTTGACTTTTTAATTTATTTAGTCTCTCTGCCTTTCTTCCTTTCTACTGTTTAATAAAGGCCACTAGTAGCACAAAAACTTTGAAAAACGTATTAGGGGTAAAAGGTCAACTGCAAAAAACCTTCTTTGGTGCCATGATGGTCTTTTCAATTAACATCTTCTTGGGACTCTTCTTGGGTCCAACTGGTGATTTATGAACAGCCTGAGACATCATGGAAAAACTCTTTCCAGCCAAACTGCCTGTGAAAAAAAGGCAGAGCCAATTTGGAGTCCATAACAGAAGACACTAACTCATCTGATAATTTAATGTTGTCGACTCGTATGATCAAAAAGAATAAAATCTTTAAAATGCTCCAGGTTAATGACAGCTATGAGGAGCAGTTTGATATTATTTAACTAACCAGTTTGATGGTAAACTTTGATCAATTTTTTGTATTTTCTTGTATTCTGTCGACTTGTCTTATTTATTATTATTTATTATTTCTTTGACGGCATATTTTGTGTGGGCTCTAAAGTACTTATTTCCAATAAATAATTTGAACCTTCTACTAAATTGGTATTTACCGGCAAGATTTCTTAAATATTTACAAATTAAAAAGGTCGACTAGTACTGTACCGTTAAATACCATCATGCGAGATTGGAGGGACCTATAGCATAAACTAATATGGCGGCAAAAGTTTGAAAAAGTGCAGGAAATATCAAGTAACAGTGCAGAAACCTCTGGAATTCTCTTTTTCAGCTGATTATGAAGACTCTGGGTCCTTCCTCTGTCATAGGAGGCAGACTTTCTATCACTACATTGTCCATCAGTCCATATTTATCCTCCTTTTTATTCCTTCCTCCTCTTCCATTGGTTGTGACCTCTTCTGTAAGTCCCTCCCTCTCCACTGGCTGAGAAAGCTGATTGGTCAGTTGCTTCATTGTAATCTGCATTAAGAGAAATCAAATGTCAGATTCCTGTATGAGGTTGAATCGTCATATCTTTATTAGCAAAAATAAGAAGGAAAGCTTTCGTTCATCTGAGGAGGGACATTAGGGGGGAAAGAATGCCCACCTGCAGCTCCCTGAACAGGTGCAGCAAGGCCACACCCACCACGATGACCAGGAACGAGCCCAGCGTTGTGACCACATCCACGGCAGACATGCTGCTCCACTCCTGGAAGAGGATGATGGAGGTGGAAAGGACCACAGAGGTGAAGAGGACGTAGTAGATAGGATATACCAGCAGGGTGTTGAAGGTGTCCAGAGACTTGTTAAGGTAGTTCACCTGCACAGACACAAAGGTGGCTTCAGACTCATTAATGGGTCTCCCAGCCACATGACAAACAAACTTTTGGGTTTGTGTGTGGGGTCTTGTGTTCTCTCCATGTATGAAGGGGGCTTTCTGTCCCAAAGCTGTTTTAGACTTTTTTAAGGTTAGTCATTTTTAGCAAGACTTTTTAGGGTATGAAATGAAGAGGTCTGTCAGAGGAAATGTCATACTGGCCACTCATAATTAATAATTTATAACAATTGTCTATAGTATACTTAAGGTGCATTAAGACCAGCCCTGTTTAGTCTGCTTCAATCCAACTCTAGTTAGTTTGTCTAGAAAATGAAGTTTGTTTGGGGAGGTGGAGAATGTACAATCAAACTCTGATGTGGACCAGAAAAGCAAACTCTGTGCCACCTAAAAACTTGGGTCTAGATTTGGTTGGACTTGGATGCATATGTGAATGTCAAGCAAACCGGAGACCACTCCAAAAGCAAGAAGCAGACAGCAGCCACGGCATACTGGATGAATACAACTAAAGCAAGTGCAAGTGTCTATTTCTTGCATACATTTTTAGCAAAAGCTAAGGCCCTTTGTTGAAGGGTGTTTGTTTGGCACAATGTGACAGACGAAAGAGAAATCCTCCAACTGCTGAAATCGGATTTCACTATTTTTATCTACACTTTGTGAAGAAGAAATTGAAGGAACAGTCTAGATCATTTGACACAATGGATGGTCACCAACTGAACCAAGTCTATCGGACTACCAGCTGTGAAAACACTCTTAATCTATTCTGAGAAAAGATACTTTTGTGAGCCAGTAAATTACATGTACCAGGAGGACATTGCCCAAAGTTATTTTGATTGATCATTAATATCAGAACCAAAATAAAAAACAAATGATTTTAACATGTTCATGATTATTCAATTTAATAACAGATATATGGTTTACAGCAATCAGATATTGCATTATGCATTACCAATGTATATGGTACCAAGATACCAAATCCTTTCCATCCTGTAACTTGCAGTGCCAATTTTTATGAGCCCAGCTTACCTGTGTTACTATTGAAACAATGAGGGTGAGGAGCAGGATCCACGTAAGAGGGTGGCTGAGCACAGAGGTGTCATAAACCACTGAGCAGAGGGGGGAAAAAAAAGGGTTCACCGCAGTGGTTCTGTGTAATTCAGCTAAAGGAAAACTTTAGCTGAACTGAAAATGTTTTTAACCTTCAGAATGTTGAGTAAGAAGAAGCATGCTGCCATCTGCGACATCTCACCGGTGTTGATGGCTATGGCGAGGCCCTTCACCGACGATATTGTGAAGGCTCCCAGCAACGAGCAGATGCCGATGTAGATCAGGATGTTGGAACGACCGGAACGTGGACAGAAATACAAAACCAGAACCGCACACAGAACCAATAATGCCACAACATAGACCAGGAAACCTGGTACAGGCAAGCAGAGTGGCAAACACAGATAAACAAAAACTCAAAGAATTTCTTGTTTTGTTCAATTGAAGCTTGCATATAAACCAACTTTGAGTTAGTTACAAAATAATAATAATAATAATAATAATAATAAAGAAACATGGTGTCAAACTCATTTTGTTTTGGGTAACATCATGAACATAATCACAGAGTCAGTTGTGGTAGGCTGTTTTTGATAAATCGACCTATTAAACTTAAAATAGTATATCTTTCTCTGTTTTCAAAGAGTAATTCATAAAATGTAATCATTTTTAACATTTATGCTAATTGGCTGTATATGAATAAAAACAGATTTGATTGCTAAAATTATATTTAAGAATGCAATGTTATATTTTGGATATCATGTAGCATATCATAGCATGTCTGGATGAATTGTTGGACTCTCCTCTCACCTGGCTCCAGCAACTTATTGGTCATATCCTGTATTGATGTCACTTCTCTTTCTTGTGGGGCATGAATGACCAACAGAATGCTCCCAAGTACACACAGCAGACAGCCAAACTTTCCCACCACATTCAACTGCTCCCCCAACAGGTGGGAGGAGAGAACCGCACTTAAAAACACAGACCAGTATGACATCACAAAACACATCAACATGTTCTCAGAAGATGGCGACGGTGTGGAAATATCCAGCTACCTGATGAGGACACTGAGCGCTCCCAGGGGAGTCACCAGTGTGGCTGGAGCGAACATGTAGGCAGCAAAATTACACACCTCTCCGGTTCCCACTACAGAGACATCACACACACAAACACGCTCACAGGACAGATGATCACCAGTCAACTTTTAGATTACAGAAACAATGTAATTGTTAATCAGAAATGTAATTGAAATTAAATTAAAGATATTGATAAGGACAGCTAGAATTTGAATTTTTGACATATCATTTACTAGCAATAATGAATAATAATGAAAATGTAATAAATAGGTATACAAATTTAAGACCCAACTAAAGGCAACCTGCTACAGAAAATCTGTGCATATTTACCATGTTTTGGTGGCTTTATGTTGAGATTATTGCACTTGAGTTTTAAAACCCTGAAGAACACTAAGTATTGTAATTTCTGGATTACATCTACTGCTTTTTTTTTCTTTTTAGACACACTTTAAACACTGCAGTGTGGTTAAATATACAGATTTCACCAACAGATTTTGAAAGGTTGGACTGCTGCATGATGAAGGGCAGCAGAAGCTCAAGAGCAAATTTACCAAAAGACGAAGAGACACTGAGAGCGACAACAAAATTTGTGATAAGAAAATTTTGAGAGATTGTTCAATTCCGACTCTCAAGACAACAAGTTTTGTGGTGTTAGTGCAAGAGAAAGATGAAGATAACGATCAATGCCTTTTCCTGGTAGGCAGCAGGAAAAATATACGCATTTCATTAAATGTTAAAACACATATTTGCGTAAATATCACGTAATTTTCTACTTCTGATGGAAAAGTGGGGCCTACATATGTACTTTTTTTTCCTTTGTTAGTGGATGTGGCTTATATTCAGGTGGGCTCAATATTCCGGAAATTATGGTAGTGTAAATGTTTTATTTTGATTTTGGAAATGCAGAAATTCTCTATTGCATCTATTAGAACCTTTTTGCATTTTGGTTTAGTTTAATCTCATGCATGATTCAATTTCTAAAGTTCTACTGATATAATTTAAGCCAGTTTCCAAACTGAACTATTAAAGGGTAAATTATCTTGTGACCCCCTCTCCACTTGGCTAAGATGCATAGTAAACAACCATTCTTGGGGACTTTGTTTCAATCACACAGAGGTTACGACTGTAAAAGGTTCTACAGTGAAGTTCTTACTGGTCAACAGGCCTCCCCACCACAGCCAGTCTTTAAGGTAGCCATATCCTCCATCACCTGCAGAAACGCAAACAGAGGCACATTTTGTGTTGGTAATGCCATCCTGATTCATAGCATACACATCGAAGTAGTATTTTATTCCTGGCTATTTTCAGATTTTGTCACATTATAGCCACAAATTTCAATTTTACTTAATGGGATTTAATGTGACAGTCCAAACATGGTCTATAAGAGAAGTGGGACAAAAATTAAACTTACTTTTTTCAAATAAAGAAAAACTAAAAGTGTGCACTTTACTTTCAACATGATATTTTATAGACTGTACAGTCATGAGTAACATGTAAAAGCTTTCACTGGCTTTTTGTGCAGAATATTCTACATTTTTACCATAGAGAAACATATCACATGGTTAATTAGTCAGAGTATCTGCTCCAGCAGCCAACCTACAGCATCAGACAGAGTTTATAGTTTAATGAATTTAATGTATTGTTTTAAAACTACAATACATTAATAAGAATGATTATTACTATTGAGTTTACACATCATGTCTATTTGCAGCAGTAAATATTTATATTAATAGTCATTAGAAGCATTATGCCAGCCAACTGACGAAGTATGCAGTAACAGGAGACAGTACTGCATTGCTCCATACATACAGAGAAAACATCAGCCATTCCAATGCTTTCTGTAGACCTAAGATGAAAGTTTAGGTCTACATGTTACCTAACTAAAATGTCCGAACAACAGAATGGAGAAAAAAAATGGCCAGTTCTGAAAATTCCATTTTAAATCTTTGATACATCTTACTACTAATAACCATCCCATAACAAGTCTGCCAGTTTAACTGAAGACGAGTGCAACAGTTCCATTTATGCATGTGTGAGAGTTTAATGGACAAAATGTTGTATTAGGATCAAACTGGATCATACAGCAAAAAGTGAAACAATGTCATAGGGTTAGTGGCTAATGCTACAGCTAAGACGTGAATGTAATACAACTTGAAGTTGAAGTTAAGGATGTACTTGTTACAATTAAAAGTGGTACTGGGCACAAATTAAGTTACTATCATGAATAGAAATAATTGCAAAGTTATTTTAAGGATCATTGAATTATCCAATGAATGGTGACACAAAAAGAAAAAAAAACCTTCTTGGTAACAACTGATGGGAGAAGTGATTGAGCAGAACAAAACAGGTCTTCCAAATCGCTCTTACTTCCATGTTGGAAAACAATTTGGGCTGAAATTTCAGGTCTGTATAAGCAGTCACTTTTGTCACTTATTTTAACCTGTTTCTAAATAAATCACCTTTTCTTAGTCATTTTTTATTCTTTCTATTCTGAACTTCTCACCTCATTGTCTCTTCAGATTAAAGTAATATAGCTCATCTGTTTGGAACCACATTTGTTGCTTCAATGGTGCAAGATCACCTAGGGCACCGAGTAAACGTGGATCAAATGTCAATATGTGCCTCTGCTCACCTGCTCTAGTGTGTCCATTGCTGGCCAATCGGATGAGAGCTTTCTTCTTCAGGATGACACTTCCACCAATCAGGAAGGACGAAAGCAGTGCAACAGCTAATCCCAGCCACATGTTGTAGGAACTGTAAGTTTGCATACCTGGAGACAACAGTTACGACTGTGTATTTAACAGGGTGTGTATTCTTTTATGAAAATAAAAACACCTGCAGAAAAAGGTTTTCAGAAGGAGTGTCCATGATAAGAGCAGTAAGTTCAGAGGAATTTAGCCAGAAATAGCTCAGTTTTGTGTAATTGTTTTGTTGTGATCACAAGTTTGTGGAAGGAATCTTACTGTAATTATGGTCTTTTAATGATTTGCTGTTTTTATTTCAAAATACAATGATTCCAAGAACAAGAAATCCATGTACAAGTTTGATTTATTGTGCATTTTTTCAGGTCTAAACATAAAAAACCAGAACCAACATGCTGAAATACATTCCTAATCACCCATTGATCACACACTTCTTGAGGCCATTATCATGCTTTTAATATAATTAGAAAAGCTACGGGTGGGTATTAATCTACTCTTCATGACAGAATTAATAAAACCTTTTTTATTGGTCAGTTTCTTGATATGGACCTGGTTTTCAACAAAGGCTTTTGGGATGTTTTGTGTTAGTCTGCAACTGTGATTCTGAAGTACTTTCCAGGATTAACAGTGACTCCTTTATTTAAATTAATCTGAACTTCTAGTTCCTTTCTGCCACCAGACATGATTTTTAAAAAGCTTATCTAAATGACCTGTTTTGCTTCAGTGGCTTTCAGGAAAAGTTTTGAGGGAGCTCAGAAAAATGTTTCCATTTCTGAATTTAAATTGAATACATTAAGTCTTGTTGTGTCAGAGAAATCTAGTTTCACACTGTGGTTTCCATTGTGATTAGTTACTGAAATGTGGCAAACCTAATTTTCTTTTTGTAAAGCTATAAATTCAATGACTGTAGAATCAATGCGCAAATCCATCACTAAAAGCAGAAGCTGAGAACATTGATTGTAAAGAAATAATCATCTGTTCTTACCACAATTTTTCCATGTTAATGCCTAGACATAGTACTCTGAACAAGCAGCTTTTTTTTAGCAAACATGCAATTTACTGTAGTTATTTTTCCATGTGTACCGTACTCAACAAATATCTACTTGACAACTGTCAAGTCAATAGTCTTCACCGTGAGTCTGTGGACCATAACATCCATTCTTACTACAGAGTTTACCAAGTGACATTCACATTTTCAAAAAAACTTAACAATTTTTATCATCTAAGTATAAGTATAATCACCAAGCCCAGCAAAAATAAGCATTTTTTGAGTTTAATTATTGGAGCAAAACAAAAGGTCTTCAATTATATAATTTACTGACATATGCATCTTGATTTCTACAAAGCAAAATTAATGTCAGAACTCTTAAGACAGAATTATTTCAGGAAGAATGAAGTGAAATATTTATTTTGTGTCTAAGCCGCTAACCTCCCTCAAAGAAATTTTCAAATCAACTCACACTTTAATTACACATTACTATTACCTACATGTTACACATTTAGATATTCTGCATTGTATCTTTCCACTGTTCCAAACCTGATTTGACTTCACTCTCAAATCAGCTTCATCTGCTTCATCATGAAGTAGATGAAGTTTTCCTAACAAACTTCATCTTTCCTGGAAGTACTAGAGAAAGGCCATTTGGCATTTCTACCTTTGGAGTCCAGAGATGGGCCAACTGGCCTGAAGGATTTTATCTAGCAGGTGCTTTTGTTCTGTAAATAAGGCCATTACCTTATAAGTACCCTGGTAATGGCCTCAACGCATCTCACAGTTGCACAATTGTTCCTTAGACTTAGACTTCGACTGACTTTGTTGTCACTTTGCATGCACAGGGTGTATACAGAACGAAATTTCGTTGCATACGGCTCAGGACAATGTTTGAGGTTCCAATGTTGTGAGTAAAATAAAATATAGTATAAAATATGAATATAAATCTAAATATAAAATATAAAGTGCAGGACTGACAGTAAAATAGAAGTTATTTAGCTCTGTACATGTGCAAGGTATAAAGTGGAGACCAGTTTTTGAGTGCAGTCCAGTTAAGAGTTCAGCAGTCTGATGGCAAGTGGGAAAAAGCTGTTTCGGAACCAGGTGGACCTGCACCGGATGCTGCGGAACCTCTTTCCAGAGGGCAGCAGGGAGAACAGTCCATGGTGGGGGTGTGAGGGGTCACTGATGATGTTTCGGCCTCAGGACACACATCCTGCATCGATGGTTGACCTGACACTTCGCCCTTTTGCCTGAGCTGGGTGTGGAAGGTTGTTGCAGAAGCAGTTTCTCCTTGTGTGCCTTCTTCTCACTCACATGAGAGTTACCCAACTCTTTTGCAAGCTCAACCAGGAAGTCCACCCGTCTCTCCTGCACCCCAATGCATGCCTGATAAAGCACATGTGCATTCAGTGCTGCCATGTCAATCATGTTTGCCAGGTTTGCTGACCAGCTGTCACATAGTGATGGAACCTTGGTCACCCCCCGCAAGATTATGACTGAAATAAATGCCATTAGTTCTTGTGAACTAAATAGGTGAAGCAGTCACCTATTTATCCTCCACAGCACAAAAGGCTGCATGCAAATTTGCATGTGCAAAGTCTCCCAGATTTCTTTTGCTTACACTTTTTGCATGATTTTTTTGAGGTGGATCAACACAATTAATTTGGTTAGTTTATTTCTAAACTTTCATTTTAAACCCACTTAGCTTTATTTAAAAGAAAAACATTACTAATTTCTTTTAGAAAAACCTTTGCATATTTCTTGAAACAGATTGTATGTTTTGCAAACTCTATGTACATTTGGCAAAATGACCTGGATAATGCAGCACAACATCATGGATCAGCTGCAAAAGGTCACATCTCTCCAAAAACACTTCATGTATGCTTCAAAACTAGACAGGAGATCTGATCTCCTGTTGGTATCATAGATACCCACCCCCAACATGGACTATTCACACTCCTACCGTCTGGCCTGACGGTCAACGGCCACATTTACAATTGAAGAAGGGATGCTAATTTGAGCCATCAGAGTCGTCAGTTTGGACTCAGGGTCTTTTGGCTCTGTTTCAGTAAGTCTGGGGAGAGGTCGAAAACCCTTCGACTCCTATTAGCTCCTGTCTTCAGGTTAATTCCACTGGATCACCTTAGGAAATCCTGGGTATATTGGGCCTGCTTCACAAAACTCTGAAAATCCTACTAATTTAGTTGAAAGATATTTCTGACAATGCAGTGCTTTCATTTGACGTGCAGTTGAGCTGCACTACAAACAAAGCTCAGGTTTAACAGTGCAGTCCTAATAACGCAGTACTCAGGTGACACAAGGATGCATCACATTTCCAGGACAAAACTGAGGAGGGAACAGAGACATACATGACAGCAGAGCAAAAATAAGGCAAGTTTACACAAGAAGAGAAGCTGTGATGTCTCAGCTGATAGAAGCATGCCGGTCAAGGACTACCTGGTTGTCGACTGTTGTTCAGGTGTGTGAGGATCAGAGTTTGATCTGTGGTGACCAAACACACAGCTGTCTGGGATCCACACCACAGTGTCAGCACAGACCCTGCAAAGACATGAAGCATTCACTGAGAATCTGAAGCTCTGTAGGAAATTTCTGATTTTACTAGAATTCAAGGTGATCTTTTGTTATGAATGCAACATATCTTTATTACTGCAGTTAAACCATCATAGCGGCCATGACCAGAAAACCAATGCACAAATTTCCTGTAAATCAATTGTCCAGCAGAGAGGAAAAAAAACTATCACTGACTGTAGACTAAAGCTTTGGCAAAAATTAACGAAAAGCAGCTGTACAGCTGTAGCTACGCACTGTGAGATTTTCCTTAAAATAAAAAAAGAAAAGTTATTGTATTTTTTATTATCGTACCCTCTTTACTATTAACAAAATTGTAGAGAGACGAAAAAGTTAAGTTGACGCGACTCTGCAATATCGCATGGACATCGGGGGCAGTTCCCCTGGATTGGCAGACTGGGGTGGTGGTCCCCCTGTTCAAAAAGGGGGACCGGAGGGTGTGCTCCAATTATAGAGGGGTCACACTCTTAAGCCTCCCTGGCAAGGTCTATTCAGGGGTCCTGGAGAGGAGGGTCCGTCGGATAGTCGAACCTCGGATTCAGGAAGAGCAGTGTGGTTTTCGTCCTGGTCGTGGAACACTGGACCAGCTCTACACCCTCGGCAGGGTCCTGGAGGGTGCATGGGAGTTCGCCCAACCAGTCTACATGTGTTTTGTGGACTTGGAGAAGGCGTTCGACCGTGTCCCTCGGGGAGCCCTGTGGGGGGTTCTCCGGGAGTATGGGGTACCGGGCCCTTTGATACGGGCTGTCAGGTCCCTGTATGACCGGTGTCAGAGTCTGGTCCGCATTGCCGGCAGTAAGTCGGGCTCGTTTCCGGTGGGAGTTGGACTCCGCCAGGGCTGCCCTTTGTCACCGATTCTGTTCATCACTTTTATGGACAGAATTTCTAGGCGCAGCCAAGGTGTTGAGGGGATCCGATTTGGTGGCCTTAGGATCTCATCTCTGCTTTTCGCAGACGATGTGGTCCTTTTGGCTTCATCGGATCGTGATCTGCAGCTCTCGCTGGAGCGGTTCGCAGCCGAGTGTGAAGCGGCCGGGATGGGGATCAGTGCCTCCAAATCCGAGGCCATGGTCTTGAGCCGGAAAAGGGTAGAGTGCCTTCTCCGGGTCAGGGGGGGTGTCCTGCCCCAAGTGGAGGAGTTTAAGTATCTCGGGATCTTGTTCACGAATGGGGGAAGAAGGGAGCGGGAGATCGACAGGCGGATTGGCGCAGCGTCTGCTGTCAAGCGGGCGCTGTACCGGTCCGTCGTGGTGAAGAGAGAGCTGAGCCAAAAAACGAAGCTCTCGATTTACCGGTCGATCTACGTTCCCACCCTCATCTATGGTCATGAGCTTTGGGTCATGACCGAAAGAACGAGATCGCGGATACAAGCGGCCGAAATGGGTTTTCTCCGTAGGGTGGCTGGGCTCTCCCTTAGAGATAGGGTGAGAAGCTCAGTCATCCGGGAGGGACTCAGAGTAGAGCCGCTGCTCCTTCACATCGAGAGGAGCCAGTTGAGGTGGCTTGGGCATCTGGTCAGGATGCCTCCTGGACGCCTCCCTGGTGAGGTGTTCCGGGCACGTCCCACCGGGAGGAGGCCCCGGGGAAGACCCAGGACACGCTGGAGAGACTATGTCTCTCGGCTGGCCTGGGAACGCCTCGGGATTCCCCCGGAAGAGCTGGAAGAAGTGGCCGGGGAGAGGGAAGTCTGGGCCTCCCTTCTGAAGCTGCTACCCCCGCGACCCGACCTCGGATAAGCGGAGGAAGATGGATGGATGGATGGAAGAAAAAGTTATTTTGTGCCAAAACATCTTGTATGTAGTGCACATCAGTGTGAGTCTGTGGGGGTGGGCACGCCAAAGCCTAAATCTTATTGGTCAGTTTGCTTTTTCTGTGAGCTAAAAATGATAAGTGAAGTTTGAATCTCCCATAGTTCTAACATCCCGCCTGAGCTTTTCTGGCAGGCGGTTCTGCCGTTTAATTAGCTTTTTTGTGGTTTCGCAAACTTAAAAGCTGACGGATCACTGACACCAGCAGATGTCGAAAAAAAAAAAGTCCGACAGATCGGAAGGTACGTACAACTCCCCTAGCTACTAGGGGAGTGGTTCCTAGAGGTTATCCGCCAGCGCATTGATATGTAACTTGTGAGACAACAGTAAAGTCACGTTAATTTTCTTACCAACGAGTTGAATCCTTTATTTAAATATACTATGTTGGAGTAAAGACACAACAAATTGGCGACGAGGAATCTGGACCCTAAACAACTGCACGAAATGAAAATTTAAACCGGAGGGAAGGAGAAAAGGACGAAATAAAGCAGGAGACAAAACGAAACCTAGCAAAGGATACGTGAGTAACAGTGCATAGCACACAGTGAAAGGATAAACGGATAATATCTGGATTCCATGTCCAAAATGGCTCACGTTGGAAAAGTGGAGGAGTTTGATAGTTCAAGTGAAGACTGGGAATTATACATAGAGCGAGTGGAGTTGTACTGCGACGCTAATGATATCGAGGAAGAAAAAAAAAGTTCCGTCCTCAGTCTAATGGGAGCTAAAACTTACAGTCTACTCTGTAATCTCCTGAGCCCTGCTAAACCGTCGAGAAAGTCATATAAAGACATTGTTGATACGTTACAGAAGCACTTGAATCCCGCACCACTAGTAATAGCGGAAAGATTCAGATTTCATATGAGGAATCAAACGAAAGATGAAAGCATATCTGAGTATATGGCCGAACTGCACAAACTCTCGCAGCATTGTGACTTTAAAACGGGACTTGGCGATGCCTTGAGAGATCGATTGGTATGTGGCATGCACTGTACGAGCACACAAAAAAGGCTACTGTCCGAAAAAGAGCTAGATTTGAAGAAAGCACTCGAACTAGCTATCTCAATGGAAACAGCAGCTAAGGCTGCATCAGAGCTACAGAAGAAAAGCTTAGAAAACGAAGTGCATCAAATGTCCTTAAATGGGAAAAAGCAAAAATGCTACAGGTGTGGTAAATCCTCAGACAAAGCAAATGACTGCTGATTCAAAGAAAAGACATGTAGGAAATGCCACAAACAAGGCCACATAGAAAGAGCAGGCAAATCAGACCAAACAAATACCCAAAAAGAAAAATCTAGAAAGAACAAAGGTTTTAAACCTAAATCAAAGGCCAAAGCAAATGAAATGCACAAAGTTACAGAACATTCTGACAACACAAACAGCAGTGAGGATGATGACCTGTCATGCTTAGAGTTGCATAGCATAACTGAAGAAAATAATATGGGTCACGACTACAGTGTCTGGAGTGAAACTAAAGATGGAACTGGACACAGGTTCAGCTTTGTCAGTGATCTCCGAAACCTATTATGACAGGCTGCTCTCCCACGTACCACTGAAAAAGACATCAGTGATGTTAAAAACCTACACAGGTGAAAAAGTGTCACCAAAAGGGAAACTTAAAGTGGATGTGGTCTATGGTGACCAAACACACAAGCTAGAGCTCTATGTCCTGAAAACCACAGGCCCAGCGCTACTGGGGCGTGAATGACTGAGAAGAATTCAGCTTGACTGGCATGCAATAAAAGCCCTGAATATCTCGGCAGGTCTCAAGAGCTCCACCCATAGGCTTGAGCAGAGATTGCCACAGTTATTGGAGGCTACTGCACACGTGTTCGAGAAAGGCATTGGCAAACTAAAACACTAAAACTAAAAGCAAAAATTTAACTTGACAAAGATGCCAACCCAAGATTCCACAAGGCGCGCCCGGTGCCGTATGCCCTACGTCCGGCATTCTCTCAAAAGTTGATTGGAGTGACTGGGCTACGCCCATTGTTCCTGTGATGAAGAAAGGAAAAAGTGAAGTGCGTATATGTGGGGACTTCAAAGTGAGCATCAACCCGGTGTTGCGCACGGTGCAGTACCCTCTTCCACGAATAGAGGACATCTTCTCATCATTGGCTGGTGGGGAGAAGTTTTCAAAGATAGACTTGTCACAGGCCTATCTCCAGATGGAAGTGGAGGAGTCAAGCAAAACGTTTCTAACCATCAACACTCATAAGGGACTTTACCAATACAATCGTCTTGTGTTTGGTGTTTCTTCAGCCCCAGCCATCTGGCAAAGAGCCATGGATCAGGTGCTCCAGGATATACCTGGAACACAATGCTACCTGGATGATATTATCATAACAGGAAAAGATGATGATGATCACTTCCAAAACCTGAGCAAAGTACTCACCAGGCTGAGTGAGTATGGGCTACAGGCAAAGAGAGAGAAATGTGAATTTTTCAAAAGTGAAATCTCATACTGCGGACATGTCATTGACAAGCACGGCTTGCACAAGTCACAAGAGAAAATTGAGGCAGTGCTGAAAGCACCTAAACCTGAAAATGTGTCACAACTCAGATCGTACCTGGGTCTCGTCAACTATTACCACAAGTTTCTACCAAACCTTGCCTCAGTGCTGTATCCACTAAATGCGCTGCTACAAACAGGAGTGGAGTGGCATTGGTCAGAAAAATGTGAAAAGGCATTCACAGAAACAAAAAGACTAATAACATCTGACGAGCTACTTACCCACTATAATCCATCCAGACCCATCTGTCTAGCATGTGACGTGTCCCCGTATGGCATTGGTGCATTCCTGTCGCACACGATGGATAATGGACTTGAACGCCCAATTGCATTCGCTTCAAGGTCCCTGTGAAGTGCCGAACGCAATTATGCACAGATTGACAGTAAGGGGTATCAAAAAGTTCCACCATTACCTCTATGGCCGAAGGTTTACCTTAGTGACTGATCATCAGCCCTTAGTGTCAATATTCAATCCACGAAAAGGAGTCCCAGTGATGTCAGCTGCGCGACTACAGCGATGGGCCCTGTTCTTAGGAGCACACTTGTATGACATCGAGTTCAAGGGGACTAAACAACACTGCAATGCTGATGATTTGTCACGCCTCCCACTGTCAACATCTGTGGAGGAACTACCATCAAAGGGTGACCCGGCAGAAATGTTCAACACAACACTGGTAGATCAGCTGCCAGTTACAAATGCCCTGATACGAAAAGAAACGCGGAATGACCCAACACTTTCCAAGGTGTATGACATCACAGTACAAGGCTGGCCTGCCCAGGGGAATCCATACTTTCCTGAGTTTTCAGCAAGACGTGATCAACTGTCAGTCTGCCAGGGAACCTTGATGTGTGGATCACGTGTGGTAGTGCCCTCCAAGCTTCGCACCAGAGTGTTGGACAGTCTGCATGAGGCTCACGTAGGTACGGTGAAGATGAAAAGTTTGGCTACGTATGGTGGCCAGGGATAGATAAACAGATTGAGGACATCACCAAAACCTGCCCAGGATGCCTGAGCGTTCAAAACGCACCACCACAGGCTCCCCTACATCCGTGGGAATGGCCGTCTGTACCCTGGCAGAGAGTGCACATTGATTTTGCTGGTCCGTTCATGAACTCTATGTTTCTCATAGCTGTGGACGCTCACTCAAAATGGCCAGAAGTAGTCCCAATGAAATCAACAACATCAGAAAAGACTATCTCTGTTCTGAGAACCATCTTTGCCAGGAATGGCCTACCTGAGCAAATTGTGAGTGACAATGGCCCACAGTATACTTCTGAAGAATTCCAAGACTTCATGAAAAAGAATGGTATCAAACATTTCAAGTCAGCACCTCACCATCCAGCAACAAACGGGTTAGCAGAACGGTTCGTACAAACATTCAAAAAGTTCATAAAAGCAATGACAAAAGAAGACATATCTCTTCAACACAAAATTGACAATTTCCTCCTGGTGTACCGCAATTCTGTCCATGCAACAACTAATCAGACACCTGCAATGCTGTTTATGAACAGACCGCTCAGATCTCGCATTGACCTTCTAAAGCCAAACCTGAGAAAAGAAGTGCAGAACAAACAGGTCAGCAGCTTTTCGAGTGAACCGCCAAGGAGCTTCGATGTGGGACAGCAGGTCCTGGCACGTGACTGCCGAGAAGAAAAGTGGATGCCTGGAAAGATCATCACTAGGAGCGGCCCTCTGATGTACGAGGTGGACACTGGAGAGCATACCTGGAGACGTCATGTGGATCAACTGTTGAATGCTCAACCAAAGACACCGTCAACCAGCACGTCCACCTGATCCTGAAACCAACTCTGAACCCAGTACAGTGACACCCACAGTTGTAGAGGAAGTGCCCCCTACCGAGAGCACCCCACAGGTTCCCAGGCGTAACCCTGAACGACTCAGGGCACCCCCGAAAAGATTGGATTTATGAGTTTCACTTATGGACTAAGAAAAAAAAAAAAAAAGAGTTCTAATATTTGTCAACTGGATAACAAATTGTGTTTAATGCATTGGCAATGTTATGTGTTACTTTAGTTATGTAGCATTAATCTAAAAGGGGAGGAGTGTAGTATATAAAGTGGATCTATTTACTTCAGCGGAACCACTCCCCTACCTACTGAGTTACCTAGAGGTTATCCGCCAGCGCATTGATATGTAACTTGTGAGACAACAGTAAAGTCACGTTAATTTTCTTACCACCGAGTTGAATCCTTTATTTAAATATACTATGTTGGAGTAAAGACACAACAATGTGCGCGTCGCATAAAAGCAGCACAAACCTAAACCACTAAAGGAGTGCACCCTGTTTTTTCGTTTGTTTTTTACACAAACGATGCTAAATAATAAAGACATGGAAGCGAAGCCTACCCGTGAGATCCACAGAAAGAGGAGTATGTTGATTCCCAGGTTCAGGTGGTGTCAGACGTCCAAAGGAGGAGAAGGTGAAGCAACAATGTTTGTTTAATTTTTACTATTTTGGGGAACGTTTCGACTAGATTAAATTGTTTAAACCACAGTCTTAGCACGACGCTCAGGAAGAGCGGCAGATGTCAGCTAATGGGAGACCCATCAGCTCTCCAGTTCGGGAAACATCAAAGAAGCTCATAAACAGGCGACCTGCCAGAACTGCACACGGTAAAGCTCAACAGGCATCCAAACCGCTCTTAGAACTACGGAAGGTTCAAACTCCTGTCATTCATTTTTAGCTTACAGAAAAGGCGCCAAGCGGCCAACTAAACAAAAGCAAACTGACCAATAAGATTTAAGCTTTTGCGTGCCCTTCCCCTCCCCCCACAGACTCAGACGTGGGGGGATGTTTTGACACATAAGATCTTTTTTTTTCTCCACAATTTTGTTAATTGTAAAGAGGGTTCGATAATAAAAATTTCAGAAATTATTCTTTTCTTTTTTTGACTTCAAGGAAAATCTTAAGGTAGGCACAGTGGGTGCAGCTGTACAACTGCAGGCGCTGCTGCCCTCCGATAATATCCTGCAGGCGTCCGTGCATAGTTCTGAACTTTAACCATAGAAAAGAGTTTTATGCATAAAGCAATTTATTTTAAACATTTTATATAATTTACTTAAAAAATGTAAATATAAAGAAATGTTATTAACTCAATGTAAAAACATAAAATTAAATCATTTCTTTGGCAGTGCTCCCTAATGACAATGGCTATTTTTAGAACTTGCTCTTCGGGCGACAGGGTGCCCACGGGCACCGCGTTGGTGACCCCTCTGTGTTAATGTAATATTTATCCAGTTGAACAGAGTCTCAATGCAGTAAGTGCTCACACTGGAAACAAATTACGTTGCCTAAGATACTGAAGGTCACAGAGGGTAAAAACACAAAAGGAGAGGAAAGGAAGAAAAAAAATGCTGAAATCATAAATACTACCTAAGATTTTACCATGCTTCCGTAAAACTGAGTTATGAACACATATCCTGTTCTGCATGTACTGTTTGCACAAATACTGGTCTTGTAGTTGGCAGGGGGATGCAAAGAGACTTTTCCCCAGAGAACTGTGCATGTAAACAAAGCTAAATTAACGCAGGAGACATTGTCTTCAAATTACATTTTTGAGAAATTCATGATTGTATCACCGTAGCTTCCTACAGTGTTGCAGGCAGTCTTTGGTCTGTCTGACCAAAATGCAATATTTGGTTTGCGTGTGCAGAGTTGTGCCATACTGGTCTGACCACTCTGCATAAGGGCGACAAGAGGAGCTTGGCTAATATTTACACTGTAAACAACTCAGCACCAGGCGCCACCCAGATAGAGAATGCTCAAAAAGAAGTGGTGGAGAAACATGTTTGGATTTCAGGTGTGGGGAAGCAATTAAAATACCTTACAAATCAAAATGACTCAGAGCAAAAAACAGAGGTAAAGGTTATAGATTACTTGTATTTAGCAGGATTTAAGAAACAAATTCCAATTTAATATTTCAGTTGTTTTGTCGTTTTTGTTTTACTTGGTAAAGTCAGTAGGTCAAGAAAGGAGAAACTGAAAACACGTTAGATTGGTTTGAAAACTAAACATCCTCTTTTTAATTATTATGTTGAAGTTCAACAAACAGTTTCTTTCAGATCATTTGAGGACATAAACATAATAATAAAAACATGTTCACATATTTGGACTTTACTAACAGTTTCATTTAAAGTGTGAAGCAAAGGTAAGAATTGAAATAAGACAAAAATGAAAAGTATTCTCCATTTTAAACTATGCATTTTATGCGATGCATTATGCATTTTAAGCAATGATCAAACATCTCTCCTTGGTTATCGAAAGTTGAGGATTTTTTTTAAATGCACTGTTTAGTTGAGAATGTATTTCAAGCCAACATATTTCGCTTTATGTGTCATTAAACGCTTAATTTATAACATGGATACAGGTATGTACATTTCGGACTACTTTCAAGCATGCATGTACATCGTCTCAGAAAAACATGCTCTTTGTCCCACGTATCGCTTGTATGAAAACTAGTGATGCATGCCACGTTACATAATTTGACATTTAAAGAACGAACGTAAAATGACTTATAGGTCTGTCACGTTTCATGTACAATTTACAGAATAAAGACACCGTTTCAGCTCTGAATTACGAAACAAGGAGGACAATACATCCACCTGAACACAGAAAATAAAACTTGGCTCTTTGAACCTTCAGATGCTGCACGCGAACGTTTCATCTCCTCAATGGGTCACTTAGCTCCTCAAAGAGGATCCACCTGACGAGTGCAGACAAGTGTGTGAAATCCTTTACAATGGCTTTAAAATAAACTTCTTTTTACCATTTTTGCACGTATCGTTCAGGTGAAACTCTCGCATCGTGCTGTTGTCCAGGTGAAAATGATCAGAAGAAACAGAGCAGAACGGGAAGTCCGTCTTCACCTTTGTCCAACAGAATTAAATCACCTTTTTAAAATAGTCTATATACAATCCATATAAAAATATATTTAGGAAGCGGTCAGCACTTCAGTACATGGAACAAACGCCACTTCAGGGCCGAAAGTCCCCTGCTGTTTTCTCCGGAATCAGCCGCGGCCCAAAGGGAATTCAGCTGACCACGCCCCGAGCGGTGAGATCCTGTGCCAGGGCAGGTGTTATGCCGAGAAATGCATGCCTGCCGAGAATTGCATGCCCTGTCGCGGGAGCGCGCATCGCTCTAAACTCTCGCATATTGATGAGAAAACGGACTGAAATATGACCGAAGAGGAAATTTTTGAAGATATTCGTAACATTATCACGTTTCTTAACCATGTAAGCCATAAAACGGTTGGTTTTATTTCGCAGATTAATTGAAATAAATACGATTTTTATAGCTTTATTGAAACATCTGAGTCGAACGTTTTTCAGTCAGTGTCTGATGAAAATGTTCTCCGCAGATGGTTTGAAATTCCCCGATTTTTCTTTTAACACACTGGCTTAAAGCATTACAAAACAGAAGCCCGTTATGTAGAACATTTTATATCATCCTTTACTGTCTAGTCTATTAATGTAGGGGGGATGCATTTTAATTTCTGAGCCTGCCAATATTTGTATCCCCTGTCTATTGTCCTGTTGATATGAAACTTACAGAAGTAGCTCAGAGAACAAGTGTCATTACGTAGAAAAGGTAAAATCCCTCTTAACTCTTTATTTCTCCATTTTAGCAGGGGATGCATTTTTTGGCAAAGCCTATTATTAGCCTGCTGATATCTGCATGCCCTCTCTATTTTCCTCAAATATCATCCTATTGACATAAAACTCATCCCAGCAGTTCATAGAACAAGTGTGATTATGTAGAAGATGTTATTTCTTTATTATCGCTATTGCAAGGATACTGAAGGAAATAAATCTGACAATGCATCTTTGCTAAATGTAAAGCATGCACAAACAATTTTTATTTTGGTTTAACATAAAAATTAAATCACTTTTTTAGTAATTTCAACAAAAGAATATTCATAACAATAGGTTTCCTTAACTCACTTGGAGAGTCCCAAAAAGATATGAAGAGGTGCTTGGAAGCAACAAGGTGAGAAAAACAAGAACAATTATTGTTTATTATAATAAAAAATGTCATAATTGGATTTCTAGAATGTTAATTTAACATTTTATCCTCTCAACAAGGGCATTTATGAGAAGCAAAGGGATGAAAGTCTCAAGGTGGAAATGTGAAACTGTCACCCATGCCATCCAGCAATATATGGTTTCATGTGGTGTGTTTGCGCTTAAAGTAAGTGCTGTTTATATATATATATATATATACTTGACTATGATTACTTATATTTCCTATGTAATGTCGAGCATTGTCTGCTTACAAATCAATTTATATAACCTTTATGTGTACTGTTCTGTCTCTTTCCACATACATGTATATCTATCTATGTCTGAAGATAGATAGAATTATATATCAATATATTGGTATACATGCTAGTTTATGTTTTTGATGTTGTGAAAAAAAGATTAATATGAAAGTGGTGGTCTAATCACATTGCCATTAATCTAATGCTATTTTGCAGGAGTATAACTTTTAAGATGATGAACAGCTTTGGCTTAACAACTTAAACTGTGCATTTCTACCTGAAATATAATGTAGTTTATGAATTCTATTGCTTTATTACACAGTTGATTTATCTTAATGACAATGGAAAAAGTCTGAAATAAGTACAGCAAAAATGTCTAATTATTCATAAATGTCATGACCTCTATATGACAATCTAATACTTTGACAAATATTTTGTATTTGTAATGAGTCCACTGTTAATCTTCTTTCTTTTTTCAAAAAATATATTTGCCTTTACAGTTTGCAGAGTGCATACTGGAAAACAAGGACCTGAACTTTCCATCAACAGCAGAAGCTGTTAATGCCATGCGACTCAACATTTCTTCCACACTTCTCTCAGAATCAGGTATCTTTTGACATATTTTTTATTCAGTTCCTATGTGGGTGGGATACTATGTTGTGTGTAAAATCATGCATGTGTAACAGTTATGGGCTATGCAGCTAACTGCGGCTACATAAGCAGCATCGGAAGAGTGGCCTTTTAAGGAGCCTGAGGTGTGAAAAAAAAAAAACAGGAGGCAGTGCTTTTAGTTTTGGTGAATATATATTAAGTGATTTGAATAAAAAAACATACAATTACAATAACACAATGAGACACATGAGAATTGACTCAGAATAAATTGATTTTCCAAATCATAAAGTCCATAGTCCATTCCTAGCTCGCCATCTTTCGATCCAGATGAGGATCTAATCCGACAGGTGGAAAAAAAAAACCCCGACCTTTTTGAAGAGAGTGGGGCGTACTTAGCCACAATCAGCACTAACAGAATCCTGGTGACGGTCCAGGTAAGCAATGCCAGTGATTCCAGCAATCAAATCAATAGGTTCAAAGATTTTTTGAGGAATTCCTGAGGAAGACGCCAACAGCAAGCTACAATCACAGTGGAACAGGTGAAGATCTTTTACTGCGCACTAGAGGCGTGGCTTTAAATAAGTTAGCAGTGTTCGGGCAACACAGGAAGTGGGCCCGCAAAAATAAAAGTCCTTTACTAATTGTGGGTTACACATGCACAAAAAAAATTGTGTTAGGTCAGCTATTTTATCTAATTAGAAATATTAAAATATTGAACTTTGCAGATGTTTGAAGTACAATCATGTCAGTGTTTATGTCAAATTCAATTAGTGAAGAACATTTCAATACACCTGGCCTTGATCTCTAATAAATAAATTACACATAACACAGCCCAATAACTGTTGAGGCAAAAAACATAATCAACAAACTTAAAATTGTTCTAGGATACAATTACACTTTTCTTGAGTAGCTTTAATGTAACTTAATAAGCAAAAAGGATTTGCAGTTTGTGAAAGTACTAAACTGGAATGAGATGTATTATGTGAACCATTATATTCATTACTGTGTTTTCATAAAATTAACATTTACAAAATGACAAATTTCACAAGATGTACATACATGTATATGTAGACATATTAAAATTTTCTGAATGCCATTTTTATACTTTCAGTGGCTCAAGTTGGAGAAAATTATAAAAAAGTAAACACTAAATGATACTTTCTTTTACCATAAATCCCAGAAATACATTAAATACATGTGTGTTTCAATTCATGAATAGACAGACACCATGTGAGCCTGCCTAATATGCCAATATGATGTGCAGTTTCTATTACTTGTATTTGTTTATGAGACCAGACATTATCAAAAAGGGATTATTGGACGACTGAGATATACACAGAGGATTATTGTAGTTCCACTTTCAAAAGAACACTAACAAATGGAATTATTTAAAAGAAAAAAAACGCAAAAAAATTACCATTAAGTTTATTTTATAACATTGATTTAAAGATGCGGTTTGTTTTTCTGTAGACTCAGTGGAGAATCTCTGCAGACACTGTGGCAGTGAGGACACAGAAGATCATATGTGGGTAAGACAACAATGTAATGCAGTGAAAAATAAATTCAAGCAAACCATATACCATCCTTAAAATAGTTGCAAAGTATTTAGATATACAAAAATAAATCATAATATAATAAATAAACACCCAAGGCAGGTAAGTGGGAAGTTGTTTAAGTTTTTTTGTTTTTAAGTACAGTCGTAAAACATTAAACACAGATGCTTATGGTCCTAGAATTTTTTTACCTCCATACATGTCAGGAACATGCTGTCATCTCCTCAAATAAAGGGCTACCAATCATATATTGATGATTAAGAAGAAGCTTTATGTTGACAAAACCCAATATTACCTTCAGTAAACATGGAACAAAAAAAAAACATTGTTTATGTTGAATATTCTTTATGTTGTTATTTGACTATTTTGCTATTTTTATTTACAGATCGCATGTGACAGATGCAACTGGTGGTACCACCAAGGCTGCGTTAAGGTCCCACAAACCGACACAGGCTACTGCTGTGCAATGTGCTTATAGATTTTATGTTTGTACCAATCTAATTCTTTAATGACTGCAGTTTAGTGGATTTTCAGTTTAAACATGTGACATAATTTTCGTTGACTTAATTGGTTTTCCAAAATTTTTTGTTATGAATATTCTTTTGTTGAAATTAATGAAAAAAAGTGATTTAATTTTTATGTTTAACCAAAATAAAAATGGTTTGTGCATGTTTTACATTTAGCATGGTTGCATTGTCAGATTTATTTCCTTCAGTATCCTTGCAATAGCGATAATAAAGAAATAACATTTTCTACATAATCACATTTGTTCCCTTAACTGCTGGGATGAGTTTTATATCAATAGGATGATATTTGAGGAAAATAGAAAGGGCATGCAGATATCAGCAGGCTAATAATAGGCTTTGCCAAAAAATGCATCCCCTGCTAAAATGGAGAAATAAAGAGTGGAATAACCTTTTCTACATAATCAAACTTCTTTTATGAACTGCTGGTATAAGTTTCATATAAATAGGATAATATTTGAGGAAAATAGAGAGGGCATGCAGATATCGGCAGGAACAAAATCCATATTGCCAAAAAATGCATCCCCTGCTAAAATGGAGAAATAAAGAGTTATGAGTGGAATAACTTTTTCTACATAATCACGCATGTTCTATGAACTGCTGGTATAAGTTTCATATCAATAGGATAATATTTGAGAAAAATAGAGGGGGCATGCATATTTTGGCAGGCTAATGACAGGCTTTGCCAAAAAATGCATCCCCTGCTATGGAGAAATGAAGAGTTAAGAGGGATTTTACGTCTTCTACGTAATGACACTTGTTCTCTGAGCTACTTCTGTAAGTTTCATATCAACAGGACAATAGACAGGGGATACAAATATTGGCAGGCTCAGAAATTAAAATGCATCCCCCCTACATTAATAGACTAGACAGTAAAGGTTTGTTTTAATTAATTACATATGTCTGTTTCAGAATAAGCTTTGAGTAACAATTGCAACAGTTACTTCACATTATTCGTGAAATCACTTAAGAAAATGTGCTAATTTTAAACATCCTTTCCATCTTTTAATATTTTGCTTCCTTACAAATGCCACAAAAAGACTAGCTGAGATGAAAATAATTAGATGGGATCCTAGCCAACATTTATACATTGGGCCCACAATGGTGGGAAATGGGCTCTTTGCACCTGCCGCGCTGACGTCACAACCGCATTCGCAAATGCGGCTCTCTTATTTCCTCTTTGAGTTACCATGAAAGCTAGAAAAGACAAAGTCTTATTTCAGATGAAAATAAAACAATACTATGAACATTGCTGTCTTCCTAATATAATGGGCTTTTAAGTTTTCATGGATTTCCAAGCGGTCCTCAATTAAAAAGTCATGAAACTCAAAATTTAGACTTGTTTCCAGCTTCAAACCACCAGAACTACTGCATCTCAGCATTTCTATGCTGTTCCACAGCCAATAAGGCTGAAAATTGAACGCAGTGTTGAAAATTCACTTATTGTCACTTTTTCGCTTCTCTCGCTGAGAAAACGCTTTTTTGGTCTCTAACATTCAAAACTCATGAAACTCAAAATGTAGACTTGGTTCCAGCTTCAAACCACAAGAACTACTGCATCTCAGCATTTCTATGCTGTTCCACAGCTAGTAAGGCTGAAAATTGAACGCAGTATTGAAAATTCACATATTGTCACTGTTTCACTTGTCTCGCTGAGAAAACGCTTTTTTGGTCTCTAACATTCAAAACTCATGAAACTCAAGATTTAGACGTGTTTCTAGCTTCAAACCGAACTACTGCATCTCAGCATTTCTATGCTGTTCCACAGCTAATAAGGCTGAAAATTGAACGCAGTGCTGAAAATTCACATATTGTCACTTTTTCGTTTCTCTCTCTGAGAAAACGCTTTTTTGGTCTCTAGCATTCAAAACTCATGAAACTCAAAATTTAGACTTGTTTCCAGCTTCAAACCACCAGAACTACTGCATCTCAGCATTTCTATGCTGTTCCACAGCTAATAAGGCTGAAAATTGAACGCAGTGCTGAAAATTCACATATTGTCACTTTTTCGCTTCTCTCGCTGAGAAAACGCTTTTTTGGTCTCTAACATTCAAAACTCATGAAACTCAAAATTTAGACTGGGCTCCAGCTTCAAACCACCAGAACTACTGTATCTCAGCATTTCTATGCTGTTCCACAGCTAATAAGGCTGAAAATTGAACGCAGTGCTGAAAATTCACATATTGTCACTTTTTCACTTCTCTCGCTGAGAAAACGCTTTTTTGGTCTCTAGCATTCAAAACTCATGAAACTCAAAATTTAGACTTGGTTCCAGCTTCAAACCACCAGAACTACTGCATCTCAGCATTTCTATGCTGTTCCACAGCTAATAAGGCTGAAAATTGAACGTAGTGTTGAAAATTCACATATTGTCACTTTTTCACTTGTCTCGCTGAGAAAACGCTTTTTTGGTCTCTAACATTCAAAAGTCATGAAACTCAAAATTTAGACTTGGTTCCAGCTTCAAACCACCAGAACTACTGCATCTCAGCATTTCTATGCTGTTTCACAGCTAATAAGGCTGAAAATTGAACGCAGTGCTTAAAATTCACATATTGTCACTTTTTCACTTGTCTCGCCGAGAAAGCGCTTTTTTGGTCTCTAACTTTCAAAACTCATGAAACTCAAAATTTACACTTGGTTCCAGCTTCAAACCACCAGAACTACTGCATCTCAGCATTTCTATGCTGTTCCACAGCTAATAAGGCTGAAAATTGAACGCAGTGCTGAAAATTCACATATTGTCACTTTTTCTCTTCTCTCGCTGAGAAAACGCTTTTTTGGTCTTTAACATTCAAAACTCATGAAACTCAAAATTTAGACTTGGTTCCAGCTTCAAACCACCAGAACTACTGCATCTCAGCATTTCTATGCTGTTCCACAGCTAATAAGGCTGAAAATTGAACGCAGTGCTGAAAATTCACATATTGTCACTTTTTCACTTCTCTCGCTGAGAAAACGCTTTTTTGGTCTCTAACATTCAAAACTCATGAAACTCAAAATGTAGACTTGGTTCCAGCTTCAAACCACCAGAACTACTGCATCTCAGCATTTCTATGCTGTTCCACAGCTAATAAGGCTGAAAATTGAACGCAGTGCTGAAAATTCACATATTGTCACTTTTTCGCTTCTCTCGCTGAGAAAACGCTTTTTTGGTCTCTAACATTCAAAACTCATGAAACTCAAAATTTAGACTTTGTTCCAGCTTCAAACCACCAGAACTACTGCATCTCAGCATTTCTATGCTGTTCCACAGCTAATAAGGCTGAAAATTGAACGCAGTGCTGAAAATTCACATATTGTCACTTTTTCGCTTCTCTCGCTGAGAAAACGCTTTTTTGGTCTCTAACATTCAAAACTCATGAAACTCAAAATTTAGACTTGGTTCCAGCTTCAAACCACCAGAACTACTGCATCTCAGCATTTCTATGCTGTTCCACAGCTAATAAGGCTGGAAATTGAACGCAGTGCTGAAAATTCACATATTGTCACTTTTTCACTTCTCTCGCTGAGAAAACGCTTTTTTGGTCTCTAACATTCAAAACTCATGAAACTCAAAATGTAGACGTGTTTCCAGCTTCAAACCACCAGAACTACTGCATCTCAGCGTTTCTATGCTGTTCCACAGCTAATAAGGCTGAAAATTGAGCGCAGTGCTGAAAATTCACATATTGTCACTTTTTCACTTCTCTCGCTGAGAAAACGCTTTTTTGGTCTCTAACATTCAAAACTCATGAAACTCAAAATGTAGACTTGTTTACAGCTTCAAACCACCAGAACTACAGCATCTCAGCATTTCTATGCTGTTCCACAGCTAATAAGGCTGAAAATTGAACGCAGTGCTGAAAATTCACATATTGTCACTTTTTCACTTCTCTCGCTGAGAAAACGCTTTTTTGGTCTCTAACATTCAAAAGTCATGAAACTCAAAATTTAGACTTGGTTCCAGCTTCAAACCACCAGAACTACTGCATCTCAGCATTTCTATGCTGTTCCACAGCTAATAAGGCTGAAAATTGAACGTAGTGCTGAAAATTCACATATTGTCACTTTTTCACTTCTCTCGCTGAGATAACGCTTTTTTGGTCTCTAACATTCAAAACGCATGAAACTCAAAATTTAGACTTTGTTCCAACTTCAAACCACCAGAACTACTGCATCTCAGCATTTCTATGCTGTTCCACAGCTAATAAGGCTGAAAATTGAACGCAGTGCTGAAAATTCACATATTGTCACTTTTTCCGCTTCTCTCGCTGAGAAAACGCTTTTTTGGTCTCTAACATTCAAAACTCAGGAAACTCAAAATTTAGACTTGTTTCCAGCTTCAAACCACCAGAACTACTGCATCTCAGCATTTCTATGCTGTTCCACAGCTAATAAGGCTGAAAATTGAACGCAGTGCTGAAAATTCACATATTGTCACTTTTTCGCTTCTCTCGCTGAGAAAACGCTTTTTTGGTCTCTAACATTCAAAACTCATGAAACTCAAAATTTAGACTTGGTTCCAGCTTCAAACCACCAGAACTACTGCATCTCAGCATTTCTATGCTGTTCCACAGCTAATAAGGCTGAAAATTGAACGCAGTGCTGAAAATTCACATATTGTCACTTTTTCGCTTCTCTCGCTGAGAAAACGCTTTTTTGGTCTCTAACATTCAAAAGTCATGAAACTCAAAATTTAGACTTGTTTCCAGCTTCAAACCACCAGAACTACTGCATCTCAGCATTTCTATGCTGTTCCACAGCTAATAAGGCTGAAAATTGAACGCAGTGCTGAAAATTCACATATTGTCACTTTTTCGCTTCTCTCGCTGAGAAAACGCTTTTTTGGTCTCTAACATTCAAAACTCATGAAACTCAAAATGTAGACTTGGTTCCAGCTTCAAACCACCAGAACTACTGCATCTCAGCATTTCTATGCTGTTCCACAGCTAATAAGGCTGAAAATTGAACGCAGTGCTGAAAATTCACATATTGTCACTTTTTCGCTTCTCTCGCTGAGAAAACGCTTTTTTGGTCTCTAACATTCAAAACTCATGAAACTCAAAATTTAGACTTTGTTCCAGCTTCAAACCACCAGAACTACTGCATCTCAGCATTTCTATGCTGTTCCACAGCTAATAAGGCTGAAAATTGAACGCAGTGCTGAAAATTCACATATTGTCACTTTTTCACTTCTCTCGCTGAGAAAACGCTTTTTTGGTCTCTAACATTCAAAACTCATGAAACTCAAAATTTAGACTTGGTTCCAGCTTCAAACCACCAGAACTACTGCATCTCAGCATTTCTATGCTGTTCCACAGCTAATAAGGCTGAAATTGAACGCAGTGCTGAAAATTCACATATTGTCACTTTTTCACTTCTCTCGCTGAGAAAACGCTTTTTTGGTCTCTAACATTCAAAACTCATGAAACTCAAAATGTAGACTTGTTTCCAGCTTCAAACCACCAGAACTACTGCATCTCAGCATTTCTATGCTGTTCCACAGCTAATAAGGCTGAAAATTGAACGCAGTGCTGAAAATTCACATATTGTCACTTTTTCACTTCTCTCGCTGAGAAAACGCTTTTTTGGTCTCTAACATTCAAAACTCATGAAACTCAAAATTTAGACTTGGTTCCAGCTTCAAACCACCAGAACTACTGCATCTCAGCATTTCTATGCTGTTCCACAGCTAATAAGGCTGAAAATTGAACGCAGTGCTGAAAATTCACATATTGTCACTTTTTCACTTCTCTCGCTGAGAAAACGCTTTTTTGGTCTCTAACATTCAAAACTCATGAAACTCAAAATTTAGACTTGTTCCAGCTTCAAACCACCAGAACTACTGCATCTCAGCATTTCTATGCTGTTCCACAGCTAATAAGGCTGAAAATTGAACGCAGTGCTGAAAATTCACATATTGTCACTTTTTCGCTTCTCTCGCTGAGAAAACGCTTTTTTGGTCTCTAACATTCAAAAGTCATGAAACTCAAAATGTAGACTTGTTTCCAGCTTCAAACCACCAGAACTACTGCATCTCAGCATTTCTATGCTGTTCCACAGCTAATAAGGCTGAAAATTGAACGCAGTGCTGAAAATTCACATATTGTCACTTTTTCGCTTCTCTCGCTGAGAAAACGCTTTTTTGGTCTCTAACATTCAAAACTCATGAAACTCAAAATTTAGACTTGTTCCAGCTTCAAACCACCAGAACTACTGCATCTCAGCATTTCTATGCTGTTCCACAGCTAATAAGGCTGAAAATTGAACGCAGTGCTGAAAATTCACATATTGTCACTTTTTCGCTTCTCTCGCTGAGAAAACGCTTTTTTGGTCTCTAACATTCAAAACTCATGAAACTCAAAATGTAGACTTGGTTCCAGCTTCAAACCACCAGAACTACTGCATCTCAGCATTTCTATGCTGTTCCACAGCTAATAAGGCTGAAAATTGAACGCAGTGCTGAAAATTCACATATTGTCACTTTTTCGCTTCTCTCGCTGAGAAAACGCTTTTTTGGTCTCTAACATTCAAAACTCATGAAACTCAAAATTTAGACTTGGTTCCAGCTTCAAACCACCAGAACTACTGCATCTCAGCATTTCTATGCTGTTCCACAGCTAATAAGGCTGAAAATTGAACGCAGTGCTGAAAATTCACATATTGTCACTTTTTCACTTCTCTCGCTGAGAAAACGCTTTTTTGGTCTCTAACATTCAAAAGCTCATGAAACTCAAAATTTAGACTTGGTTCCAGCTTCAAACCACCAGAACTACTGCATCTCAGCATTTCTATGCTGTTCCACAGCTAATAAGGCTGAAAATTGAACGCAGTGCTGAAAATTCACATATTGTCACTTTTTCGCTTCTCTCGCTGAGAAAACGCTTTTTTGGTCTCTAACATTCAAAAGTCATGAAACTCAAAATTTAGACTTGTTTCCAGCTTCAAACCACCAGAACTACTGCATCTCAGCATTTCTATGCTGTTCCACAGCTAATAAGGCTGAAAATTGAACGCAGTGCTGAAAATTCACATATTGTCACTTTTTCGCTTCTCTCGCTGAGAAAACGCTTTTTTGGTCTCTAACATTCAAAACTCATGAAACTCAAAATGTAGACTTGGTTCCAGCTTCAAACCACCAGAACTACTGCATCTCAGCATTTCTATGCTGTTCCACAGCTAATAAGGCTGAAAATTGAACGCAGTGCTGAAAATTCACATATTGTCACTTTTTCACTTCTCTCGCTGAGAAAACGCTTTTTTGGTCTCTAACATTCAAAACTCATGAAACTCAAAATTTAGACTTGTTTCCAGCTTCAAACCACCAGAACTACTGCATCTCAGCATTTCTATGCTGTTCCACAGCTAATAAGGCTGAAAATTGAACGCAGTGCTGAAAATTCACATATTGTCACTTTTTCACTTCTCTCGCTGAGAAAACGCTTTTTTGGTCTCTAACATTCAAAAGTCATGAAACTCAAAATGTAGACTTGTTTCCAGCTTCAAACCACCAGAACTACTGCATCTCAGCATTTCTATGCTGTTCCACAGCTAATAAGGCTGAAAATTGAACGCAGTGCTGAAAATTCACATATTGTCACTTTTTCGCTTCTCTCGCTGAGAAAACGCTTTTTTGGTCTCTAACATTCAAAAGTCATGAAACTCAAAATGTAGACTTGTTTCCAGCTTCAAACCACCAGAACTACTGCATCTCAGCATTTCTATGCTGTTCCACAGCTAATAAGGCTGAAAATTGAACGTAGTGCTGAAAATTCACATATTGTCACTTTTTCGCTTCTCTCGCTGAGAAAACGCTTTTTTGGTCTCTAACATTCAAACAGTCATGAAACTCACAATATAGACTTGTTTCCAGCTTCAAACCACCAGAACTACTGCATCTCAGCATTTCTATGCTGTTCCACAGCTAATAAGGCTGAAAATTGAACGCAGTGCTGAAAATTCACATATTGTCACTTTTTCGCTTCTCTCGCTGAGAAAACGCTTTTTTGGTCTCTAACATTCAAAAGTCATGAAACTCAAAATGTAGACCTTGTTCCAGCTTCAAACCACCAGAACTACTGCATCTCAGCATTTCTATGCTGTTCCACAGCTAATAAGGCTGAAAATTGAACGCAGTGCTGAAAATTCACATATTGTCACTTTTTCGCTTCTCTCGCTGAGAAAACGCTTTTTTGGTCTCTAACATTCAAAACTCATGAAACTCAAAATTTAGACTTGGTTCCAGCTTCAAACCACCAGAACTACTGCATCTCAGCATTTCTATGCTGTTCCACAGCTAATAAGGCTGAAAATTGAACGCAGTGCTGAAAATTCACATATTGTCACTTTTTCGCTTCTCTCGCTGAGAAAACGCTTTTTTGGTCTCTAACATTCAAAAGCTCATGAAACTCAAAATTTAGACTTGTTCCAGCTTCAAACCACCAGAACTACTGCATCTCAGCATTTCTATGCTGTTCCACAGCTAATAAGGCTGAAAATTGAACGCAGTGCTGAAAATTCACATATTGTCACTTTTTCGCTTCTCTCGCTGAGAAAACGCTTTTTTGGTCTCTAACATTCAAAACTCATGAAACTCAAAATTTAGACTTGGTTCCAGCTTCAAACCACCAGAACTACTGCATCTCAGCATTTCTATGCTGTTCCACAGCTAATAAGGCTGAAAATTGAACGCAGTGCTGAAAATTCACATATTGTCACTTTTTCGCTTCTCTCGCTGAGAAAACGCTTTTTTGGTCTCTAACATTCAAAACTCATGAAACTCAAAATTTAGACTTGGTTCCAGCTTCAAACCACCAGAACTACTGCATCTCAGCATTTCTATGCTGTTCCACAGCTAATAAGGCTGAAAATTGAACGCAGTGCTGAAAATTCACATATTGTCACTTTTTCACTTCTCTCGCTGAGAAAACGCTTTTTTGGTCTCTAACATTCAAAACTCATGAAACTCAAAATGTAGACTTGTTTCCAGCTTCAAACCACCAGAACTACTGCATCTCAGCATTTCTATGCTGTTCCACAGCTAATAAGGCTGAAAATTGAACGCAGTGCTGAAAATTCACATATTGTCACTTTTTCACTTCTCTCGCTGAGAAAACGCTTTTTTGGTCTCTAACATTCAAAACTCATGAAACTCAAAATTTAGACTTGGTTCCAGCTTCAAACCACCAGAACTACTGCATCTCAGCATTTCTATGCTGTTCCACAGCTAATAAGGCTGAAAATTGAACGCAGTGCTGAAAATTCACATATTGTCACTTTTTCGCTTCTCTCGCTGAGAAAACGCTTTTTTGGTCTCTAACATTCAAAACTCATGAAACTCAAAATTTAGACTTGGTTCCAGCTTCAAACCACCAGAACTACTGCATCTCAGCATTTCTATGCTGTTCCACAGCTAATAAGGCTGAAAATTGAACGCAGTGCTGAAAATTCACATATTGTCACTTTTTCGCTTCTCTCGCTGAGAAAACGCTTTTTTGGTCTCTAACATTCAAAACTCATGAAACTCAAAATTTAGACTTGTTTCCAGCTTCAAACCACCAGAACTACTGCATCTCAGCATTTCTATGCTGTTCCACAGCTAATAAGGCTGAAAATTGAACGCAGTGCTGAAAATTCACATATTGTCACTTTTTCGCTTCTCTCGCTGAGAAAACGCTTTTTTGGTCTCTAACATTCAAAACTCATGAAACTCAAAATGTAGACTTGTTTCCAGCTTCAAACCACCAGAACTACTGCATCTCAGCATTTCTATGCTGTTCCACAGCTAATAAGGCTGAAAATTGAACGCAGTGCTGAAAATTCACATATTGTCACTTTTTCAGCTTCTCTCGCTGAGAAAACGCTTTTTTGGTCTCTAACATTCAAAACTCATGAAACTCAAAATTTAGACTTGTTTCCAGCTTCAAACCACCAGAACTACTGCATCTCAGCATTTCTATGCTGTTCCACAGCTAATAAGGCTGAAAATTGAACGCAGTGCTGAAAATTCACATATTGTCACTTTTTCGCTTCTCTCGCTGAGAAAACGCTTTTTTGGTCTCTAACATTCAAAACTCATGAAACTCAAAATGTAGACTTGTTTCCAGCTTCAAACCACCAGAACTACTGCATCTCAGCATTTCTATGCTGTTCCACAGCTAATAAGGCTGAAAATTGAACGCAGTGCTGAAAATTCACATATTGTCACTTTTTCACTTCTCTCGCTGAGAAAACGCTTTTTTGGTCTCTAACATTCAAAACTCATGAAACTCAAAATTTAGACTTGGTTCCAGCTTCAAACCACCAGAACTACTGCATCTCAGCATTTCTATGCTGTTCCACAGCTAATAAGGCTGAAAATTGAACGCAGTGCTGAAAATTCACATATTGTCACTTTTTCGCTTCTCTCGCTGAGAAAACGCTTTTTTGGTCTCTAACATTCAAAACTCATGAAACTCAAAATTTAGACTTGGTTCCAGCTTCAAACCACCAGAACTACTGCATCTCAGCATTTCTATGCTGTTCCACAGCTAATAAGGCTGAAAATTGAACGCAGTGCTGAAAATTCACATATTGTCACTTTTTCGCTTCTCTCGCTGAGAAAACGCTTTTTTGGTCTCTAACATTCAAAACTCATGAAACTCAAAATTTAGACTTGGTTCCAGCTTCAAACCACCAGAACTACTGCATCTCAGCATTTCTATGCTGTTCCACAGCTAATAAGGCTGAAAATTGAACGCAGTGCTGAAAATTCACATATTGTCACTTTTTCGCTTCTCTCGCTGAGAAAACGCTTTTTTGGTCTCTAACATTCAAAACTCATGAAACTCAAAATTTAGACTTGGTTCCAGCTTCAAACCACCAGAACTACTGCATCTCAGCATTTCTATGCTGTTCCACAGCTAATAAGGCTGAAAATTGAACGCAGTGCTGAAAATTCACATATTGTCACTTTTTCAGCTTCTCTCGCTGAGAAAACGCTTTTTTGGTCTCTAACATTCAAAACTCATGAAACTCAAAATTTAGACTTGGTTCCAGCTTCAAACCACCAGAACTACTGCATCTCAGCATTTCTATGCTGTTCCACAGCTAATAAGGCTGAAAATTGAACGCAGTGCTGAAAATTCACATATTGTCACTTTTTCGCTTCTCTCGCTGAGAAAACGCTTTTTTGGTCTCTAACATTCAAAACTCATGAAACTCAAAATGTAGACTTGTTTCCAGCTTCAAACCACCAGAACTACTGCATCTCAGCATTTCTATGCTGTTCCACAGCTAATAAGGCTGAAAATTGAACGCAGTGCTGAAAATTCACATATTGTCACTTTTTCGCTTCTCTCGCTGAGAAAACGCTTTTTTGGTCTCTAACATTCAAAACTCATGAAACTCAAAATTTAGACTTGGTTCCAGCTTCAAACCACCAGAACTACTGCATCTCAGCATTTCTATGCTGTTCCACAGCTAATAAGGCTGAAAATTGAACGCAGTGCTGAAAATTCACATATTGTCACTTTTTCGCTTCTCTCGCTGAGAAAACGCTTTTTTGGTCTCTAACATTCAAAACTCATGAAACTCAAAATTTAGACTTGTTTCCAGCTTCAAACCACCAGAACTACTGCATCTCAGCATTTCTATGCTGTTCCACAGCTAATAAGGCTGAAAATTGAACGCAGTGCTGAAAATTCACATATTGTCACTTTTTCGCTTCTCTCGCTGAGAAAACGCTTTTTTGGTCTCTAACATTCAAAACTCATGAAACTCAAAATTTAGACTTGGTTCCAGCTTCAAACCACCAGAACTACTGCATCTCAGCATTTCTATGCTGTTCCACAGCTAATAAGGCTGAAAATTGAACGCAGTGCTGAAAATTCACATATTGTCACTTTTTCGCTTCTCTCGCTGAGAAAACGCTTTTTTGGTCTCTAACATTCAAAACTCATGAAACTCAAAATTTAGACTTGTTTCCAGCTTCAAACCACCAGAACTACTGCATCTCAGCATTTCTATGCTGTTCCACAGCTAATAAGGCTGAAAATTGAACGCAGTGCTGAAAATTCACATATTGTCACTTTTTCGCTTCTCTCGCTGAGAAAACGCTTTTTTGGTCTCTAACATTCAAAACTCATGAAACTCAAAATTTAGACTTGTTTCCAGCTTCAAACCACCAGAACTACTGCATCTCAGCATTTCTATGCTGTTCCACAGCTAATAAGGCTGAAAATTGAACGCAGTGCTGAAAATTCACATATTGTCACTTTTTCGCTTCTCTCGCTGAGAAAACGCTTTTTTGGTCTCTAACATTCAAAACTCATGAAACTCAAAATTTAGACTTGGTTCCAGCTTCAAACCACCAGAACTACTGCATCTCAGCATTTCTATGCTGTTCCACAGCTAATAAGGCTGAAAATTGAACGCAGTGCTGAAAATTCACATATTGTCACTTTTTCGCTTCTCTCGCTGAGAAAACGCTTTTTTGGTCTCTAACATTCAAAACTCATGAAACTCAAAATTTAGACTTGTTCCAGCTTCAAACCACCAGAACTACTGCATCTCAGCATTTCTATGCTGTTCCACAGCTAATAAGGCTGAAAATTGAACGCAGTGCTGAAAATTCACATATTGTCACTTTTTCGCTTCTCTCGCTGAGAAAACGCTTTTTTGGTCTCTAACATTCAAAACTCATGAAACTCAAAATGTAGACTTGTTTCCAGCTTCAAACCACCAGAACTACTGCATCTCAGCATTTCTATGCTGTTCCACAGCTAATAAGGCTGAAAATTGAACGCAGTGCTGAAAATTCACATATTGTCACTTTTTCGCTTCTCTCGCTGAGAAAACGCTTTTTTGGTCTCTAACATTCAAAACTCATGAAACTCAAAATTTAGACTTGGTTCCAGCTTCAAACCACCAGAACTACTGCATCTCAGCATTTCTATGCTGTTCCACAGCTAATAAGGCTGAAAATTGAACGCAGTGCTGAAAATTCACATATTGTCACTTTTTCGCTTCTCTCGCTGAGAAAACGCTTTTTTGGTCTCTAACATTCAAAACTCATGAAACTCAAAATTTAGACTTGTTTCCAGCTTCAAACCACCAGAACTACTGCATCTCAGCATTTCTATGCTGTTCCACAGCTAATAAGGCTGAAAATTGAACGCAGTGCTGAAAATTCACATATTGTCACTTTTTCGCTTCTCTCGCTGAGAAAACGCTTTTTTGGTCTCTAACATTCAAAACTCATGAAACTCAAAATTTAGACTTGTTTCCAGCTTCAAACCACCAGAACTACTGCATCTCAGCATTTCTATGCTGTTCCACAGCTAATAAGGCTGAAAATTGAACGCAGTGCTGAAAATTCACATATTGTCACTTTTTCGCTTCTCTCGCTGAGAAAACGCTTTTTTGGTCTCTAACATTCAAAACTCATGAAACTCAAAATTTAGACTTGTTTCCAGCTTCAAACCACCAGAACTACTGCATCTCAGCATTTCTATGCTGTTCCACAGCTAATAAGGCTGAAAATTGAACGCAGTGCTGAAAATTCACATATTGTCACTTTTTCGCTTCTCTCGCTGAGAAAACGCTTTTTTGGTCTCTAACATTCAAAACTCATGAAACTCAAAATTTAGACTTGGTTCCAGCTTCAAACCACCAGAACTACTGCATCTCAGCATTTCTATGCTGTTCCACAGCTAATAAGGCTGAAAATTGAACGCAGTGCTGAAAATTCACATATTGTCACTTTTTCGCTTCTCTCGCTGAGAAAACGCTTTTTTGGTCTCTAACATTCAAAACTCATGAAACTCAAAATTTAGACTTGTTTCCAGCTTCAAACCACCAGAACTACTGCATCTCAGCATTTCTATGCTGTTCCACAGCTAATAAGGCTGAAAATTGAACGCAGTGCTGAAAATTCACATATTGTCACTTTTTCGCTTCTCTCGCTGAGAAAACGCTTTTTTGGTCTCTAACATTCAAAACTCATGAAACTCAAAATTTAGACTTGTTTCCAGCTTCAAACCACCAGAACTACTGCATCTCAGCATTTCTATGCTGTTCCACAGCTAATAAGGCTGAAAATTGAACGCAGTGCTGAAAATTCACATATTGTCACTTTTTCGCTTCTCTCGCTGAGAAAACGCTTTTTTGGTCTCTAACATTCAAAACTCATGAAACTCAAAATTTAGACTTGTTTCCAGCTTCAAACCACCAGAACTACTGCATCTCAGCATTTCTATGCTGTTCCACAGCTAATAAGGCTGAAAATTGAACGCAGTGCTGAAAATTCACATATTGTCACTTTTTCGCTTCTCTCGCTGAGAAAACGCTTTTTTGGTCTCTAACATTCAAAACTCATGAAACTCAAAATGTAGACTTGTTTCCAGCTTCAAACCACCAGAACTACTGCATCTCAGCATTTCTATGCTGTTCCACAGCTAATAAGGCTGAAAATTGAACGCAGTGCTGAAAATTCACATATTGTCACTTTTTCGCTTCTCTCGCTGAGAAAACGCTTTTTTGGTCTCTAACATTCAAAACTCATGAAACTCAAAATTTAGACTTGTTTCCAGCTTCAAACCACCAGAACTACTGCATCTCAGCATTTCTATGCTGTTCCACAGCTAATAAGGCTGAAAATTGAACGCAGTGCTGAAAATTCACATATTGTCACTTTTTCGCTTCTCTCGCTGAGAAAACGCTTTTTTGGTCTCTAACATTCAAAACTCATGAAACTCAAAATTTAGACTTGTTTCCAGCTTCAAACCACCAGAACTACTGCATCTCAGCATTTCTATGCTGTTCCACAGCTAATAAGGCTGAAAATTGAACGCAGTGCTGAAAATTCACATATTGTCACTTTTTCGCTTCTCTCGCTGAGAAAACGCTTTTTTGGTCTCTAACATTCAAAACTCATGAAACTCAAAATTTAGACTTGTTTCCAGCTTCAAACCACCAGAACTACTGCATCTCAGCATTTCTATGCTGTTCCACAGCTAATAAGGCTGAAAATTGAACGCAGTGCTGAAAATTCACATATTGTCACTTTTTCGCTTCTCTCGCTGAGAAAACGCTTTTTTGGTCTCTAACATTCAAAACTCATGAAACTCAAAATTTAGACTTGTTTCCAGCTTCAAACCACCAGAACTACTGCATCTCAGCATTTCTATGCTGTTCCACAGCTAATAAGGCTGAAAATTGAACGCAGTGCTGAAAATTCACATATTGTCACTTTTTCGCTTCTCTCGCTGAGAAAACGCTTTTTTGGTCTCTAACATTCAAAACTCATGAAACTCAAAATTTAGACTTGTTTCCAGCTTCAAACCACCAGAACTACTGCATCTCAGCATTTCTATGCTGTTCCACAGCTAATAAGGCTGAAAATTGAACGCAGTGCTGAAAATTCACATATTGTCACTTTTTCGCTTCTCTCGCTGAGAAAACGCTTTTTTGGTCTCTAACATTCAAAACTCATGAAACTCAAAATTTAGACTTGTTTCCAGCTTCAAACCACCAGAACTACTGCATCTCAGCATTTCTATGCTGTTCCACAGCTAATAAGGCTGAAAATTGAACGCAGTGCTGAAAATTCACATATTGTCACTTTTTCACTTCTCTCGCTGAGAAAACGCTTTTTTGGTCTCTAACATTCAAAACTCATGAAACTCAAAATTTAGACTTGTTTCCAGCTTCAAACCACCAGAACTACTGCATCTCAGCATTTCTATGCTGTTCCACAGCTAATAAGGCTGAAAATTGAACGCAGTGCTGAAAATTCACATATTGTCACTTTTTCGCTTCTCTCGCTGAGAAAACGCTTTTTTGGTCTCTAACATTCAAAACTCATGAAACTCAAAATTTAGACTTGTTTCCAGCTTCAAACCACCAGAACTACTGCATCTCAGCATTTCTATGCTGTTCCACAGCTAATAAGGCTGAAAATTGAACGCAGTGCTGAAAATTCACATATTGTCACTTTTTCGCTTCTCTCGCTGAGAAAACGCTTTTTTGGTCTCTAACATTCAAAACTCATGAAACTCAAAATTTAGACTTGGTTCCAGCTTCAAACCACCAGAACTACTGCATCTCAGCATTTCTATGCTGTTCCACAGCTAATAAGGCTGAAAATTGAACGCAGTGCTGAAAATTCACATATTGTCACTTTTTCGCTTCTCTCGCTGAGAAAACGCTTTTTTGGTCTCTAACATTCAAAACTCATGAAACTCAAAATTTAGACTTGGTTCCAGCTTCAAACCACCAGAACTACTGCATCTCAGCATTTCTATGCTGTTCCACAGCTAATAAGGCTGAAAATTGAACGCAGTGCTGAAAATTCACATATTGTCACTTTTTCGCTTCTCTCGCTGAGAAAACGCTTTTTTGGTCTCTAACATTCAAAACTCATGAAACTCAAAATTTAGACTTGTTTCCAGCTTCAAACCACCAGAACTACTGCATCTCAGCATTTCTATGCTGTTCCACAGCTAATAAGGCTGAAAATTGAACGCAGTGCTGAAAATTCACATATTGTCACTTTTTCACTTCTCTCGCTGAGAAAACGCTTTGTTGGTCTCTAACATTCAAAACTCATGAAACTCAAAATTTAGACTTGTTTCCAGCTTCAAACCACCAGAACTACTGCATCTCAGCATTTCTATGCTGTTCCACAGCTAATAAGGCTGAAAATTGAACGCAGTGCTGAAAATTCACATATTGTCACTTTTTCGCTTCTCTCGCTGAGAAAACGCTTTTTGGTCTCTAACATTCAAACTCATGAAACTCAAAATTTAGACTTGTTTCCAGCTTCAAACCACCAGAACTACTGCAATCTCAGCATTTCTATGCTGTTCCACAGCTAATAAGGCTGAAAATGAACGCAGTGCTGAAAATTACATATGTCACTTTTTCGCTTCTCTTCTCTCGCTTGAGAAAACGGCTTTTTGGGTCTCTAACATTCAAACTCATGAAACTCAAATTTAGACTTGTTCCACCGCTTCAAACCACCAGAACTACTCAGCAATCGCAGCTTCATCATTCTATGCTGTTCCACACTAATAAGGCTGAAAATTGACGCAGTGCTGAAAATTCACATATTGTCACTACTTTTTCACCTTCTCTCGCGCTTTTTTTTTTTTTTTTTTCCGAACTCACTTAACCACTCTAACTCTCTCTCATTTCTCATCTGTT